>NC_138774.1:157619603-158917103 GCF_965119305.1 Pelophylax lessonae | reverse complement strand
CAGCACTTTCTGTAACACTGACCTTTGGTTTCTACTTGCTGCATGCTTGTTTTAGATTAGTGACTCATAAAATATTGTAGCCAAAAGAAGCCAGGAAAATACAACTTTAAAAAGGAGAACAGCCTATATAAATCTTTCAATGCAGTAGTCTTGAAAGCATGGGAGGTTGTCTGCTGTTATGACATCGAAAGTAATATGACAATTTGAGTATAGAAATTTGTCTCAGTCTACTTTCCTCTTGTATGTACAGAGAGATGGTTTTCTGACACCACAATATATTGTATTTGAAAATTTCCCTGATACAGACGAACAGTGTATGTAACATTGAAATATTTTAACAAACCTGTTACAAACAGCTATTTTGCATGCCTAAAGTGTGAAGGACTGCTGGGTAATGCTATCTCTGACATTTCAGCACTAAAAAGATGTTAAAAGCAATTACTTACCCTTAAAGTGGAAGTACAGCCTAATACCTTAAATTCTCCCCTGCAATCATTAATGTGAGCGGAGTTCAGCCTTATGTGTCAAAAGGAAGAAAATCCCAGTTTTTCTCCCTTTATTTTGCAGTATTCAGTGCTGTCACATGACTTCAATTCCTCTTCCTGCTGAGTCCAAGAGCAGCAAGTGGGTGTGGTTACTGAAAGCTAGTGACATCACTTCCAGGGAGGGACACTATTCCTGTGTAGTGGGCATATACAGAATGGGAGGAGCTGATCATAGGTTCTCTCATCAGTAAGGGTGAATTGTACATCCTAATTCATGAGAGAATGAAGAAATAATTCACACAGGACACAGGGGGGAGGGGAAGGGGAAGTGCACATATACAGTATAGCTGTACTGGGGGGGTTGCACATATACAGTATAGCTGTATTGGGGGCAGGGGTGCACATATAAAGTATAGCTGTGCTGGGCTTTGAATAAAGACTACCATAGGAAAAGAGAGCTGGACACGGGGGGACTGTCAGTGTAGCTGGAAGTGCTCTGGGGTCTCAGCTCACAGTCTACAATGAAGTCTACATTTCCTCTAGTATGACTTGCCATGTAACACACAAAGTCCCATGACAAGTCACAGTCCATTGATTTCAATGGCACCCGCTCCCATCTATGTGACTTTGAAAATCAGTGACTTTGAAAAGGTACCTGCACTATTTTGATGCAACTTTTGATGCGACTTTGATCCAGAAAGTGTAAAGTTGGATCGAAGTTGCACTCTAAATTCCAATAGAGGAAACGTAGACTAAAGCTCAGTTTCCACCAGTGTGACTTGTCATGTGACATTGGACGCACAAAGTCGCATGACAAGTCACAGCCTATTGATTTTAATGGCACCCGTTCCCATCTATGAGACTTTGAAAAGCAGCGACTTTGAAAGGGTACCTGCACTACTTTGATGTAACTGATCCAGAGAGTGTAAAGTTGGATCAAAGACACAAAAAAAAAGTAAAAATGTTTCTTCCTTTTCCACAGGGAAATCCTATCCACCTCAAAATTATATGTAGCAAGGTTTCCAGGCCTGATGTGGGTCTGCCATTAGAACTGGTACTCTCTCCAGCCCATGTGAGCTGTGGCCCTGGGTGTCATAACTGAAACAGCGACAACTCCGGCATCTTTGTTTGTGGTTTTTATTTAATTTATGGGGATGGGAGAAGGGAATGAGTGGGATACTCCTTGAGACTCAAACTAATTACACGTGGGACTTTGTTACTGAAAAATGCCCGTTGGCGCTTCCCCGGTGCCAGCCGGCGCCAGCCAACACTCACTGACTCTGAGAACTCTCTGTGTAATCGAAGAAGTGTTGAGTCCCCGACTTATAGTCCTGTAGATCCAAGACTGAGAGCTGTAGAACACCTGACACTGCTGTGCTGTGGAAGTCACTAAATACTGTCCCCCGCTTGGTACAGCTTGAGGTAGTATCTTGTAGAACTTTGTGTAACTGTCGCTTCACTGACACTCTCTGTACAATTCAGGGCCTAGACTGCCGGTACCCCCTTTACAACTTCAGGGTCCTCTACCTGGGCACCTCCTTTACAGCTAGCTGACACTGGATCCCAGAACCTCTTCTGGAGTGGTCCCCTCTAACACTTCAGGTGAACCCCCAGGGGCAATCCTCAGTACTCACGACCTGTGTAGGCTTTCCTGGGACTGGACCCCTCTCTCTCCGCAGGCTCTCACCGGATCCCCTCAGCTCAACTCAGCACTCTCTGGATACTCAGGCGACACCCCGAGACATCCACCTTCCTCAGACAGGAGGAGAGACAGCCGCATTCTCCTTCCTGGGACTCTGCTCCCACCAAAGACAACCTATCACGCACTTCCCCCAAACTTATACCCACTCTCAGAATCCTTTGCAGCCTAATCTACCTTCTGGGGTAGTTACAAGCTGGGATGTGTCCCCTGATTGGGCTTCCCACACTGCCCTGTGAGAATCCTCTCACAGGAGCCAGTGGGGATACTTCTCCCCTCAGCAGGCACATCTGGAAGTCCTGACACCCTAACTAACAAATCACAGCCCTGCTGTTAGGCAGACAAGGCCCACTATATATTTTACCTAGCACCTACCTGTAGGTTTCTGCATATACAAACTGCAATTCCAAGAACTTTGTTTATATAATAGAATGCAGTAGTTGTAGAATGCAGTATGTGGGTGTACCATTCGTAATTTACGTGTGAGAATATCAGAACATTATAATGATACACTCAATAATAATGCATAAAACATCTCAAATGTATCAAAACCTTTTAGAATGGTGCATGTAGAAAACCTTGATTCTTTTTCTTTCTTTGGTTTGGAACAGGTTAACCAGTTCTGGAGCGGAAGGATTTGCCCCCTTACTGATCAGGGCATTTTTACGATTCGGCACTGCGTTACTTTACCGGAAAATTGCGCAGTCGCATGACACTGTGCCAAAATAAAATTCATGTCCTTTTTTTCCCCACAAATAGAGCTTTCTTTTGGTGGTATTTGCAATTTTTAGTTTTTGCGCTATAAACAAAAAAAAAAGCGACAATTCTGGAAAAAGAAAACAATATTTTTCACATTCTGCTATATAGCACCCCCCCCCCCAAAAAAAAAAAATCAAAAAATCAAAATTTGTTATCCTCTTAAGCCAATTTGTATTCTGCTACATATTTTAGGTAAAGCAAATCGCGATAAGCGGATTTTGATTGGTTTGCACAAAAGTTATTGCATCTACAAACTAGGGGAAAGATTTATGTCATTTTTACTTTTATTTTTTTACTAACAATCTGCAATTTTTAGCGGGACTGCGGCATTACGGTGGACAGATCGGACCCCTAACTGACATTTTTTGGACCAGTGACATTACTACAGTAATCAGTGCTAAAAATATGCACTACCACAGGAAATCGAACATGAAATTAATAAGTCAGAAATCAGTAGCGCAATCCAAAATACAGAACAGTATATGTAAATGAATAGATGATAAATTAGTCCATCTGTGTATTCCACAGTCAGAGTAGTGTAGCACCCTACAAGGTACAGTAGGTGCTAGGCAAAGTGTAGTGGGCCCTGGCTGTCTAACAGCAGGGCCATCATTTTCAGCTGGGCTGTCATGTCTCCCAGGTGTGACTGTTGAGACTGGGGAGTCTCCCCACTGTGCTCCTGAGAGAGGGCTCTCATTGGGCAGTGGAGGAAACCCAATCAATGGCACATTCAGACCTGTATCTACCCCAGAAAGGCAGATTCTACTGCACAGGATTCTGGGAGTGGGTATAAGTTTGAGGGGAGTGCATGACGCAGCATCTTTTGGCGGGAAGCAGAGTCTTAGGAGGGAGAGTACGGCTGTCTCTCCTCCTGTCAGAAGGATCAGGTGTCCCAGGCGGCTTGCCTGAGGGGACAGAGAGCTGAGCTGCAGAGAGGATCCGGTGTGCCGAGGACCAGAGGAGTAGAGGGGGTCCAGTTTTGGGAAAGCATTCCCAGTTAGTGAGTACTGCAAACTACCCCTGGGGGTCTGCCTAGCTGAGAGAGGACCGCTCCGGTCAAGGTCCAAGGGATCCAGGCACTAGTTAGTGGAAAAGGGAACTTTTTGGAAAAAAAAAAAAAAGGAAAAGGGTGTGCCAGTGTTGACCCTGAAGTTCAGAGAGGGTGCCTAGTGAGAGGACCCTGAAGTGTAGAGGGGGTGCCTAGTGTGAGGACCCCGAAGTGTAAAGGGGGCGCCAGCAGTTGGGCCCTGAAGAGTTAAAGTGTACAGAGTGCAGTGTGCAGTGTACAGTGTTGAGAGTTGCAGCAGCACAACAGTTACAGAGAGCTACCTCAGTCAGAAAGGACTGGAGGGAACTGTATACAGGACTTTTGAGCTAACCAGAGTGTCAAGAGTCGGTTCGCAGTATAGTCCAGGACTTGTTGAGCTAACCAGAGTGTCAAAAGTCAAGTTCAATTACAGTTCAGCAAGTCAGCATTTTTCAAGCGCCAACAAGCGTTGGTCGGCATCCAGTCGGCGTCAAGACAGTGCTGAGAGGCATTTTTTCTGTAAAGTGTCCCATTTGTACCTAGCTGAGCCAGAGGAGTATTCCACTCATTCTCTTCTCCCATCCCCATTATCAAATAAACAAAACAAACCAAAGATTCCGGAATGGTCATTGTCTCCAATCTTTGGTATTCAGTTTAAATGGGCTGGAGGTATCACCGGTAACAATGGCAGACCCACATCAGGCCCAAAGCATGGAAAACCTGCTACAGTAGGTTGAATCAGAGGAGACAATAGTATCCTGGTGTAAAATAGAAGGAGAAACACCTCATACTCCACCACCGATATGGCCACTCACCACAAGGATTTGCCTTCCACTTTCATGGAAAAGGCACACTTTGCATTTAAACAATAGATCCTGATCCCGTAGATCCTCAGTATGCAGTCCTTCTTAATCCTCCTCATCCCCAAGATAATGCGGTGCGAGTATGTGAACCAAAAAATATTTGTATCCAAAACATCTGGGAGTAATTGACAGATGCCTGGCCTCATTGATGTTGTTTCTTTCCACTAGCTCCTGTCTTACAACTACTATTTAATTATTTTACATTTTATTTTAGATTTTATACATTCATTTAGCATGGGGAATTTTTGTATAATAAAAATATGCACTGTTACTGTAATAATGACACTGGAAGGGAAGGGGTTAACCTGAGGTTGATCAAAGGTTTAATTGTGAGCCTAGGAGAGTGTTTTCTAACTGTGGGGGGAGGGACTTGTGAAATGATCATAGAGACCTGTGATCCTATATAGAAGGATCAGAGGCACTCTGTAATTATTTCAGAGAGAAGAACGGTCAGCTGTGTTTACAACAGCTGACTGGTGTTCTCTCTTATCAGAAAACGATCGTGGGTGCCCAGCGGCAATCTCGGCGGCCAGTCCCATGGGTCGGCATCCCCGCTTGCCCCCAGCACCATTCCCGCGACCGATGTACCTCTACATAGTTTTGCGCAGCCGAGCCAGCCGGCTGCAGTAAAACTGCGGTGGGAGGTCTGCAAGTGGTTAAAAGACCTATCAGAGAGGGAGATACACATCGCATTTTACTCCAGCGTGACATGTGTTGCATACACAAGCTTAATATGAGAATTCCAAGTGGAATGAATAGCAGAATGGACATTAACATGTTTTTGAAGTGATTAGTTTAGTTTAGTCTCAGCATATATGTGGTAATGTTGTCTAGCTTCCACAGTGTGTATAGTCCCCTTTTCTGTTTTTTTCTGGTTTCTCTACTTCCCCTGATGTTTCCAATTGATTTTAACCAAGATTGTTCCGCCCCTGGTCAGCAGGGGTTGTGTGTCTCTATATAAGTTTGATTTTATTTTTTGTATGCTTTGAGGAAAGCTTAGGCCCGAAACGCATTAGCATTTCCAAGATGTTGTAACTACTTCAGTGCAAAATAAAAAATCATAAGAAGGAGTGATCATGTGCCAGCATTTGATTTTTAAGGATTCTCTTTCACTGCCTGCATTCTGTGCCTTGCTACTTTATATCTGCTCCACTATTCCCTGTTCCTAGTTCTGGCCACCTTCCCTTTCAATCTTTTTTTTGGTTTCTGTCTTACTCTGTGTTTTTGTGTTTTGTATATATTGTTTTGTAGTTAGGTTTCTAGTTAGGTATTTTGTCACCTGGTTTATGGTTGTGACAACTTGGGGGTTGTTTAACTCAAATGTAACATTTACCAGTGAGTTCAGTCCACACCAGATATGCCTTTTCAGGGCTTTTTCTGCCCACATTTACATCTCAGGCTGAAGCCTCTATCTGTTCTGTCCAAGGCAGCACTGTGCAGACATGGACCCCTCTTTCTGTTCCCTTGCATGGACTACTCATGAGGACTGGAACCCAGAACCCTAGTTCAAATTACCCTAATAACCCAGCACACACCTGCACCATCTGTGTGCCTGTTCTCTACAAAACCTTCCCCAGATTGCTTTTTAATTATTTCTCCTACATTTTCACCTTGGCAGGATTTGGCACTGCCACAGTTCATGTATACCTTCACTTTTGCTGTGTATTCGATTCCATTTTTAATAAAATCCACCTAAATCATACACAGTCTGGTTTCAGCTTCTTAAGCACAGCTACACTGAACTGGTCACCCCTGCTGTTGCTGAATACCTGCGCTTGGTATCTCTTACACACCTTGCATGGTAACAGGGGATGCTTAGTTTAACCCAGAAGTTTTGTGTCACTGCTGTCTGGAGCCTGTTCTGTTTCCTGGTTTCATCCCTGCACAAGGCCTACTGTGATCTCATTGGTCTGCTTTCCTTTGCCTGTCAGTGTGGTAGTGTGCTCAGACACACACACTGTGTCACGTACCTGGTCGGTGAGCCTAATGTGCAGAGGAAGGCCTCTCATTCAGCTCTGGCTCGGGAGCCACTGATGGTGAAACAGTAACTGCTAAAGCACGGTGAGGTAGGAGCGCCTAATAGTCTGTGCTGGTAGTAGCCAATGAGTCATGAAAGGGAAGCCTGGAACAGCTGAAAACAGGTGGATGAGGCAGCAGGCAGATGTGACAGCAGGATAGTAGGATGTAGGCAGACTGGCTCGGAGCTTGGCTGGTGACAGACTGTGGATGCACAGCTGGAAGAAGGAGCCCAAAGATGATGAGCTGGACTGAAGGAGCTGTAGCAGGCTGGAAGAGCTGGATGCAAGGTCAGATGAGCCAGGTTGGTAAACAGGCGGGCAGATCAGGCATAGACGGCAGACAGCAGCATAGTCAGGTCACAAGCAATGTCGGCAACGAATGAAGGATTAATAGCAGCAGCAGGCGGAGGCAGAATTCGGAGTCAAGCCAGGGGTCAGGGCAGGTAGCAGAAAGGAATAGTCGGGAGCAAGCCAGGTCAAGATCAGAGATCAAATACAGGAATGAGGAACACACTCAAAGAATGCTGTAGACCAAACAGCAATTAGCCCGTGCAGAAGCTCTATTTAAAGAGGCCATTTGGTGCTAGTATTGGTGACAGGTGCAGGCTCGCTAATTCGCATTCACGCATGTGCACTGCAAACATTTGTTGGGCCCATTCGCGGCCGCCACAAATTTGTGCACCTAGAAACTGCATCTGCACTATGGCGGAGCCTTTCCTGACTGACTGGTTACAGGCAGCTTCAAACCTTTTGAGTCCTTTTCCTTTCCTTTACTGCAGGACACTATCTATATCCAGGCTCAGCTTCTTGACCTGACGCAAGGAAAGGTTAGCATCCTGGATAATGTTACATGCCAAACGAATATTATCTGTTATCTGTCTGGAGGGAATGAAGTCTGTTTGGTCGGGAGAAATCAAAGTAGTAATAACTATAGCTAAATGATTGGCTAACACATGACCAAACATTGTGACCATCCTTAGGACCTTTGCTCTGGACCCTGTTCCACATAAGGGAACAACAGAGCGAAACAGTCCACCCAAGTCACCCTTTTTTCACGTGTCACTATAAACTCCATACTTTTCACACTTCTCACACTATGGGCCTTTACCCATACACAAACAATCTATGTTATGGGCTATCCCATTTTATGACTTGTACCCTTGTTTATTGTTATTTAATACATTTCTTTATTTTTACCTACTCTTCGATTTACTCTTGCCCATAAAGTCCCCACCATTTGGGTTTGAGGCACCCGCAACCACAAAACAAAAAATAAAAAGTAAAATAATTACGAAAAGAAAAAAAAATTGAAAGCGCCCCTTCCCCGTTAGCTCGCACGCAGAAGCTAACGCATACCCAAGTCATGCCCACATATGTAAATGGTGTTCAAACCACAAATGTGGGGTATCGCAGCGATCGTTAGAGTGAGAGCAATAATTCTTGCACTGGATCTCCTCTGTAACTCTAACCTGGTAATCTGCAGAAATATATAAAAGTGAAGGCGCCTTGTACCCAATCCTAAAAAGGTATATAAACCAACCTGCTGCCCCTTTAAATGTGAAATAAAACATGAACAAGGAAAAAAAACTAGTAAAAGTGGGCACTGGTAGGTGATGTATGTGATCAAAATAAATTAACCCAATCCCTCAGGGTTACTCAATGATAAATATAATTATATCTAGACTTTACAGTGAAGTAAGTAAATATAACCATAGAATTTTGAACTCAATAGATAGATCCCATGTATAATAAAGTGCTGAGTGCTAACATTAGTATATATTCAATATCTTATTGCACCAAATATCTTATTGAAACATACTCCTGTGCATAAATAAGTAAAATCAATATATGTAAATCAATCAACCAACAAGTTAATGAATGTTATGAATAAAAAAGTCCAAAATAATCCTTAAATCATGAAGTTGACCCAACACTGTGCTTGAAAAAAAAAAATGTTTTGAATCCACCTCGTGAGCTAGTCCACACATAAATGCTCACCAAATCGCAGCAAGCAGCTAGGACATATAACGCTCTTCAGGATCTCAAGTTATAAACATATGGGTAATGTCCTCTCCTCTCTCTCTTCAAGGTAATCAATATGAAATTCCCACACTCATAGTTAATATAGGATGAACTCCTCTCCACCCGCGAACAAGGGGCAAAAAACAGGGAGCAAAAATAGTGTAACTCTGTTTTATTAGATAAGATGAAAAGAGTATATAAATATGCGCTTGCAAAGGATAGTTCCCGCCTGGCACAGGTAAGGACCACCAAAGTTTTCAATTGTGTCCCCCTCCGTAAACCATCGACCTGCTCACCCTTCTCCTGTGCTCACCAAGGTCAGAGAGGAAGTGACATCACTGGTTAACAGGAAGTGATGATGGTGTTCAGACCACAATGCATTTCACTGTTCTCGTTGTCAGGAAGTCTCAAAGACGCGAACAGCTAAATGCATTGTGGTATATATATATTCATACTATACTATACTATATACCTTCTTTATTCCTAGATGATATTCTGAATTTTGCAAGTGTTATGAATTTGATAAGCACAATTGGCTTTTATTTCGATAAACCATCAATACTGGTATGTCTGAGTACATCAACCTGGGTAGGTCAGCAACCCTTTATGGTATTTAAATGCAGTCTTATGATTAGTGGTGTTCTCTGCTTTGTAACTATCACTCACGCAGCAAACTCCTCCCTCTCCCCTATAGGGGTTGCGTTTTACGATTCTGTTTCTATTTTTAGATACTTAGTGTGTCTTTGTTTTGTGAAACTATATTCTTACCTCATTTCTGTAATGTATACTTACATTGCTAATATATTTTTTTAAATGTTTTTTTTTTTTTTTTACATGCATACTTACTGATATATTTCTATCCATTTAGAAAATGCAAAAGAAAATAAGGTCCTGAAGAAGTGTGATATCGATAAACGTGTTGAGCTTTTATCCTTAATGTACTGTAAAAGCAATAATCACAAACCAGGCGCTCCTGGGATGCCTGTAGGGTGGAGGGATAGACGTAAGCCTGTTGTTCTCTCTGCTGTTAGCCAACTAATGGCTCAGTAAAGAGATTCGCACCCAGGGCAGCCATAGGAAAAAATCCAGTCCAGAAGTCAAAGCAATAATCACAAATCTGGCACTCCTGGGGTGCCTTTAGGGTGGAGGGATAGAAGTAAGCCTGTGAGGCTCCCCAGTGTTTTTTCTGCTGCTAGCCAACAAGCATAGGAAGGGTGCTGATATGGACAAAAGTACATGAGGAAGGCAACGCATGAACCACACCGGGATGCAATGGATAAGGAAGTCAGGTGAACATCCAGTATAGAAAGGGATAACAGTTTATTGGTATTGGTAACCGAAAAACAAAGTACATAAAATGCTTACATCCCCCTGGGCTGGAGTGGACAAGGGCACCTGGCAGCAAGCAACACGAGTGCGAAGAGGTCAGTCTCCCAGGACTGCTGAGCAGTGTGTCATCGACTTGATAAAGAGCACAGGGCGAAACATGTAGTCATGGCAACCATATAGCTTGTGTTCCACCCTGGTTCCTGGTATTTCCCCGCAAGTGGCACCTGTCCGGCTGATGTCACCGCTACGGAACTACAGCAGAATCCTTTTATCCTCGCGCCGGCTGGTTTCCAGCTTTGTGCACACACTGCTCAGCAGTCCTGGGAGACTGACCTCCTCGCACTCGTGTTGCTTGCTGCCAGGTGCCCTTGTCCACTCCAGCCTAGGGGGATGTAAGCATTTTATGTACTTTGTTTTTCGGTTATCAATACCAATAAACTGTTAACCCTTTCTATACTGGATGTTCACTTGACTTCCTTATCCATTGCATCCCGGTGTGGTTCATGTGCTGCCTTCCTCATGTACGTTTTTCTTAGTATACTGTACTCCAACTCTGCAGCGGGATACAATCAGGTTTTGGTATTTTATCAGCCCTAACCCGGCGGTCAGAGCTGGATAACTTTTTGTGACGTTTATATTGCAATTTTATTATGTGTAAACATGTTTTATGTAATTGTTACTAATAAATGTTTTGTTTTTATCATTGGTGCCTAGAAAGTCCATATTTACTTTTCCATGTATATAAGCTTTTTTGATAAAGCTTACCTGTAGGTAAAACGAATATCTCCTAAACGTGCACCATTTAGGAGATATTCCAGTGAACAGCAGCCAATGACATCACCGGAGCATGTGCTCTGAAGAATTGATATACTCGTGTCATTCCTTCAGAGCTGTGCATCGTGGCTGAGACCCCCCGAGTGCATGTGTGGGGGTGACATCATTGTGGCTCAGCAGTCCAAGAGGCCACAGTCCGCGAACCCAGAAGAAAGACTGGGAGAAGATGGAAGCCTCTGTCGCAATGACAGCGTGCGGATGGAGGGCTTCGTTTCAAGGTAAGTCTTTCAAAATGTGCTAGTATGCATTGCAAACTAGCACATTATGGCTTTGCCTTTTTTTTTTTTTTAAGTTTGCTACCACTCTAACAATGCCAAGAAAATTAACAATTTTGGTATAATGTCCAGTAGTGCACACACTCTCTTTCCTCACTACTGAAGCTGGAGCAGAGATGGAGAGGAACAAGGAATATTTTCATTACATTCAGCCCTATGTAGGCTCCCAATTGTTCTAATGGAGCTTGTACAGGGCAAAATATCCCTACCACCTTCATGTGGCAGTGAGGACCAATATCCATGCACCAATGCTGTTACATGAGAGGAAGGCAAATGAGTAATATGGTACTCCATACCCACAAGTACAGGGTATTTTATTCTCTACCAGTGGTGGCTGAAAGGAGCAGTGAAAGAAAGATTAGAATATACCACGGGGAAGCCTGTTGGACACATGGACATTAATGCAAACCTACATGTACAAAGCACAGGATTTATTTCAAAGTTAATGACATTAGGTCATGGCCAGACTTGCAAGTATGACCCAATTTTTATAATATTAGACATGCAGGTTATTGTTGTTCAAATTGACTCCAGGCTCTCCTTCTACATGGAGAAAATAAAATAGCATATCAAAAATCAAATGCATTGATTGTATACTCTTAGACAGGACAATTTGGTTGGTTGCAGGCTGGTCAGTAAGTTGAGCTGGGAATTTTCCTTGGTTTTATTTGACATGTGTCTCCCTTCCATGTGCTCTATGCTGAAAAGGCCAGATATAGGTGGGGCAGTGGCATTTGTTTGTACTGTTAAAATACTGGTGAAGGGACACACTGGACACCTTTGCTGCCAATGTGCTACATGCTGGGTGTCCAGTGTGCCCCTGTGCCTTTAAGGAGAGGTGGGCTCCCTTCAGGCTTACCTGCCCTCTGCCTATTCATTATAATGCGTGTGCTTCTGCTATGAGGTCTACTAAACTTTAGAGTTAGTACTGCAGATAATACTGGGGTGCTGTGAAGTGGCTCTGCAGCTTACGCATATTTTTGCAAATGTGAACAAACGAAACCCCTGTTTTAATGCATACTGTTAGCCAGGATAATTTGGTTGGTTAAAGGCTGGTCGGTAAAATGAGCTGGGAAATTTCTTTGGTTTTGTTTGACATGGGTCACACTTCCATGTGCTCCTTGCTGCAAAAGGCCAGTTATAGGTGGTCCCCAGTAGCCCTAGTGGCCATTTGTTTGTACTGTTCAAAAATCAAATTCAGCTAAAAGACCTTTTTTTCAAAATCCTCAAAATTATAATCTATAGTTTGGGTACCATAATTATACTTTATTACATTCCACAGCTGTGTTTTTTAATAAGTACATATAGTAAGTAATCTTTTTAAGCAATTGCTCTTCATTTATGAAACCAAAAAACAAGGCTTTTAAAAGGCAATTCAAAAGTCTAAGTATTCATGTGCTTTAGGTATGATCTCTGAACACTGTAACATGTAGTCCCTTTCATTTTCTCTCTCTCTTCTCGTCTCACATCATTTATCAGGAGACTCGTTAAAAATAGTTTTGGTTATTGAACTTGTCCTATCAAAGGAACTGATACTTGTTTGAAAGATGAATTTGTCTGCCTTTGCCAGCATCTCTCTCTATTACACTTGCTATTCAACTTTTAGTAGCAAGGGATCAGGCTGACTGAAGAGATGATAAACTGTTTGAGCATAGAAAATAAAACTGAAACACAAAAAAAAAATCAATATCATTTTGAGAGATCAAGTTGAGCTTGTGTCTATCAAAGTGACTCTTCCTTCTGTGGATATTATCCTTTCCTCACTGCATAACACTGTTTTAGTGTGAGCAATTTTTAAAGGAAACCGATCATATTACACCTAAAAATGTGTGTATTTTTTCCAGTTTACACCATATAAGAAGGATATAATGTTTCCTGAAGGCTTGCTGACATATATAAGAGGTAAAGAAGTATTTGTTTTCCCATCAAATTACACAATTTACCATTTTTGCCTAAATTGTGGTGACAATTTTACACAATTAATTCTTTTGTGCTTCCTGTTGAGTTCCCCGCCTACCTAAAACATGTTCACATAAATTTATTCTGAAGGAAACTTAAGGACATTTAAGAACATTTGAGTAAATTGCAAATTTCAGTGTTGGGACCATTGGATTGCTATTTTTGGCAAAGAAGTCCAAATTGAGAAATATTTTATTTGGAAAAAAAAAAAAATATATATATATATATATATATATTGACATATTGTGGCAACCCTGCATTAAAGCATCATGGAACTGATTCTTGTAGACTGGAGGAGGAGGCCAACAAATATATAGAAAAGGGAATTTTTTTTTTCTTGAAAAGCAGGTGTTGAACATATGGGGCTACTCCATATATACGAGTAGTAGCATTTTATATTTTTATAACCTTATAACAAGCCAAAAGACCCACTAATTTTGAAAAAAATGAAGTATTTTCTCTATTAAAAAACAACCCTTTGAAAGGATGTTTTAGTGAGTGGCCACGTGTCTTATTGCATCTCCTTTCTCTGAATAGTTTGTTCCTTATGCTAGGGTCGCCAGTACAGTATTTGAACATTGATATCATATCCCCCCTCAGTTGTCTCTTCTCCAGAGAGAATAGGTTCAGTGCTTGTAGTCTTTCCTCATATCTGATGTCCTCCATTCCCCTAATTATTTTTGTTGCCCTTCTCTGGACTCTTTCCATTTCCAGCACATCCTTCCTGAGGACCTGTGCCCAGAACTGGACAGCATACTCCAGATGTGGCCGGACCAGAGTCTTGTAGAGTGGGAGAATAATCTCTTTATTTCTGGAGTGAATCCCCTTTTTTATACATCCCAGTATTCTGTTGGCTTTACTTGCAGTGGCTTGGCATTGCATGCCACTGCCAAGCCTGTTGTCTACCAGTACCCCCGAGTCTTTTTCCATCCTAGACTCACCCAGAGGCTCCCCCCCTAGTGAGTAGCTTGCTTTCTGGTTTTTGGCCCCCAAGTGCATTACTTTACATTTTTCAACATTAAACCTCATCTGCCATGTAGTTGCCCACCCCGTTATTTTGTTCAGGTCCGCTAGTAAGGTTTCCACATCCTGCTTAGAAAATAATGGCATGCTTAGTTTAGTATCATCTGCAAATACTGAGATTGTTTTCGATATCCCCTCCTCTAGATCATTTATGAATAAATTAAACAGGATTGGTCCCAGGACAGAACCCTGGGGGACCCCACTTTCCACACCCGCCCAATCCGAGTACTCCCCATTAATCACCACCCTCTGAAATCTCCCCTGGAGCCAGTTCTCTATCCAGGTACTCACCTTATGGTCCATACCTACCTTCCTTAGTTTGTACAGTAAGCGTTTGTGGGGAACGGTGTCAAAGGCCTTTGCAAAGTCCAGATACACCACATCCACAGGCTTTCCTTTATCTAGGTGGCAGCTCACTTCATCGTAGAAGGTTAATAGATTGGTTTGGCAAGAACGATTTTTCATAAATCCATGCTGATTGCTACTAATAATACAGTTTTCATTACTAAAGTCTTGTATGTGGTCCCTTAACATCCCCTCCAAAATCTTGCAGACTACAGATGTTAGGCTGACCGGCCTATAGTTCCCCGGGATACACCTCGGCCCCTTTTTAAATATTGGTACCATGTTGGCTTCTTTCAGCTGGCACCATACCCGTCTGTAAACTATCCTTAAAGATCAAGAATAATGGTCTGGCAATAACCTGCCTGAGCTCTTTAAGAACCCTCGGGTGCAAGCCATCCGGTCCCGGTGATTTATTTATGTTAAGTTTCTCTAGTTTAGTTCTAAGTCTATCTTCTGTTAGCCATGGCGGCATTTCCTGAGGTGTATTATTTAGTTTGGCCTTACAAGCTAGGTTCGTGTAGCCCTCCGATTCTTTTGTGAAGACTGAAGAGAAGAAATTATTTAACACTTCCGCCTTTTCTCTGTCCTCAGTGGCCATATTTCCTTTGTCATCTTTTATGGGGCCAATGTGTTCTGGCCTCGCTTTCTTACTGTTTATATACTTAAAGAACTTCTTGGGGTTCTTTTTTTTTTTTTTTTTTTTGTGAGTGAAATTGCAAATGTTTTTTGGCTGGCTTAACAGTATCTACATTCACAACTTCTTTCCAGTTTGGATATAGTTAATGTGCGGAGTGATGAAATGTTTTTAATTTTTTCACTGCTCACAACATTCACCTTCCCTTTTTTCTGGTGACAATTGATACCAAAAAGTAATGGTAAATTATTGTATATACAGTTTTTACCAGAACAGGAGGTGAGGGGACATCTACATTTGTTGTTGCATGTTCTCCCTTGCTTTGTAGAGAACCAAGAAATTTAGAAATCAAAGACAATCATACTTCAACAGCTACACGGTAATGGCACAAGGTCCTCTTCATTCATGGTTCACTGTCTCCAGTTAACATGTCAAGATCCATTAATCCCTAATAGTCCTGTTTAAACAGTCTCAATAAACCACCACATGAAGGAAAAAAATGTGCCTCTTACCGATTAATGGGGCGTGAACAGATATCTGGGGACAACCTTATCTTAAAAGGAATGTCAGATTCTCATAAGTTCACCTCAGCCAGGCGTGTCTTGTACCTTATGGCAGAGCCTGACGTGTAAAGGGAGACCTGGTGTTGTGACAGTGGCCGCAAGAGCACTGTGAGGTAAGAGTGCCTGTAAGATCTTATGTTGATCAAAGAGGTGTGTAGCAGAAGGGTCACCATAGTTGAACTGGATAGCTGAGTCAGCAGCTGGCAGCAGAAACAGCAGACCCCAAGCTTGGTAGGTAGCAGGTGATAGCAGATGCAGGCACACAGCAGATGGAGGACCAGCGTCACTAGGCACTATGCAGGGCAGACAGATGACCGGATGCAGGGTCAGACAAGTCAGGGCAGCAATGAACAATCAGGTATAAACATATAACGGAAGGCAGAGAATGGTCAAGATGTAGGCAGAGGTTGGCAACAGTATAGCAGATGTGAAGAGATAAACAAAGTCTTAAGGCAAGCTGAGGTCAGGGCAGGTGGAGAGCAAGTGTGGTCAGTATATGCCGGGTCAAACACAGGAATCAAACACAGGGCACAGGAACACGGGTAAAGCTACAGATCAGACAGCAAAGGACTAGTGCAACTGCTGCCCTTACATACAGTAGGTCATTTGGTGCAAGCGTTAATGGCTAACACATGCATTGCATATGTATGCAAATATTTGTGCGCATGTGCATATTTATGCACCTGTACCTGTGCATCTGCCTTTGCCTTGGAGCATTGCCTGTGCTATGGCCAGTACATCCCTGTCACAGGGGTGTAGAGCTAAGGTCCTTCTCCCACCAAAGTATGGACAAAGTACCCTCCCCAAGTTGTCACCTAGTGTGATTCAGGAGTGCTCATGCTTACTGCTCCTCATTTTTCTGGTAATAAAGGTTGCATGTTTGGAAAAGGGTCTGGAATGGACTTTTAGGGTGAACCATGCTGGGTTTTTGCATGGACCCCCCCTCTTTAAAAGCATGTAATAGACCCCCATCAAGAATACACGTTTCATGTTTATTTTTAAAGGGGAACCCATGCTGATACTGTTACTAATAACAGATGTGTGTACAATAACTACTTTTGTAAATATGTCAGCAATGAAAGTGGAAAATCTTCTCGAAATACATAGATTTGCAGCTTTGCAAGCAATTTGAGAACTCCAGGACGTCAATTGCAACAGATCCAGCAAATTAACTTGTTCTTGGAAACAACGTTCACATACTGTGTGTCAAGTTTATAAGAAAGCAATATATTCAAAAAAAATTATCATTTAGATAATACTACATAGATATTGCAAATATTATAATTTTTGGGATGGAGGATATCATGGAAGAGAGATTTGCTAAACAAGGTGGACTAAACAGATTTAATGTGTTTGAATATTTTGATGTAGTGCACTTAAAGTCTGATGCCAGAAATATTTTTATGCTCCATCTTTAGAAATAGTAGTGTTGACATATTATGCAATCATGCTTATTGAGGGCCATTTGATAATGTATTTTTGCAGTAGACTGATGGACCGGGCCTTTTTATGAAGTCTCTTACCATGGTTTTTAAATGTGCATAAATATTTAAGTAAACATAATTAGCTATGAAGACAGTTTCTCATTTAATAATTGTTATTTATATCATTGGTGCTTTGTATTATTATTACTATTTTTCATGTATGTGGTAGTTCATTGAGTCTGTTTTAAAAAAATGGTATTGGCAATTTATAATTCATTATATGTTGATAAAGAAGGATTTACTGCATACTAGAGAAATATGCATACATATACATTGATTTGCTTTATTTTTATGCAGATTTTCACATTCCCAGTAATGTAGGCAAGGACATCCTAGTCTGCTCTTAGTGTGAAACAGGGATGAGTGAATATTTCTCTGTTCAGCTTGTTCACCAATCAAAAGTCCCAATGTCCCAAAATTGCAGCCTCACAGCCAAAGTTCACTTTTTTTCTGAATTCCAGCTTCCCTGTGTACCAATATACCATTAACCCTTTCACTACCAGGTCCATAGAGCATACAGACCTAGAGCACTTCTTCCAGCTGTCCAGGTCCGTATGCCGTACAGACCTGAGATTCCTCCTCCTGCTATAAGCTCATGGTCATTTCAGTGACTCTGACTCAGACTCTGCTGAACAAACAGATAGCTCTGATTAGTGGCTAATAAGCCAATTGTGGAGGGGGAGATTGAGGCCTAGAATAATCAAGATAATATAATGGCACCTTCCCCCATGTAGTCTACATGTGCAAAAAAGGAGGGGGTTACAGATCAACCAACTGGTGGAGCTGTACCAAGGGGGATTTGAGTGTGCCTCTTAAGATATCTGTGTATGCGTATATATCATAAGCAGCAAAGGACAAATAATATAAAAAAAATTCACAACATTTTATTTAAATATCATAGTGTACACATTTTATAAAATCTACATTGTTTGATCAGAACAGGTCATTTCATTGAACATATCCCATACAGGGTTAACAATGATGCATAACCATTGCTGGAACTACGCATTTCGCAGTGGATGCTTCCTCAGGGTCCAGCAAAAGTGCGTATACATTAATATTGAATCAGTTACAACGATCTAAGGATACATAATATATTAATTAGAGTTTTGAAAAAAGAAGAGTACATCAATACATCCAGATGAACAAAAAATAGTTTTACTTCTGGTTTAATAGTTCAGAAATATATTCATTTAATCTATGTTGCTTTATTTTCTCTAAGAATACACATCTGAGATTTTTTATATACTTCTTTTTTAATCTGATGACAGATGAGATCTCATTATTATTTCTCCGGAGTTACATATAGATCTAGATATACAATTTTGGTCAGAGAGCCATATATTCTGTAGGTATATTCAGGACTAATGGACAGGGGAGAGAAAAGATGGGGAAAAGAAGAAAGGGGAAGTGGGGGAGGGGGGAGGAAGGGGAGGAGGGGGGGAAGGGGAAGGGAGAGGGGGGAGAGGGACAAGGGAAAGGACGTGGGAAAAAGGAAAAAGAGAAAAATAATAAAAAAGAAAATGGGAGGGGGTGTACAGAAAGGTAAGATGAAGGAGGATGTGAAGAATGAATTACCAGACAGCCCAAAGGGGGGGGCATATTGGAAGATTAGGTTGCCTCTGGGGCATTGGTATAGCCCAGGGGGAAACCTACCAAATATGGAGGATGGGAGGTAGAAAAGATGGACAACAGAGGCGCCCATCTCAAACAAGATATAAATACTAAATATAAAAGATGATCTAAAAGACAGTTTGTTTCAAGCATCATATGGTAGTCTTAACCTTGTTTGGTGATCAAAGTAGAAAATGTGGAATATATACGTTTATTTTAAAATCAAAAATGGAGGAGTCTGCCATAGATCCTTTAAATAAAGAGGGAAAGGAACCTGTATATTATATCTGTAATATATTTGATATGGTGTAGTGATAAAGGAAACAAAGATAAGGTGTATAGAGTAGAAGTGCAAGGTTATCTTCTAGATGATGGAGCAAATCACCTCGGCTATTTATTATTCAAAGGTATGTTACATAGCGATTTTTGGTCCAGAGTCGCATATACTGCATCATCCAGATATCAAAGATTAATATAGGTGAAAGGAAATAAAAGTGATCAATGAGAAACTCCCAAGTTGTGTTAGGTATATACTGTAGAGTGTTTCAGTGAAGAGTCAATGCATAAGAACACTTACCCCATATATTTACATATACCATCCGATGTTAGATATGAGAGGAGGGGATAGGTGTTAATCGTGCTATTGCACTGATAAACGGTCAGTGAAGCAAGATATAAGGTATTAGTGCTGAAATAGCACGTATACATGAAGTAAATAAGTGCATATGTATGAAGGGTCTATCAGAACAGGTCAACTCCAAAAAATGTTTATCCCAGATTTTGAGCTATAGTCTGCTAATAAGCCACTGATCAGAGATATTTACCCTAAATGTGTCCTCCCCCAATGCCGCCGCTCCCCTGTCTCCAGCATCTCCACCTCCTGCCGCTCCTCTTCTTTAACCACTTCCCGCCCGCCCTATAGGTGATTGACGGCGGGAAAGTGGTTGCATTATCCTGACCAGACGTCATATGACGGCGACAGGATAATGCCCTCTGCATGCCCCCTGCGTACTATGTGTCCAATCACAGCTGGTTACACAGTACACAGGAAGAGCCGTTGATTGGCTTTCCTTAGTTCGTGCCTGACAGGCACGAGTAGAGGAGAGCCAATCTGCGGCTCTCCTGACGGGGGGTTCTGCACGGGTAATCAGATCATTGATTACCATTGCAGACCCTCAGGGGGGGGGTGCCACTAGAACCACGAGGGATGCCCACCCATGACCCCAGGGATGCCCACCATTGCCACCAGGGATGGCAATCAGAGCTCAGGGAGCCCGCCAGTGCCCTTCCCATCAGTGCTGCCCACCAGTTCCCTCCCCATCAGTGCTGCCCACCAGTTCCCATCATTGCCATCTATCAGTGCTGCCCACCAGTGCCCATTATTGCCCACCATTGCTGCCTATCAGTGCCCATCAGTGCCGCCCATCAGTACTGATCAGTAACGCCTATCAGTGAGCATCAGTGCCGCCTATCAGTGCCCAGCAGTGCCGCCTATCAGTGCCCACCTATGCTGCATATCAGTGCAACATATCAGTGCCCATCAGTGCTGCCTATCAGTGCCGCATATTAGTGCCACCCCATCAGTGCCACCCCATCAGTGCCTCCTCATCAGTGGCTGTCAGTGCAGCCTCATCAGTGCTCATTAGTGCAGGAAAAAACGTATCTATTTACAAAATTGTATAACATAAACAAAAAACTTTTTTTTTTCAAACTTTTCAGTCTTTTTTTTTTTATTTGTTTAGCAAAAAAGAAAAAACCTTGCAGTGATCAAATACCACCAAAAGAAAGCTAAATTTGTGGGGAAAAAATGACATAAATTTGTCATTCAAAATGCAACAGCGCTAAAAGCTGAAAATTGGCCTGGGCAGGAAGGGGGCGAAAGTGCCCGGTACTGAAGTGGTTAACCACTTGCATACAGGGCAGTAACACCCCCTTCTGCCCAGACCAATTTTTAGCTTTCAGTGCTCTCACATTTTGAATGATAATTACTCAGTCATGCAACGCTGTACCCAATCAAATTTTTTATATTTTTTTTCACACAAATAGAGTTTTCTTTTGGTAGTATTTAATCACCACTGGGTTTTTTATTTTTTTGCGACATAAGTGAAAAAAGAGCAAAAATGTTGAAAAAAAAAAAAACATTTTTGTTTTAGTTTCTATTATAAAATTTTGCAAATAATTTATTTTTTTCATAAATGTGTGCCTAAATTCATACTACTACATATCCTTGTCAAAATAACCCAAATTAGTGGTTATTACGGTATTTAGTCTGTGTAAAAATTATACAGTCTACAAGCTATGGTGCCAGTCATTGAAAATTGACCACACCTAATCACACCTGATGTTCCGACGGCCTATCTCATTTCTCGAGGCCCTGAAATGTCAGTACAGTACAAATACCCCCAAATGACCCCTTTTTGGAAAGTAGACATTCCAGGGTATTTAGTAAGAGGCATGGTGATTTTTTTGAAGTTGTAATTTTTTTCACAATTCTTGGGAAAATGAAAAAATATATTTATATATATATTTACACAAAATTGTCATAATAACAAGTTATTTCTCACAAACAGTATATGCATACTTGCAATTACACCCCAAAATACATTCTGCTACTCCTCCTGAGTATGGCAATACCACATGTGTGAGACTTTTACACAGCCTGGCCACATACAGAGGCCCAACATTCAAGTACCACCATCAAGTATTCTAGGAGCATAAATTACACATATAATTTCCTAATGACCTATCACACTTTTGAAGGCCCTGGGGCACCAGGGCAATAGAATTACCCACAAAACGACCCTATTTTGGAAAGCAAACACCCAAATGTATATTCTATGAGGCATAATGAGTCTTTTGAACATGTCATTTTTTTCCACAAGTTTTTGGAAAATGTGGAAAAAAAACGAAAACATTTTTTTTGTTTTAAACAAAGTTATCAATTTATAAGATATTTCTAACACATGTCATGTACATAGCAGAAATTACACCCCAAAATACATTCCGATATTCCTCCTGAGTATGGCAGTACCACATATGTGAGACTTTGTCACAGCATAGCCACATACACGGACCCAACATGCAAGGAGCACCGTCAGGTGTTCTAGTAGCATAAATTACACATATAATTTCATTACAACCAATCACAGTTTTGCACTGTAATTGGCAACTAGCTGTTACCGCAATCTCCTCCTCACACAGGATCGGTGTGTGAGGAGGAGAACACGGTAACAGCTAGTTACCGTGGTCTCTGTCGACATTCTGTGACTGGCTGTGATTGGACACAGCCAGTCAGATGGTAAAGAGCCAATTTTATTGGCTCTTTACCCTGATCAGGAATAGACTGTGTCAGAGTGACACTCTCCATCCCTGATTACCGCTCTGTGCACCCCTTGTGGCCGGCTGTGATTGGACAGAGCCGGTCACATGGTAAAGAGACATTTTTTTAATGCCTCTTTAAACTGATCAGGGATTATCCCAACAGACACGCCGCATCCCCGATCGCTGCGCTGCGTCCTGGGGGGGTGGGAGAGCAGTGGGAATGGGCAGATGTCATATGACGCCCGCCCGGATCAACAATGTGTTCCTGCTAGCAAAATTTTACAATGCGCCGGTAGGGAACTGGTTAAATATCCCCCATCTTCTTTACTTTTCCCCTTTATTTCTTCTATTTTATGTCACACTGTGTTTGCGCAGTGGTCTTGCAAATGCAATTTTAAAAAAAATGCACTTAATGAATTAAAAAAAAAAGTAAAGATAGCCAAATTTTTTGTATAAAGTGAAAGATGATGTTATGCCAAGTAAATAGATACCTAACATGTCATGCTTTAAAATTGTGCACGCTCGTAAAATGGTGACAAACTACGGTACTTAAAAATCTCCATATGCGACGCTTTAAACATTTTTACAGGTTACCTTTTTAGAGTTACAGAGGAGGTCTTGAGCTAGAATTATTGCTCTTGGTCTAACAATTGCAGTCATACATGTGTGGTTTGAACAGTGTTTACATTTGCGGGCATGACTTATGCATGCACTCACTTCTGCGTGTGAGCACAGAGGGATATGGCACTTAAAAGGTTTTTTTTTTAATTTTACTTTTTATTTTTACACTGCCCCTTTAATTAATTAATTTATGTATTTATTCACTTTAATGCCTCTTTATGGAGGTATCCCAAACCCCTCTTCTGCACTTGACAGCATTTGAAATACCAAGATCAGTAAAGTAAACCCCCCCAAAAAAAGAAAAAAAAACCCTGTAAGACAAAGGCATAATGAGCTAGTATGCATTGCATACTAGCTCATTATGAAATTACCTTATAATGAAGCCCCCGAGGTGCCACTCGCTGTGTGACAGGACAGCCAACATGTTTGGCCGAATAAACAGAAAGAAAGCAGCGCCAGCTTAGTGAAGCATAAGGTTTATTAATACAAAAAACACACAGTGACTTACTCTTGGGTAAGTAAAGGCCGGTACGGTAGGTGAATGGGATCATCCATCTTCTTGTCCTGGATACCGTTGCAGAAAGGAGGGGTGTGGGGTGCCGGTGGTGCGTGGAGGCTGTTGTCTGGCAGCCTGTCTGATGGTGCTGAGGTGGTGGAGTACTCTCAGTGGGGCTCCACTTCCTACTTCCGGTCAGCCCAACATCACTTCCTGTGAGGCGGAGGGAAAGATGGGCGTTGCTAGCTTTCGGAGCATCCGTGCTCCTTCATTAGACCGCCTAATGAATCTTTTATTGTTCCTTTGACAAAATTATATTTGATGGTGGGTGTTGTTAGTCGATAACTCCTTGGGATGGAACTTTTGAGAAAGTAAGGAGGATTTGACCTAAATTTTACTTCTTCCTTTCTTTTACTCTGTTCTAGTTTTTATTGTATGCTAAAATTAGATTTTTCTCTCTATATACTGTCCAGCGAATATACAATATTTCTATCTATTGTCTATCAAAAATTACAATTCATAATCAAAACTGCTTTGTCCCTCCTTGACATTACAGGCTTATAAACCATTTTACTTACTCTGCAGTGAATGTACAATATTTGTGGTGATTGTCTTTGAAACAATACACACTTTTTTTATTGCATGATAAAACCTACCTTGTCTTTCCTTCCTACATTGCAGCATAATCAGGTTGTGCAGGGACTGTACAATATGTGCGGCTATACACTCTAATTTCTTTGCAGCCTAATTAAGTTGCTTATATACACCCATACAGAGAATTTAAAATATGTGTGGCTTTTGTCCTGGAAATAATAAACTCGAATTTTTTTTTAATGATAAAACTACAGTAAACCCCCCTCCATTGCGGGGGTTACGTTCCAGACCCAGCAGCGAAAAGTGAAATTCCGTGAAATAGAAAAACCCTATTAAAATGCATTGTAGGCATGATTTTTTTACTGTCACTGTACGTGTAGAAGCATTTTAAGGTCTTTAAACACACTTTTAAAACAATAGAAACTCATTTAAACACATAAAAGATACTTAGAGACAGAGCAAGAGCTATGAAAAACACAAAAATCTTTCATTTTTAATGATTTATATAGTAAAATAACATTACAAAAAAAAACGCGAATTACCGGGACCGCAAAAACTGAACCGCGATGTAGCGGGGGATTACTGTAGTATGATTTATGCATCTTACATTGTAGCCTAACCAAGCTGTTTACATAGTATACAGGGACTGTACAATATTTGTAGCCATGATTTTTGATATCATACAATCTAATTTTTATTAAATGATAAAACCTACCCCCGCCTCTCCTTCTTAGACTGTAGTCTAAATATGCCACTAATGTATTGCAAAACAACTGTGCACATTTACAGCAGCAGCCATGTCCGTGCAGCTGCGAGCTCAAATAGACATCAATGAGACTGCCTACATGAGGATGTACAGCACATGTAAATATGGTTCTCACATGAGGTATGCACATTTATACACCCTGTGTGGATGAGGCCTAATAGCACAGCCAGTCACAGTGTCCCTAATCACCACTACACCAGTCACAGTGTTGGCAGGCCAGTTTAGCCTGAAACAGTGTTCCTCATCACCACCACACCAGACCAGTGCAGCCAGCAACAGTGTTCCTGGTTGCCACCACACCAGTCCCGGAGTCACTAGGCCATTTAAAGCCAGCAGCAGTGTTCCTAATCACTGACACACCAGCTGCAGTGTCACCAGACCAGTGTTTGCCAGCATCAATCTTTCTGATCACTGCTACACAAGTCCCAATGCCACCACACCAGTATAAGCCAGCAACATTGTTTCTAAATGCTGCTACATCATTGCCAACCTCACCGCAGTCAGTGCAGCCAGTTACAATGTCCCTGATCATCACCAAACCAATTCCAATGTCACCATAATGCCTCATTCTCATGGGAGATATTAATGCATACCATGTGATCTACCATGCCTCCCCATGCAGGTAGCCCCATTGATGTCTATTGATACATAGCATCTTTGTGTAAAAAAAAAAAAATATATATATATATATATATATATATATATATATATATCATCTTTTTTTTTCTTACCAAATTTTCCAAAAACTTGTGAAAAAAAATGTAAGTTTAAAGACTCACCATGTCTCTTAAAAATACCTTGGGGTGTTTACTCTCCTAAAGGTGGTCATTTTGTGAGTGTTTCTTTTGTCCTGGTACTCCAGTGCCTTGAAAAATGTGTTAAGTAGTCAGGAAATTAGATGCATAATTTATACCCCTAGAAACCCTGAAGGTATTACTTGGATTTTGTGCTTCTCAAGGCATCTAGGCTGTGAAAAAGTTTTACGCATGTGGTATCCCCATACTCAGTAGAATAATGTGTTTGGGGTGTGTGACGGTACTAACCGTCACTATGTGTGACGGATCACCCTGTCCCTGGATTGTAAACCCCTTCGTGTCATTTTCCTATGAGTTTGGGACATTGCACTTTTATTGCATTTTATTTTCCCTTTATTCATCCTCTGAACAACTGAAGATGGCATGATTCATGGCATTGAGTTAATGTAATGTAATGGTACAGCCCACCCCCCCCCCCCTCCTGTTCCTGTGTCTAAGTGTGTGGATTCATGACACAGACAATAGTCTGAGCTGGAGACATCTCTCCGCAGGGGGTATGTATTAAGACTGCCTGTTTCATTGTACAAATGTTCAGTTCTCATTGGTTGGTCTTTGTCTCATCCCCCCCCCCCCTGCAAGGCTAAGGGGAGTGCCCCTTAGCTGTGTGTAACTGTATGTCTTGGAATGTAATAAACAGTTCTTTCTTAAAATCACAGCATAGAGTGTCATCTCATGTTTGTGGGAGAAGGCTATACCAGCTCTATCTCCCTTCTGCTTGGATCGCTAAATCACTAGCGGTACTCAGTCACCCCTGAGGCATATAGGAGATGGTTCCGGGAGTCCAAAAAGCACAGCGGGTATTCCTACACCGAGTGGGCCTGCCGTCTTTACAGAACAGCCTCCCTTTGGATTACCGGTTGTCAAGCCATATCAGGAGAGGATGTGTTACAGCTGTTTCTATTGGAACATTTTTTCAACACCCTGCAGCCAGAGATACAGGTATGGATTCGGGATCGGAGACCGCTCTCACCTTACCCGAAGCAGCTCGTCTGGCTGATGAGTATATTGACTCCAGAAAAATGGAGCAACCCTCCATAAGACCTGCTCCAGGACCAGTGGCACCAACCCGAAGCCCAGGTACCTGCAATCGCCCACCACCACGCTTCCAACAGCAACGCCAGGTACAGTGCCATCGATGCAAACAGTTCGGACACTACCAGAGAAGGAACAACGATTCATGGCTTCGAGCAGGACCACCTTCCCCAGCACGGACAGCCGTCCACTACTACCATGGCCACAGACAGCAACAACCTAGCCTCAGACCAATGCTCAAGCCCCGGATTACCAATCTTGGACCACCACTACCACAGAGAGGGGGGGACTCCTCCAACTCGCAGGCACGCAGATACCAATCCTGCAGTGGGGTACAGTGCTACAGGTGCAAGCAGGTTGGGCACTACCAACGAGACTGTACCCAGAGCAGGGACCAAGCTGCATGGATCCGACCAGGGTCACCCCCTCCAGTAAAGACAATGGTCCCCTACTATCACGCAGAGGCTCCCCCAGTCATACCAATATTCAAACCCACCGAGGTGCAATTGGGTACCCTTCACGAAGCTGACCCAGTGAAAGCCGCTACAGAGAACCGCCAGCACCATTGCCAATCTGTCCAGTTAAACGGAAAGCCTGTGCGAGGTCTCCGAGACACGGGAGCCACTCTCACTTTGGTCAAGCGACATTTGGTCCCAGATGCCGCCCGAACTGGAGGTTCAGTAGTGGTACGGGTAGCAGAGGGAGGGGTGCACCAGATACCCACTGCGAGGGTCCACTTCAATTGGGGTGCTGGGTCAGGTCTGATTGATGTGGGGTTGATACAGGAGCTCCCCACCGATGTCTTACTGGGGAATGACCTAGGCCACTTGACCCCAGAGTTCCTGCCGGTCCAGATCCCGGGCCCACATCACGGAGACCTACTTACATTCTGAGGTCCAGACGCTTGAATTTTTGGATGGAGTGCAGTCATATGGGATAGGTTTTGGTTTGGGAGGGGAGGGCCATGGCAGATTTACTTGGAACTCCCTGGATTGACTCTTTCGGACTTGTTACCCGACTAACTCAGGCACAGACCAGTTGGAGGTCTGGTACCTGGATTAGTCTACCTTTGGGGGGAAGAGATGTGACGGTACTAACTGTCACTATGTGTGACGGATCACCCTGTCCCTGGATTGTAAACCCCTTCGTGTCATTTTCCTATGAGTTTGGGACATTGCACTTTTATTGCATTTTATTTTCCCTTTATTCATAACAACTGAAGATGGCATGATTCATGGCATTGAGTTAATGTAATGTAATGTTACAGCCCATCCCCCCCCCCTCCTGTTCCTGTGTCTAAGTGTGTGGATTCATGACACAGACAATAGTCTGAGTTGGAGATATCTCTCCACAGGGGGTGTGTATTAAGACTGCCTGTTTCATTGTACAAATGTTCAGTTCTCATTGGTTTGTCCTTGTCTCATCCCCCCCCTGCAAGGCTAAGGGGAGTGCCCCTTAGCTGTGTGTAACTGTATGTCTTGGAATGTAATAAACAGTTCTTGCTTAGATTCACAGCATAGAGTGTCATCTCATGTTTGTGGGAGAAGGCTATACCAGCTCTATCTCCCTTCTGCTTGGATCGCTAAATCACTAGCTATGGTGAGAGCGATTCCTGCTCTACTCTACAGCATCCCTCACACTAGGGGGAAGAGAACATCTCTGGCGGCGAAACCCCTCTTTCTATGGGGGCGGCCGCTACAGGGTGTATTTATAAGTTTGCAGGTAGCAGGTCCAAAACTCTCTGGGAAAAGCAGTCTCTCAGGCACATATACCAAATCCAGTGAGGTAGTAACAATATAGTGTGATGTTTATTTGTGATTTTTACAAGCAGGCTGAGCAAGCCTACAGCTTGTCAGCTTCCATATATACAGCTTGGAAGTTTTTACTAACCTCTCCCAGCTCCCACAGACAGTTGTTGTCTGATTTCCCAGACCGAGAGCACTGGCTGTCTGTCTCAGGTTAACTTAAACTGGCCTGGGGGAGAAGATTAAGACCCAAACCGGATCAGAGATACCTAAACATGTATGAGAGGAGCCTGGGAGATGTATAAACCCCAAACAGGACTTTCCCAGCTCTCTCTGGGACACCCTGCTACACTATGCTGCGTGTGAGAAACAACTTAAAATGGCAACTTTGTAAAAAAACACAACTTATTTACTTTCACCATATTCTAAAGAATTTTGGCAAAAACTAACAACTTCAAAAAGCTTTCCACACCTCTTACTAAATACCTTGTTTTATCTACTTTCCACAAATGGGTCATTTTTGGACTTTCTTAAGTAGTAAATAATATACACCTTTTGGGGTTTTTTCACCAAATAAATGAGCAGAATAAATGTTGGCCTAAATTCATAGAAAAAAAATATTGATTTGCAAAATGTTATTACAGCAACTAAGTTTTTTTTTTTTAAAACATATTTTTAATGTCATATGGTAAACAGTACATGTAGTATAAGTAATATGCACATCATTGGAATAGAGGTAATAAAAAGAAAATTGGAATTCAGCCGTAGGTTATATTTTTCAAAACAGTATTGTGAAAAGAGTGTCAAGTAAGTGAACCATAAGAGAATTACATTGTACTTAACAGTATAAGTTATACATCCTGATAATGTTGGTGTTAAAGCAAAGGGAATGTAAATTCAGTAACTGTCCATTGGGATGCAACCAGTAGTAAGATCTTAAACTATTAGATTGCTAAACTGTGGGGATTGTAATGAGATCCAGTGATCCCAGACCCTGTGAAATTGCTCTCTTGTATTAGATTGAAGTGCCAAGCAATATTTGTGGTTAATTATAAGATACATCTGTAGTTTGACATCAGAGAGATTGGGAGTAAGGGTGCCTCTGCATTTCCTAAATATCATTAAGCGTGCGGCAAACAGAATATGCGCTATTAGGGGTTTTAGGTCACAAGGGTAATTGTCAATGCCTATAGTGAGAAGGGCTGGAGCAGCATTAGGCCTTGACAGACAACCTGTAATGTCAGAGATCAATGTGAATATTTTTTCCAATAGTTTCTAGTGTGTGAACATTCCCATAGAATTGTTCAGCAGAGACAATCCTTCTCTCCTCCTCAGGATCAGAGGCCCCTTTTTATTGAATGCTTTCTATTGCAGCTTGCATTCCTGACCTCCATTACCTGTAATTCCCCAGTGGAACCTTCCAATTCTGCACCTGCCATGAGAAAGGAAAAAGGAGCTGTATCCACTCCATGCCAGTCATCTCCTGTGTCTTTTTTAACTGCGGATGTCCTGGATGAAAAATGATAGGTACTTTTATAGAATATAAGTAGTAACACATGATATCTCTCTGGCTTTGGGGAACATTTGCTCAAGAGTTAAGGGGGAAATAGCCCTCATAGGGGAATGCACTGATCATCTAGAGACTAAGTTTGATGATCTGGTGCAATATGTCCACGTTGTAGAGAAAGAAAACACAATGAGGTTGATTTACTAAAGGCAAATATGCACTGCAAGTGAACTTGCACCAGAGCATAGTAAATGAGGTAAAGCTTCACTTTTCAAAGAATACTCAATCACATGCAAGGAAAATAAAAACAGCATTTTTGCTTACACATGATTGGATGATAAAATCAGTAGGGCTTCCACTCATTTCAGAGCTTCCCCTCAGATGTAGAATAACTGTACTTGCAGTGCACAGTACGTTAGTAAATCAACCTCCCCATTTCTCAGCTTTAACTCCAGCAAGAGAATCTGGAAACTATCAGGGTAGCTCCAGAGACTGTGCGTGTGAGGGGGGGATTCTGATCTCCACCAATATCTGGTGAGCCTTTTCACTTTTTTGGCCCCTAACATCTCAGATATCGAATGGCACCTAGCCCGGGCACATAGGTCTTTGGGCCAAAAGTCACCAGCATAAGCCCAACCAAGGGACATTGTCCTTTTGGCCACCAAGTCCTGACAAGTCCTCTTAGCCACCACATGAAAAAGATCTACAATTGCTTACAAGAGGGATAAAGTTCACATTTATAGTGACTTATCACCCACAACCCTCACCAATTGATGCACACTGAGGCCCACCACATCTCAACTTCAGCAACATTATATGCTATTTAGATGGGGCTTTCTATTCAGGCTTCTCATTACAAAGGAAGAATGTTAACATAGTATCCATGACCATCAGGATCATGAAGCCTTTCTTAAAAATCTGGGTTTACCACCACCATTCCCAAGGCCTAGGCCGGCAGCGACCCCTAGCAAGATTTTGACCCAGGCCAAGTCCAAATTGAAGAGATAACCTCCGGCTTCTCAACACTTGTCTTAACCCAGACTTCCTATCTGGACTTCTCTGGTGAGCTATTCCCCTCACATTATATTTCCCTTGTCTCTTCATTTCTGTCCTAAGAACTGTTCTGCCTATATTTTGCATATGGGGTTGGTGCCTCAGTTCAAAATTGGGACTTTATGGGCTTAGTATGTGAATTCATAGAAAATATTCATTTTAACTTAAAAGATAATAATTTATTATATGTTTGCCATATAATATAACAAGAATATAACAATATTCAATAGAGTATTCAGAGAATTCATATATATTGTATATACTGTGTGGGTTACAGACCCATAGGTGATTGTGAGTAGGAAAGAAAGATAGGAAGTAGTGACAATGTGCTTAGGGTGACAATCACTAGCTCTCTATTGTTCCACGCTTGGGTGAAGCGTCTGATCCATAGGGAGGATGTTTCAAGGTCCTACGCGTTTCGGCCGTTAGGCCTTTATCAAGGGAGGTGTGTCACCACATCTGGAATATAGTAAATGAAATATTTGAGTATATATTATTTGAGCCAATCGGAATATTTTTCCTTTGGTCATATAATAAAAAGACGTACTTTGTTAGGAAAAAAGGATTCTGCCTCTGGTTTCTGTCTCAGGTCCTTATCTTATCACATATGAATCGTGTAGTCACTGCTGCTAGAGTATAATTATGAAGGGTGTAAGTTGGTTTTCAAGATATGTGTTTTAATAAATTTTAATCTGTTTAGGTACTCACTTGGTTAGTTCATATATTTCTTTTAGCCAGGGAGCATATAATAATGTCCTTGTTCTGATCCAATCTGGATTAAAATGTGAATATGTTTGAATATTTTGGTAATATAATTATTTTAGCATTTTGTATCTTTGATTTTTACTTACTTGTGTTTCCAAAAAGAGTCACTAGGTGGCACTGTGGTGTTTAGGAGGTCCCCTCCTATTCTATCTGTATAGATAGAAGGGGAAAAGTATAAATATACTTGTATGTATTTTAAGAACCATCAATGCTTAAGATAGCATTGTGGTTACTTACATTTTCTTGCAGTGTTTTCTAAAAGGGGTTTTCCTAGAGCAGCAGGTCCGGGCGTCCTCACTCTCCCTCAGGTCCGAGGGAAGTGGCGCCCTATTCGATTCCCGGCCTATTTATGTCCCGCCGTGCGCATGCGCAGATAGGCGCAATGACGTTGCTTCCGGGTTTCACTTGGTTGACGCGGCGCGGGTGCGCGCGCATCCTGTCACAAGATTTGCGGGTCTGATCTCAGAGCGGCCGCCGACACAGGAGAGAAGGCTAAACCCTGGAGAGGGATTTGGCAGTTGGATGGAATGTACTGCTAGCCTCTTGTAGCCCCGATTATTAGCAATATCGGGGTTACCTGTGCCGGATGTGATAGATAAGGGGTCGGAGATTTTCCAGAGTGTCTAAATTTTTCCTAAACAAGGGCGTGATACAATATTTTGATAAGTAAAAGATAATTGCAATATGGTATCTTGAATATATAAATAATAAACAATTTTTTACAACTTTTTTTGGACAAATCCGAGGATTGTCTTAACAGTGGTACATATATTTGTTTTTTTACACAGCAATCAGATATTTAAGACAGGTCAGTATTGGATCAATTAGGGGGGCCTGGTATGGCATCGATGTGGGGCCCAGATTTTGGTTGGGTATTGTGTGCGTCCATGGGGGTCCAATTTTAGGGTGGGAGGTAGTCAGATTTTTTGGGATTTTTTATAATTATTGGGTTGAAGGGAGTGGTTTCGTGGGGTTTTTTTCCTTTAATCTGTTTTACCCGATGAGAATCCTTCCAGGAATGGGCGATAGCTTGTATTTTCGTTTAATCCTGGTGGTTGAGCGGCGTTCAATTTTTTGATCCATCTTAATTCCATCTGGAGGAGGGTCTTATTCCAGTCCCCCCCTCTTACTGGAATGTGTATTCTATCTAATGTAGAAAAAGTCACCTTTGGCATCCTATTTTTGTGGATATTTGCCACATGACGGCCTAATGGAAGGTAAAAATTACTTATTTGCATGCTATGCATGTGTTGGTTCACCCTGAGGCCAAATTCTTGTCGCGTTTTGCCGACATAAAAGCTGCCGCATTCGCACTCCATGAGGTACACTACGCCTTTAGTTTTGCAATTGGTGTAATGTTTGGGATTGAAGAGTTCACCATTAGGTAATATTTTATGTGTGGATTTTTTTATAACGCTACACTGTGCGCATGATCCACATGGGTAAGTACCCTTAGTTTTGCATGGGTCTCTTCTGTTCTTTAGTTCGCTGTGTACCAAGGATTGTTGTAGCGACTGAGTTTTTCTGTAGGTGATCATGGGATTTTCTGAGATTAGGTCTTTTATGGTGTGATCCTCGGTAAGGATCGACCAATTTTTTTGCAAGATTTTTCTGATGGATTGATGTTCGTTTGAATATCTCATGATTATTCTCGTTGGTTGGGTGGTGGTGTCAGCTTTCGAGGAATCTTTTTTGTACAGGATTTCTTGTCTATCCATTTTTTTAACTTTATTAAAAGCTTTTCTCAGACAGGTTTTGGTATAGCCTCGATCTCGTAATCTTTGGTTTAGTTTGTTTGCTTCTTGTTGGAATTCCAATTCTATTGTACAATTCCTTTTTAATCGAAGAAATTGGCTGAATGGGATGGAGTTTTTTAATGGTTCTGGGTGAAAACTGCTGGCGTGGAGTATGGTGTTGCCGGCGGTTTCTTTCCTGTATAGTGTGGTCATTATGTTTCCTCTGTCATCTTTATAAATATATGTATCGAGGAATGCGATTTTGTTTTTATCCTGTGTCATGGTGAAATACATGTTGTGGCTGTTCCTGTTCATTCGATCTAGACATTTTTTGATTTGGTTTTCTGGTCCATTCCATATCATGAAGACATCGTCCAGGTATCTCTGCCATAGCATAATATTCTGGGTATACATTATGTTTTCCTCTGACGTTAGGAATTCGTGTTCCCAGTCACCCAGGTATAAATTGGCATACGAGGGTGCACAGCTTGTACCCATCGCAACCCCGCAGACCTGTACATAATATGTTCCACAAAAGGAGAATGTATTATGTCTTAGGATAAATGACAGCATGTTGAGGATAAATTCACTGAAGTTCCTATCATAATCGCTTTGTTGGGTGAGTATCTTTTCTACCGCCTTTAACCCCTTGGAGTGGGGTATGTTGTTATATAGGCTCTCCACATCAATTGTAACAAGTAAGGCATCTTTCGGTACTGTTAGGCCTTCCAATATTTGTAATAAGTGAAGTGTATCTTTTGTGTGGGAGGTCAATTGTGTCACATATGGTTTAAGGTAGGCATCAATGACCTGGCTTGCTTTCTCCGTGATGTTACCGTTGCCAGAGATTATTGGACGTCCTGGTGGATCGATTGCGTTTTTATGGATCTTTGGTAATGAGTAGAACGTGGGGGTCCTGGGGTGCTGCGTTCTAATGAATTCCCATAATGTTTGAGATATAATCTTCTGGTTGAATGCTCTGTCTACAAGCCGGTAGAATTCCTGATTGTATTTTTCTATCATTACAGGTGAGATAATCTGGTAACATTTTTTATTCTCCAGTATTTTTAGGCACATTTGTTTATAATGTTCTGTATTCATTATTACGACATTACCCCCTTTATCCGAGGGTTTTATTGTAATTTGATCGTTCTCTTGGAGTTCCTATCCTTCTTTCCTACTCACAATCACCTATGGGTCTGTAACCCACACAGTATATACAATATATATGAATTCTCTGAATACTCTATTGAATATTGTTATATTCTTGTTATATTATATGGCAAACATATAATAAATTATTATCTTTTAAGTTAAAATGAATATTTTCTATGAATTCACATACTAAGCCCATAAAGTCCCAATTTTGAACTGAGGCACCAACCCCATATGCAAAATTTTACCCGGGATGATGGCTAAACCTAACTAAAAAGTTCTTTAGGAATCACACACCTACACAATTTTACCCCGGATGGATAACACATCCACGACCTCACAGATTCCTAAATAACCGAGCAAACAATATAACCTTTCCATGCTGAACAGCAAGGCATAGGGAATCACGATTTACTAATAAAGATCAAACCCCCTCCCCCAGTCCAGAGTTATCTCTGTAACAGGAGTCAAGAGGGGAACCTCAAAAAATTCCAAGCTAAAAAACTTGGAAACCACTGATTGACGGACAAAGTTGGGATCAACATGGAGAACTTGATGGGCGCCGAGTGGGATTCCATGATGCAGGGGATACAAAACAAATTTAAAGAAAAAGAACAACTGGAATCTGACGTACTAGCTTTATTCTCAAATTTAAAAAAACAAATGACAAGAAAATCCGCACTCTATTGGCACATAGAAACTTTCAATAGATATATTAAAGAAAACATCAATCCTGCAGGCCTCCGTATTCAAATTTTCCCCACTATGGAAAAAGTGACGGAACAAATGAAAAAAGACTGGGAGGACATCCTCAACGCATGTTCAAAAAACCTAATGAAACTACTGCAAGATGAATACCGGAGACAGATAACTAGTCTGGATGAAGAAATAAAATCCATATATGAACAACTATTGCCTTAAAAAACTGCACCACTATATAGTGAACAAGAAGAAAAATTAAAAACCCACCTTGAAGATTATGCAAAAGAGACGCTACAAAAGAAAGAAAAGAAATATTGGCGGGACAAAAATGCGTTTACCCAAGGTAGAGCATATAGATGGTCCAATACAACCAGACAAAACCGAAATAAAAATAGATTTGTAAAAAACCCCAACTACTACCAATCCTCGGACTCATCATCCTATTATTCAGGAGCAGAAGGAGGCAAAAACAGAGCCTATTCAAAAAACAGCCAACAGGACCCCCAAAGACACTTCGAAAGAAGGGAATGGGGACCTCATGAGGAACATGGAGAACTAGACTCCCAAGGCCTAGAAATAATAGGGGGCCCAGGACCAAATAGACCAACCAACTATCAAATATTTACGAGAGCACAAAAGAAAAAAGACGAGGACCATAAACAACTACAAAAAAAGGCTTTTTTAGCCAAGGAAAAAACAAAAACCAAAACGCAGCCAAACCAAGAACAACAGGAGTCCGGACCGGAGGAACCGAAGGACTAAACATAATTAATCTATCATCTCTACAATTAACATCTGAACAAACACAAGTCCTATCACTAGGACTATCTTTTTGCCCCAACCAGAGTATGGACACTTTTGAGGTGATCAAAGATATCAACCTTTTCACACGCAATCTACTTCTCAAAGTGATGTACAATAAAAAACCAACAACAACAGAACAACCAACACCCCTTACAGCTGCGGAATTCCGAGCAATTCGGGACCTCAACATACTATTGGAAGAGGGTGGACTGACAGAATCAGAGGAATCGGACACATCAACAGACAGTGACGAGGAACAGGACAAAAGGATTGCCACCTTTAGAAAAAAATCGCACAAATTCCCACCACTAAATACAAACCCTACAATTGCGCTATTTGTTAGACAAACATCTAAAGAGATCGAGCAAATACAGAAAAAAACCAAAACCAATAATATAAATCAACAACAAAGAAAGGCCCTGAGGGAACTCCAAGAGAACGATCAAATTACAATAAAACCCTCGGATAAAGGGGGTAATGTCGTAATAATGAATACAGAACATTATAAACAAATGTGCCTAAAAATACTGGAGAATAAAAAATGTTACCAGATTATCTCACCTGTAATGATAGAAAAATACAATCAGGAATTCTACCGGCTTGTAGACAGAGCATTCAACCAGAAGATTATATCTCAAACATTATGGGAATTCATTAGAACGCAGCACCCCAGGACCCCCACGTTCTACTCATTACCAAAGATCCATAAAAACGCAATCGATCCACCAGGACGTCCAATAATCTCTGGCAACGGTAACATCATGGAGAAAGCAAGCCAGGTCATTGATGCCTACCTTAAACCATATGTGACACAATTGACCTCCCACACAAAAGATACACTTCACTTATTACAAATATTGGAAGGCCTAACAGTACCGAAAGATGCCTTACTTGTTACAATTGATGTGGAGAGCCTATATAACAACATACCCCACTCCAAGGGGTTAAAGGCGGTAGAAAAGATACTCACCCAACAAAGCGATTATGATAGGAACTTCAGTGAATTTATCCTCAACATGCTGTCATTTATCCTAAGACATAATACATTCTCCTTTTGTGGAACATATTATGTACAGGTCTGCGGGGTTGCGATGGGTACAAGCTGTGCACCCTCGTATGCCAATTTATACCTGGGTGACTGGGAACACGAATTCCTATTTTCAGAGGAAAACATAATGTATACCCAGAATATTATGCTATGGCAGAGATACCTGGACGATGTCTTCATGATATGGAATGGACCAGAAAACCAAATCAAAAAATGTCTAGATCGAATGAACAGGAACAGCCACAACATGTATTTCACCATGACACAGGATAAAAACAAAATCGCATTCCTCGATACATATATTTATAAAGATGACAGAGGAAACATAATGACCACACTATACAGGAAAGAAACCGCCGGCAACACCATACTCCACGCCAGCAGTTTTCACCCAGAACCATTAAAAAACTCCATCCCATTCAGCCAATTTCTTCGATTAAAAAGGAATTGTACAATAGAATTGGAATTCCAACAAGAAGCAAACAAACTAAACCAAAGATTACGAGATCGAGGCTATACCAAAACCTGTCTGAGAAAAGCTTTTAATAAAGTTAAAAAAATGGATAGACAAGAAATCCTGTACAAAAAAGATTCCTCGAAAGCTGACACCACCACCCAACCAACGAGAATAATCATGAGATATTCAAACGAACATCAATCCATCAGAAAAATCTTGCAAAAAAATTGGTCGATCCTTACCGAGGATCCCACCATAAAAGACCTAATCTCAGAAAATCCCATGATCACCTACAGAAAAACTCAGTCGCTACAACAATCCTTGGTACACAGCGAACTAAAGAACAGAAGAGACCCATGCAAAACTAAGGGTACTTACCCATGTGGATCATGCGCACAGTGTAGCGTTATAAAAAAATCCACACATAAAATATTACCTAATGGTGAACTCTTCAATCCCAAACATTACACCAATTGCAAAACTAAAGGCGTAGTGTACCTCATGGAGTGCGAATGCGGCAGCTTTTATGTCGGCAAAACGCGACAAGAATTTGGCCTCAGGGTGAACCAACACATGCATAGCATGCAAATAAGTAATTTTTACCTTCCATTAGGCCGTCATGTGGCAAATATCCACAAAAATAGGATGCCAAAGGTGACTTTTTCTACATTAGATAGAATACACATTCCAGTAAGAGGGGGGGACTGGAATAAGACCCTCCTCCAGATGGAATTAAGATGGATCAAAAAATTGAACGCCGCTCAACCACCAGGATTAAACGAAAATACAAGCTATCGCCCATTCCTGGAAGGATTCTCATCGGGTAAAACAGATTAAAGGAAAAAAACCCCACGAAACCACTCCCTTCAACCCAATAATTATAAAAAATCCCAAAAAATCTGACTACCTCCCACCCTAAAATTGGACCCCCATGGACGCACACAATACCCAACCAAAATCTGGGCCCCACATCGATGCCATACCAGGCCCCCCTAATTTATCCAATACTGACCTGTCTTAAATATCTGATTGCTGTGTAAAAAAACAAATATATGTACCACTGTTAAGACAATCCTCGGATTTGTCCAAAAAAAAGTTGTAAAAAATTGTTTATTATTTATATATTCAAGATACCATATTGCACTTATCTTTTACTTATCAAAATATTGTATCACGCCCTTGTTTAGGAAAAATTTAGACACTCTGGAAAATCTCCGACCCCTTATCTATCACATCCGGCACAGGTAACCCCGATATTGCTAATAATCGGGGCTACAAGAGGCTAGCAGTACATTCCATCCAACTGCCAAATCCCTCTCCAGGGTTTAGCCTTCTCTCCTGTGTCGGCGGCCGCTCTGAGATCAGACCCGCAAATCTTGTGACAGGATGCGCGCGCACCCGCGCCGCGTCATCCAAGTGAAACCCGGAAGCAACGTCATTGCGCCTATCTGCGCATGCGCACGGCGGGACATAAATAGGCCGGGAATCGAATAGGGCGCCACTTCCCTCGGACCTGAGGGAGAGTGAGGACGTCCGGACCTGCTGCTCTAGGAAAACCCCTTTTGGAAAACACTGCAAGAAAATGTAAGTAACCACAATGCTATCTTAAGCATTGATGGTTCTTAAAATACATACAAGTATATTTATACTTTTCCCCTTCTATCTATACAGATAGAATAGGAGGGGACCTCCTAAACACATAAATAATAAACAATTTTTTACAACTTTTTTTGGACAAATCCGAGGATTGTCTTAACAGTGGTACATATATTTGTTTTTTTACACAGCAATCAGATATTTAAGACAGGTCAGTATTGGATCAATTAGGGGGGCCTGGTATGGCATCGATGTGGGGCCCAGATTTTGGTTGGGTATTGTGTGCGTCCATGGGGGTCCAATTTTAGGGTGGGAGGTAGTCAGATTTTTTGGGATTTTTTATAATTATTGGGTTGAAGGGAGTGGTTTCGTGGGGTTTTTTTCCTTTAATCTGTTTTACCCGATGAGAATCCTTCCAGGAATGGGCGATAGCTTGTATTTTCGTTTAATCCTGGTGGTTGAGCGGCGTTCAATTTTTTGATCCATCTTAATTCCATCTGGAGGAGGGTCTTATTCCAGTCCCCCCCTCTTACTGGAATGTGTATTCTATCTAATGTAGAAAAAGTCACCTTTGGCATCCTATTTTTGTGGATATTTGCCACATGACGGCCTAATGGAAGGTAAAAATTACTTATTTGCATGCTATGCATGTGTTGGTTCACCCTGAGGCCAAATTCTTGTCGCGTTTTGCCGACATAAAAGCTGCCGCATTCGCACTCCATGAGGTACACTACGCCTTTAGTTTTGCAATTGGTGTAATGTTTGGGATTGAAGAGTTCACCATTAGGTAATATTTTATGTGTGGATTTTTTTATAACGCTACACTGTGCGCATGATCCACATGGGTAAGTACCCTTAGTTTTGCATGGGTCTCTTCTGTTCTTTAGTTCGCTGTGTACCAAGGATTGTTGTAGCGACTGAGTTTTTCTGTAGGTGATCATGGGATTTTCTGAGATTAGGTCTTTTATGGTGTGATCCTCGGTAAGGATCGACCAATTTTTTTGCAAGATTTTTCTGATGGATTGATGTTCGTTTGAATATCTCATGATTATTCTCGTTGGTTGGGTGGTGGTGTCAGCTTTCGAGGAATCTTTTTTGTACAGGATTTCTTGTCTATCCATTTTTTTAACTTTATTAAAAGCTTTTCTCAGACAGGTTTTGGTATAGCCTCGATCTCGTAATCTTTGGTTTAGTTTGTTTGCTTCTTGTTGGAATTCCAATTCTATTGTACAATTCCTTTTTAATCGAAGAAATTGGCTGAATGGGATGGAGTTTTTTAATGGTTCTGGGTGAAAACTGCTGGCGTGGAGTATGGTGTTGCCGGCGGTTTCTTTCCTGTATAGTGTGGTCATTATGTTTCCTCTGTCATCTTTATAAATATATGTATCGAGGAATGCGATTTTGTTTTTATCCTGTGTCATGGTGAAATACATGTTGTGGCTGTTCCTGTTCATTCGATCTAGACATTTTTTGATTTGGTTTTCTGGTCCATTCCATATCATGAAGACATCGTCCAGGTATCTCTGCCATAGCATAATATTCTGGGTATACATTATGTTTTCCTCTGACGTTAGGAATTCGTGTTCCCAGTCACCCAGGTATAAATTGGCATACGAGGGTGCACAGCTTGTACCCATCGCAACCCCGCAGACCTGTACATAATATGTTCCACAAAAGGAGAATGTATTATGTCTTAGGATAAATGACAGCATGTTGAGGATAAATTCACTGAAGTTCCTATCATAATCGCTTTGTTGGGTGAGTATCTTTTCTACCGCCTTTAACCCCTTGGAGTGGGGTATGTTGTTATATAGGCTCTCCACATCAATTGTAACAAGTAAGGCATCTTTCGGTACTGTTAGGCCTTCCAATATTTGTAATAAGTGAAGTGTATCTTTTGTGTGGGAGGTCAATTGTGTCACATATGGTTTAAGGTAGGCATCAATGACCTGGCTTGCTTTCTCCGTGATGTTACCGTTGCCAGAGATTATTGGACGTCCTGGTGGATCGATTGCGTTTTTATGGATCTTTGGTAATGAGTAGAACGTGGGGGTCCTGGGGTGCTGCGTTCTAATGAATTCCCATAATGTTTGAGATATAATCTTCTGGTTGAATGCTCTGTCTACAAGCCGGTAGAATTCCTGATTGTATTTTTCTATCATTACAGGTGAGATAATCTGGTAACATTTTTTATTCTCCAGTATTTTTAGGCACATTTGTTTATAATGTTCTGTATTCATTATTACGACATTACCCCCTTTATCCGAGGGTTTTATTGTAATTTGATCGTTCTCTTGGAGTTCCTATCCTTCTTTCCTACTCACAATCACCTATGGGTCTGTAACCCACACAGTATATACAATATATATGAATTCTCTGAATACTCTATTGAATATTGTTATATTCTTGTTATATTATATGGCAAACATATAATAAATTATTATCTTTTAAGTTAAAATGAATATTTTCTATGAATTCACATACTAAGCCCATAAAGTCCCAATTTTGAACTGAGGCACCAACCCCATATGCAAAATTTTACCCGGGATGATGGCTAAACCTAACTAAAAAGTTCTTTAGGAATCACACACCTACACAATTTTACCCCGGATGGATAACACATCCACGACCTCACAGATTCCTAAATAACCGAGCAAACAATATAACCTTTCCATGCTGAACAGCAAGGCATAGGGAATCACGATTTACTAATAAAGATCAAACCCCCTCCCCCAGTCCAGAGTTATCTCTGTAACAGGAGTCAAGAGGGGAACCTCAAAAAATTCCAAGCTAAAAAACTTGGAAACCACTGATTGACGGACAAAGTTGGGATCAACATGGAGAACTTGATGGGCGCCGAGTGGGATTCCATGATGCAGGGGATACAAAACAAATTTAAAGAAAAAGAACAACTGGAATCTGACGTACTAGCTTTATTCTCAAATTTAAAAAAACAAATGACAAGAAAATCCGCACTCTATTGGCACATAGAAACTTTCAATAGATATATTAAAGAAAACATCAATCCTGCAGGCCTCCGTATTCAAATTTTCCCCACTATGGAAAAAGTGACGGAACAAATGAAAAAAGACTGGGAGGACATCCTCAACGCATGTTCAAAAAACCTAATGAAACTACTGCAAGATGAATACCGGAGACAGATAACTAGTCTGGATGAAGAAATAAAATCCATATATGAACAACTATTGCCTTAAAAAACTGCACCACTATATAGTGAACAAGAAGAAAAATTAAAAACCCACCTTGAAGATTATGCAAAAGAGACGCTACAAAAGAAAGAAAAGAAATATTGGCGGGACAAAAATGCGTTTACCCAAGGTAGAGCATATAGATGGTCCAATACAACCAGACAAAACCGAAATAAAAATAGATTTGTAAAAAACCCCAACTACTACCAATCCTCGGACTCATCATCCTATTATTCAGGAGCAGAAGGAGGCAAAAACAGAGCCTATTCAAAAAACAGCCAACAGGACCCCCAAAGACACTTCGAAAGAAGGGAATGGGGACCTCATGAGGAACATGGAGAACTAGACTCCCAAGGCCTAGAAATAATAGGGGGCCCAGGACCAAATAGACCAACCAACTATCAAATATTTACGAGAGCACAAAAGAAAAAAGACGAGGACCATAAACAACTACAAAAAAAGGCTTTTTTAGCCAAGGAAAAAACAAAAACCAAAACGCAGCCAAACCAAGAACAACAGGAGTCCGGACCGGAGGAACCGAAGGACTAAACATAATTAATCTATCATCTCTACAATTAACATCTGAACAAACACAAGTCCTATCACTAGGACTATCTTTTTGCCCCAACCAGAGTATGGACACTTTTGAGGTGATCAAAGATATCAACCTTTTCACACGCAATCTACTTCTCAAAGTGATGTACAATAAAAAACCAACAACAACAGAACAACCAACACCCCTTACAGCTGCGGAATTCCGAGCAATTCGGGACCTCAACATACTATTGGAAGAGGGTGGACTGACAGAATCAGAGGAATCGGACACATCAACAGACAGTGACGAGGAACAGGACAAAAGGATTGCCACCTTTAGAAAAAAATCGCACAAATTCCCACCACTAAATACAAACCCTACAATTGCGCTATTTGTTAGACAAACATCTAAAGAGATCGAGCAAATACAGAAAAAAACCAAAACCAATAATATAAATCAACAACAAAGAAAGGCCCTGAGGGAACTCCAAGAGAACGATCAAATTACAATAAAACCCTCGGATAAAGGGGGTAATGTCGTAATAATGAATACAGAACATTATAAACAAATGTGCCTAAAAATACTGGAGAATAAAAAATGTTACCAGATTATCTCACCTGTAATGATAGAAAAATACAATCAGGAATTCTACCGGCTTGTAGACAGAGCATTCAACCAGAAGATTATATCTCAAACATTATGGGAATTCATTAGAACGCAGCACCCCAGGACCCCCACGTTCTACTCATTACCAAAGATCCATAAAAACGCAATCGATCCACCAGGACGTCCAATAATCTCTGGCAACGGTAACATCATGGAGAAAGCAAGCCAGGTCATTGATGCCTACCTTAAACCATATGTGACACAATTGACCTCCCACACAAAAGATACACTTCACTTATTACAAATATTGGAAGGCCTAACAGTACCGAAAGATGCCTTACTTGTTACAATTGATGTGGAGAGCCTATATAACAACATACCCCACTCCAAGGGGTTAAAGGCGGTAGAAAAGATACTCACCCAACAAAGCGATTATGATAGGAACTTCAGTGAATTTATCCTCAACATGCTGTCATTTATCCTAAGACATAATACATTCTCCTTTTGTGGAACATATTATGTACAGGTCTGCGGGGTTGCGATGGGTACAAGCTGTGCACCCTCGTATGCCAATTTATACCTGGGTGACTGGGAACACGAATTCCTATTTTCAGAGGAAAACATAATGTATACCCAGAATATTATGCTATGGCAGAGATACCTGGACGATGTCTTCATGATATGGAATGGACCAGAAAACCAAATCAAAAAATGTCTAGATCGAATGAACAGGAACAGCCACAACATGTATTTCACCATGACACAGGATAAAAACAAAATCGCATTCCTCGATACATATATTTATAAAGATGACAGAGGAAACATAATGACCACACTATACAGGAAAGAAACCGCCGGCAACACCATACTCCACGCCAGCAGTTTTCACCCAGAACCATTAAAAAACTCCATCCCATTCAGCCAATTTCTTCGATTAAAAAGGAATTGTACAATAGAATTGGAATTCCAACAAGAAGCAAACAAACTAAACCAAAGATTACGAGATCGAGGCTATACCAAAACCTGTCTGAGAAAAGCTTTTAATAAAGTTAAAAAAATGGATAGACAAGAAATCCTGTACAAAAAAGATTCCTCGAAAGCTGACACCACCACCCAACCAACGAGAATAATCATGAGATATTCAAACGAACATCAATCCATCAGAAAAATCTTGCAAAAAAATTGGTCGATCCTTACCGAGGATCCCACCATAAAAGACCTAATCTCAGAAAATCCCATGATCACCTACAGAAAAACTCAGTCGCTACAACAATCCTTGGTACACAGCGAACTAAAGAACAGAAGAGACCCATGCAAAACTAAGGGTACTTACCCATGTGGATCATGCGCACAGTGTAGCGTTATAAAAAAATCCACACATAAAATATTACCTAATGGTGAACTCTTCAATCCCAAACATTACACCAATTGCAAAACTAAAGGCGTAGTGTACCTCATGGAGTGCGAATGCGGCAGCTTTTATGTCGGCAAAACGCGACAAGAATTTGGCCTCAGGGTGAACCAACACATGCATAGCATGCAAATAAGTAATTTTTACCTTCCATTAGGCCGTCATGTGGCAAATATCCACAAAAATAGGATGCCAAAGGTGACTTTTTCTACATTAGATAGAATACACATTCCAGTAAGAGGGGGGGACTGGAATAAGACCCTCCTCCAGATGGAATTAAGATGGATCAAAAAATTGAACGCCGCTCAACCACCAGGATTAAACGAAAATACAAGCTATCGCCCATTCCTGGAAGGATTCTCATCGGGTAAAACAGATTAAAGGAAAAAAACCCCACGAAACCACTCCCTTCAACCCAATAATTATAAAAAATCCCAAAAAATCTGACTACCTCCCACCCTAAAATTGGACCCCCATGGACGCACACAATACCCAACCAAAATCTGGGCCCCACATCGATGCCATACCAGGCCCCCCTAATTTATCCAATACTGACCTGTCTTAAATATCTGATTGCTGTGTAAAAAAACAAATATATGTACCACTGTTAAGACAATCCTCGGATTTGTCCAAAAAAAAGTTGTAAAAAATTGTTTATTATTTATATATTCAAGATACCATATTGCACTTATCTTTTACTTATCAAAATATTGTATCACGCCCTTGTTTAGGAAAAATTTAGACACTCTGGAAAATCTCCGACCCCTTATCTATCACATCCGGCACAGGTAACCCCGATATTGCTAATAATCGGGGCTACAAGAGGCTAGCAGTACATTCCATCCAACTGCCAAATCCCTCTCCAGGGTTTAGCCTTCTCTCCTGTGTCGGCGGCCGCTCTGAGATCAGACCCGCAAATCTTGTGACAGGATGCGCGCGCACCCGCGCCGCGTCATCCAAGTGAAACCCGGAAGCAACGTCATTGCGCCTATCTGCGCATGCGCACGGCGGGACATAAATAGGCCGGGAATCGAATAGGGCGCCACTTCCCTCGGACCTGAGGGAGAGTGAGGACGTCCGGACCTGCTGCTCTAGGAAAACCCCTTTTGGAAAACACTGCAAGAAAATGTAAGTAACCACAATGCTATCTTAAGCATTGATGGTTCTTAAAATACATACAAGTATATTTATACTTTTCCCCTTCTATCTATACAGATAGAATAGGAGGGGACCTCCTAAACACCACAGTGCCACCTAGTGACTCTTTTTGGAAACACAAGTAAGTAAAAATCAAAGATACAAAATGCTAAAATAATTATATTACCAAAATATTCAAACATATTCACATTTTAATCCAGATTGGATCAGAACAAGGACATTATTATATGCTCCCTGGCTAAAAGAAATATATGAACTAACCAAGTGAGTACCTAAACAGATTAAAATTTATTAAAACACATATCTTAAAAAACCAACTTACACCCTTCATAATTATACTCTAGCAGCAGTGACTACACGATTCATATGTGATAAGATAAGGACCTGAGACAGAAACCAGAGGCAGAATCCTTTTTTCCTAACAAAGTACGTCTTTTTATTATATGACCAAAGGAAAAATATTCCGATTGGCTCAAATAATATATACTCAAATATTTCATTTACTATATTCCAGATGTGGTGACACACCTCCCTTGATAAAGGCCTAACGGCCGAAACGCGTAGGACCTTGAAACATCCTCCCTATGGATCAGACGCTTCACCCAAGCGTGGAACAATAGAGAGCTAGTGATTGTCACCCTAAGCACATTGTCACTACTTCCTATCTTTCTTTCCTACTCACAATCACCTATGGGTCTGTAACCCACACAGTATATACAATATATATGAATTCTCTGAATACTCTATTGAATATTGTTATATTCTTGTTATATTATATGGCAAACATATAATAAATTATTATCTTTTAAGTTAAAATGAATATTTTCTATGAATTCACATACTAAGCCCATAAAGTCCCAATTTTGAACTGAGGTACCAACCCCATATGCAAAATTTTACCCGGGATGATGGCTAAACCTAACTAAAAAGTTCTTTAGGAATCACACACCTACACTGTTCTGCCTATATTACCTGATCCCATTGTGAATATTTTTGCATACACGTGCGGACTACCTTAGCATACTTTCAGGCTATAATTCCTTGTTTAATAATGGAAAGTAAATAATGGCTACTGCCACAACCTGGTTTAATCATATCCCCCCACTCCTGCCATAGCAGGGGCCATGGCATCCTGAGCTGTGTACACACCGCAGGCTCCTTAATATTGCTGTGTTTATTTTACTGATCTCAGATAGGCAGTAGTTATGTTATTAGTTCCATGATTTATGGTTATAATTATTGGTGTCTATCAGTGGCGTAACCTTCAGGGCCAAGATGCAAGAAACCATGAAGGGCCCCGCTGACCCCCAGATCGGACCCACAGGGAGCAAGCCAGCCAGCCACTAAAGGGTGCCAGCCAGCCACCCACCCACCCCAGGGTGCCAGCCAGCCACCCACCAAAGGGTGCCAGCCAGCAACCCACCCACCCACCACAAGGTGCCAACCAGCCACCCACCACATGGTGCCAGCCAGCCACCCACCACAGGGTGCAAGCCAGCTAGCCAAAGGGTGCCAGCCAGCCACCCACCACAGGGTGCCAGCCAGCCACAAAAGGGTGCCAGCCAGCCACCCACCCACCACAGGGTGCTAGCCAGCCACCCACCACAGGGTGCAAGCCAGCCAGCCACCCACCACAGGGTGCCAGTCAGCCAGCCACCCACCACAGGGTGCCAGCCAGCCACTCACCACAGGGTGCCAGCCAGCCACCAAAGGGTGCCAGCCAGCCACCCACCACAGGGTGCCAGCCAGCCACCCACCACAGGGTGCCAGCCAGTCACCCACCAAAGGGTGCCAGTCAGCCACCCACCACAGGGTGCCAGCCAGCCATCAAAGGGTGCCAGCCAGCCAGCCACCCACCACAGGGTGCCAGCCACAGCCAGCCAGCCACTCACCACAGGGTGCCAGCCAGCCAGTTTTTTTAAGCCTAATATTCAATTTCAGTAGTAGTGTATTTCAAATGTCAAAAGAGATGGATGCAGATCGAAAAATTAAAAGTGTGGTGTGGGACTATTTCTCATCTCCATCTCCAGAAAAATCAGCAGCACTTTGCAACACATGCAAAAACAATGTAAGCATGGGATCAATAACTGCAAAAACCAAAAACATGTCAAATATTTAGGCCCATCTAAGAGTTCATCATGATAAAATGTTTCATGCAGGACAGAAAAAACAAAATGGATCACAAGGTGAAACATCACTATCCCAGGCAACAATAACCAATAAGTTTCATAAAATAAACAGGTGGCTAAAATCAGATGGAAGATCCCAACTGCTGAACAGGGTAATCACAGAGATGATGGTCATTGATAACCAGTCATTTACAATGGTGTCTGACTCTGGATTTAAGTGGTTGATGTCCATAGTTGAGCTAAGGTACACACTGAAGAGTGACAAGTTTTATCAAACCGAAATGCTGGGAAAGATTCCCCAAAAGGTCATTGAGAAAGTAAAGGCTATGCTGCAACCAGAGAATGCTGACAACTCCCTTTCATTCATGACTGACTGCTGGTCAGGACAAACAGAATCACTAATGAGTCTTACATGCCACTACATTGACAGCAAATTGACAAGAAGGCATGTGGTGTTGGCCTACCCAAAAACAACTTGATACAGGCTGTTCCAACACGCTGCACATGCTGCAAATGTTGCTGGAGCAGAAGCGAGCTCTTACCATATATTACGGTGAATATGGACTTGAAGGATATTCTTGTCCTGCTGCTGATCAGTGGGACATTGTAGCCAATGCCATTGAGACCCTTCTTCCCATAGAGGAAGTGAGACTAGAGGTGAGTCATTAAGACTCATCTGTGTCATTCCATGTGTGAGAGTGCTGAAGATGCTTCTTCAATGGAAAGGACCCAACACACGTGGCACTAAAACATGTAGGCAGGCCATGAGGGACAGCCTCCCTAAACGTTTTAAGAAGCATGAAGAGAATAAAAATGTTGTGCTTGCATGTCGTTTGGATCCTCAATACAAGAACCATCCTTTCTCTTCTGATGATATATTGGCCAAGGCAAAACAAACAACAACGGTTCCTGCCAAAAAGAAAAGTCAAGAAGAGCAGGTTTCTAATGTGGAAGAACAGGATGCTAAAGGAGAAAAATGTCCAAAAAGACAACAGACAGAAGAAGAGAAACGTCATTGTGGTGAAATAGATTACATGTTCAGTGTTATTGTCACGGACCGGCAGGACTGGTAGTGGATCCTCTGGACCAGAGAGACGATGGCGCGGGTTGTACTAGAGGACCGGTTCTAAGCAGTTACTGGTCTTCACCAGAGCCCGCCGCAAGGCGGGATGGATTTGCTGCGGCGGTAACTACCAGGTCGTGTCCCCTAGTAACAACTCGATCTCTCTGGCAGCTGATATGGCGTGGTACACAGGGAGTAGGCAAGAGCGTAGTTGGACGTAGCAGAGGTCAGGGCAGGCGGCAGAGGTTCAAAGGCGAGATGTCGGTAGCAAGGATTCGGCAACAGGCAAAGCAAACAAACACAGAAGGGAACGCTTTCACAGAGGCACAAGGCACAAAGATCCGGCAGGAAGCTGTGTGAGGAGAAGATATTAATGAGCAGTGCACAGGTGAAGCCTAATTAAGTCAGCACTGCCTTTCACAAACCTTAACCCTTAATAACCAGTCTGGGCCAGGTACCAATCACCTGTGCACTGGTCCTTTAGATCTAAGAGTCCCGGTGTGCTGTGAGCGCTTCGAGGCCAGCAGGGGGCCCGGAGCGCTGAGTGTAACAGTTATATTGGGGCCTCATGCAGAGGATTCTTCTCAATCTGCAATAATGAGCCTGGATGATGAACTTTATCTCTATTTGAAGGAACCAGTAATTGACAGAAAAAGGGGTGATTCTCTTCAGTGGTGGAAAGAAAATGAAGCATGCTACAAAAAGACTTGCTTCTTATGCTAGAAGATATCTTTCTGCTCCTCCTTCCTCAGTACCAAGTGAGCATGTTTTTTTAGTGAAGTGGCAGCAATTTATGAAAAGAAAAGAAGCTGTTTAACCACTTGCCGACTGCCCACCGTAATATTACTGTGGCAGGGCAGCTCGGCTGCATGACTGGAGTGCATGTGGTTTTGTATTTTTTTTATTGGGAATGTTTTATAGCAGAAAGTAAAAGATTTGGCGTTTTTTCAAAATTGTCGCTCTTTTTTTTGTTTATAGCGCAAAATCTAAAAACCGCAGAGGTGATCAAATACCACCAAAAGAAATCTCTATTTGTGGGAAAAAAAGGACGTCAATTGTATTTGGGTACAGCGTCTCATGATCGCACAATTTTCCGTTAAAATAACGCAGTGCCGAATCGCAAAAAATGGCCTGGTCATTAAGTGGTTAACTGGTGAACATGCTGAAATGTTATACTTAACTGGGAGTATTGAAGTGTAGTAGTAGTGTCTGTCCAGTCCTCTGAGTCCACTCCAATCCACTGTCTAGCTTTTGTCTAGCTGCAGTCAGTGCAAAAGTGCTAGAAAAAAAGCTAGACAGTGGATTGGAGTCAGTAAACTACTGCTGCAGCAGTGCACCAGTCCCTGCTGCAATCATTTTAAATCACTACATCAGTCACTGCAGTAGTGATTTAAAATGATTGCAGTGAGTGAGTACCCCACTGCAGAGGTAGTTCACTGACTGCAGTCCAATCCACTGTGTAGCTGTTGCCTAGCTTTTTTTCTAGCAGTTTTGCACTGACTGCAGTAGTTGCAGTGAGTGCCCTACTGCAGCAGTAGTCCACTGATTCCAGTCCAATCCACTGTGTAGATGTTGCCTAGCTTTTTTTCTAGCACTGTCGCACTGACTGCAGTAGTTGCTGTGAGTTCCCTACTGCAGCAGTAGGCCACTGACTCCAGTCAAATCCACTTGGTAGCTGTTGCCTAGCTTTTTTACTAGCAGTATTGCACTGACTGCACTGCAGTAGTGATTTAAAATTATTGCAGTGAGTGAGTGGACTACTGCAGCAGTATGATGTGAAACTAAATGTCCCTGCAATTGAAGTTTTCCTATCGGTTCTCATGCAGTTAAGGTGTGAAGAACGAGCCCTTAATGTTAAAAAATGTTAATAAATAAAGTTGTACATGTTCAGTAACAGATTTGTGTAGAAATTTCTGTTTATTTTGCAAAATTTTAAATGTACAAAAACATCGGCCAATACCGATATGTGATTGCCAAAATATCGGTATCGGCAACGAAAAAACGATATTGGTGGATCACTAATGTAAACACACATGTATGCACATACACACACACATATACTGTACATACTCCTATATAAGCACATACACACACATGTATATAAGCACACACACATAATACATACACATACTGTATATAAATACACACACATATATATAAGCATACACATAACTAAGCACACACATATACAGTTTAAACACACATATGTACACGCACACACATATATTCACACACATGCACATACATACACAAGTACACACGTACACACACAGTATCTCACAAAAGTGAGTACACCCCTCACATTTTTGTAAATATTTTATTATAACTTTTCATTTGACAACACTAAAGAAATGACACTTTTCTACAATGTACAGTAGTGAGTGTACAGCTTGTATAACAGTGTAAATTCGCTGTCCCCTCAAAATAACTCAACACACAGCCATTAACCACTTCAGCCCCAGAAGATTTTACACCCTTCCTGACCAGGCCCTATTTTGCAATTCGGCACTGTGTTATTTTAACGGAGAATTGCGCGGTTGTGCCACGCTGTACCCAAACTAAATCTACGTCCTTTTTTTCCCACAAATAGAGCTTTCTTTTGGTGGTACAGTATTTGATCACCTGTGCAATTTTTTTTATTTTTTGCTCTATAAACAAAAAAAGAGCGATAATTTTGAAAATAAAAAAAACAATATTTTTCACATTCTGCTATAGGACATTCCCCAAAAAATGTAAAAATATAATCTTTTTAACATTTTAGGCCAATTTGCTTTCTGCTACATATTTTTGGTAAAAAAAAATCCCAATAAGCATATTTTGATTGGTTTTCACAAAAGTTATCGCGTCTACTAACTACGGGAGTCAGTTGTTTTTTAAAATGATGGAAATCTGCGATTTTTTGCGGTACTGTGATTTACTGGTACTGGTATTTCGGCGGACAGATCGGACCCCTAACTGACATTTTTGACACTTTTGGGGGTACCAGTGACTTTACTACAGTAATCAGTGCTAAAAATATGTGTAGCACCCTACAAGTAGGTGCTAGGTAAAATATAGTGAGCTTTGTCTGCCTAACAGCAGTGCCGTGTTTTCTTTTGTGAGGTAGGTTGTCATGGCTACCAAGTGTGTCTGCTATGAGGGGAGTCTCCTCACTGGCCCTGTGAAAGGCTTCTCATTGAGCAGTGAAGGGAATCCAATCAGGGGACACATCCAGGCTTGGAACTACCCCAGGAGGCAGATTATGCCGAAAAGGATTCTGGGAGTGAGTATAGGTTTGGGGGTAGCACATGACACGATGTCTATGGCGGGAGCAGAGTCCCAGGAAGGAGAGTGCGGCTGTCTCTCCTCCTGTCTGAGGAAGGTGGATGTCTCAGGGTGTCGCCTGAGTGTCCAGAGTGTGCTGAGTGAACTGAGAGGATCCGGTGTGCCGAGAGCCTGCGGAGAGAGAGGGGTCCAGTCCCAGGAAAGCCTACACAGGTCGTGAGTACTGAGGATTGCCCCTAGGGGTCTGCCTGAAGTTAGAGAGGACCATTCCGGAAGAGGTTCTGGGATCCAGTGCCAGCTAGATGTAAAGGGGTACCTATGTTGAGGACCCTAAAGCTACAGAGGGGGTACATAGTCAGTGGACCCTGAAGAGTTCAACTTAAAGGGGGCACTTGCGGTTGGGCCCTGAATTGTACAGAGTGTGTCAGTTGCAAGTACAGCTATACAGAGTTCTACTTCATACTACCTCAAGCTAGTCAAAGCAGGGGACGGTATTCAGTGACTTCTACATCACAACAGTGTAAGGAGTTCTACAGTTCTCAGTCCTGGATCTTTTGGACTAATAGTCGATGATTCAGCACTTCTGTGTTCTACAGGATATTTACAGCGTTAGTGAGCTCTGGCTGGCGCCGGCTGGCATCAAGGAAGTGGCGCCAACGGGCATTTACAGGAGTAAAGTCCCTCATGTAATTAGTTCAAGCCTCAACGAGTATCCCACTCATTTCCTTCTCCCATCCCCTTTAAATCAAATAAAAACCACAAACAAAGATGCCGGAGTTGTCGCTGCTTCAGTTGTCACACCCAGGGTCAATGCTCACATGGGCTGGAGAGAGTACCAGTACTAATGGCAGACCCACATCAGGCCACAGGCCTGGAAAACCTTGCTACATATGCACTGTTACTGTAAAAATGCCATTTGCAGGGAAGGGGTTAACCCTGTGGGTGATTAAGGGGTTAAATGTGAGCCTAGGGGAGTGATTCAAACTATGGGGGGGCGTGGCTTGTGAAATGAAAATAGAGATATGTGATCCTATCTAGCAGGATCACATGGGCTCTATGATCATCCCAGGGAGACTGTTTACAACAGCCGACCGTCCTTCTTTCTCAACGCGGAACGATCGCGGGTGTCAGGCGGCAATCGGAGCAGCCTGTCCGCTGTATCGGCTTCCCCACTGACGAGCTGGGGCCCTTCTGGCGGTGCGCGCTCACCCCCTAGACTCCCGAGATTGAGCATCATACATGTACGGCGATTTGCTTGGGAGTGCCTGCCTGTCGCAGTACATCTGTGGCGGGCGGTCGTAACCGGTTAATGTCTAAACCCCTGCCAACAAAAGTGAGTACACCCCTAAGTGACAATGTCAAAATTGGGTCCAATTAGCCATTTCTCCTCCCTGGTGTTATGTGACTCATTAGTGTTACAAGGTCTCAAGTGTAAATGGAGAGCAGGTGTGTTAAATTTGGTGTTTCTCTGGACTCTCACCAGTTCCAGCACATCCTTCCTGTTGATTATTGACCTGGACAGCATATTCTATAGACACAGACTGCAAGGCTTGGCCCTTTCCCACCCCCTTATCACAGGATTTGACTGAAGGCAGCAGGAGCCAGTGGTTCTTGTTGTTTTCTGCAAAGAGAGTGGGGAGAGGAGGAGATGCAGATGGGCACAGTGCTGGAACAAGTGATGACTCAGGTAAGCATGAGTGAGGGGGTGACACACATACTGAAACATTAAGGTAAAAAATGTTTAGGCTTTACAACTTCTTTAAGTAATGCAGAGAGTTCAGCGATCTGGGTAAAGTAATGCAGAGAGTTCAGAGATCAGGATAAAGTAATGCAGAGAGTTCAGCGATCAGGATAAAGTAATGCAGAGAGTGCAGGGGTCAGGATTATGCAACACAGAGTTTGTCAGTGTAACGCCGAGTGCTCCGGGTCCCGTGGCTTCCCCGGAGCACTCGAGGCGTCCTGCGGGCTGCAGCGCTCCGGTCGGCGTCCCCGACCGTGAGCGCTGTTCCCCCGCATCGGCGGTACTTCCCGCCGGGTCCTGTCTTCTCTGACTCCCGGCGCACGCCAGGTTCCTTCCTCCTCCCGGAGCGCGCGGCCCCGCTCCCTAGGGCGCGCGCGCCGCTGCATTAAAATTTAAAGGGCCAGTGCACCATTAATTGGTGCCTGGTCCAATCAGTCCAAATCCCATAAAAACCCACTTCCCCTTCCTGTCCTTGCCGGATCTTGTTGCCTTTTGTGCCTTGAGAAAGCTTTTGGTGTATTTTCCCTGCCTGTGTATCTGACCTTCTGCGGTTGCCCCTGACTACGAACCATTGCCGCCTGCCTTGACCTTTTGTTCCGTCTGACCCTGCCTTTGCCTTGTCCTTCTGTACCACGCCTGAATCAGCTGTCTTTGAGGTTGAGCCGTTACCGGAGGATACGACCTGGTTGCTACCGCCGCAGCAAGTCCATCCCGCCTTGCGGCGGGCTCTGGTGAAAACCGGTAGTAACTTATAACCGGTCCTCTGGTACGGTCCACGCCAATCCCTCACTGACACAGAGGATCCACCTCCAGTACAGTCACCTGCCGCCAGTCCGGACCCTGACAGTAGATCCGGCCATGGATCCCGCTGATGTGCCCCTGCCTAGTCTCGCTGACATCTCTACCGTGGTTGCCCAGCAGTCCCAGCAGATTGCTCAGCAAGGTCAACAGTTGGCACAGCTGACCGCCATGCTGCAGCAACTTCTTCCCGCATGGCAGCAGCCGCCTTCTTCTGCTTCTGCTTCCGCTCCACCTCCGCAGCCGGTGGCCGCCACCTCCGCTAGAATCCATTTGTTCTCTCCCGGACAAGTTTGATGGGGATTCTAAGATGTGTCGGGGATTCTTGTCCCAATGTTCCCTGCACCTGGAGATGTTGGCCGACCAATTTCCTACGGAACGATCTAAAGTGGCCTTCATGGTCAGTTTACTGTCTGGGAAGGCCTTGGCCTGGGCCACGCCGCTCTGGGACCGCAACGATCCTGCCACTGCCTCTGTCCAGTCCTTCGTTTCTGAAGTTCGCAGTGTCTTCGAGAAACCTGCCCGTGCCTCGTCAGCAGAAACAGCCTTGCTAAACCTCGTCCAAGGAGACACTACAGTAGGCGAATATGCTATACAGTTTCGCACTCTGGCCTCTGAACTGACCTGGAACAACGACGCCCTCTGCGCAACTTTTAAAAAAGGTTTATCCAGCCGTATCAAGGATTCTCTGGCAGCACGAGAGATACCTGATTCCCTGACGGAACTCATCCAGTTGGCTACTCGCATAGATATGCGCTTCATTGAAAGACGCCAGGAACTTCGCCAAGAAAAGAATCTTGTTCGCAACCGGCGTTATCCACGCCTGGCACCTCTCTTCCAGCAACCACTGCAGCCGGTTGCTGCGCCTACCGCCGAGGAGGCCATGCAAGTGGATCAGGCTCGCCTGACCCAGCAAGAAATTTATGCTTATACTGTGCGAGTTCCGAACACTTCTTAAAGGACTGTCCAGTTCGTCCTCAGCGTCAGGGAAACGCTCCCACCTAGTGAACGTGGGAGAGGCGTCGCTGGGTGTAAATTCTTCCTCTCCACGCTTGATTGTTCCACGCTTGATTGTTCCGGTACGGATTTCTTCTGCTGCTAAAGTCTCCTTCCCGGCAGACGCCTTCTTGGACTCTGGTTCTGCGGGAAACTTCATTAAAGCCTCCTTCATCAACCGCTTTAGCATTCCTGTGATCCGTCTCGTCAAGCCCTTCTTCATTACTACAGTTAACGGAGAAAATCTGAACTGTACCGTGCGTTATCGCACAGAACCCGTGCTCATGACCATAGGGGTCCTCCACCAAGAAACCATTGAATTTTTTGTTCTACTGAATTGCACGTCTGATGTCCTTCTTGGCTTGCCCTGGCTCCAGCGCCACTCTCCTACCCTTGACTGGACCTCTGGGGATATTAAATCATGGGGGTCTACCTGCCACACTCATTGCCTCAAGTCGGTACCTATTAGACAAGTCTCCGTCTCCTCACCAGTGCTCGGCCTTCCTAAGGTCTATCAGGACTTTACTGACGTCTTTTGCAAGAAACAGGCGGAGGTCTTACCACCACATAGACCCTATGACTGTCCCATTGATTTGCTTCCCGGTACCACACCACCCCGTGGCAGGATTTACCCCCTCTCCATTCCTGAAACCAAGGCCATGTCGGAGTACGTTCAGGAGAACCTCAAGAAGGGTTTCATCAGGAAGTCTTCTTCTCCTGCTGGAGCAGGATTTTTCTTTGTTGCCAAAAAGGATGGGTCACTACGTCCATGTATTGACTACCGTGGTCTTAACAAGATCACGGTAAAGAATCGCTACCCTTTGCCTCTCATCTCGGAGCTCTTTGACCGTCTGCGCGGAGCAAAGGTCTTCACTAAGCTTGACCTCAGGGGCGCTTATAATCTCATCAGAATCCGTGAAGGAGATGAGTGGAAAACCGCTTTTAATACCAGAGATGGCCACTTTGAGTATCTCGTCATGCCTTTCGGCCTGTGCAACGCTCCTGCAGTCTTTCAAGACTTTGTCAACGAGATCTTCCGGGACATGTTGTATACCTGTGTAGTGGTCTATCTTGACGACATTCTAATCTTCTCCCAAACTGGAGGAACACCGTCGCCATGTTCGTCAAGTGCTCCAGCGCCTTTGTGTCAACCACCTTTATGCCAAAATGGAAAAATGTCTTTTTGAGCGTAGCTGTCTTCCGTTTCTGGGATACCTAGTTTCTGGACAGGGTCTTCAGATGGACCCCGACAAACTCTCTGCAGTCTTGGATTGGCCACGCCCCTCAGGACTTCGCTCCATTCAACGCTTCCTTGGATTCGCCAACTATTACCGCCAGTTTATTCCCCACTTCTCCACTATCGTGGCACCTATTGTGGCACTAACCAAGAAAGAAGCAAATCCGAAATCCTGGCCTCCCCAAGCTGAAGAAGCCTTTACTCGCCTTAAAACCGCCTTCGCCTCCGCTCCAGTCTTAAATAGGCCCGATCCTCTGAAACCATTTTTCCTGGAGGTAGATGCCTCCTCTGTTGGAGCCGGAGCGGTTCATCTACAAAAGTCTGCTAAAGGAAAAAACGTCACCTGCGGCTTCTTCTAAAAAACGTTTTCCCCTCCTGAAAAGAACTATGCCATCGGGGACCATGAACTACTAGCCATTAAGTTGGCACTAGAAGAATGGAGACATCTTCTGGAAGGATCCCTTCATCCAATCACCATCTTCACTGACCACAAAAATCTCTCGTACCTTCAGTCTGCCCAGCGCCTTAATCCATGCCAGGCCAGGTGGTCATTGTTCTTTGCCCGATTCACTTTCCAAATCCATTTTCGTCCGGCTAATAAGAACATTAGGGCGGATGCCCTATCACGTTCCACTGATGCCTCCGAAGATTAAACCGTTCCTCAACACATCATTCCTCCTGAGTGTCTAATTTCAACTGCCCCTGCTTCACTGGCACCAGTCCCTCCAGGGAAAACATTTGTTCCTCCACGTCTTTGCCTACGGACTCTCAAATGGGGTCACTCCTCTCACCTGGCGGGTCACGCTGGAATTAAAAAGACGACACTGCTAATTGCCAGACACTATTGGTGGCCTTCCTTTGAAAAAGATGTAACAGAGTTTGTTCGGGCCTGTACTGTCCTGCGCACGTGATAAAACTCCCCGCCAGAAGCCTGCAGGTCTTCTCCTTCCTCTGCCAGTGCCTGAACAGCCTTGGTCCCACATAGCAATGGACTTCATCACGGATCTTCCCGTATCCCATGGTAACACAGTCATATGGGTGGTTGTTGACAGGTTTTCAAAAATGGCACATTTTGTCCCGCTTCCTGGTCTCCCTTCTGCGCCACAGCTGGCGAAGCAATTCTTTTTACACATTTTTCGTCTTCATGGCCTTCCAACACACATCGTCTCCGATAGAGGCGTTCAGTTTATCTCTAAGTTTTGGAGAGCTCTCTGCACCCAATTAAGAATCAAATTGAACTTTTCTTCTGCCTACCACCCTCAGTCCAATGGACAAGTGGAGAGGGTTAACCAGATCCTTGGTGACTATCTGCGACACTTCGTCTCCTCCCGTCAGGATGATTGGGTCGACCTGTTGCCCTGGGCCGAATTTTCTTATAACTTTAGAGACTCTGAGTCATCCACCAAATCTCCATTTTTGTGGTGTACGGACATCACCCGCTGCCCCCCCTCCCCATTCCCACTTCTTCTGGGGTTCCGTTGATGACTTGACTCTGGACTTCTCCTCCATCTGGAAAGACACATTTAAAAGTCGCTCACCCTGGCCGCTTCTCGTATGAAGAGACATGCAGATAAAAAAAGAAGAATTCCTCCTGTCTTTTCCCCTGGGGACAGAGTGTGGCTCTCTGCCAAATACATCCGGTTTCGGGTCCCCAGCTACAAACTGGGTCCGCGTTATCTCGGGCCTTTTAAAATCAAAAGCCAAATTAATGCTGTCTCTTACAAACTCCATCTTCCTCCCTCTCTCCGTATTCCTAACTCCTTTCATGTATCCCTTCTCAAACCCCTCATTCTTAACCAATTTTCCCCATGGTCACCGTTCCTGCTCCTGTCTCTGGGTCCTCTGACGTCTTCTCAGTAAAAGAGATCCTCGAGTCCAATATCCTCGACAAGGAGCTCATCCACAGGTACCTGGGCTCCAAAAAGAGGAGGAGACCAAAGGGGGGGGTACTGTAACGCTGAGTGCTCCGGGTCCCGTGGCTTCCCCGGGGCACTCGAGGCGTCCTGCGGGCTGCAGCGCTCCGGTCGGCGTCCCCGACCGTGAGCGCTGTTCCCCCACATCGGCGGTACTCACCCGCCGGGTCCTGTCTTCTCTGACTCCCGGCGCACGCCGGGTTCCTTCCTCCTCCCGGCGCGCGCAGCCCCGCTCCCTAGGGCGCGCGCACCGCTGCATTAAAATTTAAAGGGCCAGTGCACCACTAATTGGTGCCTGGTCCAATCAGTCCAAATCCCATAAAAACCCACTTCCCCTTCCTGTCCTTGCCGGATCTTGTTGCCTTTTGTGCCTTGAGAAAGCTTTTGGTGTATTTTCCCTGCCTGTGTATCTGACCTTCTGCTGTTGCCCCTGACTATGAACCATTGCCGCCTGCCTTGACCTTTTGCTCTGTCTGACCCTGCCTTTGCCTTGTCCTTCTGTACCACGCCTGAATCAGCTGTCTTTGAGGTTGAGCCGTTACCGGAGGATACGACCTGGTTGCTACCGCCGCAGCAAGTCCATCCCGCCTTGCGGTGGGCTCTGGTGAAAACCGGTAGTAACTTAGAACCGGTCCCCTGGTACGGTCCACGCCAATCCCTCACTGACACAGAGGATCCACCTCCAGTACAGTCACCTGCCGCCAGTCTGGACCCTGACAGTCAGGACAGGAAGTAAAGGTGACATAGGTGAAAATAGACAACAAGACTGTCAGGATTCAGCAGCAGCCAGGGAGACCAGATACATGTAGCTACACATGGACGCTGAGACCAAACAATGTAGATACCCTTAAAGTGAGATTTATTCACAGTGAAACATACAAACAAGCATACACATGTGTTAATTGCTGTCTGTGCCTTTCTGTGCAAGCGTTGCAGATACAGAAAAATAAAGACAATCTTCCCAATGATTTTAAGGATAAGAAAAAAAAAATGTTTTAACTCCACCCCAACCACTCTATCCCTAAAAATACCCTGATTAGACTTTGATATAGTGCTATGGGGAAAAAATAATGTCATATATGATGCCATTTTTAACAACTACAATCAGAATATTAGTCCCCTCATAACATATTTTTATAGGCTAATGATGAGCTATTACCTAACAGAATTGTCTCTCTGTGGACTATTTAGTCGTATATATTCATGTAGTTTAATATGAACTTCAAGTAACACACAAGACAATTCCAGCTAAACTCTAGCTAACACTATTAATAGTAACCACAAAGTAGTTACAGCAACAAGTTGTATTTCTTTTTTCTTCATTAGTGATATGTAGTTTGTCCCAACCCCTGTAACTGTTGCTGGACAGCTAAGCTGCCTGTAAAGCTAAAAAATAAAAATAAAAAAATAGAAAAAAAATCAATAAAATTATATAATGTTAAAAATAAATCAGTATATTAAATACTAATATTACTAAGATAACCAGATTGGTGACAAAAAACCCCAATATTTTCACTACCTACAGTGGCCTTTTAACCACTTACCAACTGCTCCCTGTATATATACTGTACTGCGCAGTGGCGGCTCCTACCGGCAAAATCATGTACTTGTACCTAATTGCCTCTTCTGGGTTTGTGGCACGCACGCACTGTGCCGGTGACCAGCTCCCCCTGTGATTGGACACAAAGAGAACCGGTTGTTGCAGAGAAAGGCAGAGCGGCGGTCTGCCTGTGTAAACAAGGCAGGTCGTCCTTCTGTGGCAAGGGAAGACAGAGATTTTGTGTTTCTGATAAGTACAAGCACCCCCCCCCACAGTTACAAAGCACTCCCAAGGAACACATTTAACCCTTTGATCGCCCCTGATATTAATCTCTTCCCTGCCAGTGTCATTAGTACAGTGAAAGTGTATATTTTTTAGCACTGATCACTTGTCCGATTCAAGTGTCCGATTTGTCCGCCGCAATGTTGCAGTCCTGATATAAGTCGCTGATTGCTGCCATTACTAGTAAAAAAATAAATAAAACTATCACATTGTTTGTAGATGCTATAACATTTGTGCAATCAAGCAATATATGCTTATTGGGATTGTTTTACCAAAAACATGTAGCAGAATACAAATTGGCCTAAACTGATGAGAAAATTCGATTTTTTTTTTTAAAATATATTGGCTTGGTTTTAAAAAATATTGGTTTTTTTTTATCATTTACAGTCTTTTTTTGTTTATAACACAAAAAAAAAAAAAAAATAGCAGAGCTGATCAAATACCACAAAAAGAAAACTCTATTTGTGGGGAAAAAAAGGACATCAATTTTACTTAGGTACAGTGTCGCAAGACCACGCAATTTTCAGGTAAAATAATGCTGTGCCGTATCGCAAAGAAAGGCCTGGTCATGAAGGGGGGTAAACCTTCTGGAGCTGAAGTGGTTAAGAGAAATATATTTATTTCTAACCTAGGAATTTTTATTTTCTTAAAACGTGTTTTTTTATTTCAGAATACAAGAATTTAATTTTAGCACACTGATGGTAACTATTCTAATTTGTATTATACCTTTTAATCAATGACTATGAATATACAGTAAGTACTTCTTTTTTATTAATTATTATTTTACAAGAAATTACAAAGTAAAATAAGCAAACAAAAAACAAACAGAAAATAAAATAATATCTGATGTTAGAGATATTACTATGTTTAGTCTCAAAGCATGGAAGAATAATGTACTATAGTAATGTACCATAGAATTAGGATTGCTTTAGTAAGGCATTTATAGCAGGATGCTCATAAGACCCACATAAAAAATAGCATCAAATAAGTGGGAAAAAAAACGGAAAAAAAACAATCAAATTAAAATCAAATCAAACAAATCTAAGTAAGTATGGTTTAGTTGGCCCAGGAGAAAAAGAAATACAAAATCAAATCTCTTGAATTTCAAATTTCTTCTACAGGCATATTTGTGCATCAGTTTTTATTTCTTGACAGACATGTCTTGTAGTCTTCTCTAATCAAAAGAGAGATGGATACATTCTGAACTTTCAGACCTTGAGATACTTGTAGGGCAATTTTCTGATTTTATACAGACAGGTAACTAATTGCCCTAATTTAGCTAAATGAATATGAATGGATGACAGACAAAAGATGGATTAAAACAGTTGGCAATTTATCTTTATGGTCTAATTGTGGACATTAATAATGCCAGTGCTTCTATAACCGTAGTGACAGAAAAATGGAGATAAAATTGAGTTAAAAGATAGCTTTTTTGGGTAAATACAAAGATAAAAACTGCAAGCTTTCAAACAAAATGTAGGTATCTTCTCGTATACTTTCATTTTCCCAAAACAAAATATTTTTCTTAGAAAATTGTAATATAACTTTAATGTTCAAGTGTTAATGTATGATTGTGTATAAGGTAGATGACCTTACACCACCAAAATTTACCAAACCGGGAGCTATAAAGAAGATTTATTAAAGATTTTCCACCCTGTTAACCTCTGTTCACTTCCAAAGCCCAAACACAACAAAAGGTTTTAAAAAATGAATAATGTATCTATAATAATTTGAAAAGCCATTCTCCATTAATATGTAGACAGATGAGTTAGTTCCATTGCTTTAATTGCTCTGGTTACTTAAAATGTAAGTCCTTTTAAGACTATAATCCTCTGCCATATCCTAGCTGCAGATAGCTCTGTAGGCTTTACAAAGATTTTGTCTAGACAGGGGGGAACTGTTTCAGCATAACTGGGTGCTTGATTACCTGTTCCACTATGAAGTTGGATTTATAGCTTGGAACGCCCTTGTGGCAAATTCTGTATGAGAAAACAAAGGGACAGCTTAGGATCCAAGTAGTAAAACAAAATCTCCTGCGCTCGAGTGATGTCTGATGGAGTGAAAAGAAGTGCACTACGAACTCAGGTGTTAAAAGAGCTATCGGTCTTGCTGCCCCCTTCAGGATCAAGGGTATCCAGAACCAACTGGTAGAAAAGACAAAAAAGAAAAAGAGGGGCGCACCGGCCTAGTGCATTTGCATAAAACCATTTATTAAAATATTAAAAAGTGTACAAAGTACTCACAAGACTGGTGTGATACAACACACATCAACATAGCATATGCAATCTCCAAGGTAGCCAAGGTCCCAAATGTAGGGAATAGACATGAAGATGGTCGCATGGGGCTGCTGTGGCTAGGCTGACGCGTTTCAGGGGCGAACCCCCTTCCTCAGAGCTAGAAAGAGTGCTGCCCCTGAAACGCGTCAGCCTAGCCACAGCAGCCCCATGCGACCATCTGCATGTCTATTCCCTACATTTGGGACCTTGGCTACCTTGGAGATTGCATATGCTATGTTGATGTGTGTTGTATCACACCAGTCTTGTGAGTACTTAGTACACTTTTTAATATTTTAGTAAATGGTTTTATGGTAATGCACTAGGTCGGTGTGCCCCTCTTTTTCTTTTTTTCTTTTTTGTCTTTTCTAACAGCTTAGGATCCTCTTTATTGAACACCTAAGACATATAAAGAATAAAGAAACCGATAGCCCTCTTGCCCAACACTTGCCCAATTTTTAAAAGAGAAAGGTTGAGGGCTTGAAGATAAAGAGAATCTATGTTATCAACCTCTCACCAAGAAGAGAGAACTTTATTGCTGTTCTACTGAAAAAGGGAAAGTCATGTTTTTTTAGACTTAATACTCTTACCCCTAAGGGATTGAATACTGAACCTGACCTCCATATCTTCCTTGAGAATTAAAAATGTCATTGAAATCGCATCATGACAATTTGGCATAACATTCTCTATGGGGGGCCAGTTCATTTTTTTTGCTGCACATATGGTTTTCCAATTAATTGTGGACATGCCTGGAGTAGAACACAACCCCTGTGCTATGGCACACAATATAGAAACATACAGAATATGATAATAACCCTTCCACAGCCTCCTTGTAAGAAAAATGAGTACATGCCTTTTTATCCAGGAAAAAATATTTCCTGCCACACATTACCAGAAGAGCCCAGGTGGTGATGCGAGCCAGAGAAGATGACATTTGCTCTAAAATCGAGAAGATGCAGCTTCATCAGGACCCACGTCCTGATGAAGCCTGTTAAAGCTAAAAGGCGAAACACATTGACATTAGCACATCCCAACATCACGTGGGCCATGTCCCCTGTCTCCGGTAAAGCTGATAAGTGAAAGACATGGCAAAAATCTGAAAAAATAGTTTTCCTTCATTTTGGATGGGCTCGTTATGTTACTAATTTGGTTTTGTTAATTCATTTCAAAATTTCTTTGGTTTCATTTTGTTTTGTTTTGGAATGATTTGAATTTGGATCAATCGAAAAACCATCGATCAATTTGAATTCTGTTTGAAGAATAACTGGTTGTTAAGGAGCGGGCCAGGAAGCTGGCCACCACATCCTAAAAAACTATGACTTTTTCAGAATTCAGAAAAAAATACATTTCGGTCTGGTATGGATTTTAAGGGGAACCCCATGCCAAAATTAAAAAAAAAAACAGTGTGGGTTCCACCAAAATCCAAACCAAACCCATTCTAGGTCCTTATTTGAGCATGCAAGCCAGGAAAGGGGGGGGGGCAAGTAAGTGGCCCCCCTCCTGAACCATATCAGGCCACATGCTCTCAACATGGGGGTGTTTTGGGCCAGGGGGCTCTGCCACCCCACCCCAAAGCATCTTGTCCCCATGTTGATGGGGACAAGGGCCTCTTCGCCACAACCCTGGGAAGTGGTTGTGGGGTTCTGTGGGCAGGGGTATTATTGGAATCTAGAAGCCCCCTTTAACCACCTCAATAAAGGGCACTTTCACCCCCTTCCTTCCAAGACCAATTTTCAGCTTTCAGTGCTCTTGCACTTTGAATGACAATTACTCAGTCATGCTATACTGTACCCAAATTATTATTTTTTTCATCTTGTTCACACAAATAGAGCTTTATTTTGATAGTATTTAGTATTTAGTATAGTATTCACCACTGGGTTTTTTATTTTTTGAAATATAAGTGAAAACATAACAAATATTTTGAAAAAATTTGAAAAAAAAAACAATATTTTCTACTTTGTTTCAATAGAAATCTAATAAAATCAAATTTCATCATAAATGTAGGCCAGAATGTAATCTGCTACATGTCTTTGTTATAAAAAAAAAAATACTGATAAGTGTATGAAAATAGGTTTGTGTGAAGTTATAGAGTCTACAAGCTAGGCTACGTATTATTGAAAATCGATCAATCCTGATGTACTGACTACCTATCTCATTTCTTATAACCCTAAAATTTTCAGGACAGTACAAATACCCCCCCAAATTACCCCTTTTTTTGTAAATATGACAGTCCAATGTATTCAGTAAGAAACATAGTGAGTTTTTTGAAGTTGCAATTTTTTGCAATGAGGATTTTTTTCCCCCCACAAAATTGTCATATTAACAAAGTATTTATTACACATGACATAGATAAACTTGCAATTACACCCCAAAATATATTCTGCTACTCCTCCCTAGTGTGGTGATACCACATGTGTGAGACTTTTCCACATACAGGCCACATACAGAGGCCCAACATCCTAGTAGCACAGTCAGGCATTCTAAAGGCATAAATTACACATTTCATTTCCTAAGTACCTATCACATTTTTGAAGGCCCTGGAGCACCAGAACAATGGAATTAACCACAAAATGACCCCATTTTGGAATGAAAACACCCCAATGTATATTCTATGAGACATAATGAGTCTTTTGAACATGTCATTTTTTTCCACAAGTTTTTAGAAAATGTGGAAAGAAAATGAAAACATATTTTTTTTACACAAAGTTGTCAATTTATAAGATATTGCTAACACATAGCATGTACATAGGAAAATTTACACCCCAAAATACATTCTGCTACTCCTCCTGAGTAAGGCGATAGCATGTATGTGAGACTTTTCCACAGCCTTGCCACATACAGAGGCCCAACATCCAAGTAGCACCGTCAGGTGTTCTAAAGGCATAAATTACACATTTCATTTCCTGAGTACCTATCACATTTGTGAAGGCCCTGAAGCACCAGGACAATGAAATTACCCACAAAATGACCCCATTTTGGAAAATAATAAATAATGTTTTAGCCATATGGGCAGATGTGCGCAGATGATTTCTGGGACAGATGTGTCAGATGTGTGACAGATGTTGATTACTGGGATGTGGCAGATGTTGACTGGGACAAATGTGGCATATCACGGACAGATGTGGCAGATGACCAAGGACAGATGTGGCAGATGATGTGCGCCAGATGATCACGGACAGATGGGGCAGATGATCACTGACAGATGTTGCAGATGATTACAGACAGGTGTGGCAGATGATCACTGGCAGATGATGTGCACCAGATGTGCGCCAGATAATCAGGGACAGATGTGGCAGATGATCATGGGCAGATGTGGCACGTGATTACAGACATGTGTGGCAGATGATTACAGACAGTTGTGGCAGATGATCACCGGTAGATGTGGCAGATGATGTGCGCAAAGTGTTCACCAGATAATCACAAACAGATGTGGCAGATTATCACGGACAGATGTGGCAGATTATCACGGACAGATGCGCTAGATGATCATGGACAGATGTGCCAAAAGATCACGGGCAGATGTGCCAGATGTTCACTGTAACATATTATTTTACTGGGACAGATATGTGACACAGATATGTGACAGATATGTGACACTGTGTTGGGGACACTAGCTGGGTGATCAGTGTGCAAAAAGCAGAAAAACAGCTCAAAACTCCCTGATCCCCGGCTAGCAGCAAAGATCGTCTTTTCTGCTTCTCACTGACAGGCTCGGAGTGACCTGACCTGCTTTCAGGTCACAGGTGGGAGGTTCCTTCTGATTACAGTTCAGTTTTTTTTAAACTAGTAACTCGATGGGTTTACTATGCTTTAAGGGCCTCCCAGAAGCAACAACTACTGCAGATCTGAAAGACACAGTTTTGCGTTATCTTCAACTTGTATCTGGATGACCCTCCAAACTCTCCCAATGAAACAGACAGAGTGCACTAAGGGCTAGGTTCTCGTTCTGTATATCCAGTTCATCTCAGAGATGGTATATGTAGAGTCCCTTATTACACAAAGAAGGAAGAAATTATATAAGCTGTCTGGCACAAGGGCTTCATAACCTTTGATGGGGCAAAAATACAGCTTTATCTAGATATTTCTTGCAGGAGATTACAAATGAGATGTTTAATGAAACCACGACTGGATAAAATTAGGTTGACTCTGGTGCATCCTAAAAATGAGGTTTCTCAACTCTGTTTGCAAGGCATGTATTTTGTTTTTTCAACTTCATTGCCTGGCATTTCTTGGCTAACCTAACTATCCTTCTATGTATGACGTGGGTTGATTATCCTTTCTGTCTGTCCGGATATAACAAGGCTAATTTCCTTCATGTTATTATTGAGCCTCCCTCAGCCGCTTTTCTCTGGGACAAAGCATGATCCCTTTAGGGGTGCCCCGGAGGAATTGGCTCCCACTTTTACTTGGAACTTAGCCCTAATCAGCTTGTTTCATTTTTCTGAGATTATTTAAAATTCCTATTGGGTCAATTTATTATATTTCATCCTTGCCGATCATCAAAATGCCAAGACTGCCCTTCTTACACTGTATTGAGCAATGATTCATACAGTATGTATCCTTGTTGTTCTAAGCCTTGATTATTTTTGTTCTTTTGTTATCTTTTTTATAAATTTCAATAAAAATATTGAAAGTAAAAAAAAATGAGGTTACATTTAATGGTTAAAAAATCCAATCATCTTTGTAAGGGGACAAATTTAGCATACTAGAAAAGACCTTAATACAGTGCCTTGCAAAAGTATTCGGCTCCTTTGAACTTTGCAACCTTTTGCCACATTTCAGGCTTCAAGCATAAAGATATAAAACTGTAATTTTTTGTGAAGAATCAACAAGTGGGACACAATCATGAAGTGGAACAAAATTTATTGGATATTTCAAACTTTTTTAACAAATAAAAAACTGAAAAATTGGGCGTGCAAAATTATTCAGCCCCCTTAAGTTAATACTTTGTAGCGCCACCTTTTGCTGTGATTACAGCTGTAAGTCGCTTGGGGTATGTGATTCTTCACAAAAAATTACAGTTTTATATCTTTATTTTTGAAGCCTGAAATATGGCAAAAGGTTGCAACGTTCAAGGGGGCCGAATACTTTCGCAAGGCACTGTAGATATTGTATATTTTTTACCTCATGTTACACTCCATAATATGTGTACTGACTTTATGTACATTACTATACTGTTCTATTTTTATTGTAACATGGTAAAACTGTAATAAAAACTTAAATTATAAAATAAAAAATCAGACTGGATCTTCACTCTTGGATCCCCAACAGTAGTCCCCAGTTTTTTTGAATTTCTGAAAAAAGACCCGTCTCGAGTACCGGACTGCATGCATTCCACTCCTAAATCTCTTCCCAATTCCTCTGCTGCGAGACCCAGCAGAAGTCCTGTCAATATAAATTGCAGACTGCAACATACACCTCTAGCCGCATCACAATGAACCATGACCTGATCTCCATTTACCACAAGATATTTGTATTCTGAGAAATCTTGGATTTATTTTTAAGGAAGAAATTCTGCAACCCATTCTACTGCCTCTGCAGATGCCACTGTGATGCCTTATGATCTCATAATAGGATGCCTTATAGCTAGCTAACATTTCAGGGTAAAACGTACCTATGCCTTACGCACCCCATTCAATGTATATCTACTGACTTCTATCCTCAAAGACACTAGAGGGGTTATATCCGTTACTTGATGACTGCCCAGAAGATACACTTTTAACATCTGCCTTTATTGCACAAATGGGAGCACAAAACTTCCGCTCCTATCTTTGGATTCAGCTGCTGACTCTAGAACCCCTTTTCACTACTTATTGAGATGTACCCAGCCATGTTGCCAGAATATGTTCTGGACTTTGCACACTACCCTTCTGGTTTGGTCTGTGTGTAAAAAGAAATGTAGTAGCGCCAAACACTATAAACAAATAAAATCATCCATAAAAGTCCAAGTAAAGTCCATAATGGAAAGGGGAAAAAGGCAAGATCCCAGATCCTAGTTGTGCAGGTAGGAGAAAGCCAACACCCAATTGTGATGTGCACACTTATGCGCTTACCAGACGTCAGTTAAAGCAGAGCGGTGTATAAATCCAGGCAAAGCAAGATGGATCACCAAATTGATTCAAGGATTCCAACTCAAATGAACCTGATAAGCTGACATCAGTATGGTATGTATGGCCAGATATGGGAAATAACGCCAAGGCTTGCTGCAAATTGATCCCAACTCCAGTACCTCAACACAAAGGGAAGGACAATAGTGCAGGCAGTTTGGGACAACATTTATTGAAGATAAAACTGGTACTCACACATAACGAAATGTTAAGAGCATGTCACATAGTAGGATACCGCGGTGTAGGTAGCGTGCCTAGGCGACCCGGGAACGATTAGCACGCTACCTAGGAGCTACAACTAGGATCTGGGATCTTGCCTTTTTCCCCTTTCCATTATGGACTTTACTTGGACTTTTATGGATGATTTTATTTGTTTATAGTGTTTGGCGCTACTACATTTCTTTTTATGCTTATCAAGTTTTATCCACTTTTTAGTTGGCTGCCTACACTTATTTACTCACATTTATGTGTATTTCTATATATTTATGTGATCAATTTGTTTTGTTTTTGAGTCCAATTGTCTGAGCGCAGATATCCATACCCCCTTTACTTATTGGTCTGTGTGTGCCTCCTCCTTGATGAACTGCCTACCATGTTATGTACACACAGTGGCATCCAGGAGTAATGGTCAATAGGTTATGAGTAATGTTATTGTGGTTATTATATTGAATGACCCTGGTGTGACCTAGCTATTCATTTGGGGACATACAAGAGCTTTCCAAGCTTAGCCATGTCAGAGAGATACCAGAGGTCCATTTAATAAATCCCTGTTTGTGTCATGGTCCAATGTTTCAACTGGTTCAGTTTACCTGTTCTTAATATCTGCACTTGTGAGTCAAGTAGGACATAATCCCCAATAAATAGAGCTGCCTTCCTAGTGGATAAACTTTTACCAGATTGTACAATGTTCCCAGTTTCTCAGTTTGTTCCAAGAATGAACCTTTATTTCTGGACTATTAGAACACATAAGTACAAATGGTTTAAATGTTTTGATTTTTGCAGTTCCATGTAGTTTCCGGCCTCTTCTTTTGCACTAATTTCTACTTATGCTTCCATTACAGTTTAATGTTGCTAGTTTGGTTTACAAATTACCACTGCATTGCACTTGTAAATAGGCAACAGCTAATGACAGGAAGAAAGTAGAAAGCCAATATGAGTGGTTCTGTACTTTATGATCTCTGTGACCATCATTTTATCATTTAACCTTGGGGTGTTGGTTTGTTAAAAAAACTGCAAACATATTATTCCTTTTTTCTTTTTCATACAAACTTAAATGTGTACATAATATACATATAAAATACATAATATATGTTACGTGAGAAGGACTCTTGGATAAAATATAACATAAAAAATGGGTGGTGGCCCATCAACAACATTTCTTACTAATACGTTTTTTTACAAAAAAATGCATTAATTAAATAAAATTATATTCTATTGACAGCATTACTACAATACTTTTTTGTTATTGTGAGTGGTGCTCCTAGGATATCCTTTTGAGATGCAACATGGACATAACCTTTGGCCTGAACAATCAAACACATTCTGTATAAAGACTGGAAAAAAAGGAGTGATTTTTCAGAGCCCAGTGTCATTGGACTAAATAGTTGATGTCCCATAATTTTGCTGATGCTGACTAGGGACCGCATAATGTGCCTGGGTGTGGTTTGTGGGGCATTCATAGAAAACATTGTAGAGTCTAAAAAATGCAAATTTAAATCTGAACCCCAGTGCAGTTTATGAAAGTGAATCTTGAAAATCAACTTTAGCAACTTTCAAAGCTAACAGGTAAGGAATTATTAAACAAAAGGCATGGAGATCTGGGTAACTGCCAAGGAGGGCATGTATCATGGAAGAAAAAAAAATACTGTACAGTTGGAGGTGTGGCTTAAGCAGCATGGAGTAGGATGTTGGGGACCAGAGCTCTGCTCACTAAAGATGTGCACTATGGAAAAATGTGTTTAGTTTTGGATACGTTCATTAAGTTAAATATTTCAATTTATCACATGCATTAGAATGATTCGTTTTTGGAATTAATTTCTTATATTCAAATTTGTTTTATATATTCAGATTCGTTTCATATATTTATTCTTCAGTATCGATTCATACTTTTAAAGATTGGCTATATTGGGTTTTTTTCTTTATTGATTTTCAAAATTACACAGTAATATTACAATCTCAAATAAAACTGTATTATACTGTAATTAAGGTAAGCTATGGAGATAGAAATGGTGCAACAAACAATCTACCCTTGCAATCACTGTATGGCCAAACATAATATCCAAGCCATAGGTAGATTGATCAGAGGGTGTATGGCAGAGCGTGAAGAGGCGGGGATCCCGCAAAAGGGATAACCCAGGTAAGAATAGATATTAGGGTAAGAAGGAATAACAATTAGAAGAGTAGAGTAAAACATAAACCAACAAAGAGGCTAGGAAGAGCTTGTGATTCTATCCGGACATAGAAGAACACATATTGAGAACAGCAGATAAAGTCATTGAGATAACGATAACAGCTAGTAAAAGATTTAGGGGATAATGCAACCTTTATCTACTAGCCATATCCTCCAAGATTCTTGAAATTTGTCCAGGGAGTTATGCATTTGAGCAAAGGTTTTTCATAAGCAGCATTGGCATTAAGGATTTCTAATACTATAGATAAAGAGGGAGTGGAAGGGTTTTACCAGTTTCTTGCAATGGCCAGCCTTGTGGCTATCAACATGTGTTGTGAAGGTACACATTTTTATGGGACACAGTTCCAGACCGATACCCAGGAGTGCCAGATAGGGATGATCGAACGGTTCAGGTCGACCATCGGTTCGACCCAAACGTTGACTGTTCGAAATTTGGCCGAATTCCGAACTTTTTGCTGAAAAAGTTCGGAATTCGGCAACCAGAACTGACCAAAATGCAATGGGACAGGAACTGGGCTTTAAAATCCTGTGATTGGACCAGAACCATCAGTAAAAGCCAATTGAGGGGGCAGGACAATGCTAGGAATGTGATTGGAGTGACTAGGGGGTCCAGAGGCCAATCATTAGTGAATATGCCCCCCAGTATATAAGCCCCGCCAAATCTCTAGCATTTTAATACAGGGCTGTGGAAGAGAGTGGAAGCAGTTCTGTTACTTCTGCTCTCAAAGTGTCATTTAGCAATTATTAGTGTCAGGAAAGGGATATCTAGTGTAGTTAGGGTAATATTTTCCACTATAGTTAGATTTAATAATCTAGTTTCTGTAGGGAAAGTGTTAAGTGTAAAGGTGACCGTAGTGTAGTGTAGGGTTAACTGACTCTGACTGCTATGGCAGGGTGACAAAACCCTTCCATGTCAGGGTGACCGCTATAGAGAAAAGTTTGTTTCTCTTAGAACACTTACAGAACAGGATGGTGGCTTCTCCCCTGTCACCCTGCTTTTTGTTGCAGGCATTGATAGGGCTTTTTTGAGCACATGTTTGGAGTCAGGCATGACATCTAAACTTCTGTGTAGGGGTATATATACACACACACATGTATGTATATATACACATACACACATATAGGTGTGAAAATAGCAGAAACCTATGCTTGTGCTAATGAAATAATTAACAGGCATATGTCTCCGCTCCTATAACACCTATATATGTGTATGTGTATAAATACATATAAGTGTGTGTGTATATATACCCCTATACAGAATTTCAGATGTTTTGCCTGCCATCAAAGACCCACAAAAAATGCCCAAAAATAACGCCTGCTGCAAAAACACACCTGGACGTTTTTGTAGTTGGCATTTTTTTGGGCATTTTTTGGGCGTCTTTGGAGGCAGGCATAACATCAGAACTTCTGTGTAGGGGTATATACACACACACACATGTATGTGTATATATACACACACACATACACATATATAGGTGTGAAAGTAGCAGAAACCTATGCTTGCGCTAATGAAATAATTAACAGGCTATAACACCTATATATGTGTATGTGTATAAATACATATAAGTGTGTGTGTATATATACCCCTATACAGAAGCTCAGATATTATGCCTGCCTCCAAAGACCCCAAAAAAATGCCCAAAAAAACCGCCTGCAACAACACACCTGGGCGGTTTTTTTTTTGGCGCATGCGTTTTTTTGGGCATTTTTTGGGCGTCTTTGGAGGCAGGCATAACATCTGAACTTCTGTGTAGGCGTATATATACACACACACTTATATGTATTTATACACATACACACATATAGGTGTGATAGGAGTGGAGACATATGCCTGTTAATTATTTCATTAGCACAAGCATAGGTTTCTGCTACTTTCACACCTATTTATGTGTATGTGTATATATACATACATGTGTGTGTGTGTGTATATATACCCCTACACAGAAGTTCCGATGTTATGCCTGCCTCCAAAGACCCCCAAAAAATGCCCAAAAAAACACCTGCAACAAAAAGCCGGGTGTAAAAGTAGCAAAGCTACTAACCTGTTCTATATTAATTCTAATACAAACAAACTTTTTTTTTCTGGTTCTGGACATGCTACAGAGCTGAAACTTCACAGGTACACTTTTTAGGACCCCGCCCCCAGAGACTAAATCCAAAGAAATCTCTTTTTTATTTCAGTAATTTTTTCAATAATTGGCTCTCTATCAAAAATGACAATTTTTAAGAACTTTTTTTTGTGTGATTAATAGTCCCTGGGGCATGACCCAGAACCCTAGGCACTTTTTAGGGGCGCTTATTGAGTTTTAGGGCTTCAAATTGGTGTTTTTTGATTACCGAAGTTTGGGTCTCATTGATTTCAATGGGGTTCTGAAATCCGGGCCAAACTTTCGGGAAGTTTGGGTGTTCTGGTCGAACCGAACTTTGGAAAATTTTGATCATCCCTAGTGCCAGAGAAGGGTTTGGTGGGTGGGATTTGTGTGTAACTTCCTTCAAAAAGGAAAATCTTTCCGTCCAGATGGCCTTGATGTTTGGGCAGTTCCACCATATATGGAGTAGTGAGCCCATATAACTGCACAGTCTCCAGCATGTTGGCGAAGAGCAAGTGGGTGATCGCGCTGCCAGGAGTTGTGGTGTAAGATACTACCTGTGTATTCATTTGTTACTCAGATCCCAATGGGCAATACATCTGGATGTTTTTTTTTGAGCCACTCATTTCCATTGTTTAAAAGAAAATTGAGTATTTAAATGTCTTTCCGATCTCAGTAATGCAGGAGGCATAGATGGTAGGGCCTATTGCAAGATAAGATTGTAGATATATGAAATTCCTCATTTAAGGGGAGTTGTAGAGCAATAGAAAAGACCTAATGTGTGGAGAGTCAGGTCTTTTTTGTAAATTAAGCCTTGTAGTAAATGGCAAAGTCTTACATTTTTCTCTTTGAGTAATTTCATACATAGTTGTAATATCTATAAAAGATCTCAGAGTGTCATTAGTATATAGTTGTGAAATACACAGATACCAGGAGCGATCGCCGCTGCTCTTCCACAATCGTCGGGGAATCGAGTCTGGAGATCCGCCCGCTTGTGTAAACAGAGCGGGCGGATCTCCTAAGTGACAGGCAGGGTCAGATTGCAGGGTTCAGCATAGCTGAACCTGCGATCTGTCCTTGTGTCACATAGTCCCCTCCCCCCACACACGTCAGTAAGCACCAGGCATACATTAACCCCTTTATCACCAATAAAAATTAACCCCTTCCCTGCCAGTCTCATTTTTACAGTAACAGTGCATATTTATAGCACTGATTACTGTAGTAATGTCACTGGTACCCCCAAAAGTGTCAAAAATGTCAGTCAGGGGTCCGATCTGTCCGCCGCAATGTTGCAGTCCCGCAAAAAAAAATCTCAGATCGCCGCCATTACTCGTTAAAAAAAAAACACCAAAAATGACATAAATCTTTCCCTTAGTTAGTAAATGCAATAACTTTTGCGCAAACCAATCAAAATACGCTTATTGCAATTTTTTTACCAAACATTGGTAGCAGAAAACAAATTGGCCAAAAATTTAAAAAAATTTTAGATTTTTACATTTTTTTGGGGGGGGGGAATTTCATATAAAAAAAAGGGAAAATATTGTTATTTTTTCAAAATTTACGCTATTTTTTTGTTTATAGCGCAAAAAGTAAAAATTGCACAGGTGATCAAATACCACCAAAAGAAACCTCTGTTTCTGGGAAAAAAAGGACGTAAATTTCGTTTGGGTACGGCGTCGCACGACCGCGCAATTGTCAGTTAAAGTCGCACAGTGCCGAATCACAAAAAGTGGCCCAGACGTAAGACAGCAAAATCCTCTGGTGGTAAAGTGGTTAAAATGCATTTACTTCCACTGTGGAGACTCTTAAAAGTTAGAGTTAGGGACTAGAGATGGCCTTACGGTTCGTCTGGCAGTCTGTTAGCAGCGAACTTTGCTCGTTCACAGTCCGCCGATTTTGCAAACATATGGCGTTGTTCGCGGCTGCCATATTAGTTTAGATTGGGGAGAACTTTTACCCATGACACAGCCATCAGGTGGAACAGGACAGCCAATTGAGACATTTCAGCACATGGACATACCCCCTACCTTATAAATAGACCTGACTTGGCGGCCATTTCACATTCTGCTTTTTGTCAGTGTAGGGAGAGGTTTGCTGGGTGCACCAGGGACAGAAAATCGCTCTGTTAAGGTCCACAAAAGTCCTTTTAAGGGCTGGTATTTGGTATAGGTGTGTGTCAAAAGAGAAGCGATTGGCGCTGCCAAAAAAATAGGCTAATGGGAAATCTGGGTTAGGCTGCTATAGTCTGAAACAGGGTTCAACACTTATGAATGCACATAGGGTGTGTGTGAGAAGGACTTGTATAAATAAAGATAATTGGTGAAAAAAATTGGTGAAGAAACAACAGTGTGTAATATGTGTCTAAAATTAACACTGTGTACTAATGTCCTATATCAAACTGGATCAATAAATGAATAAATAGATAAATGTGTTCACTAACTGTGATGCATTAAAGAATAAACATAAATATAAATATGAATATAAATACAGATCTAGGAACATAAAAAATATATATAAAAAAATAAATAGTGGTGATTCTAAAAAGTGTTGGTGTGCAGAAGTGCTTAAAAAATATATAAATATGATGCACTAATCAAACTATATAAAGTGTGTATCGAATCAAAAAAGAAAAGAACTATCATAACCATCTATTCAACTTATAAAATAAAGTGCAAATGCATACTCATAAGCAGTGTAAATAAATAAGTGGATAAACTGTGTGCATCCCACACAGGTGAGAATATTAAATTCCAATAAATAAGTGCAGCCGTGCAAAAAAATATGGTATAAATTATAAAGGTGAAAACCATATGAACCCAAGAGGTCAAAAAGCAAGTTCACTGTATTTTCAAATAGTCCAAATATCGTGCAATCAGAGCTGGTACAAAAGTCCTATAAATATATAGTCCATAAAAAGATGGAATAAAGTGCTCTTTTTCTATGTAGCCCGGAGTGCAGTGAGTGGGCGGAAGATAAGGTGCTCCCCTTCTCCTGGGGTCCTGTGCTTACCAGATATCCGTACCCCTACAGGGGTAAATGGCGGGTCGATATCAGGGATCGCTCCCATACACTGGCAACCTGGTTCGATCCTATCCTTCTTTTTTTTTGAACATTAAGTTTTTAATGAAAATTTTCAAGAACAGGGTTATACAGAAAACAATGCAGATCATAGTAGAGCATAAAGATAACAGTAGCATCGAGTGAGAAGTACAACATCCTAACGATCTATACATCCATGACTAAGCAAACAATAGGGTTTTGCATATTGTGCTCATTCCTTAAGTTAGTCTGTTTCAGAATAGGGGGGGGGGTTGGAAGAGAGAGAGAGGGAGGGAAGGGAGGAGGCCAAGAAGGAAAGAGGGGGGGAGGAGAGAGGGGGGGAGGAGAGAGGGGGGGAGGAGAGAGGGGGGGAGGGGGGAAGGGGAGGAAGAAGGAGAGAGAGAGAGTGGGGGGGGAGAGGCGAAGTAGAGGATTGAGATGAAAGGGGGGAGGGGGGGAAGATGGGAAAGCAAGATAGGAGGGAGAAGCGGATAGGAAGGAGGGCTCGTAGGGGGGGGAGTAATGAAGAGGGGAAGGCTAGGGAGGGGAAGAAAGGAAGGAGGGGGAGACAGATAGGGGGGGGAGAGGAGGAGGGAAGGGGACAGAGAGGGGGGGAAGAGGGAATGGGGAGGAGGAGGGAGGAAGCAAAAGTGGTGGAAGAGGGTAAGATGGTAAAGAAAAAAGGGGGAAGGGGGAGGAAGGGGAGAAGGGGGGAAGGGGAGAGGTGAAGGGAAGGGAACAAAGGGAGGGAAGATACTAGCAGCTTTATCGTTCAGATAGTCACAAGTAGCGCACTTCACACTCTATCAATCCTGGAGTCTTCAGCAGTATAACCAACGTAGTACTAAAGGGGTCCACAGTAATGAACTAGAATAGGTGGATAGTTCAGGGGGGGGGGAGGGGGGGGGTCAGCTCAAACATATTATAGATATACGTAAATACATATCACAATTTTTATCTCAAGTTTCAGAAATCCAAGAATACCACAACTTCCAGTTGTTATAGTTTTCAGACCCTTTGCCCGCCTTTCGAGCGAGCATTGTCTCATACATTTGATTGGTCTTGACCAAGTCTAAGACTGTGGATACGCTAGGTGTCTCAGCCTCTCTCCAATTACGAGCTATCAAGCCTCTAGCAGCCAAGAGGATATGTGATACTACACATCTACAATCCTTGGGAAATTTGTCTATGCCCACGTTCAGAATGGCTAGTGCTGGGGAAGGTCGGGGGAGAACTCCTGTGATATCTGAAATAATGGAAAATAGTTTGTTCCAGAAGCTGGTTAGGTTCCTGCAAGACCAAAATACGTGCTTAAGGTGGGCTATCTCCCCACATTCCCGCCAGCATAGAGGAGAGTGTCCTGGTATGAACTTAGATAGTCGGTAGGGAGTAAGGTACCAACGCAAATTAATTTTCTGAGAGAGTTCCCAGTGATTTACACATGAGGAGGCGGATCTGAGGGAGCGGAGTGCGGTACGCCATTGTTCGTCAGTAAATACCTCTCCCAGATCCGTCTCCCACTTAAGCAAGGGTGCAGACTTGCGAAATACCAGCTTTTGTTGGAGACAATTGTAGAAAGTGGACGTGCCCTTCGCCGTCCGCGAGGTGCCCAACAGAAACATCCATCCCGCAGATGGGAGATATAAATGAGGGGACGGTAGAGAGCGGAGCAAATGGGATATGCTCACGTAGGTGAGGAAATCATTAGGGTGGAGGCCATATGTGGTCTGCAGCTGGGAAAACGGCTTTAAGGTGGTGCCGTTGAGCAAGCTGTCAATCGTGGAGATGCCCCTCTCCACCCAATGTTTAAGAGACACGTGGGGTAAAATTAGTTCTAAGACGTGAAGGGGTATGGGCACTTTTACAAGCAGAGAGTGGTGCAGTGTGGACGAGGCAAACTCCCTCCAAGCCAGGAGAGAAGCCTGAATCGACAACGGCTTGTCCTTCAGTGGCATGGGGCGCCACTTATCGGCCAGAAGCACCGATCGCAGGGAGGAAGAGGCACAGAACTCATTTTCCATAACACTCCATGTAGTCTCATGTTCAGCTGAAACCCAAGCACGTAATTGGGCTAGGTGCGATGCCAATAAGTAGTCCTTGACATCTACCATGCCCATTCCTCCCGCCGACCAATGCCTAACCAAGAGAGCATGCTTACTCCTAGGGCGTTTTCCCCTCCACACCAGACCCTTCAGGGCAGCCTGCAGTTGTGTAAGAAATTTGCGCGGGATGGGGACCACTAACGTTCTAAAGATATAAAGGATTTGTGGTAGGATAAGCATCTTAAATGATGCAAGACGTCCTGACCAAGTGAGTTCAGTTTTTGAGATTCGCGCGCACTCGGCAGCTACTCTAGTTATTAATGGTGGTAGGTTAGCCTCAACAAATTGTGAAGGCTTCGGGGTTAATTGGATACCTAAATAAGGAATGCTATGTTTTTTCCACGTATACGGGTATTGTGCGGCCAGGGAATTGCATTGCTTCGGTGGTATAGCTATCGGCAAAATAAGCGATTTCGCAAAATTCACCTTATAATATGATACCAGACTAAATCTTTGCAGTAAGTCGTGAGTTGCGGCCAGGGATCGTACAGGATCCGTTAGAAAGATTATGACATCGTCTGCGAACAAGTTCACTACATGATGTCTGGAGCCTATTTGTAAGCCGCTGATGTTGCCTGAGGATCTAAATGCTTCCGCTAGTGGCTCAATTAACAAATTGAAAATGGAAGGAGACAACGGACATCCCTGTCTAGTACCATTCGTAATGGAAAAAGGCTGAGACAGCATACTGGAGGTGTAAACCCTAGCAGATGGATTTGAGTACAATGCAAGAATTGCCGAGGTGATGGGGCCCTGAAAGCCGAACTTCAGCAAGACCTGAGACATGTACGCCCAATGCACTCGGTCGAATGCCTTCTCCGCATCCAAGGACAGCAGCAGAGAAGGCATCCGACCAGAGTTTGCTTTTTCAATGAGGCCAATCACCCTTCTTGTTGCTTCCGAGGTCTGGCGGCCCCGCACAAACCCAGCCTGGTCTGCCCGGACCAGGTCAGGCAGGACAGGGTGCAGCCTCAGCGCAACAACCTTTGCATACAGTTTCACATCCGTGTTCAGGAGGGAAATTGGCCTGAAATTTGGGGGGGATGTAGGTTCCTTCCCCGGTTTAGGCAATGTCACAATATAAGCCTGCAACATCTCTTGTGGTAGGGAGGCAGAGGAGACAGCATTCTCGAACACCAGCGATAGGTGCGGACTGAGCACTTCGCCAAATAATTTGTAATAGAGGTTAGGCGAACCATCGGGGCCTGGTGATTTCCCACTTGGCAACGTACGGATAGCTTTCATGATTTCCAGGGGAGAAATCGGAGCGTTCAGAGCTCGAAGTTGGTCGGGAGAGAGGCGGGGTAGATTAATGGAGGACAGAAAGTCCGAAATGGACTGATCCGTAGGTTGCGGGGTGGAAGGGTCATCCTTTAAATTATATAAAGAGCTGTAATAGCTCGCAAAAGAGTTTGCGATAGCCTGAGGGTCCATTATTTTTGCCTTGGTAACCGGATCAAGCAAGTGAGCGATTTTGTTACTGACCCTTTCCGCTTTTAAGCGGTTGGCCAACACCCTGCCCGCCTTGTTGCCCTGTGAGTAGTGGGAGAGTTTGAAAGCCCTGAAGAGGTTATCTTGATTGGCAATTAATAGTTGACGGAGATCTAACCTGAGGCGGGAGAGTTTTTGGGCAAGCGGTTGAGAGGGGGACACCTTATTCAGAGGTTCTAATTTTTTGATCTCGTCCAGAATGTTGTCGATCCGCTGACTCCTCTGCCTCTTAAGCCTAGAACACAGCTGTATAAGAATACCTCTTATGAAAACTTTGTGAGCGCACCACACAGTCGCATGGTCCGCCACAGAGCCAGCATTGTCACAAAAATACTCTTTCAAACAGTTAGCGATATATTCGGCATGATGTGGAGATTCCAAGACTTGGCTGTTGGCTCTCCATAGATATGCGGGACCAGGTGCCCCGGACTCGCGCAACACTACGGAGACCGGGGCGTGGTCCGACCACGTGATATCGTGTATCTCTGCAGACTCTGTCATTTGGAGCAGACGTTTGTCAACCAAGATCATGTCAATGCGAGAGTATGAATTATGACACTGGGAGTGGTAAGAATAGTCCCTTTCACCCGGGTGTAGACACCTCCATGCATCATACATGTCCATAGACTGCAGTAAAGGCTGTAAGGCTGGAGGCGCACGCCGGGGGGATGAGGTGGTATCAATTTGCGGGTCTGATGTGATGTTAAAGTCCCCGCAGATCACAACAGAGCCTCGCTTCAGGGAGGAGGCCATACGTAAAATCTTCCTCCAGAAACGGAGTTGGTGTGTATTGGGGGAGTAGGCATTGATCAAAGTCAGTGGCATATTGTTCACCTCACAGATAACTATGATATACCTTCCATTGGGATCAGTTTTAAGGTCTATTAATGAAAATGCCACAGAGTCTCTAACCGCAACCAGTACTCCTTTCCGTTTTTGCGAGGCAGATGCCTGGAAGACTTGCGGAAAGTTCTTATGAGCCACAGTAGGGGCGGAAGACTGATGTAGGTGGGTTTCCTGTACACACAAAATATCGCTCTGAAGCTTCAACGCCTCAGACCACAGAGATGACCTCTTGGCCGGGTGGTTCAGGCCCCTAACATTAAACGTCGTTATTTTAATGAGCATATATCACTAATGAATGGGATAGAGTACCTGTAGCTAAATGCATCAAACGAACATCAAGGTGGAGATCCACAGTGGCACAGGAGGACATAGCTGGGTGACGTCTGTCGGGAGTTTCCAGGTGAGGAGACAGTCCAAGTTTCCACATGATGAGCTGACCACATTGGTAGAGGGTAGGGAGACGCTTACAGGGAGAGAAAACAGAAGGGATAAACATAGAAACAGTCAATAAAAAAAAAGAGAACGGTTTCGAATGCAGCCATGCTGCATAACATTGCAGGGGGGAGAAAGTACTAGTGGCCTGAGCAGCCGTATGCCCAGGGACCTTCAAGTATTGGTAACGTGAGGCGGCGTTCCTTTGGAGGATTTCTTTCCCTTCTTCCCATATGCGACCGTGTGCCACTCTTCCGGGAGAGGGGACACCCTGGTGGACAGTGTGGAGGGATCCGCTCCGGGAGTAGGAAGAATTCCCCATGACTGCAGCAGATCCAGCCCAGCTTGCATAGATGTGATAGTGTGGGCCTTATTGTGGTATGTGATAGTCAGCTTAACCGGGAATCCCCACTTATATACAATAGCGTGATTCCTCAACGCCTTGGTAATCGGTTGGAGGTTCCTCTGTTTTTGGAGAGTATGTTGGGATAAGTCAGCAAACAGCTGGATCCTGGCATACTGATCCGGGACAGGGGTCATTTTGCGGAACTCCGACATCAAACGGTCTTTTATGTGGTAAAAGTGAATCCGCATGATAACATCCCTCGGTACATCTGCAGAGATGTGGGAAGGTTTATGGAGGCGGTGTATGCGATCAATCACCAGCTCAGAGGATGGTGCAGAGGGAAGGACTGCGCGGATCAGATCCCTGGCGTAACGTTTGAGATCAGTGGGCTGGATAGATTCGGGGACCCCCCAAATTTTGACGTTGTTACGCCGGGATCTGTCCTCCATATCAGCAATTTTGTTTTTTAAGTTGTCTATCTCTTCCTCATGAGAGTAGTGGGAGTCAATTAGTTCGTTGTGGAATGCAGCAAATTCCCCCATTTTGTCCTCCACTTTGTCCATGCGGCCACCCAAGGCCTTGACCTCTCCCTTGGATGATTTTACACATGTCATGAAGTCAGCGTGCATGGAGGCCCTTAGGGACATCATCATGTCCCTCAGCTTCACTTCCGAGACCGGCCGGTCACTGACAGGGAAGGAGTCTATGTTAAAAGCAAGCTCTCTGGTGGAATTCAGTGAGGAGACCTCCTCATGGCTTACCTCCCCAGATGGCGAGTCCTCCATCAGCCGTGGTCTGCTTTTCGCCGGGCTGCCTGTGAGCGGTGTTGATGCAGTGGGAGACCGGGGCTGTCCTGCCTTCTGGCACTGCTGAGGAGTAGGGCTGGGTTGCGCCGGAGAGGTCCCGCTCGAGGAGGCCGGGGAGCTACTGCCGGCGCCATCTTGGCTCCTCTGCTGGCTATGGGGCATAAAGAAATGCTGAAGTTGACGGGGTTTCCCGCCGTCTTTCTTCTTCCGAGCCATACCGATGGACGCCGGAGGATGAGGTGAAGCCGATGAGGGTCCTGGTGAGGCAATCGGATGAATCGGAGCGCCAATGTTGCTGGATAGTTGTCCCTGGGTCGGCGGAGCGGCGAGCTCACACGTCCATACAGCTACGCAGCGGCCACGCCCCCCTCGATCCTATCCTTCTTATTACCACTCTTGTCCACTCCGTGCTTCAGTACATATAAGGCTTACAGCATCAGGGAGAGAGTTCCAGTACAGTTCCCGGGTATAAAAGAAGGGGGAAAAACAAAAGCCTCCGATAGTGCAGAGTCGCCTTTAAAACTTTTATTTAAAATCCAAATAGACATGTACTCACATTAAAATCAACATACAGCGCATCCGTATGGCATAGGGTCCGCAACTTCCTCATTCGCGGTGCACGCCTGGGATTAGCGTGCGTCCCAACCGCCGGATATGCGTTCCTAGCCTCGGGATCGTTCAGACGGAAGTGATGTGGTCACGCTCTCGACGCGTTGCGTCACACTGATGTCATCTGGAGAAGCGTTGACCACGTCCATTCCGTCTGTTTAAATATTAAGCGGTTACCAGGCAACTTAGCTGAGGGATGTCCAAATGTAAATTGCTCTGCCAATCATCGCAAAGGACAATGTAATGTCATCTGTTGCTAGGCAAACATATTTTATTCGGGCATAGCATTAAAAGATCTACTCGCTACTAGACCAATGGGAAAAAAGGGAGTGTGGATATCATCTGTTACTAGGCAGAATTGACTGATTGTATTCATGGAAACGGGCTGATAAATGGTAAACAAAGAGACAGGAAGTCTGTGGTCTCAGATTCCTTCCGTCTCCCAGTACTCACTCTCATTACTGGATGATATATTTTAAAACGGCATATATAATTTATCTCAAGAGGAGAATACTTTATTAAATCTTATGTAAACAAACCATGGTGTATCTATGTCTATAAAAACTACTGATATAATCTGTGCAAATACCGATAAAATAAAATTAATTGATTAAAAGCGGGGTTGTTTTATGTTAAAAATATATATAGATGTCCAGACATATAACCATCAAGTAATCTGGAAATAGGGGGGTAATAAATGTAATTATCTAGATTTGGTCGGAAGAAAACTTATATTATGTATATAATATAATAACGGAAATATTAATATCATAAAGACGAGGGTATTGTTATATTAGTAGGAATATGATTAAAATTACGTTTTTAAGTCATCATAAGGGGAATTTAATTTAAATCAAGGGTGTTTTATCCTAATGTGACTATGTTTAAAAATAATTAATCCTTAAAAAGTCCTAAAAAGAATTAAATTAATAGGGCTATCCAGATAAAGAATATTTTCTGGAAATGCATAGTTTGTGCATAATCAGATAAAATTTGACACCAGTGATCTGGTAAACACTCAATATCATAGTTATTGAATTATCAACAAGTATCAATACAGAAATAATAAATGTACCAAGCCTTCCTAGGTCATATTTTTGGGAAAAAAACAACAAACGAACGTATGGGGATCTATTTCTATATGTGACAGGAAAAATTAATAAGTGTCAAAAAAACAAAAATAATAATGAGTAAAACACGTGGATGTGACCCATGTACTAATGAAAAAATGGAAATTGAGGTGTCTTATGGTAGGCCGTGATATATAATAGAGGCTGAAATGTACCTTTAAAGATAAATGGATATAAAAAATATAAAAAAAATATATAATAGAGTAAAATTAGTCATATCCTAGGCCCAGTATAAAGGGTTGGTAATTATTGATATAGCAGTTGAAAAATAAATTAGTAGTTGGAAATGAAACAATTCAAATCTATATCAAGATTCAACCCTCCAGGTTGGAGTGATTCCAGTTGGAAAATCCATTTTGTTTCATTTTTAGAGATTTTTCTCGTTTTATTCTCTCCCCTCCAATGTGCTCTTATGGTGTCGATGCCATAAAATAATAATCCCTTGGGATTTTTATTATGCGTTTCAAGGAAGTGTCTGGATAACCCATGTTTTGGGAAACCATTTTTGATGTTTTTTTATGTGTTCTCTTATACGCACATACAGCGGTCTGGTGGTCCTACCCACGTATTGTTTGTGGCACGGGCACTCAATAACGTAGGTGACGTGAGTGCTAGAGCATGTTATCAACTCATTAATTTTACATTTCCGTTTATTGGCAAAGGATCTAAATTCCGTCATCTTCCTTGGTTGTGATGTATTATTTTTGCATGCAAGGCATTTACGGCATCTTATGAACCCTTTTAGATCGGGAAAGATTTTTGTTTGCTTGGGTGGGTCTATCACATTATGAACTAACCTGTTCCTGAGTGCAGGTGCTTTCCGATAAATAAATTTCGGTTTACTGGGTAGGATCTTAGCCAAAGTCCTATCTGATCTTAAAATCGGACAATACTTTTTAAAAATTGTTTCTATTTGTTTATATTGGTTGTTAAAACCAGTGATAAAAGCAAGGTCAAATTCATTCCTATTGTTCTTGGGTTTCTCAACCAATAACTCTTCCCTTCTCAGGTTCCTAACTTTGACCATAGTTGTTTCTAATATTTTCTTATCGTATCCCTTTTCAATAAATTTCTCAGTGAGTGTTTTTGCTTGTGCGTCATATTCCTCAATCCTACCACAATTTCTTCTTAACCTCATATATTGCCCCTTTGGTATGTTCTGCTTCCACTTAGGATGGTGGCAACTTGATGTAGGGATATACCCATTCTTGTCAGTCGGTTTAAAAAAAGTCCTTGTGGTGAGTGTATCATTATCTTTAAAAATTTGTAAATCTAAAAAATCAACTTGTCTTAGATCCTGATTACTTGTAAATTTGATCCCATACTGATTGTTATTCAATTCCCTGATAAAAGCATCCAATGTATCTGATGGTCCACTCCATATCATAAAGATATCGTCTATGTATCTGCGGTAAAGACTCAAATGGGGTCTATGTATATTATAGATAAGTTCGTCTTCTAGTAGGTTCATAAATAAATTAGCTACGCTAGGGGCATATCTGGCCCCCATTGCAACACCCTTCGTTTGAACATAAAAATCACTTGAATGCCAAAAATAATTGCAAGACATAGCTAATTGCAGTCCTTCTAAAATGTAATTTAACTGCGTTTGTTTAAGATTAGAGTCCTCATGTAATGCTCTCTTTACCCCTTTTAATCCGTCTTTCTGCTTAATACTCGTATACAGTGAATTAGCATCCACTGTAACCAAGAAACTGTGTTCATCTACCTGCAAATTTTGTAGTTCCCTAATGAGTTGTGCACTGTCCTTTAGATATGATTTCCCTTTAGGTACCAATGGCTGGAGGTATTGGTCCAAGTATTCCCCCAGTCTCGAGAAAAGTGAGTCTACCCCACTGATGATGGGTCTACCTGGGGGTTTTTCCAGTCGTTTATGGATTTTAGGAAGATAATACATCACTGGTGTTTTGGATGAGGATAGGATTAAATATTTCGCTTCTTTCTCTGTTAAGATTCCCAAATTTGTTCCTTTTTCTATATATTTCCCTAATTTCTTCTTATACTCCTTAATGGGGTTCTTTCTCAGCTTCTGGTAGGTATCTGGGGTCTCTATCAAATTCCGCATCTCTTCCTTGTAATCCTCTTTGGTTAAAATTACCAGGCCCCCCCCTTTGTCAGCGGGGCGAATGACCACCTGTTTGTTATCTTCCAGTTGTTTTATTGTTTTCCAGATCCTTTTGTTGTGCTTACTTTCTATGTTGAGATTCTTTATCTCGTGTTCGACCATTTTTTTTAAAAGCATTAGTGCACTCATTATTAGGAACTTTGGGATTAAAAATTTATCTATTTCTAAGGTTGGTGTGTTTAAAATGGGTGTTGGTAGTTTGACTTTGTGTCCCCTTAAGGCTAAAAATTTTTTTAATATTTAGCTTCCTAATAAATTTTTGTACATCAATGTACGTCTCAAATCTGTCCAAATCTTTTCTAGGCGCATATTTTAGGCCGAGGTCTAAAACTTCAAGCTCTTCTTTACTAAAAACAACCCTGCTCAAGTTAAAAATACCCTTCCCTAAAATTCGCACCTTCTTTTTCTTTCTGCCCCCCCCCCCGTTTGCCCCTGGTGCATTTCCTCCTCGCCATTCTCTGTTCCCGAAATTCTGCCTCCCAGAATCTTGGTTCATTGTCCCTCTCTGGAAGTTCTGTCCGAAGTTGTAGCCTTGATCTTGTCTCCACCGATTGTCCATATATCCTGGTCCCAGGTTGTTGTCTTGGTCCTGTCTCCACCGATTGCCCATGTATCCTGGTCCGTGGTTGTTGTCGCGGTCTTGCCTCCATCTGTTGTCCATGTAGCCGGGTTGTCTCATTCCTCCTGGTCTTCCTGCATGTTGATGCCACCACTGTTGTCTCGGGGGTCTCCCACGATTGTTCCTTTGAAAAAAATGTCTCCTATCATTCCAACCTTCCTCCCTAGGTGTAAAATTCCTTCTGTTCCCCAGTGGTGAAAATCTGTTATAAGTGGGGATTCTGTAATATGGGGATATATATTCCCAGTTAGGAAATCTGGCCTCCCTCTGATTCCTCGGTGTTTCATATCCAGTGTTCTCGTATCTTATATTCCTAGGCTCCCTTGGGGTCTTGGGAGGTCTGGGAGGGGGTTCCCTCTGGTCCCCGTCTTGTCGGGTGGGATTCGGTCTTAATTCTCCATTAGGCCTAGTAGGCCTAAATTCCAATTCCTGGGGTGTTCTGGGGAATGGTGTGGCCGGTGTCCTGGTCATAGGTGTGATGGGTTCTTCGTCACGATCTCCCTCATCTTCATCCGGAGTAGTTTCCCTCGATAAATAGGCCGGTACTGAATCCTGTACTTCCATGGCTTCTTCTCCTATTGATGCTTGCCATTTATAGACCTTATTATTTTTATAGTCCAACGTGTCCCTGATGAACTTCTTTTATTTCTTTTTCTGTACCTCTGTGTCATATTTCGCAATATAGGTGTGCAGTTCCCTTTCTTTTGTCTTATAATCATTAGTGTCTGCAAACGGGGTCAGGAGTGTTTTCAAACTAGTGATTCTCTCCTCTATTTCTCTTAGTTTGAATTTTCTCCTACCTATAATTTGTTTGAGTAGTTCGGTCTCACATCTGTTAAAAAAGTTATACCACTCATCCATTAGTCCCTCATCTGTGAGGGCATCATTGGGGTGGACCTCCCATCTTAATCTCCTTGGTGTCATCTTTTCTTTGCTATACATCTCCAACGTGGAGATGTCCCACCAAACCCTGAGTTGTTTCTCCATATCGTGTTTGAGTTGTTTGAAAAGATCATTCAGATTTTGGTTGGTGGAAACTCGCTCATGGTTAAAAATCTCTTCAATATCGATTTCCCTATTGCCTATGTAACTAAAGATATCCATAGCTGCAGAAAAAACACCCTATAAAGGGTGTGAATATACTGTCTCTTTTGTCAGTGTAGGGAGAGGTTTGCTGTGTGCATTAGGGAAAGATTGTCAGTGACACAAATCACTCTGTTAAGGTCCACAAAAATCCTTTTAAGGGCTGGTATTTGATATAGGTGTACTGTCTCTTTTGTCAGTATAGGGAGAGGTTTTCTGTGTGCACCAGGGACAGATTGTCAGTGACACAAATCGCTCTGTTAAGGTCCACAACAGTCCTTTTAAGGACTGGTATTTGTTATAGGTGTGCAGTGCACTATATAGGGGTGTAATACACTTATAATATACTTTCTAATATAGAAAGCATATTATAGTGGATTTGTATTGTGCACTGTGCAGCATTGTGACTGGTGTGGTGAGCGTTTCTGCAGCAATACTACAACTACAAACAGTGACAAAAGCACTTTTAAAAAAAAGTATTATAACTGGTGTGATAGACCAGTGGCCCCCCAATACCACAGATTGAAGCGGGGTGTTATCTGAGTATACTTTTATAAGTGTATTTGTGTCCTGCAACAATATTGCCTCTTTTGCTGTGTTAACTCTGCTACACACAGTGCCAAACTGACTGGCCAATTTTTTGTAGAACTGATGTGATAGACCAGTGGTCCCCCAATACCTCAGATTGAAGTGGGGTGTTATCTGAGTATACTTTTATTAGTGTATTTGTGTCCTGCAACAATATTGCCTCTTTTGCTGCGTTAACTCTGCTACACACAGTGCCAAACTTACTGGCCAATTTTTTGAATAACTGGTGTGATAAACCAGTGGCCCCCAATACCACAGATTGAAGTGGGGTGTTATCTAACAGTATACATACTTTTATAACATTGTATTTTACTCCTGCAAAAATTTGGCCTCTTTGGCTGCGTTAATTGGGCTTCACACAGTGACAACAGGTTACTGGCCAATTTTTTGTAGAACTGGTGTGATAGACCAGTGGCCCCCCAATACAATGGGGAAGGTGATGTCGATGATGACCTGTCTATGTACGTCACATGGGTGGCCACAAGAGAGGAAGAGGAGGGGAGTTCAAAGGGAGAGATGGACCAGCAGATAGGGAGGAGTAGCAGGCCGAAGCTACATTGCACAGGAGGAACAAAGCAGAAAGCAAATTTATCAGGAGCGAGCCATCAACCATGTATGGTCAAATCTGGCTCTCCCAGGACGCCGGCACATGGCTCCGCAGTGTGGGATTTTTTTAATGTGTCTGCTGCTGACAATAGTGATGCCATCTGCAGCCTTTGCAGTCAACACATAAGTCGAGGTAAGCCCAACACTCACCTAGGGATGACCGCCTTAAGAAGGCACCTGGACTCCCATCACCGAGCCCAGTGGGAGCAACGCCGTCAGAACCCACAAAGCCACATTCCAGGCTCTCACCTTCCATCATGCTGTCCTCACATTGTTCTGGAAAAAGGCAGGCTTCCGTGGCCCAAATTTTGGAGCATAAAAAAATGACGCCAGATAACCCTGTTACCCAACGGTTGACTGCTGGCTTGTCGGAACTGATAGCCCGCCAACTACTGCCATATCGGTAATTTGTGGCCATTGGAACACAACAATGGAAGGTCCCAGGCAGGAAATATTTCTCACAGAAGGGCATTCCAGAGCTGTATGGCCATGTTCAGCGGCAAGTGAATGCATCTCTGGCACACAGTGTCGGTGCCAAGATACATCTGACCACAGACACATGGTCTAGAAAACACAGGCAGGGAAGGTATATCAATTTTACTGCCCACTGGGTGAACCTTCTGATGGCCGTCAGGCATGTAACCCATGGCACCCGTGTAGATTTGGTTTTACTGCCACGGATTGCATGCAGGCCTGCCTCTTCTTCTCCTCCTTCTCCTACTCCATCCTCCCTCTCCTCCTCAGCTGACTCCTCCTTTTCTGCTGCTACTGTCTCTTCCACTGCACTGCCCAAGATCCCCAGAACCTATTCCACATGCCAGGTGAGATGTTGCCATGCTGTGCTGCGTCTGGGTTGTCTGGCAGCCAAGAGCCACACTGGTCCTGCACTCCTTTCAGCTTTGCGTTTACAGGCAGATCAGTGGCTAACACCACTCAATTTGACAGTTGGTAAAGTGGTGTGCGACAATGGTGCCAATCTGCTGAACGCGCTGAAACAGGGCAAAATTACACACGTGCCATGCATGGCACACATCCTGAACTTGGTCGTGCAGCGATTCGTTGCCAAATACCCTGAGGTCCAGGACATCTTGCGGCAGGCCAGGAAAATCTTGGGCCATTTCAGCCTTGCTGACATTCAGCGGCGACACAACCTGCCCGTCAGGCGTCTTATTTGTGACTGCCCGACGCGATGGAACTCAACCTTGTATATGATTTATAGGCTGCTCCAGCAGAAACGTGCAGTTAACGACTACCTGTATGAACTCTGCGGCAGAACAGGTTCTGGGGAGCTTGGGTTTTTTTCACCTCGCCAGTGGCTGCTCATGCGCGACGCATGCAGACTTCTGCGACCATTTGATGAGATCACCAAACTGGTCAGTTGCGGTCAGGGCGCCATCAGTGACATCGTACCTTTATGCCATCTTTATGGAGCGTGCATTGCATTGTGTCATTGATCAAACCATCGAGGAGCAGGAGCAGGAAGATGAGGAAGTCACAATGTTGGATGAATTCCCAGGGGGTGCTACTCCATTTGAGACAAGTCAACAACAGGAGTCTGAAGAGGAGTCAGAGGAGGACGATGCCGGGGCGGATGAGGAGGAGCAAGAAGAGCATGCTTTAAACTTTTCTGGGATCCCTGGTGTTGTCCGTGGATGGGGGGGAGGAGAACGAGGACGACATTATCCTGGCTGATGAGCTGAGTTAGGCCACTACACCACTTCAAGTTTAGTGCGAATAGGGGCCTTCATGCTCCAGTGTTTTAAGGGGGACCACCATATAAAAAGCATAAAGGCCAAGGACCAGTACTGGGTGGAAATGTACTTAGACCCCCAGTACAAACAAAAAATGGCGGAAATGTTACCACCATCACAGAGGGCGGTCAGAATGCAGCACTTCCAGGCCTTGCTTCGAGAAATGCTGCATTCTGCTTTTGCGTGCACTGGCAGAGGAATTTCCACTCACAGAGAAACACAGTTGCGGGTAGCAATCCAACAGCGCCTGCAAGAAGAGGGCGGTTTGAAGATGTGTTGCTCACTTCAGATATGAAATCATTCTTTCAGCCGACCCATCGATAGCTGTACTCCGGATCCAGCATCGGGGAACGCCTAGACCAACAGGTGTCTGACTACATCGGGTTAACGGCCGATGTGGACCCTCTGAGGAGTGATGAACCTCTGGACTACTGGGTGGGCAGGCTTGACCTCTGGCCAGAGCTTGCACAAATTGCAATGTAACTGTTGGCTTTCCCCCCATCCAGTGTCCTGTCTGAAAGGATGTTCAGCGCAGCAAGGGGGATCGTGACCGATAAGCGCACTCGCCTAGCTCATGACAGTGTTGACTACCTCACATTTATAAAAATGAATGAGGTATGGATCTCTGAGGAATTCAACATATGTGACCAGTAGACCATGTTTCATTACAATTCCTCATGACAGGCCACAAATATCCGCCAGACCGCCATCCACCCACAACAATTCATGGTCCTTGTCTTCGGTAAATACAGCGGCATAAAAGGCATTTCATGTCTATTGAATGCCAAATTTTTGGGGCCTTTCATGGCCGACAATTATTTTTTCTGTCAATGCCTAATGTACCTCCAGCCACAGAATACAACGTTCTTAGCTGTCAGGTAAATGCGTGTGGGCTAATTTTTGGGGCCTATACTGGTCGACACTTACTTCTGTATCCTGTGAATGCCTAATGTACCTTCAGCCACAGAAAACAATGTTCTTAGCTGTCTGGTAAACCTATGTGGGCTGATTTTTGGGGCCTATACTGGTCGACACTTACTTATTTATCCTGTGAATGCCTAATGTACCTTCAGCCACAAAATACAACGTTCTTAGCTGTCAGGTAAACGCATGTGGGCTAATTTTTGGGGCCTGTACTTTTCGACACTTACTTCTTTATCCTGTGAATGCCAAATTTTTCACACTGGAATTGAAAATCAATGGGTCTGTAAACGTTCCGCCAAATTGTGGAAGGGATGCGGACCCATTTTACAGATGTGTGAATAAACCCTATATGTATTTGACATGTATTTACCAGCTGCTGTCAGTTCTGGCTGATTTCGGAAAAAAAATAAAAAATTTAGGGCAACTTTTCTAATAGCAATACTTCTGTTATGATAGTGCCCATGTGGTGGGACTATTTGTGCACAGCTAGTAAGTATTTTATGGCTGCAAATATGACCTAAAGGTTTTTAAAGTTTGCCTTCCATTAAAGTCAATGGGGCCTGCCGCAAACTTTCGGTTCGTGAACATTTGAGAAAGTTTGCAGGTAATGTTCGCGAACCGCCCCGGCTGATGTTCGTCCATCACTATTAGGGACTACAGAAAATGGGGTTCCTTAATGGGGCTTGAAGATTATGCATGTATTTGCAAATGTTTGCAGACTAAACTTTTGTTTTTAACACATAGGACCAGTCAAATGGTTGGCCGAAGGCTGGTTGGTAAGTTAAGCTTTGAAATGTATTTGGTTCTTTTTAAAATACGTTGCCTTTCCAGTGCTCCTTGCTGCAAAGGCCAGTTAAAGGTGTGAGCGGTATCCATTTGTTTGTATGAAAAAACACCTTGTCTCTTTGCAAAGATTTTAAAATGTATTCCTTGCAAGATAAGGCTACCAGCTGAGACACTTACATTGAAGATGTGATGCCAGTCAGTCAAGAAAACAATTAAAGGACTGAAAGGTTAGCTGAGGTGAAAACTGCTGCAAAGCACCACATAAAAGTTTCAGGTGAATATCATGAAACTGTACATAGACCATTGTCTTGCAGCAAAAAAGAGGCATTGACTATGAGAAAAACTCTTTGTAGGTAAGAGTAGAAAGAGGAATGTCCCTAATGGTTAAAATGTCATTTTTGAAGCAAAGAGAGAACCAGATTAATATGGAAAATATTGATAATGGACCCTCAGTGGAATCTGAATGTTGGAGAAGGTGTGAGCTCTTAAAATGGCAGAGGCTCAGAGATAACACACCACGTCTTCACTACAGCACCTCATAAGGAGTTATTGATTTTCAAAGTGGGTGTAACAGTGGGTGTACCAGGTTACAGTCCTCAGACACAGCAGTATAAATGGCAGCTGACCAGAAAATGGAACCAGATTGTCATTGAAAAAAAGCATTGTGGACCATTGGTATATACATACTGGACAGAGTGGGATCTCTTTAAATGGCAGAGGCACACGCCCGATCTTCAGAACACCCTGCAAGGGGTTAGGGACTTTACTGGTGGGAATACCAGGTTTCATCCTCCACCAGACACACCTGATGACTGATCAGTGTACCGGCTCGCTGCCAGTATCATGTGACTGCTGTGACCAATCACAGCAGGCCATATAATAATTGTAAATGATGGATGGTTTCCTTTCATGACACCTATTGTCTACAATTGTGTTGCTAGCTGTGATTGGTCAGTGTGATCACATGGTACTGACAGGGCCAGTCACAGCCCATCTGTACCATGTGATTAGCTCTGGCCAATCACAGCTAATCAAAACAAAACAAACAATGAATCAGTTTCATTCAGTAAAATGCTTGCTTATAGCAATGTAATGCACTGCTATAAGCAATCATAATGAGTATTACAATGTTACTATGGTAACATTATTTTGTTCTGGTCACAGTGTGTTAAAAAAAAATCATAAAAAAGGAAAAAAAAAAAAAAAATATATATATATATATATATATATATATATATATATATTTATTTATTTATTTATTTTCATAAATCAACAGTAGATAACATGAACCTGAAAAGAGAACATGTTAGCCAGCACAGTATGCTACATATTGGCGACAGGTATTTGGTAACCACACGGGATGGAAGCCGTATCGGTTAGGGGGGGAGACCCGCCTGTGGTAATGCTGAAAGAATTGGATGCACATGGGTGGTGCAATTGCGGGCTCTCCCGGCAAATTCAAAACAAGTGGAGTGTGGTAGCTATTTGCGATGAGTCAGCAGCAGATCTTCGGCCGAGGTTGCCTGAAATAAGCGATCAGGCAGAATTACATTTCCCAGAGAGGTCCGTGAGCCTCAGTTTCTTTGCCGGGTCTTTGCAGGGGCTGCGTTGGTCCCTGGGGTGCTGATGTCTGATGGAGGGCTGCGTGGGTGGTGTGGATGTGTCCATCGGTAAACAGAGGTGGGAATTGAGGTAGTCCCAGGCCTCATCGGGTGGGTGAAAGATTTCAAGTGACCGGAGGGATCTGTAAACCCCAGCGTTGCAGCATATGCAAGGGTGAACTTGATTCCCTGTTGGTAAAAGGCGTTGCAGATGGGTTGTAGGGCTTTGCGGTGTCGGGAGACCTCTTGTGAGTAGTCTGCAAACATCAACAATTTGTGGCCGTCTATTTGCAGTGATTTGCAGTTGCGATAAGATTTCATCAGGTTGTTTCTGTCCACAAAGTTTAAGTATTTCACTATCACCGGGGGCGAGGGGGGGGGGGGTTCTTTAGATGGGGGACCCACTCAGTGCGCACGCTCAGCGACACACATGTTTGAAATACCCAGGGCCTGGGAAATACGTTGGGCACACATATCCATCAGTGAGTCAGCGCCATAGGATTTCGGGAGGCCTATTATACGCAGGTTGTTTCTGCGTGACCTGTTTTCTAGGTCATCTACTTTTTCAAGAAGATACTGCTGTGTCTGTTTAAATTGTTTCTCTTGATGAAAAGAGGCTTGTGTTTCCTCTTCAATTTCTGCCACTCTGCTTTCCAGTTCAGTGAGCCGCAGTGCGTGCTCACTAATGTCCTTCCTGATTTGTGCTATCCCCACAGCTATAGCTTTATCCACTGCTGCAGTGATTGTGGGAGACAGCAGGGCTGCTACCGCCTGTGCGATGCCCACATAGTGGTTGGGTGATACCGCACTGGGGGGATCAGGGGGGGCCACCGTGGTTGTGTAGCTGGGCACAGGAGGACGCTGACTGGATGACTGGGCCGTTCCCTCCGCCATCTTGTCTGTCAGAGTGCCGGCGGGAGAATCGTCTGTGCGGGTAGCAGGGGTGGCGGTGGCCGGTCTGTGTACGAGGAATTTGTCCATTGGCTATTCCCCGAGGTGATGAGGGTGGAGGGGGATGCCTCTGACTCACCGAGTAGGCTGTTTTGCTGATTTTACAAGCCGACGAGACCGGAGCCGCTACTTCCTGCTCCTTCACATCTGGCGCCGGAACCAGAAGTATTTAATTAATTATTTTATTCATACAGTCACCAGTCAGGGTCACTGATCACCACCACACCAGTTATATGATGATGCTGTACCGCACTGGTAACAGTATGTGAAAAAAAAATAAAAAACATTGTTTTCTTAATTTCTTTAATTTCCAAAAAATTATGACAAAAAAATTACAACTTCAAAAAAACTGCCATGCCTCGTACTAACTACCTTGGACTGTCTTTTTTCCAAAAAGGGGTAATTTTGGGGGGTATTTGTACTGTCCTGGCATTTTTGGGCCTCAAGATATTTGATAGGCTGTCAGTATATCGGTATTAATCAATTTTCAAACATACAGTATACCATAGTATGTGGTATATACACTCATTTGGGTTGTTTTCAACAACAAAATGTAACATAATGCATTTTGCCTAAATTTAGAAAGAACAATTATTTATTTGCAAAGTGAAACTAAGAAAAATTTGTTTTTTCCTCAAAATGTTCAATCTTTTTTTGTTTATTTAGAAAAAAGTAAAAAAACACAGTGGTAATTAAGTACCCCCAAAAATAAAGCTCTAGTTCTGTGAACTAAATTATAAAAATTTAGTTTGGGTAAAGGGTTGCATGACCGCACAATTGTCATTTAAATTGAAACAGCACTTTAAAGCTGAAAATTAGTCTGGCCAGGAAAGAGGTAAAAGTCGGCAGTATTGAAGTGGTTAAAAAGAGTGAGAGCCCAACGGTCTTTTAAACAAATAGATGGCAGAAACCTGAGCACTGATAGTATTGAGAGCCAATTGCCTTTATTTTTCCACCCACACAGACTTCAAAACTAGGTAAGTGAAATGCTTATAGATGGTCAAATATCCTGAATAAAAAAAGTCAGTCTTTTTTTTGCTGCCACAGATGTGTATACCAATGGAATGATTTTGCTATGGCTTTGCGCTAGTAAGAAAGATAGTCCACTTAAACCAAATAAAACTCTACATACAAAGAGGATTGATGTGGATGCCAAAGCAAAAATGGCCCAATCTGATTGATTTTTTGAGCTACTTCCCACATACCCCCACTCTCCCCCATTTTTCCCCTCTCTTTACTTTGGGACTGACCTGCTGAGAGGGGCTTTTGCCCAACAATACCCATCATCTTTCACACGATATATACTGTATAGTACAAAATACACATTCCCTATGGACTCCTTCTCTCCCTCTCTCCTGGATCATCCAGGTTTGGTTTGGTCAGTACCCAGTTCTGACCTCTACATTTTGAAAGCATTTCACATATTGTGCATTATGAATCTGTTATTTTTCTTGCTAAGTTTTGTTTGTTTGGAAACCTATTACAATATTGAACTGATTATTTTGTATCATTATGATACCCTTTGTTTAACCACTTGCCTACAGTGCACTTTCACCCCCTTCCTGCCCAGACCGATTTTCAGCTTTCAGCGCTCTCACACTTTGACTGAGAATTACTCAGTCATGCAACACTGTACCCATACAAAAATTGTGTCCATTTTTTTCACACAAAAAGAGCTTCTTTTTGATGGTATTTGATCAATACTGGGTTTTTTATTTTTTGTGTTATAAATAAAAAAAGACTGAAAATATCGTGGAAAAACGCATTTTTCTTTGTTTCTGTCATAAAATTTTGCAAATTAGTCATTTTTCTTCACAAATTTTGGCCAAAATTTATACTGCTACTTATCTTTGGTAAAAATAACCCAAGTAAGTGTATATTATTTGGTCTTTGTGAAAGTTATAGAGTCCACAAGTTATGGTGCGAATCATTGAAAATTGATCACACTTGATCACACCTGATGTACTGAAGGCCTATCTCATTTCTTGAGACACTAAAAAGTCAGGAAAGTACAAATACCCCCCAAATGACACCTTTTTGGAAAGTAGACATTCCAAGGTATTTAATAAGGGGCATGGTGAGTTTTTTGAAGTTGTAATTTTTTCCCACAATGCTTTGCAAAATGAAGATTTTTTTTTACAAATTGCCGTATTAACAGGTTATTTCTCTCACACAGCACATGTATACTTGCAACTACAGCCCAAAACACATTCTACTACTCCTCCTGAGTATGGCGATACCACAAGTGTGAGACTTTTTCACAGCCTGGCCACATACAGAGGCCTAACATCCAAGTAGCCCCGTCCGGCATTCTAGGAGCACAAATTACACATATAATTTCCTGACAACCTATCGCACTTTTGAAGGCCCTGGAGCACCAGGACAATGGAAACCCCCATAAAATGACCCCATTTTGGAAAGCAAACAGCCCAACGTATAATTTTTGAGGCATAATGAGTCTTTTGAATATGTCATTTTTTTCCACAAGTTTTTGGAAAATGTGGAAAGAAAATGAAAACACATTTTTTTACACAAAGCTGTCCATTTATGCAATATTTCTAACACATAGCATGTACATAGCAAAAATTGAGTATGGCGATACCACATGTGTAACACTTTTTCATAGGCCTAACATCCAAGTAGCGCTTTACACAAAGTTGTCCATTTATCCACTTTAAGACTGGGCCTATTTTTGACACTTGGTGTTTACAAGCTAAAATCATTTTTTTTTGCTAGAAAACTACTTGGAACCCCCAAACATTATATATTTTTTTTTAGCAGAGACCCTAGAGAATAAAATGGAGATCGTTGAAATATTTTTTATCACACCATATTTGCGCAGCAGTCTTCCAAATGCGATTTTTTAAAAAAAAAAATTCACTTTTTTGAACTAAAAAATAAGAAAACAGTAAATTTAGCACAATTTTTTTCCATAATGTGAAAGATAATGTTACGTCGAGTAATTAGATACCCAACATGTCATGCTTCAAAATTGCGCATGCTCACAGAATGGCGCCAAACATTGGTACTTAAAAATCCCCATAGGCAACATTTTAAAAATTTCTGCAGGCTACTAGCTTAGAGTTACAGAGGAGGTCTAGGGCTCAAATTATTGCTCTCGCTCTAACGATCGTGGCGATACCTCACATGTATGGTTTGAACATCGTTTACATATGTGGGCGGGACTTGCGTATGCGTTTGCTTCTGCGCGCGAGCTAACGGGGACAGGGCGCTTTAATTTTTTTTTTTTCCTATTTATTTTATTTATTATTTTTTTATTTTTACACAGTTTAAAAAAAAAATGTTTTGATCATTTTTATTCCTATTACAAGGAATGTAAACATCCCTTGTAATAGAAATAGGCATGACAGGTCCTCTTTATTGTGAGATCTGGGGTAAAAAAGACCTCACACCTCACAACTACACTAAAAAAGAAAAAAAAAAATGTTGAAAGAGGAAAAAAAAAAAGAAAAAAAAAAAGCGGCCCTTTAAACCGGTTGCTAGGCAACGTCTTTTGACGTAGCTCTGGTCCTCCAAGACCATAGAGTTGAGTGAGGGCCATCTTGCCCTCACTCGACTTCCTGTCTCTGAGGATCCGGGACCGGATAGTTTTCCCCGCTGCCGGCGGGTCCGGTAAGCTGGGAAAACGTCTGGGACGCGGCAGGAAGGGGGGGGCACCTCTTCCCCTGCACCGTAAGGGTAATTCCGCGGTGAATCCGCCACTGGGACCACCCTTATCTGAAAGCCGACCGCCCGCCGTTTCAAAAAATACCGGGGTTATGGGGGCTATCTGCTGCCATAACCCCAGTATTTAGCTTTTAATGGCCGACGCATATAGTCGTTAGGCGGTCAGTAAGTGATTGCATGTATATGGCAAACAGGTGACGATGACTGATGGGGTGACAGGTGACGATGACTGATGGGGTGACAGGTGACGATAACTGATGGGGTGACAGGTGACGGTGACTGATGGGGTGACAGGTGATGATGATTGATGAGGTGACAGGTGACGATGATTGATGAGGTGACAAGTGACGATGATTGATGGGGTGACAGATGACAATAACTGACGGGGTGACAAGTGACGATGATTGATGGGGTGACAAGTGACGATCACTGATGGGGTGTCAAGTGACGATGATTGATAGGGTGACAGATGACGATGACTGATGGGGTGACAGGTGACGATGACTGACGGGGTGACGGTGATTGATGGGGTGACAGGTGACGGGCGATGGTCACTGATGGGTGACAGGTGACGGGCGATGGTGCACGGTGGTACTGATGGCAGTCTCTGGTGACCGGTGAACTTTAGGCTACGTTCACATGTGAGCGTAGCGATCGCGGGCAGAATCACTGCGATTCTGCCCGTGATCCAGAAATCATTGCAAATGGCAGGACGCCTGTGCGTTGCCCGTGATTTGCAATAACACCCCAAACGCTGTGTGATGTTGCTGCGATTTCCGCCTGCCGAATCGAGGTAACATCACAAAAACAATGCATGACGCCCCAAAGAAACTCTTGTACCTTTTTTGGGCGTCATGCGATGTTTGCGCGATGTTACCGCGATTCGGCAGGCGGAAATGGCGGCAACATCGCACAGCGTTTGGGGTGCTATTGCAAAAAGCGGGCAACGCACAGGCGTCCCGCAATTTGCAATGATTTCCTGATCGCGGGCAGAATCGCGGTGATTCTGCCCGCGATCGCTGTGCTCACATGTGAACGTTATGGGTGTCAATTTCTGGGCACTGATGAGGTGACTGTTGGGTGACAGGTGACATTGGGGGGGGCTGAGGACTGTGTGGGGACCTTTATTTGTGTGATTTTAGTGTGATTTTTACTTTTACAGGTGTACAGAGCAGTAACTCACTATTTCTAGCTCTTCTCCCCTCACACTGGAAGCTGTATGAGGAGAGAAGCGCTAGTAACACTGAGTTACTGCTCTTTGTTTACATTTTGTGATCAGCTGTGAATGGATTCACAGCCGATCACATAGTAAACAGTCACTGTCAGTGACTGTTTACTACTGCCGGTGACAGCTGTGTTCCTACGGAACACAGTGCCATCGACATGACCGCGCTGCGCGCTCCCGATCGCGCATGCGCGGTCTTCTGCCGGCATCTACTGTTGTGATCGGCTATGTCATTGCAACATAGCCGATCACGTGGGAAACAACCATGCCTATTGGCTGTTTCCCCCCTGCCGGTGACCGGCTGTGTCCCGGGGACACGCCGACACCGGCAATGCACGGCGGCGCGCCCACGATCGTGCTCCTGCCCTGCATTTCCTGCGGACGTCATATGACGTCCGCCCAGGATAATAGCCGCACCGTCCCGCCGTCATATGACGGCGGGCAGGCGGTAAGTGGTTAAACTGTCATCTGCTTTTGCATTGTGCCATTCTACAAATAACAAATTTATTTTAAAAAATCCAGTTATTTTATTTGTTCATGCAGCTCATTTTGTAAGGCCAACGTGTGTTAAGGCATTTAGGCAGGTACAGAAATACAGGTAGGAAGGTAGAGAAAATAACTTTCTGTCTCAGGAATTTCTTACAAATAGCTATATAACTGTGTTTCTTGTTCGATTAGGTCATACTGACTTTTTTCATTTACCAATTAGTAATGGCATAAAGAATCTAAAAAAAAAAGGAAGAAAAAGCCTCACAGGATACAGCAATATCAAATTAGCAAGCAGTAGAAACATTTTAATCAGGTTTAATAGAACTAAAATAAATATGCCTAACTTTTATTATACAGGATGGAGAGGTGCCATGAATAATGTCATGTGAGGTGGTTTAGGTGGTTTTAGTGTGCATTAATACAAAACAATAATTTCTTGGAGACTATCAGAGAAAACCACCTGATGCATTTTAACTATTTCTCTCTCATCACAAGCCTAAAGTTACAGTATAATGTAAAAAAAGGGAAAATACCCAATTTAATAGAAAAAAATGTATTGTAAGTGGTTGGTACAGTGGGGATTGAAAGTTTGGGCACCCCAGGTAAAAATTTGTATTAATGTGCATAAAGAAGCCAAGGAAAGATGAAAAAATCTCCAAAAGGCATCAAATTACAGATTAGACATTCTTATAATATGTCAACAAAAGTTAGATTTTATTTCCATCATTGACACTTTCAAAGTAACAGATTTTTCTCAATCATCGTCTGGGAAGACCAGGTGATGTCAATCTCAAAGGTTTTAAATGCCTGGACTCATCTGACCTTGCCCCAACAATCAGCACCATGGGATCTTCTAAGCAGTTGTCTAGAAAACTGAAACTGAAAATAGTTGACACTCACAAAGCTGGAGAAGGCTATAAGAAGATAGCAAAGCGTTTTCAGATGTCAATATCCTCTGTTCGGAATGTAATTAAGAAATGGCATTCATCAGGAACAGTGGAAGTTAAAGCAAGATCTGGAAGACCAAGAAAAATATCAGACAGAACAGTTCGCAAGAATTGTGAGAAAAACAATTCTAAACCCACGTTTGACTGCACAATCCCCCCAGAAAGATCTGGCAGACATTGGAGTTGTGGTACACTATTCCACTATAAAGAGATACTTGTACAAATAAGGTCTTCATGGAAGAGTCATCAGAAGAAAACCTCTTCTACGTCCTAACCACAAAAATCAGTGTTTTAACTTTGCAAATGAACATATAGACAAGCCTGATGCATTTTGGAAACAAGTTCTGTGGACTGATGAGGTTAAAATTGAACTTTTTGGCCGGGATGAGCAAAGGTACGTTTGGAGAAGAAGGGGCACAGCATTTAATGAAAAGAACCTCTGTCCAACTGTTAAGCATGGGGGTGGATCAATCATGCTTTGGGGTTGTATTGCAGCCAGTGGCACAGGGAACATCTCAGGAGTAGAAGGAGAAATGGATTCAATAAAATTTCAGCAAATTTTGGATGGTAACTTGATGCCATCTGTGAAAAAGCTGAAGTTAAAGAGAGGATAGCTTCTACAAATGGATAATGATCCTAAACACACCTCAAAATCCACGGGGGATTACATCAAGAGGCGTAAACTGAAGGTTTTGCCATGGCCTTCACAATATCCTGACCTCAACATAACTAAAAATCTATGGATAGACCTTAAAAGAGCAGTGCGTGACAGACAGCCCAGAAATCTCAAAGAACTGGAAGACTTTTGTAAGGAAGAATTTTTACCTGGGGTGCCCAAACTTTCGATCCCCACTGTATTTGAAGAGCTAAATGATTTTTTTTTGGTAAACAGATCTGTGCAGGCTACATTAGAAAATGTACCCCAGCACTGCAAATGGCTGAAGCATAATTTCCTAAAATAATATAACCTGACCACTAAAATGCATTTTGGCTATAACAGCTAGCGATGCTATGAAAAAGTGGAAACAGGAGTCTGTACATGTTGGTTTTCAGTTTATTCATTTTCTACGGATTGAACTCAATAGGCTTGTGTCTTTTTTCAGGCTGACTTACTATGTAACTATGTAAAGGTCCTTGTTTAGGCACTTTGTGTTTTGGGCCACAATGTTCTGCCCCTGTCTCCCACAATCTCATGTCTGCAAATTTCTTTGTCATGTCTTCAAAAACAGGGTTTTGTGATGATGCACATTGCCCAGAAATATTACACATTTAAAACAATAAAAATAAGGTAGTATACCCTGTGAAAATACACACATACAACTAGTTAACAGTGAAGTGCATGTAGACTCAAGGATAGGCTGTGAAAAGAAAAATTGAAAATCCACCCAAAAAATAGAAAATATCTAATTTTAAAAACACACATTCATCCTGGTATGGCTGTATGCAATGCATGTGGAGAGGCTGTAAAAAATCTGCAGGACGCATAGCAACATTAGGATGTAGAAATCCTTCCCTATCTTCACCCTCATGGTATTGATACATAAGTTCATGAGTCATATAAAATATACATCCAGTGATACATTCAGAGCAAAAACTATCAAATTTTCCCAAGACAGAGAAAGCCTCCTAAACAATAGTCATTTAAACCGAAGATGCTAAAATATGATGACCAAGTAATGACCCCGTCAAAGCAATGAAAAGACTTTGAACACAAACACCTATATTGACCAGGTTTAAAATTTAAAATAATGTTTTACAACTGTTCAGCATTGCAGGGGGACCCAAGGTAAAGAAAACATCCCACTCCATGTTAGCCAATACAATAAATCAGCCCTCGAGATTTCCACTTGCCTGCTCGCATTTGGCGAGTGGAAATAAGCTGAGGGCAAGGGTGGAGCAGGGGCGGACAGGGACAACAGTTTCCTGGCTGATCACTTCTGGCAGGAGCGGTGCGGCCTTTTTTACAGGGCATCAGAGTGGCCTAGGGGGCAATTTCCTCACTGCCCCCCCCCCCGGGTCGCTCTGATACCCTGTAAAAAAGGCTGCACCGCTTCTGCCAGGAAACTGTCAGGAAGAGAGGCGGACGGATGACAAAGTGAGAGAATATCCTGCTGTGACACAGCTTGGATCTGAAATGACGCTCGCTGTCAATGCTGGGAAATTTAATCAGTGGGCTGTCTATCATAGAAGCCGGTCCAGGAGGTGGAACTTTGTTTAACCGTGCCCAGCGTTTCAGATCTAAGCTATGTCACAGCGGGAGATCCCCGCTTTGTGTGATCAAGCCGACTCATCTCCTGTAAACCCCATGCACTGATAGGCTGCATTTATGAGGACTAATAAGAACTGATGAGGCTGCACTGATGGACACTGATTAGGCTGCACTATAGGCACTGATGAGGTGGCACTGATAAGGCAGCACTGATGTGCTGCACTGATGGGCACTGATGGGGCTGCACTAATGGGCACTAATAGGCTGCACTGATGGACACTTATAGGCTGCATTAATGATTATGATAAGGTGGCACTAATGTGTTCCACTGATAAGGCAGCACTGATATGCTGCACTGATGGGCATTAATAGGCTGCACTGATGGCCACTGGTGAGGTGGCACTGACTAATCAGGCAGCAATGATGGGCACTGATGAGGCTGCACTGATGGAGAAGCACTGATATGCTGCACTGATGGGCAATGATGAGCACTGATGGGCACTGATAGGCTATACTGATGGGCACTGATGAGGCTACATGCACTGATGGGTACTAAATTTCTGCACTGATGGGCACTGATGGGGCTGCACTGATGGGCACTGATAGGCCGCACTGATTGGGAAATGATGAGGCTGCACCAATGGGCACTGAGAAGGCTGCACTGATGGGCACTGACAATGCTGCACTGATGAGCTATTATAAGGCTGCACTGATGGGCACTGATAGACTGCACTGATGGGCACCAATGAGGTTGCACTGATAGATATACTGATATGCTTTATGTTAATATTATTAAAGTTGTTGTTGTTGTTATTTATTTTTGTAACTTAATTCTGCATAACAATGTAATTTAATTAGATAATTTACGAGGGCATGTTTAGGGGCGGAGCAGGGTAGGGGTTGGGTGGGGCAACAGGTGGCAAGAAACTCTTAAGGTCTGGCTCAGGACTTGAAATGTTAAGCCCTGCAATAAATGATGGGTATACCAACAAGGTTTCCAGCCCATCACAATTGCCTCCTATGTAAGGCTAGGGAAGATTACCTTCCACAAAGGTAACACTTTACCTGAAGTATAACATATCCTCCATTCAAGCAACTCCTCTGTGTTTGCACATAATAAATGTTCATATACATTACTCATTGTTTTCAGGCTGAGAAATGCCCACGAAGGAGGTTCTAAGAACAAACATTTTGAGGCTGGTTAAAGGACAGTTTAATACAGAGAAAAAAAAAATAAAGATCAATTTTACTCTAATATCGTATCAAACAAAATCATGATATTGTCAAGAACAATGTTAGAAAGGACTCTCAAAGGAAGTATAAATACTTTATAGTACAATCTTTGAAAGAGTTTTGTTCATGATGAATAGATGACATCTGCATCATGGTTGATAACCACAAAGGTCCTATTCTCATGTAATGAGGTTGTTTCCATGTATTAACACCAATGCACCAGGTACAATATAAAGGAAGACAGACATCATATCTACTCCAATATGACATACTGTATATTCCTTTATCAGGATGCAAATTCAATTTCAAATAAATCTGCCCCTTGCAGGGAAGTAAGATCCTCATTCCTGGTATGAGGATACCCCCTAGTGGCCAGGTAAAGAAACAACTGGAAAAAAAAATAGTGGGGACATTGGACACAAACAATATACAAACAGAAGGCTAGGAAAAAAAAAGCCTTTCTAGCTCACACACGAGAAAGAAACACTCTTCGCTGACAATGGCCTACACCTGAGAGACGTGACATTGCTATCACTGACTCCTTGCCCATCTGAGACATAGCCATCATCTTAACTTAGAATACTCCAGAATTTTATCTCTGAGAGGTGGTGAAATCTATGCAAAATATCACTATAAACCTTTCCTTATTTTAACTATTACTAGAATGTCAGAGCTAGCTACCCAGGGTAGTCTATCCCTGGGTATTTTGTTTATGGTGATTTTATTTGCTAAATTTTTCAAGTATAATTATAGATTTTATATTCCTAAAATTGATCTGTGTATGGTGAGATCAGGTATTATTCTGTGTTGTGTGAGTTGTTATTGTTAGTAGAACTAGAGTTTTGTTTTTTCTGTTGAATACACTGCAAGCTTATTGTCTTTAAGAGAAATAAAAAAGGTGTATCTCTGCGCTGTGGTCGGGCAGCAGCTGACACAGATAAGTAATATACCAAACTTATAAATAATCTTAAGATAAAGTGTGTAGTGCCAAAAGTGAATGAACAGTAAAATGTGAATACTGTGTTATAAATGGACAACACATCAAAATAAAGTCCAAAAAAGTGCTAAAGTAAAAATTGTATATATACAAGTCCAATCTTGAATGAAAATTAACAATAAAAAAACAATATAGTGAAAAATATAGGTTTAAATGCACAGTCCCATGATAGGATCATGAAAGTACAAAGTTCAGTGCACAGATGTGCACAACAACTAGTGGTGACTTGAAAAGTGAAGAACTGATCCAGTACAGTGCTCAGAATCATCCACTGCACCCCTGTGAAATGGACACTAACCGGAAAAGCTAGCTGCCATTACAGCAGCAAACAAGGTAGATCCGCCGTCTGTTGTGGGGAGGCAGTTTAGCAACTCGCACCATCCAGATTTAGCTTTGGTAAATAAAGCTCACCGGGAGCCAGATGAAGTCTCCATAGTGTAGTATTTATTGGATGTGTATGTTAAAAGCCAAAATACTGTAAAAAGAATCATAAAACCATAGGAGAATGGGTGCCACTACCGACCCGGTATTGGACAGTGGCCTGACGTCAGCACTAATGTCTACTCGCCAATGCGTTTCATCCAACAGGACATTATCAAGGAGATCTCTAGTATCAGACGTCAATCTAGTTTATATAGCCTCTCAAAACTGCTCAAATCACGGTGTCTCCTTAAAAAAATTGCAGACAGGAAGTTTGATCCATCGACCAATTGTAGTTATTGTTACTATAATCTGAAGTAGTGTCCTCCCTTCCTTTGCCCGCAGAAGGTGGGAAACTGCTTTCAAAAGTAATTATGGTATTTTTGCTTTCTTTGCTATCTTTTGGTATTATGGTTTATCACATCTATGGTTATATGCTTTTCTTGTGTTTGCCTTTGAAGTTTAAACGTAATTGTATTTGAGTGTGTAATTTTCTTTGATCGTGTGTATGAACTACAAATCACCAGTCAATTGGTTTTATATACTGTATATTAGGTATATAAATATTTTTGTATATAAATAAATTATCTTTAATTAATTCAATTTGGAGATATTTGTATATCTGGTAAGAAATCATCTTAGCTAAAAGAATTCAGGGACATTTTAAATTTTGTAAATTGTCTGAATTCAGTTATTTAAAATTTGCCGTAACGACTGGAGGCACTGTATCTAAATTCTATGTATAATTCAGGAACCGCCCCTTTTATGAATAGTTTATAATTCACATACCCCTTAATTGAATCCATTACATTGTTTTTGACGTGTAACACAACATTTCAACAACCCACAGTCTAAAAGATAAACAGCATTTTGGTACCAAAAGAATATTTAGCGAAGGGCTTTTGTCTACTTAGACACATTAGTGCCTACAAGCAATTTATTAGCAGAACTATGCTTTTTGTATCCCAGCTAAGCCCATTTCAGTGTGACTGCTGTGGACCTTGCCTTTTTATATTGAGTGGCTGACACATAACAAAGCCCCCATTACTAGCTATTTTAAGCAACATAATTGTAGATGCCAGGAAGTGAATTATTGGTAGTTGGTTGCTATAGTGGAAATCAGCTGCATTTGTTTGTTGAGTCCACAATTGGATTAGGTTTGCTGTGAACCCATGCTCAACCTAAACCAAAAGCTCATCCTTACTACTGCCCCTGCCTACCTCTGATCTCTGCCTTTGACAAAAGTCTTGCCATCATCTTAAACTTATGGAAACCTAATAAGCTAGCACTGTCATTTAACAAATGACTGACAGTGGTCAAATAGTAAATAAAATAGATATTTTTTGGGCTATTTTAACAAATTACAGTGGGGAAAAGAAGCAGTGAGCCCACACATGTGTTTCAGAAGCATGAAAGAGAACAATAAGCCATTTGCCTGTTCAGTTCTAGAGTATATAATACCTGAGAATTTGGGTGTCAGATATTCAGTCTTATTCAGATTGGATTTTGGTGTGGGGGGAACCGATTTATGCAGGTTTATTGTAAGGCAACATGGTGGAGTCCATGTTGCTACTCAACTTAATTTAAAATAAGCCAAAATATTTCTCCTAAACAACCTTGAAAACATTTGCCAATTTATTGAAACAAGTAAAATAACCAGCCACTCCTCCTTTTGCAGATCAATAGTTTTCTAATTAACTGAACTTAAAAAAACAAAACAAATATAGACATGGGTATATAGTTATTATAAAGGAAATGTTTTTCAATTTTTTTTGTTTTTGTTTTGTTCTCTTTGGTTTATGTGCTTTGTCTATAAAGTGTACCTGTACTGTCAATACAATATTATATTCTAATCATTGTATTTTAACCGCATAGTATTACCTGGTTGCACCTGTATGGACAAAAAAGACAGACCCTCTGCCTGTTCTTCTGAACTCTGTAGCAATTCATAAGCAAATACTAACTGGCCATTGGCTGCTCTGGCTTTAAATGCTGCATTGTGAAATATGTAGTGTCATGTCAACCCTCCCCTTACTTTAGAAGTTCTAGTTTTTAGGAATTGTGTGACATACCTACCAGAGACCTTTAGTACTGAGTTCATTTTGTTACTATATTTGTATTGCCATAAAAGGCTTGCTTTTGGTTTGCACAGTGTGAGAAACAAGGGGATTCCAAATAAACTAAAAATAACAAATAAGAAACAATTCTTGGAAAAAGCACATTGCACAATAACAGATATAGAAGAATATTTGTCATAAGAGCGTATAGGAGTTGGTTCATTTGTTCATTCTATGTTATTCAATTACACATTGGTGCATAAAACAGAAGAAAATCTCCTGAGTAGTTCAATAAATCCCTGTATAATCTGAAGAAGACATAGAAAACATATGTATAGAAGAAAAGTATGTAGCTTTAAATGCAAATATCCTTCAGGCAGTGTCTGGAGCATATTGTTATTGCACTGACCCTGGAAGATCTCTTTCTGGCTCTGTATATGTCTGCAGGTCATTAATGACTTTCTTTAGATCATCCCAGTGCATCTTGATAAAAGGTATATACTTAAATACAGTGCAGCCAATATGTATTTGCCAATGGAACACATACCTACAATATAAAGACATATACACACACCTGTTTTTCAAAAGGCAAAGATGTTTTTGAAAACTAAGAACTATAGAACTAAATACATTTAAAATAATAACACATTTAGCATTTGTGACAGACAGAATCAGGACAGAGGCTTTTGGAGAGGATTAGGGGCAAGCCTCAGAATTCACAAGGGGAAATGGGGAAAGAGGAAGGGACTTTTTGATACCACAAAGATATATGACATACAGTATATGTGATAAGTCCAGCATTTATTGAAAATTCAATAAAATTAGCTCCTTTTAAAATAAATGATATGGGAAACTAGCAAAATATCAAAAACATGCCACAACAACAATTCAAGAAATAGTTCATAAAACAAAATATGGTGATCCTGATTGCATAGATCCAGAGCCCTGACAAGTTTCAATTTATTTAAGTCTTTCTCAGGGGGATGGCAATGGTAGGCATATCAGAAAGCTCCATAGAATACATAGATGCAGTGAGAACACACTTAAAAAGCAAATATGATATGAATTCATTAGTAATGTCCTAATACACTTACATAGTTAAAATCTACACAACATCTTGCAATATGCTGGAGGTCCACAAGGAAAGAGGCTAAAGTGCTCAGCACCATGGGGCTATATGTCCAAAACACAAGGGATGACAAACCTGGAGGGTTAGTATATTCCTGGTGAGTGAAATAAGTGTATAAACATAAGTGTGAGTGGAATCAAGCATGACATCTTCATTTAGGACCATGAAGTAAGAAGTGAGTCCATACCAAAAATAAATTCTAAATATATATAGGGCTCCCACATATAGATCTGGAATCTTAGGGTAAGGGAGACATGACCCTCTAATGAACAGGGAGGCAGACTTATGATATCCAGCCAGGATCTTAAGAACGAGCAACGAGAAGAAAGAGGAGACAAAAAGAAAAAGAGAAAAGGACCATTAAATGTGGATTTTTTTGGCAATGTTTTCTGAGTTTTCTCTAGGCTCAAACAGCCAAACAATCAACTGCAGTGATCTCAGTATAAGTAAGGTGTCTGCCCTATCACATGTTGAAGCAGGTTGGCACCAAAAACGTAGCTTACAGCTGGAAGTCAGGAATACCCAGCAGGCTAATGGGAGACAGCTGTCTCCCATATCTCACGCTGTCTCCTCAACAAGACGCCACCTGAAGTGACGTCACCACCGGGTAATCAGAAGGCGATGCCATAGCTAGAAACAGATGTACCGCAGCTGCCATTTTGGAGGAAACAGTATGGAGGAAACAGTGCCGACACACAAGAAAACAAGAGGGGTAGGGGACCCCCACAAAATCAAATGTTACATTAAATGTTTCCGAACATCCAGAGGAGAAACACTCCGAAAAGGGTCTATAACTGATGAACTGATTGAGCCCTGGGGGCTTGGTGGCCCCAAGCCTCTGTATCCAGCAAGTTTCCTTTTGGAGTAAAATTGCGTTCCAGTCTCCTCCTCTGGGGTCAGGTGGATGTGTGTCCAAAGCCCAGAGGAGGAGAGGTGGAACATGATAGTTATGTAAGTTGATCATATGTCTTCCAATTGCCGAATACATATTCCCTGAATTGGCTGCATTGACGTGCTCTTTGATTCTCTGCCAAAATTTTTGTTTGGTCTTGCCTACATAGTAGGCTCCACAGGGGCAGTCAACGATGTAAACTACCCCCTGGGTATGACAAGGGGCATAATGTTTGGGACAAAGTTTCTGGCCAATAGGGATACTATGAACTTTGGATGACCTCACAAATTTGCACCATTGGCAAGATCCATTTGTCTTGATTCCTCGTATTTGCATAGGAGTAGCGGGAGCCAATTTAAACATATTTGAAACAAGTCTATCCCTAATGGAAGGTGCCCTCCTGTAAGCTAAAAGTGGGGGGCAGGGGAATAATCTGGGCAATTCTTGAGTCAGCCTGCAACAAGTTCCAATATTTAAAAATTCGTTTTCTTACCAGTTCATGTCGGACATTATATGTTTTAATTCTTAGAAGCTGACCACAGTTGTTATGAGACTGGGTTAGATTTATGAAGAGTACTTGGGTACGAGATTGATTAAATGCCCTATTGTAAGCTTTACATAGGCAAGAATTGGAGTACCCCATTTCCAGTAGGCAGCTCCTCAAATCATTTTCTGCCAGCATTTTTTTAAAAGCATCACTGCAATTAAATTGTAATCTCAAGTATTAAGAGTAAAGAAAATACTTTAATTGTGGCTGTGGATGAAAACTATTGGACTCAGTATGGTATTGCCAGCCGATGGCTTTCAGTACAGATCACTAACAAGGGTGTAGTTTTAACTGTCACATCTAAAAGAGTGGCTTTGTGTTTGTCAAAGGTCATGGTAAAAGTGAGGTTGTAGATGTTTCAGTTCATGATGGAAAGACATTGATGGAGTAGCTCAATCGAACCGTCCCATAATAAGAAAACATTGTCTATGTAGCAGAGTCACAGTGAGATAGGTTTGGAGAGGTATGAAAACTCCTTCAACAGTAAAAAATTATGTTTCTGTTCCCCCAGGTACAGATTGGTGTAGGATGGGGCACAAAATCCCCTTTACTACACCCTGTACCTGGAGGAAGTAGTGGGAACCATAAAAAAAAAAAAAACATGTTGTTAAATAAAATGAATCTCAATAGATCCAGAACAAAATCAAATAACTTCTTGGGGGGTGCCCTGGGCGAAGAAGTGTTTTATGACCTTTAAACCCTTTTTATGTGGAATGGAGCAATATAATGCTTCCACATCTATTGTGACTAGGAGAGTTTGAGGGTAGATGGTAAGACCTTCAAAGGTTTGAAGAAAGTGGGAAGTGTCTTTAATATAGGAGGGCAAACTAACCACAAAGGGTCTTAGAAAACTATCGACCCATTTGCTCACATTCTCAGAGATGTTGGAATTCCCAGAAATGATTGGCTTTCCAGGAGGGTCCACCAGGGATTTGTGCACCTTGGGGAGCGCATAAAATACAGGAATATGTGGTTGTTTGTTGATAAACGCATGAGTCTGGGTGGAAATGAGCCCTCTGTGTAAGCCAGCATTCACAAGGGAATAATATTGTGCATTGGACCGGTTGGTCCAAGCGGGTGAGATGATTATGTACCAATCAGGATTGTGGAGAATTCTATGGAAAATACATTCGGGGGTAGGGGCAGGCCTCCTACCAACTGACTATGAGCCCTGGCATTTGAGGGAGCTACAAGCACTCAGGAAGATGTTCTGTTATATAATGCTAAAGGACATTATTTCATTTACTGTAACAGTCAAGGAAGCCATGGCGATCTCTGCCAACTTGAAACTCAGTGAACAGATGTATGTGAAATGAAAGTAAGAGTAATGGGATTTATACAGCCCCAGGTCTTCTTGAATACTGTGCCAGATAGTCTGAGGTGGGGTGAGATCACTGTTTGTTATTTGTTTAGTGTTAAGTAAGTCTTTCCTATTGTTAAATTGTTTCTGTCTGTTTGATCATCTCTTGGAGATGAGAATAATTTGGTGACCACTTTAACGTGTTACAACGTTATTGTGAGACATTATATGTTTGTTGATTAACTTACTGTTTAATGAATTTATTGTTAAATTAACATCATTGTTTGCTGGAGGGGCGTGGCCAGATCCCGAGTGAGATGGCTGCATGTTAACGCCGCTCCCTTCTTAATGCCAAACATGCCAAACTTCTACTAAAAACGCAAACCAGCTTTTATGCCCATGGCAACAGAGCCAGCATACTGATGGCAGCGCTAATTAAAAACCACAAGATCAAACCAAAAATCCCGTATATTTTACACCCCACCCAGGGAAAAAAAATTGGTCCACCCTAGGGACATCGCCAAAGCCTTAAAAGAGTACTATGGAGCACTTTACAATCCAAAAGATGACCCTTCGGTGAAACAACCCACAGGCCATAACATTAACATTAAAACATTTCTGGAAACCCTCAAATGACCTAAACTTTCTGACAACCACCTTGCTTCTCTTAATGCTCCGTTCGCTATCAAATAAATTACCCAAATAATCTTATCGCTTCCTAATGCAAAGCTCCAGGCCCAGATGGCTTTTATACCAAATACTACAAGTCCTTTTCCACAATCCTAGTCCCCCACCTCTGTTAAACATTCAATGCTGCTTTGTTCCCATCAAAAATGCTATTTGCAAATATCATTACACTACCCAAACCAGGGAAGGAGCCAGTATCCCCACAAAATGTTCTCCCTATTTTATTATTAAATACCGATCTTAAACTATATATGAAAGCCATGGCCCAAAGATTAGCCCCCATCATGCCCCATAGCATACATCCAGACCAAGTGGGCTTTACCCTGGGCAGACAGTCACCAGACGCCACATGAAAAATGATTAACCTTCTTCACCATACAGAATCTAAAAACATCCCAATGATCTTTGTAGCGTTAGACACAGAAAAGGAGTTCAACAGGATGCACTGGGGATACTTAAAGCAAAATTCGGTTTTCAGAGTAACATTTTGACAGCCATATTAGCTAAATACTCTAAGCCCTCAGCCTAAGTGTTCACAGATGGTATCCTCCCTGAGCCTTTCGTTATCTCAAACGGTACAAGGCAGGGGTGTCCTCTCTCCCCAATAATATTTACATTAATGACGGAGCCACAGGTCCAAACAATACACAACAACACATCAATTGCAGGCATACAAGTGGTAGATCAGAACCACAAAATCACATTGTTTGCGGATGACATTCTGTACTAGATAGATTTAATGCATGCTCCTTCTACAAAGTCAACAAAACAAAATCTAATATTCTATATGTGGGTTTAAATAGATCTGTGAGAACAGCCCTACAATCCAAAATCCAGTTTCAGTGGGCAACATCAATGCCATATCTAGGCATCTCCTTAACTACCCCATCAAATATCATATCTGGTATAGGGTCTCTAAATGAAAAACTGGGTCAATTGCTGGATAGACGACTGAAACAATTAGTAACCACGCTTCCCAGCTATTTGAAGGATACTAATCATCTTTTAAAAGTTGTTTCTGATGTATACTGGGAAGAGAATTTATTGTGGGTTACTTGTGATGTTGCAAGTCTTTATTCATCTATTTCACACAATTTAGCCATCCAATCAGTTAATATTAATTTGGTACATTATACGGACTGGACAGTGGAGATTCATCTGTATGTGCTGGATGTTTTGGAATATCTGTTGACTCACAATTTTTTTACATTTAATGGTGAGTACTTTCTACAAAAATATGGGGCTGCGATGGGGGCTAAAATTTCGCCCTCTCTCGCCAACCTGTACATGGGTTGGTGGGAACAGTCCAGCATTTTTGGTACAGATAATTAATTCAGACAACACATTAAATCCTTCCATCGCTACATAGATGACCCACTATTTTTAGTGGATAAACATATGGGGAATCTAGCAATGTTCCTTAAATATCTTAACAATATAATAATCATAAAAATCTTAAATTCACTGGACAGGTGGACACAAAGGAAATTTGTTTTCTAGATTTTCATCTTGAGTAGAGATGGAGGAAAGGTTAACACGGATCTGTACAGAATACCACTTTCAGTTCTTATGGGTACGCCGGATTTTCAGTAATCAGCACGTTTTTGAGAGAGAGCGAGACACAGGCTCCTTACCATCGAGTTTTACTAAAAGGTTATCCAAGATGAATGCTAGATAGAACTTGGTCTTTAGCATCCTTAAAATGCCGGGCGGAACTCTTGGGAGGTTAAAGGAGGGGGGTGACACTAATTGTTAGTTCACTAGAAACAAACTTACATTGACAACACCATTCAGCCAAGAGTTTAGTGAGATTAAGAAAATCTTCAACAAGCATTTACCTATTCTCTTTGAGGATGATGTGTGTGCCAACCTTCTTAGCGATGGCATTAACATTGTCCCCAGACAAGCACCGACATTAGGTAACTCCATGTAACCCAGTTTTTTTAATCCCCCCAAATACAGTCCAAAACATGATTACATTTCAAAGGGAACTTTCAGTGTGGTGGCAGTGATTTCTCTCATTGCAAGCATATGATTAAAGGAGATGTAGTTCATTCATATACCAATGAAAAGGAACATAGAATCAAATCTTTTTATAATTGCACTTGTAAAGTGTGTCATGTACAGTGCATAGGGCGTACAATTCAAAGGTTGAGAGACCGATTTTATGAACGTTTTTTTAGTATTACAAAAAAATTAATCCACTAATGTAGCCGGGCATTTTATCAACCATCAAAGAGTAATGTGACCCAGCATTTTATCAACCATCCTGAAGGAGATACATCTGTTGTAGGCGTGTGAGTCCTGGAAAAAATCCACCCATCGAAGAGAGGTGGGGATATATTTAAATTGGTATTTAAATGTGAGGTGTTTTGGATTTTTTTCTTTAAAACTAGGATCCCTCACAGCTTAAACCAACAGTGGGACATCACGTACTACTATGAGTAATTCTACAGTTGTATCCCCTCTGTAAGATCGTAGGTCCTCAAGTTGTTTCACTGGTTTCTTTCTTGTGTCATTTAATTATTTGCATTGTATTTCCCTAGATTGTGTATGTGGGCTTATTTAGCAACCACTTGTGTCTATTAGCTTTCAGGCTAGGAAGCTCTCCCCTGTATTTGATAGAAATTGTGCTCGTTTCTTGATTTTGATAATTTATTGACATACATTCATGAGCCGATTACGTAATGTCATTCTGGTTGCCTCAATATACAGGGGTGATAAAAAGATTTTTTAACAATGGCTATCTTGATTTTATACACATTTGGGAAGGATAGACATTTTGTTTTGTTTTTTCTTTTTTTCACACTTATATGACCTACAGTATTTTATTTGATGAAAGACAATAAATATTAGTATCCTTTTTGTGTGTAACATATTTTTTGACAAGGGTTGTTTATACTATACATCTGATAATATGTGTGTCTTTACACCTAGGGTCTAGTCAACCTTTGGCACACAATATAAAAGTCTTTTAAGTACTTTATATTTTATCTTAGTTTATGTATAGTATCACACACTCATTCTCTCTCTTAAGGGTTAGTTAAACATCATTGTGAGATGCGGGGGCTTGGCTTCCCTGTACCTTGCTTATTTCTAAAAAAATAACTCTTACATTTTTTTTATCTAATTTTTTTATCTTTTTGGTTCTTTTTTTTTTTATATGTTGAGATTAATTGTATACATATATTGTTGTTGTTGTTGTTTTTATAATACAAATCTACATGTGTCAGTATGGAGACAATCAGGCAACCAACCAAAGTATGGGCGTGAGCCCTACAGGGTGTGTATTTAAATAATGGTTCCCTGATACTTTATAGTGAACAAGCACACTGAGCCCGTGTGAAACGGATTTACTATTCCCCTTCTGCTGTACCTTGTACTTGAACATGTACGAATAAAGAATTATTTTGCTTCATTCACATTTTCTGGTGGTGTGCAGCCGTTTCCTTTGCTAATTTGTCTGAGCTTCCTTCCAGATTGATCTCCGTTTGGCCACTTGGTTCAGTCCATGTGCTTTAAGAGATAATACGGTAAGTCCCATAGTTAAGGAGCATTATGATATCTAGAAGTTGTGGATGTATATTAAGCGAGGTAGAATTTGAATGAAGTGGGTTGGCAATCAAAGCTAGTGGTCCATCTGCAGAGTGAGACATGTGGCTCTGGCTGTGATTTTGGCGGAGTCTAGCAGACACGGCTGGAAAAACTTTGTCAATTTCCACGGCTGTGGCGGGTCACGGTGTCTTGAGGGCATGCTGGCAGACGCTCCGCCCCCTGGCAGTTTTATTTTAGATTCCAAAAGAGCCATTGTAATATATTTCAGTTGTTCCCTCAAAAAATAAATAAATAAACCTCCCCACTGAAAAGATATATTTGAAACCCACTTGTGTTAGCCCTCTAGTATTAAATTTATCTTGAGATAAAAGAAAGAACACTAATGAAAGGATAATTTCCTGTCATATGCTAATTAAATATCCTACACAGAAAAGACAAGCAGATCACTGTAGGGGACTGATCCAAGAGATATTAAATGAAACACTAAGACATTTGTTCACAATGCTTGTTTTTTGTACATGCCTTTGTAAAGCTGATTTACAAATACATCCTCTGTAATCCCATTTTAAAGGAATGAATGTAAGCTTCTCCTTTAGCTAATTATCATAAATGTAAAAATTAAGTCAAGTTTTACTTTTTATCTATATTTTTTGTCAGTGGATGCACAGTAATACTAATAAATATCTGCTATATTAAAAAACAAATATATATATAATGCTAACCTTCACCTAAATTATTACAAAGAAAAAAACAAAAAAAAAACAAGATTGTATTTAAATCTAATTATAGTGTTATTATGGGACAGTAATCAGTTGATACACCGTAGTAGAAATAAATATCTGCTAAATTAAAAATAAATAATATGCTAACTTTCGCCAAAAATCTTACGCAGAAAACGAAGTTCACATGCTAATTAATTCAAATTATAGCATTACTATGGGACGGCAAATACTACTATTAAGACTATTTGAAGTAATATTTTTGACAAAATTTGGAAAAAGTATTACCTGTTTTCAAGATGTTGAAATGTTCGTTAGTATCTCTAGAATGTTTTTTTTTAATGCAGTTAGCATATTCCATGGTGTTATACCCCCCTTAAATATGGCTGCTTTATCTAAAAGTTTGAAAGTCCTATTCCCTGAGTCTGCAGTTATTTCTTCAGGCAGCCTACTGTCAAATATATTATTGCCATGTTTATTTAGTAACATTTAAACTTAGAACAGGAATTCACTTATAACAGCCAAACACAGACATTCCTTCTGGGCATAAGGATTTTTTTTTTTTAGATAAAACCATGATAAAATTGAAAAAAATTATAAGAAGACTGGGATAATGATATTTTTTGTGGTCTTGAAAGGTACTGTACCTTATTTGCAAGTATTGATAGAAATTCTCTGTAATAGCTTTAGATGGAGCAGAGTCCTCCGAAAAATCAAATTATTGTCATAAGGAATTTATTTGCAGATTTTTACAAATTTTTTCAGGAGCTAAGATTATTTTGGGATTAATACTAGGGTTGAGCGGACACCTAGATGTCCGTGTTCGACGGGTTCGGCCGAACTTTAAAAAAAAGTCCGGGTCCGTGTCCCGGACTTTTACCGAACTTTTCCCGGACACCGAACCCCATTGAAGTCAATGGGGACCCGAACTTTAAGGCACTAAAATGGCTCTAAAACACCAAAGGAAAGGGCTAGAGTGCTGCAAATGGCAGCAAAACGTAATTAAGAGCATGGCAAGTGCTCCGCAAACAAATGTGGATAGGGAAATAACTTAAAACAACAAAAAAAAACAGAAAAATAAAACAATGTTCTTCTTCATCTCTGAAGGACGAGGCCCATATGGAGTAGGAGGGAGGTTGAGGTGGTGGTGGATGTGGCGGTGACATAGGCGTGCGCACAGGGTGTGCTGGGTGTGCCTGGGCACACCCTAATCACCTAGGGCACATAGCATTGCCAGTGAGGAGATGGGAAAGATCTCCCTGGGACCTGCTCTGCTCTATTTCTCCTTGCCTACAGGTACATGGCCCCGATACATTACTCTCCCTGCTGGCAAACACATGCATGTGTATTTCAACTTTGGGGTGCACACCTTAATGCAATAGGCTGCGCACACCTATGGGCGGTGTAGGTGGAAGCGGCGGTGGAGGAGGACCAGGGCCGGATTAACAGCATCATGGGCTTGGTGCTGAGGATTTTGAAGGGCCTTAAGGGCCGTGCCTTGCCATGCACCCAGAGGAGGAAGGGTGCAGCCATGCATGCCTAATTCAACATGGGATGCTGTCTCTGAAGCCCATAAACACATCCATGCATCGCCAACTGTCCCTCCTTGTCCGGCCTTCACGCTGTGTGGGGAGGTTCTGAGGGTGCTGCCTGGGGAAGCGAGCATAGAAGCCAGACTTCTGTGTTTACAAGTGACAGAAGAGCGGTAACAGTGAATATGGCCAACCCGGGGCCTATATAAAAGGTAGGGGCCTGGAGCTGCAGCTCCAATAGCCCCTACATTAATCTGGCCCTGAGGAGGAGGACGAGGTAGCCAACACTGCTTCTTTTCAAAAATTTTAAATGAGGGTACACCCCAAAAGAGTGAGAAAGAGCAAAAATGGAACAATGGGTGGGTAAGGTCGGTATCCATTGCTATTCTGCATAAGGTACGGAAAAGTCCCGTGGGATCCATGCCTGGTTCATTTTAATGAACGTGAGCTTGTCCACATTGTCTCTGGACAGGCGGCTGCGCTTGTCTGTTATAACGCCCCCAGCCGTGCTAAATACCCGTTCAGATAATACACTGGCTGCAGGGCACGCCAGCACCTCCAAGGCGTAAAGGGCAAGCTCAGGCCATGTGCCCAATTTGGAGACCCAGAAGTTGAAGGGGGCAGACCCGTCATTCACTACATGTAGGCGTGTGCACACATACTGCTCCACCATGTTGGTAAAATGCTGCCTCCTGCTAAGACGTTCCATCTGAGCTGCTGGTGCTGCTGTTTGTTGTGGCGTGCTGACAAAGCTTTTCCACATTTCGGCCATGCTAACCCTGCCTTCTGAGGTGCTGGCGGTGCCCTGGTTGCGTTGGCGACCTCCTCCTCCTCCTCCTCTGCCTTGTGCTTCCACTGTGGCCCCGCTGTCAGATGGGAATGCCAGCAGCATGGCGTCTACCAGCGTGCGCTTGTACTCGCGCATCTTGCGATCGCGCTCCAGTGAGTGAATTAAGGACGGTACGTTGTCCTTGTAACGGGGATCCAGCAGCGTGGCCACCCAGTAATCAGCACAAGTTAGAATGTGGGCAACTCGGCGGTCGTTGTGGAGACACTGCAGCATGTAATCGCTCATGTGTGCCAGGCTGCCCAGAGGCAACGAAAGGCTGTCCTCTGTGGGAGGTGTATCGTCCGTGTCCTCTGTATCCCCCCAGCCACGCACCAGTGATGGCCATGAGCTGGCCTGGGTGCCACCCTGCTGTGAACATGGTTCCATCTCCTCCTCCAGCTCCTCCTCCTCCTCATCCTCCTCATCCTCCAGAACTGTGCCCCTGCTGGACAATTGCGTCCCTGGCGTTTGCGTGTGCAGGAACCCACCCTCGGAGCCCCTTGCGAATGACTGCCCTGAAAGCCTTGGAAATGTTACCTCTTCATCCTCCTCCTCCTCCTCATCCTGTGCCACATCCTCTTCCATCATCGCCCGAATTGTTTTTTCAAGGAGGCATAGAAGTGGGATAGTTAAGCTGAGAACGGCGTCATTGCCACTGGCCATGTTGGTGGAGTACTCAAAACAGCGCAACAAGGCACACAGGTCTCGCATGGAGGCCCAGTTAAATTAAATAGCGGAATAGAAAATATGATCCAAAAAAAGTGTATGTATATCACACGTACACAACCACACTGGGCCCCAATTACTATTGTTTGTACCCCTAAAAGGCTAGATGAGGAGTAGGGGGAGTATGGAACAGGCAGCACCCTCAAACCTTCAGAAGTATGAGATGAACCCCAACAACTTGGAAAGGTGGATCTCTCTCACACGTACCAACACAGACTATCCCCCAATTTAACTGATCCCCAAAGGTTTTTGATTAAATAGCGGAATAGAAAATATGATCCAAAAAAAGTGTATGTATATCACACGTACACAACCACACTAGGCCCCAATTACTATTGTTTGTACCCCTAAAAGGCTAGATGAGGAGTAGGGGGGGTATGGAACAGGCAGCACCCTCAAACCTTCAGAAGTATGAGATGAACCCCAACAACTTGGAAAGGTGGATCTCTCTCACACGTACCAACACAGACTATCCCCCAATTTAACTGATCCCCAAAGGTTTTTGATTAAATAGCGGAATAGAAAATATGATCCAAAAAAAGTGTATGTATATCACACGTACACAACCACACTAGGCCCCAATTACTATTGTTTGTACCCCTAAAAGGCTAGATGAGGAGTAGGGGGGGTATGGAACAGGCAGCACTCTCAAACCTTCAGAAGTATGAGATGAACCCCAACAACTTGGAAAGGTGGATCTCTCTCACACGTACCAACACAGACTATCCCCCAATTTAACTGATCCCCAAAGGTTTTTGATTAAATAGCGGAATAGAAAATATGATCCAAAAAAAGTGTATGTATATCACACGTACACAACCACACTGGGCCCCAATTACTATTGTTTGTACCCCTAAAAGGCTAGATGAGGAGTAGGGGGAGTATGGAACAGGCAGCACCCTCAAACCTTCAGAAGTATGAGATGAACCCCAACAACTTGGAAAGGTGGATCTCTCTCACACGTACCAACACAGACTATCCCCCAATTTAACTGATCCCCAAAGGTTTTTGATTAAATAGCGGAATAGAAAATATGATCCAAAAAAAGTGTATGTATATCACACGTACACAACCACACTAGGCCCCAATTACTATTGTTTGTACCCCTAAAAGGCTAGATGAGGAGTAGGGGGGGTATGGAACAGGCAGCACCCTCAAACCTTCAGAAGTATGAGATGAACCCCAACAACTTGGAAAGGTGGATCTCTCTCACACGTACCAACACAGACTATCCCCCAATTTAACTGATCCCCAAAGGTTTTTGATTAAATAGCGGAATAGAAAATATGATCCAAAAAAAGTGTATGTATATCACACGTACACAACCACACTAGGCCCCAATTACTATTGTTTGTACCCCTAAAAGGCTAGGAGTAGGGGGAGTATGGAACAGGCAGCACCCTCAAACCTTCAGAAGTATGAGATGAACCCCAACAACTTGGAAAGGTGGATCTCTCTCACACGTACCAACACAGACTATCCCCCAATTTAACTGATCCCCAAAGGTTTTTGATCAAATAGCGGAATAGAAAATATGATCCAAAAAAAGTGTATGTATATCACACGTACACAACCACACTGGGCCCCAATTACTATTGTTTGTACCCCTAAAAGGCTAGATGAGGAGTAGGGGGAGTATGGAACAGGCAGCACCCTCAAACCTTCAGAAGTATGAGATGAACCCCAACAACTTGGAAAGGTGGATCTCTCTCACACGTACCAACACAGACTATCCCCCAATTTAACTGATCCCCAAAGGTTTTTGATTAAATAGCGGAATAGAAAATATGATCCAAAAAAAGTGTATGTATATCACACGTACACAACCACACTAGGCCCCAATTACTATTGTTTGTACCCCTAAAAGGCTAGATGAGGAGTAGGGGGGGTATGGAACAGGCAGCACCCTCAAACCTTCAGAAGTATGAGATGAACCCCAACAACTTGGAAAGGTGGATCTCTCTCACATGTACCAACACAGACTATCCCCCAATTTAACTGATCCCCAAAGGTTTTTGATTAAATAGCGGAATAGAAAATATGATCCAAAAAAAGTGTATGTATATCACACGTACACAACCACACTAGGCCCCAATTACTATTGTTTGTACCCCTAAAAGGCTAGGAGTAGGGGGAGTATGGAACAGGCAGCACCCTCAAACCTTCAGAAGTATGAGATGAACCCCAACAACTTGGAAAGGTGGATCTCTCTCACACGTACCAACACAGACTATCCCCCAATTTAACTGATCCCCAAAGGTTTTTGATTAAATAGCGGAATAGAAAATATGATCCAAAAAAAGTGTATGTATATCACACGTACACAACCACACTGGGCCCCAATTACTATTGTTTGTACCCCTAAAAGGCTAGATGAGGAGTAGGGGGAGTATGGAACAGGCAGCACCCTCAAACCTTCAGAAGTATGAGATGAACCCCAACAACTTGGAAAGGTGGATCTCTCTCACACGTACCAACACAGACTATCCCCCAATTTAACTGATCCCCAAAGGTTTTTGATTAAATAGCGGAATAGAAAATATGATCCAAAAAAAGTGTATGTATATCACACGTACACAACCACACTGGGCCCCAATTACTATTGTTTGTACCCCTAAAAGGCTAGATGAGGAGTAGGGGGAGTATGGAACAGGCAGCACCCTCAAACCTTCAGAAGTATGAGATGAACCCCAACAACTTGGAAAGGTGGATCTCTCTCACACGTACCAACACAGACTATCCCCCAATTTAACTGATCCCCAAAGGTTTTTGATTAAATAGCGGAATAGAAAATATGATCCAAAAAAAGTGTATGTATATCACACGTACACAACCACACTAGGCCCCAATTACTATTGTTTGTACCCCTAAAAGGCTAGATGAGGAGTAGGGGGGGTATGGAACAGGCAGCACCCTCAAACCTTCAGAAGTATGAGATGAACCCCAACAACTTGGAAAGGTGGATCTCTCTCACACGTACCAACACAGACTATCCCCCAATTTAACTGATCCCCAAAGGTTTTTGATTAAATAGCGGAATAGAAAATATGATCCAAAAAAAGTGTATGTATATCACACGTACACAACCACACTAGGCCCCAATTACTATTGTTTGTACCCCTAAAAGGCTAGGAGTAGGGGGAGTATGGAACAGGCAGCACCCTCAAACCTTCAGAAGTATGAGATGAACCCCAACAACTTGGAAAGGTGGATCTCTCTCACACGTACCAACACAGACTATCCCCCAATTTAACTGATCCCCAAAGGTTTTTGATTAAATAGCGGAATAGAAAATATGATCCAAAAAAAGTGTATGTATATCACACGTACACAACCACACTGGGCCCCAATTACTATTGTTTGTACCCCTAAAAGGCTAGATGAGGAGTAGGGGGAGTATGGAACAGGCAGCACCCTCAAACCTTCAGAAGTATGAGATGAACCCCAACAACTTGGAAAGGTGGATCTCTCTCACACGTACCAACACAGACTATCCCCCAATTTAACTGATCCCCAAAGGTTTTTGATTAAATAGCGGAATAGAAAATATGATCCAAAAAAAGTGTATGTATATCACACGTACACAACCACACTAGGCCCCAATTACTATTGTTTGTACCCCTAAAAGGCTAGATGAGGAGTAGGGGGGGTATGGAACAGGCAGCACCCTCAAACCTTCAGAAGTATGAGATGAACCCCAACAACTTGGAAAGGTGGATCTCTCTCACACGTACCAACACAGACTATCCCCCAATTTAACTGATCCCCAAAGGTTTTCGATTAAATAGCGGAATAGAAAATATGATCCAAAAAAAGTGTATGTATATCACACGTACACAACCACACTAGGCCCCAATTACTATTGTTTGTACCCCTAAAAGGCTAGATGAGGAGTAGGGGGGGTATGGAACAGGCAGCACCCTCAAACCTTCAGAAGTATGAGATGAACCCCAACAACTTGGAAAGGTGGATCTCTCTCACACGTACCAACACAGACTATCCCCCAATTTAACTGATCCCCAAAGGTTTTTGATTAAATAGCGGAATAGAAAATATGATCCAAAAAAAGTGTATGTATATCACACGTACACAACCACACTAGGCCCCAATTACTATTGTTTGTACCCCTAAAAGGCTAGATGAGGAGTAGGGGGGGTATGGAACAGGCAGCACCCTCAAACCTTCAGAAGTATGAGATGAACCCCAACAACTTGGAAAGGTGGATCTCTCTCACACGTACCAACACAGACTATCCCCCAATTTAACTGATCCCCAAAGGTTTTCGATTAAATAGCGGAATAGAAAATATGATCCAAAAAAAGTGTATGTATATCACACGTACACAACCACACTAGGCCCCAATTACTATTGTTTGTACCCCTAAAAGGCTAGATGAGGAGTAGGGGGGGTATGGAACAGGCAGCACCCTCAAACCTTCAGAAGTATGAGATGAACCCCAACAACTTGGAAAGGTGGATCTCTCTCACACGTACCAACACAGACTATCCCCCAATTTAACTGATCCCCAAAGGTTTTTGATTAAATAGCGGAATAGAAAATATGATCCAAAAAAAGTGTATGTATATCACACGTACACAACCACACTAGGCCCCAATTACTATTGTTTGTACCCCTAAAAGGCTAGATGAGGAGTAGGGGGAGTATGGAACAGGCAGCACCCTCAAATCTTCAGAAGTATGAGATTGTGTTCACTGTACCCCACAAAGATTGAGTTCACTGCACCCCACAATGATTGTGTTCACTGCACCCCACAAAGATTGTGTTCACTGCACCTCACAAAGATTGTGTTCACTGTACCCCCCAAAGATTGTGTTCACTGCACCCCACAAAGATTCTGTTCACTGTACCCCACAAAGATTGTGTTCACTGCACCCTAAAAGGATGTTGTTCACTGCACCCCACAAAGATTGTGTTCACTGCACCCTAAAAGGATGTTGTTCACTGCACCCCAAAAAGATTGTGTTCACTGTACCCCCCCAAAGATTGTGTTCACTGCACCCCACAAAGATTGTGTTCACTGCACCCCAAAAAGATTGTGTTCACTGTACCCCCCAAAGATTGTGTTCACTGCACCCCAAAAAGATTGTGTTCACTGTACCCCCCAAAGATTGTGTTCACTGCACCCCACAAAGATTCTGTTCACTGTACCCCACAAAGATTGTGTTCACTGCACCCCAAAAAGATTGTGTTCACTGTACCCCCCAAAGATTGTGTTCACTGCACCCCACAAAGATTCTGTTCACTGCACCCCACAAAGGATTTTGTTCACTGCACCCCAAAAAGATTGTGTTCACTGCACCCCAAAAAGGATTTTGATCACTGCACCCCAAAAAGGATGTTGTTCACTGCACCCCAAAAATGATTTTGTTCACTCCACCCCAAAAAGATTGTGTTCACTGCACCCCACAAAGATTGTGTTCACTGCACCCCAAAAAGATTGTGTTCACTGTACCCCCCAAAGATTGTGTTCACTGCACCCCACAAAGATTCTGTTCACTGTACCCCACAAAGATTGTGTTCACTGCACCCCAAAAAGATTGTGTTCACTGCACCCCAAAAAGGATGTTGTTCACTGCACCCCAAAAAGGATGTTGTTCACTCCACCCCAAAAAGATTGTGTTCACTGCACCCCACAAAGATTGTGTTCACTGCACCCCAAAAAGATTGTGTTCACTGCACCCCAAAAATGATTTTGTTCACTGCACCACAAAAAGGATTTTGTTCACTGCACCCCAAAAAGGATGTTGTTCACTCCACCCCAAAAAGATTGTGTTCACTGCACCCCAAAAAGATTGTGTTCACTGCACCCCACAAAGGATTTTGTTCACTGCACCCCAAAAAGATTGTGTTCACTGCACCCCAAAAAGGATGTTGTTCACTGCACCCCAAAAAGGATTGTGTTCACTGCACCCCACAAAGGATTTTGTTCACTGCACCCCACAAAGATTGTGTTCACTGCACACCAAAAAGGATTGTGTTCACTGCACCCCAAAAAGATTTTGTTCACTGCACCCCAAAAAGATTGTGTTCACTGCAGCCCAAAAAGATTGTGTTCACTGCAGCCCAAAAAGATTGTGTTCACTGCAGCCCAAAAAGATTGTGTTCACTGCAGCTCACACACAGAAAAATGGATGTGGATCACTGACACCTGCCTATCTCCAATCCCACACCACACAGCAATATCGATTGTAGTTTGTAGAACACAGTTTCCCTAAAATTCAGCAGACTCTGTCCCTAACAGGATTGAGAAGAGATCGTAGATCAGGATTGAGTGCAGATTCACCCCACCCCCCACACAGCAATATCGATTGTAGTTTGTAGAAGACACTGACCCTATAATTCAGCAGACTCTATCCCTAAAATGCCTACAACTTGCCCTGCCTAAACACTCCGACCTGTCCCTCAATTCTATCCGGACACAAATGGTTTTTTCCTGCCTATCTTTCCCTAATCAGCAGCCAGCACATTGATGTGTGCTCTGTCCCTTAGCTAAGCAGCAGAATGACGCTGCTGCGGCGGCTGCCTCGAACTTATAAAGACTTGGTCACATGCTTCAGACGGCCAATCACAGCTACTAAGACATTTGCAGGCATGGCTGGGATGGCTTAAGGCACACCAGTTAAACGATTGTTGATTGGCTGTTGAAAGCCCGCCATGAAAAGAGCGCCAAAGCATGCAAAACCCGGAAATAAAACGACCGAACACGGATTTTTACCCGAACATACAGTAAAGTGTCCGTGTCCGTGTTCGGGTAAAAAAAATCCAATTATTCGGTACGAACACGAATAATACAGTCCGTGTTCGCTCAACACTAATTAATACATGTAGTACCTCTACTGGAACACAGATTGAGGTGGAGGTAATGCATTCTGCATTAGTATCCGAGACTCAGACTGCTAAAGGGACTACAGTAATAGGTTTCACAGAACTCTGTCAGTCTGTGTTTGTTTCTTTTTTACTTGACAGAAAAACTCTCTCTCTCACACTTTCTCTTTTGCAAATCTGAGTCTGATAACACATTTTGCAGTATTATCTGAGGTAAGTTTTATTTATTTATTTACTGCAATTTGTTGCTCAACAAAAAAGTTGACCATTTCCTACTCTCTCTTTTTTTAATTTCTTTTTTTTTACAGCTAGTTTATCTCTTGAGATATTTTTCATTTCAGCTATAGACCTAATCATTTAGCAATAACTATGTTATTATTTACGATACTGAGAGGATACATTGTTTTTTTGTTTTTGTTTTGTTTTTTCAGGATGTTTACTTTATTTTGCCTTTAGGCTCCGTTCACATCTAGGCGTTTTGGGGCGTTTTTCTGCTCTAGGATCAGCTCTCAAAATGCCCAACAAGACAAATCCTATTCATTTCAATGGCCCCTGTTCACATCTGAGCGTTTTGACGCTGTATACAAAACGCCCAACACTCAAAAAAGTACATGAGCTTCTTTTTGGGCAGATTACAGGCGTTTTCCATTGATCTCTATTCAATCTAAAAATGCCTGCACAAAAATCGCGGTAAAAATCGCGGTAAAATCGCGGTAAAAAACGCGCGAAAAACGCTACGCTCAGGTGTGAATGTAGCCTAAAAGTATAAAAAAAATAAATGCTTTTTCATTTTCTCATGTAATATTTGTATTAAAAGAAAGTTTTCAAAAGTTACAGTAGTCAAAAGGCGTTACAATGTTTGACAACATACAGTAATTCCAGTGGCTTCTTATGTCAATGCACCAATGTATTACAAAAGTATATATACAATACTTTTAGGTCCATGTAGCATTACCTGACAAAGAATATCAGAAAAAATTAAGAGAAAAGGAAAGGGGAAAACAGGGTCAAGAGGAGGGAAAGGGGCGGAGGGGGGTTGGGCAGGTGCCTCGTGTTCCTGGGCGGGACCTAACTCGACATAATAACCACTGTCATCCAATGTGCATGAAAGTCCAGCACTGCTGGTCAAAAATACTTGGAAAGTTCCATGTGACCCAAGACTGGCACATTTTCTAAATCTAGGCATGGCATCTAATAATTTAGCTGGAGTATGTCAATAGAAAATATTCAATGACTCAAGAGAGCCAGAATTTTGTGGTTTATTTTCTGGCTGTCAAAGCATCAGTAATCATAATTACTTGATACTTTGTAAGGTCTTCTTGTTTCAATGTAAGGAGTGCCTCGTGGCATTTATGTCTAGAATAACTTGAAGTAAAGTTTAAATCATGATATTAACACTTCTATAGTAACTTGTAATACAGTTTAAATCATGGCATTAACTCTTCTCCTTATGTTTATGGCAACTAGGTATGACCAGACCACTAGGTATAAAAAAAAGGTGTCTGGTTTTTAACAACCCCTAAAATGATCAAAGCAACATCTCAGTACCTGTGCAAAAAGGTAAATCAGCGCAATTAAATATAAAGTGGTATAGTGTTAAGACCCAATAATTTGGGACACATAAAGAAAATACAGCAGCTATATAGAACCTCCTTCACTAACGGGAGAAATTAACTATAGACAAATATTTATACAGCGCTATATAAAATCAAATAAATTGACAATGTGCATCATATAAATCAATAAACTCGCTTACAGTGCAATATATATTCCTCTTAGGTGCAATATATAATGTCAATAAAGTGCATTCAAAGTAAAGTGCATAAAAGTCCACTAAAATATAAATATAACCATGGTTTAAAATTCAATAAAGTGCTTGATAGATGTTTCCATATAAAAGTGCAAGTGACACCACCACCGTTTAGCCACCAGATGGCCTCTTACCTCACTGAAGCATTAAACCAGCATTGAATTCTCAAAAAATGCCACTTCCTGGATCGATCTCTCACCATCCCATGGACATGATATGTGAATAAAGATAATGAGGCATCTAAGTGTACACTGCTATTATCCTTTAATTGATTCACATTCAAAGTAGAATTGCACTCACAGAATCAGCACAATGGGCTTGTGCGGACCGTACACGCCAAAAACAGTAGCTGTCGGGAGCCGTGCTGGTGGGTCGCCGCTCGTCCGTCCAGGTCACCGTCCCCTATATGCGTGGCATCTTATGCTTTCGCATCACGACTTCCTCAGTAGGGGGTGGCTACTCCTGGCTGACATTCACAGCTCTGTGCTCTGTTCTGGTATCCTGCTACCTACCCACAGGCTCAGTTTTACCCCCTTTTTGGGGGATTAGTTAATTCTCCCTAAAGTGAAGTTCTTTTTTTTTCTTTTTTTCTGTCATTTTATTCCCCCTTTCACAAGATGTACTTTAGGTTGGACAATTTTTTTGGTTTTGCTCTTGTCCTACCAAATATAATGGCCTCAGAAATTGGGCCAATGACTCTGTCTGACCATGTTCTTATCTTCTTGCACCTTGCCCTGTTAGTCTCCTCTCTTAAAAATGCCATCAGCGTCTTAATGAATTCCTATTTCAGCTGGTAGATACTAAGGAAAAACTTTCTCAGGCCCTAACAGAGTTTTTTTTCAGCTTAACAAGTACGTGTTGGGGACGCCCACCTTTTGGGAGGCCCAAAAGGCCTATTTCAAAGGGCTATGCATTTCAGCAGGCTCTCATCTAAAGAAAGTTGCTAACACTTTAAAAACCTTGTCACTGGGTAGATTGCGTCCCACAGAGGGCCTTCTTCTGTGCTCATCCCCGGTGGCACACTTTCGAACAGTGGTCTCTCTGCGTAACCAGCTTTAGTCATGAACAAAATAGCTAAATGACTCTTATGGGTATAACTATTCTAAAATGCCCTATAGAATGTTATAGAATGTTAAGCCACATCCCTTTCATTCTTTTCCTGACTTACTTCTTCAGTTGGATGGTACACCTATGTACTGCCCTCAGATCATGGCCAAGGTCTTCGATAATTTCTATAAAAAAGCTTTTATAATTGCCTTACCCTGGAAAACCATTTTTCCTTTTAAAGGAATTTTTATTGTTGATCTTAAAGCATTAATAAAACCACTACTCACTGCTAAATTAAATGTTTTGTATATTTTCTTGTTTTGGCATTTGTTGCCTAGGACAGTGCCTAGACCCCCGTGCCATTTGTTTGACAACCTCTGGCCTGTTTGCTTAGAAAGTGGGCATTACTGTTTTTTATGATTTGGCTTACAATAAATTCAATTGGAATCCTATTCAGCACCAGAACTTTAATCATATACAGTGGAACCTTGGTTTACGAGTGCCTTTGTTTACGAGCATTTTGAAAGACGAGCAACATTTTTTTTAAAAATCTGTCTTGGTTTACGAGCACTGTCTTGATATACGAGCAGTTTTATCCACTAAAAGCATGCCATCCCCTCTGTTAATGCCCCTCTGTCACATAACATTATGTGTCCCAGTGCTTCTACTGTATATAAAGATGTCTATATACTGTTTTAGAGTGTTTCCCTGCACTTACTTTGTACGATTCCTGTCACTCTCTGGTCTCCGTCCTCTCTGTTCTCTCCGGCGGGAGGGGCCGATCACTCCTCCTGACGTCATCTGAGGAGGAGGGGGAGGAGAGCAACAGAGCAGGGCTGATGAGTCACACAGAGCCAGACAAGCTCTAATACACTATAAATCGGCTGTTATATACAATACAGACACAGGGGCACATAATGTTATCTAACAGAGGATATGGCATACTTATACTGTACAGTTATGTACTTTATATATAATACAGCATATCTTTTTATTTATAACATTAAATGCTTGTGGAACGAATCATCTGAGTTTCAATGCTTTCCTATGGGAAAACTTGCTTTGATATACGAGTGTTTTGGATTACAAGCAAGCTGCTGGAACCAATTATACTAGTAAACCAAGGTTCCACTGTATTCTGTGAAACTGCCTGAACTGAACCCACCAAACACTTAAGGACCCTTACGAAAGTACAGATGAAACATGCCAAAAATGCGCCAATAGCATTGCCATAAAAGCTTGTTATAGGATGTGCCACTTTCAGTGAAATTTTATCTGGCTGCAATACTACTGTTCTGCAGAGATCTGTTCACCGTATCACACACCACAGAGAACAGGGCGGTAGTAAGGAGACTGCAGTTGCAAGCAGAAATGAGCAAAAAAAAGAAACAAGATTAACCACAGTATGACCAAGATAACTTTAAGTCTAGTTGAGTCCTATGTAGTTATTATTGTAATGTAGTTTTCTTTATGTAGCACTACCCCCGTAGGAGTTGCTGAAGTCAGGGTTCCCCACAGCTGCACAGCCACACAGCATTTCCTTCTTGCATCAGACACCGAAATCAATCCTTAGTCTTCTCTTTGTTATTTTATTAGTGGATGATAACTTGGATGGGGTAAGGGATTATGGGGTGTCCGATTTGAAAATGTCAATAAAACAAAACAGGGACAACTTCCTCCCTATTTACATATTCCTCTTTTTCCTTCCTCTTGCACACACTTTGTTCCCTTTGTACAGAACTACTGGCTCACTCTTGGGAGAACTAACAGTATTTTTGTTAGCTTAGCAGCAGCCCAATACAGGCTAGGTGATCTCAGTCCCTTTGTGAAGTAGCACATATAGAGTGAACAGCATCTTGCACTACCTTCAGCCTCTCTGTAGACACTGATTCCAGTTCTACTGCCTGCAGAAAATGCCAGCCCACCTGGCTGCTTCCTATTCCCAGTCTTCCTGTCAGATATACACATGTAGCTTCCCCAGGGCAAGGTTGGATAAAGACTTGGCCCACTGCTGTCTTCAAGAGAGCACTGCTACAGCTAACAGTCTCTCTGTTTGTCTGTCCCTGCATCGTGATGATCTTAGTGTCTCTCCTTCCTCTCTCTGCTGCATCTCCAGTTAAGGTCCCTGTGGTGCGATTCTTCCAGGCCAGCCTCCCAAGCTCCAGCCCAAGGTAACCCCCCGCCCCAGTGAGGGGTCTCTTAAGGGCCACCAACAGCCTCCCTCAGTGCTACTTCTCCATCTTTCACCCAACTCTCCTGCTGACATTGGTCATGTCTATTTAAAGGCTTTTTAGTTCCCTGCCAGGCCCCCAACCTGGGGATTGGGTAAAGGCTCCTAAATTTTCAAAGCAACCCCTCCTAGCCTCCGCCCATTATTTTCTAGAACATTCTCCAGCATTTTAGAAACAGGGTAAGGCACCAGAGAGCTTCATGAGTCATTCAGCCCTGGTCTCTAATATCCCTGATCCAGATTCAGTGACTCAGGTTTATCCCTGGGCTAGACTATAGTTTACCAACTCTCACTTCTAGCAACACACACTAGAGGTTGCTACATTTAGTTCCTGTGATGACAGCTCCTTGAAGAGCAAGGCACCTGCTTTCAATGGCCTGGATGTCCAGAAATGCAACATGCTCCCAGCACGGGGCTCCAATCAACTGTACTGCCCAGGGAGCTATGAAATGTGTCTTTCTCATTTTTTAAGTGGAATTATTGCTGAAATAAAAAAATAAGAATATAATACAACAGAAGACACTTCCTGCCCGTTCATAGACTCTTTACTGTTTCTGAGCAAAGAAACCTAAAGAATCTTTACATCTGACTCACTTTAAGGTATTTTTGATGCCTGCTTTCCCTTTTGCACACTCTGGCTCCTTTCACTGGTCTGAGTAGTGACTTAGGAGTTTGAGTAATCATAGAGTACAGCAGAGGAAGTAGGCACCCCACAAACCAAGAAGTGGGTCAGATCTGACGATTCTTCAGGTGACGTTTCTCAGTACAGAGCTAAAGGTCAGTCTTCTCCTTTACAAATATTTATGTGTCTATATACCATGACAATGTTCCTCTTCAAAATGTTGCATTTAAGAAGCATAAGCTAAGATCACACTTGCATATACTGTATCAGTCTTGTGGGCTGTTGTAGTGATTTTCTTGCATAAGTTAATTCAGAAACATATACTGCACACTGTTCTACTGTATTTTTCCTGTACTTCCCCAGAAACAAGGACATTTAGATTGCTAATTTATCTCATACCGAGAAACAAAGAAGCCAGTATTATAGTAATTATGATAATATGGAAGTCAACTGCAACAGAGGTGGCTAAGCACACCAGGGGCACATGATTATTTATAATTCATGGCATCCCACCAGTATAATGGGATAAAAATGCTTCCACAGTTTCACAATTCTTAGTTAACCTTCATTGACTTAATTTGTGTGCAGTGATATAACCTGTGAAAAATTTGATAAAAAAAACAAGAAATTATACTAAATGAAATTTGGATTATTCCATTTGCATACAATGGCCTAGTGGTGTCTTGCCTAGATTCAGAAGGACATGCCTTTATTTCCTCCCACTCCCACTACTTGTGCACAGCCACTAGGTCACACAGCGGAATGCAGTGTGATCACTGTGTCCTCCAGGCACAACAGATCACAGATTAAGGTACAGAGCCAATGAAATTGGCCGTGACCATGTGATTGCTGTGATCAATCTCTGTGATCAAATTTTTAAACAAAGGCGGCATGATACAGCCTTTGAATAGTTTCCTCTTACAGTGATTGGTTAAAAGAGGAAAGAGTATTTAGTACAGTGCTCAAGAGTTAAAAAAAAAAACAAACACCAGAGGGGAGATTTTTATTTCTTAACGGCGTTATTGATGGTCAGGTGTATACTTTTGCCAATTTATATGCACCCAATACTAGGACGACCTCCTTCCTGTCCTCCACTTTACGGCAACTATCAGTGTTTCGAGAGGGCATGGTCGTGTTGGGGGCGGGGGACTTCAATGTGGTCCTGGACCCGGATTTGGATTCCTCCTCTGGCAATTCCCCCCTCTCCTTTAGAGACCGTAAACACCTTAAGAAGTTATTTAGGACGCTGCACTTAGGGACATTGATTTGTCCCACGTGATTGAGGCCTAATAGTACAGCCAGTCACAGTGTCCCTGATCTCCACCACACCAGTCACATAAGCAGTGGCTGCTGGTGTATATGGGGCGCAGGGGCGCCACCCCCCCATCCATGCATCTGTTTTTTCTGATTCCTAGACACTGGAGGCAATCCACGACTCCCACTTTAGCTAAATGGAAACGGGAGATTAATTGGGTCATGGAGGCAGAAAGGAGGGTGCTGTCCCTTAGGGGGCAGCAGTCTCGCTTTATGGACACCTGGACGGGATGGATGTTTTACTCGGAGGAGATCCCTGATGGTTAGCTTATTTTGGATGGGCTGATGGATTGAATGTGCTGCTCTTTCTGTCCCACTATCTCGCCTTCAGGGCATGTGCTCCGCGGGCTCAGTGATCTCTTCAAGACATTTCTATTTCCTTTTCCTCTTTTTCTATTTCTAACCACTGGTGCCTCCTAGGGAGTGCTGCCTATTCCTTTCCCCTCTGTTCTATTTCTGTTTTCACGGTTCTTATTTTAGTTTATACTATAGGTGGCAACTATGCCGGTTGATTTTAATGGCTGAAGGTCGTGGAACCACTGGGTCGCGATGAGGGACCCTTCCTATCGGTCGGACCCAGTCATTGGGACAGGAAAACTAAAAAATGCTATTGCACAAAAAAATTGACTTTACTGGCACAACATCATGACACTATGTCATAAAAATATATACATTTTTATTTTAAAACAGCTTAAAAATTATTTTCCACAGAATACATATACAAACGAGCATTGTTTTTAAAAGTAATATGCAACAAACAATAAGCTCAATTGATCATAGGTGAACCCCACCATACCACATGGTACCAATATGCTGAAAACCACTAGAAGCCCTTTAGCCTGAATTAGAGTCATGCGGTAATACAGGCTTTTGATGGTGTAGTTCCAGTGGTGGCGATGTATTCACTAGTAAATGACAGGATTCTCTACAAGTTTCGTGCTGTAGCGCTTCTTCTGGAGAGTGTCGTTAAATATAATACTTTATCATAAGATCAATAAACAATGTGTTGCAGAATACATTGAATAGTCCAAAAAGAACCACATCAAGATAAATAGCTACAGCGGTGGATCACTTGAGTGTCAATGCCCAAAGACAGATGGAGACGGGGGGATGATCTAGGATAAGCTGACTCTTCATGCCCGAATCCAGTGTAGGGGGATAGAAGCACTGCACATATCATATATACCACATACCAGGATTTAGGTATGGTACAGCTGGACTCAATCAAGTCCCTCCATTCTTGAAAGTAATTTTTTTCCACAGTATAGAATGGACAGTGGCCTTGCTCTGTCAGGTGAACACTAATTTGTTCCTGGGTAACAGGAATATCAGTCTAAGGAGCTTGATCCAATAGAGGGTTTGCAAAGAATATGTATATGGACAGAGCTCTGTCCCACCATGTCAGAAGGGGCCTTAGTATCTCCCCAAATATGTTTGTGGGTCACCACCTTGTTCTGGCCGGGTGTGTATCCCTTCCTCCAAAATCCAGAAATGCAGTCCTCACACTGGGGTGAGTAACCCTCCTTGCTGCAGCCAGGAGTTATATGAGGTTTACCTCTGTTTGGCCGATAGGCACACTCTTCAGGTTGTTAAGGCTGTCCAATATGACCATGACTCATGACTTTGTGTGACTTGTGTAGTTTGGATCTACTCTGCTATTTTTTTCCTTGCTGTATTGTTTATTCCTTTTCTGTTTATATGTTTAAATGCATAAATAAAGCTTATTAAAAAAAAAAACAAACAAAAAAAAAAAAAAACAAACAACCACTGTCAGCAGAGCAGTACAATGTCACTATTGTGAAATAGTACTGTTGTGACTATTGATCAGAGACACTGGCTGGTTGCTCTGACACTGTATGCTAGTGCAGCCAGCATCTCTGATCAATTGAAACGGTACTGTTCTGCTGACAGTGATTGTAATTTTTTTTTTTTTTGACTCTTTCAGTGTTCACAAAACACTCTTTCCTCTCACAACCAATCACTGTGAGAGGAAACTGTTCAAAGGCTGTATCTTGCCGCCTTTGTTTACAAATGTGATTATGGTGATCGATCACAGCAAGCACATGGTCCAGGGCCAATTTCATTGGCACTGTACCCTAATCTGTGATCCGATGTGTCTGGAGAACACAGTGATCACACTGTATTCGACTGTGGGACCTAGGGGCTGTTCACAACTAGTGGGAGCAGGAGGACAAACAAGTATGTCCTTCTGGATCTAGGTAGGACACCGCTGACTGTGATTTTTTTTTTTAACTCATTGTCACCACACCAGTGCAGTCAGCCACAATGTCTCTGATCATCACCACATCGGACTACATAAGGCCTCATTCACATGGGGTGCATCAATGTGTTTCCTGTGCAAGGGCTGTGTTTACTCGCATAGGGATGCATAGTTGTTCCATGCATCCCCATCCAGGTAGTCCCCATCTATTTGGATGCAGCAGCTGCATTGACATAGATGTTGCTCACAATTTGACATCTGTGTGGGTTTAGGTGCATAGCCCCTAATGCAGATAGTATGAGTTCAGGAATACTCACCAGAATAGATGTCAGCGTGGGAGCAGAGGCTGTATTGTGCAGCCAGTAAATCCATAAGACATCAGTGGGACTGCCTGCAAATGTGTTCTGTGCATCCCTGTGTGGGTAAATACAACCCTCGTAGAGGGTACACATTGATTTGTCCCACGTGATTGAGGCCTAATAGTACAGCCAGTCACAGTGTCCCTGATCTCCACCACACCAGTCACATAAGCAGTGGCTGCTGGTGTATATGGGGCGCAGGGGCGCCACCCCCCCATCCATGCATCTGGCCCCCTAATCAACATGCGGGGCGCCGGATGCCGGACGCATGGAGTTAAACAGGGTTTTTTTTTTTAACCATGTTATTAGAGCCAGAAGCTCTCACAGGCTGAAAAAAAGGGTGGGTTTGGGGCGCAGAGTACTGCATCCCAAGCCCACCCAGTTGTGTGACAATAGCGAATGAGAATTTGCTATTGTCTCACGGATCCTCCTCCTGGCCAATCAGGAAGTGGGTCATGAGACCTGTTTCCCAATTGGCTAAAAGGAGAGGCCATGCTATTGTCCAATCAGGAGGAGGAGCAAGGAGACGTCAGGGAAGCCGCCGCCGTCACTGCCAGGGGGAAGCCGCCGCCAGAGATGAAGCTGATGGGAGGCTTCTAACGGGGCCAGGCAGGAGTGTTCCAGGGCATCTTTAGTGCTTTAATGTAACTGAGCCGGCGATGGGGGGGTGGGTGCGAGCTGGTGTGGTCCGGGGGGTATGGTGTGGCCTGCCTGACGCCCCCCGACCCATGGAGCACCAGCCGCCACGATTCATAAGTGTCACCATAAGGCATCATTCACATGGGGCATATCAATGCAACACCCCATGCGAGGGCCTTCTTTAGCTGCACAGGTATGCACATGTGTTCTTGCACCACTCCCATGGGATGTCACCAACCAGTGCATGCTTGGTCAGTGATGCCACCAGGTAACATTGCCAATGTACAACTACTCATTCACATGGGGGGAGTCTGGGGGGGGGGATTCCAGATTCTGATAAGTGCCCTCCTCGCAGACCCCCACAACCACCGCCCAGGGTGCCTAGAGGAAGCCTCTGCCCCCCGCCCAAAAGCAACTCCCTCATGTTGAGGGCTTTGGCCTGGTATGGTTCAGGAGGGGGGGGCACTTGATCATGCCCCCCTTTCCTTGAGCAGAGGAATTTTAATAGGTATTTAGCTGTCTTTGTTGGATTAGGGCCGGTTCACACATATGCGATGCGGGAACCCTGCAAATACACTGCGGGTTCCCGCATCGCATTCAACTTTCAGGCAGTTCACACTGCCATATGCAAATCGCTGGGGGTGTCAATACAAAGGTAACGACACCCCCAGGTCAGTTTGCATATCGCAGTGAAAACTGTCAGTTCAGACAAAAATCAGATAGCATAGGTGTGAACCACCATGTGATCCGATTCTACTGCGGACCCAAAAAAGGGTCCTGTACGTGTTCTGTCTGAATCCGATGCAAATTCAGCTATACAATCTGTATGGCTGAATTTGCATCGCACAGACATCGCATTTGGTTTGCAGAGCCGTGCGCTCTGAATCACATGCGATGTGTGTCATCGCTATAGTGTGAACCGGGACTTAAGGATTTGTTTCATTGACTAAATTAACAGTGTTGTCCTTAAAGCGTACCTCCACTTTTGTTGAGAAAAAAACATTCCCCTCTGGGTGATCTCTGTACATTACAATGATTTTACCAAACTTTGTTGCAGATTCCTACCTTTTGTTATTCTGAAAAAATATTGTTTGTTCCTCTGTGCTGAGTAGGTCTAATGGAAGTGGTTTCATAATTATCTATCAGCTGTGGCAGCTGCAGGGCTCTAATAAGGACATCTGCTGGGTTTGCATCCCTTTAGATGTGTTCCTATTGGAAGTATCTCACTAAAAATTAAATTTTTGTTGCAGGGGATGCCAGAAATCTGACTTGTATCTTAGGCAGACTTCTGGGAAAATTGGTTAGCCAATCACACAAGCAGGAAATGATGTTTCTGGGGTGTGGTCAGTACACATGCTGTGTACAGAACAGCTCCAGGTAGCCATTTTGCATTGCATTTCCGGAAAATTACAACAGCTGCAGATTGAAAAAGAAAGGTAATTTTTAATAACATTCAATCACAATATGATTTGTGTCACAATTGTATATGTTATATTGTTTTTTTCTTTATTTGCTATTTTTCACTGACCTCATGTAAGTATGCATATCAGGAGCCCCAGCCTCACTGATTGCATACTTTTTTCTGAGTCAGTCACTTATTAAGCGAGGCAAGGATGAGCATCTAGAATTTACCCCTTCAAAAACCAGATCCCTATTTTTATCCAGGCAGGTTCTCTTTAATTCACATCATACACTAACTACCATTTTCATTTGAGATTCTATAATTCTTAGTGTCCAGGACATACTTGTTCTCACAAACATTTGAATTATCCCTTTATTTTCTATTTTTCTATCTATTTTCACATTCACAAGTGACTGCACACAGAGAGAGAAATATGTTTAGAACACAGTAATAAACTTTTAGAATTAATACGTTATTATTGAATACTCTGTTTTCTCATTTTGTACCACTACAACCTATTGAATATTGTTTCTTGTGAGGCTAATAAGATATATAACTCTCTTGAAGACACTGCCAATATCATTCCACGCATCACTGAAAAATGGAGGCTGTGAAAACTCTGGCATCACCCTCAGATAATTTACTCAATATGCCCAGCTTCAAAATAATATAACTAAGTGTTGGAAATCTCATAGGGTTTAAATAATTTTTTGCAACTGCAGAAGAAACACTATTATAATGTATTCTTGCAACATACCCACTTTGTGTTCCGTGGGAATGTGGCACAAAAACCAAAAAAAAGGCCTCATGCACACTGGACGTTTTTACAGCTGCTGTTTTTGGCGTCAGACGTTTTTTTTTTTCTGCAGCCAATAAACACCCGGCATGTTATCCTTTGTGTCCATGCACACATAGGCTGTTATCAGCAGTTTTTGGTAGGGACAGTTTCTGGGGGTAAAAAAAAAAAAGAGAAAACTAGTTGGTTTTGAGTGGCGTTTTTCAGCTGTAAAAACACTCTAACCTCGATAAACGCTGATAAACGCCAAAAAATGCTGCTAACTGGCATTTTTTGAAATTTTTTTTTACATTGCTCTTTTTAAAGCGGAGTTCCGGGCACAGAAGTCATTTTTCAACAAACATACCCCCGGGACAGTCAGGGCTAGTACATTCCACAATGGCTAGCCTCTGATCTGTCCCGGTTCGCACTTACCTTTTAGAAGAAATACTCACTTATAAAATTTCTTCCACAGCGTTTCCATCTCTCTTGTGGGCAGCTGAAGCCGGCGCGGTCCTCTTCGGCGTCTTCTTCCGCGTCTTCTTCTCCAAGAATGCGCCTGCACCGGCCCCTCTCGTCACTTCCGGTGCAGCGCCGCATTCCTCCACAGCTTCTGGGCATGCCCAGAAGCTGTTTAGCAGGGGAATGTGGCGTCGCCCGGAAGTGACGAGCGGGCCGGTGCCATCGCATTGATTCCTGGGAGCGATGACGTTCAGCTCCCAGGAATCAGTGCAAGCCCGGAAGAGACAACTGAGCCTCGGCACAGAGGGAGGAAGTGAAGACTAGGTGAGTATATTCGATCTTCAATTACAAGGTGAGTAAATAAAAAAAAAAAACTTAACTATCCAATTCCTTTTCAGGTGAAGGTGTAGAAGCGGACGGGCACAAAAAAAAATATTGATTTTGTGCCCGGAACTCCGCTTTAAGCCTTGGTTCTGTTTCAAGGTGTCGTTCATGGAACATAGCCTGGGTTCACACTGGTGCATGCTGAACACCGCATGTGATTTGTACGAAAAATGCACCACATTCCTGTGCACATCCCATGTGATGTCTGTGCGATGTAATTTGAGCAAAATATTTTGAATGGCTCAAATTGCATCACATTTGAACGAAAATTTTGCAAGACCCTTTTTCCTCCACACCTAATCGCATTGCATGGGCATGGACAACCATGCGATGCAATTCTGGCAAGCACACTGCATTTTGCAATTGTTTGGGGTATCATTTATGGAACATGAAGCCCTGTTGACATTGTAATGATTTGGAATGCGATTTGTCATGTCGAATTGCATGTCAAATCGGAGCTTATTTCAGGCAACAGCACCGGTTCACACTGAGGGCGGGTTTGAAATCATTCAGCTGAATGCGCACAATTTAAAGCATGCATGTTAGTGCAACATCGGAGGTGATTTGACAGACATCTGTATAGGTTCATGCAGAGATGTCTATTGAAAATCGCCCTGAAGTCACCAAAAGTAGTGCAGAAACTATTTTTGGGAATTGGTGCGGTGCCGCAATTTCAGGGTTGCACCAATTTGGACAGTGACGTTGCCGGCAATAGGCTTTGATTTGGCATGCGATTTGACATGTCAAATCTGCCCGATGTAAACGGGGGCTTAATGTTCCATTAACAACACCCCGAAACAGATTGCAAAATGCAGTGAGCTTGACAGAATCGTACCGCATGGGTGTTCACACCCATGCAAAGCAATTTTGATGCGGGGAAAGAAAGGTCCACATTTGCACCAAAATGTTGTAGGACCCTTTTTTTCCCGCAACCTAAATCTTATTACATGGGTGTTTCTGGCAAGCATTGCATTGTGGAAAAGTCAGAGTTACTAAAATAGCAGAGAGGGTTTTTTTTAGCTAAAAACACCAAAAAAAGCTAACGCCAAAAATTACTAAAAAACACTCAAAAGCGCTGAAAAACACCAATGCAAAAAAGCTAAAAAAAAAAGCTGCAAAAACTCCCTACAAAGCTACTGGCATTTTAAAACGTCCAGTGTGCATGAGTCCTAATTAATGCTTGAAAATAATTCTCAGCTGCTCCTAGGAGTTTCTAATTACTAATTTTTCTTCATATATTCGAATATTCTACAGTAAGTGAGTTAGAACAATGCTTTCATTAAAAGATTAAGCTGTGGGTTGATGTGTTGGCATATTTTCCTTCATGTGTAAATAGACAGAAATCTTTTTTTAAGTTGAAAAGTACACTGCCATCTTTACTATAATGATGAGACATAGATGTAATGGCGGCATGGGTTTGCCCAACATCACTCACTATTACAGGCATTTGTCCTAGGCCAGTTACAACAGTGGTAGACCCCTTCTCAAAACAAATTATGGTCCTATAAAGAAGCTGCTCTCGCCGTGAACAAAAACCTCTGCACTACACTTATAGCAATTAAACTAGGCTCACCCTGTCCTAGGTCTACATTTTTAACAGTTAGTGCATCCCTTAGAATATGGTCTGAAATACCATTGTCCTCAGGGGCTTCAACAATTTCACACAAACTTACCATACTGATCGATCCTACACACTTTATACCAGATCCTAACCTGAAAATTTGGAAATCTAAAGGACTTATTTATGTCTGACCTCTATATAAATAATGGTATCTGCCCGTTTGAAAATCCTGTAGGTTGAAAGGAATCTCTTTGTTTTATAATCTATTAAATCAGAATATTATTTTCACTAAGCCTAGCACCATTTATAAATGGGAACCGAGCCTAGGATCACATTCACATTTCCCCAATGTACAAACTACTGGGAATTATTTCAAATAATAGTTCACTACTGGTATCTTACCCCCTAGAAACTTTCTACATCCCCTGCAATATATATATATATATATATATATATATATATATATATATATATATATATATATATATATATCATTACCTGCAGCAATTGCACCTAATAGTCCTGATTGTGTAGACAATTGGAAATTACCCAAGAATCAACATACATGTAAAATATTTAAAAAAGGGGATGATTGGTTACATACAAAGTAGGCTGTCACATTTAATCATGATCTTTATAAAAAGACAAACAAAATCCAGAAAACAGGATATGACGCTTACTTATGGCTACCACATTTTATTTATTTATATAGAAAATATAAAAAAGCATAAAACCACAACAGAACTGCCCCATTTCTCCTGGGTGCTTAGCCTTTTATCGGGACATATGTGGGGATTGGCTTCAAACACTGCTAATTACCTATACTGTATAATAAAATCCTACTGCGCTATCAAACATAAACAGCTGCTAGCACAACAACTGACATAGAAAGCATAAACATAAAAGTACAGCGATTAAGTGACAAAAGCAATCCAATAATAGTGTATTAGAAAATAGTATGAACGGGTCTCTATACAATAGTGAGTTCCAAATTCTGAAGAATGGAAACATGAAATGATGTTGTCAAACTTCCAAGGTGATGACTAGGGAAGAACCCAACACCAATGTGAATGAATAAATGAATGCACTCACCAGAAGTTATGGACCCAAGTACCATATAGCAAATGGGTCAGCCAAGCTTGATGTTATCTATAGGGGTAGTTGTCTTAGAAGGTGACGATATACTCCTGCATAGGATTGACTTTATCTCCTAGTAATGTATCCATATGGGGAAGTAAGCCAGATAACACATACATAGTGTAATACCGCTTATGATGAAAAATGTATTTAAAAAGGATCACAAAAATGTACAAACATCCATGAAAAACTAGCATGTAGATATTGGAATGTTTACGGGTGACTTATAACATGGCTCTGACGCGTTTTCCTCACATCTGATTTATTCATAGGTTATTGTCATGTAAAATATCTAAACAAAACTCCAGAAAACAGGATATTAAGCTTACTTATGGCTACCACAGTTTATTTATTTATATAGAAATATAAAAAAACATAATACCGTAACAGAACTGCCCCATTTCTCCTGGGCTCTTTGCCTTTTATCGGGATGTATGTGGGGATTGGCTTCAAACACTGCTAATTACCTATACTGAACTCCTTATTTCCCACCCATTTAAAGCAACCCAAAACAACAAATAAAATTACCCTGAATACCCAAATGTCCTCCTTCGCTGACAGATGACAACCAAACTACTGTAACTCAACTAAAAATACCCCCTGCCTGTAAGAGAAGGATCCACACAATAGGTGCAGAGACACCAAGCGATGGCAAACCAATTCTGCTTCAGACCCAAAAAAGGGTCCTGTGCGTGTTCTGTCCAAATCCAATGCAAATTCAGCTATACAATCTGTATGGCTGAATTTACATTGCACAGACATCACATATGATTTTCAGAGCAGTATGCTATGAATCACATGCAATGTCTGTCATAGCTATAGTGTAAATTGGGACTTAAGGGTTTGTTCCATTTGCAGGGATGAGAAACTGACAGATTACTCCCTCGTACAGAGCTCTCTGCTGTTTGCCTACACAGAGCTCTGGGCTGTGATTGCATACAGCTGATTAGCAGGTCCCGGGCTTAAAACCAGAAGTTGGTGGTGACGATCTGAAAACTCCCGATCGCTGCTTCTTTTGGTTAGGCGTCGGTAACTTTAACGGGAGCGTGCACGTGCTCTTAGGACAGCTCTAGTGACAGCAATTCACACAAATATGCAGCCTCTCTGCGCTAAGGACCCGGCGCTGAAAGGCTGCCTATTTGGGTGTGGTTGGTGCCAAGAGCTTAAATGACTGCCCAACATACTGGTCAAGTACATTCAACATGATCCCAAAGCAAGACTCCTCAACCTCAAAGAGTTTTTCTGCCAAATCGCAAATAACATGGGATGAACAGCTTGCTCCCTAGTGAATGGCAAAAGCTCACATCATTGCATGATCTACTGTTTCCTTTTCAGAACATATAAATCCCTCCAGAGTGACACCATATCCATGTCCCTGGCTGTCCATGCCCTCTTTGGTCTCAGCCATATTGAGAACTTTAAAGCTACCGAGACCTTGCCACAGTTGCACAAAAAAACGTTTCCTTCATTCTTACATCAAATTAATGAAATGTTCTCGCCACCTGCAGCAGCTGCTTGTTTTGTCAACCCTACTGTCTGTAAACTCTTATTGATTTGGCTGATGAAAATATACAGGAACTTCCTAAAATGGCAGAGAAGTATGCTGTAAGAAAATACACATTTTCCCCACACACAAGAGGAGGATCTGTCTGAAGATGTGGAAGAGGAGAATATTGAAAAATCTCAGGAAGTGAAAGAAGCACCACCATCATCAAAGGGCCAGTCATTTTGGTTTCTTTTCAAATGCCACAGAAGACCCAGGCAGAGGATCTCCGCAAACAGCATAGAGCAACAGATCAGTCTGACTGGTAATCCACAGCACTCTGGAAGGTCAGTGGAGAGAAAGCCTGTGTTGCACACAGTGCTCTGGGTGGTTGGGAGGCCTGTAAATGCTGCACAGTGCTCTGGACGGTGGTCTGTATGAGGAGACCTGTAATGCTGCACAGTGCTAAGCATGCCACACCACTAAGCACATTACGATTGCTACCTTGCTTGCTGGGAGTGGAAATACCCATGGGCTTTACAGGTGGAGCTCCGAGGAAACCAGAAGTTCATGAGGGTAAACACCCCTCCCTCACATTTTCATTCCATTTTCGTTTGTTGACAAAAAGTGGAATTGATTTTTGTCATAGTTTTCATCAAATTAAGAAAATTTGGTGTAATTTTCATTTAGTTTAGTCATTGAAAGCATGCTGCTGATGAAAATCATGACGAAAATATTTTTGTCAACGAAATTAACACTGGAATTTGGTACTGAATCTATATATATCGCCAAAATATAAAGGAACCTAATAACAAAACCTTTGACGGTATATCAGAGTCGTATTCATAAACAAAGAAAAAATCTGTACAACTTGATGTTGAGAAGTATGACAGCAAAATCTGTGCCCAGACTTCACCAAAGTTTTTACATATTCTAAACAAGCAATAAAAGCACTTTACCCACCTCAATACAGGGCACGTTCACCCCCTTCCTGCCAAGGCTAATTTTCAGATTTCAGTGCTGCCACGCCTTAAATGAGGATTGTTCGCTCTTGCAACACTGTACTCATATGAAATTTGTATCATTTTTGTTTTCATATAAATAGAGGTTTCTTTTGGTGGTATTTAATTACCACTAGATTTTTATTGTTTGCAAAATAAATAAAAAAAAGACTGAAAATTGAAAAATAAAAAATGTGTTTTTCTTAGTTTCTGTTACACAAAATAAAAAATGTGTTTTTCTTAGTTTCTGTCATACAAGTAATCTTTCTTCATAAATGTATTCTGCTACATTTCTCTACCCCATTTTCTCTTGGGGTATGACAAATGTCCCTTCCCAAGCAGGATATTGCACTAAACCTTTAGATAAATGAGAAAAACAGAACCTTCACTAAGTTGAAGAGTGGTTTGATAATAAAGTTGGAAGTGCCTTCACCCAGGACAGGGCCTCTGTAAACAAAGGGGGTTTTCTTCCTGAGAAAATGACCAGTAATCTAATTAAAGTAATTGGGCCAAAATTTACCAGCTCTATTATCAGCCAGCTGGCAACAAAATCAAACTGACCCCATCAAACGGTTCACATTAAAAATAAGGAGTTTTAGTTTGCATACATTTGCAAATATATGTGTAAGATGAATTGGCAATGTCACTGCACCCCAATGTACTGCAGTCCTAGCTCTATGATTTTGAGAGTCCCCCAAGTTGGAGCCTCTTTAAAGATACAGAGACTCACTAAACAAGCCGTAATCTTTCCATCATTATATATGTTCTCCTAACATATCAGGAGCTGTCTAAAATCCCTTTTGCAATTAATAGGTTAACCTACTAATATACTGGAAAGTGACCTCTACAGATATACAGCAACACAAACCTAGCTATCTGGCACTGTGCACGCAAGATAATAACAATAGAAAAAAATATATATTTGTCACAAAGATTTAGAAACACGTTCAAGAAGCTGTCGGCAGCTGCAGGTAAACTATTAGAATGTAAGAATGCTTGCCTAGTTGTCTCTGTTTCTGGTCTGCGTGAAATACAGCAGCAGAAGCTCCTGTGTGTATAAGGTCCTGTGGCTCTGTTCTGTCTCTACCTCCTGGAAACTCTCCTGTATAAAACATCACAGTCCTGTATTTGAGATTCCAGAACCGGGCAGAAGACACAGGAAATACCTGTCTATAACCAACTTACTCTGTGGTAATTAACCAGTTCTGGACTGCCCAATGCAGATAAACTGCGGCAGGGCAGCCCTCCTGCGTGAAATGAGATATTTGTACGTCATTTCGCGCACTTTGTCTTGGGCGTGCGTGTGCGCTGCCGGCGACCTGCTCCCGCTGTAATTGGACACAGCAGGAGCCAATCAACGGGTCCGGTGTACCTGATGTTCGCAGCCACCTGGCGATCATTCATGAGAGAGGCAGAACGGCAGTCTACCTATGTAAACAAGGGAGACCTCTGCTCTGTTAGAGGAGAAGATGAAGATCCTGCTGGCAGTGAAGTTCTTTTGGATTTTTTTCTGGAAAAAGTTGGAATTTCTTAAATATAACTTTTTTCTGTATGGATTTATCACACATGGACTTTATGTATATGATTTTCACATGGTTTTTCACTTCTGTGGAGTGTTTTTCTCCTCTTAGATGGACTTTTTTTCATCACAATAATTTTTTCATGTGTTTTTCAGTTGTTTTAGTAGCAATTGTTTTCATTTAAATTGCTCACATACCTATCTTTGAGCACTACATTTTTTATGTATTGCTCAGTTGCACCTATGAATGAATAGAAAGCACTCTGAGGCTTCCTGCTCATTCACAAACTAAAGCATAGTAAGCATAGTTTACTATGATTCAGTAATGAATGGACACAGAAGTGACTGCTACTGTTTTTTTTTTGGACTAAGCGCCTTACTAGGTTCCTTTATTAACTTTATGGTTACTAATTATTCATAAACACACCCCTGGTCTACCTGACATGAGTGCTATTATACTTACTATCAATATACTCTCTTCTTGATTAACAAAAAATGAATCATTACTTTCTTACAAGCAAGCCAACCTGTGGGGAATGAGCCTCATGCTTGTGCTCCTTGCCATTTTCCACCTGCCTCAATGGTGATCCCTCGCAAGCCATTGTTTTCTCACGGACACCGTAAGAATTTTGAGGATTTCCTAGGGAATTACTCTGACCGACATCCTTGGTTGTTCTTTCATCCAGTAGGGGTACATATATACATATTTACTTTGTTTGTATGGTATAAATGCAAAAGAATTCTACATTACTAATGACATGTACATATTTTATAGATAAAAATAACCCCTGAAGAAGACCACGACTCTAATAGGTTGAAAGACGTCAGAGTATTCTATGGTCTGGTAGTCGAATACATTACCATGTACAATTGTTTTTCTTGCTGTTGGATGTGATTTTGCTACTGTAAAAAAAAAACAGAGCTCATACGTTTATCCCATGTGCAACATTTTTTAATGAATTGTCAATAAAATTTACACATTTTTTAAATAAAATAATAGTTTAATACTGGTTTTAATGCATTGCTGCTAAAAAAAGGTCCCCTGGGGGAACTCCAACATATATCCAAATTTTTTGTAAAATGTGAAAGATGATGTTATTTCGAGTAAATACAGTAGATACTGTACTTAACAAGTCATGCTTTAAAATTTTGCACGCTTGAGGAATGGTGACAAACAACAGTACTTTAAAATCTCCATAAGCGACGCTTTAAAATTTTTTACAGGTGTAGCACCCTCCTAGGTAGGTGCTAGGAAAAGCATTATAGTGGCCCTGTCTGCTTATCAGGGGGGCCTGATCTCTTAGCTAATCTGTCATATGCCTCCAGGTGTGGCCTGTTGAGTCTGGGGAGTCTCCCCACTGTATCCAATGAGGGATCTTGTTGGGCAGTAGAGAAAACCTAGCCAATAGCACACCAGGGTTTATGACTGTCCCAGTGGGTGGGGTTTGCCGCAGTGCACCCTGGGATTGGAAATAAATCTGTGGGGAGCATGTGACAGAGTGTCTTTTGGTGGGAGCATGAGTCCCAGGAGGAGGTGACGGCTGCCTCTCCTCCTGTAAAGTGAAGGTGGTCCTGGGCAGTCGGCCTAGGGACCGAAGGTTGAGCTGGGCTGAAAGGGATCCAGAGTTGCTGACCGAGTGGAGCTGCTGGGCAGAGATCTTCAGGAAAAACAGTGTTGTGAGTACTCAAGATCTGCCCAGGGGTCTGCCTAGGAGAGGGGACCACTCCAGAGAGGTCAAAGGGGATCCAGGAGCCAGCTAACAAGGAGTGCACAGTAAAGGGGGTGCCAAGTAGTTAAAAGCTGAAGTTGGGGACTAAAAGGGGGTGCCAGGAAGGGCCCTGAAGTGTTCAGCAATACAAAGTCAGCTACCTCAGGAAGGAGTATCTAGGGGAGCTTAAAGTGACTTTTCCTACATTCAGAGGTGAAGTTCTAGTAACTGGCCTTGCTGAGGCTAGCATCAGTCAGTGTTAACCAGCATCAGTGGAGCGTTAACCAGAGTCAAAGAAGCGCTAAATAGCCTGCCTAATTGTGCATAGTTCAGTTGTTGAAGTATCTCACTTCTCCCTTCTCCCATCCAAGTTCTCAAACAAACCCTAAAAATCAAAGAAACTGGACTGGTTCTTGTCTGAGGTTCTCACACTTGAAACCATGTCTGAAAGTGCTGTTGTTGCTAGTGGTAACCCAGGAGGACCCACACTCAGCCACTCTCTTGGGAGTAGGGCTACACAGCTTACCTGTTTAGAGTTACAGAGGATGACTACAAGTAGAATTATTACTCTTGGTCTATAATTTGCATGGATACCTCACATATTTGGTGCAAACACCGTTTACATATGCGTGCACACCTTACGTATGCATTTTTCTTATTAATTTTACTTACTATTTTTACACTGTCCCTTCAAATTTTTAAATGTTTTTATCACTTTTATTCCTATAAAAAGGAATGTAAACATCCCTTGTAATAGAAATAAGGATGACAGGTCCTCTTTAAGGAGAGATCTGGGATCAAAAAGACCCTAATTTTATCTTTACCTTCAAAAGCAAAAGATAAAAATATATTCGATTTTTTTGCTTAAAAAAAAAAAATTGTTTCCTTCCACCTTGGACTGAAAGTGGTGTCACGACGTCGCTCAAGTCCTCCAAGGCAATAAAGGGGATCAAAGATGATCTAGTCTTCAATCGCCTCTGGGACCAGCCGGCGGCACCATTGGATAATTTCTGAGGCAAGCCAGTGGAAACGGTAAGCTCGAGAAACTCCGGTGAGCAGGTTGGGGGGATGTTCCTTGCTAGCGCTTCTGAGAGCATTCCTGCGTCTCATGAGCCACTCTGAATTCCTTCATGAGAAAGCCAGCTGCTGGCTGAAAAAATAACCCGGTAGACCACTTCAAAAGGCAAGGTATACATACACATTGCAGTTTTGAAGTGTTTAAGCATTACCGTGTTATTGGAACTAAAACATGCAAGCACATTACGTTCTGTTTTGCTCATTGTTGAATTCTGCCACCTGGAAAAGACTGTTTCCTGTTGGATTACAGATCTCTCCAGTTGAAGGGACCCCTAGGGGCCCCAGAGCTAGCACACTTTATAGTACACTGGTCGGTGGCACAGAGAAGGAATTTTTATACTAGTTGGGCTCAGGTTAAAGATATCTTGCTCAGCATTAAAATATTCTTACAGTATTGTTTATTTTTGTGAACTGTGTTCTCTAGAGCTGCCTAATTAGACCGAAACTCACTATTTGCTGTGCTTAGCATGATAGTTATCTTTAGCGGAAAGCATTTCAGTTTTTCATTGTAAATTTAAACATGTTTTGTTTATTTCCAGACAGCGTCTGCCCAATAAATTTGATTCCAAACTAAAGTGTTTTGATAAGTACAGGAACCAAGTTACCTGCTTGAAAGCATAAAAATAAACAATATAACCAGCAGTTCCTCTGTGGTTAAGTGCTGCTCAGTGTATTTGGTTTGCTTTAAAAAAAAAAAAATAATAATAATAATTGTAAAGTTCCACTTTCTCCCTGCTTATGTCAAACAACACTAATTTATAATTGATTTCTGTAACATATTTTTGCTGGCTTCCTTTATACAGGAACCACTTTCAGTGCTCTTGATACACAGAGTCACTTTTCTGGTGTAGTGACTCTATGTTAATGTGCAATAGTTGAGGTCTATCAGCTATCCTCTTCCAAGTTCAAAACCTGACGTTGGCCCCTCCCCTGCTCTAGGTTGCGGCAACCTCAAAGCATTTTCACTATGAAGCATTTCCCTACACATATGTAACGCTGAGCGCTCCGGCCCCTGCTTCTGAACCGGAGCGCTCGCGGCGTTCGTTCCAGATCCACTCACCTGTGCCCGCTCCGGCTCCCTCCTCCGCTCCCCACTCACGTGGTTCCCGGCGCGCGAGCCCCTGCACCATAGGGCGCGCGCACGCCGGCTGTTTGAAATTTAAGGGGCCAGTGCACCAGTAATGGTGCCTGGTCCAAACCTCCCTTCCTGTTTCCTGTGTCCTGTTTCCTGTTTCTTATATAAGTGACCTGCCCCTTCCTGCCCTTGCCGGATCTTTGTTGCCTTGTTGCCTTAGTGAAAGCGTTATTTGTGTTATCCCTTGCCTGTTGCCGAACCCTTTGCTAACGACTACCGCCTCTGAACCTGTGCTGCCTGCCCTGACCTTTGCTACGTCTGACTACGCCTCTGCCTGTCCCTTTTGTACTACGCCTATATCAGCAGTCGGTGAGGTTGAGCCGCTACCAGAGGACACGACCTGGTAGTTACCGCCGTAGCAAGCCCATCCCGCCTTGCGGCGGGCTCTGGTGAAAACCAGTAACTACTTAGAACCGATCCTCCGGTACGGTCCACGCCAATGCCTCACTGACACAGCGGATCCACTCCCTGCACCGCTCCTGATACCAGTCCGGACCCTGACAACATAAAGGCTTGTCTCAGAAATTCTATTAATGATTTACCCAGGGCCGATCCTAGGGTCACAGGCGCCTGGGTGCAGAAATTTTTCTGGCGCCCCCATATGGGTGTGGTCATCTTACTAGCTCCTCCCCTTTACACATGTTTCTATGGCAACGACTCAAACACAGAGATGCTCCCCTAAGAAGTCTTCCTTACCCCGGGACCCTCCTACGATCTCTTAACAATAAACAAATTACAGGAAGAGAAGCAGAGTACTCTAATGGGAACTGGAGGGGGGTCTCTCTAATGGACACAGAGAGGGCATCTGTTAGAGAGTCTGTTAGACAGAGCCCCCAGACAGGAGATGGTCAGAGACTGCAGACTTGATACAAGAGATGGTCAGAGACTGCGGATATGATACAAGAGATTAATGCTATGATGCAGCCTCATCAGTGCCCACCAAATGCAGTCTACCAGTGCCCACTAAATGCAGCCTACCAAAGCCCACCAAATGCAGCCTTATCAGTGCCCACCAAATGCAGGCTTATCAGTGCCCACCAAATGCAGCCTTATCAGTGCCCACCAAATGCAGCCTTATCAGTGCCCACCAAATGCAGGCTTATCAGTGCCCACCAAATGCAGCCTTATCAGTGCCCACCAAATGCAGCCTACCAGTGCCCACCAAATGCAGCTTACCAGTGCCCACCAAATGCAGCTTACCAGTGCCCACCAAATGCAGCCTTATCAGTGCACACCAAATGCAGCCTACCAGTGCCCACCAAATGCAGCCTTATCAGTGCCCACCAAATGCAGCCTACCAGTGCCCACCAAATGCAGCCTCATCAGTGCCCACCAAATGCAGCTTACCAGTGCCCACCAAATGCAGCCTACCAGTGCCCACCAAATGCAGCCTTATCAGTGCCCACCAAATGCGGCTTACCAGAGCCCACCAAATGCAGCCTTATCAGTGTCCACCAAATGCAGCCTTATCAGTGTCCACCAAATGCAGCCTACCAGTGCCCACCAAATGCAGCTTACCAGTCCCCACAAAATGCAGCCTACCAGTGCCCACCAAATGCAGCTTACCAGTGCCCACCAAATGCAGCTTACCAGTGCCCACCAAATGCAGCCTTATCAGTGCACACCAAATGCAGCCTACCAGTGCCCACCAAATGCAGCCTTATCAGTGCCCACCAAATGCAGCCTACCAGTGCCCACCAAATGCAGCCTCATCAGTGCCCACCAAATGCAGCTTACCAGTGCCCACCAAATGCAGCCTACCAGTGCCCACCAAATGCAGCCTTATCAGTGCCCACCAAATGCGGCTTACCAGAGCCCACCAAATGCAGCCTTATCAGTGTCCACCAAATGCAGCCTTATCAGTGTCCACCAAATGCAGCCTACCAGTGCCCACCAAATGCAGCTTACCAGTCCCCACAAAATGCAGCTTACCAGTGCCCACCAAATGCAGCTTACCAGTGCCCACCAAATGCAGCCTACCAGTGCCAACCAAATGCAGCCTTATCAGTGCCCACCAAATGTGGCTTACCAGAGCCCACCAAATGCAGCCTTATCAGTGTCCACCAAATGCAGCCTTCCAGTGCCCACCAAATGCAGCCTACCAGTGCCCACCAAATGCAGCTTACCAGAGCCCACCAAATGCAGATTACCACAGCCCACCAAATGGAGCCTTAACAGTGCCCACCAAATGCAGCCTACCCCCCACCCTGACCACACGCTCAGATACCCCCCACTCTGATCACACCCCCCAGATACCCCACCATCCGGATCACAAACACATCCAGATACCCCCACCCTGATCACACGCCCAGATACCCTCACTCTGAACATGCCCCCTACTCTGATCACGCCCCCCCCCCCCCAGATACTCCTTCATCCTTATCGCACACCTCCAGATATCCCCACTCTGATCACATGCTCAGATACCCCCTACTCTGAAAACACCCCTCATATACCAGCCCCCACTCTGATCACAGCCCCCAGATACCCCCCATACTCTGAAAACTCCCCTCATATACCCACCCCCACGCTGATCACACCCCCTTAGATACCCCCTCACTCTGACCACCCCCCCCCTCCAGATACCCACCACACTCTAAACACACCACCTAGATACCCCCCCACTCTGATCACACCCCCCTAAATACCCCCCAGTCTGCTCACACACTACAGTCTTTCTTTACATTACAGTATCTCCCCTGTCTGGGGACACTTACTTTTGTCAGGCTCCAGAATGAGGACACATCATGGGACAGCCTCAGACATTAGGCTCACTACAGGCTCCTGGGGGAGGAGCCGAGTGCAGAGGGGTGGAGCCCTGTCCATAGTGCTGCATGTGGATCTTCTGATTGGCCCTCCGCTGTGGCCAATGGAGACAGAATAGGCGTGGACTAAAGCATGTGAGAGACACCGGCCGCTCTCTCTTCTCCCGCACTGATAAGGGAGGGGGAGGGGGGGCACTCTGACAGCCCGCAGCTCGCCTCTCCCCAGTGTCACAGCGCCGGCCCTGGGTACACCTCTGGAGGAGGAGAGGACAGACCGGCGCCGCAGCTAGTCTCTCCCCTGTGTCACAGCGCTGGTCTGTGTACGCCGCTGGAGGAGGAGAGGACTCAGTGCCACTGGAGCTTCGGCGCCCCTCCCCCGCCTCAGCTTGCGGCGCCTGGGTGCGGTGAACCCCGTGAACCCGCCCAGGATCGGCCCTGGATTTACCTTATCGAAAAAAGTGAAGGAGGTATGTTATAAATGTTTTCCTTGGGTGCTAGAAGTTCTTATCTCTTTATTGCATACAACAACCACAATCAGCCATTTCTAAGAGGTTTGAGGGTTTCTCAAAGATGTAGGGTGCAATGGATGAAGGTACCCAATTCTTTAGTACTGGCCCCCATCCAGTATCTGGCTGTGATCCCAAGATCGAATTAGTGGCAGAGATTAGCAGATACTTTACACAACCCCCTTAATTGAACAACTGCTTTAAAAATGTAGATAGCTATCACCTTCCTACACCTAGTGCTCCTTGATAACTGACTCAGGTATCTCCAGCACAGCATTAATTAGTCTGACACTTAAACTTATTATTTGGAATCCATGACTGTGCTCTCTACTGCTTTCCAATCTACCAGTCAGAAAACAACCCATCCTTTGAGGCAAAAGGTCTGCAGTGCCAACCTATACATTAAGATGAGATGGACATTTTTTGGCTGTCTTTTATTAAATATTTATGAAACAATAGGGGGTGCAGAGGTGAGTAGGTTTTGTGGGTGGTATCGATATTAGAGGGAAGTTGTAGGTGTGAGGGTGGCAGGCTTCAGGAGGCCTGACCCTCCACAGGATTGCATTGTCCTTTTGTGGGTAAAATTGGTTCTTATTGTCAATTTTTTGATGACATGACTCCAGGATACAAAAAGTTGTCTGGTTATTGGTGTCACTGTACTTTGAGCATAGTAATTGACCTACTCATCTTTTAAATAAACATGCATATGTTTTTCATTAGGTGGGAGGGAGCCAAAAAATTCTAGTACAATACTTAGGCATTAGTAGGCAATGCATAAGTAGTACACCTTAAATCAATAAATAACAGTGGTAAATATTCTGATACTTCAAATACTTCTAATACGTCAAAATATATGTCATTATAAATAACACACTATATTAAAATAAAGTATTAATAATAGTGCATAATCATGACCCCTAATGACGTCAAATATGACAAAACAAATTGGTGGAGCCATTTGTGATTTCACTTGCATAACTCAATTGCATTAGCCCTTTTCTTGTAATTTGTTTGTAACGATTGCTATATTGTGCTCACGCGCCATCATATAAGGGGATATTGGTGGATTATGTTTTTCATTGCTTGAAGCAGAGTTCGACCCAAAAGTGGAACTTCTGCTCATTTGCTTCCTCCCCCCCTCCAGTGCTACATTTGGCACCTTTCAGGGGGGAGGGGGGAACATGTACCTGTTTTTGACAGGTACCCTTTCCCACTTTCGGGAGACAGCGCCGCGGTGCCATCCCTCAGAAGTTTGGCCCCCTCCTCCTTCCCCCGCCACCGAGCCAATCAGAATGCTCAGCGTGCTTCGCACATGCGCGGTAGGGACCCTCCCGTGAAGCTGCAAGGCTTCACTGCTGGGTTCCCTCACCGGCAATGGCGGCGGCAGCACCCGACAGCCAATGGAATCCTCAGCTGTGGTGCCGACATCGCTGGACTCCAGGACAGGTAAGTGTCCTAATACTAAAAGTCAGCAGCTACAGTATGTGTAGCTGCTGACTTTTAATTTTTGGAGGAGGGGGGGGGGGTGGAGCTCCGCTTGAAGAAACCTGTGCAAAAGGATTAAAGTGTATGTTACCCCAAAATGTATTATTCCATGTTTGTGTCTGGATGTATGTGTTTGGGGATGTTCTCTTTTTATTTACAATGCAAGACTCCTGTTGTTAACCCACCCTTTCCTCTCCCCTTGTCCTTTCACAGCATTTCTTGACTTCTGTAAACAGAATAGAAGGCAATCTCTGAAAGGACAAGAGCTGCAGCTCTCATAAAGTCAAGGGATCCTAACATTTATCTGCCTCTACTCTCCCATTGTCCATTCATAGAAAGCTTTATATTCCATGAACAGAATACAAGGCATTCTGTGAAAAGACAAGGGGAGAGGGAAGAGTGAGAAAATGACAGGATCCTTTCACTAAATGAGATTTGCAAATCTCATAGCCACAGCAGCAGATGTAGGTTACTGACTGTATTTTTTGGCAGGTACAAATTAATGAATTATGCACTTATCAAGACCAAGCTGAGCATTTACCGCACCTCACAAGAGGTAACTTTTCCCCGTATTCATTTGTAATCATGTTTGTGGCTGGAGTTCCACCTTGAATATAGGTTTATAAAGTCATTTCATAAACAGATTTGTTCACCTCTAAATTTTTTGAAGGAGAAACACACTCATGGCTAATTTAGTAAATGATGACTACTGACATTATGATAAATGATGGTCAGAAAATCTGCTTTCATATGCAATGCAGAATTAGAGTTTTGTCAGTTACGGCAAGTGCATGTTGGACAGACAGGATCATCTTTTCTGTGCTGTCTGTTCACTGTAAAATTTGGTTCTTAGTTTTAATCTCATTTTTCCTGCTTGGAAGGTTACTTAAATGAATTTACTAGTAATATGACAAGTATTGTCCTATAAACTACGTAGGGCATTCATCGAAGTAACAGATTATGTAGTTTCAATTGTTTTGTAAAGTTTAGTGACAAAGAAGTATAAACATGTCTATATCACAGAATACGCATCTTTTAATACTATTATTTCTTAAAAGCAACAACAGCCACAAATATGTTTATAAGGGCCATGGACAAAGCCTAGTTGTATTGTAAGCAGTTGGGAAGCTGCTACATTACACGGTTTTACCTTTTTTTCAGCTGGAACAGAGGGAAACGCACCTGGAGTGCCTCCAGCACTGAATGTATAAAGTGGCAGGGGATAGGGGGCTGTGCTGAAGGGTCCAATAATGCCAGCAGATCTATTGTTGCTGGGGGAGTCTTTAGTTGCTGCCACCCAAGCAACCATTGACCCACTGGCAGCATAAGACCCCCGTGTCTTATGTCGCTGGTGGGTCAATCATTTCTGGGAGGGATCTACCATTGAGGGAGGGGTCTATTGTTGCTGGCTGCTGGAGCGTCTATTATGCTGGCTGCTAGGGATCTATTGTTGCTGGCTGTTAGGGGATATATTGTTGCTGGGGGATTTATTGTTGAGGGAGTGGTCTAGTGTTGCTGGAGGGGGTCTTATGTTTATGGTGGTCAATTATTGCTGGCTGCTGGAATGTCTATTAACTACATCCTGCTTGGCCTATAGCAAAATGACAACTGGGTGGTGGCTTTCCCATTCTGACTGGACGTCATATGATCACAGTAAAGAGCCTATGATGTATGACCAATCACAGCTGATCACAGTGTAACAAGGAAGTGCCGATTATCACACTGACAGCGCATAAGTGGAGGAGAGCCAGTAAGCAGCTTTCCTGACAGGGGGATCTGCACTAATAATCAGTGCAGTAATTATTAGTGCAGCCCCATCAGCGATGCCAACCAGTGATGCCAAACAGTACCCTTCAGTGATGCCTTTCAGTGCCCATTAGTGAGGCCTGTCAGTGCCTCCTCATCAGTGCCATCTATCAGTGCCCATCATAATCCATCAGTACCACCTACCAGTGCCCATCAGTGCTGTGCTGCGCAATTGTCATTTAAAGTGCGACAGAGCTGACAGCTAAAAATTGCCCTGGGCAGGAAGGGGGAGAAAGTGCCCTGTATTGAGGTGGGTAATGCTGGTTGCTGGGAGATCTATTGTTGCTGGTGGGGTTTATTGTTCCTGAGGAGGGTCTGTTGTTGCGAGGAGGTATTTTGTTGCAAGATGTCTATTTTTGCTGGGGGAATCTATTATTGTTTGGGGTGTCTATTATTGTGGGGGGGGGGGGCTATTTTTGCTTGGGGGGGCTATTGTTGCTGGCTACATGGGCTCCATTTTACTGCTTTTCTTATCATAATTACCAAATTTCATACAGATTGTTTATCACCACAAAATTATACTTGGCTCTGTTTTCTCTAAAAGTGACGGTACTGGGAGGTAGCTAGGGAGCGGAGACAAGGAGTGACATACCAACGATTACACTTTATATTTAAAGAATAATTCCACTTATGTTGAGAAAAAACATTCCCCTCTAGGTGATCTATGTATATTGCAAGGATTTATATAAACTTTGTTTGTCTGTGCCCATGTGCTAAGTGAGTCAATGTAATAGAAATAAATATACAACTATATTTCATAAAAGGACTTTTTTTTACTACTTGGTGCCAGTTTTCCTTTGACAATAAATAAAAATTAAGATCAAACCATTACTATTTACCACCAAATGAAAGCCCAATTTGTCCTGGAAAAAAGTTACAATTTCCCTTGGAAAAACTAAGCAGTTTCATTGATATGTACAGTTTTAGTAAAGCATGGCAAAGCTGTGTTTAGGCATTAAGACTTGCTTTACCTTTTTCATAAAGGGGTTAACCTAAAATCAAGGTTTAGAAGGTAATATATTGCAGCTTACCAGTCCTTAAGCCTCGTACACACGATCAGATTATCGAACGATCTGCCGTCCGTTTTTTGTTGCATGCTGGTCTCATGTCGAAAGTGAAGAGGTTATTTTCATACGAAAATTACCGTACGACAGAATTCTACTTCAGAAGTGATGTCATGTGTTGAATTGTTTTGTATGCGTTCTTTCGTTTCTGAGCATGCCTAGTTTTGCTCTTACGATTTTTTTCAGACTAAAACTGTGCTAATTAAACGAAAATCGGACGTTGCGTTGATGTACAAAAAAATTTTATAGCCTGCACATCCAGTTTTTGTCATCCCAAAATTCGTAATCGGCTGTCGAAAAGCACTATACTAACAATCCGAAAATCGGCAGATCGTTCGTCAGATGAAATTTTACTTCCGATTTTTGTATCGTGTGTACGGGCCTTTAGATGTGGTGTTTGCACTTGTTTTTTAGGCTAAGAAGATGTTTAGAAAGTACAGAAAATATGTGTTGATCTTAAAATCAATGCAGAGTTCTTGACACTTTCTTTGAGTTAAAAAGACAGCATGAATAATGTTATATTTCCATGGTAAACTACGACTTCCATAAATCTACCAAGTGATGGAGATAGACAAAGGCTGATAAGTTTAAAGTTCAGTGTGTGTGAAAACTATGGCTCCTCCCATAGATGCCATAGAAGTGAGCATGGACACTAAAGGAAGGTAAATATGTTATTTTTAATATTATTACTTATTATAAGTAAAAAAGGTAAAAATAAAATACAAAACAATTGGATTTAGATATGCTTTAAATTGAATATGCAGTATAAAGCAAAAGTCAGAAACAAAAGACTCCAACAATTACAATTACAACAGCTCCTATCTACTTGAAAAATTGTCTATGTAGTCATTAAAGCTGATCCTTAGGCAAATATGAAAAATTTAATGCACGTGTGTATTACTTTTAACTTCCTGTCTACATGTACTCCTTACAGTGGCTGCAGTGACAATTGTATATATGTTTTTTTACAACCAAGGTAACTATCTAAATCGGTGATTATACCAGGATATGTCATCCTTTTCACAGCAGTACTACATGACTGTGAGAGTAAAGCTTGTCATAGACTGAGATCATTTCAGTGGGTAGCTGTCAGACCTGCTCCATTCAACATAAGGTGATTGTCCAATAGATAAACCTGTGGGAAATTTTGCATCCAATCAGATGAGGCCAATGTTTGTGTATTTGACAGCTCACAGAGCCAACTGTCATAGTACAATATCTGCAGCAGGAGATACATTTATATATGTATTGCATGGATTGAGGATTTTGTTAGTGATTGCCCAGTTTCATGCTAAAGCCAAACATGGCATGGGAACCAAAGCTTGTTATTTTTTGTTTGCCCTTTTTCAAGACACTATGACTTTTTTTTTTCTTCTTAGTGTCACACACAAAAAAAGCAAGAAAAAAAATGTGGGTTTTTTGTAAATTAGAATATGGGGGCAGATATCTGGGGGCCATTTTACTCTAAATGGGGGCAATTTTGTTCTAAAACCCTCCTAGGAGACCCTGTGGGACAGAACTTCACAGGCACTATTACTCACCAATACCATTCTGGCTGCAGATCTCTGATGTTACTTGGCTTCCAGCTGACAAGCTCTGCAGTAATTGACACCTTTTTGCTGACAAGCTCTGCAAATATATTAGGTCAGCTGCTGGAGGCTGGGCAGAGTAGTATTGAAGCTGGATGGATGGATGGATGGATGGATAATGGATTTCTCTTAAAGCAGTTTCTGTCTTTTAATATGTAAGTTTTTTTTACGCTCTGTGGCCTTTTAATAAATATAGAGAGAACTTTTTTTGGCATTCTGTTTATTTATTACATGTAATCTGGGAGCTGCATGAGGATTCCCCCCTGTTTAACCCTGAATGTGCTGATGATGTATATGATGCCTGCACAGAAAGATAGAACATTGCCTGGGACCTCAATAGTGTGCTGTTAGACCTCCTATACTGTTAAGAGGTATAGAGGAGGTGAGCATTTGGGCTTGCACTGGGTGGAGGATTTGCATGTTTGCCTTTTGCATACTGAACACCATTTTTTTTTTTTTAGTTACAGATCCACCTGAGCACCATGTGGATTTTTGGACTACACTTGTATAAACTTTATGATTTGGACTGAGAATGTATGTGAAAATATTTTAGTAGTTTTTGATCTATGTATTCTGATGGTGGTAATGTATGTGTATGATATACCTAATTCGTTTACATCATAAGTAATGCTGCAAACTTTTTTGTTTATTTCATTCTAAAAGGGCTTTTATAGTCTAAAAAGTCTCCCCACAGAGAACATTTTGAGAGGGCAGGATGTAGGAATGAGGCCAATCCACACATGGTATCCTCCCAGTGCCAAGGGAATGTAGCTTGTTATGGTATAGGAATGGGGAACACATGCTCACTGCTCCCCTTTTTCCTGACCAGCTAGGCTACATGCTTGAATAAGGGTCTGGTTTTGGTTTTAAGGGTGTTCCATATATGACAGTACACTTTTTGTAATCAATGTGTAAGCCTAGGGTCCCACTAAAGATTCATAAAATACCGTTATCAAGACATGCAGCCTGGCTGGTCAGAAGAGGGGAGGCCAGCAAGCATGTGTCTGCCCTCCAAACAATAACAGGCCCTCAAGATTGGGGGGGGAGGGGGTACCTTAGAATGGAATGCAAAAAATCAGAAAAATTGTATTTTATTATCCACTCAATGCCACATCTTGTTAAAGGAAATCTATGGTCACAGCCTACATTTTCATTTTATAGTTAATACCAATACAAACAATGATTATTTTTGGCAGTCCAATATAACTTTACTTGAAAATCCATTTTTATGTTGTGGGCACTGCCTGTCTGCTGAGCATTCCATACCTTTCTGGCTTCCCTGCATGCTTTGCAGCTTCCTAATAACAATACAAACAATTTATTGGCAAATATGAGTTTACTTGAAAATCCATTTTCATGTTGTGGGCACTGCCTGTCTGCTGAGCATTCCATACCTTTCTGGCTTCCCTGCATGCTTTGCAGCTTCCATAATACAGACAATGGTTATTTTTTGTCAAATATGAGTTTACTTGAAAATACATTTTCATGTTGTGGGAAATGCCTGTTTTCTGAGCATTCCATAATTTTCTGGGTTCCCTGCATGCGTTTCAGCTTCTCTGCTGTTTACTTTTGATTTCCAGGGACTACATATTACATGGCAACTTTCCATGCCAGTATTGGCACCACACATTTGAGTGGAATTGACATAGGTGTTTTTTCTTTTGGGAGGGGGGGGGCTAATAAAACATTCTGATTTGCAACACTTCTTTGTGGAATTGTTTCTCTTATAATGGAACAGTCTGGGCAAGGAATCTGTGGGAAATCTGAGACCTCTTGGATGGTGATTGGTCTAGAGAGAGGATCTTGGGCACAAAAAGTGCATATTGACCTACCTAACATCAAGGGGTCAATATATTTTGGTGAGAGCACGTCTGAGTGGGGCATCATAATGGCACCTGGAAGTCACATCCTGTATATATTTTTTTTAGCACTGTCTTGTTGTTATAGTGGAGTATGGGACTCATTAACAAAAAGTTGACTGATTGGACTTACTTTATTTATTGATTCAATATTGTAATGTTTTTTGCAATTGGTAAAAGCACTAGATTGTATATGAATACATATGTGCACAGGTATTGTTTTATTATTAACTGTTTGATACTGGTGCTGTTCATTATTTATAGTTCTGATGCCTAATAAGTCAATTTAATAGGATGGATTACCTATCATTCAAAAGATTTTAACTTAGGGTATGCAATCTTCCACTCAGCATGTACTTAGACTAGATCAACTTTATTTGACCAGGAATTCCCCTTTAAATGTATTTGACATCTACATACATGACTATTATTTGTGAAAATAGCTAGTTCTATCACCTCTTCTTTTAAGCCAGTGGTATGATTAGCCTTCCTCCCACTGGGATAAACATTCTAAATAAATTATGTTTCATTAATGCTTCTCTTCACAATGCACTATGCCATCCAATAATCCCTTGTCTTAACAGTTGATAATGGCCAAAATCATTGAAGTACATAATTGAATATGGTATTTGCAGCAGCATGAACACAGCTATTCTTTTATTTTGCTTGGAAAGCTAAACAGGCTCTGCCATTTACACTTCCTAATGGTTTCTTCACAGTTTATGTCAAGTCAAACAGATTGACAGATTGATATTTCTGGGGTGACCTATATCATAAAAAAAGTAGAATTTCATTACTGTATACAGACTATTAGTTTTACTTATTTTATTTGTTGGATTTTTAAATGTTTAATGTCAAATTTTCAAAAGTACAATTGTGAACTTTTCTTAAGCCTTCCAGCAAAATACAGTATATATTGCTGCTATGACTAAGAAAGGAAAAAAAGCCATAGTTATAAACATGTGAAAGAAAATTAAAGCATCTATAAAAGTAAAAGCAAACAGTAAGAAGAATTATACTTTAGATGTAGACACTGCATACTCTTTATCTGTTTTGAAACGCCAAGCCAAGGTTTCATTTCCACTTAAGGCAAAACTGTTAATCCCCTACTTTCCTGTAGGCTTTAATTCTGACTTGGAATAATCACTGTAGTGATCAATTATTGCAAAAGGTCTTATGTTTTTCTTTGAGTTAAGCTTGCCAAAATGCATGAACCAATCAAACTGTTGAAACCAGGAAGCTGGAAAAGTACAGGTTCATTGACATGTTACACTCCATTTTTTATTGTCGGAGAAAAGAAGGGAATGGTGGTGTGCTTTTTGCAACCATTGGAATTGTTTGTTTCATTTTGTAGTATGAATCAGGAAAATGTCTGGAATTGAATTCATTTTTACACACATTGTCAAAATCCATTTATCCAGTTTTTCACACTACTCGGTGATCAATATATTCAGTGAGGGAGAAGTGTCCAAATCCTACATATGCCAAATAAACATGTCTACAATTACTCTGTCTCATTCTGGCATTCATACCAAAGGGATAGATTTGACAGTGATCCTGTCTGCCACTTAGCACTACTGTATCCTGACATACAGTAGAGGTCAGCAGGAGAATCCGGGTAGAGCTGGGAGGACTTAGAAGATCAATACTCCCAGATGTATTTCAATGTGAGCTTCAAATAAACAGTTTTCCTGGTGCCTCCATGGCAGCATACATATGGTGGTTGCTCCGCCCTCAACCAACCCACAGGACCTCCTTAACTCTATAAAAGTAAGAACTGACCCCCCCCCCCCTACGCCATTCTTTTTTCTGTCCTCAAGCGTGCAGGATCAGCCCTTACTGCACCTTCACATGGTGTTACCATTACAGGGTCATGCTCCCCTGTAGGATGGAGTCCCAGGTCTTAGGCTGCTAAAAGCGCCAACAAGGCTGGGAGCCTGTTTTTCTAGTTCAGCCATGCTCCTCCCGGGAACCCCCCCTCTGGTTTGGGGGCTTCCCCGGTAACATTGATGCCTCCTGCAATAAATTTAGCCTGTCCTACTTACAGTCTGTCCTCATGTGGTGCGCTGGGGTGCAGGATCACTAGCAAGCCCCTCTGGAGCCCCTGGGGCGCTTCGCGCCAGCCGCCTAACCTCTGTTTTACTGTTCTGGGGGCGGGTCGATGGCGCCGCCCTATGACATAACCTGCACGTGCCCAGTAGGCAGATGAAGCCATTGGCGGCCATCTTGGTACTCCCATAGGAGTACATGTATTTATATGGCCAGCCTCTCTCATTCTGAGGGCGGATGTCAGAAGCATAACATCTCCCTTGCTGCTGAGGAGAAGCTTTCAAGTCTGCCTGTGCTGCTGCCTTCTGATGGAAGCCAGAGTTATTGCAGCTTCTTTTTTTTTCTCTCCTCTTCTTGAAAATATATATTTATTTATAATAAAAAAGGGGTGGGACTATTAGGTTGGGACCTTTCCATTTACTTTTTCTTTTCTTCTTACCCTTTGTGTCTCTCTTATCTCAGCCATCTCCTGTAGTCCAGTGGCACAAAAAGATCCTCAACATTCCACTAGGTAAGGGGCTGCACCATTCAATTTCCTATGTTTAATTGCAGCCCGCAACGCCGATCATCCCGCAGGGACTCACCGGCGAGGAGGTCCAGAGGCCACAGCCGCTCAAGACATGACCAGTATCACTCATCTACCCCTCGCACATCACACAAATCTCGCAGATCACCCCATCGATCTGACACACAACACAGTTCCATCCGGCCTGGGGACAAAGCATGCTAGGTCTGTGGCGGACAAGCTCTGCCGGGAAAACTGGTCTGCAAAACATGCTTTTTAGAAGCCACGGGGGATCGGGAAAAAGAAAAGCAAGAGTCCATTGATAAAATGAAGAAGCTGATTAAGGACTCAATTCGAGAACTGATCTTGTCCCAGGAGTTGATGGCCCGACCACAAGTGGGGGATCCCTTGAGACTCCAGTCCAGATGGCAGGTTCCGGCTCCAGCTCAGAGGACGAAGGGGACACAGCGGAGGAGAATGTGTCTACCTTTGATTTCGGGTTGATCAGCCCCTTCGTGGTAGCGGTCAAGAACGCAATTGAATGGGAAGAATCACCTGAGCCCCCTGCCAAGACAGGAAGGTCAGAAGTCCTTTTGACTTCTTGCCCACCCAAACCAGCCCGGTGGGTGCCCGTCTCAGGGCATTCTCTCAGGTTTGGGTGGAAACTTGCTCGGATCGTTGGGTCACCTCCACGATCCTTCAGGGGAATTTTTGGAGGTTCAAGCGCCAACCGCCCCGTTCTTCTTTTCTACCCACCAGGATTCCAAACTCCGAAGAGAAGCGCAAGGTTCTGCTACAATATGTCCAGACGCTAATTCATCAGCAGGCAGTGGTACCAGTGCCGGAGTCAGAAAGATTCTTAGGCTTTTATTCCCCAGTCTTCTTGGTACGCAAAAAGGCGGGAGGATGGAGGCCAGTTCTGAAGCGGTTGAACAAGTTTATCCGCCTCGAGCGGTTCAAGATGGAATCCCTAAACACGGTCATCCTAACTGTGCAACCAGGCAACTGGATGGTCTCTATAGACCTTCAGGATGCGTATCTGCATATACCAATACTTCACGACTTCCAGTCGTTCCTAAGGTTCAAGATAGGGGAACTTCACCTACAGTTCCAGTGTTTGCCTTTCGGCATATCCACAGCCCCCAGAACCTTCACCAAAGTGTTGGTGGCAATGCTGGCACCCCTCCGGGAGAAGGGGGTCCGTGTCTTACCTTATCTAGATGACATTCTCATCCTGTCGCAGGACAAAGAACTCCTAAAGATCCATGTTCAACAAGTCTTGGACACACTGATGAGGTACGGATGGCTAATCAATCACTCGAAGAGCCAGCTTACTACAGCCCAAAAGATGATATACTTAGGGGCACTGTTCGACACACGGAGGAGGGCAGTGTCACCGCCACCCGAGAAGATTCCCATAATCACAGGGAAGGTGAAGAAGGCCCTGGCGAGCAAAGCCATGTCGGCATTGGAATGTCTGAGTCTCCTCGGAACCTTTTCCTCATGTATCCCGATGGTAAAGTGGGCCCGCTGGCATCTCCGTGCTTTTCAACAGGGGTTTCTATCCCAGTGGAGAAGGAGGTCCCTTTCCCAGGAGGTGTTGATCACGGTATCAATGAAGTCCAGCCTATGGTGGTGGACGAAGCTGCCCAACCTTCAAAATCATTGCCATCTTGGCCCCATCTCATGGATCACACTTACAACTGATGCAAGTCGGTTGGGCTGGGGGGCACACTTCAGGGACCAGTTGATCCAAGGAAGATGGCAGTTCGACTCGGAGGATGTAGTATCAAACATTCTGGAGCTGAGGGCAGCCTGGGAAGCTATATCGCACTTGGCACCTCATCTCGTGGGCAACTCCCTCCTGTTACGTATGGACAACAGGGCGGCGGTAGCCTACGTCCAGAACCAAGGGGGGACCCACAGCAGGTCATTGTCACGCAAAGTGGCCCAATCTTAGCATGGGCCGAGGAGAACCTTGTAAACCTCTGAGCAGCGTATCTGCCAGCCTCCCAGAATCATTTGGCGGATCTCCTGTCCAGGGAATTCATCAACAACAACGAGTGGTCCCTGGACAACTGTGTGTTTCGGTGGATCTGTCAACACTGGGGCAGTTCTTAGTGGGACCTATTTGCATCCCCCCAGAATGCCAAAGCACCTAGTTTTTTCACAAGATACCCTGCCCAGAATTCAGCAGGAGTAGATGCTTTGGTTCAACCGTGGTCCTTCCGAATCGGGTATGCGTTCCCTCCTACCCCTCTGATTCTCAGATTCCTTCAACGCCTAACAGGGAAGGAGGTGACCATCCTGGCGGTGATTCCCTATTGGCCGAAAAGGCTTTGGTTCACGCTGTTGACCCAGCTGTCTGTTTGCAACCCTCTAGTCCTTCCGAAGATTCCCGGTCTCCTGTCGCAGGGGGACTACATCCACCCACCTTCAGAAATCCTGGATCTGAGGGCCTGGAAGTTGAAAGGAAGAGGTTGGAGGAGTTAGGTTGCTCTCATGAGGTAACCCAGACGTTGCTCCAAGCCAGAAAATTGTCCACTAATAGCTCCTACTACAGAGTATGGCAGAAGTTTTCAGAAGTTGCCGAATCCAACAAGTTTAATCCATTGAAGCCAGCTGTGCAGGATGTTCTACTGTTTTTACAGAAAGGTCTGGATGTAGGTTTGGGGCTCAATACCCTTAAAGTGAAAGTTTCAGCCTTATCAGCTCTGGCAGACATCAGGTGGGCCTTACATCCTCTGATAGAGCGGTTTATGAAGGCAGTACTGAGGTTAAGACCACCTAGAAAAACATTGTACCCGAAGTGGGATTTACACTTGGTGCTGGATACTCTAGCAGCACCGCCATTGGCTCCTACTGAGGACTGTTCTCTGGAGGATGTTACTCTTAAAGAGGTTTTCCTCATAGCTGTCACTTCAGGCCGTAGGGTTTCTGAAATTCAAGCCTTGGGTGCTCAAGATCCGTATATTACGTTCTTTCCAGATAGGGTCGTCCTACGACCAATCCATCAATTCATAACTATAGTGCCTACCACTTTAATCAGGAATGGGTTCTCCCAGCCTTTGAAGAAGATCCAGCTACATCAAAGTTGCATGAACTGGATGTTGCAAGAACTCTACGTCGGTACATTGATTTAACGCAATCTTTTCGTAGGGAGCAACGCCTATTTATCATTCCAAACGGAGGTAGAAAGGGCTTGGCAGCATCAAAATAAACTATTGCAAGCTGGATCGTACGTCTGATTCAAAGGGCTTATCGGGCTAGCGGTCTTCCAGTGCCTAAAGCAATCAATGCTCACTCTACACGGGGGATAGCCTCTTCTTGGGCAGCTCTAGCACATGTCTCTCCGGAAACAATTTGTCGTGCAGCCAGTTGGTCCTCATTTAATACCTTCATGGTCTATTATAGTCTGGATCCAGCTGCTCTAACTTCCCGTGATTTTGGGAAGAAAGCGCTGCAATTGGCAAGATTGGGAATCCTAATACACTATATTTCTGTGCAGTATCCCTCCCTATGAGCGAGTTATTTACCATATGTATGCTGCCATGGAGGCACCAGGAAAACGGAAAATTGAATACTCACCTTTCCGTAATTTTCCTTTCCTGGTGCCTATCCATGGCAGCATACGCCCTCCCTTTACGTAATCTGCATTTTTGAGTCTAGTTACAAGAATGGCGTAGGGGGGGTCAATTCTTACTTTTATAGAGTCAAGGAGGTCCTGTGGGTTGGTTGAGGGCGGAGCAACCACCATATGTATGTTGCCATGGATAGGCACCAGGAAAAGAAAATTACGGAAAGGTGAGTATTCAATTTTCCGTTATCTGAGAAGCAAGAAATGTGAGCATTTACAATTATTACAGGTATGCTTGATTGAGCAATTTTTTATAGTGACAGGAGTTTTTGCAGCTTACTCATCTATCAACTGCTATTCCCCTTTGCAGTGCTCTCTTGCCACTCTTTTCTCATTGCAGCTGATGCAAAAAAAATAAAACAGTACTTTGGGGTCTGGGGGCGCTTGTAACATCCTCTAATGATGCAGTACTCCTGCCTGACAATATTGGATGTGTTGGATAGAATATCCCCAGGGACATTGTGACTCATACAGGTAACCCCTTTATCCCCACTGTAGAAATTATGACATAGAGATTGGTGGGAAGAACCACGGTGATCGTCAAGGGTTTTACTATCTGACCTGCACAAAGCTGTTTTACCACACCACTACTTGATAGGTAAGCTTCAAAATGGACAGGGTAACTTTAAATAATATTTTTTCTATACATTCTGGATCAGCTAATGACGATATTAACATGTGACCGAATGTAAATGTGTCTGCACGCAAGCGATTTTTCATACCAAACAGATTTTCCAGATCACTTACTAACCAAAACTGACGCAATAGAATATCAGGCGAGATTTATTCTCCACAAAGAGCTTGATAGATGCACAGTTTAGGTAGGTAAAAGACAATGATTTAAACAGTGTACAAGAAACCTGTGCTGAGGAATGAGAAACAGTTATAAAATAGCAACCATACAGAGGGAGGAGGGTGGGGCAAGACACTGACTGCATTAGGAAGAACAGGGGCACACTAATACAAGGCAAACAGTACAGGCATTACACAAATGTACATACAGTAATCATGCCTGAAATCTTAGATTTCACAACTTTTATAAACAATACCATGTGTTAGACAATAAAGTCCAAGGCATGCCTCCAGAGACGTGTCCATAGGACCTAAAAAAAACAACATTTCTGCAACTATATTGCAATACCTTGAGTTGAAAGCCTCAGTAAATCACGGCTGTTGTAGTCTGTAGTTGAAAGCATCTCCTGTGTGTCGTGTAACGTTCCAAAGATATGTGCAGCTTGCAGTTTACAGGAACAGCCTCCCAGGCATGCCTGCAATGTGTAGCATTGTCCTTCTTACATAGATCCTTTCTTTGGCAGACCAAGTACAAGCTCACAGATTAGTTAGAAGAAAACCAGTGATAAACCTCATTTGGTTACCTTTACGTCTACCTTTCAATCTTCCCTATCATCTCTGGGCATTACCTTAGTATTAATACTGTAGAGAGGTGACCCCAGGTCACTGTGTGCGTTAGCAATCTAGGCCTGGTTTTGGTAAAGACAGGCCTGCTGATTGCACACCTGTGGGCTGGGTTCATATTATTCTCAGGGTTAGAACTCAGGGCCCCCAGTTGGAGACAGCTGCACCCGGGCAGACAGGAGGTCTGGCTCAGGAGTCAGGAGGACTACAACCGACAGACATGAGGTCTGTGTATGGGAGTCAGGAGGGCTCCCACCTTCCCTTAAAGAGAGGCCGCAGTTGGCAGCCAGAGCGTACAGGTCTGCTGGAGGCAGATGTATTCCGCAACAGCACAGTTTGAAGCTCATCCCAAGGAAGCTACATGGGAGCTTGGCCAAGGGATACTTGTGTTGGTCTGAGGATCAGACCTTAGGTCTAGGCGTGAGGCCTGAAGCAGCCGTGTGGCATGTGAGTAAGCCAGGAGGCTGAATTAACCATATACAGTGATGGTGGAATCCCCTGCGAGAGAAATCGCTGTGGTTTTTTGTGAATTTTTCACTCTTTAAATAAAATGGGCTTCCATGCCCTTAAAAAAACATAGTCTGGACTGACAGTACTTCTTCAAATTGCATGCACCACTTGAGATTAATTGCCCCAAATTGTTACAATACCCATTTGCGAATCATTGCAATGAATTTAGGGGGTTGAACACCCAATGTCACCTATTGTTAGATAAGAAGTTGTTTAACTGCAGTTCCTTACATGTTGCCACAAGATTAATACTGCAGTCGACCCTCAGCTGCTGAACTGGTCCCCACATAGAAAATATTTTTTGGAGGGAATTAATGAAACAAGAAAAATCCAAGAATAATCCAAGAAGAATTCATAGAATCAATAACTTTGATATGCATTGCTCAGATTCTGAGACAGGTAAATAGCAGAGTTACATTTTTCTGTTCCTGTTGGCAGTATACCTAATCGATGTAAAAAAAAAATATCAATTTTAGTATTACATTTTTTCTTTTTTTCACACTGTAACCTGAGCAATACAGGTTTACTAAATACTGTGCACTGCAAGTGCAGTTGAGGTAGATCTGAGGGGAAGTTCTGAAATGAGGGAAACTCTGCTAACTTCTATCATCCAATCAAGTTCAATCCAAACTTCTGTTTTTTTTTTCTTTTTTTTTTTCCTTGCATGTTCCTCTCAGATCTAGATCAACTGCACTTGCAGTGCACTTGAAGTGGACTAGTGTGTGCACTTCTGGATGCACTTGCAGTGCAAAGACTCTTTGCCTTTAGTAAATTAACCCCAATGTTTCCATAGTAACATTGTACTACTCTAAGGAAGTGATCAGAATGTTTTTTCCACATTATGATAGCTTATGCAAGTGAATTTCACTGGTATAAGCAACAATTTTAATGAATGAAATTGATTCATCCAGTGTGTATTTTTTGTGATTAGCTGTGATTGGCCACAGCTAATCATATGATACAGATGGGCTTTGATTGGCCCTGTCTCTATCATGTGATCATTGTGACCAGTCACAGCTAGCAATTCATTGTGTACAATTGTGTTGCTAGCTTTGACCAATCACAGCTAGCAACACAATTGTACACAATGAATTGAATAATTCAAAGTCATTCATTGTTTGCAATTGGCATGTGATCTGCTGTGATTGGTCACTAATACTATTGGTACCAGGAGTGGGCCGGTACACTGATTAGTAATCAGCTTTGTCTGATGGACACAGCCAATGACAGATCGCACCGCAGCGCGGCCCATGTCATCCTCCTGGGTCCCACCCAGCCATCAGTTGACACAGCTCATATTCTTACCACTTTCAAAATCCGCTGTACTGACAGGGGAACTCCTAGGCTCTCCCTGTTACATACTGTATTCTTTTAAGGTAAGCCCCACTGCTCGTCTTGCTTTTGCAGGAAAAAGATCTGCACATTCTTTTCTATTCAGTTCCTTGAGGACGGAGAGACAACATCCTCTACTTTGCTCATTGTTCAATTGTCACTGTGTCTAGCAATGTCCAGAACATTTGGTATATTTTTTTATTTTAGTATAAATGTTTATTTATAACATTTTATTAATTAACAGTACAGTCAAGAAGAACAGAATCACGTGAAAGTGAAAGTCAAAGTCAATAAATTTATACAATATAGATTATCCAGTAATAGAATGAGTGAGCCCCCATAGCAATAGAACAAGAAAGAGCACACACATGCTGCATCAAATAGGAGACTAGTTTATTCAGGTGGAGCTAGGTTATTCAAAAATACCCAAATATAGTTACCTAATACATGGTTAGCAAAATGAGCTAGTTGAAGGTTCAAAATGGGTACCCAAACGAAAGGAGGAAAAAAAGAAGCAAATAAAAAAAAAAAGTCACCCAGCATGCAGAATCTAAAAAAAAAAAAAACCCAACAATGAGGTCATCCTTTATTCAGTATAAGGTAGGTGTCCCAGACACTCCATACTGCATTGAATTTGTCCAGCGTGTTTTGTATTCTAGCAATAAGTTGTTCCATATGCGTCACTACTTTAAAGTGGTTCTTAAGCCTAAACATTTCTTACCTTAATGCATTTCCTGAATTAAGATAAAAAATGTTTAGGTAGTAGTATTGACCCCTTACCCCCATTTTCTTACAGTCCTTACTCAACCCAGCATTGTGTCCTTCTGTAGTGACTCTGTCATCTTTTCCCACTCTCACAAGCTTTGTCATTGAGAACCATTGACCTCTTCCTCTCCGTGTCAAACAAGTCATCCTTTTTTAGTGTTGAGCGAACACGGACTGTATTATTCGTGTTCGTACCGAATAATTGGATTTTTTTTACCCGAACACGGACACGGACACTTTACTGTATGTTCGGGTAAAAATCCGTGTTCGGTCGTTTTATTTCCGGGTTTTGCATGCTTTGGCGCTCTTTTCATGGCGGGCTTTCAACAGCCAATCAACAATCGTTTAACTGGTGTGCCTTAAGCCATCCCAGCCATGCCTGCAAATGTCTTAGTAGCTGTGATTGGCCGTCTGAAGCATGTGACCAAGTCTTTATAAGTTCGAGGCAGCCGCCGCAGCAGCGTCATTCTGCTGCTTAGCTAAGGGACAGAGCACACATCAATGTGCTGGCTGCTGATTAGGGAAAGATAGGCAGGAAAAAACCATTTGTGTCCGGATAGAATTGAGGGACAGGTCGGAGTGTTTAGGCAGGGCGAGTTGTAGGCATTTTAGGGATAGAGTCTGCTGAATTATAGGGTCAGTGTCTTCTACAAACTACAATCGATATTGCTGTGTGGGGGGTGGGGTGAATCTGCACTCAATCCTGATCTACGATCTCTTCTCAATCCTGTTAGGGACAGAGTCTGCTGAATTTTAGGGAAACTGTGTTCTACAAACTACAATCGATATTGCTGTGTGGTGTGGGATTGGAGATAGGCAGGTGTCAGTGATCCACATCCATTTTTCTGTGTGTGAGCTGCAGTGAACACAATCTTTTTGGGCTGCAGTGAACACAATCTTTTTGGGCTGCAGTGAACACAATCTTTTTGGGGTGCAGTGAACAAAATCTTTTTGGGGTGCAGCGAACACAATCCTTTTTGGTGTGCAGTGAACACAATCTTTGTGGGGTGCAGTGAACAAAATCCTTTGTGGGGTGCAGTGAACACAATCTTTTTGGGGTGCAGTGAACAAAATCCTTTTTGGGGTGCAGTGAACAAAATCCTTTTTGGGGTGCAGTGAACAACATCCTTTTTGGGGTGCAGTGAACACAATCTTTTTGGGGTGCAGTGAACAAAATCCTTTGTGGGGTGCAGTGAACACAATCTTTTTGGGGTGCAGTGAACACAATCTTTTTGGGGTGGAGTGAACAACATCCTTTTTGGGGTGCAGTGAACAAAATCCTTTTTGGGGTGCAGTGAACAAAATCATTTTTGGGGTGCAGTGAACACAATCTTTTTGGGGTGCAGTGAACACAATCTTTGTGGGGTGCAGTGAACACAATCTTTTTGGGGTGGAGTGAACAACATCCTTTTTGGGGTGCAGTGAACAACATCCTTTTTGGGGTGCAGTGAACACAATCTTTTTGGGGTGCAGTGAACACAATCTTTGTGGGGTACAGTGAACAGAATCTTTGTGGGGTGCAGTGAACACAATCTTTGGGGGGTACAGTGAACACAATCTTTTTGGGGTGCAGTGAACACAATCTTTGTGGGGTGCAGTGAACACAATCTTTTTGGGGTGGAGTGAACAAAATCATTTTTGGGGTGCAGTGAACAACATCCTTTTTGGGGTGCAGTGATCAAAATCCTTTTTGGGGTGCAGTGAACACAATCTTTTTGGGGTGCAGTGAACAAAATCCTTTGTGGGGTGCAGTGAACAGAATCTTTGTGGGGTGCAGTGAACACAATCTTTGGGGGGGTACAGTGAACACAATCTTTTTGGGGTGCAGTGAACACAATCTTTGTGGGGTACAGTGAACAGAATCTTTGTGGGGTGCAGTGAACACAATCTTTGGGGGGTACAGTGAACACAATCTTTTTGGGGTGCAGTGAACACAATCTTTGGGGGGTACAGTGAACACAATCTTTTTGGGGTGCAGTGAACACAATCTTTGTGGGGTGCAGTGAACACAATCTTTGGGGGGGTACAGTGAACACAATCTTTTTGGGGTGCAGTGAACAACATCCTTTTAGGGTGCAGTGAACACAATCTTTGTGGGGTGCAGTGAACAACATCCTTTTAGGGTGCAGTGAACACAATCTTTGTGGGGTACAGTGAACAGAATCTTTGTGGGGTGCAGTGAACACAATCTTTGGGGGGTACAGTGAACACAATCTTTGTGAGGTGCAGTGAACACAATCTTTGTGGGGTGCAGTGAACACAATCATTGTGGGGTGCAGTGAACTCAATCTTTGTGGGGTACAGTGAACACAATCTCATACTTCTGAAGATTTGAGGGTGCTGCCTGTTCCATACTCCCCCTACTCCTCATCTAGCCTTTTAGGGGTACAAACAATAGTAATTGGGGCCTAGTGTGGTTGTGTACGTGTGATATACATACACTTTTTTTGGATCATATTTTCTATTCCGCTATTTAATCAAAAACCTTTGGGGATCAGTTAAATTGGGGGATAGTCTGTGTTGGTACGTGTGAGAGAGATCCACCTTTCCAAGTTGTTGGGGTTCATCTCATACTTCTGAAGGTTTGAGGGTGCTGCCTGTTCCATACTCCCCCTACTCCTAGCCTTTTAGGGGTACAAACAATAGTAATTGGGGCCTAGTGTGGTTGTGTACGTGTGATATACATACACTTTTTTTGGATCATATTTTCTATTCCGCTATTTAATCAAAAACCTTTGGGGATCAGTTAAATTGGGGGATAGTCTGTGTTGGTACGTGTGAGAGAGATCCACCTTTCCAAGTTGTTGGGGTTCATCTCATACTTCTGAAGGTTTGAGGGTGCTGCCTGTTCCATACCCCCCCTACTCCTCATCTAGCCTTTTAGGGGTACAAACAATAGTAATTGGGGCCTAGTGTGGTTGTGTACGTGTGATATACATACACTTTTTTTGGATCATATTTTCTATTCCGCTATTTAATCAAAAACCTTTGGGGATCAGTTAAATTGGGGGATAGTCTGTGTTGGTACGTGTGAGAGAGATCCACCTTTCCAAGTTGTTGGGGTTCATCTCATACTTCTGAAGGTTTGAGGGTGCTGCCTGTTCCATACTCCCCCTACTCCTCATCTAGCCTTTTAGGGGTACAAACAATAGTAATTGGGGCCCAGTGTGGTTGTGTACGTGTGATATACATACACTTTTTTTGGATCATATTTTCTATTCCGCTATTTAATCAAAAACCTTTGGGGATCAGTTAAATTGGGGGATAGTCTGTGTTGGTACGTGTGAGAGAGATCCACCTTTCCAAGTTGTTGGGGTTCATCTCATACTTCTGAAGGTTTGAGGGTGCTGCCTGTTCCATACTCCCCCTACTCCTCATCTAGCCTTTTAGGGGTACAAACAATAGTAATTGGGGCCTAGTGTGGTTGTGTACGTGTGATATACATACACTTTTTTTGGATCATATTTTCTATTCCGCTATTTAATCAAAAACCTTTGGGGATCAGTTAAATTGGGGGATAGTCTGTGTTGGTACGTGTGAGAGAGATCCACCTTTCCAAGTTGTTGGGGTTCATCTCATACTTCTGAAGGTTTGAGGGTGCTGCCTGTTCCATACCCCCCCTACTCCTCATCTAGCCTTTTAGGGGTACAAACAATAGTAATTGGGGCCTAGTGTGGTTGTGTACGTGTGATATACATACACTTTTTTTGGATCATATTTTCTATTCCGCTATTTAATCAAAAACCTTTGGGGATCAGTTAAATTGGGGGATAGTCTGTGTTGGTACGTGTGAGAGAGATCCACCTTTCCAAGTTGTTGGGGTTCATCTCATACTTCTGAAGGTTTGAGGGTGCTGCCTGTTCCATACCCCCCCTACTCCTCATCTAGCCTTTTAGGGGTACAAACAATAGTAATTGGGGCCTAGTGTGGTTGTGTACGTGTGATATACATACACTTTTTTTGGATCATATTTTCTATTCCGCTATTTAATCAAAAACCTTTGGGGATCAGTTAAATTGGGGGATAGTCTGTGTTGGTACGTGTGAGAGAGATCCACCTTTCCAAGTTGTTGGGGTTCATCTCATACTTCTGAAGGTTTGAGGGTGCTGCCTGTTCCATACCCCCCCTACTCCTCATCTAGCCTTTTAGGGGTACAAACAATAGTAATTGGGGCCTAGTGTGGTTGTGTACGTGTGATATACATACACTTTTTTTGGATCATATTTTCTATTCCGCTATTTAATCAAAAACCTTTGGGGATCAGTTAAATTGGGGGATAGTCTGTGTTGGTACGTGTGAGAGAGATCCACCTTTCCAAGTTGTTGGGGTTCATCTCATACTTCTGAAGGTTTGAGGGTGCTGCCTGTTCCATACTCCCCCTACTCCTCATCTAGCCTTTTAGGGGTACAAACAATAGTAATTGGGGCCTAGTGTGGTTGTGTACGTGTGATATACATACACTTTTTTTGGATCATATTTTCTATTCCGCTATTTAATCAAAAACCTTTGGGGATCAGTTAAATTGGGGGATAGTCTGTGTTGGTACGTGTGAGAGAGATCCACCTTTCCAAGTTGTTGGGGTTCATCTCATACTTCTGAAGGTTTGAGGGTGCTGCCTGTTCCATACTCCCCCTACTCCTAGCCTTTTAGGGGTACAAACAATAGTAATTGGGGCCTAGTGTGGTTGTGTACGTGTGATATACATACACTTTTTTTGGATCATATTTTCTATTCCGCTATTTAATCAAAAACCTTTGGGGATCAGTTAAATTGGGGGATAGTCTGTGTTGGTACGTGTGAGAGAGATCCACCTTTCCAAGTTGTTGGGGTTCATCTCATACTTCTGAAGGTTTGAGGGTGCTGCCTGTTCCATACTCCCCCTACTCCTCATCTAGCCTTTTAGGGGTACAAACAATAGTAATTGGGGCCCAGTGTGGTTGTGTACGTGTGATATACATACACTTTTTTTGGATCATATTTTCTATTCCGCTATTTAATCAAAAACCTTTGGGGATCAGTTAAATTGGGGGATAGTTTGTGTTGGTACGTGTGAGAGAGATCCACCTTTCCAAGTTGTTGGGGTTCATCTCATACTTCTGAAGGTTTGAGGGTGCTGCCTGTTCCATACCCCCCCTACTCCTCATCTAGCCTTTTAGGGGTACAAACAATAGTAATTGGGGCCTAGTGTGGTTGTGTACGTGTGATATACATACACTTTTTTTGGATCATATTTTCTATTCCGCTATTTAATCAAAAACCTTTGGGGATCAGTTAAATTGGGGGATAGTCTGTGTTGGTACGTGTGAGAGAGATCCACCTTTCCAAGTTGTTGGGGTTCATCTCATACTTCTGAAGGTTTGAGGGTGCTGCCTGTTCCATACCCCCCCTACTCCTCATCTAGCCTTTTAGGGGTACAAACAATAGTAATTGGGGCCTAGTGTGGTTGTGTACGTGTGATATACATACACTTTTTTTGGATCATATTTTCTATTCCGCTATTTAATCAAAAACCTTTGGGGATCAGTTAAATTGGGGGATAGTCTGTGTTGGTACGTGTGAGAGAGATCCACCTTTCCAAGTTGTTGGGGTTCATCTCATACTTCTGAAGGTTTGAGGGTGCTGCCTGTTCCATACTCCCCCTACTCCTCATCTAGCCTTTTAGGGGTACAAACAATAGTAATTGGGGCCTAGTGTGGTTGTGTACGTGTGATATACATACACTTTTTTTGGATCATATTTTCTATTCCGCTATTTAATCAAAAACCTTTGGGGATCAGTTAAATTGGGGGATAGTCTGTGTTGGTACGTGTGAGAGAGATCCACCTTTCCAAGTTGTTGGGGTTCATCTCATACTTCTGAAGGTTTGAGGGTGCTGCCTGTTCCATACCCCCCCTACTCCTCATCTAGCCTTTTAGGGGTACAAACAATAGTAATTGGGGCCTAGTGTGGTTGTGTACGTGTGATATACATACACTTTTTTTGGATCATATTTTCTATTCCGCTATTTAATCAAAAACCTTTGGGGATCAGTTAAATTGGGGGATAGTCTGTGTTGGTACGTGTGAGAGAGATCCACCTTTCCAAGTTGTTGGGGTTCATCTCATACTTCTGAAGGTTTGAGGGTGCTGCCTGTTCCATACCCCCCCTACTCCTCATCTAGCCTTTTAGGGGTACAAACAATAGTAATTGGGGCCTAGTGTGGTTGTGTACGTGTGATATACATACACTTTTTTTGGATCATATTTTCTATTCCGCTATTTAATCAAAAACCTTTGGGGATCAGTTAAATTGGGGGATAGTCTGTGTTGGTACGTGTGAGAGAGATCCACCTTTCCAAGTTGTTGGGGTTCATCTCATACTTCTGAAGGTTTGAGGGTGCTGCCTGTTCCATACCCCCCCTACTCCTCATCTAGCCTTTTAGGGGTACAAACAATAGTAATTGGGGCCTAGTGTGGTTGTGTACGTGTGATATACATACACTTTTTTTGGATCATATTTTCTATTCCGCTATTTAATCAAAAACCTTTGGGGATCAGTTAAATTGGGGGATAGTCTGTGTTGGTACGTGTGAGAGAGATCCACCTTTCCAAGTTGTTGGGGTTCATCTCATACTTCTGAAGGTTTGAGGGTGCTGCCTGTTCCATACTCCCCCTACTCCTCATCTAGCCTTTTAGGGGTACAAACAATAGTAATTGGGGCCTAGTGTGGTTGTGTACGTGTGATATACATACACTTTTTTTGGATCATATTTTCTATTCCGCTATTTAATCAAAAACCTTTGGGGATCAGTTAAATTGGGGGATAGTCTGTGTTGGTACGTGTGAGAGAGATCCACCTTTCCAAGTTGTTGGGGTTCATCTCATACTTCTGAAGGTTTGAGGGTGCTGCCTGTTCCATACTCCCCCTACTCCTCATCTAGCCTTTTAGGGGTACAAACAATAGTAATTGGGGCCCAGTGTGGTTGTGTACGTGTGATATACATACACTTTTTTTGGATCATATTTTCTATTCCGCTATTTAATCAAAAACCTTTGGGGATCAGTTAAATTGGGGGATAGTCTGTGTTGGTACGTGTGAGAGAGATCCACCTTTCCAAGTTGTTGGGGTTCATCTCATACTTCTGAAGGTTTGAGGGTGCTGCCTGTTCCATACCCCCCCTACTCCTCATCTAGCCTTTTAGGGGTACAAACAATAGTAATTGGGGCCTAGTGTGGTTGTGTACGTGTGATATACATACACTTTTTTTGGATCATATTTTCTATTCCGCTATTTAATCAAAAACCTTTGGGGATCAGTTAAATTGGGGGATAGTCTGTGTTGGTACGTGTGAGAGAGATCCACCTTTCCAAGTTGTTGGGGTTCATCTCATACTTCTGAAGGTTTGAGGGTGCTGCCTGTTCCATACCCCCCCTACTCCTCATCTAGCCTTTTAGGGGTAGAAACAATAGTAATTGGGGCCTAGTGTGGTTTTGTACGTGCGAGATACATACACTTTTTTGGATCATATTTCCTATTCCGCTATTCAATAAAAACCTTTCTAGGGCAAGATCTTAAATTACAGAAATATGAGGAGACCGTCAAATAAGGGCCGTGGCCTGGGTCGTGGTGCTGCTGGTAGAGCTCCTGTTGCAAGGAGAGGACGTGGTCGATCTGTGCCAGCTACACGCACAAGTGAAACACCTTCCTCAAGTGTGAGTAGGCGACAGAACCTGCATCAGTATTTGGTAGGGCATCAAACGCCCCTAGAAGTGATGAGGCCAGAACAAGTTGAGGCGATAGTAGATTGGTTTGCTGCTGACAGTGCCTCCAGTTCCTTCACATTGTCTCCCACCCAGTCTACTGCAGAAAGGTCAGAGTTGGCACCTGCAGCCAATGTCCAACCGTCTTTCACCTCACCCCCTTGCAAATCAGGCCAGCAGTCTGAGCCCCAAGCCATACAGCAGTCTCTTATTCTTTTTGAGGACTCTGTCAGCAGGGTTTCCCAGGGCCATCCACCTAGCCCTGCCCCAGAAGTGGAAGAGATTGAGTGCAGCGATGCCCAACCACTTATTTCTCAAGATGAGTACATGCAAGGATCATCGCAGCACGTCTCCGATGATGACGAAACGCAGGTGCCAACTGCTGCGGCGTTCAGCATTGTGGAGACCGACAAGGAGGGCAGGGGTGAAGACTGGGTGGAAGATGATGTGGAGGACGATGAGGTCCTCGACCCCACATGGAATGAACGTCATGCAGGTGAACTGAGTAGTTTGGAGGAAGAGGCGGTGGTCGCACAGAGCCACCAGCACAGCAGAAGAGGGAGCAGGGTGCAGAAGCGGAGCGGCCGTGCCCTAGACACTACGCCCGCTACTGCCCAACGCAGCAAGGGAACGAGCGCACCAAAGTCAGCTCAAAGGAGTTCTCTAGCGTGGAAGTTCTTTAGAAAATGTGCTGATGACAGGACACGAGTGGTTTGCACCCTGTGCAATCAGAGCTTGAAGCGAGGCATAAACCTTCTCAACCTGAGCACAACCTGCATGATCAGGCATCTAAGTGCAAAGCACGAGCTGCAGTGGAGTACACACCTTCAAAACCAAGAAACGTCTCTGGCTCATCCTGCTTCCTCTTCTGCTGCAGTCTCGGCCGCTCCAGCCACATCTGTAGTGATACCGGCACCTGCCACCCCGCAAACAGACGATCTGTCAGCAACACCACCACCTGGGTCACCAACAACCATCTCCACAATGTCCCGTGGAAGCGTTCAGCTTTCCATCTCCCAAACACTTGAGAGGAAGAGGAAGTACCCCCCTACCCACCCGCGATCCCTGGCCCTGAATGCCAGCATTTCAAAATTATTGGCCTTTGAAATGCTGTCATTCCGTCTGGTGGAGACGCACAGTTTTAAAAACCTTATGTCGGTGGCTGTCCCACAGTACGTCGTGCCCAGCCGCCACTACTTTTCCAGGCAAGCCATCCCTTCCCTGCACAACCAAGTGGGGGAAAATATCAGGTGTGCACTGCGCAACGCCATCTGTGCCAAGGTCCACCTAACTACGGATACGTGGACCAGTAAGCACGGTCAGGGGCGTTATATCTCCCTAACGGCACACTGGGTAAATGCAGTGGCGGATGGGCCTGAGGCGGATAGCAATTTGGCGCATGTCCTTCCACCACCGAGGATTGCAGGGCGCTTCAGTTTGCCTCCTGTTCCTAACTCCTCCTACTCCGCTTCCTCATCCTCTACCGCCTCCTCATCCGGACAGCGTAACACCTTCACCACCAACTTCAGCACGGCCAGGGGTAAACGACAGCAGGCAGTTTTACAACTTGCCTGTTTGGGGGACAAACCACACACCGCGCAGGAGTTGTGGAGGAGCATGGAACAGCAGACAAATGAGTGGTTGCTGCCAGCGAGCCTCAAGCCCGGCCTGGTGGTGTGCGATAACGGGCGAAATCTCATAGCAGCTCTGGGCCTAGCCGGTTTGACGCACATCCCTTGCCTGGCGCATGTGCTGAATTTGGTGGTGCAGAGGTTCCTTAAAAACTACCCCGATATGTCAGAGCTGCTGCAGAAAGTGCGGGCCGTTTGTGCGCACTTTCGGCGTTCTCACCCTGCTGCTGCTCGCCTGGCAGCGCTGCAGCGTAACTTCGGCCTTCCCGCTCACCGCCTCATGTGACGTGCCCACAAGGTGGAACTCCACCTTGCACATGCTGGAAAGACTGTGCGAGCAGCAGCAGGCCATAGTGGAGTTTCAGCTGCAGCACGCACGCGTGAGTCGCTCTGCGGAACAGCACCACTTCACCACCAATAACTGGGCCTCCATGCGAGACCTGTGTGCCTTGTTGCGCTGTTTTGAGTACTCCACCAACATGGCCAGTGGCAATGACGCCGTTCTCAGCTTAACTATCCCACTTCTATGCCTCCTTGAAAAAACAATTCGGGCGATGATGGAAGAGGATTAGGCACAGGATGAGGAGGAGGAGGAGGATGAAGAGGTAACATTTCCAAGGCTTTCAGGGCAGTCATTCGCAAGGGGCTCCGAGGGTGGGTTCCTGCACACGCAAACGCCAGGGACGCAATTGTCCAGCAGGGGCACAGTTCTGGAGGATGAGGAGGATGAGGAGGAGGAGGAGCTGGAGGAGGAGATGGAACCATGTTCACAGCAGGGTGGCACCCAGGCCAGCTCATGGCCATCACTGGTGCGTGGCTGGGGGGATACAGAGGACACGGACGATACACCTCCCACAGAGGACAGCCTTTCGTTGCCTCTGGGCAGCCTGGCACACATGAGCGATTACATGCTGCAGTGTCTCCACAACGACCGCCGAGTTGCCCACATTCTAACTTGTGCTGATTACTGGGTGGCCACGCTGCTGGATCCCCGTTACAAGGACAACGTACCGTCCTTAATTCACTCACTGGAGCGCGATCGCAAGATGCGCGAGTACAAGCGCACGCTGGTAGACGCCATGCTGCTGGCATTCCCATCTGACAGCGGGGCCACAGTGGAAGCACAAGGCAGAGGAGGAGGAGGAGGAGGTCGCCAACGCAACCAGGGCACCGCCAGCACCTCAGAAGGCAGGGTTAGCATGGCCGAAATGTGGAAAAGCTTTGTCAGCACGCCACAACAAACAGCAGCACCAGCAGCTCAGATGGAACGTCTTAGCAGGAGGCAGCATTTTACCAACATGGTGGAGCAGTATGTGTGCACACGCCTACATGTAGTGAATGACGGGTCTGCCCCCTTCAACTTCTGGGTCTCCAAATTGGGCACATGGCCTGAGCTTGCCCTTTACGCCTTGGAGGTGCTGGCGTGCCCTGCAGCCAGTGTATTATCTGAACGGGTATTTAGCACGGCTGGGGGCGTTATAACAGACAAGCGCAGCCGCCTGTCCAGAGACAATGTGGACAAGCTCACGTTCATTAAAATGAACCAGGCATGGATCCCACGGGACTTTTCCGTACCTTATGCAGAATAGCAATGGATACCGACCTTACCCACCCATTGTTCCATTTTTGCTCTTTCTCACTCTTTTGGGGTGTACCCTCATTTAAAATTTTTGAAAAGAAGCAGTGTTGGCTACCTCGTCCTCCTCCTCAGGGCCAGATTAATGTAGGGGCTATTGGAGCTGCAGCTCCAGGCCCCTACCTTTTATATAGGCCCCGGGTTGGCCATATTCACTGTTACCGCTCTTCTGTCACTTGTAAACACAGAAGTCTGGCTTCTATGCTCGCTTCCCCAGGCAGCACCCTCAGAACCTCCCCACACAGCGTGAAGGCCGGACAAGGAGGGACAGTTGGCGATGCATGGATGTGTTTATGGGCTTCAGAGACAGCATCCCATGTTGAATTAGGCATGCATGGCTGCACCCTTCCTCCTCTGGGTGCATGGCAAGGCACGGCCCTTAAGGCCCTTCAAAATCCTCAGCACCAAGCCCATGATGCTGTTAATCCGGCCCTGGTCCTCCTCCACCGCCGCTTCCACCTACACCGCCCATAGGTGTGCGCAGCCTATTGCATTAAGGTGTGCACCCCAAAGTTGAAATACACATGCATGTGTTTGCCAGCAGGGAGAGTAATGTATCGGGGCCATGTACCTGTAGGCAAGGAGAAATAGAGCAGAGCAGGTCCCAGGGAGATCTTTCCCATCTCCTCACTGGCAATGCTATGTGCCCTAGGTGATTAGGGTGTGCCCAGGCACACCCAGCACACCCTGTGCGCACGCCTATGTCACCGCCACATCCACCACCACCTCAACCTCCCTCCTACTCCATATGGGCCTCGTCCTTCAGAGATGAAGAAGAACATTGTTTTATTTTTCTGTTTTTTTTGTTGTTTTAAGTTATTTCCCTATCCACATTTGTTTGCAGAGCACTTGCCATGCTCTTAATTACGTTTTGCTGCCATTTCCAGCACTCTAGCCCTTTCCTTTGGTGTTTTAGAGCCATTTTAGTGCCTTAAAGTTCGGGTCCCCATTGACTTCAATGGGGTTCGGTGTCCGGGAAAAGTTCGGTAAAAGTCCGGGACACGGACCCGGACTTTTTTTTAAAGTTCGGCCGAACCCGTCGAACACGGACATCTAGGTGTCCGCTCAACCCTATCCTTTTTCTCTGATCTGGTCCTCACAGGGCTCTCTGCCGGCCAGGGAGACTCCAACGAATACCTGAATCATTGCTGACCCCCCCCTTTCAGAAGGGGTTGGTGATTTTCTTTTTGTCCTGAGACTGAGACCGAGCTGCTCTTATGCAGAACACTTCACAGGCCACAGTTACTTTGGACCAATTCACTTGTTTAGCTGACGTTGATGTTCTGCCATATCGACACAAACCATCCTACAATATTTTAGTTGTTACTTCCTCACCTCTAAGTTTGACATTTTTTTAATTCACATAATTACTCGGCAGCTGGGGTGCTCAGTCCAACATTTATGTCCTAAAGTTTACCGGGTACGGTGGTGGCCGGGTAACTCTTTTGTGAAATGTATTAAATTTATTGCCAATGTTTGTTAATTTACAGTAATTCTTTTATTGTTCAGGGGTGGACTCGTGTGCCACTTTTGTGACCTTGTTCCTATCTCCTGATGGGGACAGCCTCACAATTGATTTACTGGGATCATACCCTGGGCAGGGCTTTGTTCTTTAGTTGCTTATATTATATGGCTTATTTTTTGCTTACAGTGCCTGTGGCCTTGCAATTTCCTACAAATTCTCTTTACTTCCTCTTCTTTTCTGTTTTCTTTTTGGACCTTGGCCTCACGTTCTGATCCCACCACATTGTTCCTGGATCCTGGGTTGGCTTGGTTCTCCCGTCGTCATAAACTTGAGCTTATACATCTGCATCCAGATAAGTGTGCTCTGCCACATCATGATGTGGGCTGTATACTCAACTAAGTACTTAATAATCATGCATATTGTGCAAGGATTTAATTCCCCCCCCCAAGAGAGGGAAAGCTTTCCATTATTATTTCAAACAGAGAGAGTTGATATCTTAATGTTACAGGAGACTCACTTTTCGAAGTCCTCGACCATGAGATATCTTAGTGTTTGGTATCCGCAGTTTTATTTATCTTCCGGTACTGAGAAAAAAGGGGAGTTGCTATCTGTTTTCATGTAAGGTGCCCTTCACTCCTGTTACCATAGTCAAGGATAAAGAGGATAGGTACATAATGGCAGTGAGTTATATCAATGACCAATTGATTTCTTTTTTTTACTACTATACTCCTAACTCGGGTCAGTTGGAGTTTTACTAAATATGCTAGTGTTTCTACTCTTGAAGGTGTGAGGACAGGTGATCCTGGGAGGGGATAGTAACTTACCTTTAGATCAGATGTTATATAAGTCGTCTCCTTACAAGTCCATAATCAAGCGCATACCCAAAAATAGTAGCAAACATGCGCAGGTGTTACATAACCATGACTTTATTGATGCTTGGTGGGAGGATAATGCCTCCAATAGAGATTACACCCACTATTCATATGTACAAGGTACTTATTTACCATATGGGACTTCTGTTAAAATCCTAGCTACTTCGTGGTCGGATCACTCTCCGGTTCAGTTATCCCTTTCCAATCTGTGGAAGAAACCTTGCCCCTCCCCATAGCATCTTAAATCGTCTCAGTTAAACGACCCGATTGTGTTTAAAGAGATAGAGACAGCACAGCGTACATTTTTTTTGTGAGAATCTGCCATCAGCTGCATCTCCCATTATCAATTGTGTGGCCCATAAGGTCACTCTCCACTGTACATTAAGGATGAAACATGCCCATGAATCACACAACAAGTGGCAGATCTAAATAATGTATTGTCCAAACAATGAGCATCACCACTAGGAATGATCGAACTTTTGAAAAGTTTGGTTCGACCAGAACACCCGAATTTCCCGAAAGTTCGGTTCGGATACCCGCACCCCATTGAAATCAATGGGACCCAAACTTTGGGATTCAAAAAACACAACTTTGAAGCCCTGAAACCTAATAAATGCTCCTAAAAAGTGCCTAGGGCTCTGGGTCATGCCCCAGGGACTATGAATCAGGCAAAAAAAAGTTCTTAAAAATTGTCGTTTTTGATAGAGAGCCAATTATTGGAAAAATTTATTGAAAAAAAAATGAGATTTCTTTGGATTTAGTGTCTGGGGGGGGGGGCTAAAAAGAGTACCTGTGAAGTTTCAGCTCTGTAGCATGTCCAGAACCAGAATTATAGCATGCCAAACCTTCAAAAATGACTTTTTTGCTTAACCGCGCCTTTCTTTTTCTCCTAATAAAGCAGATGCGTGTCACGCCTTTTGCAGTGGACTTAACGCTTACAACAATAACAGGTGTTAACTTGTCACTGAGGCTTTAAGTCCACTGCAAAAGGCTTTGCTACTCTGCGTCACACACATCTGCTTTATTTAGCGACAACTTTGGGTCGCATAGCAGTGTGCGTCTTGCAGGTGATTTTCACATCGCACAGTTGATAAAGCCTCAGTGACAACTATACATAAATAAAAATTAATCACAAAAAAAAACAGATTATTTTTCTTAGAATTTCAGTAGCGCAGGGATGGTGTTATCCTCCTTTCATAAAGTGCAAATAAATAAAGTGCATAAATTGCATAAATAATCCAAAACATCCAACTAAGCAAGAACAGAGTCCTTCAAAAGTCTTTGTTTATGTAGTGCCAGAGCTGGTGGTGGTGACATTGTACGGTGGTTCCTATAACTGACACCAATGACCCTGCATTAAAGGCACTGTGTATTGCTCTGGCACTACATAAACAAAGAATTTTGAAGGACTCTGTTCTTGCTTAGTTGGATGTTTTGGATTATTTATGCAATTTATGCACTTTATTTATTTGCACTTTATGAAAGGAGGGTAACACCATCCCTGCGCTACTGAAATTCTAAGAAAAAGAATTTTTTTTTTGTAATGAATTTTAATTTATGTATAATTGTCACTGAGGCTTTGGCAACACTGCGCGGTGAAATTCACCTGCAAAAGGCACACTGCTATGCGACCCAAAGTTGTCGCTAAATACAGCAGATGTGTGTATGGCTGAAATGTATTTTGCACAATAGCTGACTAGCAAGCACGTATACCTGCTGTAGATATATCAGCAGTGCAACGTGCTCACTAGACGGAACACTGACACTTAAAAGTATCCCTACAAAAACTAGATTATTGAATCTAACTATAGTGGTACATAGTACCCTAACTACACTGCATATCCCTCACACTAAAAGAATAGCTCCATACAGCAGAAGATAATTTCTAACTGACACTGTCCCTTTCAATTTTTATTTATTTTTTTCTAACTCAAACTGCACAATTGCTGTATTTCTAACTACACTGACAATCTTTCTGTAAGCTGACTGCTCTTCTGCTGATATGGAGCTTTACAAGCAATCGGCTATGCAGCAACGTTGTTTAACACAGCAGGAGAAACACAAATGCTTCCACTCTCTTCCAAAGCCTCTGTATTACAGTGCTAGAGGTTAGGCAGGGCTATGTTATATACTGGGGGGCGTATTCACTCCTGATTGGCCTCTGGTCCCCGTAGTCACTCCAATCATGTTCCTAGCAGACTCCTGCCCTCTCATTGGCTTTTACTGACGTTTCTGGGCCAATCACGGGCTTTGTTGTTATTCTTGGATATACGCAAGGCTTTTTATTCCTTTTCTTTGGACTATCTCTTCTATGTATTAGCTCAATTCAGGTTTTAGTCATGATTTTTGTCAGTGCTCCCCCACTGAGTTCTTAATGATAAAGGGATATTCCTCAAGCCCCCTTTCTACCAGGAGAGGTACTCGTCAGGGTTGTCCACTATTCATGCTACTATTTATCCTGACCCTGGAGCCTTTAGTAATTAAAATCTGCACCTTCATTAATATTCGGGGTAAAGAATGTGGAAATAGGGAAAATAAATGTGTCCTCTTTGCAGATGACATCTTGATGATGGTCTCATCACCTATCACTACTCTTTCCAAACTTTACGCAATACTTAAACCTTTTACAATCATCTTGAGTCTTAGAATAAACCATGATAAGTCTCAGACCATTAATATATCTCTGGAGGATAGCACACTTTCCACTTTTAAACAGTCTTACAATTTTATTTGCCACTCTGAGGCTCTCTCATTTTTGGGCATTAATCTCACTCCATCCTTACACACTCTACATTCCCAGAATTATCCTGCACTATTCAAAACGTCTAACAGCTGACATGGCCAGATGGTTGCTCCACCTGCCATTGTGGTTTGGCAGACTACACTCTCTTTGAAGATGAACTTTCTTCCTTAAAGTCTTATACTTATTCCACACCTTGCCAGTGGCACTTGTTGGGTCTAATTTGTCCACATTTCAAAAGATACTTATATCTTTTGTTTGGGGGGACAAAAGGCCTAGGGTGAGCAAGCACACATTGTTAACTCCTAAGAGGGGGGGTGGGCTGGGGATACCAGATTAGCCAAATTTCATTCCAACCAGCCCCACCCTATTTGGATGCAAGTAGAGGCATTTGCATGTCTGAATTGACCGATCTCTCATATCCTATGACTGCCACCTAAGGAACGAGCTCCAATTCTATGCCCAGCACTCAGATAACGCATCTCTTAAATGCCTTATCACCGAATTCAGATATAATAACAATATCTTCTATGGATTTTTTGTGTGAGACGTTTGTTAAAATCCTGGGGCATGTTTCAGAAATCTATACTATTTTAACAAATACCCCTGTTAAACAGGGTTACATGGAAAAACGGGGGGGTAGACCTCCAGAAAACGATTGAGCTGGGCGAATGGCACTCTATAACCAAGGTCTCTGATTAATACCTTTATTATTGAAGCAAATTATAAAGTGCTAATGAGATGTTAGGCTGTTAGGATGGCAAACTATGTTCAGGGACCGTCTCCCTTGTGTTTCCTAGGATGTGGACACGAAGGGATGATGTACCACATATGGTGGCAATGCTCTAAGGTGAGGCATTTTTGGATTATGGTGTACAACTTCATCTACACTTGCTGGGTTGCAAGGTGCAGGCAGCCCTGAGACCCCAGAGAGGTCTCATAGCTTTTATATTCATATCAGCAAAAATTATTATTGAAAAATCTCAAACAGTTCAAGCACAAACTTTCCTGGATTATGATAAATGAGTGCATGTCAGCAATCTTGAATGATAAAATGTGGATATTTGAGAAAGTTTGGGACCCATGGGTCAAGTACCTTACTGGATTAGGGCACGATTAAGGCAGTTTCAGAATGGTGGGATTTGGTATGCAGGTACTCACTTTTGTTGCCAGCGGTTTAGACATTAATGTGTGTTGGATTATTTTGAGGGGACAGCAAATTTACACTGTTATGCAAGCTGTACACTCACTACTTTACATTGTAGCAAAGTGTACTTTCTTCAGTGTTGTCACATGAAAAGATATAATAAAATATTTACAAAAATGTGAGGGGTGTACTCACTTTTGTGAGATACTGTATGTTGATTTCCTGAAAGTGGGAAGTGAGGTGAGATTAAATTGATAGAAAATTTTACAAGATTTAACTATTTTAAAGAATGTTGCATAGTGTGGTCTGTTATTGGGGGTCTTTGGTGAGGGGGTAGACAATTAATTAAAAAATGGGAGATGGAGCACATTTAACAATGATGGCATTGGTCTGAAGGGGAGTGATGCTAGGGATGCAATTTTAGCTGAAGTACTGGAGTACTTTTTCTGATTTCAGCACTCCTACGCCTCATTCTATCCTACAGCAATAAAGTACGGTGGCCTTTAGCCTCCACCTGTGTAGGTGCCAGATGAGCTTCAAGATTTTCCTTTGTTTGATGTCCATAACATGGCTGGGAATTGGAATTGGGAAAGCCCCAAAATTAGAATCAGTGCAAAGGTGCATTTTACCCCCCCCCCCCTCTTCCGGCCCTAACGCAGCTGCCTAAGCAGCCTTAAGCCTCCAGAATATGTCCCTGACTGCCACAAACTGTCCCCACTTGAAATAAAAGTCTGTGGTCAGCTGTCAGTGCCTTGGCTGATCCCTGCTGCAGTTACCTTGCTGCTTCTGTTAGGGCTGCTCTGCAGACAAAAATAATAAAGCCAGGCTGGGCATGGCTGGAGGATGGAGAAGACTCCCAGCAGGGGGATGTGAGAAGTGGAGTCCCAGCAGGGGAGTGCTCTGATCCAACAGCAAGGAGCTTGCACTCAGACCAGAGCTGGGACAAAGGTCATCCAGCGCCCAGAGCAAAGATGCCAAACAATCAGGAGTCCTACTTTAACCTCAGAGTCCTGCTTTACATCAGAGTTCCCCTTCATATCAGCAATGGCCCTCTAAATGGGGAGCCCCCCTACATCAAGGATCCCCTTTACATCAGGAGTCCCCCTTTACCATCAGAGTCCCCCAGTATTTCAGAGCCCCCCTTTACATCAGAGTTTCCTCTGACTTCAGAGCTCACAGCGCTGGATACTGAGGCTGCTGGAGGAGAGGAGGCAGAGTTTTGGGAGAGGAGAGCAAAACACTGCGCAGGGAGAAAAATGGGGAAATGGAAGGGGCGAATGGTGCACAGGTCTGGGACATGGAGTGCCAGGGTGTGTCTACCCAGATGCATTTTACCGGCCGCCCCCCCCCCAGCCTGGCACCCAAAGGTGGCTGCCTGTGCTCCTTTTTGGTGGTGCCCGCTCTGCCTAAAACAATCTAAAAGTTTAGGTTAAATAGGAATTTAACTCACAGCAGGAATAAGTGAGATTAATACATGAGTAAGGAAAATGAGTGGGCCAGGTAAAAATTGTAGTTCTCGTGAATCTGATGAGGAAGATGGGGATTCAAGTTTAGGTTTATGGCTTTATCTTTGGTGTCATTAACCTGAAGATTTGAGATGGTTGCAAAAGCCGAAAAGGTGTTGAATAAATTAGGAAGGATAATATAGGGAATAGAAATGTGCAATAGGAAATGATCTGTGAACCTACAGTAATTTAGTTTATGGTGTTTTCCTGCAAGTTCTAATTTTCAAATGTCCAGATGCAAACCAATATTGACTGCGAGGGGCCCCTGACCCAGGATCTACAATACTTTAACCACTGGGATTTTTCACAAGGATCTTTATGTCTGTGGTCAAATGAGATATTGGTTTGTGGTTAGACCAAGAATGGGGATCAGAGAGAGGTTGGTTTAGGAAATATGACTATGTTGGTTTGAATGTCAGTCCATAGTGTTTCTAAACAGGAGTCACTTTTCTTAAGGGGATTAAAAAGGAGCTTTTAAGTGTTGGATCAGGACATTAGAAAATTTCTAATAGAATAAGGCAATAGAGCCATCTCTTGCTTGAGCTTCCGGCCTCTCCTGATTTGGAAACAGGAAGCCCTAATACACTGATTACGGACAGTCCAGCCACTCCTGTGAGTCCCACAGTCTGTCTGGATGTGATTGAGGAATCGATCTGGGGCCCAGTCAAAGGGGGTAATGAGGACCCCATTGATCCCCATCCATCTACTGCCCCAGAGTCAAAATCAGAAGTTGATTTCTTACAACGTGACTTGGCCGAGGACACTACTGTCTGCCACCTTTTGTGGTCTAACCTGGGGGCTGCTCCCTGCAAAGTACTCTGATTATGTTGTTTGAACGTTTTCCTGTTGTGCCTTCATTATGTTCATTGCATTTCTCCTGTCGTTCTTTATGATGGTGTGATGCCAAGGACTGAAGTTGTCAAAGAGTTGGGGAGTGTAGGCAGGTGTAGTGTATTTTCTCCACTGTAGGTGGCACTTGTCCACAGTGGCAATACAGTTGGAGGGGAAGCCAAGAGGAATATGGTTTCTCTATGGTTTCCTGGGTCATTGGGGAAGCTTTTAGATCAGATGCTGCTGGCCCATGTAACTCAGGCAGCCATCTTGGGTCAGGCAGAGCCTATTTAAGGCACTGGCTCTGAGGCCTGGCGTGGATTTTGCATGTGGTCAGTGTAGGGACAGTTAACCCATCTGACAGAGAAAGTGATTAGAAGCAGGGAGAGGTTCCAGTTGAGTAGTGAAAGGATAGGGACATGCCATCCTTCCTGAAGATCTCCCCATATGGGCATAGACTGGCCAGGCTCCATTTCACCCCTCAAGACAAATGCTGTTGGCACATAGGAGAACCTGCTCTACTACACATCGCTTCTGCATTTTGTCAGCGTTCCCGGTCAGGTGCCTTTCCACTGGGCTTGTTGTGAATTGTCGAACTTCAATACAATTTCAACTTTCTGCAATTGGACTCTTGAGTGTTTACTGCCACCGCACCATGCTGCATCTCCCCATAAGCAATTTCACTCATTACTAATTATAAACCACAGTCAGGTTAACAGGTCCTGTCTGCATACTTGCAGCATACTTGTAGTCTTCTCAATTGTGCCCTAGCACTTTTTGTACTAGGGATAAGCAGGTGAATTAATAAACAAACCAATTAGTGAGTAAATGGGTAAATGATTGCACATAAGCACAATGATAAACAAGTTTTGGAACGCGTTTCTGGATGCAAAAATATACACTGTTCAAAAGAAATAAAATAAAGGGACACCTTTGAATCAGAGTACAGCATCAAGTAAATTAAATTCCTGGGATATTGATCTAGTCATATAAGTAGCAGAGAGGGTTGTTAATCAGTTTCAGATGCTTTGGTTTTATTGAAATTAACAACAGGTGCACTAGATGGGCAACAACGAGACAATTCCCAAAACAGGAATGGTTTTACAGGTGGAGGCCACTGATATTTTTTTTCCCTACTCATTTTTTCTGTTTTTCACTAGTTTTGCATTTGGCTAGGGTCAGTGTCACTAATGACATCATGAGGCAATACTTGGACCCTAGAGAGGTTGCACAGTCCAACTCATCCAGGATAGCACATCAATATGTGCCATTGCTAGAAGGTTTGCTGTATCTTCCAGGACAGTCTCAAGAGCATGTAGGAGATTCCAGGAGACATGCAGTTACTCTAGGAGAGCTGGATGGGGCCATTGAAGGTCCTTAACCCATCAGCAGGACTGGTATCTGTTCTTTTGTGCTCACTGCCCAGCACCATGGAGCTTGATTGGCATTTGCCATTGAACACCAGAAGTCTGCCACTGGCACCCTGTACTTTTCATAGATGAGAGCAGGTTCATCCATGTGACAGATGTGAAAGGGTCTGGAGAAGCTGTGGAGAACGTTATGCTGCCTGTAACATCGTTCAGCACCAGTTTGGTGGTGGCTCAGTGATGGTCTGGGAAGGCACATTCATGGAGGGACGCACAGACCTCTACAGGCTAGACAATGGCACCCTGACTGCCAATAGGAATGGGGATGAAATCCTTGGACCCATTGTCAAACCCTGCGCTGGTGCATTGGGTCCTGGGTTCCTCCTGGTGCAAGACAAGGCCTGGCCTTATGTGGCGAGATTATGCAGCCAGTTCCTAGAAAATAAAGGAATTTATACCATTGAATTGCCCCCACACTCGCCTGACCTTATTCCATTAGCACACCTCTGGGACATTGTGTTTCAGTCCATCTGATGCTGCCAGGTTGCACCTCAGTTAGTTTAGGAGCTCAGTAATGCCCTGGTTCAGATCTGGGAGGAATTACCCCACGACACCACCTGTCATCTCATTAGGAGCTTACTCTGATATTGCAAGGCATGCATACAAGCACGTGGGGGCCATACAAACGACTGAGTACCATTTTGAGTTGGTGCAATGAAATTTTAGCAAAATGGACTAGCCTGCTGCATCATTTTTTTACTTTGATTTTTGGGGGTGTCTTTGAGTTCAGCCCTCTGAAGGTTGATCATTTTCATTTCCATCAAATAATGTGGCATCCTTTCATGCCTAACACATTACCCAGTCCATATCAGTATAGATATCCAGCATGATATTTTTCCCCATTGAGATCTGATGTATTTTCAAAGTGTCCATTTAATTTTTTAAGCAGCGTAATATACAACTATTCTTGAATGAACCAGACAGTATAATGCTAATATGAATTGTTTAAACCTACTTATAAGACTAAACTGACACTTATAGTCTATTTCAGTATAAATGATCACAAGTAAAAATTATATTTGCTAATACTATTCCTTTCTTGTGCATTTTTCATCCAGTTTGTGAACCATTGTCTCTTTGTTAGAATAAACATGAGAGTTATTTACCAAAGCTCTGTGTCTTCTTACTGTGTGATATCAGCTGCAGGCAGATCCACTTTCTTGGCAACTGTATTCAATTTCCAGGAGAACCTGCCTGCAGAATGCACCATGTTTTATGAAAAAAATGGAAAAAAGATAACAAAAGCTGGCTTCATGCCCAGTAAGTGTATGTCCATATTCAAACATACTTCCACACCCCAGGCAGTTTCTCTTGTTGTGAGTTGGATAAGATCCTAAATCAAACTTTAAATCATCCCTTTGCAAATTGCAAATAATCATGAGCTTTGACGCCAGCAGCATTTTGTGTTCTTCAAATAGTTATTCAACTAAAACTACATGAATAAATAAACAAGAATAAAGATTGTCCAACCAGAAGTATGATTGCTAATGGTAGAATAACATTTTAACTCCTTAGAAGGAAATTTTAAGCGACATTTTACAGTTATGTATGTTATGGTTCATATTATTGTCCTGGTGATGTTCCATTGGTAGTACATTGTATAATGCTTCACTTTATCTCAGTCTTTCCCCACAACGAAATAATTCAGAACAACTTGCAGTCTTGTATAAACTTATTCCAAAGAAAAAAACTAGGAAGCCAAGAAGTATTGAAAAAAATATTTTAAGGCATGCTGTGTAAATGGGAAAATATAATAAACATATAGTGCAGGCTTCCAAATTTGACAAAAAAAAGTGGAAATACATTTTATGACTTCCATTTAACCACTTTAAGACTGGTCATTGTAAATTAACTGTTCTGAGTGGCCACTTTTTTGGCTGGGTATACATTATAAGTTTTTTTTATCATTCAACCCATCAGGTTGCTATTGAGTTCCTCACAGGGTGACTGACCCCCACAACCCTTCCTGCCAGAACACACTGAACAGCATTGGCAGCCATTTGATTGGATGCCAGTCAGAAGCTGGTTTTACAGCATGCCCGTTTGACAGAAGATGGTCATATGACTGGCTTCTGCAGAACATACAGCTGTACACATGAGCTGAAAGTCAGCTGGTTCCAGCCAAACCGACCATTTTTAGCCTGTTTGTATCCAGCTTTAAATGTCCTTTTCTTATTGTGCTAATCTGACATCCCGTATCACAGCACTTTTCAATGTCACTGGAAAGTGCAGATCACAGAAAGAAAGGTGTCCTCTGTTAAAAAAAAACAGGTTCTCAGCCCATACTGTTCATACTTGAGTTAAATTGCCAGTAGAATCTTTGTCAACAGATATGCCTATTCTTTTTCTTATTAGCTTTAAGTCATTTATCAAGTAACAAACACAAACGCTGTGTTTCCTACATGACAATATTCAGCACAAACCAGAAAAGAGTTTGTTTAAGCTCTATATTATGCATCAAAATTGAAACATCAAAGCAAACAATGCTTTGCATATCCATTGCGCGACCATGTCTACCCAATTTCAGGACTGTATTTAAACCTTATGCTTTTCTAGGCCCACCCGGAAGATGAAATCCTTTTGTAAAAGTTCTGCCTACTGTATACATTTTCCACTTTTCTATGAACAATACACAAGCCTATGAAATGTGTCAAAAGAGAAGTATAGGATTTGTTTTTTGTTTTATTTTTTTGATCATACTTATCTAGGTGGATGCAGCGTTGTTCTGATGCTGCATTTGTCCCCCCACCCTCCCGTCCCGGGTCTAACACTGAGAACTAAATGATCAAACACAGCCGAATGCTCAGGTTCTCACAGCTCCCTAAATAGAGAGCCGGTGACTGTCAGTCACCAGCTTTCTGTTCTGCCCCCCTTGCTCACTGAAGCACTGGGCTGTGGAGCGGCTTGCTGAGAGGCTGAGCTGGGTGCCGGTCCAGGCATGTGGGCGGATTCTGACCATATGGTTCCAATCTTTCCTGAGCCTGGACCAGGTCTGTGACATCAGCTGACAGCCCGCTGTCTGAAAATGGGCACAGGAGTGAGAATGAACTGCACTCCTGTGATCCACAGGAGAAGTACAGCCAAGCAAGGTTTGGCTGTACTTCTCCTTTGAATAATAAGCAACTGATAAAACATTGGGTTGAAGGCAAACTTACCCTTGTGTCATTGTTTTAGTAAAACCTACAACTAGAATGATCTATTGGAGGTAGCATGATGTCTTATTATTGAGTAGGAGGGCATTTCAAAAAGAAAAAGGTGGGATGGTTTCACAGTTTGTGAACTACGAAGAGTCTTTGGACTGCTTTTAAATAATGAAAAGGAAATCAGCGCTCAGGTTTCGATAATAAAGTCCAAAGATGGGTGGCTGCCAGCAATTTCTGATAAAGACAACTCAGATCAAATAAATTATGTTATGGGTTTGCGGCGCTCAGGTAATAGTCCTTTTGAAGAAATGGGGACAATCCAATCTGCTTACCAGATGAAAGGATAAAATAGACCTGACGATAGGTAGAGTAGATGCAAAATCTCACTAATCCAGCTTGGCTTAATGATCCAGCTTGGCTCAATCAGATCAATGTAGATGGCAGGGAATATGCAAATAAACAAGCAAACATCTCATGGTGCAGTATATCCCAACTTTTTAAATTAAGAGCAAAGACCCGCCACCAAGAGCTAGAAAGGCCCCTCAATAAATTATAAAAAAGGGGCGCTCACCAGAAAAATTATAATTAAAACTGAAAGACCGTCACCAGAATCACATTAAAATCATCAGACAATGATGGTCACACAGGCTGCTTACCAGATGAAAGTAAAACAGTATGCTGTTAATTTATAACAAACTTCTCTTCACTTCCGATGGCCAAACTTCAAAAGGATCAAGTCTCAACAGCTTCAAAAGTGAACTCAAAAAATGGGGAAAGAAAATTGGATATAGTGTAGTATGTTTTAAACACCAGACCAGTTTCTAATGAAAGACCACCACCAAGTTCCTTGTGTATAGCAAGAAATCACCTGTAGATAAATGGGCTGCTTACCAGATTAAGAAGGCATCAATACAGATCACAGGGATCCAGCAAGGTTCTTTATGACAAAGGGATCTCATGCAGAGGATGGTCAAACATTCAGATGAGCAGATCCACCAAGGGGGTGTCAATACCAAAATAGAGGAAAGAGGCTCATGGTGCAGTATTTAAAACTCACTTACATTTATTGTAGTCACTTACATGTAAAACTTGTAAAATCAGCAGATACACAGAGGAAAACCGTAGTATATATTCAAAAAGCGTGTCCTGTGAACTGCAGGAAGGTCATCTGATGCATTGCGGCCAATCAGGTCATATTTGCAGCCACAAAAGATGTATTAGCTGTGCACAAATAGTCCCAGCACATGGACAATGTCATAAAAGAAGTATTGCAATTGGAAAAGTTGCCCTAAATTTTTTTTTTTTTTACAGCACAAATCCTTTTTTTTTTTTTTTTTTTATCATAAATCAGCCAGAACTGACAGCAGCCATTAAATACATGTCAAATTCATATAGGGTCCATTCACACATCTGTAAAATGGGTCCGCATCTATTCCACAATTTGGCGGAACCTTTACAGACCCATTGATTTTCAATTCCAGTCTGAAAAATTAGGCATTCACAGGATAAAGAAGTAAGTGTCGGCCATTCCAGGCCCCAAAAATTAGGCCACATGCGTTTACCTGACAGCTAAGAACGTTGTATTCTGTGGCTGAAGGTACATTAGGCATTCACAGGATACAGAAGTAAGTGTCGGCCAGTATTGGCCCCAAAAATGAGCCCACATGGGTTTACCTGACAGCTACGAACGTAGTATTTGGTGGCTGGAGGTACATTAGGCATTCACAGGATACAGAAGTAAGTGTTGGCCTGTATAGGCCCCCAAAAATTAGCCCACATGGGTTTACCTGACAGCTAAGAATGTAGTATTTGGTGGCTGGAGGTACATTAGGCATTCACAGTATACAGAAGTAAGTGTCGGCCTGTATAGTCCCCAAAAGTTTGCCCACATGGGTTTTACTGACAGCAAAGAACGTAGTGTATTTGATGGCTAGAGGTACATTAGGCATTCACAGGATAAAGAAGTAAGTGTCGGCCTGTATAGGCCCCAAAAATTAGCCCACATGAGTTTAACTGACAGCAAAGAACATAGTATTTGATGGCTAGAGGTACATTAGGCATTCACACAGTATACAGAAGTAAGTGTCAGCCTGTATAGGCTCCAAAAATTAGCTCACATGGGTTTAACTGACAGCAAAGAACGTAGTGTATTTGATGGCTAGATGTACATTAGGCATTTGCAGGATACAGAAGTAAGTGTCGGCCTGTATAGGCCCCAAAAATTAGCTCACATGGGTTTAACTGACAACAAAGAACGTAGTGTATTTGATGGCTAGAGGTACATTAGGCATTCACAGGATACAGAAGTAAGTGTCGGCCTGTATAGGCCCCAAAAATTAGCCCACATGAGTTTAACTGACAGCAAAGAACATAGTATTTGATGGCTAGAGGTACATTAGGCATTCACACAGTATACAGAAGTAAGTGTCAGCCTGTATAGGCTCCAAAAATTAGCTCACATGGGTTTAACTGACAGCAAAGAACGTAGTGTATTTGATGGCTAGATGTACATTAGGCATTTGCAGGATACAGAAGTAAGTGTCGGCCTGTATAGGCCCCAAAAATTAGCTCACATGGGTTTAACTGACAACAAAGAACGTAGTGTATTTGATGGCTAGAGGTACATTAGGCATTCACAGGATACAGAAGTAAGTGTCGGCCTGTATATGCCCCAAAAATTAGCCCACATGGGTTTAACTGACAGCAAAGAATGTAGTATTTGATGGCTAGAGGTACATTAGGCATTCACACAGTATACAGAAGTAAGTGTTGGCCTGTATAGGCTCCAAAAATTAGCTCATATGGGTTTAACTGACAGCAAAGAATGTAGTGTATTTGATGGCTAGAGGTACTTCAGAAATTCAAAAATAATGCAAAAAGGCATTCACAGTATACAGAAGTGTCGGCCAGTATAGGCCCCAAAAATTAGCCATTCAATGGACATGAAATGCCTTTTATGCCACTGTATTTAGCGAAGACAAGGACCAGGTGGATGGCGGTCTGACAGATATTTGTGGCCTGTCATGAGGAATTTCAATGAAACATGGTCTACTGGTCACATGTGTTAAATTCCTCAGAGATCCATGCCTATTTCATTTTTATAAATGTGAGGTAGTCTACACTGTCATGAGCTAGGCGAGTGCGCTTATCGGTCAGGATCCCCCCTGCTGCGCTGAACGTCCTTTCAGACAGGACACCGGATGGGGGGAAAGCCAACAGTTCCATTGCAAATTGTGGAAGCTCTGGCCAGAGTTCAAGCCTGCCCACCCAGTAGTCAAGGGGTTCATCACTCCTCAGAGCATCCACATCGGCCGTTAACCCGATGTAGTCGGACACCTGTCGGACACCTTTTTTTACGCTCAAACATTTGAGCCACAGAAGCCTGCCTTTTTCCAGAACAACGTGACGATGGCATCATGGAAGGTGGAGTGGAGGACAACTGTGAGGAGACAGGAGAAAGAGAAGGAGATGAGGCTGGACGGTTAGAGCCTGGAGTGTGGCTTTGTGGGTTCTGATGGTGTTGCTCCCACTGGGCTCGGTGATGGGATTTCAGGTGCCTTCTTAAGGCGGTTGCCCCTAGGTGAGTGTTGGACTTACCGCGACTTATGTGTTGACTGCAAAGGCTGCAGATGTCAACACTGTTGTCAGCAATGGACACATTAAAAAAAGCCCACACTGGGGAGCCATGTGCCGGCGTCCTGGGAGCCCCAGTGTCAGGGTTACCTGATCCGAGGCCGAGGTGCTGAGAGGGCTCCCCTTGCGGCTCAGTGCGGCACACCCCTGGAGATGGTACAAAGGGTGTGGCGCCCCAAGTGGCACGGGTTACCAGCTGCAGGCAGGTAGGTAGAACCAGAGCAATCCGAGAGCGAACTGGAACAGGCTGGAATCGCAGCAGGGTATGAGTCTTCAAGGCTCTGAAGCAGCCGGGCTACCTTGTGCCAAGGAATAGTCTCTAGTAGCGGAAACCGTGGTACAAGCCGAGGTCATGCACAGGAGACAACCAGAATAGCCGAGGTCTTGAAGCAAGCCGGGGTCATACACAGTAGGTAACGGAAGCAAGGTCAGTGGGAGAAGCCAAGGGTCAAACCAGGAGCAGGAGATCAAACGGAATCAGGAACAAGCCAAGTCACAACAGGAAATCCAAACAGGAAACAGGAAGCACAGGAAACACAGGAAGCTGAGAGATAATCCAGCAATGAGTCTGATCCTATGGCCACCTTTTATAGGCCATTTCCCTGACAGGCCAGCAGAGGGCTGTGTCAGTTGAGTCAGGAGCATCCATTTCTATTACTGGCAATGTTGCCAGTTCTCCTATGGCCATTTCCCTGACAGGCCAGCAGAGGGCTGTGTCAGTTGAGTCAGGAGCGTCCATTTCTATTACTGGCAATGTTGCCAGTTCTCCTATGGCCATTTCCCTGACAGTGCCCCCCCCCGAGGGGCAGCCTCCGGATGCCCAGACGGGCCAGTCTCTCTGAGTGTCTGTTGTGGAACTCCCGGATCAGTCTAGGAGCGTGTACATTATTTGCGGGCTCCCAGGAATTTTCCTCTGCAGAATACCCCTTCCACTTGATGAGGTACTGGGTTTGTCTACCCCTCTTTCTGCAGTCCATTATGGCCTCCACTTCATACTCCGCTTCACCCTCCACCAGGACTGGAGGAGGGGGTAATTCATGCCTACCAGAAAAAGGGCTGGGTACAACTGGTTTTAGCAGAGATACATGAAATACTGGGTGAATTTTGTAGGAGTTGGGTAAAACCAGTTCGAAAGCCACAGGGTTGACCTCCCTTTTGATCTCAAAGGGTCCAACGAATCTTGGACCCAGTTTTCGGGATGGGCAGGAAAGTTTCAGATTAGCTGAGGAAAGCCACACTTTGTCCCCTCTTTTAAAGGTAGGTTCATTTCTTTTCTTTTTATCATAGAACCTCTTGTAATCCGTTTGTGCTTTCTGGACGGCCTCCTGAAGGAATAAGTAGTTCGTCTGAATAGAATTAATCCGGTCTTGGACTGCAGGGACAGATGCTTCCGGAAGGGTATTGGGCAAAAAGGAGGGATGGAACCCATAATTCGCCCAAAATGGGGACTGGTTAGTGGAGGCATGTACCGAATTATTGTATGCAAACTCTGCACATGGGAGAAGGGATATCCAGTCATTTTGGGCAAAAGTACAGAAACAACGAAGATACTGTTCTAGCGTCTGGTTTGTTCTTTCTGTCTGGCCATTGCTTTGGGGATGGTAAGCGGAAGAAAGACATATTTTAATGGACAAGGTCTTACAAAGATCCTTCCAGAATCTGGAGGTGAACTGTACTCCTCTATCGGAAACAATATTATCCGGAAGCCCATGTAGTCTGATTACTTCCTTGATGAATATTTTTGCTGTTTCTGGGGCTGATGGAGTGCCGGTCATGGGCAGGAAGTGGGCCATTTTGGTCAGACGATCCACTACCACCAAGATGGTAGTAAAACCCCCAGATGAAGGTAAGTCAACAATAAAGTCCAATGAGATCATCTTCCAGGGTTGCTCAGGGATGGGTAGAGGCCTTAACAGACCCCAGGACTTGGTGTTGGACCCCTTGTTGCGCTGACAGACAACGCAGGAGCTAACATAAGACTGGCAATCCTTCCTTAAACTGGGCCACCAGAAGGAGCGTTGGATAAGCTCAAGGGTCTTTCGTACACCAAAATGTCCGGCCAGCTGATGGTCATGGAAAGTCTTTAGAACTTGGAGCCTGACTGGTTGGGGAATGAAAACTTTGTCCTGGTGCCAAAGGAACCCGTCTCGACTCTCCAAGGGGAGTATTTCTGTGTCCGCGTACTGGGTGGATGCCTGTTTAATTGAGGATTTTAATTCTGGCTGGATCAGGAAAAAATGTTGTGCTGACAGAATGGTACTTGGTTCCACAGACTCGGGGGCATCAGGGAACATTCGGGAGAGGGCGTCTGCTTTCCCGTTCTTGGAGCCTGGTCGGTAAGTTATGTGGAAATTAAATCTTGAGAAAAATAAAGCCCACCGGGCCTGTCGTGGTCTCAGACGTTTAGCGGCCCTCAGGTATTCTAAATTTTTATGATCAGTGAAGATCAAAATTGGGTGGGCGGCACCTTCCAATAAATATCTCCACTCCTCCAAGGCGGTTTTAATGGCCAACAGTTCTCGGTCACCCACATCGTAATTTCTCTCTGAGGGGCTCATCTTTTGAGAGAAAAAGGCAATAGGGTGAAGTAGGGCCTTAGGTCCTTGGCGCTGAGACAAGATGGCTCCTGTGGCTATTTCTGAGGCGTCTACCTCTAACACAAAGGGTAAAGCCGGATCTGGGTGCTGTAAGACTGGTGCAGAGGTGAACAGTCCTTTGAGTTTGTCAAATGCTGCCTGAGCTTCTGGGGACCATTTGAATCTGGTCTGCTGGCGAGTCAACTGCGTAATCGGTGAAATGATAGCTGAAAAGTCTTTTACAAATCTTCTGTAAAAATTAGCAAATCCTATGAATCGTTGAACACCCTTCTTGTCTGAAGGGGCTGGCCATTCAAGGATAGCTTTCACCTTTTGTGGGTCCATTGCGATTCCCTTGGTAGATATGATAAGACCCAGGAATTGGATGGAAGTCTTTTCAAATTCGCACTTTTCTGCTTTAATGTATAAACCGTGCTTCCTCAGAGTCGCAAGGACTTTTTTCACGTGAGCTCTGTGGAGATCCAGGGTAGCAGAGAAGATGAGGATGTCATCTAGGTAAACGATTACGAAATAGTCCAAAAATTCCCGGAAAATATCGTTTACGAAGTGCTGGAACGTGGCTGGGGCGTTACATAATCCGAATGGCATAACTAAATATTCAAAATGTCCGAACCGGGTCCTGAAAGCCGTTTTCCATTCGTCCCCCTCCCGGATACGAACAAGATTGTAAGCTCCCCGTAGATCAAGTTTAGTAAAGAGCTGGGCAGTTCGGAACCTTTGGAAAAGTTCAGGGATGAGGGGAAGTGGGTATCGGTTTTTAATCGTAATTTTGTTAAGTTCCCTGTAATCCACACATGGCCTTAGTGAACCATCTTTCTTCCCGACAAAAAAAATTCCAGCTCCAGCGGGGGAGGAAGAAGGGCGGATGAATCCCTTTTCAAGGTTCTCATTAATATACAGTCGTAAAGTTTCTAGCTCAACCTCAGATAACGGAAATATACGTCCGAAAGGAATCTCGGCACCAGGAAGCAGTTCAATGGGGCAGTCGTAAGGCCGATGAGGTGGGAGAACATTGGCCGCCTTCTCATCAAAAACATCCAAAAACTCGTGATAGACTGTAGGTATAGCCTGACCAACATCTGGAATTGATTGGATGGTTGAACAACTGGCGGGACTGCTAACCCCAGGAACGAAGCAGTGTTGCAGGCAGTAGGAAGAGGTAAAGGAAATCTCCTTCTTGGCCCAGTTAATCTGTGGATTATGGGCTTGCAACCAGGGAATTCCCAGGATGATGGGGAACATGGGAGAGCAAAGGATGTCAAAACAAATGAATTCCTGGTGGCCAGAGTTTGTTATTGTGAGGATGGGCTTGGTTTCCTGGGTGACAAGTCCAGAACTGGGCAAGGAACCATCGGCCAGATGTACCTCAAGTCGCTGACGTTTATTGCAGAGGGGTACACGGAGTCTTCTTGCCAAAGTCAAGTCCATAAAACAGCTGCAAGCCCCCGAATCAACTATGGCTAGGAGCCGGACCTCCTCTTCCGCCACCTGTAGTGAGACAGGAAGAACGAGATGAGATGGAAAAGATCCGGAAACTTGGAAGTAAGGGCTTTGTGGGAGGAACTTACGGGGTCTCACGGGGCAGTTTCGTAGGAAGTGTCCAGACCCTCCGCAGTAGAGACAAAGATTGGCGTGTCGGCGGCGTTGTCTTTCATCTGCACTTAGTGAAGAACGCACTTGGCCGATCTGCATTGGTTCATCCTCTGCATGGGTAGCGGGGAAAGGTGCTGGTGTTGGAGTGAAGTGGTAAGGGGCCCTAGGCAACATCCAGGTTGGGCGAGAAGTCTGTGAGCGCTCAAACCGACGCTCCCGGAGGCGCCTATCGAGCTGGATAGTAAGTTGAATCAGTCCCTCTAGAGTAGTGGGAGTCTCTACCCTGGCCAACTCATCCTTAAGAGATTCGGATAATCCCAGACGGTATTGGTACCTGAGGGCCGCCTCATTCCAGCACGTATCAGTGGACCACTTGCGGAACTCTACTGTGTAATCTTCGGCGGGGCGTTTTCCCTGCTGGAGGGAATGCAAGGTAGCCTCAGCCGTAGCCACACGCTGAGGATCATCATAAAGTTGGGCCATTAGATCAAAGAAGGTGTCAATAGAATTGAGAGCAGGGTCCTTTTGCTCCAGCAGGCCATGGGCCCAGGCCTGTGGCTCCTCCAACAGTAATGAAATCACAAACCCAACCTTTACAGTCTCTGAAGTGAAAGTCCTAGGCTGGAGGGCCAGGTATAGTTGGCATGCGTTTCTGAAGGCCCTGAATTTCTTCCGTTCACCAGAGAAGCGTTCAGGTATTGGCACCCGTGGCTCAGGGGGAGGAACCATCATAGTGTGGGAGGAAACTGGCTGTCCCGGTAGGGATGGAGCAGAAACTGTGCTGGTGGATGAAGGACTGGGATCCGCAGGAGCAGGAGAAGTTGTCAGATGTTGCAGTCGACCTTCCAGTTGGAAGTATCCCTCCTGCAGACGCTGTACTGCCTGGGTAAGGGCAGTGACCTGCTGGCATAGAGCCACGAGTGGGGAAGCACCTCTGTCGGCCTCTGACATGGCTGGATTATACTGTCAGGGTTACCTGATCCGAGGCCGAGGTGCTGAGAGGGCTCCCCTTGCGGCTCAGTGCGGCACACCCCTGGAGATGGTACAAAGGGTGTGGCGCCCCAAGTGGCACGGGTTACCAGCTGCAGGCAGGTAGGTAGAACCAGAGCAATCCGAGAGCGAACTGGAACAGGCTGGAATCGCAGCAGGGTATGAGTCTTCAAGGCTCTGAAGCAGCCGGGCTACCTTGTGCCAAGGAATAGTCTCTAGTAGCGGAAACCGTGGTACAAGCCGAGGTCATGCACAGGAGACAACCAGAATAGCCGAGGTCTTGAAGCAAGCCGGGGTCATACACAGTAGGTAACGGAAGCAAGGTCAGTGGGAGAAGCCAAGGGTCAAACCAGGAGCAGGAGATCAAACGGAATCAGGAACAAGCCAAGTCACAACAGGAAATCCAAACAGGAAACAGGAAGCACAGGAAACACAGGAAGCTGAGAGATAATCCAGCAATGAGTCTGATCCTATGGCCACCTTTTATAGGCCATTTCCCTGACAGGCCAGCAGAGGGCTGTGTCAGTTGAGTCAGGAGCATCCATTTCTATTACTGGCAATGTTGCCAGTTCTCCTATGGCCATTTCCCTGACAGGCCAGCAGAGGGCTGTGTCAGTTGAGTCAGGAGCGTCCATTTCTATTACTGGCAATGTTGCCAGTTCTCCTATGGCCATTTCCCTGACACCCAGATGTGACAGTACATGGTTGATGGCTCGCTCCTGATACATTTGCAGTCTGCATTGTACCTCTTGTGCAATGCAAGTTCTGCCTGCCTCTCCTCCCTATCTGCCACTCCGTCAGTCCGCCAGTTCTACAAAAAATTGGCCAGTAACTGTTGTCACTGTGTGTAGCACAGTTAACACAGCAAAAGAGGAAACATTTTTGCAGGACTAAAATACAATCTTAGAAAAGTATACTGTTAAATAACACCTCACTTCAATCTGTGGTATTGGGGGGGCCAAAGGTTTATCAAACCAGTTCTACAAATAATTGGCCAGTAACTGTTGTCACTGTGTGTAGCACAGTTAACACAGCAAAAGAGGCCACATTTTTGCAGGACTAAAATACAATCTTAGAAAATTATACTGTTAAATAACACCCCACTTCAATATGTGGTATTGGGGGGCCATTGGTCTAGCACACCAGTTCAAAAAATTGGCCAGTGAGTTTGGCACTGTGTGTACCAGACTTAACTCAGCAAAAGAGGCAATATTGTTGCAGGACACAAATACACTTGTAAAAGTTTACTCAGATAACACCCCACTTCAATATGTGGTATTGGGGGGGGGGGGGGGGGCACAGGTTTATTACAACAGTTCTACAAATAATTGACCAGTAACTGTTATCACTGTGTGTAGCACAGTTTGCACAGTTTACACAGCAAGAGGCCAAAATTTAGCAAAACTAAAATACACTCTTAGAAAATTATACTGTTAAATAACACCCCACTTCAATATGTGGTATTGGGGGGCCACTGGTCTATCACAGCAGTTTGGCACTGTGTGTATCAGACTTAACTCAGCAAAAGAGACAATATTGTTGCAGGCACAAATACACTTGTAAAAGTATACTCAGATAACACCCCACTTCAATATGTGGTATGGGGGGGGGCATTGGTCTATCACACCAGTTATAATACATCATAAGTGCTTTTTTCACTGTGTGTAGTATTGCTGCAGCAACGCTCAGTCACACCACACCTGTCACAATGCTGCACAGTGCACAATAATACTACTAATCCACTATAATATGCTTTCTACAAAGTATATTATACTGTGGATTACCCCCCTATATAGTGCACTGCAGAGCAATACTAAAAAAATTGCAGCCCTTTAAATGACTTTTGTGGACATTAACAGAGCGATTTGTGTGACTGCTGCCGATCTCTCTAACTGCCCCTAAAGCACAGACTGGATACCTGCCCCTAACCTGAAAAGAGACTGGACCTATACCGAAATACCAGCCCTTTAAATGACTTTTGTGGACATTAACAGAGCGATTTGTGTGACTGCAGCCAATCTCTCCAACTGCCCCTAAAGCACAGACTGGATACCTGTCCCTAACTTGAAAAGAGACTGGACCTATATCGAAATACCAGCCCTGAAAAGGACTTTTGTGGACATTAACAGAGCGATTTGTGTGACTGCGACCGATCTCTAACTGCCCCTAAAGCACCGACTGGATACCTGCCCCTAACGTGAAAAGATACTAGTAGACCTATACTGAAATAGCAGCCCTGAAAAGGAATTTTTTGGATCTTCACAGAGCTATTTGTGTCTTGCAATTTCTCCCTCATGAGTACAGGAAACCTCTCCCTACGCTGGCAAAAAGCAGAATATGAAATGGCCGACAGCTCAGGTCTATTTATAGGGTAGGGGGCATGTCCATGTGCTGAAATGTTTTAATTGGCTGTCCACCTGACGGCTGTGTCATGGGTCAAAGTTCTACCCAATGTAAACTAATATGGCCGCCGCAAACAACGCCATGTGTTCGCAAATTTGGCGGGTAGGCTTCTCTAATCAGCAGTAGGTTGCGGGGGTTTGTGTATCTGCCTTAAGATCATATAGACTAGCATAGTAATCTTTAATTCCTACAGGAGAAGAGATTTTGGCTCCAGAAGTTTTGTCCAGTATATAGGGAATTTTGTGTGAAAGGCGTTTGCCTTTAAAGCGTTTAGCCAAAAAGGCACCTGCCTTGTTGTTAAGAGCAAGGAAGTTAGCTTTAAGTGTCTTAACATATTTTTCATATTGACTGACCATATTGATAAAGTAGCAAATCTCTAAGAGATATCCTCAGCTTCATGAGGTCTGTTGAAGTTTGGTGGGTGGGGTTAAGTTTGTTCACTTCTTCCAATGATCAAATATCCTGCAGAATTTGTTCAAGGCATTGTGTGTGTTGTTTTTTTTAGCTCGGGGACTAATTTGAATGAGAGTACCTCATAAACGCCTTATGGGAGTTCCATAATACAAAGCGATCAGTGGAATCTATATCATTAGTGGAGAAGAGTAAATTGTGTGCCTCGTCAAAGGTTTTCCTGGGTTTCTGGGCGTGAGAGCAGGTAAGTATTCATTCTCCAAAAGGGGGGCAGGTCTGAGTTTGGCTGAGTCAGACGAAGTGATCATGAGAGGGACATGATCCGAGATGTAATGTGTGGAAGGGCCCATTGGTCAGTCAATAAAAAAAATCTATGCATGTATATGTATGGTGAACCAAAGAGAAATACATATAGTCTCTTTAAGTATTATGATAGCACCTCCAGATGTCAAACAGGTTATGCTTGTAGAAGAACGTATTCAAGGAACATGGCTTATGTTTGGACTTGGTGGATTAGCCAATTGTTGGATCACCTACTGAATTAAGGTCTCCACCAAATATTAAAAAGCTTTGTCGGTAGGAAGAGACCTTCTTCAGTGTTTTTTTAGAAAGGCAACCTGTCTGACATTTGGGGCGTAAAGAATTACTAAGGTATAAAGTACATAATTAATCTTAAATACTGTATTAGGATAGGCAAACGACCATTGCCATCTTTCAGTAAAGAGATGATTTGGAAATTCAGAGAGGCAGCAATGGCAATGAGGACTCCGGCTTTTTCTGTTTCAGAGTTTGCGGTGAAGATGTGTGTGAAGTTTTTCAAGTAAAGCTGCGGTTCTTTGTTTTTAGCAAAATGAGTCTCTTGCTGGAATAGGATGTCTCCATGAAGAGAGAGCACCTCATTTTTCAGAGCCTTCTGTTTAACTGGACTATTAATGCCGCATACATTGAGTGAGATAAATTTAAGAACCATGAGAAAGTAGCAAATAGCTAATTATGTTGTTGCTAATTATGTTAAGATAGTTACAGCCCAGTATATGATAGTAGGTCAAAAAGAGCCCTGTCTATATAAATGGATTTTATGGAAGACATTTTTATTACCAAAGTAAATGAGGATGCTCCTCTTAAGACCCTTAGTACGGCAAGTAGTTTGGCATTTATACCTCAAGTACACAGCAGACAGGAGGACAAATGTTCAGTTTGTTTATAATTAATACTAGTTCACTGATCTAATGAAAAAATTACATTTAGAAAATGAATCCTGCTGAGTTTACAGAAATGTATACAGACAGCAATGTTAGCCCAAGAATAATATAGGGCAGCAACCACACATATAAGGCTTCACCACTTAAACATATCCAGCTAAAGAAATATCTCATGCATTAGCAGAATGGGCATTGGTCTGTGTGCAAACATGAGAGCCACTAGGAGTGAAGTCCTATGCCAGTTTGTAAATTTGAAAATATAGAATAAAAAGAAGAATGTATAATTCAAAACCCTGTAAGTAAGGTTAACTTAAAGTGGTTGTAAAGGCTGATGGTAAAAAAAAAACTTCCATTGTCAGCTCCCTGCAAAGTCCCCCAATGCTTACTTGGTTCAACCTTGATCCAGCTCTGAGGTTAAGAGCTGTGGTGCTGTCTTCTCTCTCTCCCACCTCACTGGACTCATTTTGTGGCTCCTGCTACATTCAATTAAAAAATCCAGTGATGCGGGAGCGGGGACGGGGCCATGCAGCACTGTGTATGTCAATGGATCAAGCCCCCATGTGTGCCACCACAAATGGATTCCAATTGTGGCACACGGAGAAGAGGAGGAGCCCAGAGCACCAGTGGGGAACCTCAAAAGAGAAGGATCAGGACTGCCCTGTACAAAACAATTGGGGCCTAGAGTAGGGTGACATTTTGGTGCTTCTTATTAAATTCTGGGGGATGCTGAGTATCCTAAATCTCATGATGATGTAATCATGTGCTGTACTTATGTGCAACATTTAGGATACTCAGAATTTCTCTGAATTTCACCAGAAGGATTATGTTGGCACTAGGGATAGACCGATATGGTTTTTCCAGGGCTGATATCGATACCGATATTTTGGTCACAACATATCGGTATCAGCCGATATGGGAAGATATCCTGCATATTCAATCACACATCCAATGCAGAGTGACCAGTGCCCCTATCAATCCTGAGTGACCAGTACCCCCATCCAATGCAGAGTGACCAGTGCCCCCATCAATGCAGAGTGACCAGTGCCCCCAACAATGCAGAGTGACCAGTGCGTGGGGATTAGAGAGCCACCTGATTACAAAAAGAGCAGGGTTCTTCTGCTTACCCGACACGGGTGCTCTCATACGAAGTCCCGCCTCCTGGACCGGCTCCTATGATAGACTTCACTAGTGTGCTGTCTATCATAGGTAGGATCCGGTGCAGGAGGTGGGAATTCGTATGAGAGCGCCCACACAGGGTGCGCAGAAGAACCCTGCTCTTTGTGTAATCAGGTGGCACTCTAATCCCTATCCCCCCTTCCCCTCCGGAGGCAGCCCTAACCTAAGAAATATCGGTCATATTGGCCAAGTTTTGGCCGATACTTTCAAAAAAGTGAATATCGGCCAAACCGATAATTGGTCGATCCTTAGTTGGCACAATCTGCAGTACAGAAGCTGAGGGTAAGGTAAGTTTATTTACTAACTTTTTTTTGTCTACAGTTTTTTTTTTTCACTTTCCTGTTTCAATTTAACATGGGAAAAGGGGCCCTGATATAATAAACAGACCTCACTGTTTACTGTAAGGTGCACTTTTATGCTTTTTATGCGTATGCACACTGGCATTTGCCCAGGTGCTCTGAACACCTATGCTCCTGGCAGAAAATAAGCAGCTAAAAAAAACATGCCTAAAGCCACATTTTTGCAAATTTTGGCACATTTAGGTGTGTCAAGTGTTTGGGCATTTATTCATTGCATTGGCCAGTATATTGATTTTTTTTCTGGTAGTTGGAATGAATCAATGTTCAAGCGCTAAAGGTACCTAGAGTTTACCCACTCTTACAGACTTTTAGGCATGCATTTTTTTCTGCTCAAACACTCCTCTCATGAATGGACTGAAGCCTACAAAAACTCCTCTTCTAATACCCATGTAAATACCTATGTGTGCATTAATGCAAAGTGAGAAAAATCAAACAGCTGCAAAAGCAGTGTTTTTTTCCTTTCCCTTGTGCATGAGGCCTTACAAATTAATTTTTTTTTTCACAGTGCTAAATTAAATAGAATAAGAACTGGTTCTTTAAAACATAGCATTCATGCTGATCTAAAATATTTCATTTCCTAAAACAATTTTTTTCATAGATTGTTCTTTCATCTTAAGGATTAATGCTTTCTACTTCTATATTATTTTCTCATCACATGGTAGAAGATTTTATATTTAAACTGGGCATACACATTTTATTTAATGTAATTTTATTTTAAATATTAAAAGCTGCTCACTTACTGAATTTTATACATTGCCTTTTTAGCTTGCTGATAACTAGTTTTAGCCCGAATCTGAAAGAACTTTCACAACAACATCCAAAAATAAATTTCCTGCACTTTATCACTTATTAAAGTCTTATTTAGAAGTAGGTCTTTCAAGCAAATATCTGTATTTAGGCCTTTGTGTTCCCTGGCACTTATTAATCCCTCAAGCACTATAAAGATTTGCAAAGTGTTTTTTAAATTATTTTCTTTCTGCACAACTCTTTGTCAATGTTTCTACAGAAATCCAATTTTGCAGTAAGCAAAGTAGGAAGGCAGGAAAGACTTGAGGCTGTAGGAAGCATTGACTCTTCGAGCTTGCCTCCTGTACACCATAAATCTGCAAAGAACTGCACAAGAAAGTCAGTGCAGTAAAAATGGTTTAATATCTTGGGTCACCTAATATAGATCATGTCAGTTTGTTCCTTGTCATGGCCACTATTAAAGTGTGCTTAATGGAAAGGAAAAAATCAGAGCCTTGCTTTAAATGTCAATATCATTGAGCAGACTTAATAATAGAATAGATGATATATTGGGTAACAACATTGTTTTGTTATATTTTAGTAAATTATGCATAACCTAATGCAATTTGTATCATTCATCTGTGTGGGAAACAGATGATTGATTACTTCAAATTTATCTTTTATGTTATTTTAAAACTGCATAGTGAAGGCTGGTAGTTTATTGACATATCAGAAGAATATTATGTATCAGAAAGTATGACCTATAACAATGATAAGAAATATTAATGGCATTTGATGTCATTTTTGAATGGATTATTTTTATTTGTGCAAAGATTATTCACAGCTCTGTGTGAGCTAAATGATTAAGCGCCCATTCACACTGGCGCAACACGACTTGCTGGGTCGACCTGTGAAGTCGCGGTGCACAGACTTCATATCATTGAAGTCAATGCAAGTCGCCTCCAGGTCGCCCCAAAGTAGTACAGGACCCTTTTTCTAAGTCGGAGCGACTTGTGTCGCTCCTATTAGAACGGGTCCTGTACTATTCAATGGCGAGCGACCCACCACGACTTGTCAGGCGACCAAGTTGCGCTAGTGTGAATGGGGTCTTACAGTTCAAGGAATGCCACTATTTTCAAAATGTTAAAAATGTTATTTTATGTTTATATTTTGGGAACTTAAAATAAAACCATGTGATTTCTTATGGATTTTTTATATATTTCAAAACTACCTGCAAATTTATCCCAACCAATTCTTATTTCTCCTATTCAAAAAATATATAGTTATGTTTTTAAATGTCTACTATATCTCATGGAATGTGTGCTTTTTTATGCTATATGTAATGCATGTGCTGTGGGGTTATAGTCAAGAAATATTCTGAAAATCTTGCTGGTGGTTAGAGTATTTGCTTACTATATGTGCTAAGTAATGAACTGCATAAAATGTATGGGTCTAAATGCTTGCATCTCAGTGATGCTCTGTGGATTACCAAGGCCAGGTGTGTAATGGATAGAGATGGGCCGAACACTCCCCAGGGGAAAAGTTCTAGCCCGAACAGAGAACCACATTGAAGTCTTTGGGAGCCGAACTGTAAAAATCAAAAGTCCCCATTTTGAAAGCTTATATTCAGCTAATTGGCTATAAAAGGGGTATGTGGGTGTGGGTACTGCCTTGAGGGACATTCATCAATGCAAAAAAATGTTTTTTAAACAATCTTTTTTTCAGGAGCAGTGATTTTAATGATGCTTAACCACTTCCAAACCCATGGATGTTCCGGTACGTCCTCAAGTTTCAGTGGTTATACCAGGATGATGTCTGCACCTACAGGCATCATCATGGCATCATTGTTTTCAGTCAGTGATTCTCTACAATGCAGAACTGATCCAAGTGGCTAATTAGCCACTCGATCACTTCTGCATGTGGCGGAAGAGGGTCTCACCCCCCTCCCACCGCCACCTCTCCTGGGCTCTCCGGTCCCATCGCGGAGGCAGAGAGCGATGGCCTGTACAGAGAGAGAGGGACTGACATCATTCCCCCCTCTCCGTAACCCTGGAAACCGGGAGCAACGAGTAATGTGTCAATTCCAGTTCTGACCCTTTGTTTACTTGGCCACCAGCGCCCAGGAAAGCAACTGATCAGACCGATCTGTGTCTGATCGGCTGCATGGGGGGCCAGAGGAGAGATTTGGGGTCTAATAGACCTGAAATCTCTACATAAAGAGCACCTGTCATGGCCCATGCTGACACAAGGGATGTCGTTTATCCCTTGTGATAGCATTATAGTTAGTACAAAAAAAAGAGTGTAAAAAATAAAATAAATAAATATTAATAAAATAAAAATGTAAGTGCCCACCTTCCCACCGTGCTTACGTGCAAATGTGAACACATACATTACTCCCGCACGCATATGTAAACGGTGATCACACCACACATGTGAGGTATTGTCACAAACAGTGAGAGCAATAATTCGAGCACCAGACTTCCTGTGCAACTTTAAACTGGTAACGTGTAAAGGCGTTTATAGCCTTGCCTATGGAGAATTTGAAGCTCTGTAGTTTGCTGCAATTCCACGGGCAGACTCAATTTTAATAAGTGACATGTTAGGTATCTATCTACTCGGTGTAACATCATCTTTCACAATATACAAAAAAAATTGGGCTTACTTTACTATTTCTTTTTTTAATTCAGAAATGTGTTTTTTTTTCCCCAAAACATTGCGTTTGAAACACCGCTGTACAAATACCGTGTGACATAAAAAATTACAACACACAGCTATCAGTGGGGAAGCCCAATTGAGGATGCCGCAGTTGGCTTCCTGGTCCCGCTGCTTAACCCCTTAACGACCGCCCACCGCAGATAAACTGCGGCAGGCAGCCGCTGCTGGGCAAAGTGACATATCGGTACGTCACTCGCCCACGAGCCTCTAGGGGGCGAGCGCGTGCCGCCAGAGGCACGCTCCTGCCCCCGCTTGTTCCCTGACATCCCCGCGCGAGTGACCGGTGGCTCCGATGTCCACTGGAGAGGGAGAAAGCCAGACGGCTGATGTAAACACAGCCGTCTGTCATTCTCCCTGATGTAACTGCAGAGACGGTACGATCCTGCTATGTAGGATGGTATGTCTCTGTGGTTACATCACAATCCACGCCCTCCCACAGCTAGAATCATGCCTCTAGGGATACATTTAACCCAGTGGTCCTCAACTCCGGTCCTCAGGGCCCACTAACAGGCCAGATTTTAAGTATTACCTTGGGGAGATGCAGACTAGAGTACTGCAATCACTGAGCAGCAAATGATATCACCTGGGATGTATTTCAGTTATCTTGGAAACCTGGCCTGTTAGTGGGCCCTGAGGACCAGGGTTGAGGACCACTGATTTACCCACTGATCACCAATAAAGTTAACCCCTTCCCTGCCAGTGTCATTTTTACAGTAACAGTGCATATGTATAGCACTGATTACTGTAGTAATGTCACTGGTACCCCCAAAAGTGTAAAAAATGTCAGTCAAGGGTTAGATCTGTCCGCGCAATGTCACAGTCCCGCAAAAAAAATTGCAGATCGCCGCCATTACTAGTTAAAAAAAACAATAAAAATGACATAAATCTTTCCCGTAGTTAGTAAACGCAATAACTTTTGCGCAAACCAATCAAAATACGCTTATTGCGATTTTTTTTACCAAAAATATGTAGCATAAAACAAATTGGCCTAAAATGTTAAAACATTTTGATTTTTACATTTTTTTTGGGGATGAGGGTTGTATACCAAGCATCGCAGCCGGATGGGGTCCGCTCTCTGATTGAGAAAGCTTGAGCTGGTTGATTGTGCAGCGAGGGGAGGGAAGCACATCGAGCCAGCCGGTGTGCACTAACACTTACTCCTTCTACCTCCTATGCTGCAGAGCTCAGCGGAGCGGGATAGATGCGTGCAGCCGGAACCGGAAGGACGTCACTACCGGATGTGATGAAACAGGAATTCAGAGCCAGCTTGACTCGCAAACAATGCCCAGTTGCCGTGATGACATGTTTTGTGGAAGTACCGCTTTGTCAAGAGCTGCCAGGAACACGTTTCCCAAGTGAAACAAGTGCTACAGTGCTTATGTGAGAACCACCTTATGCAAAGATTGAAAAGTGTAGTTTCCATCAGACCTGCATACCATTCCTAGGTTATATTATCAGCCCTGAATATTTCCAAATTGATCCACAAAAGCTTACAGCTGTCCTTCAATGGCCACAGACATACACCTTGAGAGGGCTTCAAAGCTCTCTGGGCTTTGCCAATTATTATAGACGTTTCACCAATGGTTTCAGCAGTGTCAGCTTTCAAGTACCTTGTTGAACTGGATGCATTGAAAGTAGGGGCTGGTGCAGTGCTCTCTCAAAGACAACCAAGAACTGATAAAATTCACCCAGTATCCTTTTCTATAAACAGTTTTCCTTGGCTGAGGTTAACTACGTTGTTGGGAACCGAGAACTACTATCAATTAAACTCCCACTGTCTGAGTGGAGGCATCTCTTGTAAGGGACATCGAAGCCCTTCATAATACTGACTGACCATAAAAACCTTCTGTACCTTCAAACAGCCAAACATCTGAACTCATGTCAAGCACGGTGGGCTCTTTTCTTTTCCTTCTCTAACTCAACTCTTTATGTTGCAATACAAAAGAATAAAAAATCTGATGCTCTGTCCCAACTATTTGAGACTTCCAAAACTGATGAGCCCACTGAACAGTACATAATACCACCTCACAAAACATAATGCCACCTCACAAGATTGTGGCACAGCTCTTTACCTCCATTTCACAACAGCTATAGGAGGCCCAGAGTCGAATTCCCCAAGGTCTAGAAGTACCATCTGGTTGTCTATTTGTACCCCCTAGTCTCACAATACTCCGTTGGGCTCATGATGGGATGTTTGGCCTCCATGGTGTCACAATTACTTCAAAAACTTTAAAGACCCATGTTTGGTGGCTAGGGTTGAAGAAGGATGTTTCGGATTATATAGCCACCTGTCCAAATTGTGCAGCAAATAAGACTCCTCGCAATTTACCCACCAGCCTGCTACAACCACTATCCACACCTTGACAGCCTTGGACTCACTTGGCCATAGATTTTATTACGGACTTACCCAAGTCTGCTGGTATGTCTACAATTTGGTCCATAGTGGATCGCTTTTTAAGATGTGTCACTTTGTGCCACTTCCTGAAATATTTTCTACTCTTTTCCTGTTTTATACTGTTGAACATCACGGGATACCTACCAACATCATGTCTGAATGGGGATCCCTGTTCATCTCCTGGAAAACTGTATGTTAAAAGTTGGGGGTAACCATGTCCCTCTTTACTGCCATCAAGACATGTTTCTGACCCAGCCTGCTTGACTATGCCTCAACCCCTAGTCAAATCTCCACCCTGGACTAAACCTTCCAACAGATACCCCACAGTGGACTTTTAATGGAGCAACACTTTAAGTTAAGTAATTGCTTTGAGTGGCTTGCCCTTGTCATGATCAACTTGAAAAACCCATTTAACAAGAATAACATGGAAAAGAAAAGAAATGAAAGGAAAATAAAATAAAATAAAATAAAATGTTGGCGGTTCCCTAGTCATACGTCACTTCCAGTGACGCCACATCTCATCCCTGGAGCACAAGTTGGTTTGCGGTCTCAAGGAGGCAGTGGATAGCTTAACAAAAAGCACTGTATGTACCTGGTAGCAGTCCATAGGCACAGATATATGTGAATGTGGTGGGTTTTGAATGGTTTAATAAAGTCAGCTGCTTTGCGCAATTAACTTTTTTCATGATATTGTTTTTTTGAGTGGTGATATATGCCATTGAAAGGAAACACATCCTGATACATGTGAATGGTCAAGTTGGTAAAAGGATACACAGTGGGTTCAGCCAAAAAAAGCTCAGTGAGATCTAGTAATAAAAGGTCCATCCATTGTGGTGACTGTACATCCATGTGGGGAGCACCTGAAATTGGTCAGGTGTTTATCTGTTATAAATGGCACCAGCACCTGTTCACTTATCTTTTGTTTTTTATGGGACTTATTGATTCAATGGACATTGGTTGTATTTTCTGGTGTTGTTTACTTATTCATTTTGTGCACTTTTACATGTGGCAAACAGTTTAGTAATTTTAATTCACATTTTTGGTATCGTGGTCTATGTATACATTTATAGGGTTCACGAACGTGGAAGTTAGACTTAGAAGACTGTAGCAGTCATGATCACATTCATCTGTGTTCCCTTTTGTTGTTTTTTTATCTGGGGCACAGAGTATTATTATTTGTATGCCTAACATTAACAATTGTAATTAATATTGAAAAAACATTTTAAGAATTATATAACCTTAATGTGGCCTTTGCACCAAAAGCCAGTAAAACTATTTTTTTTTTTGCACCGCTGCTCATAAAAGCAAGTAAAAGCACTGTAAATAATAATAACGGTAAAAGCCTGTTGGGGGAAAATTAATTAAATATACTTACCGTTCCTTTTCTATTTATGGGGCCTTAGCAAGGGTGACATCAAAATACTTCTGGAGAGACCCTGGGGAATTATGAGAAGCCCATAAGAACATGTTCCTCAGATGCGTTTGAGTGTCATCTTGGGAGATTTAGGCAACTCAGCATTTTTCTCATTGGAGTGTGACATTACCCCTACAATATGAAGCCAGGGAAAAGGTAAGTATATGCATCTTTTTTATCTTCCATTTTATTACATTTTCTATAGCATTGGGGAAGGGATAGTTATTAATCAAACCTTGTTTGCAGTGCAGAGCCTGCTTTAATGTAACAAGTTCACCTACCTGCTGTCATCCACAGCTGTGTATTAAGTTTTCATTCTCTCTTTCTTCATTTAGTTCAGCTGTCAGGAAAGAAAAGAAACACTGGTACTTCAGGGTATACTCACACCTGTGACAATGCTGGTGCTTGTCTGCTTAAGTATCTAGCACTGCCACATGAGGGTGTGGAGAGAGCTTACACAAGGCTAAAGCAGCCCATAGATTATTCCAATTTCTTTCCTTCCTCCACGGGTGGAAGGAAAATAGCTTGATTCCCCCATCAACACAGTCATGCCTTGGGCAGCGATATTTAGTTCCGCCAATGGGGTGTGTGTGGAGCCTTCCTGGCCAGCAGATCACAATGATTAATGCTAGCAGCTATAGCCACCGGCAGTAATTGCATGTAAAAAATCTGACAGGCGGGTTGTACTCAAGTCGATCGATAGACTTGTGTACAATCAGCCTGCTTATAGATGGATAGAATCTTGGCTGGCCCCTGCTGAACCAGCCGAATTTCAATCCATGTATGGCTGGCTTAACTCGCTTTGTTCCTGATGACCAAGTAACCACGGGAAAAATGTTAATACAGTACACTGTATAGTATGTTGTTTCAAGGTTTATTTCAATTAAAGATTTTTTTAAAGATTTTTAAAATAGTAAGTATACTATTTCGTCATATGTATTGATTAAAATATGAATTGTACTTTGGAAAATATTGCATACAATAAAAACTTTTAAAAGGGTTGAAAAGTCAGAAGGTTTTTTATCTTAATGCATTCTATGCATTAAGATAAAAATCCTTCTGCGTGCAGCAGCCCCCCTCAGCCCCGCTAATACTTACCTGAACCCCATCTCTATTTAGCAATGTCCAAGAGTGCCTCAGCTGTCTGGGACTCTCTCTCCTGATTGGCTGAGACACATCAGCTGTGTCTTTGGCTCCTGCTGCTGTCAATCAAACTCAGTTAGCCAATTGGGAGAGAGAGGGGGCAAGGCCGAACGGCAGCTCCGTGTCTGAATGAATACACGGAGCTGCAGCTCGGCTCAGGTGCCCACATAGCAAGCTACTTGCTGTGGGGGGCACTCAACAGGAGGGAGGGGCCAGGAGCTCCAGCCATGGACCCGAGAAGAGGAGGATCCGGGCTGCCTTGTGCAAAACCACTGCACAGAGGTGGTAAGTATAACATGTTTGTTATTTTAATAGAAAAAAAAAATGAGACTTTACAATCACTTTAAATATATAAATATGCATCCTTCACATGTGTCTATATATTGTATTTAAGGTGATTGTAGCTGTATTAGTGCACTTGCAACAACACAGTTGCATGCTGTCTGTGATACTTTTCCTTGTTCAATGTCTTCTATTGGTTTTACACATTACAACAATAGAAAGGCACTACAAAAGAAATCAATCACCTGATTTCTGGATAACAAACGTGTTTACATACAATGCGTCAAAACTAAGTACAACAGCAAGGCCTTTTAAAACAAGTAAACAGTAGTAAAAATTTCAGATCAGCATTTGTGGACTAGAATGTAAATTCAAAAAGTACACAGGTACATGGAAACAATGTTGTCAGTCATGAGGAAACTCAATGAATGGTCTCTAGTGTCCAAGTGCTAACATATCACAGGAATGGCTAGCTGGGGATCCCCAGCTGACCATGAATAAATAAAAGGGGCAGAGAGATTAGGCAGGTGGATAGGTGGGTGGGGTCCTGTGTGTCTACTTGGAAACCACATCGAACAAAGGACCTAGCATCATAGGTGTGTAATCTGTCTACACGGCAGCATAAATGTAGCTTTAAAGTGGCAGGATTAGGACAACCTCCATGCACATTAATTGAAGGAATTTGGCATTTTTAATGTTTTACTTTAAGCCTATAAAAAATCACAGCTTCTGGCCGAATTTATTTATTTATTTTTAATTTTTTTGCATTCTTACATATTCCTCAGGGCAGTGCCTAACCCGTGCTATTTTTTGATACACCTTTAGCGCAGAAAATGAACATTTTTAATGAGATAATTTCAGTTCTTATTAAAAATGAGGTTTGGGTTCAGCATTTTAACTTGTTTGAAACTTTTCAGACCCAGGAAAATTAAGCTTATCATTAATGAAAAAAAAAAAAAAAATAGGTAATTAAATATGATTAGGAAAATACAGAATGTGTGAAAAAGATGAAATTGCACTTTAAAGCATGTTTGCCAAAATGTTTACTTGCTAAACAGCAACACATATCCTGTTAAGGCCCCGTTCACATAGCAGCGACGCTACTTCCCGGGGCGACCTCCGAGGTCGCGGCGCGCTGCTCGCCCCGCGACCTCGGAGCGGCCGGCACGGACTTCATAACATTGAAGTCTATGACGGTTGCTCCGGGTCGCCCCAAAGAAGCTCCGGACCCTTTTTCTAAGTCGGAGCGACTTGTGTCACTCCTATTAGAACGGGTCCGCAGCTTCCCTATGGAAGGCGACCTACGGCGACCTGTGAGGCGACCAGGTCGCCTCACAGGTCGCCCCAGTGTGAACGGGGACTTAAAGTGATACTAAAGTCTTGTTTCTTTTTTTTTTTTGGTTAATACTAACAAACATGTCATACTTACCTGTTCTGTGCAGTGGTTTTACCTCCTTTTGTCGGGTCCCCGGCCGACACTCCTGGCCCCTCCCTACTGCCGAGTATCCCCACAGCAAGCGGCTCGCTATGGGGGCAGCTGAGCCGAGGCGGTGCTCTGTGTGTCCATTCAGACACAGAGCCATGGCTTGGCCCGCTCCCTCTCTCTCCTCACTGACTCACTGCCTTTCATTGATAGCAGTGAGAGCTAATGGCGCCCACTGCTGTCTCAGCCAATGAGGGAGAGTCCCCGGATAGCTGAGCCTCTTGTGCAACATCGCTGGATTGAAATGATACTCAGGTAAGTATTAGAGGGGCTGAGGGGGGCTGCTGCATACAGAAGGTTTTTTCTTTTAATGCATAAAATGTGTTTATATAAAAAAAGCTTCTGCCTTTTAGAACCATTTTAAGGTCATCATTCACATGATGTTAAATACAAATTGACTACTACATGAAGCATGCAAATAAAGACAAGGAAGAGCATAACTGCTGACATAGTTAGTCAAATAAGATTTATTACTTTATTCATTGATAGGGTTGAGAAAGTTTTCAGAACTTTTTTCATTGACAAATACAGACAGAGGAAGGCTAAATTGTGAAAGGTACAGCTTTGAAACTATTTTTGCTGAATCCTTTCCTTTGAACTTTGGTTAAAAGAAGAGATCATGTTTGCTGTGCTGTTGTTTTCATAGTACAGATTTTATATTACACTGCCTTTAAGGCTTCATGCACACTAGAAAGCTAAAAACTGCATTAAAAATGCTGGAGGGTAAACACTAATGTTTTAGTGTTTTTTTAATGGTGTTTAGCAGTGTTTAGCACAGTGTGCAAGCTATGTTTAGCAGCACAAGCATTAAGGAGCAGGGCAGCTAGTGTCCTTAACAACCAGTAAATAGCTGGTTGTTAAGGAGCGGGCCGGCAAACCTTCACAACAGAGATGAGTCATCTGCTGTCAGAGGTGCTTCCCCTTGACAGCTGAATGTAAAAAAAAAAAAAACCTTTTAAATGGTGAGGGTCAACTCCCAAATAAATTTTGAGGGGGACCCCCATGCCCATCTTTCTTCAAATGGTGTTGTATCCCCCCAAAATCCATACCAGATGCTAATCCAAGCATGCATCCTGGCAGGCCAGTTAAAGGGCCTGGCACCCCACAATCATTCACATGGGGGGGTCAAGAACTGGGACTACCTTGATAAAGGGGGCTTCCAGATTCTGATACGCCCTCTGCCCACAGACCTTAACAACCACCAGCAAGGGTTGTGAGGAACAGGCCCTTGTCCCAATCAACATCTGGACAAAGTGACCCCCCCTGCCCCAAAGCACCTTCTATGTTGGAGGCATGTGAAACGATCTGCAACCACGGATGTTCAAGGCTGGTCAAATCCTTTGAGAATGTCCTGTGGGACGAAATGCATCAGGATCGTGCCTGTTTAGCCAGACCTGCATTTGTTTCTGCCTTTACCATTGGAAATTTTGTGAGTGTTATTCCCCTTTTTTAATAAACTTTTTATTTGGGTTTTACACTATGTCTGTTTCCTTTGGTTTATTTCCACATGGGTCTGGATTTCTGTGAGTGATCCCTTCTACCTACCCTGCTGGATATACACCTGGGAGACATCCGTGGTTGCAGATCATTTCAGGAATCCTATACCATCCTAACAGCCTTTTTGACCCTCATGCTATATGGTATTCAGGGTCAACAGCATCTGGTGAGCGCAATTTTATTTGGTGTTGGTGATGGGATATCAGTATCAAGATTCACCTCTCTGTTTTGGATTACTCCACGTGCACTTACCATTGTGAACTCTATATGGACTTTTTTGATTGTATTCAGTTACAGATTTCACATTTACTGATCACATATGTAATTTTATTTGTTTGTATTGAGAACTGTTGCAGTTCCTTACCCATTAGCGCTGCACTTTTATTTTCTTTATTGATACACAATGTAGTACTGAAATTGTGTCTGCAGTTACATATGTTCTTATTACTAGTCTGCAAGTCCAATCATTTTTAAACAAAGTTTCACCAATATAATGAGATACTGTCTGAAGTTCTGTGTTTTAGGAACACTTCTAAACCCAAATCGCAGTGTGTGTGTGTGTTGGGGGAGAGGGCTTTCAGCAAGATTACATTGGGGGACGAGGTAGGTATGTTGTTTTTTAAATGCAGTTGTATTTATAATATAAATCACACCTAATTTTCAGTCATTTTCTATGTCATGCTTAAAAGTATATTTTAACTGAAGAAAACAATGTTAATTTATAATAAAACCAATTTCACAAATGAGGTCCACAGCAGATCTGGAATGATGACTAGGTGCTGTAATGTGTTATACAGTAATTAGCACGTCATCTGTCCAGTTGCAAATGAGCACACTAGGTACAATTTTTTAGTTTTTAAATTGCACCAATATTTATCCAAACCTTACCATTTTCCCAACCTAGAAGATGTCTCATAGTGATCTGTGCCTTTCAAAGCCCTAAAATCATTCCTGCAGGTGTATAGCATCTTAAGCTTGTTTAAATAATCTGTTATTATGGTATTTGTTATCATCTGTGTTATCTTGCTGAAAATCCTCAATAAAAAGACATCTGCTGCACATCAAATACAGCTATATAGTGAAGATTGTATTCATGGCATATATCATTAGATATAACCTTTTGCTGAACTTAGAATTAGAAGAAATTGCTAGAGGAAAATGGTATCTTGGTAAATAGCTTTTAAGTTTCAGTATAGCTTATTTCTAATCTCATAAGTTTCATGCAACCTTTCCCATCATGATATTTCAAATAGGGCTATATACAATACAGAATAGTGGATAGACCAGTGTTTTATAGATTTTTAAAAATCCCAACATAAAGTGATAAAATTATACACCAGGAACAAGGCGCTTGAATAGATCACAAGTTAATCATTTACTAATATTCAGTATTTAATACAAATTTTACAGAAATGTAGAGATGATGTCTGTTATGTTTCCTAAGTCATTTACTACAAACTAGTGTTATGAAAATAAAAAACGAAAGGCTGATGGTTTTAAAAATCTTTTCTAGAAAAGGATTTAGGGTTAATAGGCAAACTTCAGAAGGAAAGTCCAAACAAAATAGATCAAATCATTGAAACTGCTTTTAAGAATACCGTGTCTCGGAAAAAAAAAGCTTTATTTATAGAGTTCATCAGCATGGTTTTACAATCAGAACGATTTGATTATTTTTACTTTGTTGCACTGAGTATGGGCAAAATATAGGGACTTAGGATGAATTAATCTGCCCAGGTTCAATTCAGGAGGGATGTTCATTGCGTCCTGCTTGAAACCTGAACTTAGTGAAACCTGAACTTAGCATTGAACCCCATTGAAGTCAATGGCCATTTTCAAGGTCAGTGCAATAAAATGACAAAACAGAGTGTGAAAAAACACATTAACCACTTTAAGACCAGAAGGATTTGCCCCCTTAATGACCAGGCCCTATTTTGCGATTCGGCACTGCTTTACTTTAAAGGACAATTGTGCGGTCGTGCGACGCTGTACCCAAGTAAAATTGACGTCCCACAAATAACTGACATTTTTAACACTTTTGGGGGGACCAGTTACATTACTACAGTAATCAGTGATAAAAATATGCACTGTTACTTTAATAGTGACACTGGCAGGGAAGGGTTTAACCTTATGGGTGATCAATGGGTTAAATGTATGCCTCATGCTTACTGAGGTGTGAGGGGGTGGGGGTTCTGTGACAGACAGAGCTATGCAGACAGAGCTATGCAGCTTCAGCTATGCTGAATCCTGTGATCTCCTCTCGGTCACTGAGAAGATCCGTCTGCTTTGTTTACATAAGCAGGCGGGTCTTCTCACAGTTTACCCGAAGATCGGGGAAGGGAGGCGGCAATCGCCACCTCTCCTCCTCTGGCCCGACTCCCGCTGTGTCTAAACACAGTGGGAGCGCGCCTCCGGTGGCGCGCGCAGCCGAAAGCACTAGGAGTCCAGCGACGTAGGTCTACGTCGCTGGACCAAGGGGATCCGCACTGCCGCAGTAGGATTACTGTGAGCAGTCGGCAAGTGGTTAAAACCACAACCACACATTTCCAGAATCTTTAGATTTCATGTATCACATAAATAGACAGCAAATAACAAAGAGACAAGGCATGTTGTTTATTGTATTATCTGAGAGACAATAGCAACAAATAATATTCCATGGCTGGACAGGATATAAGGTTAATAATAATTTGGTTAGGCTTTAATATAAGCGATAGAGAGGAGAAATGTTTTAGGTTGAAATAAACATTAGAGTTTATTATCTGAGCTACAATAGGGAAAGATAGAGCAGGTTTTGTCTTGAAATAAATATTAACGTGTGATACCCAAATCTATATATTGTGCTATTTCATATTTTCCTGTTATGATTTGGTAAATGAGAGTTCTTTGATCATGAGTGAAAGCTTTAACTCAACAACAGAAATGTATTGGTAAATAGTAAGGAAGTCTAACAAAAACTAATCTATCAAGTCACATGAAACATTATTAAGAGAGCTCCAACATATTACTAAATACAAACAAAGAGAGAAAAGACATAAGAGAAACATTTAGATATAAGCGCAAGAGGTATATTCCATAATTACCATGCACATGAGGGCCCCCTTCTAGTCTGGTGTTTCAGAGCATTCTCTCTAACAAGACTTATATAAACCTATCTCTGATAGACTTGCATAGGGCCATCCTGATTGGTGGAGCTATCTTACCCCTCTCCTCCCTCTGGGCATATCTCATCCAGGATTGGGCAATTTCCCCATAGAAACATAGAAACATAGAATGTGTCGGCAGATAAGAACCATTTGGCCCATCTAGTCTGCCCCTAGTTTTAGCATAACTCAGCCTCTCGCTAGCACCTCCTCTCGGGGGAAATAATAATAATGCCAGGTAACTTTCTCTTGAGTGGGGCATTAGGAATGCAAGGTCATATCCTGGGCATATTGTCCATTCCTTAGCAGATGGCCACCTTCATTGCATAAGTAAAGAGGGCGTCTTTGAAGTGGAGGCAGAATTGAAAGAAGTGAAATGGCCTTGTCTAAATTTTTACCTCGGCCCCATATAGTCTGTGGAAAGGATGTTAATTAAGGTGTTGTCCTTTCTCACATACAAGTTTATGACGGGTAAATCCAAGAGCATCTTTAGGGACACATGCATGTTTAGCACAACTTAACATCCCTGCACTTCAAAAGGAACTGGTAAATCAATGGATTTCTTATACTAAAACCTCCAAACTGTGTTCACACAAATGGGTACATCTAACTATTAGTAAACACCAAAACCCAATATCTCCTACCACTAAAAAAAAAATATATATATATATATATATATATATATATATATATATAGTTGCTAATGAAGATCACACATAAACTCCTCATAAGGCAACACGTGTATTACCTAAGTCCCAATAGCAACAAAAGTGTTTAAAGAAATTCTCTAGTCACAACACAGACTTTTATTTTATTTTATAACATCTGCATTGTAAGAGCCAGTTCACATACAGGCAACCCGACTTCCTGGGGCGACCTGTGAAGTCGCGGTGCACAGCTCGCACCGCGACCTCGGAGCGGCATGCACGGACTTCATATCATTGAAGTCATTGCAGGTCGCTACAGGTCGCCCCAAAGTAGTACAGGACCCTTTTTCTAAGTCGGAGCGACTTGTGTCGCTCCTATTAGAACGGGTCCTGTGCTACTCTATGGCAGGCGACCCACGGCGACTTGTCAGGCGACCAAGTGTGAACGGGGTCTAATAGCAATACAAACAATATTTTTTTTGGACAATCCAGTATAGGCTTACTTGAAAATTCTTCAAGTTGTGAGTGCTGCCTGTCTGCTGGCCATCTCTTTCCATGTGTTTTTGGATTTCCAACATGCTTTGCAGCCTCTTCTCTGCCAATTTATTTTCGTTTCTAAGCTCTCCATATCCCATATGTATCTACATATGGTACCTTGCTGTCTCCAATTTGTAATTCCTGTAATCACTCTGCATCTGGAAACCCCTCCTCTCAGTACTTATGCAGTTCAGAAGGCAAGTTCTGTGATTTCTATGACACAGCAATATCACAGGGCATAGTTATTAGAAGTTAAAGGGTAACTCCACTTTAGTGTGGAAAAAAATAGCAAATAAGGAAAATATAATATAGCATATACAATTGCAACACAAGTCATATTGTAATTGAATGTTATAAAAAATTATCTTTTCTTTTCATTCTGCAGTCACTGTTATTTTCTAAAAATGCAATGAACTATTGCCACCTGGAGTTGTTATGTACACAGAATGTGTACTGAACACGTCCCAGAAACATAATTTCCTGCTTGTGTGATTGGCTCACCAATTTTCCCACAAGTCTGCCTAAGATACAAGTCAGATTTCAGGCATCCCCTGCAACAAAAATTAAATTTTTGGTGAGATACTCCCAGAAGGAACACGTCTAAAGGGATGCAGGCCCAGCAGATTTCCTCATTAGTGCTGGGCAGCTGCATAGCTGATTGATATTTATTTTAGTTATTGTTGAGGTGCGAGCTTATGAGTACAAATGTGTCTAAAAAAACTCCATCAAATACACAAACAAAAGGGGGGGCGTGGCTTGCGCACAAGCTGAATGGCGGCATGAGATGAGAGCTCCTTGTAAGCGGCCGGAGAATCCACCAGCATCGGGGCAGCACAAAGACATCCAGCATCCAAATTCGTTCCACTTACACCCCTGAACCATTGGAGACATGACATATCGCAAAAGATAGGAGGAGAGGGGCCCTACCAAACTTACGGCCTTCTTCTCTAAGCCGCCAACAAAGCCCGGGAAATCCCAAGATGGCGCCACCGCACCTGCTGAGGGGAGAGATGCCGCGGCCTATACGGATCTCCCAGACGCACTGCCGCTGCTGCCGGATAACCAAGTGATTGATTCCTCACCGACATCACCCCCAGCGACCACGGTCACGGGCAGCCCCGCCAAGACCCGCATGCGGATGGAGGCGGAGGACATGTCGGATCCCACTGTGAGTACACCGCTACCCGCTCTGTGCGCCATGTCAGTGCTGCAATCCTCAATTGCTGCATTTCCCACCACAGGACAACCTGTGCTAGAGACCACCATGAAAAGTATGTTGGTGACTTTCCAATCATCTCTGATGGCGAATTTGACCACTATTATGCAGAAGTTTTCCTGTGAAATGTTGCAAATGGGCAGAAGGGTGACACATATAGAAAACAAAATGGAGGAATGCACAGACACAGTGAACGATCTCATTGATGCCTATAATGATCAGCGAGATGACAATGACTGGATTAAGCATAAATTGGCGGATCTCAAGGATCGCTCCCGCCGCAATAATATCAAAATAAGAGGCATTCCTGAGTCTGTGCAACCCGCTGACCTACAACAGTATGCAACTACTATGTTCTCCACTATGGTTCCGGAGCTGACACCTATAGAGCTGACTATCGATCGGATCCATAGGCTCCCTAGACCTCGCCACCTAGAGGACTCTGTTCCTAGGGATGTACTCCTACGCATACATTTCTACCCTGCTAAGGAAAGAATCCTACACACGTCCAGGAGAATGGGCACGCTGCCTGCTCCATACGAGGCTATTCAGCTGTACGCAGATCTGTCTCAACACACTCTCCAGCAGCGACGGCAATTGAAGACCCTGACCAAGGCTCTCTTCAACCACAAAATCACCTATAAATGGCGCCATCCTGCCACGCTAATGGTCACGCATAAAGGTATTCCCCATACTATCTCTACCATTGAAGGTGGGATGAAGCTACTACATTCTTGGGGTATCATTCCGGAACTCCCCAAGAGCTCCCATGATGGCGCAAGACACCTTCCTCCACCTAGATCCAGACCACCTCAGGGGCCTCCAAATTTCAGGTTTTAAACATGAGTTCAGAGCTACCCCTCATTAGCTTCACATAGTCCGGCCGAGCTACAAATGTGTGATTACTTCTTCTACTCCACGTATTGTCCTTCCACCTCCGTGGAAAACCCCCGATTGTTATCAGCAAGCCTGACACAGGGTCCCACTTGCTGAGTGTTGGCACTTGTTGTTAACCAGACCGCAGAGCATAGTCCTTAGCTTCAGTGCCTGTGCACAGTTGTGCACGTTTCTTTTTTTCTTTTTTTTTCTTGTTATAACTTTCTTTTTCTCTACCAGAAGCAACTCTTGCTACACTGAACGTTCTGTTCCAACGCATTATTTCAGTACTTAGCACTACATGGCTGGTGTGTTGGTCTAGGAGTAACCACCGTTGACTTCCCAGCAAAGACTTCACCGTCTCCTCTGATCCTGTGCATCCACCTGCTGTACCACGAACGTTTCCATCCAGCATCATCCACCCTGGTAAGGTATCTGCAAATTTCCACTGTACAGCGCACCTGCATTTACTTGCACCGGATTAGCCTTCTATAAACCGCTAGACATGTCGTTTACCATTGTGTCCATTAATGCCAGGGGCTTGAACCACCCTGCCAAGCGTGCTTCTTTGTGGTCCACAGCATGCTCACTTAAAGGAGACATCCTCTGTGTACAAGAAACGCACTTCGCTAGCTCGGCTACTCCAAAGTGTAGCCATAAGAACTTCCCCAACATTTATATGGCATCAGGGAAAAAGAAGCGTAAGGGAGTTCTTCTGGCCATCAAACATTCTCTAGCGTTCCAGCACCATGAATCTATCCTGGATCCCAAAGGGCGCTACATCATCCTCAGATGCTCTATAGACAATAGACAGTACACTATTGTAAATCTGTACGCACCCAACAGCCACCAACTGCCTTTCATACGCTCGGTAATATGTAAAGCTAAAGCACTCCAATTTGGCAACCTCCTTGTATGTGGGGACTTCAACCTAGCTCCGGACAGAGACTTGGATTCTTCCGCAGTGTCTAAACGACATAATTCCTCTTTGTCTAAATTTCTCTGGTCCAACGACCTCTATGACATGTGGAGGTGCTGTCATGCATCGGAGAGGGACTACTCCTTCCTCTCCCCGCGTCACGGCACCTACTCGCGCATAGATCTGTGTATTTCAGATAAGCATTTACTAGAACGTGTTTCGGCTGCTGAGCTCCACACGGCTACCTGGTCAGATCACTCACCACTGAGCATTACAATCTCCCATGGTCCACCAGCATACTCCACCTTTGTGTGGAGGTTGCACAACCATCTAATCTCCAATCCGTCGTATGTTGAAGAAATCCAACTACATCTTGACAACTACATATCTGACAATTTACAACCTGACTCTGTGTGGAATGCTCACAAAGCAGTTTTGAGAGGGGTATTTATGCAACTAGGAGCCAGGGACAGGAAGAGGAGGTCACAGCAGATTGATGAAATTACTCGCAAACTTTCTTCCCTGGACTCGCAACACAAACAATCTCCTTCACCTACCCTTCAATCACAAATATTTGCCATTCGACAGGACCTTAGAGCCTTCCTGTTAGAAAAATTTAGCACTTCTCTTAAAAAGTGGAAGGCTACCGCCTACTCCACTAATAACAAAGCCACTAAAGCAATGGCCCTACGTATTAAGGGGCAAAGACTTAAATCCAAGATCCCCTTCATGTACTATCCTGATTCGCAGACAAAATTGCTTAAGCCAAATCTCATAGCAAACGCTTTCAGCTCCTATTACGCATCCTTATACAATCTTAAGGATGATCCGATGACACACCAACCCTCTCCACAGGACATTGCTGACTTCCTTGACCACATTAAACTGCCAACTATTCCCTCTACTGACCTGGAGTCCCTCAATTGTCCTTTTTCAGATCAGGAAATTGCTGCAGCCATTTCGGCTCTTCCCAACCTGAAATCCCCAGGCCCTGACGGTTATTCGGCCGAATATTATAAAACATTTCAATCCTCATTAATTCCGCTACTGCGAGGTGTATTTAATAGTGCTGCTTCTTCCTCCTCCTTCCCTGGAGAAATGTTAAAGGCTATGATTGTAACTCTACCCAAACCTGGTAAGGAGCCCAATCAACCCCAGAACTTTAGGCCTATTTCCCTTTTAAATATGGACGTAAAGATATATGCCAAATTGATAGCTACTAGGCTGGTGAATCTTCTCCCCTCCATCATCCATAAGGACCAATCGGGCTTCACCAAAGGCCGCCAGGCATCAGATGCCACGAGGCGTGTTATCAATATTATCCACCAGGCGGACCTCTCTGGAACGCCTTCTCTGCTCCTCTCCTTGGACGTAGAGAAGGCGTTCGACAGGGTCCACTGGGGATTCCTATCGGCTGTCCTCCATAAATTCGGTATACACGGTTTTATACATAATGCCATCATGGCACTGTACTCCACACCCTCGGCGATAGTTTGCACTACAGAAGCCATATCCATCCCATTTAGCATAACCAATGGCACCAGACAGGGCTGCCCCCTCTCCCCACTGATCTTTAACATGATCATGGAAACGCTTGCTGAACATATTCGTTCTAACCCTAAAATCTCGGGGATTCGTATGTCAGACCAGCACCACAAAATCAACCTATTCGCAGACGACGTTATCCTTATGGTAACTAATCCCAACACCTCCCTGCCGGAAATTCAGAGGACTCTAAAATGGTTTGGAGATGTTTCATTCTACAAAGTTAATGAATCGAGCAATCTCCTTCAACAGCAATTTCCTTATGTATGGGACGACAAAAGCATCTCCTACCTTGGAGTGCGTTTGACAGCTTCCGCTAAAACATTATTTAAGCACAACTTCATTCCAGCCCGCTCCACTCTACAAGACAACCTCAAACACTTGGCATCCTCTGAGATTTCCTGGCTTGGGAGGTTGGCAGCCTTTAAAATGATGTACCTTCCCCAACTGCTTTACTTGTTCCGAACACTCCCTATACCAATACCGAAATATTATTTTAAATCCCTCCAATCTATGATTTCTAAATATGTCTGGCAGGGTAAAAAACCTAGATGTGCGCATGCTAAACTTGTCAAACATAGATCAGTGGGAGGAGCGGGTTATGTGGATGTGCAAGATTACTATGTCGCAACGGTTCTCACCCAATTACAGGATTGGTTCCGGTCGGTCCCCATGACTTTATGGGGTTCGATCGAAGCCTCCTATTGTATCAAAAAGGATTTATCGGCCTGGCTTATGGCAACCACTTTAGGAGCTAAGATACCCTCACATTTCCCACCATTTATGAAAGCAGCGGCTACAGCCTGGAGGATTTTGTTAGCACAACAGTCCCCCGCCTCTGCACAAACTCCTCTTCGGATCCCCATTACAGCACTACATTCCCTTATGGACTGTGCATACTTTGTGGATTGGCGGAGGAAAGGTATTAAATATATAGATGACATGTATCAGGGCTAAGAGATATTATCATTCACCGCCCTCCAAACTAAATTCCAACTTCCCCACACGTCTCTCTTCACATATATGAGATTAGTTCACTTCCTGAATTCAATTCCACCATGGCCGCAATCTATTTCCACCCCAGCCTGGAAATATCTTTCGGCCTCTGGGCCCACTAAACAAAAGGGAATCACCCTCTTCTATAACCTCCTCCAACATAAACTGATCTTCACCAAGTCCACCCCTCATATACAATGGGAAAGGGATTTGGGGATAACATACACAGACAGACAATGGACCCGGGCACTCCAATCCGTCCATAAAGTTACTAGCTGCTCCAATTTATGGGAGCTTTCCCTAAAAATATCTCTTAAATGGTACCTGACCCCCTCGAGATTACACAGATTTGATAGTAAATATGATAATACCTGCTGGAGGCTGTGTGGGGAGGAGGGCACTCTTCTCCATACACTGTGGCAATGTCCAAAGCTACTATCTTATTGGAAAGGTGTATTTGCGGTCATCTCTGAAGTATCGTAGAGACCTATCTTGAGCAATCCGAGTTTGGCGTTACTATCACTTGGGATAGAAAACGTCCCCAGGAACCTGAGACACTCAACCCTACATATTTTGTTGGTAGCGAGACTTGTTCTTACCCGAGCCTGGAAACAAGAGATTTCCCCGAAAGTTGAGGAGGTTGTTGACCTTGTAAACACGCACTACATGTTTGAGCGTACTCTCTCTCTTAAAAACAAATCAGCACGAGATACGAATCTGCAATGGCAACCTTGGATACATTGGTCTAAGCATAGAGTGGTCAATTTACCCCCTAGCTAGTTCACTTTCTCCCCTTGGTATGATTTCTTTAACATTCCCTATCAAGGAACGGGGCGGCTCCTCCTCGTGGTCTCTGCCCTTGGGCACAGTTTTGATCCCCTTGGGGGTGCCCGGGAAGTGGAGGCTATGGGGGGTGCCCAACTGTTCACTTTACCTACATGGGATTACAGGAGACAGGAGATCCTAGCCTTTATGTGTCAACTGGTGGTCATGTATAACTGTTTGATACTGTTTTACCACATCATTCTGTTTTTGTTTTCGAGTTTAGTATGGAAATACATTGCTTGCATCGCTGACTAATTCTATCTACTTATTGATAATAGATGAAGCGTATTTCACTTCTGTAATGTTTATATTGCCAATGCGGCCACAGTGTGGTCTTTTGGACTGTTGTATTACTGTTGCAAGACATTTTCTTTTCTTATGTATGTTCTTGAAAAAAAAAAAAAAACAATAAAAACCTTTAAATTAAAAATACACAAACAAAAAATTGTGCAACCAACAATACTTTGCAATCTGTTCACCAAAATAATATAAATGTGCAATAAAAGCCCATGCAAAAATAATGAAATCTTCTATTCCAATTCTTTTTTCACCATCTGTGAATTAGTGATACATCCTCTTTTTATATAACTGTGCTCCACTTATATACTGTGCTCCACCACTTAGTATATGAGGGGCCACTAACCAGAAGGCTTTGGGCCACCAGGACCCTCACCGCTTATATGTTGATTCCTATGTTGGTTTTCCAGCTCCTTATTGCCTACATCCAATGTTAACCACAGGTTTAACCCAGAATAAAAGAACAATAACAGGGTGATCATGCAATACGTTAATTAAAAGTGGTAATTAGAAATGAAAGCCGATACACTCACGTTTTGGTGTGCCCTAAAGCGGCACCCACTATGCAGAGCCTATTGAAAAACAAACCTTGCCGCCAGTCATCTCTCTGAGAAAGCATGCATTCCACCTGAGCAGGACGTGACGTCAGTAAAAGACCCGGAAATACCGCCACTAGACAGACATAAATGCATTTCCCCGAAAGGTGTCATCAGGAAGTCATTGGTGAAAAAAGAAGTGGAATAGAAGACTTCATTATTTTTACATGGACTTTTATTGCACATTTATATTCTTTTGATGAATAGATTGCAAAGTACTGTTGGTTGCACAATTTTTTGTTTGTGTATTTGATGGAATTTTTTTAGACACATTTGTACTATTAAGCTAGTGCCTCAACAATAACTAATATACTAATTTTGGGATAACCAAGAATTGACAGCAGCAGCTGAGCACTAATTCACTGATAGCAATTACATCTAGGGGGTGCCAATTCATTGATGTATGATTGATAATTATGAAACCACTCCCATTAGACCCACTCACAACAGGGGTACAAAACAGTGGTTTCTTCAGAATAACAAAAGGTAGTAATCTGAAACAAAGGTTAATATGTTCAAAGATCAAAGGCTGGTGTTTGGCCTGCCCCTGGGAAGACATCATCGATGACAAAACGCATTGGAACTGGCAGTTACTGAAGACACCACACTTGCTTAGCCGTTACTCACAGCGTTCCTTTCTCATGAGCTGACAGTCTGCTGGTTTTTACCTTGTCTGTGCCTGTTTTACAACTTATCAAAGGTACTTCTTATATATTTTTTATAAAAAGGACTTAAATGTTAGCAGGCTTCACTCTGCATGTTAATTGTTTGTTCAATGTTGTTTTCATGCCACATTACTTATCATATGATTATTCATGAGTGCACTTTTAGTACTTAGCACCACTTCTTATTTATATTGATCATTCACAGCTGGTATCATAGTTGGTTAAGTAGCTGCTTACCTTTTCCTTCTTTTTACTTGACCTAGTGTGGATTTTATCCTGTATTATATCTGCAACAAATGTTGTTAGAAATCCTTGCAATGTACGTAGATTACCCAGGGGGGAATGTTTTTTTCACAATAAAAGTGGAGTTAGGCTTTAAAGAATTTAGGTAAAAGTGTGGGGATCTTCACAAATTAGGTTTACAAACTTTGGTTTCAATCAGATTAATAGAAGTGGGTTGGAAAAAATAAAATACAATGTGGAAATTGTTTTTCATGATTTAACATTTTGACCATAAATATGTTTTAGGTTCCAGAACACCAAATAGGCAGAAAACTTTGATGTGCAACAGACATTTTCTTGCAGAATTTGATAACATTGTGTGGCACCTTTAAAGTGATGGATCACCAGAATAAGCTGCACATTTGGAAACACAAAGAAGGATTTACCCTGTAGCAAACATTAGAAATATAGCAGCCAGGGTCCAGCTGCAGAAACATTATGTGGCACTTTTATTTATTGAGATACTGGAATAGGCTGCTTAAAATTAGACATAAAGAAGGACTGACATTGCGGCATTCATTTAAAATATTGTCAGCTGAGATCCAGTTGTTGAAACATTGTGTGGCACCTTTACAGTGCCAAAGCACTGGAATGGGCTGCAAATTTGGAGACACAAAGCAGGATGTACTCTGCAGGAAACATTCATCTGGTAACTGAGGTCCAGCTGTTGAAACATTGTGTGGAACCTTTTTAGTGCTGGAGCGCATGCGTAGAGAACCAAACTTTGAGACACAAAACAGAATTTATCGTGCAGGAAACATTAGAAATTCAGCTGCTGAGGTCCAGTAGTGATGATCTGAACAAAATTTGCTGAAGTTCAGATGTCAAATCCAGACCCCTTTGATGTCATATGGATCTGAATCTTAGAAATTAGTACCGGTTGCTTACTAGGCTAATATAGACAAAAAAAAAAATAACATTAAAAAACAGTTTGATGAGGAACAATGTTTTTATGTTTGATGTTTAAAGGAAACCAATAAAAAAATTAGGTTGGCCATTCTCCATACCTCTGAACATTTTACAGTGCCAGAGCAAAGTTTAAGAAACTAGGCAAGATTTGCCCTGAAGCACACATTAAAAATTTGGCAGCAGAGGGCCTGTTGTGCAAATATTTGATGGCACCTTTAAGCTCCATGCACGCTGGGCTTAGAAAACGCTAGTATCTTTGGTAGAAAAATCATTCATACAGAGCAATTTTTTTTACATAGTTTAGATGAGTTTAGGAGAGTTTTTTTTTTCTGCCAAGAAGCTCCAATCAGAAATACAAACCAAAAGGGTTTTTTCCTTCCTCCAAATGTTGAGATCAAAATATGCCTCTTATCATCCTAATATGCATGGACAGATATGATAACACTGAGCTGCTTCTACAGGCAGAACACAAAACCCCTATAGAAGCAGCGATTTTTGAGCCAGTGTGCATGGAGCCTGCCTGAGGAGGCTGCAAGGCATGCAGAAGCAACATCGGGGACCAGCGACAGAGCACACCATGCTCGGCTGGGAGGATGTGATCCGCCGACAACTCTGGCATGAGGCGCTAAGCCACGAGCGGCGCCATCAGGGGAAGATCCTTCCCTACTCCACAGAGATGTACTGGATGCAGTACCGTGAGCGAGAGGTGTTCCTGAGGGAATGACAGTAAGATGAATGGAAGACGGAACTCGGAAGATTGGTCCAGGAGGAAATGAGACTGGACGCCAGTCCCCCAGGCAGCGAGACAAGCTAATAGCATGAAGGTCTCAGAAAGGGGAGTTGAGACAGACGCTGGAAGGCTGGGAAATGGTGATCAGCAGCAAGTCCAGAGTATCTCATCTGGTGCCCCAGCAGAAGCGCTGGCTACAGGGCAGAGTGCCCCTGGCATCTGCCCAGCATCAGAAAACGAGTGGGATCCGGAGAGTCTGAGAGAGGATCCGCGTGAGCTGTTTCCCCAACAGCAGATATCTCCACCGGGAGTAGAGGAAGCAATTCTCCCTCCCCAGCAATTGGACACTACCCCAATGTTCATCCCCCCAGCAGAAGCGCTGGCTATGGGGCAGAGGGCCGCTGGCCTCTGCCCATCCTCAGAGTTAGATCCAGGTAGACCGATGGATGACCTCAGTGAGCCGTTTCCCCAGCACTTGGACACTACCCCAGTGTTTATCCCCCAAGCAGAAGCGTTGGCTACGGGGCAGAGTTCCGCTGGCCCCTGCCCAGTCCTCAGTATGTTTTTGGAGGGTTTGGGAGACAGCCCCTGTCAGAAGTCACTCCAGTGGCTGGTCACAGAACCGGCAGGGGAGAAAACCCTTCCCCCTCTCCAGCAGTTGTACCCAACTTTTGCATATGTCCCCCCGGCAGAAGCGCTGTCTACAGAACAGAGCACTGATGGGCTCTTCCCAGCATAAGAACAAGAGATGAAGAATCCGGGAGACAGTCCCTGCAAGATACCTTCTCAGCGGCTGGTAACTACACCAGGAGAAAAGCAAGTACCTTTTTCTCCCCAAATGCATAGCCCTACCAGCCTACATTCCCTACCAGCTGAAGCGCTGGCATCAGGGCAGAGGATTATTCAGCTCCCCCGAATATCTGCAACCCAGCCCCAAATCAGAGGAGTGCAGACAGCTGTTCCCACTCTGCAGCGGCTGATTTTATTCATGGGAAACCCTATGTGCGGTTTTGCTCCCCAGTGCCAGAGTCGTACTTTTACTTTTCCTGGTTGCCTTGGGTGGAAGTTTGTGACTAACGCAGGTCCAGACCAGTTGAGGGTCAGGAACCTGGTTAGTCTGTTTTTAAAAGGGGAGAAATGTGACAGAACCCACTGTCACTGTGTGTTTTGGAAGGGACTGTGCGCGTGCCTCCTACCGACAGACTATGGGCCAGAAGATATTGTCATGAACCTTGGAATGCGGAAGTGTTCCTCCTTGAAATCTGTTACACAGTGGGGGGGTCTTATGCCCTGCCTTAAGGCTCCAGAAGGCTCCATTGTTCTGTGTCTGGCTATTGTGTACATTGATTGCCCCCTGGGGCTTCTGTCTCATTACACATAACAGTCCTTCTAATCAAGCTATCGGACCAATCCCTGCTGACTCATTTTCAAGTCCTCATTTGCATGGCTAAGGAGGACCTGAAGGAGGACTACATGTACTTTACAATTGACCAATAGGAAAGTGGTTGCTGGGGGCGGGATGTTCCAAATTCTGCATAAAAGTGTGTTGTGTACTTCCAATAAACGTCTTCCTGTTTGAACTTACATACAGCCTGCCTGGTGTTTGTTCTAATGGATTCCGAACGGCACATAGCTGTAGTTTGGATCCCAGAGCCTTGGATGAGCGAACCATCAGACGTTGCGATCTGAAAGCTGACTCACTAGTAGCAGAGGAGTGTCAGGAGAGCGGAATCGAGCGAGCAAGGGTCTCGTTACAACTGCCATTACAGTATTTACAGTAGTTACATAGTTAGTCTGGTTAAAAAAAGACACAAGTCCATCTAGTTCAACCAATAAAAGGGGAAAAAATACAATCCTATATACACAATCCTATACCCACATTTGACCCATAGGAAGGTAAAAAAAAAACCAGAAAAGCATGATCTGATTTGCTCCAGCAAGGGGAAAAAAATCTATTTTCCTTCAGATATAAAGAGTGCCTCCTTGTCCTTTGTGATAACCTTAAAGCTAATAACTCAACACCAAGTTCATTTAATGGACCACTTATGTATTTATACTAGGGATTGACCGATTATCAGCAAAGCAGATTATCAGAGGGCTGATATTCACTTTTGGCGATATATCAGTATCAGCCCAGGAATGGGGGATATTACTGATATTCCCAAATATTGCTCATGTAAGGGTAAAATGATTCCACATAGCATAATTCCATTTAGAAATGTTATTGAATATGCCACTCACATATGTACAAAAGATATAAGTAATTCCACATTAGCAGATCTGCATCTCTCACCCACTTGCCGTAAGTGATACCTGGGTGATACCGCTCCGTTCGGCGTCCACTCACTACCGCTCTGTCCCTCACCAGCTCCATCTCTCACCCACCCGATACCACTCCGACTTTCACCCACTTTCCGTAAGTGACACCCTGGTGACACCGCTCCGTCAAGCATACAATCTCAGAGGTCACGTGGTCACGCCAAAGTGCCATCATTTTACCCTTACATGAGCATCACCACCTAATGGTTGGAGGAGAAGACTAGTCTCAGACCCTGACATAGGATGCACAGAATATCGGCCCATATCGGCCGATACTGATACGTTGGGACCAATATATCGGTATCGGCCCTAAAAAAAACATATGGGTATATCCCTAATTTATACATGTTGATCATATCCCCCTTAATCTCTTCCTCTCAAGAGAGAATAAATTCAGTCCCTCTAATCTTTCCTCATAGCTGAGCTCCTCTATGCCTCTTATTAGTTTGGTTGCCCTTCTCTGCACTTTCTCCAGTTCCCCAATACCCTTTTTGTGAACTCACACCCAAAACTGAACTGCATATCTCAGATGAGGTCTTACCAATGAGTTACAGGGGTAAAATGATCTCTCTCTCTCTGGAGTCTATGCCTCTCTTAGTACAAGAAAGGATTTAGCTCTCTTTGGAAACTGCTGCTTGGCATTGCATGCCATTATTAAGCTTATGATTTACCAAAACACCCAGATTCTTCTCCACCATTGATCCCCCCAGTTGTACCCCCCCTAGTATGTATGGTGCATGCAAATTCTTAGCCCCCAAGTGCGTAACTTAACATTTATCAACACTAAACCTAATTTCCCACATAGTTGCTCAATTACACAGTGCATTGAAGTCGGCTTGTAAGTTGTAGATGTCCTGTAAGGATGTTATTTCACTGCATAGCTTGATGTCACTGATAAACCTTAGACCATTCAGAGTAAGAATCTTTACCCACTACTCTCTGAATTCTGTCTTTTAGCCATTCACAGACTGATTTTTCCAAGCCTGTAGGCTTAACCTTACACATTAGTCCCCTCTAGGGAACTGTAAAATCCAAGTATACTCTGTCCACAGCCACTCTGTCAGGGCCTGGATTTAAACCCGGAACCTCTGCTGTGTCAGCTAATGTCTCTTCATGCTGAACTACCTGTAATGCTGGACAGATCATTGACAATTCCCTGAATGATCTTGTCTTGAACCATGTTGGTCTTGTGCCCTAAACTCTTTAATCCTCCCACAAACTGATTTAAACAATGTCTCCTGCACTTTCTGTTTGCCATATTATTGTGCTCTCTCCAGCCAGTATTTTGCTCCTGTCTTCCCTGCTGCCTCCCATATTTTGCTAGTACTTGGTATCGATCTTTGGCATTTTTACTGACTGCGATTCTGTTTGATCCCTACCTACTTCTCTGCTACTAGACCCCAGCATGCTCACCGCCTGGTGGGGCGATCCTGAGGATCATGACCTGGTACTAACAGGCAGCAAAATCCATCTCCACCATCAGAAGCTCTGGTGAACACCGGTTAGTACTTTGACTCTGCACCTCAGGTGAGGCCAGGGACACTGCCTGTATACCTATCCTGCTGGTTGGTAGTAGTTCCACTATTGCTATAGCAACTGGTCTTTGAGCCTGACCCCTGAACGTGACACACTCCTATGCCTAAGGTTTAACTTACCTCCTTGAAAAAAGAAATCAAATTTGCCTGACAACTTCTGTCTTTAATGAATCTTTACTGTCTGTTACTAAAAATATTTTTTCCAGCAATGCAGGACTCATCTATACAGTCTTTTATTAAACTCTTCAGTATCTTCCCAACTATAGATGTTACACAGGTCTATAGTTACTTGCTAAAGACTCTGATCCCTTTTTACCACTGAATGACAGCTACAGCGTGGCTAGCCAGTTCTGGGAGGGTGTCATATGACATCCTTAGGACACAGCTGAACACAGATGAGGGTCACACGACGGCTCTTTACCACAAGATCAGCTGTGTCCAATGACAGCTGATCATGATGTAAACATCAGCTGGGTATCGGCATTCCTTTCCTCGTGCCGATAGCATGAGGAGAGGAGATGAGAGCTGATAACGGGCTTGTGTGAAAGGGACATCTACACTGATAATCAGGGCACTGATTATCAGTATCCTGAATATAAGTGCAGTCCCAACAGTGCCCAACAGTGCTACCAATCAGTACCCACCAGTGCTGCCAATCAGTGCCCATTAGTGCTTTTAATCAGTGGCCATCAGTGCCTCCTCATTAGTGTCACCTATCAATGCTGCCTATCAGTACCCATCAGGACACCTTTTAGTGGCCATCAGTGCCACCAATGAGTGCCCTTTGTTGTCACCTATCAATGCCAATGCGTGACACCTATCAGTGTCCATCAATGCTACCTGTTAGTTCAGCTTTATCAGTGCCTCCTCATCAGTGCTGCCTCATCAGTGCCCATCAGTGCAATCAATCAGTGCCCATCAGTGCTGCTTCATCAGTGCTACCCATCAGTGCACATAAGTGAAGGAGAAAAATTACTTGTTTGCAAAATTTTATGACAAACTATGAAAAACACTTTTTTTTCAAAAATGTCCTTCTATTTTTGTTTATTTAATAAAAAAATAAAAAATCCACTGGTGAATGTTAGGACTGCCAGGGACACCAACCGCTCCTCCGGTTTCTTGACCAGTAGTTGCTATCTCGGTATCAGGTGGAAGAGCGGATAGGGTCTTGCAGCCAAAATATTGGGACCTCAAATGATAGTGCAACCAATGAACTCAGGGAACAACAAGTAAGAAAAGGACTCGTGCTTAGGAGTAGGTCAGGAGCCAGACCCCAAGAAAGCGAGGTCCAGTAGAGTGGTCCAGAGGGAGCCGTGTTCGGTAACCAGAGTCAGTACAATCCAAAAGGGTGATCTGTAGAGTAGTCAAGGTAAGCCAAGGTCAAAAACAAGACATAGTACATAAACAGCAGACATGCAGGAAGTAAAGCCTATACTTAGGTGCCAGCAGGAAGTGGAAGAGTGTATTTATGGGTCATAGGATTAGGTAACTGACAACAGCTGGCCACTGGGTGGAGCAAGAGTCTAATACCAAAAGGTAGCTGATAATGAGAAGCCTGCTCAGAATAGGACTCACCCTGTGGCCCAGGCAGAAGACAACCCAGAACACCAGATCGACTCCCGGCCAAGGCGTGACAGTGAATAAATACAAGAAAGCTCTATTTGTGTGAAAAAAATCTAAAAATCTTATATGGGTACAGTGTAGCATGACCACACATTTGTCTGTGACAGCGCTGAAAGCTGAAAATTGGCCTGGGCAGGAAGGAGGTAAAAATGTCTGGTAGGCAAGTGGTTAAATATAGGCACCAAATTGGTCTTATGCCAATCCAGTAGTAGTATTTCAGTCTTTAAAAAGTCTCTAAAAATTTGAAACAATAGCTTTGAAAAGACAGAGCTAAATTCTTTTAGGATCTATGGGTGTATGTAATGTGGTCCAGGGGCTTTATTCACCTTTATGCTGTCTGCATATTTATGGACCATATCAATTTTGAGCCATGGTAGATAATTTGGGGCTGTGTCAATACCATCCCCCGTGTGGACATGAGCCCCCCTGTGGTTCTTTGTATACACAGAGCTGAAGAAGGTATTTAATAAATGTGCCTTCTCTTTGTCCTGTCACCTACTCTAGATTATTTTGTAAAGGGCCTACATGCTCAAAAATTACCTTTTTGGGGGTTTGTCCTACTATCTTTTGCAATCTGTTGTTTATTTTGAATTTTTTGCAGCCTTGATTTCCTTTTTACTGATTCTGTTATATTCTTTGTAACATTTAAACAATGATAGTGTTCCTTAATTTTTAATATTTTTTAAAAGCTCCTTTCGTATTATTTATAGCTTTTCTTTTTAACTTTGACTGTGAGCCACATAGGTTTTATTTTCATTTTTAAACATATTACCCAAGAGGAATATATTTTGCAGTGTGTTCACATACAGTCTTTTTGAAGAATTCCCATTTCTGTTCTGTGTTCATCAATACCAATATGACCCCCCCCCCCCCCCCAGTCTAAGACTTGGAGAGCAGCCCTCATCCTTGGAAAATGTGCTTTGGTAAAGTCAAGTGTTTTTTATATCTTTTCAGTGTGTGCTCGTTTTTTACAGCTAACCATAAATGAAATCATGTTATGGTCACTACTACCCATATGATCTTTTATATGAACATTTGAAATAAGCTCTGTTTAGATTGAGATTACCAGATCCAGCAGAGGACCGTTCCTATTTGGTGCCCCTATGAATTGTTCCATAAAATTGTCTTGTAAATGGTTTTCTCAATTTTTGCCCTTTAACTGTTGCTGCAGGGCCATTACACCAATCAATTTCCGGGTAGTTAAAATTCCTCAATATTACCACTGACCCAGCCCTTGCAGCCCTTTCTATCTGTGCATCTGTATAGCATTTGTTGCTCTAGTCCAGTGTTCCAGTGTACATATACCATATTTTGTAGATGCCTTAACCGTCGCACAAACAAATTAATAGACACTTACTGGGATTTTTTTTTTTTACCAAAGACATGTAGCCTTTTGGGGTGCCCAGTCTGGAGTATCATCACATAGGTCATCATTTCACCCTTTTATCAGGGATTCAATAGAGAGGCCACCCAATGTCGGTTCCTGTTTTTTTTATTGCTAGATCCTCATGTCCCTGTACAAGCATTTGAGTAGAATAAAGCTCATTCATGACAAATTATTACCAGTAAAGCACCCCAAATCCTCTCTGTCACTGAAGACATCACAGTCCTTAACAATTTCTCTCCACCCAACTTCCAGGGCTTGAAAAGGGTTAAACATCGCCCATTGATACTCCCCCTATTTTCTCACCGCCAGGACTCCAAGCTTTCACCTCATTGTATTCTTCCTTTTTCTCCTGTTGCCGCTAGCTTTTATTACTTTTATTAATGTAACTTGTATTAAAATGTCATATAAAGAGAAGTATGTCTTTTTTTTTTTTTTTAGAATTATAGTTACCACTGTGGATGCAGCATCGCTCCAATGCTGCATCTGTCCTCCAGCACCTCTACACTAAGAACCGAGCAATCGAACACTGCTGATAGCTTGGTGAGCAGAGAGCTGCTGACTGTCAGTCAGCAGCTCTCTGCTCTGACCCCTCCTCACTCATTGGAGTGCTGGGCTGTGGAGGGGGCAGGTCGGCCAGCTCAGGCTCTCAGCGGCTCGCTAAGAGCCTGTGCCGGGTGTCTGTTGACTTCCATTGTTGTGATGACATGGTGCCTGGACTGACTTCTGTGACGTCAGCAGAGAGCAGACTTCAGACTGCTCTTTGCTGAAAATGGGTCACAGGAGTGCAGTTTGTTCCATAGGAGATGTACAGCAAAACAAGCTTTGGCTGTACATCAATTTTAAGCCTAAAAACAAAAAATGTAATATACTGTAGCATACCACATTTTGGATGTGATGGCTGCAATAGCTTTATTTTTTAATGCATTATTCCCCTTTATTTTCACCAGTTGATGCTACCTATAGGTCTATTATTTTTTAACATCCTTAACAGACCAAACTGTCCAGTAAAGAGGCAGGTACAGGGTTAAGACACACCATTTAAGGCTCACAGGGGGTGCTTACAGTGGTCAGCTTTTATTAAATTATTTAAAACCTTTATCCCAAAGAAAAATAACGGTTTCTGTAACTCCTTAAAAAGTGTTAGCTGAAGTTCAACTTGAGTTTGTTAGTTAAGTTTATCTAAACCTGCTAGTACATCTTACAACAATCTCTCCCTAGATTGGCAATGCTGTTTTTCAGAGGTGTTTCCATTGCTCCTTCAGTGCCCAGACACTCTATGGTAGGAAGTTACTGGCTAGATCACTGGTGTAACACTGCCCCCTAGAGGACTGCTGCATATAACACTTTCTGGATTCCCCTGGGTTACCCATAGCAACCAGAAACTTGCAGAAACTTATCACTTTAAATCCTTGGCTCAGTCAATGATCAGTCCAGGGTATGTTGTTTTGTAGTTGTATTTAGAGCTTGGATAGGAGAAGGGGTGAGGGTATTGAGGACAACTGACTTTAGGATGCGCCAAGGCCGCTGTTTCACTCTTCCACTGAAGTGAAAATATTTTAAGTGTTCCTGCTTGCAATTCTCTTCATGGTTCTAAACTCAGCACCCTCTTTCTCTCTCACTGTGTGTGCTGGCACCCGCCCACAGACTCTATCCTCTGAAGTGGTCCCCCTCCTGGGAAGACCTCCAGGCAAGTTCCTCTGTACTCATGGACACTGTTTTTCCAGAGTCACCGTTGCCTCCAACTCCACCAGTCAGCTTCTCCTTGACCTCTGGATTCAGCCACACACTCTGGTTCACCAGGACAACTGCCTGTGACCACCATCCACAGCTACAGAAGAGGAGATAGTCATTACCCTCCTTCCAGGACCTGGTTTCCCGCACAAATACCCCCTGCCTCATGTGCTCCTGGCTTTTATTCCCTATCTAATGATGCACCACTCTCTGTGCCAAACCCATGGAACAGTATCAAAGCCTGTGTGTCATTGGCTGGGTTTCCTCCACTGTCCTATGTACCTCTCCATTAGATACAGTGGAGACACTCCCTCACCCCACATGAAACACACATGGAACACATGGAGTAGGCCTAACTAGTAAACCCTGCTCTCTGATAAGCAGAGAGCTCAAATGCTTTACCTACTGCTTTCCCCTTTAAGCAGAGAAAGCCAAAACCTATACCTGCTATCTAGCACCTGACTAGGAGGGTGCTACATTGGTATAAGAAAAAAAAAAAGCTAAAAAAAAATAAAATAATGCAAGCTACCTGTCATGGCCGGGCTTTTATCAGCTCTCTTCTCAGTGTTCTGGCTGCTCAGCTGTCAGATAAATACCAGCCACTCATTGTTTCCTCACTGACTCACCTGGTTACCATTAATTGCCTTATTAGTCCAGCCCACAGCCAGCCCCTTCGGCTATTATAACTGCGTGGCTCATTCCTTTGGTGGTTTTGCCTTGATTAACATATCCAGTGTGTCTCTCTGCTATGTTCCTGTGTTTCCTGTTGACTTTGTCCGGCTGATGTTTCTTCTGGCTCCTGATCCTGATATTTGGCTTATGATTCCTGGCTCCCTTAATCCAGCTCGTCTGATTACCTGTTTTGGCTTCCTAACCCTGGCTTCTGTTCTTGACTTTGTTCCTGATTTATATTATAATAAAGGTGTGATTTTTAACTGCATTTTCTGTTTCTGTTAGATTCATGGTCCCTGACACTACGGTAAGGGAAGAAGGGAAGTTTAGGCAAAAACGAACTAACTCTAACTCTACTCTATGATGAGAGCTGATAACGGGCTTGTGTGAAAGGGACATCTACACTGATAATCAGGGCATTGATTATCAGTATCCTGAATATAAGTGCAGTCCCAACAGTGCCCAACAGTACTACCAATCAGTACCCACCAGTGCTGCCAATCAGTGCCCATTAGTGCTTTTAATCAGTGGCCATCAGTGCCTCCTCATTAGTGTCACCTATCAATGCTGCCTATCAGTACCCATCAGGACACCTTTTAGTGGCCATCAGTGCCACCAATGAGTGCCCTTTGTTGTCACCTATCAATGCCAATGCGTGACACCTATCAGTGTCCATCAATGCTACCTGTTAGTTCAGCTTTATCAGTGCCTCCTCATCAGTGCTGCCTCATCAGTGCCCATCAGTGCAATCAATCAGTGCCCATCAGTGCTGCTTCATCAGTGCTACCCATCAGTGCACATAAGTGAAGGAGAAAAATTACTTGTTTGCAAAATTTTATGACAAACTATGAAAAACACTTTTTTTTCAAAAATGTCCTTCTATTTTTGTTTATTTAATAAAAAAATAAAAAATCCACTGGTGAATGTTAGGACTGCCAGGGACACCAACCGCTCCTCCGGTTTCTTGACCAGTAGTTGCTATCTCGGTATCAGGTGGAAGAGCGGATAGGGTCTTGCAGCCAAAATATTGGGACCTCAAATGATAGTGCAACCAATGAACTCAGGGAACAACAAGTAAGAAAAGGACTCGTGCTTAGGAGTAGGTCAGGAGCCAGACCCCAAGAAAGCGAGGTCCAGTAGAGTGGTCCAGAGGGAGCCGTGTTCGGTAACCAGAGTCAGTACAATCCAAAAGGGTGATCTGTAGAGTAGTCAAGGTAAGCCAAGGTCAGAAACAAGACATAGTACATAAACAGCAGACAAGCAGGAAGTAAAGCCTATACTTAGGTGCCAGCAGGAAGTGGAAGAGTGTATTTATGGGTCATAGGATTAGGTAACTGACAACAGCTGGCCACTGGGTGGAGCAAGAGTCTAATACCAAAAGGTAGCTGATAATGAGAAGCCTGCTCAGAATAGGACTCACCCTGTGGCCCAGGCAGAAGACAACCCAGAACACCAGATCGACTCCCGGCCAAGGCGTGACAGTGAATAAATACAAGAAAGCTCTATTTGTGTGAAAAAAATCTAAAAATCTTATATGGGTACAGTGTAGCATGACCACACATTTGTCTGTGACAGCGCTGAAAGCTGAAAATTGGCCTGGGCAGGAAGGAGGTAAAAATGTCTGGTAGGCAAGTGGTTAAATATAGGCACCAAATTGGTCTTATGCCAATCCAGTAGTAGTATTTCAGTCTTTAAAAAGTCTCTAAAAATTTGAAACAATAGCTTTGAAAAGACAGAGCTAAATTCTTTTAGGATCTATGGGTGTATGTAATGTGGTCCAGGGGCTTTATTCACCTTTATGCTGTCTGCATATTTATGGACCATATCAATTTTGAGCCATGGTAGATAATTTGGGGCTGTGTCAATACCATCCCCCGTGTGGACATGAGCCCCCCTGTGGTTCTTTGTATACACAGAGCTGAAGAAGGTATTTAATAAATGTGCCTTCTCTTTGTCCTGTCACCTACTCTAGATTATTTTGTAAAGGGCCTACATGCTCAAAAATTACCTTTTTGGGGGTTTGTCCTACTATCTTTTGCAATCTGTTGTTTATTTTGAATTTTTTGCAGCCTTGATTTCCTTTTTACTGATTCTGTTATATTCTTTGTAACATTTAAACAATGATAGTGTTCCTTAATTTTTAATATTTTTTAAAAGCTCCTTTCGTATTATTTATAGCTTTTCTTTTTAACTTTGGCTGTGAGCCACATAGGTTTTATTTTCATTTTTAAACATATTACCCAAGAGGAATATATTTTGCAGTGTGTTCACATACAGTCTTTTTGAAGAATTCCCATTTCTGTTCTGTGTTCATCAATACCAATATGACCCCCCCCAGTCTAAGACTTGGAGAGCAGCCCTCATCCTTGGAAAATGTGCTTTGGTAAAGTCAAGTGTTTTTTATATCTTTTCAGTGTGTGCTCGTTTTTTACAGCTAACCATAAATGAAATCATGTTATGGTCACTACTACCCATATGATCTTTTATATGAACATTTGAAATAAGCTCTGTTTAGATTGAGATTACCAGATCCAGCAGAGGACCGTTCCTATTTGGTGCCCCTATGAATTGTTCCATAAAATTGTCTTGTAAATGGTTTTCTCAATTTTTGCCCTTTAACTGTTGCTGCAGGGCCATTACACCAATCAATTTCCGGGTAGTTAAAATTCCTCAATATTACCACTGACCCAGCCCTTGCAGCCCTTTCTATCTGTGCATCTGTATAGCATTTGTTGCTCTAGTCCAGTGTTCCAGTGTACATATACCATATTTTGTAGATGCCTTAACCGTCGCACAAACAAATTAATAGACACTTACTGGGATTTTTTTTTTTTTTACCAAAGACATGTAGCCTTTTGGGGTGCCCAGTCTGGAGTATCATCACATAGGTCATCATTTCACCCTTTTATCAGGGATTCAATAGAGAGGCCACCCAATGGTGGTTCCTGTTTTTTTTATTGCTAGATCCTCATGTCCCTGTACAAGCATTTGAGTAGAATAAAGCTCATTCATGACAAATTATTACCAGTAAAGCACCCCAAATCCTCTCTGTCACTGAAGACATCACAGTCCTTAACAATTTCTCTCCACCCAACTTCCAGGGCTTGAAAAGGGTTAAACATCGCCCATTGATACTCCCCCTATTTTCTCACCGCCAGGACTCCAAGCTTTCACCGCATTGTATTCTTCCTTTTTCTCCTGTTGCCGCTAGCTTTTATTACTTTTATTAATGTAACTTGTATTAAAATGTCATATAAAGAGAAGTATGTCTTTTTTTTTTTTTTTAGAATTATAGTTACCACTGTGGATGCAGCATCGCTCCAATGCTGCATCTGTCCTCCAGCACCTCTACACTAAGAACCGAGCAATCGAACACTGCTGATAGCTTGGTGAGCAGAGAGCTGCTGACTGTCAGTCAGCAGCTCTCTGCTCTGACCCCTCCTCACTCATTGGAGTGCTGGGCTGTGGAGGGGGCAGGTCGGCCAGCTCAGGCTCTCAGCGGCTCGCTAAGAGCCTGTGCCGGGTGTCTGTTGACTTCCATTGTTGTGATGACATGGTGCCTGGACTGACTTCTGTGACGTCAGCAGAGAGCAGACTTCAGACTGCTCTTTGCTGAAAATGGGTCACAGGAGTGCAGTTTGTTCCATAGGAGATGTACAGCAAAACAAGCTTTGGCTGTACATCAATTTTAAGCCTAAAAACAAAAAATGTAATATACTGTAGCATACCACATTTTGGATGTGATGGCTGCAATAGCTTTATTTTTTAATGCATTATTCCCCTTTATTTTCACCAGTTGATGCTACCTATAGGTCTATTATTTTTTAACATCCTTAACAGACCAAACTGTCCAGTAAAGAGGCAGGTACAGGGTTAAGACACACCATTTAAGGCTCACAGGGGGTGCTTACAGTGGTCAGCTTTTATTAAATTATTTAAAACCTTTATCCCAAAGAAAAATAACGGTTTCTGTAACTCCTTAAAAAGTGTTAGCTGAAGTTCAACTTGAGTTTGTTAGTTAAGTTTATCTAAACCTGCTAGTACATCTTACAACAATCTCTCCCTAGATTGGCAATGCTGTTTTTCAGAGGTGTTTCCATTGCTCCTTCAGTGCCCAGACACTCTATGGTAGGAAGTTACTGGCTAGATCACTGGTGTAACACTGCCCCCTAGAGGACTGCTGCATATAACACTTTCTGGATTCCCCTGGGTTACCCATAGCAACCAGAAACTTGCAGAAACTTATCACTTTAAATCCTTGGCTCAGTCAATGATCAGTCCAGGGTATGTTGTTTTGTAGTTGTATTTAGAGCTTGGATAGGAGAAGGGGTGAGGGTATTGAGGACAACTGACTTTAGGATGCGCCAAGGCCGCTGTTTCACTCTTCCACTGAAGTGAAAATATTTTAAGTGTTCCTGCTTGCAATTCTCTTCATGGTTCTAAACTCAGCACCCTCTTTCTCTCTCACTGTGTGTGCTGGCACCCGCCCACAGACTCTATCCTCTGAAGTGGTCCCCCTCCTGGGAAGACCTCCAGGCAAGTTCCTCTGTACTCATGGACACTGTTTTTCCAGAGTCACCGTTGCCTCCAACTCCACCAGTCAGCTTCTCCTTGACCTCTGGATTCAGCCACACACTCTGGTTCACCAGGACAACTGCCTGTGACCACCATCCACAGCTACAGAAGAGGAGATAGTCATTACCCTCCTTCCAGGACCTGGTTTCCCGCACAAATACCCCCTGCCTCATGTGCTCCTGGCTTTTATTCCCTATCTAATGATGCACCACTCTCTGTGCCAAACCCATGGAACAGTATCAAAGCCTGTGTGTCATTGGCTGGGTTTCCTCCACTGTCCTATGTACCTCTCCATTAGATACAGTGGAGACACTCCCTCACCCCACATGAAACACACATGGAACACATGGAGTAGGCCTAACTAGTAAACCCTGCTCTCTGATAAGCAGAGAGCTCAAATGCTTTACCTACTGCTTTCCCCTTTAAGCAGAGAAAGCCAAAACCTATACCTGCTATCTAGCACCTGACTAGGAGGGTGCTACATTGGTATAAGAAAAAAAAAAAAGCTAAAAAAAAATAAAATAATGCAAGCTACCTGTCATGGCCGGGCTTTTATCAGCTCTCTTCTCAGTGTTCTGGCTGCTCAGCTGTCAGATAAATACCAGCCACTCATTGTTTCCTCACTGACTCACCTGGTTACCATTAATTGCCTTATTAGTCCAGCCCACAGCCAGCCCCTTCGGCTATTATAACTGCGTGGCTCATTCCTTTGGTGGTTTTGCCTTGATCAACATATCCAGTGTGTCTCTCTGCTATGTTCCTGTGTTTCCTGTTGACTTTGTCCGGCTGATGTTTCTTCTGGCTCCTGATCCTGATATTTGGCTTATGATTCCTGGCTCCCTTAATCCAGCTCGTCTGATTACCTGTTTTGGCTTCCTAACCCTGGCTTCTGTTCTTGACTTTGTTCCTGATTTATATTATAATAAAGGTGTGATTTTTAACTGCATTTTCTGTTTCTGTTAGATTCATGGTCCCTGACACTACGGTAAGGGAAGAAGGGAAGTTTAGGCAAAAACGAACTAACTCTAACTCTACTCTATGCCACATTCTAAGACTAATCTATTTAGCCGTATAAAGCAAAAATGGCTGTATTTACCTGTTCTGCAGCCGTTCAGACTCCAGGGGTGGATGCTGTGTGAAGGAGAAAAATGGCTGGGAAATGCCTGGGAAGTGATGTCACCCATAGAGTTACTATGGGGCTTCCGTTGTCGGCTGCCTCTCTGCACAAGCCTAGACAGTGAAGCTGCTGCTGACAGCTCAGCATGGGACCAGACAGAAGTAGCTGCAGAACTGGTAAGTACAGTGATTTTTTTCTTTACAGGGCTAGATAGATTAGTCTAAGAATGTGGCATAGAGTAGGATTAAAGTTATTTTGTTTTTCCCTAAACGTCTACTTTAAAGATTTGTAAACTGCAAAATATCAAATTTTTGTTGTGGGATTTAATACTACTTTAATGCATTTAATCCTTAAATCCTTAAACTCCTTTTATAAATTTCCAGTGTAGACAGATGTGTATATTACTTTGTAGCACCATAAAGCAGGTTTCTAGTCATGGGAAAAGTGGCTGATGTGTGTGTGATAGCATTGGACGAACAGTAATGAAAACAGGTTCCAATGGATATATTATACAATGTTTTTTTCTTCAAAGAAACATATCCGTGATTAAAATTTTGTGTGGGTTGACCCAGTTCTGCTCCTAAGCTGCTACTTCTCTGATGACAACAATAGGGAGTGCTCACCGGATGGTCAATTCTTGAATGTGTAAAAAGAAAACCTGTTACAAAAGTTCATCTTACCTAAAGGATCTCTTTGAAACATTTAAGAGCATCAAACACAACCAACATATTTCAGGGCAAAAAAGCCTCTTCTCTTTTCAGGGCTTCAGAGGTTGATGCTAATAAAATCATGACAGAAAGCACTAAGGGACCTTGTATTAAAGCTTGATGAAGACTAGTGTCTCCTGACAGCACTAGAGGTGGCCGACTGAGTCAGGAAAAAGAGGCAATCCAAGCATAAAAAAAAAAAATTAAGTTACACCAAGACACATACCTTCCATTTTTTGGCCCAGTTCTTTATTCCCTACTACAGCTCAGTACCCCACCTCATCTCACAATCTCTCGACCTGTTTCCTAACATAGCTTCAAGTGTGAGCGAAATTGATATATGTGCTTTCAATATGCATTACTCGAGTGACACTATCAATGATCCAGAGGATAGTGGTCAGCAAGAAGAATGCTGTACATCTTTGATCATCTTTACCAAGAACAAAGACAATGAATAAGAGCCATTTTTTAAGATAAATAGTGATTTTTTTAATTTTTTGCCCTCCTAAGTATAGTATTGGATCTAGAGGGTAGAATATTTAAACTTTTGCTTTGCTTCCATCTCGCACTCAAAACATTTTTAGCTGGTAAAACATCAGGGTTTCTAATTGTTTCCTTTTAACTCTAGAATTTGAAGTTTCTAACTTTTCTATTTACCTTACAGGTTTTAGGAAATGGTTTTCAGTTGATATGTACACTTGTACAGCAGGTTACAAAGACAGCACAAGTTGTTTATTTATCCCCATGCTGGACATCATAGCCAGATCGATGACTTTTTGCTCCTACATTTAAGAAATACAAATTGGTTACTGACCTGCCATCGCTGGATAATGAAAGAGCATCATCTCACCAATAAGGTCATCACTCTTATAACTCTGTTTTCTCTTCTTTTTTATTGGGATAGTGTGAAATTGTGCTGTGCAGTGGACCCTTTACAGTTCTGTTCAACCTCTGTAATTCCCCCATGCAGGGGCATATAGGAAAGCAATATAAATATAAATGCAGTTTCAGATACTTATACTGATTGTTTCTCAATGGTACATTTACCAGTTGTTAAATGACTGAAATAAGTTTAGACTAAAATTATTTTATTAATATATATATATATATATATATATATATATATATGTATCTCACAAAAGTGAGATATAAAATTGGATTGCATGGCTGTCATCCCAAGAAAGCCCACAAACAGTTTGCTGAAGACAAGCAGACTAAGAACATGGATTACTGAAACCATGTCCTGCGGTCTGATGAGACCAAGATAATGGTGTCAAGCTTGTGTGGCGGCAACCAGGTGAAAAGTACAAAGACAAGTGTGTCTTGCCTTTATTCAAGCATGGTGGTGGGAGTATCATGGTCTGGGGATGCATGACTGCTACCGGTACTGGGGAGCTACAGTTCATTGAGGGAACCATGAATGCCAACATGTACTGTGACATACTGAAGCAGAGCATGATCCTCTCCCTTCAGAGACTGGGCCACAGGGCAGTATCCCAACATGATAACAACCCCAAACACACCTCCAAGATGACCACTGCCTTACTAAAGAAGCTGAGGGTAAAGGTGATGGACTGGCCAATGCATGTCTGCAGACCTAAAACCTATTGAGCATCTGTGGTGCATACTGAAACAGAAGGTGGAGGAACGCAAGGTCTCTAACATCCACCAGGTCTGCGATGTCATCATTGAGGAGTGGAAGAGGACTCCAGTGGCAACCTGTGAAGCTTTAGTGAACTCCATGCCCAAGAGGGTTAGGGAGTGCTGAAAAATAATGGTAGTCACGCAAAATATTGACACTTTGAGCCCAATTTGGACATTTTCACATAGGGGTGTACTCACTTTTGTTGCCAGCAGTTTAGACATTAATGGCTGTGTGTTGAGTTTTTTTGAGGGGAAAAAAAGTTTAAAATGTTATACAAGCTGTACAATAACGACTTTACATTGTAGCAAAGTGTCATCATGAAAAGATATAAAATATTTACAGAAATGTGAGGGGTGTACTCTCACTTTTGTGAGATATGAAAAAAAAATATATATATATATGTATATATATATATATTGTGATTTGTTGGGGTTGTGTAGCTCAGTGGTAGTGCCACAAAGGTGAGTTTACTCCATGCCAGAAATAATTTTCAGGACATTCCTGCCCTCTTTTATTTAAAAGAACATCAAAAGTTCATACAGGCCTATCTTCCCATGCAGGGGGTTCCCACCACACATACCAACAAAACAAAACATTTAGCCTCCTGGCTCTCTTGGCAGCTTTACTGCTCTGAATAGTACCTCTTGATCCTCCTGACCATTAGTACCTTTTGGTCCCCCTAACCATCAAACTCTTCCCAGTGTTTGCGCACAGATGCTGTACCTCAGCTCTGCATCTTTCCTTGCATCTTCCAAGCTGCTCCGTCCCTCGTGGACTCTCTGTCAGGCTTGGCCCTTGGTCTGTCCTGCCCTGGACAGTATGGTACATACGAGCACCTCTCACTGCTCCTTTCACACACTGACCTCCTCTGAAGGGTAGGGCACTGAGCTTTAACTCTGAATCTCATATGAAGCCAGCACACACCTGTGCCATTAGTGTGCCTACTTCTTACAAAATCTGGAGTAAACCACCACTTTAAACAGTGGCACGGGCTTGCCCTGCTACATACACCCCTCCCGCCCCCATTATGCACCAGAGGGAGAAACACAGCATCCTGGCATCTCTTTGCCAACCATCACCAACAGGGATCCCTACCTGTCTGACCTCTTTTTTACAGGTGTACTTCCACAAACCCTTTCTTCCTCAGGTTTAATGGGGTCCCACTGGTCTCTCTACCACCCCTTCACTTTTGCGCTCTTACAGGCTAATGCCCCACATGGTCCCAGGGCAACATTGCAGCCTTTTTAGACTCTCTAACACCCACTGCCGGCTAAACAGGTTTCCTGTTGCCAGGGGTATCCTTGCAGAATATCCCTGCAACACTTCACATATGCAGCCAAAAGATGGTTCCCCCAGTTTCTTGTGCTCTCTGTCACCCCCTGCAGGTTAAACAAACTTTTCTCTACAGTTGCCAGACACTTTTGCACAAACATATTCACTCTGAATTGGAGCCACCTGGTCTTGTCTTTGCCATGAAAATGAACTAATCCCATAAAAAAAAAAAACATTTACACTGCTTTTGTGAAGAAGGCTTCATGGGACCCAAGAAAGTCCAGCAAGCGCCAGGACCATCTCCTACAGTTGATTCAGCTATGGTATTGGAGCACCACCAGTGCAGAGCTTGCTCAGGAATTGCAGCAGGCAGGTGTGAGTGCATCTGCACACACAGTGATGAGAAGATTTTTGTAGGATGGCCTGGTGTCAAGAAGGGCAGCAAAGAAGCCACTTCTCTCCAGGAAAAACATCAGGGACCGACTGATATTCTGCAAAAGGTACAGGGATTGGACTGCTGAGGACTGGGGTAAAGTCATTTTCTCTAATGAATCCCCTTTCTTACTGTTTGGGGCATCTGGAAAAAACCTTGTCTAGAGAAGAAAAGTGGAGTGCTACCATCAGTCCTGTGTCATGCCAAGGGTAAAGCCACCTGGTACCATTCATGTGTGGAGTTGCTTCTCAGACAAGGGAGTGGGCCCACTCACAATTTTGCCTAAGAACACAGCCATAATTAAATAATGGTACAAAAACATTCTCTGAGAGCAACTTCATTCAACCATCCAAGAACAGTTTAGTGAGGAACAATGCCTTTTCCAGCATGATGGAGCACCTTGCCATAAGGCAAAAGTGATAATGAAGTAGCTTGGAGAACAAAACATCACATTTTTGGGTTAAACTCCCCAGACCATAATCCCATTGAGAACTTGCAGTCAATCCTCAAGAGGCGGGTGAACAAAAAAAAAAAACCCATAAATTCTGACAAACTCCAAGCATTGATTATGCAAGAATGGGCTGTGATCTGTCAGGATGTGGCCCAGAAGTTGATTGACAGCATGCAAGAGTGAATTGCAGAAGTCTTAAAAAAGAAGGGTCAACATTGCAAATATTGACTCTTTGCATAAACTTAAAGTAATTGTCAAAAAAAAAAACAATGTAGTGGTAAAAGCACACAAATGGGGCCTAAACCCATAATCTAGGAATGATATTAATTAACAGTATAATTACCGATTAATCCATCGGATGGGGTACCTCTACAATTTGTCAATGACACAAAGTAGCAGCGACAAAGGTAACCAACTGGATAACCCCAAATCAAATATAAGTTGTATGTTGAGGACCGACCATGGTATACTAATATAGAAAAAACTTTATTGAAACACAAGCCAAAATTGAAATTGAAAACAACGATGATAACGTTGTCAACAAAAAGCACAACAAAAAACAGGGCCCCACACTCACACACATGCAACACACAGACTACGAGTATTAGCCACACCTCTCAGAGGACTAACAGAGCTATATAGCAAAGACCTTGGGTCCAGGAAAGTACATGCCCACATAGGGGCTTGTGTACATCAATGACAATGCTGAAATTGGCAGCATGGTCCCTTGAATCCCCTAATGTCTCAGTGTAAAGCTCACAAAGGAGAGGGGGCTAGAGGCAAATGAACCAAGCTCTGTTCACAGTTTTCCCTAACTGGGAATTTAGCAGCATTTGGGAGCATCCAATGCCCATGACTGGGAATAATGAAACCGTCGGCTATTGTCTATAGCGTTCATACTGTGGTCACAACCGGACATGGGCCATTCATGATTTTACTCATACCAGGCTATACAAATAAGACAGTTTGTCAACACCAGATGATAATTGACCAGTTCATGTAGATGATTCAATATTGTCTTTCTAATGGCTTCAGGTACAAAGACTCATGTCTTACCCAATAATTGCTGTTGGGTTTGTTGTGGCCCTTCTAATGGCTCCAATCAAATCATCATAGTGGAGGGTTATGGCAACACACAGTCATGTTAAATACCTCAAAGCAAGGTCTGCTGTACTAAGCGTGTGTGTCATTAATGGGGCTGCCTGAAAGCTCTCACCACTCTGCAGATATTGGGCATATCTCCCTAATTGGAGTTGTCTTCTTCCACTGTAGTGCTATTAAGTGTACTCCGGTATGCCGTGTTTGCCATGACCTTTCTGGTAGTATTCAGATCTGGCTACTACCAGAAGGGTTACTATAACCGTCCACTGTGATGATTTGAGTTTGGACTCTGTTACTGGGGCCACCACTGATTGGAGGCTGGTTGGGACAGTGAAAGGCAACATGCTTATTTGAGCACATCTCTAGCCATTTATCAGCCTGAATCCGCAGGATTCCAGCAATGGCACTCACATAAAAGAGTCGTAAATTGGCATCAGCATACCAAGACATTTTAGACAATTTCATGCTCGCAACTTTGTGGGAACAGTTTGGGGTTGGCCCCTTCCTGTTCCAACATGACTGCACACCAGAGGACAAAACAAGGTACATAAAGACATGGTGGAGGAACTTGACTGTCCTGACCTCAACCTGATTAAACATCTTTGGGATGAATTAGAGCGAAGACTGCGATCCAGGCCTTCTCGTCCAATATCAGTGCCTGACCTCCCAAATGCGCTTCTGGACAAATTGTCAAAACATTCCATAGACATACTCCTAAACCTTGTGGACAGCCTTCCCAGAAGAGTTGAAGCCGTTATAGCTGCAAAGGGTGGGCCAACTCAATATTTAACTCTACTGTCTAAGACTGGGATGCCATTAAAGTTCATGTGCGTGTAAAGGCAGGCATCCCAATTCTTTTGGTAATGTAGTGTACTTACTCTATATACACATACTTTTTCCCTTTTCTCTGTCACACTCCTCCATCTCCCACAGACCTGCGGTTCCACTCACCTTTCCAGAACCATTACCTAAGGTCTTTTCACCCTTCCATACTAGTTATGACCCCCGGAGAAAGCAGGGGTTGCACCCACTACTGTGAAATTAGTCTCAATTAACACACAAGGCCTCAACATTCCAGAGAAGAGGTCACAGTTATGACTTTTAAACACAAAGCTGATGTTGTTTTCCTTCAGGAAACACACTTCTGCACCAACTCTATCCCGAAGTTGACAAATAAATATTTTTCAAAAGCTCACCATGCCACAAATGATGCCTCCAAAGCTAAAGGGATTTCTATCCTCATCTTCAAGCACCTCCCACTACAGATCACAGACTACCTAGCAGATGATAGACAGTAGATTCCCCCAACAGAGCAATTATTCTAGCAAAGATTTATTGCCCTAACACTAAATAAGTTGCCTTCGTCTGTATGGTGGTAGGCCACCTGATATCTTTTCAGTTTGATATTCTTGTACTAGAAGTTGATTTTAATGTATCACTCCATCCCATCGTTGATACATCTTCTGGCACTTCCTCTACTGCATTTCCTCACTCGGTTATTTTTTTCTGTCTGAAACAGATCTTGGTCTGCTCTCCAAAACCACTATTGAAACCATGATTTTGTAGCTGGAAGCTATTGGTATACGGAACCACATGCTTAAAGTGGAGTTCCACCCATTTTTGAAACTTTAGATCTATGTAATCCCCTTTAAAATGGCTTTTACCAATGGAAACTTTTTTTTTTTTTTTTTTGCTAGTAAATACCTTAATTTCGGCTTTATTCCTCCTCTCCTCACTTCCTGGTCCGATCGGCGATGACGTCATTCGGCGATCCGCAGTGTCTGCTGGGATGTATTCTATTCCAGAAATCTCGCAGTAGCTGTATCTGTACTGAGCCGTGCCTGCCCCGCCTCCGCCCCGCCTCCGCCTCGCCTCCTCTAATTGAGTTGCATTGTATGAATGTATTAAGGCTGTTCTCTGCCCCGCCTCCGCCCCGCCTCCTCTCATTGAGTTGCATTGTATGAATGTATTAAGGCCGTTCTCTGCCCCGCCTCTGCCCCGCCTCCTCTCATTGATTTGTAAGAGGAGGCGGGGCGGAGGCGGGGCAGAGAACGGCCTTAATACATTCATACAATGCAACTCAATGAGAGGAGGCGGGGCGGAGGCGGGGCAGGCACGGCTCAGTACAGATACAGCTACTCCGAGATTTCTGGAATTGAATACATCCCAGCAGACACTGCGGATCGCCGAATGACGTCATCGCCGATCGGACCAGGAAGTGAGGAGAGGAGCAATAATGCCGAAATTAAGGTACTTACTAGCAAAAAAAAAAAAGTTTCCATTGGTAAAAGCCGTTTTAAAGGGGATTACATACAGCTATGTATTCCAACCTATTAAAAATGGGTGGAACTCCGCTTTAACTATATTCTGAATATACTCCATACATTAAATTATTCTCCAATCCCGCGGCTAGGGTTAGTCAACAGCCACCTTTCGGATGCCTTCTCCATTCCCAATAGCTCTAGACAAGGCTGCTCACTTTCACCAATCCTCTTTATACTTACACTAGAATAGCCCTCAAATTTTCCACTCGCCTGCTCGCATTTTGCAAGTGGAAAATTATGTAGGGTGAGCGTGGGGCTATTCCGGGGAAGAGAGAGTGAGGAAGAGGAAAGCTGGCCGATAATGTCAGAGCACGGATCATCCCACTGTAACAGCTTTAATTGTAATTGCCGGGCGCTTGCCAACACACACAGTCCCGCCTCCTAGCCCGTCTTCTTTGATAGACAGAACACCTGGCCAACCAGGACGTGTGACGTCTATCAAAGAAGCCGGGCTAGGAGGCGGGACTGTGTGTGTCGGCGAGCGCAAGGATTGAGCAGCCTAACTGTGTGACTGGATAGGAGGAGCGATGGGGCAGCTGCATATAGAGGAATTGATCTTTTCATATTCCTCCTGCAGCCGCTGGATGCCTGATTCTCCTCTCTGCAGGCATGCAGCGGTTGCAGAAAGAATATGGAAAGATCAATTCCTCTATATGCAGCCACCCCATCCCCCTCCTATCCAACTTCTTTTTTTTTTTTGCTGGCCCCCCAGTGCTGTACAGCTCCCCCACTCTCCAGCCCCTTAGTGCTCTTCAGCCCCCCCTCTCCAGCCCCCCCAGTGCTCTTCAGCCCCCCCTCTCTAGCCCCCCAGTGTTCTTAAGCCTCCCCCTCTAGCCCTTAGTGCTCTTCAGCCCCCCCTCTCCAGCCCTCCCAGTGCTCTTCAGCCCCCCTCCAACCCCCCCTAAGTGCTTTTCAGCCCCCCCCCCCAGTGCTCTTCAGCCCCCCAGTGCTCTTCAGCCTCCCCCTCCAGCCCCTTAGTGCTCTTCAGCCCCCCGCCCTCCAGACCCTTGATGGGCACTGATAACGTTGTTATTAATATTTATTTTTGTAACTTCTGCATTAATGCAAAAACATTTAACAGTGTGATTTTATGAGATAATTTATGAGTGTGTGTTTAGGGGCGGAATTAGGGGCGGGGCAGGTTAGGAGTTGGGTGGGGCAACTGGTGGCGAGTAACCCTTAAGGCCTGGTTAGTAGCACAGGACTTGAAATTTTGAGCCCTGCACTGGAACTTTTTTTTAGAGTAAATACAAACATCAGAGGAATACTAATAAATAAAACAATATTGTATTGCGCTCCTGGGATTTTCAGAGGTTAAGACAGTATGCTCCAATATTCATACTACCCACACAGGTATGAATCAATAAAAAACATACATAAACAAAAATGTTATCAATAGAAAGGTGCTCCAGTGCTATGGTGAATAATTAACAAAATCCTATATACCATGGATGTTTTTGAACTTGGATAAAGTGCATACATTCTGGTGGAGAATCTTATTAGATGACATAAAGGACTCTCTATTTAAGGAAACACAATTTTAAGAATTCACTTTTCATTCTGGATTTGTTTTGGACACTTAGCACTTACAATTGCAATTTGTGTATATTTAGTTGAATATTGTTATATTTATTGATAGTATAAATCAATACTGTTTGATGGTATATTTGCACAGATTTGAATGCATGCACTTTATCCAAGTTCAAAAACATCCTTGGTATATAGGATTTGTCCAGCAAATTATGCACTTTTGTTAATTATTCACCATAGCACTGGAGCACCTTTCTATTGATACAATTTTTGTTTATGTATATTTTTTATTGATTCATACCTGTGTGGGTAGTATGAATATTGGAGCATACTGTCTTAACCTCTGAAAATCCCAGGAGTACAATACAATATTTTTTTTATTTATTTATTTATATTCATTTACCCTGGTTGGGTTATCAGTTCAGTATTTGCAGCACCTGATAAGGATTTTATTTCATTAGTTTTATTTATAATGCAAGAGTCACCTATTTATATTTGGCATCAGAGGAATACTGATTCCGGGCTATACTTGTAAGTTAGCAGAATTTGCAGATATCATCTTATATTTTCTATAAGAACCTCAGATCACCATACCAAATCTGCTCCAAGACTTCTCATTACAAAATGCTACTGACATAATGCACATGCTGTATTTATGTCATGCAAGCTATTCCGCTCAAACTGCCTATGGCTTTCTTCTCTGCTTATTGGGGAGCATACACTCTCTTTATATGGGGTTCTAAAAGTCCTAAAATTAGTTATGATGTGTTGACAGGGGTGAGACTGAATGGGAGCCAATTCTCTGCCCAGCCTCCAACCCCTGTCATCAAGGCAGACTATACAGACCCCTGCAGTTCAGCCTCCCCCCCCCCTCCCTATTCCAGCACTCCTCTGGCCCTCTGCAGGGGTTAAAGTGTAACTCAACTTTATTGAGAAAAAACATTCCCCTCTGGGTGATCTATGTACATTGCAAGGATTTTAACAAATTTTGATACAGATTTCCACCTTTGGTTATTTTGAGGAAATCACTGTTGTTCCTCTGTGCTCCTGTGCTGAGTGAGTCTAATGGGAGTGATTTCATAATGATCAATCAGATGTGCACCTGCAGGGCTCTAAAGAGGAAAGCTGCCGGGCCTGCATCCCTTTAGACTTGTTCCTTTTGGGAGTATCTCACCAAAAATTACATTTTTGCTGCAGGGGATGCCTGAAATATGACTTGCTTGTTAGGGCAGACTTCTGGGAAAATCAGCATGTCAATCACAGAAGCAGGAAAGCAGGAAATTAGGTTTCTAGGGGGCATTCTGTACATGTAACATGCAATTACAATATGACTTTTGTCGCAATTGTGTATGTTATATTATTATTTCTTTATTTGCAATTTTTCCTCCCACAAAAGTGGAGTTACCCTTTAAGGTAAAAACCCCCAGGGTGGAGCATTTGCTGCTTGTGTGAGTGGGGATGTACTGCTCCGATCACATGGGATGAACAGGAGAGGAGGACAGCAGGGATCGGAGCTGTATACATCCTACCAACACAAGATGGAACAGTGGTAAGATGATCCGTTAGACAAACTGAGCTGGGAGTGTGCATAGATGTGCGCCAGTGCACATGCATGCTCTGGTGCACATCCATGCGTTCGCTAATGCGCATTCCTTCGGCCATGCAAACTACTAGCAGGAATGCCAGGTCTTCGGGCACCTCTGCAAGGCAGCCACAAGTAAAAAACTGCTCCAATATCCTTTAAATGCTGGAAGCCTAATACCATTGCTCATAGGCTAGGGACACAGAGAAAATTGTCAAATAAAAAAAATCCAAACTATTTATATCCCCAGCTAGATCTCTTTAAAGGCTTAACCCAGGACACTATAATAATATCGGAGCACCTATAAAAATGTATGTTATATACACTCCCACGTATCGTGCAATTACATAATCTAATACATATTTATACTGCTCAAAATTCATCCAAAATCTTGATTTAATACAAGTATTACATACTGTATCAATCCATAATCCATTAGAATAAATATAGAATTCACTAGGCAGAAAGTGGTAATCATTCCTTATAAGGCAATTGAGATCAAACTCAATATTTAAACCTTTTGGGGTTAACACTTTGGTCTCAAAAATCCAAAATGATTCTCATTGGCTTAATTTCCCAATGAAATTGCCCCCTGTCTAATGCCTCTGCAATTTCTCTACTCCCCAAACTTTTAGACCACTTTGGTTCCTATTTTGGGCCTCTCTAAAGTGTTTAGATACACTGTGTTCTGTTTTTCCCTTTTTTATATTATTTATGTGTTCCCTAATTCTCACTTTCATGGATCTGGGCATGCATCCCACATATGGTATGAAGAAGAACACTCCAGCATGTATACAACCCCAAAGGTCGTGTAAGTAATACATTCTGTAATAGGGTAAGTCCTACCTTATGCTGTTGCCCTAAATTCCTTTTTATTTTATCATTAACCTTTGAAGTTTTACAGGAAACACATTTACCACACTTATAAAAACCTGTCAGAAAGGGGAACACACCTCCTTTTTTGGTAAATGCATCAATAATCCCTGGGGCCAATCTATCCCTAAGATTAGGGGCGTTCTTATATAAAAAACCTAAGCACAGGTGGTAAGACTTTACCCAAGACCCTATCCTTTATTAGAATACTCTAGTATCTCTTAACAATGTTTTCTATTGTCTTAATTTGTATGTTGTACTCAAGAACTATCTTAAACTCATCCCTTTGGTTATTTCCATTCATCACCCTATCCTTATTAGCGAATAATAAATTCCTGTGCATCCGTTGCACATCGGAAATTTCTTTTCTAAATACTTCCTTATTATAAGCCTTCTGAACAAACCATTTTTAAAAAATCTCAGAATGTAGCACAATCATCCACTGTTGTACAGTTTCTCCTCAATCAGACAAACTGTCCTTTTGCGATATTACACAGCCACAGCTTATTATGACAGCTATAAATAACTATAAAGCCATTACAGTCCATCGGCTTGCAGTCATTTCTGGCATAGAGCTCCCCACCTTTAATACACTACATAAGGGGGGGGGGGGTGTGGGAAAACCCGCTAACATCTGATGACTCATCCATTGGTAATGACATGGCAGCCAGTTTCCTGGCCCACTCCTTAACAACCAACTATTCACTGTGCTCTGTCCCCTGATTGGGCAAAACCTTGCACCTGACCAGTGGTTAGGTGCATTGCTTCTGCCAATCAGGGCCCTAGAATATACTGTGCAGAGTGCAGTGCATTGTGGGGTGCTCGTGAATGAACGGGTGCTGTTTGGGGCTGAACCGATGCTTGGCCCGAACTGTTCACCCATCTCTAATTGTGAGTACAAATAGGCTAACTATGTCCTCAAAATTAAAAGTAACTTTTTCACCAACAACCCATAGAGCATGTGAAGGGACATTTAGACAATTAGAAATCCTTCTCTTCTGAATTCAAACACTTTTTGTGCTTGTTTTAAGGATTCAAACAAATCCCCTAGCTTCGGGCTCTCCCCTTCATCAGGTAAGCTACACCTTAAGGTGACCTTAAAAATGGTGAAGAGATCTGTCATTAAGGTTAAGCATTTAAAGGTTGCAGGCCCAAATCTTATTGCAGGCAGGGGTCTTAGGGACTGGGAATGCCAGCTTTCAGAGATGACAATGGACATTTTGCCATCACATGGGTTATGTGTGGATGACTAGTGTGCAGTAGCATTAACCCCAATGATTATGAAGTGCTTCAAAGAGCTGGTTATGGCACATATAAAGAAGAACTTTCACTTCAGAGTGGACCTAAATTGGTATGCATACAGAAAGAACTGATCCACTGCAAATGCTATCTCATTGGTGGTTCACCTAACTCATACTCACTTGGAAAACACAGATTCTTATGTTAGACTGTTTTTTTTTTTTTTTTCAATTTTAATTCCATCATGAAGCCTATTATTCCACAAATGCTGATAAACTGGCACTACCTAGAATTGAGCTCAACTTATCGCAAGTGGTCACGGTAATTTTTTTAACAATATGCCCCAGTCTGTTCGAAAACACAATATTTCATCCTCTTCCAACAGCAAAGTTAACAATCTATCCATTAACATAGAGAAGACAAAAGATATAATTTGTCTGCAGCGGAGGTGCTTGAAGACCTTGCATTCCTGCTAGTACTTTGCATGGCCGCAGGAATGAACATTTGCGAACACACACATGTGTACTGGAACCTACATGTGCACTGGCACACAGCTATGCATGCTCCCATTCCAGTTTGGCACCAAACAACCTTTATAAGGAGGCCAGTAACTCTCTGCAATTGCTATTTATTCTTTGGCTCTCCAGCGTGTTCCTTCCAGTGAACACCTTGCATCTGTGAACACCTGTTACCAACCTGGCTTGCCTCTTGACCTGTCTCCTGCCTGCCTCCTGACCTGACCCTAGCTTGTCTAAAGAATTATTTCTCTCTGCTCTCCTGTGTATAACCCTGGCTATTCTCCTGACTATGCTTGCTCTTATCCACACCTGGTACCAGACCTTGGCTTTGAACTAACTTCTCTCCTGTTCTCTGAACTGCTTGAGACCTGCTACTTCAGTGCATCAGTTGTATACCTGGGTGTTCCTCTGACAACATATCAGTCAAGATATCTCTGCAAGTATTCCAGCAGTCGACCCATACTTCTTTGAGCCTGATTACTCCTGTTCTACCTTCAGGGAAGTCTGGAACCTAGTCACAAGGGAAGCCCTCTCTCCATTGGCCTCCAGCACCAGGTTCATGATATCATTGTGGACCTTAAGAAGACTGGCACCACTCCCACTGTACATTATTGGGATGGTCCCTTGCTTTACATTTTTGGGAAAGCATATGTCTAATAATCTCATCTGGAGCACTAATAATTCCAGCACAATGAAGAAGGCCTATCAATGGCTTAACTTCAGTCCTCATCTTGTTTTATAGATATGTGGTGGGGAGAATCCTACTTCTTGCATTACCCTTTGGCACAGTGATTGCTCTGCTGTGGATGAACAGATGGGGGTTATAAAGAATGCCAGACCATTATTGGTAGCAAACCATCTACCATAAATAATATTTATAATAGCAGGTGAAGTAAGATGGCCCTCAGTATTATGAAGAACTCTCCCTATCCTGCTTATGGATTGTTTGTCCCCTTCACATCAGGCCTGATTTACACAGCATTATAGCTAGAACAACCAGGCAGAAAAGCACATTTCCCCCTTATGTTGTAAAAATGTCTTCATTCCCCCAGAACTAATGCTGCTATAAATGCTATCACTTTTCTGGACACTGTTGTCATTTGAAACAGTGTCCTTTATGATTGATAATATTGTAATCTTATTGAGGATCCTTACACTTTTTATGTGTAATTTTTGCTCACACTGTGTAAATTGGTGTATATGTAATATTAATCTTTTATCTTCACGGTTGTATTTTTATACTTATGTTTACATATTTATTTATAATTTTTTTCTTTATTTGTCTTTATTCTAATATTGTTCACATGACCTGAGTACCTTATTTGGTTCCCTTCTTAGTATGCTTTTAAAAAGACAATAAAATATCCTTATCCATTTTATAATTTTTTACTGGAATGTTAAAAGGAGCAGCAACCTTTCATGTTAAGACCCATGATTTGGAACATATAGCCCTCTTCAACCTTCTGAGAACTTGGCAGCCAGATTTCTTGGTCTTATGTACTGCAGAAATCAAATTAACTTGTTTACTTTCTGTCATGCTGGCAGCCAGATTGGCTGAGTTGACATTAATTTGCATTAATGACCTTAAATGTCAGTTTTACCTAAAAGCGCACTTACATAATTTTAAAATGGAGAGAAAAACCTCCCATACTGATTCTGCATTGGCAGTGTTATATTTGATGGAAGAAAATTCTGACCCTTATTATTTTATGTCTTTTTTTTTTTAAATGGAAATGTGTGGAACTGTCTTTAGCATACAAAGGTGGCATAGTTCAGTTTTTAATTATATCTAAAACTCCTCTCCATCTTGTTATGTTCAATCCTATTAGAGAAAGGAAATTCATAGAGTAGGTTATACGGCTTTTGTTATGTTTGTGTTTAGAGCACATACTGTTAGAGAACCTGTTTTTCTGAAAAAAGCAGCAAAAGCTGTACTTTGCCTATTAATACAAGGAGGTGTAATAATATATAAAAATGTATATCAATTCACCCAGTGAAAGTGCATGTGCTTGTTATTTTATTGCTGAACAAATGTTTTTCATTGATTTAAACCTCAAAATGTAGTATTTGGGCACCTGATGGAGCTACATATCACAGGAATTTCCCAGGATAATTAGCGCCAAATGTGGTATTTTCCATTTTAAATCAATTAAAACATTTGTCCAGCACAGAAAATAGTCCAATCATTTTCTCCCCCCCCCCCCCTCATTGGCACTGAAACATTGTACTTTCACTGGGCAGATTTTTCTTTGCTATCTTTTATAAACTGTAAATACACCCCTTAGAGTAGCCATAACACATTCTGACAAACTAAAGCTGACAGACTGAGTTTTAGGGAGCGTTAAGATGTGTATCTCAGTTTGCCCATTGTTGCCAGGTGGCTGGCTTGCTTTAAAAATGAATCAGAAATCTTCAAGAATTTGAGGAATAGGACAACCTGCTTAGAACAATACAATTTTCCACACATCACCTAATGTTATGACAGCCTCTTCATGTTACCACTAGAGCAGTGGAAGCAGTGGGCGAGCATTGGGTGAAGAACTTCTGGTTGAAGATGTTTATGAAATGTAAAATTCCTAGCTAGAAAATGAATAGAGCAAGGAGCCATACAGTTATATAACTACATGATTTTTTTCTGAAAGTTGTGTTTCCAAAAAAAAAATTAAATTTTAACAGCCACAGCTGGCCATCTGCTTCCTGTCAAAAAATGTAATGTTGCTTTTCAGAAAGCTGGCCAGCTAGCTAACGAGCTGTTGGTAAGTGACTTTTTTTACTACCTAGAGCAAATATAGCTTACAAACTTTAGGTCATTGCAAACACTTCTATCTCAGGGAAGACAGCAGTGATTGGTCATAGTAATTCAACACAGAAATTGTTCTTTTAAGAGCAATTAGTGTTTGGGGGTTATTCAGAGATCTGGCAATTGTTGCTCGGTCCTGCTAGAATGAGAACTATTTTTATAAAATGTCCTCTAAACCTGCATTTCAAGTTTCACAGAATCCGTTTGCAAGTAATTTTTTATTATCTAAACTGAATGTGGTAGTAAAATATAAATCAGTATATTATGGCTGTTTGTAACAAAACATATTAGCACATTTTAAAGTAAATTCAACAACTGCTATCCTTGTGAAAAGTTCATGATAATCAATCATGAAATATACATGAGGATCACAAAAATCAGGGCAACAATAACAACACAGGTTCTGCCAATTGTGTATGATAATAACATAACAAAATGGTGCAGTATTCTTAAAGAATATATAAAGCAGCTGCTATTATTATAGCAAATAGCTAGTTCCATGTTCAGTTTCGCATGATGAAAACAGCTGGAAAACAGTTTGTTGCAGTGGCAAATGATCAACTCCCAGCTTATTCCTGAAAGTAGATATTAGCTCACTTTAAATCACTTTCTGTGTTGCCTTTCCAAGAAACACCTTGAAGGTCACTGGCAATTAATGTTCCCTGAGGTTCCTTATATTCAGGAAAGGGTGACTAATAGACACAATTCCGTAAGCCATAAGCATTTCTTTAACTGAGCAGATTAAATTAAAGAGGAGGGTAAAATGACTGCCTATGTGAGCTATCTTTCTTTATCCTTCTAACTTTTATTTAGCCAAATTATAAGCATAGATGAACAGTGTAATTCCCAGATAGTTGTAGAACTTACCATATGTTTTGTTTTTGGTATGCAGAGTCAAGATTATTATATACTAGTGATTAGGAATGCGGTTCAAGCTTGCTGCTACTCTAGGCTTGAGAGTCACAATCCAGAAAAATTTTGTGCAGATTGACCTGGAAGAATTCTTTAAAACCATAAAGCAGTACAAGTCCTTTGAACTGTAAAAAGCAGGCTTAGACACAGCAATAATGGAGATTTGGATAAGCCCTCCCACTCACTCTAATGTCCCTTTCACATGAGGCTCTGCTATGAGTCCACCTGCTCAGGTAGGAATTTGTCTGCTGATCAGGTAGCAGGTAGGTGGCTTGTCTGTGTCTGCTGCACTTATGCAAAGCAGGAAGAACCAGATGTCCTCTAAGTGCTGTCAGATGTAAACAGACCGCCTGTCCATTTACACCCGATGGCCATCCAATGGCCAGACGGATAAGGAACGGATTCCCCATCTGTCTGTTTTTGGTGGATAGGATGGGCTCAGATGTTGGCCAGTGTCAAAGGACACATGTCGGTTGACACCCGCCATTCCATTGGGTCTGCTTAAAATATTGACAGGTGTACCTGATTGGTCCACTTTTGTGAAAGGGGCCTTAAAGGAGGTTTTACATAGCCATAGTTACTGTGAATTTGAAACAATTGTAGACTGTGCTTTAATTCAAATTGCCAGTTCTTTGAGCAAAAACCTTTTCTGCGGGGGTGTGGCCAGCAGCCGGAGGACATGGCCGCATGAGAGCTGAGCTCCGTCTTCCTTGATCTCTCCGCTCCTGCATTAGCAATGTGGGTAAGCGGAACCAGCCTATATATCACCCCTCACACCTCAGCATCACTTGGACACAGACTTTTTCTTATCTGCGAGCATGCTGCGGTCCCAAGATGGCGCCGGGGCCTGCTTGTAGCGGGACGGCACCTGGGCCTCGGACGTGCGAGGCCGCGGCCTGAATCAACCAGCGGGACCATCTCCCCTAGGGACAGCAGCAGATCCTCCGTGGGGGCATACCCATACTACAGCCCACAAAAATCAGCCCCTAAACGCTCTTCAGATCACCAGTTCGCACATTAAGGACTTTCCTACATTGAGGGGGGTGGCAGAGTCAGTCCCCCCTCGGAACTACGCGCTTATGTGCAAGCCATGATTTTGGCCCTGTTGCCGGACACGCCAGTCAGTGAGGTGATTGTGGACAGAGCTCACCGCTTGCCAAAACCTCCACACCTACCAGATAAGGTGCCTAGAGATGTCAACGCTTGCATACATTTTTTTCATGTTAAGGATGACCTTATGCTCTTCGCAAGGAAGAACTCTCCCTTACCGGACCCATATCATGGGATCTCTGTATTTGCAGACCTCTCACAGTACACGATGGCTGCCCGTAACAAATTAGTACTCCTGACTAGAGATGTATAGAACTGTTCGCCGGCGAACAGTTCCCGGCGAACTTCGCATGTTCGCGTTCGCCGCTGCGGGCGAACATATGCGATGTTCGGTCCGCCCCCCATAATACATCATTGAGGCAAACTTTGACCCTGAACCTCACAGTCAGCAGACACATTTCCAGCCAATCAGCATACCTCCCTCCCACACCCTCCCACCTCCTATAAATAAGCAAGGGCAGCATCCATCTTAGATCATTCTGAAGCAGTGTGTGTAGTGAGAGTAGGGAGAGAGCTGCTGCTGCTGCTGTTAAGCTAATGACAGTTAGTCAGTGTTCCTGGTCTTGCAGTGTTCTTGGTCCACTACTGCTGTAAGGACAGCACCCCAAAAAGCCCTTCTAAGGGCTGGTATTTGTGTATTTTTTATATATATATATATATATATATATATATATATATATATATATATATATATATATATATATATATATATCTAGCGTCCCCAAAAGCCCTTTTAAGGGCTGGTAATTGAGTTGTTTCTTCTTATATATATATATATATCTATCTATCTAGTGTCCCCAAAAGCCCTTTTAAGGGCTGGTAATTGAGGTTTTTTTTTTTTATTTATATATATACATATATATATATATTTAGCGTCCCCAAAAGCCCTTTTAAGGGCTGGTAACTGGTAATAGAGTTTTTCCTATATATATATATATATATATATATATATATATATATATATATATTGTACACTGCAGTTGCCTGCCCGCTGTGTGTGAGAGGCCACAGACCTACCACAGACTGTACTGTGTGCACACCACACTCATTTCGGGTGGCACAGGCACAGTACCTTGCATTTTAAAAAATATTTTTTTTTTCCTCTGTCATAATTGCAGTGAGTGCTGTGTCAGGTCCACAGAGTGCACTGTACCCACTGCAGTGCACTGCCCACCACTGATATATATACGGTGGCACAGCATCTTGTTGCAATAAATTGAAAAAAAAAAATATTTTTTATTATTGCAGTTGCCTGGGCTGCCAGTGACTATCAGGTCCACAGAGTGTACTGTGCCCACTGCAGTGCCACTGTGTGCCCACCCACCACTGATTTATAAGGTGGCACAGCAGCTTGCAAAGTAAAAAAATATATATATTTTTTTTAAATTGCAGTTGCCTGGGTGCCAGTGACTGCTGTCAGGTCCACAGAGAGTGTACTGTGCCAATGCCCACCCACCACTGATATATAAGGTGGCACAGCAGCTTGCAAAGTAAAAAAATATATATATTTTTTTAAATTGCAGTTGCCTGGGTGCCAGTGACTGCTGTCAGGTCCACAGAGAGTGTACTGTGCCACTGCCCACCCACCACTGATATATAAGGTGGCACAGCAGCTTGCAAAGTAAAAAAATATATATATATTTTTTAAATTGCAGTTGCCTGGGTGCCAGTGACTGCTGTCAGGTCCACAGAGAGTGTACTGTGCCACTGCCCACCCACCACTGATATATATGCCTGCAAGAGAAAAAGCCAGCCGCAGAGAAGCCGTATTCCTGAAAATATAAGAAAAATGCTGTTTTTTAGGGGTTCTGGACATGCTACAGAGCTGAAACTTGACAGGTACACTTTTTAGACCCCCCCAGACACTGAATACAAAAAATGACATGCCTGCCTAAAAAAATGCCCGCTAAATGCCTGCAAGAAAAAAAGCCAGCCGCAGAGAAGCCGTATTCCTGAAAATATAAGAAAAATGCTGTTTTTTAGGGGTTCTGGACATGCTACAGAGCTGAAACTTGACAGGTACACGCTTTAGACCCCCCAGACACTGAATACAAAAAATGACATGCCTGCCTAAAAAAATGCCCGCTAAATGCCTGCAAGAAAAAAAGCCAGCCGCAGAGAAGCCATATTCCTGAAAATATAAGAAAAATGCTGTTTTTTAGGGGTTCTGGACATGCTACAGAGCTGAAACTTGACAGGTACACTTTTTAGACCCCCCAGACACTAAATACAAAAAATGACATGCCTGCCTAAAAAAATGCCTGCTAAATGCCTGCAAGAGAAAAAGCCAGCCGCAGAGAAGCCGTATTCCTGAAAATATAAGAAAAATGCTGTTTTTTAGGGGTTCTGGACATGCTACAGAGCTGAAACTTGACAGATACACTTTTTAGAGGTGGCACAGCAGCTTGCAAAGTAAAAAAATATATATATATTTTTTAAATTGCAGTTGCCTGGGTGCCAGTGACTGCTGTCAGGTCCACAGAGAGTGTACTGTGCCACTGCCCACCCACCACTGATATATATGCCTGCAAGAGAAAAAGCCAGCCGCAGAGAAGCCGTATTCCTGAAAATATAAGAAAAATGCTGTTTTTTAGGGGTTCTGGACATGCTACAGAGCTGAAACTTGACAGGTACACTTTTTAGACCCCCCCAGACACTGAATACAAAAAATGACATGCCTGCCTAAAAAAATGCCCGCTAAATGCCTGCAAGAAAAAAAGCCAGCCGCAGAGAAGCCGTATTCCTGAAAATATAAGAAAAATGCTGTTTTTTAGGGGTTCTGGACATGCTACAGAGCTGAAACTTGACAGGTACACGCTTAAGACCCCCCAGACACTGAATACAAAAAATGACATGCCTGCCTAAAAAAATGCCCGCTAAATGCCTGCAAGAAAAAAAGCCAGCCGCAGAGAAGCCGTATTCCTGAAAATATAAGAAAAATGCTGTTTTTTAGGGGTTCTGGACATGCTACAGAGCTGAAACTTGACAGGTACACGCTTTAGACCCCCCAGACACTGAATACAAAAAATGACATGCCTGCCTAAAAAAATGCCCGCTAAATGCCTGCCTAAAAAAATGCCCGCTAAATGCCTGCAAGAAAAAAAAGCCAGCCGCAGAGAAGCCGTATTCCTGAAAATATAAGAAAAATGCTGTTTTTTAGGGGTTCTGGACATGCTACAGAGCTGAAACTTGACAGGTACACTTTTTAGACCCCCCAGACACTAAATACAAAAAATGACATGCCTGCCTAAAAAAATGCCTGCTAAATGCCTGCAAGAGAAAAAGCCAGCCGCAGAGAAGCCGTATTCCTGAAAATATAAGAAAAATGCTGTTTTTTAGGGGTTCTGGACATGCTACAGAGCTGAAACTTGACAGATACACTTTTTAGACCCCCCAGATGCTAAATCCAAAGAAATTTTTTATTTTTATTTTTTTTTAATTTTTCCAATAATTGGCTCTCTATCAAAAAATTATAATTTTAAGAACTTTTTTTTGCGTGATCCCTCTCCGGCATGCCACAGTCCAGGTGTTAGTCCCCTTGAAACAACTTTTCCATCACTATTGTGGCCAGAAAGAGTCCCTGTGTGTTTTAAAATTCGCCTGCCTATTGAAGTCTATGGCGGTTCGCCCGGTTCGCGAACATTTGCCGATGTTCGCGTTCGCCGTTCGCGAACGGCGAATTTTAGGTTCGCGACATCACTACTCCTGACTAAGTTACTCCGCAACAACCGTCTGGCCTACTCTTGGGGTTACCCTACCAAACTGCTTATCACGAGGGACAGACGCACCTATGTCATCCGCTCAGCTGATGATGGTATCACGTACCTGGTGCTAGAGGCCAATGGAGAGAGAGGGCTTCCCTTGCGGCTAAGTTCCAGACCCCCCCTGAGGATGAGAACAGGAGAGGTCAGGCCCAAAGTAGCACGGGTCGCCTGCTGGATTGTGTGCAGGAGGATCCAGAGTACAGCTGGAGTGCTGGAGTGGAATCAGCAGACAGGTGGCGCCCGTGAGGTGTTTGCAGGACTTGGATAATGCTGAGACTGGAACGTGGTCGGGTGGATAGCCAAGATCAGGAGCCAGGTGGATATCAGAGCAAGCGTGGTCAGGTGGATAGCCGAGTTTAGGAGCCAGGTGGATATCAGAGCAAGCGTGGTCAGGTGGATAGCCGAGGTCAAACACAGGAAGCAATCAGGAGACAGGTCAAGGACAAGCCGGGTTGGTAACAGGAGACAGGAACTGGAATATCACAGGGATAACACACTGGAGGAGCTGAAGATCAACCAGCAACTAAAATCACTGGCAGGTTTCCTTAAATAGGCCCAGGTAAATTGCTGGTAGTGCTGCTGGGTCCTAAAGTCCTTCTCCTGCCAAAGTGCTGATAGCGCTGCTGGGTCCTAGAGCCCTTCTCCTGGTGTTTGTGCCCTGACAGTGCCCCCCCCTGACGGGCAGCCTCCGGATGCCTATTTGAGAAATTTTCTCTGGGTATTTGTCCTTAAACTCTTGGAGGAGTCTGGGGGCATGTACATTGGCTTCGGGTTCCCATGAGCTTTCTTCGGGTGGATACCCTTTCCATTTAATTAAGAATTGGGTTTGTCTCCCTCTCTTCCTGCAGTCCAGGATTGCTTCCACCTCGAATTCTGTGTCCTCACCAATCGTCACTGGCGGTGGAGGTGGCTCCACTCTCCCTGGAAATGGATCTGGAACAGTTGGTTTAAGCAAGGAGGTGTGAAAAACCGGATGGATCCTATATGAGTCAGGCAAAGATAGTTCGTAAGCCACTGGGTTAATTTCCCGTTTGATCTGAAAAGGCCCAATATACCTTGGCCCTAGCTTCCGTGAAGGGCAGGCCAATTTCAGGTTGGCAGTAGACAGCCACACTTTGTCCCCAACCTTGAAGGAAGGATTTCCCCTCCGTTTCCGATCAAAGTGTTTTTTGTAATCCACTTGGGCTTTCTGTATGGACTCCCGGAGGACCTGATAATTGTTTTGAATAAAAACAAGTCTGTCCTGCAAGGTGGGTACAGAAGTTTCAGGCATAATTTCAGGCAGGGCAGCAGGGTGGAATCCATAATTAGCCCAGAATGGGGACTGATTTGTAGCTGAATGGACAGAGTTATTATAGGCAAATTCCGCCAGCGGAAGCAGGGATGCCCAGTCATCTTGGGAAAAAGCTGAAAAGGTATTGCTCGAGGGTTTGGTTAGTACGCTCCGTTTGCCCATTACTTTGGGGATGGTAGGCAGATGATAAGCAGAGTTCCACTTCCAAGGCTTTACAAAGGGCTCTCCAAAACCTAGAGGTGAATTGCACCCCCCGATCCGAAACAATGTTCTTCGGTAGTCCATGAAGTCTTATGATCTCCTTGATAAACATGTGAGCGGTTTCCGCTGCAGAGGGAGTACCAATCATTGGTATGAAGTGGGCCATTTTTGATAATCGGTCTACCACAACAAGGATGGTCGTGAATCTTTCAGAGGGAGGAAGATCAACAATAAAATCCATAGAAATCATTTCCCAGGGGCGATTAGGGATAGGCAAGGGTCTTAATAAACCCCAGGCTTTGACTTTGTCACTTTTGCTACGTAGACATATGGTGCATGACTTGACGTAGGATCTACAGTCCCGACTGAGGTTAGGCCACCAAAAGGACCGCTGAATGAGCTCGTTAGTTTTACGGGCCCCAAAGTGCCCTGCAAGTCGGTGGTCGTGGAATGCCCTGAGAACCAGAGACCTAGCTTCTTGAGGTACAAAGATTTTGTCCTGGTGCCAAAGTAATCCACCCTGCCTCCTTAACGAGTCATGTTCGGATTCGGGGCACGATACAGAAGCTTGTTCAATGGATGCCTTTAGGTTAGGTTGAATCAACAAAAAATTTTGGGCAGATAAGATAGTGCTTGGAGGAGCACATTCAGCAGATTCGGGGAACATCCTGGACAGGGCATCGGCTTTCCCATTTTTGGAACCTGGGCGGTATGTCAAGTGGAAATTAAATCTCGAAAAGAATAAGGCCCACCTGGCTTGTCGAGGTCTTAGGCGTTTTGCAGATCTTAAATATTCCAAATTTTTGTGATCTGTGAAGATCATAATTGGATGGTTAGCGCCCTCCAGGAGGTACCTCCATTCTTCGAGAGCGACTTTAATTGCCAGGAGTTCTCTGTCACCCACGTCATAGTTTCTTTCGGCCTGATTCAGCTTCCTGGAGCAATAGGCTACTGGGTGGAGCAGGGCCTTTGGGCCCTGACGCTGCGAGAGCACGGCTCCCGTAGCTACTTCGGATGCGTCCACCTCAAGGACAAAGGGAAGAGCTGGGTCAGGGTGTTGCAACACTGGAGCAGAGGTGAAGAGAGCCTTCAGTTTTTCGAAAGCCGCTTGAGAATCTTGGTTCCAGGAGAAGCGTGAGTGCAGGCGAGTGAGCTGGGTGATCGGGGCAATAATAGTTGAGAAATTCCGAATAAATTTCCTATAAAAATTAGCGAAGCCCACAAACCTCTGGACCCCTTTCTTGTCAGAAGGTGCAGGCCACTCCAAGATTGCTGATACCTTCTGAGGATCCATGGAAATCCCTTTCGTGGAGATTATGAGTCCTAAGAACTGGATAGATTGTTTCTCGAACTCACACTTTTCTGCTTTAGCATATAAGCCATGGGTTCTTAAGGTCTTTAACACTTTTCTGACGTGCTCTCGATGGAGTTCAAGCGAGGCTGAGAAAATTAGTATGTCGTCCAGATAGACGATTAAGAACAGGTCAAGGTATTCTCTGAAAATATCATTCACAAAATGTTGGAATGTGGCGGGGGCATTACATAGCCCGAAGGGCATCACAAGGTACTCAAAGTGACCAAAGCGTGTTCGGAAGGCGGTCTTCCACTCATCACCTTCCCTAATACGAACCAGGTTATAGGCCCCCCGCAAGTCTAACTTCGTGAAAACCTGGGCTGTTCGGAATCTTTGGAATAACTCAGGGACGAGAGGGAGTGGGTATCTGTTCTTGATAGTAATTTTATTAAGGTCCCTATAGTCAATGCATGGTCTGAGAGAACGATCCTTCTTCTCGACGAAGAAAATGCCAGCTCCAGCAGGTGACGATGAAGGGCGGATGAATCCTTTGGCAAGGTTTTCATCTATATATTGTCGGAGGGCCTCCAGCTCCACTTCGGATAACGGAAAGATGCGCCCAAAGGGGACTTCTGCTCCAGGTAGCAACTCGATTGGGCAGTCGTAGGACCGATGTGGGGGCAAGGCATCGGCACCTTTTTTGTCAAACACATCAAGGAAGTCAAGGTAGGCTGAAGGAACAGCATGACAGGGATACGGTGTAGGTTGAACGGAGAGACACACTGAAGAGTTGACAGGCGTGGGGACGCCACAGTGTTGCTGACAATAGGAAGATGAGAAGATGATTTCTCCCTTGGGCCAGTCAATTTGCGGGTTGTGGGCCCGTAGCCAGGGTATCCCTAGGATGGCTGGGAAAATAGGAGACCTGATGACATCAAAGCGGAGGAATTCCCGATGGCCTGCTTCTGTTGTGGCAAGGACAGGGATAGTCTCCTGAGTGACTGGTCCAGAGCTAGGAGCAGTGCCATCTGCTAAATGTACATCAAGTCTTTGTTCCTTCAGTTTCAGGGGTATGCGCAAGTTCTTGGCTAGGTTGATATCCAGGAAGCAACTACAGGCTCCAGAGTCAATGATCGCCTGCAGCTTTACTTCCTTTCCATCCACCTGCAGAGAGATGGGGAGAATTAAATGAGTGGATATAGTCCCAGACAACTGAAGGTAAGAGGGGCGTGGAAGGCTGGACTTCCTTGGGCGAACAGGACAACTGCGAAGGAAGTGGCCCGAAGTCCCACAGTAGAGACACAAGTTATCCTGTCATCTGCGTGCTCTCTCTTCAGGGGTTAAAGCAGGGCGGAGTAGGCCAGTTTGCATGGGTTCCCCATCGGACATATTCATGGACTGGGGAATAGAGGCTGGGAGTGTTGGTCCTGGGACCTTTGGCATTATCCATGTGGGTCGAAGGGTCTGAGTGCGTTCGGACCTTCGCTCCCGCAGCCGTCGGTCTAGTTGGATAGAGACTTGGATGAGACTTTCTAGTGAGGCGGGAGGCTCAATCCTAGCCAACTCGTCCTTGAGAGACTCAGATAAGCCTTGCCGGAACTGGTATTTTAGGGCGGCATCATTCCACCCAGTATCAGCTGACCACTTGCGAAATTTCACAATGTAATCCTCCACAGGTCGTCTGCCTTGTACAAGAGCATGAAGGGCCGACTCTGCGGTGGCCGTCCGTTGTGGATCATCATATAAGGTAGCCATAGCTTCAAAGAAGGTGAAAACTGAATCCAGGACTGAGTTCTTTTGCTCAATGAGATTATGAGCCCAGGACTGTGGCTCATCAGATAAGAGTGAAATGATGAAACCCACCTTGACAGTCTCAAGAGAAAAAGTCCTTGGTTGCAGGGCAAAGTAAAGGTCACAAGCATTTTTGAAAGCTCTGAATTTCCGTCGGTCACCTGAAAAGCGATCGGGAGTGGGAACTCTGGGCTCCGGAGGGGGTAAACCCATAGCAGGTGCGGCTGTAGCAGAACAACTGAGAGGGTGAAGGCGTCCTTCCAGCTGAAAGTAGCCATCTTGTAAGCTCTGGACTGCTTGTGTAAGAACTGTAATCTGCTGACATAGGGCCTCTAATGTGGAAGCACCTCTCTCGGCCTCAGACATCTTGGCTGGTTGATACTATCACGTACCTGGTGCTAGAGGCCAATGGAGAGAGAGGGCTTCCCTTGCGGCTAAGTTCCAGACCCCCCCTGAGGATGAGAACAGGAGAGGTCAGGCCCAAAGTAGCACGGGTCGCCTGCTGGATTGTGTGCAGGAGGATCCAGAGTACAGCTGGAGTGCTGGAGTGGAATCAGCAGACAGGTGGCGCCCGTGAGGTGTTTGCAGGACTTGGATAATGCTGAGACTGGAACGTGGTCGGGTGGATAGCCAAGATCAGGAGCCAGGTGGATATCAGAGCAAGCGTGGTCAGGTGGATAGCCGAGATCAGGAGCCAGGTGGATATCAGAGCAAGCGTGGTCAGGTGGATAGCCGAGGTCAAACACAGGAAGCAATCAGGAGACAGGTCAAGGACAAGCCGGGTTGGTAACAGGAGACAGGAACTGGAATATCACAGGGATAACACACTGGAGGAGCTGAAGATCAACCAGCAACTAAAATCACTGGCAGGTTTCCTTAAATAGGCCCAGGTAAATTGCTGGTAGTGCTGCTGGGTCCTAAAGTCCTTCTCCTGCCAAAGTGCTGATAGCGCTGCTGGGTCCTAGAGCCCTTCTCCTGGTGTTTGTGCCCTGACAGATGGCTTCCGCCTAACCAAGCATTGGGATACGCTCCCCGAGCCGGGCGAATCTCCATCACCAATTGGCTCACCTTCCCTTTTGGATCCGGAATGGAGACAAGTTAAGAAATCGTGATGCCCTCAGTTTAAATTTCATCTAGCAAGATGCACATTAGAAATCTGAAATTGTCCTGCTCTGTGCACCGCTGGTAACATTAAGATGGTCGGGAAGTTAGCGGCTATTTCCCCCCTAACCACTTCTTGCGCATTGTGTCGCATGATGGGGTTTACCCCATTTTCTTCTTGTTTGTTTTTTGTGCTTTCTTTGTTTTTTGCTATGTTTAACTTTTTTTCACCTCCTCTTTTTGCCAACCGCATAACTGGAATCTGTGAAGCTTATCCCTTGGGATCTGTTCCTGAGTATTGGAAGTGTGGGGATTAGCTCGGTGGCGGGCGTGGATGACCCCTTTGGGGGGGTTCATTACACAGGGAGATAGCCGAGAAGTGGTTGCAAACAACAGTTTGGTTTATTCTTGCAATTTACTTCACACAAGTGCAAGCCTCAAAAACATCAAAATAAAAATAAAACACAAAATAAATCCTTGCCACTGTGGGCGGCTACCTTCTCACATACAGGAACCTACCTATGGAGTCTGTCTCCAACCTACTGTTCTGCAAACTTTGCTGATCCTACAGCAGACACTCAATATTCCATGTTTTTTCTTCACACAACAAATGTCCATTGATCATGTCCCTTTTCCTCTTCACATTGAACATGTCCCTTTGCTTGTCTCTTCACATAGCAAACAGTTCATTTATTTCTTCCACATAGAAATAGTTCATTTTCTCACCTTGAGAAGTCTTCACACTTTTTACCCTCCTCAGCGCACATCGCTCCAGGAGGTCTTCTCCCATGCTCACACAGCGTCGGGAGGCACACATCTGACTGTCCTCCTCTCCCCAGCTTCACACAGCGTCAGGAGGCAGCAATTCTTCTCCCATGCTTCACACAGCATCGGGAGGCACACATCTGACTGTCCTCCTCTCCCCAGCTTCACACCGCGTCAGGAGGCAGCAATCAATAGACTTCCTTTGGACAAATTATAGAGGCCTTAACTTCCTCATTCCGAACAGCTGAAGGCCTTTCAACTGCTTTAAGCCGTCCTGGCTACCTCTGCAGCCGACACCCTATAGTAATTGGTGAATTTTCTAAACCAGGTGGAAATATATCTCCTGTCTGTGACTACATCCACAGATTTACCTGACTTCCTGTCACAGAAGCCTTACCATGTACGTTTTTGTGGACACCATCCTTATTCTCTGGGACAGGTACTCTCTACTCCCTTCCCTTATCCGTTCCTTACTCTACATCTTCTGCGGATCTTAGTGTTTTTATGTAACCATGGTTCTTAAGATTGTCACTATTAATGCTCATGGCCTAAACAGTCCATTTAAGAGGAAGGCCATTTGGAGAGAAGCCAAATCTCCTAGAGGGGACATCCTGTGTGTACAAGAGACTCATTTTGCACATCCGAAAACACCCAATTGCTCTGACTCCCAATTCCCTCGCATTTTTACTTCCTCAGAAACTTGTAAAAAGAAGGGGGTTCTCACAGCTATTAGAAATACTGTGGTTTTTACACTTCATGAATCACTAGCTGACATAGCCGGAAGGTATTTGATACTGGTCTGTGATATTAATAATATTACATACACTGTGGTGAACCTGTATGCCCATAACCAAGGACAGGTTAGATTTCTCCGTTCCCTGAATAAGAAGGGTGACCGAGTTAAAAAGGGATACACTGTCTATTGTGGTGACTTTAATTGTGTTGTGGATGCTACTGTGGACAGCTCCTCCTCCCAGAGACAAGCAAGGCCCACTCTTCAACAGTTTTTGCATACCTCTGATTTGTATGATGTATGGCGATGCATCATCTCCAATGAAAAAGACTATACATATTTTTCAGCTCCTCATCAATCTTACTCGCAGATAGATTTATTTCTATCTGACCTGTCTTTTTTGCGAGCTGTGGAGTCAGTGCATATCCATTCTATAACTTGGTCTGACCATGCCCCGGTCTCTGTGGTGGTTGCGGAGCTTAGTGTGTCTTCCCCAGTCCACTTGTGGCGTAATAATGTCTCATTGCTTCGCGACCGGCGCCACAGGGAGTGGTTGGGTGGTCAGATCAGGGATTTTTGTATTAATAATAATGTCTCGAATACTGATATCTTTTCTATCTGGTGTGCCCATAAGGCATACAGTAGAGGTTTACTGCTTCAATTGGCCTCCAGGATAAAAAAGCAGAGGTCCTCTGCTATGCTTAAACTTATGGCGGATCTACGCTCTTTAGAGGTTAAACACAAGGCAAATCCTTCTCCAGCTCTCCTGGCTGACCTTAATAGATGCAGGAAGGCAGTCAGAACCGCGTTACTCGAAGAGCACCAGCATCTCCTCCACATTTTTAAGGCCAAATATTATACCCAGGGCAATCGGGCGAGCAAAATGTTGGCCAATTACATTAAAAGAAACAACATAATACTAAATTATCTTCCCTGAAGTAGTGACCGGGAACATAGTCCACCACCCTACGGATATAGCCAACACCTTTTCTAAATATTACACTGACCTATACAACTTATGTGATGATGTTAATACCCCCCAAAAAAAGTAAAAGTAAAAATAAAAAAAATAATAAATAAAAATAAAGAAAAACTTATCGGCATTTGGGATGGCTCTGCCCTACTGATCGATGAATTTGTCAGACATTGTAACAACAACCCATTTGGTGTCACTTTTACATCCATCTCGCACCCTGATTCCTTGCCTTTTTTAGACTTGGAACTTGGGCATGAACTCCATAAGATCTATGCCAAAAATTACATTAAACCCACGGGTGGTAATTCATATCTTTACTTTAATAGTTGCCATCACCCCCAGTGGACTAAAAATATACCTAAGGGGCAATTTTGTCATTTAAGACAAAATTGCACAAGAGATTCAAATTACCTATCTCAAAAAGAACATCTAAAATTAAAATTCTCAGAAAAAGGGTATCCTGATGATTTGGTAGGTCAAGCCTACGAGGCCTATCTTCCCAGAAAACCGACTAGCTCTAGGGCCACCATTGATGATCCCCCAGTGCGATTCATCACCGGGTTCCATTGTCAGTACAAAAAAATGGAAAAGATACTGTTTAAACACTTGTTTGAAGCAAGATCCTCATTTAAATTCTGCTATTTTTGGACAAACCTAAGGTTACTTACAGGAGGGCTCTCACCCTTAAAAATAAGATAGCGCCCAGTAAGCTAAAGAAAATTACGACCACCAACAACCCGGTATGAATGGTTCCTCTCAAAGGGATGTATGCGTGCCGAAAAAGGTTGTGCAAGATGTGCAACTTTGTGTGACATGGCCAAAAAGATTTCACACACAAAGCCAAAACTTTTGCCCTGCAAGGCTTCTACAACTGTTCTACCCAATATGTAGTATATTGCCTGAAATGCCCATGCCAGTTGCTCTATGTGGGTCGCACCATCAGACCCGTTTGACAGCGATTCGGGAAACATCGCCGTCTCATTGAGGGTGGATGTGACCTACACAGTGTCCCGTGACATTTTTTAGAAGTCCACGGGAAATCCACTGAGGGCTTACAAATCTGGGTCATTGAATATATCTCTAAGGATTTGTCAGAAGCAGAATGTTTCTCAAAACTTTGTATACGAGAAACGCTCTGGATATATACCCTGGATGCTCTTGCACCCCGGGGGTTAAATGAAGAACTTGATGTACATACCATTTTGTGATTTTTACATCATGGTATGGTCTCTGGTAGCTCTTGCCTTTTTATGGTACTCTCTATACAATATCATACTATATTGGTACTCTCTATACAATATCATACTATATATCTTTATTTCCCACAAAAATACATAAACAACCGCTACTTCCCAGCTAAATATGCCCCTCCCATCGTTGTACATTCCTGGTACAATTTGGTGTATACATATACGCTAGGAACCTATGTAGCAATTTATTGAATAATTTATATGTTTTTGGTATCATCATGCTTCATCATTCTGTCTTCCTAGAGATATACAGATACAGTGCCTTGCGAAAGTATTCGGCCCCCTTGAACTTTGCGACCTTTTGCCACATTTCAGGCTTCAAACATAAAGATATAAAACTGTAATTTTTTGTGAAGAATCAACAAGTGGGACAGAATCATGAAGTGGAACGAAATTTTTTGGATATTTCAAACTTTGTTAACAAATAAAAAACTGAAAAATTGGGCGTGCAAAATGATTCAGCCCCTTTACTTTCAGTGCAGCAAACTCTCTCCAGAAGTTCAGTGAGGATCTCTGAATGATTCAATGTTGACCTAAATAACTAATGATGATAAATAGAATCCACCTGTGTGTAATCAAGTCTCCGTATAAATGCACCTGCACTGTGATAGTCTCAGAGGTCCGTTTAAAGCGCAGGGAGCATCGTGAAGAACAAGGAACACACCAGGCAGGTCCGAGATACTTTAGTGGAGAAGTTTAAAGCTTTAAACATCCCAAAGAGCACTGTGCAAGCGATAATATTGAAATGGAAGGAGTATCAGACCACTGCAAATCTACGAAGACCTGGCTGTCCCTCTAAAATTTCAGCTCATACAAGGAGAAGACTGATCAGAGATGCAGCCAAGAGGCCCATGATCACTCTGGATGAACTGCAGAGATCTACAGCTGAGGTGGGAGACTGTCCATAGGACAACAATCAGTTGTATACTGCACAAATCTGGCCTTCATGGAAGAGTGGCAAGAAGAAAGCCATTTCTTAAAGATATCCATAAAAAGTGTAGTTTAAAGTTTGCCAAAAGCCACCTGGGAGACACACCAAACATGTGGAAGAAGGTGCTCTGGTCAGATGAAACCAAATTTGAACTTTTTGGCAACAATGCAAAACGTTATGTTTGGCGTAAAAGCAACACAGCTCATCACCCCGAACACACCATCCCCACTGTGAAACATGGTGGTGGCAGCATCATGGTTTGGGCCTGATTTTCTTCAGCAGGGACAGGGAAGATGGTTAAAATTGATGGGAAGATGGATGGAGCCAAATACAGGACCATTCTGGAAGAAAATCTGGTAGAGTCTGCAAAAGACCTGAGACTGGGACAGAGATTTGTCTTCCAACAAGACAATGATCCAAAACATAAAGCAAAATCTACACTGGAATGGTTCACAAATAAACATATTCAGATGTTAGAATGGCCAAGTCAAAGTCCAGACCTGAATCCAATCAAGAATCTGTGGAAAGAAGTGAAAACTGCTGTTCACAAACGCTCTCCAGCCAAACCTCACTGAGCTCGAGCTGTTTTGCAAGGAGGAATGGGCAAAAATTTCAGTTTCTCGATGTGCAAAACTGATAGAGACATACCCCAAGCGACTTACAGCTGTAATCGCAGCAAAAGGTGGAGCTACAAAGTATTAACTTAACGGGGCTGAATAATTTTGCACGCCCAATTTTTCAGTTTTTTTATTTGTTAAAAAAGTTTGAAATATCCAATACATTTCGTTCCACTTCATGATTGTGTCCCACTTGTTGTTGATTCTTCTCAAAAAATGACAGTTTTATATCTTTATGTTTGAAGCCTGAAATGTGGCAAAGGGTTGCAAAGTTCAAGGGGGCCGAATACTTTCGCAAGGCACTGTATATATGTGTAGAGTGAAAAAATACTGCGCTACCCTAATCCAATATCAGTGAACAAATGCAAATTATAACTCAATCAATAAATAAAAAATGAGTGTGGATCACTCCAAAAAGCTCAAATACATGGAAGTGCATAGAAAAAACATATGTGATTAAAGTATGATGATATGATGATAATAAAAATTTGTGACAGTCCATGTAAGCGTGACAAAGGTGCAATAGTGCTGAATAAAGTCTCTCTTTGTGCAATATACAATTGGTGATGGCTTCAGTGACCCTCTGTCTCACCACTCTGTGCCCAAAGGTAAGGTAGCTCACTTACCAGACGTAGTGGATTCTTATGGCGTACACCAAAAAGAATCTAAATGCGCTTGTGTGTTATAAAAAGTCCATATAAAACACTGTGATACTGTTTTATATGGACTTTTTATCGGATGTTTTAACATGAAGATTGTGGTTTTAATGTGTTCGAGTGAATTGCAAAATAAAGGTCGTTACCTTTTTACACTATGAGGAGCATCTTTCTTCTTTTATCCCGAGTGTATACCGGCACATTACGGAATCTGCTCATCCGATAAGAGGAATAACACACAAGCGCATTTAGATTCTTTTTGGCGTACGCCATAAGAATCCACTACGTCTGGTAAGTGAGCTACCTTACCTTTGGGCACAGAGTGGTGAGACAGAGGATCACTGAAGCCATCACCAATTGTATATTGCACAAAGAGAGACTTTATTCAGCACTATTGCACCTTTGTCACGCTTTTATGGACTGTCACTAATTTTTATTATCATCATATCATCATATTTTAATCACATATGTTTTTTCTATGCACTTCCATGTATTGGCGCTTTTTGGAGTGATCCACACTCATTTTTGATTTATTGATTGAGTAATAATTTGCATTAGTTCACTGATATTGGATTAGGGTAGCGCAGTATTTTTTCACTCTACATGTTATAGATCACTATACCCTATAGTGCACCTGATTACTTTGCTGCTTCCCAGATTTCACTATTTTTGCACCTAGGCGCGAGTATACACCAGTTTTTTTTTTACTGTATATATGTGTATATATATGATTTATTTTTAATTTTTAATCTTTATATATACTTTAATTCTTATGTTTACTTATTTTTCCTCTTTATAATTATTTTTAGTTTTTTATTTTTATTATTTATTATGTGGTATTTTTATTATTTTTTATTATTATTTTTTCTTTATTTCTTTATTTTTATTTTTATTTATTATTTTTTTTATTTTTACTTTTATTTTTATTTTTACCTTTACTTTTATTTTTATTTTTATTTATTTTTATTTTGGTTTTGTTTTATAATTATATTTATTTTATTTTATTATATATATTTTTCTCCACATCCTTATTTTCATATTTATATTTATTTTTATTTTCATTTTTATTTTTATTGTTATTTTTTATTTATCTTTTTCTTTGCATTATTATTTTTCCTTATTATTATTATTTTTCCTCAATTTCTCTTTTTCTGTTTACACATATATATGGATTATATCCATTTTATATTGATTGCCTGCTTGTATATGTTTCAGGTGAGAAACATTTGTGTTTTTTCTCCCTGAATTGAGTCTGTGTCATCTTGGGCTTAATCTCATTTAAACACATATTTCTATACCATCTTATGCATGTTTATATATTATATATTAGATGCTTTTAATTGTAATCATTTTACTGCTGCAGTGAAACATACATTTGTTTGTCCATCTCCATTAAAGGATTGAGCCATTGATCAGCTGTGCACTTCTCTGTGGGTCCGCCTATGATTGACATTCCTCTTTCCTATATAAACTCTTTGAATACTATGGCGCTCAAGCACCTGATGAAAGAGCGCGCATGTCCGATTGGGACCTGGCGCATGCTCAGAAATGCATCGTGCATTCCGTACATTCCAAGCATTCCACAGCTTCCTGGTGACTCCTCCTTCATCTCCACTTTGCAGTCTTTGTTCTTGACACCGCTAGAGACAGCCGTCACTCTTCCTCCTGTGACGGACGGTTATATCGTGCCTAATGTGTGGATAGATGGCACCACCTAGGGGAGCTTCATACATTTCCTGATCTTATACAGCTTGAATACCGTGGCATCTTGTGAGTTGCTACAGCTATTGTTTATATTTTAAAATAAATTTGTCTGCACTTAGTGCGCTTTTCTTTTTTTCTTTTTATCCTGCTTCAGAGTTTCCTCACTTCTGAGGAGAGCCGCTCAGTGCCATTGGACATCCAGATTTTGGGACTTTATTCATGAACACTTGGTATTTATAAATCAGTCCCCTCCATTTGGTATTTCCCATCCCCCACTTACCTCTCCCCTTTTTTATTTGTTGTCTTTACTCTTCATATGCTGGTGTTTTTTTTAGCACTCTTATATGGTTGTTTTTTTGTTCAATAGAAAGATTGAACACACATAATATTGTGTTATTAATGGAGATCAAGACAAAACTGTTGTCGACATGTTTCGCGGCACATCTGACCTGCTTCTTCTGGACTATTTGTTTGTCCACAAATATCTGTTAAATATAAATAGAAACAAGTATTTATGTATATACACAAAAAAACATATACATTGATAAATACACACATAGCATATCACAACCAATAGGGTCTATCAACAACAGGAAAACCATTAAAACAAAAAAAAAAGGAAAAGAAGGAGGGGAGGGGTGATGAAACAGAGGGAAAAAGTATCTAAATAAATTGTAGACACAAAAGAAAAACATAAACCGAAGACGCCAAAAATACCTGACATATCAACTGCAAGAAAGATGCGTTCCAGTTAAGGGGACTCAAAAACCAGCTGCAGTGGACAATAAATACGCCAAGCAAATAGAAGGGCGAGGGGACAAAAAGGGAAACAAAAGGCAAAAAAAGAGCTCATTAGACCCAGATGAGTCACATCCATTTGAATAGAAAGACTCTATAAACAAAATGCAGGTGGTCTCTCAAAATAGGGGCTAACTGTCAGGGATGGAGATAAGCAGCTTACCACTTATTCAGAGAAGTTCTCCCATTAGTGGGTATGGCTCATGGGTTCAATCAGAATTGAATATGGTCAGTCCCCATGTCCGATGCCTGGGTCCCCCAAGACCCTGCCAGCCACAAATGTGCCCACCCCCCTTTTAAGCCCATTGGTGGCGGATGGATATTTTCCATGGGATGTATGTACACCCTATGAATGGTGAGGTTCTAAGCAGTGGTTCCTCTCTATTCATGTGCTGTACTGGTTTGGGAGAGTTTATTGCTTTGCATGCTTTTGTGAATGTATTTCTATATGCGATTTAGTGACATAGTACAGGTCTGCCCGATGGTCGGGGGGCGAGCTTTAGCATTTGGATATGTCATTCCCGTCTTGCTGGCTACTGTGTTGTTCAGCCTTGTGTACAAAGGTTATTTATGCCGGACGCAAACGGAGCGTTTCCTTTTACCCCCCATTTTCTGTTGTGCACTTGCCCTGTTTCTTCTGGGAGTTGGCAAGGTACTGCGTGAGATTCGTGCGGCCCCAACCCGCACTTGGGACCGTGCCGCCCGCCGTGTTTGCTTGTTAGGCCCCATCCCCATTGATGGTGAGCGGAGCTGTTCATGCACCACATTGTTTAAACTATGCGGCAGCGCTCATCCGCTACTAGGTCTGTGTGGACATCTGCTGCAGCATTTTGGTGCAATTGTGTGCACCTGATTGAATATTGACATTCGTTTAAACAGGTACTAACATCTGATTTATTGATTGGATATAGCGAGAGAGTCCCTGCCTAGCCCCCACTCTTGGGTCCCACCTTCATGGGCTTTTTAAAGGGGGGTGGGCCCTTTGATGGGGACTCACATTTGTGGCTGGCTGGGTCTCAGGAGACCCAGACATCTGGCGTGGGGACTGACCATATTCAATTCTGATTGAACCCTTGAGCCTCTATTTTGAGAGAACATTTGCATTTTTGTTTATAGAGTCTCTCTATTCAAATGGGTGTGACTCATCTGGGTCTAATGTGCTCTTATTTTTATCTTTTGTTTCCTTTTTTCTCCCCCCACCCTTCTATTTTCTGGGTGTGTTTATTGTCCAATGTTACCTCTAGCGCACAGACACTTTATGTGTTGAGCCTGGAAGGATCTATGATTTTATCTCAGAATTTTATCTTTGCAAGTGGCAATTTGTGGCGGTTCCGTGGTCTTTAATGCAGCTGTTTTTTGTCTCCCCCTAACTTGAACGCATTTTTCTTACAGTTGATATGTTAGGTATTTTTGGTGTCTTCGGTTTATGTTTTTCTCTTGTGTCTACAATTTGTTTAGATACCTTTTCCCTTTGTTTCATCCCCCTCCCCTCCTTCTTTTCCTTTTTTTTTTTTGTGGTTTTCTGTTTTTGATGGACCCTACTGGTTGTGATATGCTATGTGTGTATTTACCTATGAATATGTTTTTTTTTTTTTTTTGTGTATATACATATATACTTTTTTCTATTTTTAGTTAACAGATACTTGTGAAATTAATGTGGACAAACAAATAGTCCAGAAGAAGCGGGGCAGATGTGCCATGAAACATGTCGACAACAGTTTTGTCCTGATCTCCATTAATAACACAATATTATGTCTGTTCAATCTTTCTATTGGGGCATTATTTGGCCCCTTGGTGAAATGAATGCTTGTATATTGTATCGATCTTTGTAATAATAAAAATTACCATGTATATATTTTTTAAATATACTTTGTAGTTTGCATTTATATTGGAGTCATCATTTAAAGGCCAATTTCTTGCCCAAACCTCTTTCTTGCCCCTATCTCCTGGTGGTGAGATTGAGATTAATATTGGGGTTTCTATATATTTCTACATTACTCAGGGCTGGCTTCTCCCTAATTCATTGGCTCCTTATGTCACACTTTCTTTTACCTGATTTTTTAAAGGTATGTAAGAAGTGTCAGAATTGGCCTGGGAGTCAAGGGATTAACTTGCCTTGTGTTCATAGCTCACGACTACATGATTTGAAATTATAGATAAAATAAAATTAGGCTTTTCTCCTTACCCCTCCCTTTTTTTTTTTCTGCTTCCTCGGTACTCTTCGGGACACACAGATTTAGTACCTGGGTCTTCTGGAGGGAGGTCTCACTGGTCTACTCTCACTAGTGCCCTCTCAAGATCCCCTGACTTGGAACTCGAGGTCCTCCTCCCAGTCAATGCTTACATAGGAACATAGGTCAAGCCTAGCCACTCATGTGTCAAGATTGCAAACAAGAGAATATAGAAACATTTTTAACTAAAATAAAATCTGTCGTATTTGATGGTCACAATTAGAGTTGGACGAACAGTACCGGCCGAGCAAAAGTTCGGCCCGAACATCGCCTGCTCACCCATTCTGCAAACACCCACATTTGCAGAGAGTTTGGCTGGTGTTCGCCCCGCCAAAAGCCCTGCAATGCGCTGCACAGTGCATTACAAGCCCTGACTGAGCAAAGCTTTGCCGATTCAGGGCGCAGTGAATAGATGGTTGTTAAGGAGTGGGGCTGGGAAGCCAGCTGATGCATCCTTAACAACCGATGAGTTATCATCTGTCAATAGGCTTCCCTACTGCCAGCTGAGTAAAAAATACAAAACATTGCCATCAATAAAAAAAGTGAAAAAAAAAAAAAAACTGGCGTGGGGGGTCCTCCCCCAATCCATACCAGACCCTTCAGGTTTGGTATGAAGTTTAAGGGAAACTCCATGCCAAAATGTTTTAAAAAAAGGTGTAGGGTCCCCTCAAAATCCATACAAGATCCTTCTCTAAGCATGTAGCCTGGCAAGCCAGGAAAGGTGGAAGATGAGCGAGCGTCCCCCCTCCTGAACCATACCAGGCCACATGCCTTCAATATGGGGGGTGGGTGCTTTGGGGCAGGGGGGGGCTCTGGCCCCCACCTCAAAGCACCTTTTCCCCATGTTGATGGGGACAAGGACCCCATCCCCACAACCCTGGGCTGTGGTTGTTGGGGTCTGTGGGCAGGGGTTTATCAGAATCTTGAAGCCCCCTTTGACAAGGGGGTACAGAGATCCTGCCCCCCCATGTGATTGAGTATGGAGTACCGACCGATGCATTCTGGCTCGGTGACGTCACAAGGGGGCAGTATCCAGGTGGCCCCACCCTTACCTATATAAAAACTGCCAGATGGCAAGCTAGGCATTCGGGGGTTTGCCTTAGTTGAGGGTGGAGCATTTTTTTTTCTTTTTCGGATCCGACGGTGTGTCAGATGTTGTGATTGATGATGGATTTACATTGGGGGACACTGTTTTTTTTTTTTTTTTTTTAAATAAAGGAATTGTTAAAAACTGCCTCCTTTTTTTATTTATTTTTACACTTTTCTGGTGAATGGGTAGGGGTACTTTTGGTGAATGGGTAGGCTATGTACCCAATACCAATTCACATAGGGGGTCAGGGATCTGGTGGCCCCCTTAGTAAAGGGGGCCTCCAGATTCCAATAAGACCACCACAGCCACCAGCCAGAGTTATGGGGATAAGACTCTTGTCCCTATTACCATGGCAGAGCCCCCTGCCTCAAAGCACCCCTTGATGTTGAGGGCATGTGGCCTGGTATGGTTCAGGGGGGTTGCTCGCCCCCCCTTTTCCTGACCTACAGGGCTGCATGCTCAGATAAGGATCTAGTATGGACTTTTTTCTTAATTTTGTTCTGGGGTTCCCATTAAAATCCATACAAGACCTGAGGGTTTTTTTTTGTTTTAATTTTCTATTGCCGGCAAAGGCATTGCATTGCAAGCAATTTAAATGTCATTTCATTCTTTTTTTTTTCCTTTAGAACAGTCAGTTTTGCTGCAGTAGGTTCTATCCATGGTACAGATGCACCACTTTACAGGCAGACTAAGAGGACCCCCCAGGCACTATATTTAAAGTGATTTTTTATTTTTGTTGTTGCACTTTAAGCATCATTAAAATCATTTCTCCTGTAAAAATGATCTTTTAAAAAAAATGTGGATTTTTAATTTTTCAGGTCCCACAGACCTGAACAAGGTTCCCCTGTTTGGATCAGAACTTTTTCTCTGTTTGGAAGTTCTGGTGCAAACTGGGGTGTTGTGGCCCATCTCTAGTCCCAATATACATGTAGCACCCTACAGGTAGGTGCTAGGTAAAAGCATAGTAGGCCTTGTCTTCCTAACAGCAGGGCCATGTTTCTTTTTGTCACGTAGGTTGTCATGACTTCCAAGTGTGTCTTCTGAGGAGGGGAGTCTCCCCACTGGCTCTAAAGGAGGCTCCTGATAGGGCAGTGGAGGAAACCCAATCGGAAATATATTCAGGCTTGTATCTACCCCAGGAGGCAGATTCTGCCTCAGAGGATTCTGGGAGAGGATATAAGTCTGAAGGGGGCGCATGGCTCTGCATCTTTGCGGGGGCAGAGTCCCAGGAGGGAGAGAATGGCTGCCTCTCCTCCTGTCTGAGGAAGTGGATATTTTGGGGGTGTCGCCTGAGGATCCAGAGAGAGGGTTGAGTTGAGCTGAGGGGATCCGGTGTGCCAAGAACCAGCGGAGAGTGACAGGGGTCCAGTCCCAGGAAAGGCTACACAGGTCGTGAGTACTGAGGATTGCCCCTGGGGGTCTGCCTGAAGTGTTAGAGGAGACCACTCCGGAGGAGGTTCTGGGATCCAGTGTCAGCTAGCTGTAAAGGGGGTACCTAGGTTGAGGACCCTGAAGTAGCAAAGGGGGTACATAGTCAGTGGACCCTGAAGAGCTAAAAGTGTAAAAGGGGAGCCTGCAGATTGGGCCCTGAATTGTATAGAGTATCAGTTGAGAGTTGCAGCCATACTGGAATTCACCACAAGCTACCTCTAGCCAGTGTTAGGCTGGAGGAGGTAGTCAGTGACTTTGCAGTGCAGCAGTGTCAGCAGTTCTATGCTCCATAGCCCTGAGTCTTTTGGACCTAGAGTCGAGGATTCAGCACTTCTTTCAAGTTACAGTGTGTTCTAAGTGTCAGTGAGTGTTGCCTGGCGTCAAGGCAGCGTTGACAGACATTTTTCTGGATAAAATCCCAAGTTGTACCTAGTTGAGCCTAAAGGAGTATCCCGCTCATTCCCTTCTCCCATCCCCTTATCTACAGTAAAACCACAAAACAAAGATGAAGGAGTTGTCAATGTCTCAGTTCTCACACCCAGGGTCGCAGCTCACATGGGCTGGAGAGGTAACCGGTAACAATGGCAGACCCACATCAGGCCACAGGCCTGGAAACCTTGCTACATACATATTTAATATTTTTACTACTTCTTCACATCACTTTCAAACACTGCTGTATGCTCTGCAGAATGTGTTCTTTGTCTCTGCTAAATTGTAGCTCTAGCCTCGCTCATAAAAATTGTACTGCTGCTAGCCAATTTTACACCTCTGTGTATCATCTGTGTTCTCTTAATTACAAACGAGAGCTTGAAAAAAATCAGCCAGTGGGAGGACAGTTTTGCTTCAGTAAAAAAAAAGGAAAAATGGACATAGCAAATAACTGTCCGATTTTTATTTGCCAGTCAAATGTGATTATTACTGTCTGTTAAAAAAGCTTGTTTCACTGCTTCACTTTTTTTTTTTTAAACTGAAATGAATGAGACTTTTGCTCTGCTGCTTTTTTGTCTACAAAACTAATTGGGAGAAAATAAATGCATTTCATGGCTAAATGGGTGTGATAGTGTATGCTATAGCTTAGACTCTCCATTAAAAGCACACTGTTTTGTAACATGACAGACACGACAGAAAAAAAAAAAAAAACATGTTTTGTTAAAGATTTTTTTAATTTATGCTGCCATACAGAAACATAGCTTCTGATAAATACAGATATAATGTAACCATGTTTACCTATGAAACAGGACACCTGTTGGAATATAACATAACCAGGCTTAGAAAAAAAAGTTATTTTTTGCCTTAAATACGTAGATTAGTGGGGACATGGCAAAACCAAGTTATGTTGTAAATTGATTAAAATCCTATTAGGAGATTAAGAATCTTATATTAAGATAAAAACCATGGGCATGAAAAAACATATAAAAAAGTTTGCCAGGGACCATAGTCCACACAAAAAAAAATATGTAAAAAAGGGTCAAATGTCAGGGTTCCCAAAGAGTTAGTAAGCTGGGACTTCCCACATCATTCTTTGTTTTTAAAGGAAGACATCAACTGCTCTATTTTCACAAAGAGAGTTTGAACATGGGTTTTCCAGCATTTGTTGATTTGGTGGTAATGTAAAAAGTGTTTCTGAGGTAGAATATATTCAGTCAGCAAATCCTGAAATGTGTTGGGTACAAGGCCGTTAATATTAAGGTACCACCAGTCCTCCTGTTTGGGTGCTGGACCCCCTGCAATTTAGTAGAGGACCCAAGGGCAGAGCAGGGCTTTTTACTTTGGTGGCTGAATTTTATGTTAGGCTGTACTTCCCCTATTCTGTGTGCCCTTTCCACCACACATGTTGAGGTGGGGCCCAGAGCTGTTGGAATCTGAGTAGAACAGGGTGACATTAAAGCTTAGTGCTTACTGTAAATGTCTTAGGCAACCCAATAATCCTCAAATTACTCCTTCTGGTGAGTTCCCCAGGTCAAATTTTTTTTTTTTCGAGGAGGAAGTTTCTCACTAACACAGTAACACATGTCTGGGTTTGTAACGTTTTATCTTTCGGACTTTAGATAAATTGTGGTTGATTTACTAAAACTGGAGTGTGTTAGTAAATCAACCCCATTGTTATGTCCCCTGAATGCTGTATGCCTGAACAGAAAGATATTGTCCTAATTGTTCCAGTCCCTCCTGCACATTCTTGTCCATTCCGCTCAGTGGGAAGCAGAATACCGGTCACAGTCTCTGTGATTTTGTTAAATCTATCATCACCTGTGATGTCTTCTGTGGAGGAGGAGGAAGATGGAGAAAGAGGTGTTTTTCCGGTTCCCCAGGGAGAATGCAGTAGCCATCTTGGAAGAACTTGCATCTTCTAAAGTCCTGGAGAATCCTGGAACAGAATGCAACTGGGCTTTCATTTTTAGCAAAATATGATGCAGTTTAACAGCATAGTATTAACTATGCTTCCAATTTTTTTTGGCAGTAGTTGCATATTAGCCCTAAAAATGATCGAAAGATTGGCCCTATAGATTTCAGTGGGGTTCGCCTCTAAATTCAGTTCAATGAATTTTGAACAAACTTTACCAAACCCTTTGCAAATCAAACCTGGACAAAATTTAGCCATCACTAGCCATTTGGAACATCATGCTATTCCAGACCCAAATTAGCTAGGAGGACCACTTGACTGGGGTGAAGCTGGTTCCTCTGCATAACCTTTGTTTTGACATTTAATGCAAAGACTGAGAAATTACTGTGATAAAAAAATATACCTGTAGAGTTGAAGTTCTAGCACTATAAGAGTGTTTGAACTACCCAAACCCAATGTGGATTGCTGCTTTGTTGTGTGCAGAATGTAATGGAAGTTCACCATTTGGGGTTATTCACACTCACGCCTTGCTCTATCCAGGACCCATCAAATAGCCAGGGGATCCTGAGAAATATTCCAAATGGAAAACTAGACAGCCATAAAAACCTGGGAAAGGTTTAAACCTTTCAATGTTCCAATCAAAACTAAGAAAAATGTCTAGAGTTGAAGTTTTTTTTTTCTAAAGTATGTAAAATAGGTTTTAAGGTGAAGCTAAAATTAGTTGAGGAGAAAAGGAGCAGTCCTAAGCCAATTTTATATATGGCAATGATTTTACCAAACCTAATGGCACATCATTTCCTTTCTAGTTACTTCCTCAACAGACTGCAGAGTGTGAATGCTTGCCTGTTATAAATCATACAATCAGTCCCAGACTCCCAGTATTGTAATAGTAGAAAACTTACAGATGTGCTATTCCTTTGGCTAGAATATCATAAAAAGATGAAAGACTCCCACCTAACAACAAATATTGTACATAAAAAAAAAAATGTAGACCCCGTGCAGACTTCATTTAAAACCAATAACCAATCACACAAGGAAGAAATATTATTTCTGTAAACAAACAGTGCACAGAACCCTGCCAGTGTTGCCATAGATACAAGCATTACATTTTTTGGCCTTTTTAAAAATCATAGTTGGCTGCATATTGAGAAATAATTGCTAGTAATATTACACATTAGGCACTTTTTAGCAAGTACTGTATGTACAATATGATTCTAAAGTTACGTTATATTCAACCAGTTGGAGACATTGAGTGTGCTAAGCATACATACACAAAAACGAAAGTACACAGGATGTGTGTAGTATGCCCTGTCCTTATGCCCCTCCCACTCTTGGTCCAGTATTTGCCAGAAATTCCCAGCTTTTAACTTGACAGCCCGGAGACACTGTGTAAATACAGCAGCTATTTTAGCTGTTGCTGTAAAAAAAAAAAAAAACAGAAGAAGGATCTTGTAACGCAGTGTTATAAACACTGTTCAGATATTAGATAAATAGATACAAAGTAACATTGTTACATTTGTATTTATTTGGTTTTATTAATCTGTAGATCAAAGGAATGATCTTCAATTTGCAGGTGGTGTCAGAGCCTTTTTTTCTTTTTTGTAAGGTTGCTAATTCTATTTTAAATACATTCTGTAGATAAAAGGAAGGAGATTAAACCTACAAATGATATGTTCCTATTTAACCTACTAAACTCTTGGTTTATTCTAATCAGCAATAATTAATTTAATTAATTAATTTTGTTTATCTCATTTTTTTTCTATCCAGAATTATGTAAACTTTTTTTTTTCTTTGTTTTGTTCATTTTTTGTGTTGCTTAAAAATTGTGCACACTTTTTTTTTTTAATACATTTGTTTGCTGCTTTTTTGTTTTGTTACTCTTTTGTTTATGGATTTCACAACAAATAAAATTATTCTTGCGAGACATTATCACCTAAAGAAAGCCTCACCTGTTCTAATATATATATGTATTACTGTTATATTAAGTAATGACATATTAGGATTAGTTACACATGGGACTAAAAGTCCACTGTGCATGTGGCATTGTCTTGTTTTCACTTATTTCCCTTCTATGACAAATGTTATCAATGCATTGATTTGGGATCTACCTCTAATACGAATTTGGTCATTTTAATGGCTGGTTCAAACCTTGTACTTTTTTAACTGCTTTTTAATTATAATTAATAATGACCTTACTAATCTAACAGCTCTGCAACTCAGTCTTGTGCACAATATTCATTTACTGTAGATCCAGATGGCACAGCACTTTCATTGCTCATCATAAACTGAGTGGACTATAAATCATGTGATAAAATTCAGTCTAAGCAGAATGATAGAACAAGAAAAGTTTGAAAATAATACATTTTCGTATCAAGTTGAATAATAAACTCTATATTTAAAGCAGCTCTTCAGTCGTTTTTTTTCATCTTTCCATTGAATAAATCTTTTGCCCTTGTTGTGTTAACTTTGAATAGTAAAACTTTTTTTTTTTTGCCAATGAATACCTTATACAGCCCACTTCCTCCTAGGGTCTAATGACATCATGCACAGCTCTCTCTCTAATTCTTGTGAGAGTTTGCCAACAAGGGAGGGAGGGATGAGTCAATTGCAGAGCTGGAGGGGAGCTGGATGAGGGCAGAGATAGCAGGAGACTGCAGAGAGAAATGAGTATTCATCAAGAGAGGAGAAATGTGCAGGCAAGAAGTGGTGTGAGTGTGTCTGTCTATATATACAGGTGCATCTCATAGAATTAAAATATCATCAAAAAGTTCATTTATTTCAGTAATTCAATTAAAAATTGAAACTCATTTTATTTTTTTTTATACAGATGCAAAACACAAAGAGTGATACATTTCAAGCATTTACTTTTTTAATGATTGTGGCTTACAGATAGTGAAAACCCATAATTCTGTATCTCAGAAAATTAGAATAATACATAAGATCAATAAAAACAAGGATTTGTAATACAGAAATGTTGGCTTACTGAAAAATATGTCCATGTACAGTATAGTATGCACTCTGTACTTGGTCGGGGCTCCTTTTGCATGAATTACTGCATCAACGTGGCTTGGCATGGAGGCGATCAGTCTGTGGCACTGCCGAAGTGTTATGGAAAACAAGGCTTCTTTGATAGTGGCTTTCAGCTTATCTACTTTGTTGGGTCTAGTGTCTCTCATCTTCCACTTGTGTTCCGCATGTTTTCTGGCCAATCAAGCACAGCGATACCATGATCATTAAACCAGGTATTGGTACTTTTGCTGGTGCGGGCAGGTGCCAAGTCCTGTTGGAAAATGAAATCAGCATCTACATAAAGCTGGTCAGCAGATGGAAGCATGAAGTGCTCTAGAATTTCCTGGTAGAGGGATACTTTACAAACACTTTAAGCCTATCATTACAAGGTAAGACAAACAAGATGCATGGGGAATATAACTGCAATTAATATCTAGTTTTACCACTTAATGACCAGCCACGTAGACCTACATCAGCTGACTTTAAGTGGTTGTACCGGGGTGATCCCTAGCTAGAGGCATCACCCCAGTACTTGTGGTCGGCTTTCCGGGGGTAACGACCGATGCAGCTCGGGAGCTGCTCAATCGTTACCCCAGCGAGCAGGAGGGGACGCCCCCCCCCTTCCACGGCTCTGCCCGGGTCTCCCGTCCCATCGGGAGACCCGAGCAACCAGCCGTCACATACACCAACTGGATGGAGTCCTGATAAAAGCTAGATGCGGCTTCGATTGGCTCTCCGATGTCGTAACCCAAAGGCGGCACCCAAGATGTCACATCTGGGTTACTTGGCTGCTAAAGGCGCTGGATTTAAAAAGTGAATGTATTCAAAAGTGCAATTTTCAGCGTTTTGAATACATGGAAGTGTAGTGGAGGGGTCTAGGGTCTTTTAGACCCCGATCCCTCCATAAAGAGTACCTGTCACTGCCTATTGCTGTTACCAGGGATGTTTACATTGCTTGTGACAGCAATAAAAGTGATCAGATTATTTTTTATTTTTTTAAAACCTGTGCTAAAATGAAAAAAAATAATAATTTAGCCGCCCCCGTCGCCGTGAGCTCACGCACAAAAGAAAACGTATACAGCAGTCACGCCGCAAATGAAATCGCTGTTCAAACCACACATGTGAGGTATCGCCGCAATCGCCAGAGTGAGAGCCATCATTTTTAAAAAAGAGCTACACTTTAACTCTAAACTGGTAAACGTTAAAAATTTTTTAATCTACGGAGCGTGAATGGCGGTTAGCCGTTCGTTCCGGATATTCGCAGACTCATTGTACTAAACATTGGGAGGTGGCTCTTAAAATCCACCACCGTAGCTACCTAACTCCGGTGCGTCTAAGGAGGATGTTCAAAGATGCAGCCCCTACCTGCTGGAGGGTTTGCGGAGACCAGGTAACACTGTTTCATCTTCTGTGGCAATGTAGGCACTTCACGGGATACTGGGCGGCGGTGTTTGCCTTGCTTCGGTCAGTAACTGGAGAGTTAATACCTATGTCCCCGGCTCTGGCTCTTTTGAACCTAGGCATCCATAAACTCCCCTCTCACCACCGCACCATAGTTGCTCATATCCTTACTGCAGCTAGGATGACTATTACAGCAGCTTGGAGATCTGACGCTGCGCTCACGTCGCTAGAGGTGATTAATCTAGTACATTCCCACTACTCATATGAAAAATTCTTTGCTAATGTAAATGGGCGGAGTCTACAGTTTGAGCAGACGTGGAACTGTTGGTCACTGAAGTATCCGAGGTGAGGGCAGGTCTTGTCTCAGGGTATTTCTTTATTTCATTGTGCTTATAATCTGAATGATGACATTTAACTGAACAAGAGGCTAGTGTTTCGGAGTTTTTCCAGTTGACAGTCTTTTATATTAAGGATCTGTGCTTCTCAGTTGTACAAGGGTTGAAATGTTATCAGCCATGGTTGTGGCTACCACATTCAGCGCCCATTCACAACAAGGGGTAATGGGTGGGCGCCCCGGGGGTCGGTGCCCGGTCTCTGTGGGGGGCTGGGGGGGGCCGTACTGGACCACAGTGTAGTTCCCTTTAGGGGGGGCCTGGGGTGGCCTCCTCGTTGGCTCAATGCGGATGTTTTTGGCTGGGGGCCGGCCTGTGGGAGGCTCTACTCCGGGTAATACCGTGGCGCTGTCTGATGGCCGAGCCAGGTATACACTGTTCAATGTGATTGTTACTGATTTCAACCGGTGTACCTGTATGTTGTGATTGTTATTTGTTTTCTTTGAAACTTAATAAAAACTATTGAAAAGAAAAAATTTTAAATCGTCGCCTATGGAGATTTTTATTGACCGTAGTTTTTCGCCATTCCGCGGGTGTGCGCAATTTTAAACCGCAACATGTTGGGTATCTATCTATTTACTATTTAGCTTGACAACATCTTTCACAATATACAAAAAATGGACTAACTTTGCTGTTTAGTTTATTTTTAAATGCAGTGAAATTTAATTTTTCGTAATTTTTCCAAAAAAATGTCATTATCGCGTGACAAAAAATATTGCAATGACCGCCATTTTATTCTCCAGAGTCTTTTGCTAAAAAAATATATATATATATAATGTTTGTTCTAAGTAGTTTTCTAGCAAAAAATACTGATTTTAACTTGTGAACAAAACGTGTCAAAAATGGACTTGGGGCTAAAATGGTTAAACAACAAATAATGATGTGAAAGTATGCACTATTTTTAATTGAAAATTGCTTTATGATATACAAAAAAATGAAATCAAAGGATTCATTTCATTTAGAATGTAGAGAGCTCCAGTGCAGAAAACCGGTCCTACTTTTAACATTTATTGAAGCTGCTAAGTACTTTTTTTTTTTTCCAGGTTAGTAGCTCTTGTTAAGTGAAATACAGAATAGTCAGTTTTCCTCCAGATGGATCCATGCTTGACTATTAAAAATCACTGGGTATGCACAACTAGCTGGTTGCTGCACAAATTCTCTCCTCAGAAAAAAAAATGACGATGGTGTTTGTTGTATAAATCCTTCAGTGGGGTGTAGCCAGATTGCTTTAAAACTCACACTTACACGCATTTCACACCGGTTAGTGAATTCACTATCAAATTACGTCAACGTTTTTAAGCATTCTGAATGTACCATCATCAATTTTGTGTGAAATTATATCTTTTCAAGTTGCTACTTGGCAAAATTGAACACTTTGCCCCCAGGATCTTCTACTTACTTACAAGAGCTTACAGCAACATCAGTAATATTTCTCAGTGGATTACTTCATTCTTATGGCTAGCATAAATGCCAACCCAAATAGGTTTACCAAATAAATCTTTTTTAAAAGTATTGAAAAGGAGAAACCACTGCCTCAAAATAAATAGTTCATCCTATTTAAGTTTTAAGGGGGCACTATATCTCTTAGTGCTTTTTAAAGTCAGGCTAGGCATCAATCACTCTTTTAACTAATTACCAGCCTCATTTTGCATTCTATTGAACGTTACTGGATTAGGTCAATTGAATGCTTCACAGTTCATTTGTCTACCAGAGATCATCCAGGCAATGAGAAAAATGTCCTTCTTTTGCAAAAAAAAAAAAAAAAAAAAAAAACAGGCTACTTTTGGTATATACAATCAAAGCTTTATTTTGACACGTGAGAACAATATAATATGGTTATTGCTCTGAGGATCTTTCTTTGAACCCTTGTTTATAATGTAAGTAGATTATCATAGATAGACATGTACATACTAGAAGAGGTGTAATGATTTTATGATATATAATATAACCAATAAAATTAACATCTTCTTTTCAGACATGAAACTTATCATTTCAATTCTCAAAAAAGTTAGGATAAGTAAACACACATTTTTACCATGGCTGGTGTCCAAAACAGCAAAAGTCCAACAAATGCAGACAGTTACAAGTGAAAAAAACACACTGACCTAAGTCAGTGAATCAGCGCTCACTGTACCACTCAGGAAGGAACCACATGACTGGTGGTACCACAGATGTAAATAACAAAATGTAAATATGGATAAAGAAATGAATAAATGTGGAATAAGGTTAATGACAATAGAAATATTATAGAACAAACAAGGTACATGAACCTCAACCTCAACCGCAGAAGTCCTGTTCAAACATACGATGATCCTGAGGGTGATGGATCCTTAATGATGGAAAATACAAAAAATCAAAATCAGGGTGCTGGGGTGATGGTTAGACAGGCAGGTCCTCAAGAGGTAGGGATTCCCTCCAAATGTACAGCAAAGAAAAAGAACAAGGGCGCCAAGTCATAAAGGGTAAATAAACAACTGTAAATTTTAATGTAGTAACTTACATGTTAAAGCAGATATTCCAATGGGACAGCATGTGTAATATGGATGGGCAGTCCCCACAGTGAATCCGATGGCACCGATGGAAGGTGATAACATCCGGGTCCTGTGTGGCAGGTCCTGTGTGAATGTGGAAACAGTTCTGGATGCCGGCATTGCCGGGTGATGCCGCAGATAGCGTGCGCTCCCTGGCTGGGCAGCCTCGCCGGGATCCGCCGCGCAGCAAGGAGGTGATGACCCAGAACCGGAAGTGAATAAAGCAACCTGTCGGTTCCTCCACGGAAGCCGACAGGGACGAACACTAGACCAAAAGTGGAAGGCGGGCCGCAACGTCGTTTTGGAGGACCTCCTCCTTCATCAGGCAGGGCCGCCCCCTCCACCATAGAACATTTTTATAGCAATGGGAACAATTACACTGCTGATAGACCTCAGGTGACTACATTAAAAAATGGAAAAGTAAATGGAACAGAAAAGAGGGAGGGAGAGACACCTCCTAGCAAAAGACAAGGGCAGTGACTATTAAAAAGGCATCATACTGGATGGCAATTATATAATCCCTATGTAAATACAAGTGACTGATTTAAATGTGGAACATTAACCAAAACATTAAAAAGCAACCCCCCCTTTTTTACTATTAAAAATATGTATATATAAATATATAAAATCTATACCCCAAATGTCATGTGAACGATGTCGCATATAGAAAATATATAAAAAATATATAAATGTATAAATAAATACATGACTCTATTATGAAAACCTGAATGCATTAAAATTATGATAAAATCAATAGATAAATGGATACACCTTAGAGCAATGGCTCTATAATATATCGGTAAGACATACATAAAAAGGCAAATGACCCCAATGGGGGTTACCCAATTGACCACTGGCAAAAAACAGAAACAAAAACAGCAAGTGTCAACAGGACAATATAAAATTAGCAGGATACATTATCAAATCTACGGTGCTCATTATAAAATGGTGTTAATTTCCAACTCTTCATTTAGCCCTCCAGGGGCCAAAGAATTAAGGGTAAAAATCCAAAAAGTTTCCCTATGGCAGAGGGTCTGAAAATGCTCTGCCACTGAATCACAGGGGGGGATGGTCTCAATGACCCAAACCCGTAGTCCCTCAGTCGGACTGATTGTGATGAAGACGAAAATGTCTGGGGACACTGTGCTCCACGGACCCCTTTTCAATCAGTCTCCTGTGGTCTCCAAAACGGGCACACACCGTACGGATGGTGCGTCCCACGTAAAGGAGACCACAGGGACACGTCAGGCAATACACCACAAACTCAGTGGAGGAACTGTAAAAATGTTTGTGGATGTATTTTTTCCCAAGTGGACCCTGGAACCACTTCTGTCTATGCGTAACAAAGGGGCACATTTTGCATAAGATTTTTTACATTGATGCATCCGGAGGACGTTACGTTCTCCGGATTGGAAGCCCTGACAAGGAAAACACCGGAGCCTCGAGGGGGTACGGACCACTGTCACGGAGGAGCGGTGATCCATTGAAGTTGTCTCCAGTCCGCAGCAGCATAAGGAGTTTGGGGCTAGTGATTCCTACCTGGTGACATCCATATCAGTACTTTGGGCATTTAATGACCCTGGTGGGTCTGATCAGTTGGTAAGAGTATTTAGTGACTCTGCTTGGTGGTGGATCCTCCTCTTTCTACACCTCTTTGGACTGATTTGGACTATAGCTGCACTTGGGACTCATGTTGCTAACTATATTTAGGAGAGTACACAGTGGAGTTGATTTACTAAAGGCTGATAGTCTGTACACTTTGCAAGTGCAGTTGTTCCAGAAGTTAGTAAATGAGGAGGACTTCCATCATCCAATCATGTGCAAGCAGAAATGCTGTATTTTTCCATGAATGTGATTGGTATTCTTTACAAAGTTAAGCTTCATCTCATTCACTAAGTTCTGGAGAAACTGTACTTGCAGACTGCACAGTCTTTTTGCCTTTAGTAAATCAGCTCCATTATGCAGTCTTTTACTTTGTAAATTGATTCAGATTTACAATCTGGCATTATGATCAATGGAGGAGAGGAAATGTTTTTCCTGCCATTAGCTAATTGATGAAAACACTTCAGTCTAAGCAAAGTTACTTGACTGGACTTTAAAATGTTACTAAACCCAGGAGCCTGCATTCACTATATATGGTCTCCCACAGTACACAGAACATGCAAATGCAATTATTTAAGTAAATCTAAACTGCTAAATACTTTTACTCATCAGCAGTATATTGCAGTCTTGTGACTTCTATCAGTATCCAGCCAGGCACTGGTTAAAGCTTGTAGGAGGCGTTTTCATTCTCCTCTGACCATCCTTTGAAGCTGCAGGACCCCTGACCCTCTGTTTGGACTGTACTGATTGGCCCTGAGACTGATTACATGCACCCCCCCCCCCCAAGGAAACAAACAAAAAAAAAAACTCTCCAACAATACACACCAAATTGAGCATGTGCAGAGCGTCCCCAAGGCTCTGTACTATCAGCAGATGAGTTGGGAACAGTGCAAAAAGAGGAGGAGGACCAGAGAAGACAGAATCAAACATCCTTTTTACACAATGCAGAGAGTTAACCCCTTAAGTTTCACAGTAAGTGTAACAAGCATGTTTTACTGCATATACAGACTGATTTTACTGCTGGGGGTTTAGTAACACTTTAAGGGCTTATTTTTATTGATAAAAGGTATCTTTTTTTTATGGTACTGTTTCTATAATATGACATGTCCAGAATTTATTTATGCAGAATAGCAAAGTTACTGAAAGCACCACTTCAAGCTGGAAGCAGAGTGATAGCACTAACTACTATTAAACTTCAATTTTTGAATCTGCACATCTAAAAAGATGATTCACAGTAAACACTAAAAAAACTAAATATATGTAAGGACTGAAAATATACTTTACTTTCACTTTAACAAAGCACCAGCACACATATCACATATATATCGTTAATGCATTAACGGTGTGTCTCTGACTAGTCATTCCTCCCTTCCCGAACAGATTTATTTTATTTTATTACCTTTTTTTTTTTTATATTGTAATTTGATTGTGATATTGACATTAGGGCATACAAGTTTTTTGGCTAGACCACACAATAGATTGTAGAATGATAGAGGATGGAAAAACATGCGCTGCATCTTATTATTTTGAATACAACTTTTTTACTACAAAGCCTTGGAGCAAAAATTAGTGGATGATGGCTTTTACAAGCATTAAAGGATGATAGGTCTTGCAATAAAATAGCAAAGCAGGTGTTGTCACTTAGCTCTTGCTATTTTGTAGCACCTTTATTAAAATCAAGCTGATAGTTCTTTCATAAAGTATATATTTAAATGATGGAATTTTTACTGAGCATTTGGATGTGGAAGTATGCTTTACAATGCCAGATTTCCTCTTGTACATCTGTTCATTTTATACTGAGCCAAGATTTATAGTCATACCAAAAAGGTATCAGTTCTCTGTAGAAAACTTACTTATAAGAAATGGATTACATGTAACATACTTATGGTTATTACAGTACATATCTATTTATATTTAGTTTTGTATTGTATTGCTTTAAACATATGTTCCATAAATGAATAATGCCTATTTTACAGTATATGAGTGTAACTTAATAGCAGTAACTAATTGTAGCAACATCTATAAAGGTAAACTGGTACCTGGCACAATATTTATAAACAAAATATATATATTATATATATATATATATATATATATATATATACAGTATATATATATATATTGTAACAGGAAGTCAGCTAAATCTGGGAATGTAGTCACAGGAAGGAGATACATTTCCACCTGATTTAGAAAGTCCATTAATTAATTTAGGGTGTTGGCTACAGAGCTAGCCAGCAGGAAGTTGAAAGGCCTTCACCTGTTCAGAATGAGGGAGTTAAGGCTCTATAATTTGTTCAGAGAAATTCCTATTGTTTGCTGCCTCCAGAAGCTGTGTCCTGAAGCCATGTGGGCTGGGAGCAGGAGGACAGTCAGCGTGTGCCTCCCGACAGGATGTGTGGGCCTGGGAGAAGACCCCCCGGAGTGATGTGTGCCCGGGACGGTAACCAAGGGTGAATACGTCTCAAAGGTGAGAAGACGAACTGTTGATGTGAAAGAAACAAAGGACTGTGTTGCCCTGTGAAGCTATTATAAAAGGACTATTGAGTGTCCGCTGTAGGACAAGGAAGTCTGCCCGACGGTAGGTTGGAGACAGACACTTAGGCAGGTTCCAGTTGTGAGAAGGTAGCCGCCCAGAGAGGCAAGGATTTATTTTCTGTTTTATTTTATTTTGGATGTTTTGCTGCATACAGCCTGGTGAAGAAAACACCATTTAATAAACCACACTGTTTGTTTGCAAGCACTTGTCGGCTACCTCTCTGGGAAAACGCACCCCCCAAGGGGTCATCCACACCCGCCACCGAGCTAATCCCTCACAATATATATATACAAATGCACACATACACACACACCTATATAAGGGAATGGGGTAAGAAGGTTATGAGGATGGAATAAATGACAACATGCCTACAGCAAAGATACCCAAAACTTTTAAAATGTTGGTATACTTGAAGGAATTCTTTAGATCAGAGAGCCTGCAGTGTTTTCTTAGACAATGATACCTGGTATACTTAAGCCTGCCATAGACAGTTTGAATTGAACCAAGATTCGAACCATGTATTGGGCAGGTTGAATGTACCCAAGTTGATCAAGCAATCAACTTGGTAAAATCAGCCTGCTGGATTTTACATGTGATTGTTGCTAGTGGCTGTTAAAGCTGCTAGCAATAATCACTGTCTTATCCCGCCAGGGACAGCTTCCCTCACCCCTTGCTTGAAGAACACAATGGCTCAGTGGGAGAGATTTCCCTGCCAACAAAATCTGTGTTGATTGGGGAATCAAGTACAATTCTTTCCTGTAACCCTTGGTTACAGGAAATAATTCTGCTCTGTATATGGCTGGCCTTAGAGTGAGGTCTTAGGATGGTTTGGTGGAGTAGGGTGGTCGGTGTTCAGAGGTTTCCCTTTTGTGTATGTGTTTTTTTTTTTTTTTTTGTTTGTTTGTTTGTTTTGCTTGTTTGTGTTGTGGGATTTGTAATTAACAAGGAAGGGTTCAAACTATAGAGGGTTATACACACTTTAAGAGCAGAACATACAAAATCAACTGTAATTTTCTGGAAGTCACTGGAAGTAGGAAGTATACACAGGAACCTTTCTATGCTGTCCTACCTTGAATTATATAGAGATACTATTTGAACCTACTTTGTCAAAGAGTCCAGCCAGCATAGTCTGCGTACAGAAAGTGACTCTGTCGGTGATTCAGAAGGGGTTGGAGCCAAGTCTCTGGTATGGGATCAACCATGTTTAGAGATATCCTCATTTTAACCTCACCCTCCCACCCATATTGCAATTTTCAATAAGCCTATTAAAGTGATTGTAAAGTCTTGTGTTATTTTTTTTTTAATAACAAACACGTTATACTTCCCTCCTTTGTGCAGTGGTTTTGCACAGAGCAGTTTGGATTCTCCTCTTCCCGGATCCCTCTTCCCTCTTGGCTGCTTCTGGCCGCTCCCTCCTATCGAGTGTCCCCACAGCAAGCAGCTCGATATAGGGGCATCCGAGCCAAGCTGAAACTCTGTGTGTACATTCTGATACAGAGCTGACATTTGGCCCCACCCCTCTCTCGCCTGGTTGGCTAACTGCCATTGATTAACAGCAGCGGGAGCCAATAGCGCTGCTACTGTGTCTCAGCCGATTGCACAATTTCTTTTATATACAGTGCCTTGCGAAAGTATTCGGCCCCCTTGAACTTTGCGACCTTTTGCCACATTTCAGGCTTCAAACATAAAGATATAAAACTGTAATTTTTTGTGAAGAATCAACAACAAGTTGGACACAATCATGAAGTGGAAAGAAATTTATTTTTACTTTCAGTGCAGCAAACTCTCTCCAGAAGTTCAGTGAGGATCTCTGAATGATCCAATGTTGACCTAAATGACTAATGATGATAAATATAATCCACCTGTGTGTAATCAAGTCTCCGTATAAATGCACCTGCACTGTGATAGTCTCAGAGGTCCGTTTAAAGCGCAGAGAGCATCATGAAGAACAAGGAACACACCAGGCAGGTCCGAGATACTGTTGTGGAGAAGTTTAAAATTACAGTTTTATACCTTTATGTTTGAAGCCTGAAATGTGGCAAAAGGTCGCAAAGTTCAAGGGGGCCGAATACTTTCGCAAGGCACTGTATTGTTCATTTATTATTAGCAATTATCTATTGATTTTCTCACAATGATTGGGCCACTGTAAATATATGTTATATTCATCAATTTTGAGCACACCCAGATGTGAATTTATCAAATTTATTTGGCACATATTCATACTTTTGGATATTGGTCTTGAATGTATTTGCCTACACCAGTATTACATATATAGTGTGTGCACATCCAGATATACCCTAGAATATATAGCTACATACTTACCACCTAAAGAAAAGAAATTCACAGACACCAGCGCCTTCTTCATTTTTTCAACTAGGTTTATTTGTGGCATACACAATAAAAAGGGGCAGCAGGTACTAACATATTACTGCCAAGGAGCAGAACCAGGCACCTTCACCCGCATAATTACAAATCAGAATTAATGTATCATTGTTCCAAAATCCGCAGACTACATTGTGATTGGTCGCTATAGGCTCCTTCACTTTGCAAACCCTAATTCTTATAGCTCCTGACCTTACTGAACATTCCTTTTCTGATTCGTTGATTCTGAGAAGTGAAAGAATACAGACCATGTCTACTGTCTGTAGTGCTTACTAACCTAGCTTGCGATTGTTTGTGTGCCATAAATATAACTCAGTATAGGTTTCTAGGTGATTGATTTCAGACAATATCACTGCATCTGCTATTTTTATGTCACAAACACAGGCAGCAAATGGCTACCTTAGTGACAGCATAATGGAGACAGCTACCAAGCTTCATCATCATTGTCTGGTTTTCATTCTCTTTCTTTTAAACATCATCGTTGGAGTAAAGATGATAAAAGTGAACTTATCCATCGCAGAAGCAAGTATTTTTCAAAACAACACGAATGTCCCTGATCTGCCAGGTAGACAAAGAAACAAATTTCTTGCATTACAAATTTCTTGCAAACAAAAAGTGTGCCAGCACACAAAGAATAGACTTTATGTGAACTGAACAGAACATAATAAGGTTGCTGGTCCTACAGAAGAATCACACACTGCCATCCTATGGTAATGCGATTTATTTCATGTTTCTAACCTCAACATAACATTCTGAGTATATAATGCTGATATCTGAAGTTTGATTTTCTGTGTTATATTCAATGTTCTCAAACACTAACAAAAAACGACCACACCAATTCATATTCGGCTACAACTGTTCCCTTTATTTTAAATTTTGCTAAGCAAATAAGACCATTCATATTAAAAAAAAGTAATATAGCTTACTGTAGTTAAATAAATGGAAAATAACCTTTAAAATATTATCCAAGCTATCAGTTTAGAGGATTTACAGAAAGAATTTCCAAACAAGAATAACAGATGTCTTGAAGCCTGCATGAGAAGATTAATCTTGACATTTAACCCATATGCAGTCAGCATTCCATTTTATTTTACAAGCACCCTTTTAGAACAAAAAGAGCAGAGAGAGATAAAAGAAAAGCTGTTTGGCATAAACACTTTGTGACAGTAGAATGTGACAAAAAAAAAAAAAAGCTGAATGTAACATCCTGTAGTTTTAGGCAATTAATTGTGAGGAGAATAAACAGAAAAGATGCATAAGGGACCATAGCAGATATGCCAGGTTTTTATTTTTTTATTTTTACTGTGCTGTAAAATGTACTTGTAAAAGTGACACAGCATACAATAACCATAAAACAATCATCCGATCCCCTATGCTCTCTGATAATACTGTCCAAGAATACATTTTAATTTTATTGCACTTATTCATTTTTTACAGAATTTGCTAAAAAGGAATTTCTCTTAATTATTCTTACATTATACGTCTTGCTGCTGTCAATCATTCTATACTGGTGTACTTGATGTTGCCTCTTCTTGAACCACAAAATATTTAAAGGGAACTTGTACTTAGTAAGTCTGGAATCTACGATTGCTGTCCTTAAGAAAATGTTAATTATCTGACTGATATATTGATCAGCCTCTAACACACATCAAGCATACAGGTTAGGTTTCTGACTTTCTGGATCTGCATGCATGTTACAGGCTCATGTATCAGAAAGAGGCTGCATTCACATTGCATTCACTACACATTTAGGGTTTATTATGTAACATGGTTACAAGTGGACCCCCACCCCAAAACAGCAACCTCTTTGACAGCATGTTGAAGGCCCCCCCCCCCCATTTCCACATTGGCAGTTGTAACTTTTGAATGTTGTGTGGCTGTATGGATCTCTGCCCAACAACAATGTCATACATTTACAGAGATCTGTTATTGAATGAATTACAAGTTCATTCTGCCACTGCAGCAGACAGACATATACTGTAGTTATCAATAGAACACAAGTGTGGTGATCACTGCACTCATGGCCCATTGACACTTCCTCCAGCTCAGCAACTGAAATGCCACACCTTAGTATAGACAAGGAGATGGAGGAAGAGTATGGAGGAGCCTGTGATTACAATACCGATCTACTGTATGACGGGGCCTATGTGATGCTGAAAACCATCCATTAGCTCTCACCTTCAATCTATCCTGGGAGAGATGTATTAATTCTACCATTTAAATTACTCTGTTTAGCCTCAAGAACCAAAATGCACATGCATGCAGCATTCACAATGTGCAAAGCCAGGAACTGGGAATGCAAGAGGCCCATCACTGAGAAATGATGAGGTAAGTATTGTGCCAGCAACAATTCCAGAGAGTAATTTGTGATGTAGATAATATCATTGACATTTGTCCAATACTGCTGTAAGTCAGGAAATCGCCACCAAATATGGAGCATCGAGTCCCCCTCAGGCCCACGTCGCCAAAAGCAGCTGGAAGTTAGTGGGCAAATTCTATGGAGCATGGTAGGAGTTCTATACCAGTTACCTTTTATTATGTTCCTATATACTAACATTCTGAGAACCTTTGGTGGAAATTCTTTCCCACTCCTAAACTGAAATCAACTTATCCAAAACAACCAACCTCAAACAAATAGAGTGAATTACAGAAATCTTTTTGATTCAATTCTTCATGCTTTTATCAAGAATTTTTGTGATTCATTGGAATTATATTATTTACTACACTATTTGTGCATATGTGGTTTATGTATAATTAGTTTATGGACTTTTGTGTTTTTTTGTGATTGTGATATTTGATGCACTATTTATAATATTCTGAATTGATTATTGCTATATTAATATGATATATCCGATAAGCTTCTTACCTTGATCGGTAGCGTTTCTGCTTCTTTGGCAGTTGTGTTATCTTCTTGGGATTATTCTCCTTCTCTCCTTCGCTGGTAAGGTTGGTGGGACCAATCTCTCTATCTAGGTGTTCTGTGCTTTGAAGGATCAGTGAATGATGCACTCTGTGGATCAATCAGCAAAAGCTCTTGATGCCACTCTGAAACTGAAATCAGGAATTTGGAGGTGAAAAAATGGTGAAAAAAGAAAACAAATGCGTCCTCTGCATTTAAATTGCAATGCGTTACATTTTTGTTTTATGAATGTAAAGTTCCACTTTTGAGCTAAAAACATGCATGTATCATGTAATCTAGGGGGGGAGGGAGTACAACCGGAGAAGAAAATGATGAAGAAAGATCTAGAGAATAACAGCAGGCAATGCAAATCCATGGCTTCTAGAGCAAGCACAATATTTTCTGGTATTAGGCTACATGGACTCTAGAAAGACATGGGGGTGGATTTAATAAAAGCAATTAAAGTGTGCACTTTGGAAGCGCAGTTGCTCTCTGTAAGTGCGGTTGCTGTCATTTTCCCAAAAGCTTTGTAAATGTGGTGAAGCTTCACCTTGTACAGAATGCCCAATCAGATGCAAGGAAAATAAAAAAAAAAATGAATTTTTGTTTGCATATAATTGGATTATGGAATTTAGCAGAACTTTACCACACTAAGCTTGGAGGAAAATGAGTGCATGTGCAAATCCGAAGTGCACAGTCTATTTGCTTTTAGTAAATTCACCCTATTAACCACTTCTGGACCGCCCGCCACAGTTTTACGTCAGTATTTTGATGTTAAATACCGGTGTTATGGCAGCAGATAGCTGCCATAACCTCGGTATTTTCTTACTCAGCCGGCGGTCCACTTTCACATAAAATTGGTTCCAGAGGCATATTCTCCGCAGGACTTTTATGAGCGGTGGGAGAAGTTCCCTCCCCCCTCCCGCCGCTTCCTGTTCGTTTTCCACGCTAATCAGAGTCGTTCTTGCTGAAAAAAAATTATTTATTTTTTATTTTTTTGCTTTTAAGTGTAGATGTGGGATCTGATGTCTTTTTGACCCCAGATGTCACATTAAAGAGGACCTGTCCTGCTTATTTCTATTACAAGGAATGTTTAGATTCCTTGTAATAGGAATAAAAGTGAAAAAAAATCAAAAAAATTAAACAGACAGTGTAAAAATAAAAAAGGGTTAAATAAATAAGAAAAAAAAGTTTGAGTGCCCCCGTCCCTCCGAGCTCGCGCGCAGAAGCAAAATCTTATGCAAGTCTCGCCCACATATGTAAACAGTGTTCAAATCACACATGGGAGGCATTTCCGCAATCTTTAGAGCAAGAGCAATAATTCTAGCCCTAGACATCCTCTGTAAATCCAAACTGGTAACCTGTAGAAATTTTTAAAGACTCGCTTTTGGAGATTTTAAAGCACCAATGTTTGTCACCATTCCGCGAGCGTGTGCCATTTTGAAGCATGACATGTTGGGTATCTATTTACTCTGCGTAACATTGTCTTTCACATTATAGAAAAAAATTGGGCTAACTTTACTGTTTACTTATTTTTTTAATTTAAAAAATTGTATTTTTTCCCCCCAAAAATTGCGTTTGTAAGACCGCGGCGCAAATACGATGTGACAAAGTATTGCAATGATCTCCATTTTATTTTTTAGGGTCTCTGCTAAAAAAAAAATGATATATATATATATATATATATATATATATATATATATATATACAGTAAAACCTTGGTTTGAGAGTAACTTGGTTTAAGAGCGCTTTGCAAGACAAGCAAAATTTTCAAATAAATTTTGACTTGGTTTACAAGCGATGTCTTGATATACAAGTAGCCTCAAGTCACAACTGAGTATAAAAGAGAAGAGAGGAGCCTCTAAGTATAGCAATATAGCAATATGGTTACATTTAATGAAGGTACAACATTTAGCAACTCCCATGGTTGATGATTGGAACAGGCACATCTAAGTATGCAGGCATCCAGGCTAAAGCTGTCCACATAGACCATCCTCTGCACCGCCATCTACGTCATCCCTTCCATGCTGCCCCTCGCTTTTAGATCCCTTTACTGCAGGGTGGTCTTCCCGGTCAGGATTACAGACTGGCAGCCGGCGGTGCAGAAGATAGTCCATGTGGACAGCTTTACCCCGGATGCCTGCATACTTAGATGTGCCTGTTTTATTCATCAACCATGTGAGTTGCTAAATGTTGTACCTTCATTAAATGGAACCATATTGCTACACTTAGAGGCGCCTCTCTTCTCTTTGATACTCTGTAGCTCCTACTGGATTTTGCTTCTTATCCCCTTGTGAAAGGGGCTATTTGTGGATGGACATTTTATGGTTATATAACCTATCACAATGCTATAATCTTTTTATATGGACTATAAACTGAAGGACTTATGAATAAATGGTTGTGGAACAAATCATCTGAGTTTCCATTATTTCTTATGGGGAAATTTGCTTTGATATAAGAGTGCTTTGGATTACAAGCATGCTTCCGGAACGAATTATGCTCGCAATCCAAGGTTTTACTGTATAATGTTGGGGGTTCTAAGCTATTTTCTAGCAAAAAATACTGATTTTAACTTGTAAACAACAAGCAACAAGTGTCAGAAATAGGCCTGGTCCTTAAGTGGTTAATCCTACCACTAAAGAATAGGGATGATCGAACTTTTGAAAAGTTCGGTTCGGCCAGAACATCCGAACTACCCGAAAGTTCGGCCCGGATTTCAGAACCCCATTGAAATCAATGGGACCCGAACTTCGGTAATCAAAAAACACAATTTTAAAGCCCTAAAACCCAATAAATGCCCCTAAAAAGTGCCTAGGGTTCTGGGTCATGCCCCAGGGACTAATAATCACACAAAAAAAAGTTCTTAAAAATTGTCATTTTTGAAAGAGAGCCAATTATTAAAAAAAAAAAAGAGATTTTTTGATTTTGACTTTGGATTTAGTATCTGGGGGGTCTAAAAAGTGTACCTGTGACGTTTCAGCTCTGTAGCATGTCCAGAACCAGAAAAAAATAGATTGTTTGTATTTTGTCACTTTCAGAGCACTAATATGGCTCCGCTCCCGTCAGCATTTTTTTTTGCTGCAGGCGTTGATAGTGCTTTTTTGAGGACATGTTAGGAGTCAGGCATGACATCTGAACATGTCTATATATATACATACACCCATGTCTGTATATATACACCTGCACATATATAGGTGTTAAAGGAGCAGAACGCTATACTTTTGCTAATGAAATAATTTGCACTAATATGGCTACGCTCCCAACACACCTATATATGTGTAAATGTAAAATACATATAAGTGTGTGTGTGTATATATATACTCCTATACAGAAGTTCAGATGTTTTGCCTGCCTCCAAAGAACCCAAAAAAATGCCAGCACCAAAAAAAAAATGCCCTGGGTGGTTCTTGCAGGCATTTTTTTGGGCATTTTTTTGGGTTCTTTGGAGGCAGGCAAAACATCTGAACTTCTGTATAGGGGTATATATATATATACACACACACACTTATATGTATTTTTACACTTACACATATATAGGTGTGTTGGGAGCGTAGCCATATTAGTGCAAATTATTTCATTAGCAAAAGTATAGTGTTCTGCTCCTTTAACACCTATATATGTGTATGGGTATCTATACATATAAGTGTGTGTTTTTATATACCCCTATACAGAAGTTCAGATGTTTTGCCTGCCTCCAAAGAACCCAAAAAAATGCCAGCGCCAAAAAAAAAATGCCCAGGTTTGTTCTTGCAGGCATTTGTTTGGGCATTTTTTTGGTTTCTTTGGAGGCAGGCATGACATCTGAACTTCTGTATAGGGGTATATATACACACCTACACATATATAGGTGTGAAAGTAGCACAACGCTATACTTTTGCTAATGAAATAATTTGCACTAATATGGCTACGCTCCTAACACACCTATATATGTGTAAGTGTAAAATACATATCAGTGTGTGTGTATATATATACCCCTATACAGATGTTTTGCCTGCCTCCAAAGAACCCAAAAAAATGCCCAAAAAAATGCCAGCGCCAAAAAAAAATGCCCAGGTTTGTTCTTGCAGGCATTTTTTTGGGCATGTTTTTGGGTTCTTTGGAGGCAGGCAAAACATCTGAACTTCTGTATAGGGGTATATATATACACACACACTTATATGTATATTACACTTACACATATATAGGTGTGTTGGGAGCGTAGCCATATTAGTGCAAATTATTTCATTAGCAAAAGTATAGTGTTCTGCTCCTTTAAAACCTATATATGTGCAGGTGTATATATACAGACATGGGTGTGTATATACAGTGGGTACGGAAAGTATTCAGACCCCCTTAAATTTTTCACTCTTTGTTATATTGCAGCCAATTGCTAAAATCATTTAAGTTCATTCTTCTTCCTCATGAATGTACACATAGCACCCCATACTGACAGAAAAACACAGAATTGTTGACATTGTTGCAGATTTATTAAAAAAGAAAAACTGAAATATCACATGGTCCTAAGTATTCAGACCCTTTGCTGTGAAACTCATATATTTAACTCAGGTGCTTTCCATTTCTTCTGATCATCCTTGAGATGGTTCTACACCTTCATTTGAGTCCAGCTGTGTTTGATTATACTGATTGGACTTGATTAGGAAAGCCACACACCTGTCTATATAAGACCTTCCAGATCACAATGCATGTCAGAGCAAATGAGAATCATGAGGTCAAAGGAACTGCCTGAAGAGCTCAGAGACAGAATTGTGGCAAGGCACAGATCTGGCCAAGGTTACAAAAAGATTTCTGCTGCACTTAAGGTTCCTAAGAGCACAGTGGCCTCCATAATCCTCAAATGGAAGACGTTTGGGAAGACCAGAACCCTTCCTAGAGCTGGCCGTCCGGCCAAACTGAGCTATCGGGGGAGAAGAGCCTTGGTGAGAGAGGTAAAGAAGAACCCAAAGATCACTGTGGCTGAGCTCCAGAGATGCAGTCAGGAGATGGGAGAAAGTTGTAGAAAGTCAACCATCACTGCAGCCCTCCACCAGTCGGGGCTTTATGGCAGAGTGGCCCGACGGAAGCCTCTCCTCAGTGTAAGACACATGAAAGCCCGCATTGAGTTTGCTAAAAAAAACACCTGAAGGACTCCAAGATGGTGAGAAATAAGATTCTCTGGTCTGATGAGACCAAAATAGAACTTTTTGGCCTTAATTCTAAGCGGTATATGTGGAGAAAACCAGGCACTGCTCATCACCTGTCCAATACAGTCCCAACAGTGAAGCATGGTGGTGGCAGCATCATGCTGTGGGGGTGTTTTTCAGCTGCAGGGACAGAACGACTGGTTGCAATCGAGGGAAAGATGAATGCGGCCAAGTACAGGGATATCCTGGACAAAAACCTTCTCCAGAGTGCTCTGGACCTGGGGACAAAGGTTTACCTTCCAACAAGACAATGACCCTAAGCACACAGCTAAAATAACGAAGGAGTGGCTTCACAACAACTCCGTGACTGTTCTTGAATGGCCCAGCCAGAGCCCTGACTTAAACCCAATTGAGCATCTCTGGAGAGACCTAAAAATGGCTGTCCACCAACGTTTATCATCCAACCTGACAGAACTGGAGAGGATGTGCAAGGAGGAATGGCAGAGGATCCCCAAATCCAGGTGTGAAAGACTTGTTGCATCTTTCCCAAAAAGACTCCTGGCTGTATTAGATCAAAAGGGGGCTTCTACTAAATACTGAGCAAAGGGTCTGAATACTTAGGACCATGTGATATTTCAGTTTTTCTTTTTTAATAAATCTGCAACAATGTCAACAATTCTGTGTTTTTCTGTCAGTATGGGGTGCTATGTGTACATTCATTAAGAAGAAGAATGAACTTAAATGATTTTAGCAAATGGCTGCAATATAACAAAGAGTGAAAAATTTAAGGGGGTCTGAATACTTTCCGTACCCACTGTATACCCCTATAGACATGTTCAGATGTCATGCCTGACTCCAAACATGTCCTCAAAAAAGCACTAGCAACGCCTGCAGCAAAAAAAATGCTGACGGCAGCGGAGCCATATCCCTGCTCTGAAAGTGACACAAGAGAAGCGATCTTTTCTCTATAGCGGTCACCCTGATATGGAAGGGTTTTGTCACCCTTCCATAGCAGTCACAGTCAGTTAACCCTACACTACACTACGGTCCCCTTACACTTAACACTTTCCCTACAGAAACTGAATAAATTAAAGCTAACTATAGTGGAAAATAGCACCCTAACTGCACTAGATATCTCTTTCCTCACACTAAAAATTGCTAAATGACACTTTGTAACACTTTGTAACAGAAGTAACAGAACAGCATTCCACTCTCTTCCATGTTCCCTGTATAAGAATGCTAGGAATTTGGCGGGGGCTATCTTATATACTGGGGGGCGTATTCACTAATGATTGGACTATGGACCCCCTAGTCACTCCAATCACATTCCTAGCATTCTCCTGCCCCCTCAATTGGCTTTTACTGATGGTTCTGGTCCAATCACGGGCTTTTAAAGCCCATTTCCTGAACCATTGCATTTTGGTCGGTTCTGGTTGCCGAATTCCGAACTTTTTGGGCAAAAAGTTCTAAATTCGGCCGAACCTCGAACAGCCAATGTTCGGGTCGAACCGATGGTCGACCCGAACCGTTCGATCATCCCTACTAAAGAAATCATTAGCAATTTCATCTTGAATATGTATACATTTTAGCAGATGTTTACAAAAAGGATATTGGAGAACTGGAACGGGTGCAAGGAAGGGTAGAACAATTATTAAGAGGCATGGAGAACTTCAGCTAAGAGATTATTAAAGCAATATTAAAGTTGAGCTCCACCCAAAAGGGGAAGCTCCACTTGCCTGCCTCCTCCCCCCTCCAGTGCCACATTTGGCAACTTTTTTTGGGGGGGGCAGGGAGTGGGCACCTGGTTTTGGCAGGTACCCGTTCCCACTTTCCAGGTTAGTTCATCGCTACAAACTGAGTTCAGCCTCCCTCCCTCCCTCCCCCTACAGCCAGCTCATTTACATAGTGCAGCGCACTTCGCACGTGCACAGTAGGAAACCGGCTGTAAAGCCACAAGGCTTCACTGCTGGTTTCCCTTAATCAGGATGGCGACGTCAGCACACGATAGCCAATTTAAAAATTGGCTTGGTTATGGACACTGTCATATTCCTGGACAGGTAAGTGCCCTAATATTAAAAGTCAGCAGCTACAGTATTTGAGCTGAGCTCCTCTTTAAAGTGTAGCACCCTCCTAGATAGGTGCTAGGAAAAAGCATTACTATGCTCCATCTGCTTATCAGGAGAGCCTTATCTGTTAGTCATGCCTGTTGCATGTTTCCAGGTGTGAGTCACTTGGTCTGAGGGAGTGCCCCCACTGTATCCAATAGGAGAGCCTGTTGGACAGTGGAGGAAACCTGGCCAGTGGCAAATGGGCTTTTGTGGCAGTTCCAGTGGGAGGGCACTACCACAGTGCATCCTGGGATTGACCATAAAAGCCAAGGACACATGTGACATGGCGTCTTTGCGGGAAGCAGAGTCCCAGAAGGAGGGTGAAGGCTGTCTCTTCTCCTGCTGTCTGAGGAAGGTGGTCACAGGCAGTCGGCCTAGTGTGCCAGGTGTGGAGCTGAGCCTGAAGGATCCTGGAAAGCTGACGGTAAAGCTGCTGGCAGGGTCATCTGGGAAAAACAGTGTCTGTTAGTACCAGGGGTCTTGCCAAGGGGTCCACCCAGGAAGGGGGACCACTCTAGAGAAGTCAGAGGATAGAAGGTCAGCTCACACAGTATGCAAGAGTAAAGGGGGTGCCAAGTAGAACCCTGAAGAGTGGGGGTAAAGGGGGCCCTGAAGAGTAATTCACTATACAGGTCACTTATCAAATACTTCACTACAGTGGCAAGGTGATGCAGCGGTCTTGCCACACTCAACATAGTTAGAAGCCCTAAAATTGTGCATAGTTCCTCCAGTTGGATTATCCCACTCATCCCTTCTCCTATCCAAGTTCTAAAATAAAACAAAAAGAAAAACACATCCCTTGGACTGTTTTCTGACTGAGCCAAACAATTAAAGTACTTTGAATTGCTAAATTGTTGCTATAGGTAACCCAGGGGAGCCCGCTTCATGCAGCTCCTCAGGGAGTAGTGCTACAAAAGTTGAGTTTTTGTAATGCAATTATATAAATAAAAACAAAATACTCCTTAGTAAAGCACTGTGAAAGCACTGCTTTCCTGAAGTGAGGATGCACACACTGAGCTTGTCACATGATCGCCCTTTGTGGTACTATATGTCCCATCATCTCAATTCCCATGCAGCTTTAGTACCAATCTACAGCATACATGCAAGGGTGGCTTCATGGGGCTCTGCAAGGCAATAGAGCTACCTTACAATTGAAAACAGATCAAGGGAATCTTAGGAAGATGAATATAAAGCAACTACAGGCTAGATGAGGAAGGCACACATTCAATTATGGTAAGGGCTGGGGTCAAAAGCAATGTATCCTTTTAACATATGAACATTTAATAACACTTTAAGGAAGGGTATATTCAGGCTTGTATACAAATACATAAATGGTCCATGGTAAACTTGGTAAAAAATCATTCACATAAAGGTCATTACAAAATATAAGATGTTGTACATGAGGGATAAAATGGTTTACCTTTCACATACAGAAGGTCTTCTCCACTTGCCGACTGCCTGCCATATATTTATGGTGGCAGGTCCACTCAATTGCACAAAATCACTTACCTGTACATAATTTTGTTCAATAGCCACTGGGTGGCGCTCGCGCACCGCCAGAGGTGCGATCATACGCTGATTGGACAGAGGGGGAGCCAATCAGCGGGTCCAATTGACCCCATGTCTGCCGGCCACCCGCGATCATTCCCCAGAGAGGCAGAACGCCAATCTGCCTATGTAAACAAGGCAGATTGCTGTTTTAACAGGGAAGAAGATGGAGATCCTATGTTCCTGCCAAGCAGGAACACCGATCTCTGTCTTCATCCAATCAGACCATCCCCCACACAGTTAGCAAGCACCAGCTAGGCACACATTTAAAAGAAAAAACAGAAAGAAAGGCGCCTCTGAGTGTAGACTGTAAGATAATTTAATGTAGGATAAAATAATCAAACTCACGTGTTTATATGTAATACAAGCTTTTCAGGTGAAATGTCACCCACGAGACATTCTGAGGTGTAGGGGATGTGTGTTCCCGTGCTGGAGCCGTGACTGCCACAGGTCACGCTGAATCTGGCTGGCAGTGTCAGTGAAGAAAAAAACAGCCAGAACCAAGGGGTGGACCACACGCTAGAACTCAGCATTCACCTCTGATGTCACTAGTCTGCGACGCATTTTGGAGCATGTGCAGTAGGGAGGACACTATGATGGGTCTTCCTCCTTTTTCAAGCTAGTAATAGGTGAGTTTATGCTGATTTTTATACATAACCCACTATCTAGTTGCCAGTAGATGGTATATTCCTAAGAAAGAACCAATTATTCGATACAACAGAGGTATATACAAAACATTTAATAAAATAACATTTAACCCTTTGATCGCCCCTGATGTTAACCCCATCCCTGCCAGTGTCATTAGTACAGTAACAGTGCATATTTTTAGTACTGATCACTGTAATAATGTCACTGGTTCCCAAAAAAAAGTGTCAAATTTGTCAGATATCTGACTTGTCTGCCGCAATGTCACAGTCCCACTAAAAATCGCTGATCGCAGCCAATAGCAAAAAAATTAAATAAATAAAAATGCCATAAAAATATACCATAGTTTGTAGACGCGATAACTTTTGCAAAAACCGATCAATTTACGCATACTGGGATTCTCTTTACGAAAATACATAGCAGAATACATATTGGCCTAAATGGATGAAGAAATTATAGTTTTTACATTTTTTTGGATGTGTTTTATAGCAGAAAGTAAAAAAATATTGTTTTTTTTTTTGTCGCACTTTTTTGTTTATAGCGCAAAAAATTGCAGAGGTGGTCTAATACCACCAAAAGAAAGCTCTATTTGTGGGGGAAAAATGGACAGCAATTTTATTTGGGTACAGCGTCGCACTGCCGTGCAATTATCAGTGAAAGTAACGTAGTGCAGTATTGCAAAAAATGGCCTGGTCATTAGGGGGTAAAACCTTCTGGGGCTGAAGTGGTTAAAGTGAGAGCTGTGAAAATATGGAATATACATCCACAAAAGCTAGTTCTATTTAACTAATAATAATAATACATAGGGTATGTACTGTCAAACAATGCGTAAGTATATTTCTCATGCCTGTTCCATGTTATGAAGTCTGTGCAATATATTGTATACTGTATGTTTACGTATTTCCACAACTGTGCACTACATTATGTATTTTAGAGACTAATATCCTTAACAGTCTAATTCAATGTTAAACAATGTCCTGTTCCTCTAAATAATAGCTACTGTCATTCATATTTTGTACATCTGATTAAAGAAAATATATTCTTAAGCATAAAAAATTGCACATTTAAAAGGTTTAACCAAACTTGTAAAGCTAGGTCCGAAGAGAATACTTTTTATAAATTTGTGTTAAAGTTCCTAGTTGGACTCCACTTTAAGAGACTGTCTTTTGTTAATTTGCAATCAGTAGGTTCATTGGTTTTCCCAGTGTTATAAGTACATTTAGACACTTTAGGGATGTGTAATTACCCGGAATAATGGTACTTCATTCTCCTCTGTTTAAAAGCACTGGGCACCAGCTCAAGAAGTACAATTTTTCTCCTGTAATTACAGACAATACTATATCTTTATGTATGGATATCAACACTGGTGAATGCTTTGCAATTGCATTATTACTATTATATGCTAATGACAGCTATTCATGAACAATGCTAAATTCAAAATATGCATTGTTTAAAGGCACACAAAAATATATTTAATGTCTATTGTAGATGTGTTGAATTGTTTTGCTTCAGCTGTCTGCACTAATACCAAACATTAATAGCTACAGTGCACTATTGTAACTATTGTGTGATGTGTCAGTGTCTAATCACTTGAAGTCACATCCAAAAAATGATGCAGATACATGATGAAACTGCACATTTTTTAACCTTATTAAATGTAAGCATTGGATAGTAATTGCATTTTGGTAGTGTCTTACTTACCATTGCCAATTATACTAACACACACATACTACATGACTATACTAATTTTTCCCTATATCATGCATACATAATAGTGTAGTTCAATTACAAAGAAGTAAGGTAGCCAAATGTATCATAGGACTTGTTTTTTTTTTTTTTTTATTTAGTTCCTTCAGCTGTTGCATTCTAAGAAAAAAAAAAAACATTTCTGTGTATGTACCTTTCAGTTAGAGAAATGGAAACGTAAGTTGGAACAAGGGTTCGCCCCCATGTTCTAGGTATCCATTGAAAATGGTGTGCTCTCATCCTTGACAGGATGACTTGCTCCATTTGAATCTTATAAATCAATTATGGGCATTTTCAAGGCAAATAGGCAGAAAATGTCAAAAAAGAACATGGGGAGCAAGGCTTTTAAAAATACAATTTACCATGGAGCCCCCCCAACCCCTTTTTTATGTGACTTTGATGGCAACATTAGAAAAGCACCAAATTCTTTCAAAACACACTGGGAGATGCCCCTAATCTGTATGTGCTGGATTTCTTATGAACAGCATCAGTGACAGTGACACTTTATTCTGGCATCACTTATTTAGATATTGATTAGTGACACCAAAGTGAAGTAGTGACACCAATTTTTTTTAACCAATGGTAATTTGCCTGAATTAACTAGTGTAAGTAGCAGCCTGAAGAAATGTAAAAGCTAAAGCAAATTCTAACTGGAAAAAGGTAAAGCCCTCAACTTGGTACAATTTAATCAGTGGCACAACAGTTTGGTAGTATAGTTTGCGAGCTGCTTTTATTTGCAGTGCCACACTATATTGTTCTAAAAGTTTAATAAAATGTCAAAAAGAGTGCAAAAAAAAAAAAAAACATTCCTAATATCTCTCCCATCCCCATATCACCTTTTATTCCTAAAACATTCAAAATATGGTGTTTAGGCTCTTGGGGGTTGGGTTTTTTTTTAACCACATGAATGGCTCATGATTCATCTTGCATGCAACATCTTGTCATTCAAAGAGGTGACCTTAATGGGAAGCTACTACAAGATAGGAATATTTGATGAGATCCCTCTTGTGTTTCTTCTTGAGCACATGCTGTGTGATATAATAGACTAGGCACTAGAGGCCCAGCAGCAGGGGGAAGAGGAAGTGGAAGGTTGGTATGCTGGCATTAGGAAGGTAAGGGGTTGGGTTGCTGTTGAGGGAGAGGAGTGTTGGTGCCGATGGTGAAGAGGAGGGGGAATCTAGGGGAAATTTGAGGGGGGCATTTCCCCGCTCTTAAATCCAAGGTGAAAACTATGTCGGGAGCTATTGACAGCATACATAAGAGAGCACAAAGTGCCACAGTCTTGTTTTCTTGATGGCTGTTATAATCCACTGAACTTTAGTCATAGGTAAATGGAGCAAATGTAATAGGAAAGCTTGTCTGCCATCGTACAAGGTGGTTTTGTTGCTGAAACAGCTAAAGCTGTCCTTGGTATGCATATTACCACATACTTGTGCGCAACAAGGGTATGCTCCAAAGCATATATATACAGTATATATAACATTTTATGTTTTAGGTTACTTGCAAGATAAGACCATCAGATCAGACACTGAAAGTCTCACTTAAGGAATCAAATGAAAGAGTAGAAAATAATAAACATTTACCAACCGAGTTTTAAAACAAATTAAGAGGTTTTTTTTTTTTTTTTTTTTTCTTATTGAAGCCCTTTAAATAAATATGTATGCAGTATTTAATTAAATTAATATTTTATACAAACAATAGCAAAAAATATTTTACTGTTGATGCAAAGTACACAAGCATATTTCTTTCAAACTTTGTAATTTAAGAGAGAAATGCTAGGCAGGTTTTATTGTGAAGTACTGTAAATATTGTAGCATATCATTTTTAACATAAATATTATATAGATTTGATAAACACTATAGAAGCAGCTTTAGTAGGTTGCACTATAAAAGGGAAGGATCAGGAAGAACTAAAAAATTGTATAATTTAAAAATCGATAACCAGAAATATTGTGCAGATGTTTTAACAGTGGATAGACAGCTTTATTGGCTGAAAATTAGGGGAGGGAGGGGCCAGGCAAGTTTTATCATAAAAAAAATAGAGTGTATTATTTCAGAGACAATAGCCAGAAATATAGTACTGACTCCATGCACACTATGTAGACAGTTTTAGTAGGCTGCAGAATAAAGGAGAGATGTCAGAAAGGTTTTATTTAATAAACCAAATCATGAGACAATTACTTTACACAAAAAAGGAAAAATTGTACAGACTCAATACACAGTATGTAAGCTGTCGCAAGTCCAGAGGTAGACTCTGCTGATATGTACATTTGCTTCCTCTGAAATTTTGCAATCTATGGGGTAGATGGTGTTCCACAAAGGTTCCCCTCACAGAGGTTTGGGCTTAGCTGCTTGCCACCTCTAGGTCATTTAACAGACATTCACAAATGGAGAGAAGGGTATATACCAGGTAAAGCAGAAATGCAGTGTTAGACAGGCAGGCAACACAGAGTTGCTGGAATTAGGAGTTAAGGCTTAATGTTATGGTGGCCAAGTGTAGGGTTTTATGGCTGCGGGTGCAAAGATGGTGTAGCAGAGGTTACAACTGTGGATAATGTGCAGACTGGAGGTGCAGAGATGTTGTGCAGTGGAGGCTGTAAGTGTAGCAGAGGCTGCAAATGCAGTGGAGGTGCAACATAGACTGCAGATGCAACTGAGGTGTAATATAAGCTGAAGGCTCTTCAGACAATAGATGCAGCTTAGGAGCAGTAAAGGCTTCAGGGGGAACTGAGACTTTATTTGAATTTATTGCTATAATGCTCAGTAATATACTGTGTTTGTCTGTGGCTGAAATTGCAGAGACTTTTACTGACTTCGATAGATACTTGAACCTTTGCTTGAGTGGTAACAGTGTTTTAATGGGGGATCCAGTACACCTAAGCGTCATGTGATGCAGCTGCAACACTCCTTGTAAAACCCTTAAGTGCCTGTAGCCATGCATCAGTGAAGAGGCTTCTGTGCTGGAAAAAAAAAAAGGAAGAGTTTACTTCCTCTTTAACAGTGGATGACATATCAGCTGTCAAAGAAAAAACATTGCCGGCTTTAAATAAATAAATAAATGTGAAAAAAACAGCATGTCCCCCCCCCCCCCCAATCCAGCTCTTTCAGTTCTGGTATGGATTTTAGGAGGAACCCCATGCCAATTTTTTTTTTTTTTTTTTTTTAATGATGTAGGGTCCTCCCCCAAATCCTCAACAGGCCCTTAGGTTTGGTATAGATTTTGAGGGGAACCCCCATGCCAATTTTTTTTAAATGACCTGGGGTCCCCCCAAAAATCCATATCAGACTCTTATTCGAGCATGCAGGCTTGCAGAGCAGGAAAGGGGGGGATGAGTTAGCATCCCCCCAAACCATACCAGGCCACATGCCCTCATCATGGGGGGGGTGCTTTGGGGCAGAGGGGCTCTGCCTCCCCACCCCAAAGCACCTTGTCCCCATGTTGATGGGGACAAGGGCCTCTTTACAACAGTCCTGGGAGGTGGTTGTGGGGGTCTGCGGGCAGGGGGCTTATCAGAATCTGAAAGCCCCCTTTCACAGGGGGCCCCCAGATCCTTGCCCCCCGTGTGAATGAGTATGGGGTAAAATATACCCCTACTCATTCACCAAAAAAGTGTCCAAAAAATAAAAACACAATTCCTACAGTGCCTTGCGAAAGTATTCGGCCCCCTTGAACTTTGTGACCTTTTGGCACATTTCAGGCTTCAAACATAAAGATATAAAACTGTAATTTTTTGTGAAGAATCAACAACAAGTGGGACACAATCATGAAGTGGAACAAAATTTATTGGATATTTCAAACTTTTTTAACAAATAAAAAACTGAAAAATTGGGCGTGCAAAATTATTCATCCCCCTTAAGTTAAGGCCACCTTTTGCTGCGATTACAGCTGTAAGTCACTTGGGGTATGTCTCTATCAGTTTTGCACATCGAGAGACTGAAATTTTTGCCCATTCCTCCTTGCAAAACAGCTTGAGCTCAGTGAGGTTGGATGGAGAGCGTTTGTGAACAGCAGTTTTCAGTTCTTTCCACAGATTCTCGATTGGATTCAGGTCTGGACTTTGACTTGGCCATTCTAACAGCTGGATATGTTTCAATGTTTCAAAATGTATCAGATTTTCTTCCAGAATGGTCCTGTATTTGGCTCCATCCATCTTCCCATCAATTTTAACCATCTTCCCTGTCCCTGCTGAAGAAAAGCAGGCCCAAACCATGATGCTGCCACCACCATGTTTGACAGTGGGGATGGTGTGTTCAGGGTGATGAGCTGTGTTGCTTTTATGCCAAACATAACGTTTTGCATTGTTGCCAAAAAGTTCGATTTTGGTTTCATCTGACCAGAGCACCTTCTTCCACATGTTTGGTGTGTCTCCCAGGTGGCTTGTGGCAAATTTTAAACAACACTTTTTATGGATATCTTTAAGAAATGGCTTTCTTCTTGCCACTCTTCCATAAAGGCCAGATTTGTGCAGTATACGACTGATTGTTGTCCTATGGACAGAGACCCCCACCTCAGCTGTAGATCTCTGCAGTTCATCCAGAGTGATCATGGGCCTCTTGGTTGCATCTCTGATCAGTCTTCTCCTTGTATGAGCTGAAAGTTTAGAGGGACGGCCAGGTCTTCGTAGATTTGCAGTGGTCTGATACTCCTTCCATTTCAATATTATCCCTTGCACAGTGCTCCTTGGGATTTTTTAAAAATTTAAAGCTTAAAGTTTAAAGCTTGGGAAATCTTTTTGTATCCAAATCCGGCTTTAAACTTCTCCACAACAGTATCTCGGACCTGCCTGGTGTGTTCCTTGTTCTTCATGATGCTCTCTGCGCTTTAAACGGACCTCTGAGACTATCACAGTGCAGGTGCATTTATACGGAGACTTGATAACACACAGGTGGATTCTATTTATCATTAGTCATTTAGGTCAACATTGGATAATTCAGAGATCCTCACTGAACTTCTGGAGAGAGTTTGCTGCACTGAAAGTAAAGGGGCTGAATAATTTTGCACGCCCAATTTTTCAGTTTTTTATTTGTTAACAAAGTTTGAAATATCCAATAAATTTCGTTCCACTTCATGATTGTGTCCCAGTTATTGTTGATTCTTCACAAAAAATTACAGTTTTATATCTTTATGTTTGAAGCCTGAAATGTGGCAAAAGGTCGCAAAGTTCAAGGGGGCCGAATACTTTCGCAAGGCACTGTATATTAAAAATAAAAAAAATGATGCTCTCCCATATAGATCCATCATCAATCATGATGCCCAGCACCACCGCTGGATCAGAAAAAAAAAAAAAAAAGCTCTGCTCCTGACGTCGCCTGGTGGTCCCGCCCCTAAGCTATTTAGGAACTGTCACATGGCAGAGCAAGTGGATAGCATTAGCCTTTATCGCAAACTGGGCTTTTTTTTTGCTTTTTTTGGTCCTGCGGTGGCGGCAGGCATCATGATTGAGGATGGAGGAATTGTCAAAAACTGTGTCTGTGTTTTTATTTCTTTTTGACACTTTTTGGTGAATGGGTAGGGGTACAATGTACCCCATACTCATTCACATGAGGGAGGGGCCGGGATATAGGGGCCATCTTGTTAAAGAGGGCTTCCAGATTCCGATAATCCCCCTGCCCCAAAGCACCCCCCCCATGTTGAGGGCATGTAGCCTGGTATAGTACAGGGGGGCGCACACTGCCCCCCCCCCCTTTTCCTGGCCTGCCAGGCTGCAAGCTTGGTAAGGGGTTGGTATGGTTTTGTGGGGATTGCATGGCATTTTTTAAAAAAAATGTGGACATTGGAGTTCCCCTCAAAATCCATACCAGGGGCCTTTTTTTAATTGTGGTGTGGAGTTCCTCTTAAAATATGTACCAGACCTGAAAGAGCCTGGTATGCACTGGGGGGCCTGTGCACTTATTTATTTATTTTTTTCAGATTTAATTTGTTTTCAAAACTGATCTGATGTGCGATTTAGATGTCTTCTCATAGAAGGCAATAGCCTGGAATTCACATCTGAACTGCATTGCAGTGCTCAAACAATGCACAGGACTCTTTGCACTGCACATATGTGAACCGGCTCCATAGAAAGTGTGGTTCAAAAGGCACCTTCAGTAAGCTCATTCTAGGTTTTCCTAGCACTTGGATAATTTTACCCCTATGACATTCTTTAAGGTGAACCATTCTTTAAGGTGAACCATTCACCAAACATACAGGTTATTGGTGCCTCCATATTTCAATCCATCAGCTGTTTCAAATACACCAATTCTGTCTTCAAAATCTTCAGACCAAACAGTCTAAGCAAAATTTACATTTTTGTCAAAGATAATTTGTAAACAATTTAATGAACCTTTTTCCATGACAGCTGATCAATGCATAGGACAATGACATGTAACTATTACAAGGAAGGGCAAAGGGATCTTTCACGTGTAGGCTGTGATTGGCAGCCTGGATCCATTTTCTGTTTGCTGTGTGAGAGCAAAGATTGGGTACATAGTAGAGGGGGGATGGATCTCTGAGCAAAGATGGGGGAGAGCTTAATTTACTGATTTATAAGCAAGATTAGTAGCAGTTTCTGTAAATTCTGGCAAAGGAAAAGATTGCATTAGGTTTGCATTAAAATCATATGGTTGCAATGCACTTAGAGTGTACTAAGAAAATCACCAGACCAAGCTCCAACACACAGGACACATGGCAGCCATACTGGGTTGTATTACCATTGTTTATCATCTGATGTACAGAAAATTTTATAACCACATTTGCATCTTCAGGTTTATTCCCCAGCAAATGTACATGTGACCACCATCTCATTTTGCAGTCCAACATAATAATTGTTCCTAAAGTTTTATTCTAAGTTTAATTTCTTGAAAGAGATTGATTATGTTTATGCAATATCTAAGTGAACTACAAATACAAGAAGACATTTTTAAAATCTGTTTCTTTTGCATTCTTGTTCAAGCAACACTTCTACTTGACATAATAATTGCACAAATCCAGTGTTTTTGTCATTTTCCCAATAAAATGGTGTTTGAATTAGAAATACCTCTAAATATTTTCAAGCAATAAATATCAACTATCTGCATACACGCTGTCTGCACATTTTATGCAGCCTGAGCTTGGGAGATATATAGTGAATATATAAATATGACGAATGTGAACATAAAGTCTTCCTATGCTTATTAAATTTTTTTCTGCTGAATAGCCTGCAAAGCAAAGCATTTCCCATATACTTCATGGTGCAGCACAAAGGCTGTCTTAAATTAGGTTAGAAGGTCCACTTCAAGGCTTCAGTAGCAGCTGCTTATTTTAGGTTTGCCAACATTAGCTGAAATTGATACTGGAATATAATATATGAGACGTTGTTAGTTCCTTACCAACGCACAGATGAGACAGAGATTAAAGCTAATCTTTCAGCTAGTGCAAACTTTAAGCATAAAAGTCCACATTTTCTGCAGACACCACAGGTTGCTTCCCTTTGTTAACCACAAAGCCTCCTCCATATGCCTCTCAGAAACTAGTTTAATTTTGTTATTTACTAGTTTAGCAGTCAATATGAACATTCTAACTTGCAAAAGTCAGAGAAGTCAGACAAAAGTTGAGCAATAAGGAGTATCAACTCTGACAGTCATACCAAGCCCCCATCCCTAATAAGTATATGGATAAAAAAACAACAAGTTGACACACAACCCCGTGGTCCTAGAATCCAATCGTAGTCATGCTTGTTAATGGGACTTTATGGGGTCTGGTACTTACAGTAAAAACGGCAAGCATATGTAAAATAGTTTGTATTTTTATTCAAAAGAAAATGATTAAAACCACTTCATAATGCAACATGTACAAACAGTATATCATAGTCGAGAAATACAACTGCTGTAAGATGTCCTATGAACTGCCAAGTGTTTCCAGTCACTGCTTCATCAGGAACACAGTAGGCGGTTAGTTCACCTTTACAGGCTTCAAGAAAATAAGAAAAAAGAACATATATCACTATTCTTTACAATCAATATTAGTGTATGGAACATAGCATCATGCCTCTATCAATTATTTATATGCTTACCATACTTCCTAAACATCATCAATTACGTATCGGTCCAACCAGGTGCGCCCCAGAGACATACAGGCCCATGAACCCCAACCGTTACCCATAGGGGACAACAATCGCCCACCCTGGGGACAGGTATATCGATGCAGACTGGACGGTGCTTTGATAAGCGGCAGATATCCCCTGCGGCAGGCACTTGGGATGGGATGATGATAGTTCCCCAACTCCAGCATCTAGACAAACATATATATACATAGAATATGGCTCATTGTTAGATAAAAGTTAATGAAATGTTAATGAAATGTATAGTCAGAGCCCTGTGTGCTCCTCATTTGGTAATGAGCTCATATACTGGCTTCCAAAATATAATTCCAAAAACTATAAAGTTATAAACGTGTAAGTATGTTTCCAAAAATGTAGTATATAAGAGGGGAGAGAGGGTTTTTCTAATGTTTGCCACCAAACTCATGGCAAGCACCTCCTTAAATATACTCAGGTACTTACCAACTAGTACAAAATGGGAAAATTCCCAATAGACTAAGATTTTTAAACAAATTAGGGGAGATATTTGTTCCACTCCAATTATATATATATATATATATATATATATATATATATATATATAGGTCCAAGATCACCCCACTCTCACTTGAGCTCCACCGGGACTCTGTCCTAATAGGCCATTCAAATACATTCAATAATCTTAATAGCGAGTGTTAGCCCATTTGTCCCAAGTGCTTGGTCCATACCTGCTGCTGAAGTGCCGCCTAATTCAGTGGTGTGCTGAGAGGAGCCGCACGCTCCCCACTGATAAGCCAGTCCCACCGGAAGTGATGCGCTATATGATGGATATATATTGATATTTGTGGAAAAGGAAGGAAGTGCTTGGCGCTGCCAATATGTATGTAAAGTGAAGCAAATGCGTGTACCTATAATGGGAAATTCTATGTATAAATATCATGAAAATGAAATTGCAATAAATAGAAAAAACAGGAGATACAATGCAATGAATATATAAATAAGTACGTAATGTACTGCTTGCAGGATTGGTTAAAAGAGGTAAAATTCAATCTTGAGGTATAAAACCCTTCCAATAAAGGACAACAGTAAATGAGCATATAATCTATAAGGTAGTGTGAATAAAAAACATAAAAAACGTTTTACAAAGTATATAGATACAACTGGTGCCCTTGAAGTGAGGATTAGAGAGTGACACTGTTAATAGTGCAACACATGTGGTAAGCACCACTATGCAGAAAGGAAAAACTTCTTGTGCCAACCAGCAACAAAAGCGGAAGTGATGTGGTACGCACTCTACATGTTTCGTCGCACTGACGTCATCTGACTCTACATGTTTCATCGCACTGACGTCATCTGACGATCGGGATGACGTCAGTGCGACGAAACATGTAGAGTGCGTACCGCATCACTTCCGCTTTTGTTGTTTGGTCGGCTTGGGACGCAGATCCGGTCGGGGGAACGCACGCTGTTCACCACTACACCGCCAAGAGAGGACCTTGTGGCTCCTAAGCCATATGAATGATTGTTACTGCTGCTATTTATGTGAGTACCTGATTTTACCTTTGATGCAATAAAGATTGTTAAGCGATATTTCACTATTGGAGGCATTTCTTTATACATGTCCTGGGATGGCTTTTATGGAGCACTAAGGCTGGGATATCCTTACCAATACGCTAAGCAAGTGTGACCCGGGGAATTGGAGTAATTAAAGTGCACCAGAGACCGGACCCCTCTTCCTGGGGAGCGATGCCTAAAATATCGACCTGCGCTTTACCCCTGTGTGGGGAGCTTGTTCTTGTAAGCTCGGTATTTACTAGAATTCAATGTTAAACAATGTCCTGTTCCTCTAAATAATAGCTACTGTCATTCATATTTTGTACATCTGATTAAAGAAAATATATTCTTAAGCATAAAAAATTGCACATTTAAAAGGTTTAACCAAACTTGTAAAGCTAGGTCCGAAGAGAATACTTTTTATAAATTTGTGTTAAAGTTCCTAGTTGGACTCCACTTTAAGAGACTGTCTTTTGTTAATTTGCAATCAGTAGGTTCATTGGTTTTCCCAGTGTTATAAGTACATTTAGACACTTTAGGGATGTGTAATTACCCGGAATAATGGTACTTCATTCTCCTCTGTTTAAAAGCACTGGGCACCAGCTCAAGAAGTACAATTTTTCTCCTGTAATTACAGACAATACTATATCTTTATGTATGGATATCAACACTGGTGAATGCTTTGCAATTGCATTATTACTATTATATGCTAATGACAGCTATTCATGAACAATGCTAAATTCAAAATATGCATTGTTTAAAGGCACACAAAAATATATTTAATGTCTATTGTAGATGTGTTGAATTGTTTTGCTTCAGCTGTCTGCACTAATACCAAACATTAATAGCTACAGTGCACTATTGTAACTATTGTGTGATGTGTCAGTGTCTAATCACTTGAAGTCACATCCAAAAAATGATGCAGATACATGATGAAACTGCACATTTTTTAACCTTATTAAATGTAAGCATTGGATAGTAATTGCATTTTGGTAGTGTCTTACTTACCATTGCCAATTATACTAACACACACATACTACATGACTATACTAATTTTTCCCTATATCATGCATACATAATAGTGTAGTTCAATTACAAAGAAGTAAGGTAGCCAAATGTATCATAGGACTTGTTTTTTTTTTTTTTTTATTTAGTTCCTTCAGCTGTTGCATTCTAAGAAAAAAAAAAAACATTTCTGTGTATGTACCTTTCAGTTAGAGAAATGGAAACGTAAGTTGGAACAAGGGTTCGCCCCCATGTTCTAGGTATCCATTGAAAATGGTGTGCTCTCATCCTTGACAGGATGACTTGCTCCATTTGAATCTTATAAATCAATTATGGGCATTTTCAAGGCAAATAGGCAGAAAATGTCAAAAAAGAACATGGGGAGCAAGGCTTTTAAAAATACAATTTACCATGGAGCCCCCCCAACCCCTTTTTTATGTGACTTTGATGGCAACATTAGAAAAGCACCAAATTCTTTCAAAACACACTGGGAGATGCCCCTAATCTGTATGTGCTGGATTTCTTATGAACAGCATCAGTGACAGTGACACTTTATTCTGGCATCACTTATTTAGATATTGATTAGTGACACCAAAGTGAAGTAGTGACACCAATTTTTTTTAACCAATGGTAATTTGCCTGAATTAACTAGTGTAAGTAGCAGCCTGAAGAAATGTAAAAGCTAAAGCAAATTCTAACTGGAAAAAGGTAAAGCCCTCAACTTGGTACAATTTAATCAGTGGCACAACAGTTTGGTAGTATAGTTTGCGAGCTGCTTTTATTTGCAGTGCCACACTATATTGTTCTAAAAGTTTAATAAAATGTCAAAAAGAGTGCAAAAAAAAAAAAAAACATTCCTAATATCTCTCCCATCCCCATATCACCTTTTATTCCTAAAACATTCAAAATATGGTGTTTAGGCTCTTGGGGGTTGGGTTTTTTTTTAACCACATGAATGGCTCATGATTCATCTTGCATGCAACATCTTGTCATTCAAAGAGGTGACCTTAATGGGAAGCTACTACAAGATAGGAATATTTGATGAGATCCCTCTTGTGTTTCTTCTTGAGCACATGCTGTGTGATATAATAGACTAGGCACTAGAGGCCCAGCAGCAGGGGGAAGAGGAAGTGGAAGGTTGGTATGCTGGCATTAGGAAGGTAAGGGGTTGGGTTGCTGTTGAGGGAGAGGAGTGTTGGTGCCGATGGTGAAGAGGAGGGGGAATCTAGGGGAAATTTGAGGGGGGCATTTCCCCGCTCTTAAATCCAAGGTGAAAACTATGTCGGGAGCTATTGACAGCATACATAAGAGAGCACAAAGTGCCACAGTCTTGTTTTCTTGATGGCTGTTATAATCCACTGAACTTTAGTCATAGGTAAATGGAGCAAATGTAATAGGAAAGCTTGTCTGCCATCGTACAAGGTGGTTTTGTTGCTGAAACAGCTAAAGCTGTCCTTGGTATGCATATTACCACATACTTGTGCGCAACAAGGGTATGCTCCAAAGCATATATATACAGTATATATAACATTTTATGTTTTAGGTTACTTGCAAGATAAGACCATCAGATCAGACACTGAAAGTCTCACTTAAGGAATCAAATGAAAGAGTAGAAAATAATAAACATTTACCAACCGAGTTTTAAAACAAATTAAGAGGTTTTTTTTTTTTTTTTTTTTTTCTTATTGAAGCCCTTTAAATAAATATGTATGCAGTATTTAATTAAATTAATATTTTATACAAACAATAGCAAAAAATATTTTACTGTTGATGCAAAGTACACAAGCATATTTCTTTCAAACTTTGTAATTTAAGAGAGAAATGCTAGGCAGGTTTTATTGTGAAGTACTGTAAATATTGTAGCATATCATTTTTAACATAAATATTATATAGATTTGATAAACACTATAGAAGCAGCTTTAGTAGGTTGCACTATAAAAGGGAAGGATCAGGAAGAACTAAAAAATTGTATAATTTAAAAATCGATAACCAGAAATATTGTGCAGATGTTTTAACAGTGGATAGACAGCTTTATTGGCTGAAAATTAGGGGAGGGAGGGGCCAGGCAAGTTTTATCATAAAAAAAATAGAGTGTATTATTTCAGAGACAATAGCCAGAAATATAGTACTGACTCCATGCACACTATGTAGACAGTTTTAGTAGGCTGCAGAATAAAGGAGAGATGTCAGAAAGGTTTTATTTAATAAACCAAATCATGAGACAATTACTTTACACAAAAAAGGAAAAATTGTACAGACTCAATACACAGTATGTAAGCTGTCGCAAGTCCAGAGGTAGACTCTGCTGATATGTACATTTGCTTCCTCTGAAATTTTGCAATCTATGGGGTAGATGGTGTTCCACAAAGGTTCCCCTCACAGAGGTTTGGGCTTAGCTGCTTGCCACCTCTAGGTCATTTAACAGACATTCACAAATGGAGAGAAGGGTATATACCAGGTAAAGCAGAAATGCAGTGTTAGACAGGCAGGCAACACAGAGTTGCTGGAATTAGGAGTTAAGGCTTAATGTTATGGTGGCCAAGTGTAGGGTTTTATGGCTGCGGGTGCAAAGATGGTGTAGCAGAGGTTACAACTGTGGATAATGTGCAGACTGGAGGTGCAGAGATGTTGTGCAGTGGAGGCTGTAAGTGTAGCAGAGGCTGCAAATGCAGTGGAGGTGCAACATAGACTGCAGATGCAACTGAGGTGTAATATAAGCTGAAGGCTCTTCAGACAATAGATGCAGCTTAGGAGCAGTAAAGGCTTCAGGGGGAACTGAGACTTTATTTGAATTTATTGCTATAATGCTCAGTAATATACTGTGTTTGTCTGTGGCTGAAATTGCAGAGACTTTTACTGACTTCGATAGATACTTGAACCTTTGCTTGAGTGGTAACAGTGTTTTAATGGGGGATCCAGTACACCTAAGCGTCATGTGATGCAGCTGCAACACTCCTTGTAAAACCCTTAAGTGCCTGTAGCCATGCATCAGTGAAGAGGCTTCTGTGCTGGAAAAAAAAAAAGGAAGAGTTTACTTCCTCTTTAACAGTGGATGACATATCAGCTGTCAAAGAAAAAACATTGCCGGCTTTAAATAAATAAATAAATGTGAAAAAAACAGCATGTCCCCCCCCCCCCCCAATCCAGCTCTTTCAGTTCTGGTATGGATTTTAGGAGGAACCCCATGCCAATTTTTTTTTTTTTTTTTTTTTAATGATGTAGGGTCCTCCCCCAAATCCTCAACAGGCCCTTAGGTTTGGTATAGATTTTGAGGGGAACCCCCATGCCAATTTTTTTTAAATGACCTGGGGTCCCCCCAAAAATCCATATCAGACTCTTATTCGAGCATGCAGGCTTGCAGAGCAGGAAAGGGGGGGATGAGTTAGCATCCCCCCAAACCATACCAGGCCACATGCCCTCATCATGGGGGGGGTGCTTTGGGGCAGAGGGGCTCTGCCTCCCCACCCCAAAGCACCTTGTCCCCATGTTGATGGGGACAAGGGCCTCTTTACAACAGTCCTGGGAGGTGGTTGTGGGGGTCTGCGGGCAGGGGGCTTATCAGAATCTGAAAGCCCCCTTTCACAGGGGGCCCCCAGATCCTTGCCCCCCGTGTGAATGAGTATGGGGTAAAATATACCCCTACTCATTCACCAAAAAAGTGTCCAAAAAATAAAAACACAATTCCTACAGTGCCTTGCGAAAGTATTCGGCCCCCTTGAACTTTGTGACCTTTTGGCACATTTCAGGCTTCAAACATAAAGATATAAAACTGTAATTTTTTGTGAAGAATCAACAACAAGTGGGACACAATCATGAAGTGGAACAAAATTTATTGGATATTTCAAACTTTTTTAACAAATAAAAAACTGAAAAATTGGGCGTGCAAAATTATTCATCCCCCTTAAGTTAAGGCCACCTTTTGCTGCGATTACAGCTGTAAGTCACTTGGGGTATGTCTCTATCAGTTTTGCACATCGAGAGACTGAAATTTTTGCCCATTCCTCCTTGCAAAACAGCTTGAGCTCAGTGAGGTTGGATGGAGAGCGTTTGTGAACAGCAGTTTTCAGTTCTTTCCACAGATTCTCGATTGGATTCAGGTCTGGACTTTGACTTGGCCATTCTAACAGCTGGATATGTTTCAATGTTTCAAAATGTATCAGATTTTCTTCCAGAATGGTCCTGTATTTGGCTCCATCCATCTTCCCATCAATTTTAACCATCTTCCCTGTCCCTGCTGAAGAAAAGCAGGCCCAAACCATGATGCTGCCACCACCATGTTTGACAGTGGGGATGGTGTGTTCAGGGTGATGAGCTGTGTTGCTTTTATGCCAAACATAACGTTTTGCATTGTTGCCAAAAAGTTCGATTTTGGTTTCATCTGACCAGAGCACCTTCTTCCACATGTTTGGTGTGTCTCCCAGGTGGCTTGTGGCAAATTTTAAACAACACTTTTTATGGATATCTTTAAGAAATGGCTTTCTTCTTGCCACTCTTCCATAAAGGCCAGATTTGTGCAGTATACGACTGATTGTTGTCCTATGGACAGAGACCCCCACCTCAGCTGTAGATCTCTGCAGTTCATCCAGAGTGATCATGGGCCTCTTGGTTGCATCTCTGATCAGTCTTCTCCTTGTATGAGCTGAAAGTTTAGAGGGACGGCCAGGTCTTCGTAGATTTGCAGTGGTCTGATACTCCTTCCATTTCAATATTATCCCTTGCACAGTGCTCCTTGGGATTTTTTAAAAATTTAAAGCTTAAAGTTTAAAGCTTGGGAAATCTTTTTGTATCCAAATCCGGCTTTAAACTTCTCCACAACAGTATCTCGGACCTGCCTGGTGTGTTCCTTGTTCTTCATGATGCTCTCTGCGCTTTAAACGGACCTCTGAGACTATCACAGTGCAGGTGCATTTATACGGAGACTTGATAACACACAGGTGGATTCTATTTATCATTAGTCATTTAGGTCAACATTGGATAATTCAGAGATCCTCACTGAACTTCTGGAGAGAGTTTGCTGCACTGAAAGTAAAGGGGCTGAATAATTTTGCACGCCCAATTTTTCAGTTTTTTATTTGTTAACAAAGTTTGAAATATCCAATAAATTTCGTTCCACTTCATGATTGTGTCCCAGTTATTGTTGATTCTTCACAAAAAATTACAGTTTTATATCTTTATGTTTGAAGCCTGAAATGTGGCAAAAGGTCGCAAAGTTCAAGGGGGCCGAATACTTTCGCAAGGCACTGTATATTAAAAATAAAAAAAATGATGCTCTCCCATATAGATCCATCATCAATCATGATGCCCAGCACCACCGCTGGATCAGAAAAAAAAAAAAAAAAGCTCTGCTCCTGACGTCGCCTGGTGGTCCCGCCCCTAAGCTATTTAGGAACTGTCACATGGCAGAGCAAGTGGATAGCATTAGCCTTTATCGCAAACTGGGCTTTTTTTTTGCTTTTTTTGGTCCTGCGGTGGCGGCAGGCATCATGATTGAGGATGGAGGAATTGTCAAAAACTGTGTCTGTGTTTTTATTTCTTTTTGACACTTTTTGGTGAATGGGTAGGGGTACAATGTACCCCATACTCATTCACATGAGGGAGGGGCCGGGATATAGGGGCCATCTTGTTAAAGAGGGCTTCCAGATTCCGATAATCCCCCTGCCCCAAAGCACCCCCCCCATGTTGAGGGCATGTAGCCTGGTATAGTACAGGGGGGCGCACACTGCCCCCCCCCCCTTTTCCTGGCCTGCCAGGCTGCAAGCTTGGTAAGGGGTTGGTATGGTTTTGTGGGGATTGCATGGCATTTTTTAAAAAAAATGTGGACATTGGAGTTCCCCTCAAAATCCATACCAGGGGCCTTTTTTTAATTGTGGTGTGGAGTTCCTCTTAAAATATGTACCAGACCTGAAAGAGCCTGGTATGCACTGGGGGGCCTGTGCACTTATTTATTTATTTTTTTCAGATTTAATTTGTTTTCAAAACTGATCTGATGTGCGATTTAGATGTCTTCTCATAGAAGGCAATAGCCTGGAATTCACATCTGAACTGCATTGCAGTGCTCAAACAATGCACAGGACTCTTTGCACTGCACATATGTGAACCGGCTCCATAGAAAGTGTGGTTCAAAAGGCACCTTCAGTAAGCTCATTCTAGGTTTTCCTAGCACTTGGATAATTTTACCCCTATGACATTCTTTAAGGTGAACCATTCTTTAAGGTGAACCATTCACCAAACATACAGGTTATTGGTGCCTCCATATTTCAATCCATCAGCTGTTTCAAATACACCAATTCTGTCTTCAAAATCTTCAGACCAAACAGTCTAAGCAAAATTTACATTTTTGTCAAAGATAATTTGTAAACAATTTAATGAACCTTTTTCCATGACAGCTGATCAATGCATAGGACAATGACATGTAACTATTACAAGGAAGGGCAAAGGGATCTTTCACGTGTAGGCTGTGATTGGCAGCCTGGATCCATTTTCTGTTTGCTGTGTGAGAGCAAAGATTGGGTACATAGTAGAGGGGGGATGGATCTCTGAGCAAAGATGGGGGAGAGCTTAATTTACTGATTTATAAGCAAGATTAGTAGCAGTTTCTGTAAATTCTGGCAAAGGAAAAGATTGCATTAGGTTTGCATTAAAATCATATGGTTGCAATGCACTTAGAGTGTACTAAGAAAATCACCAGACCAAGCTCCAACACACAGGACACATGGCAGCCATACTGGGTTGTATTACCATTGTTTATCATCTGATGTACAGAAAATTTTATAACCACATTTGCATCTTCAGGTTTATTCCCCAGCAAATGTACATGTGACCACCATCTCATTTTGCAGTCCAACATAATAATTGTTCCTAAAGTTTTATTCTAAGTTTAATTTCTTGAAAGAGATTGATTATGTTTATGCAATATCTAAGTGAACTACAAATACAAGAAGACATTTTTAAAATCTGTTTCTTTTGCATTCTTGTTCAAGCAACACTTCTACTTGACATAATAATTGCACAAATCCAGTGTTTTTGTCATTTTCCCAATAAAATGGTGTTTGAATTAGAAATACCTCTAAATATTTTCAAGCAATAAATATCAACTATCTGCATACACGCTGTCTGCACATTTTATGCAGCCTGAGCTTGGGAGATATATAGTGAATATATAAATATGACGAATGTGAACATAAAGTCTTCCTATGCTTATTAAATTTTTTTCTGCTGAATAGCCTGCAAAGCAAAGCATTTCCCATATACTTCATGGTGCAGCACAAAGGCTGTCTTAAATTAGGTTAGAAGGTCCACTTCAAGGCTTCAGTAGCAGCTGCTTATTTTAGGTTTGCCAACATTAGCTGAAATTGATACTGGAATATAATATATGAGACGTTGTTAGTTCCTTACCAACGCACAGATGAGACAGAGATTAAAGCTAATCTTTCAGCTAGTGCAAACTTTAAGCATAAAAGTCCACATTTTCTGCAGACACCACAGGTTGCTTCCCTTTGTTAACCACAAAGCCTCCTCCATATGCCTCTCAGAAACTAGTTTAATTTTGTTATTTACTAGTTTAGCAGTCAATATGAACATTCTAACTTGCAAAAGTCAGAGAAGTCAGACAAAAGTTGAGCAATAAGGAGTATCAACTCTGACAGTCATACCAAGCCCCCATCCCTAATAAGTATATGGATAAAAAAACAACAAGTTGACACACAACCCCGTGGTCCTAGAATCCAATCGTAGTCATGCTTGTTAATGGGACTTTATGGGGTCTGGTACTTACAGTAAAAACGGCAAGCATATGTAAAATAGTTTGTATTTTTATTCAAAAGAAAATGATTAAAACCACTTCATAATGCAACATGTACAAACAGTATATCATAGTCGAGAAATACAACTGCTGTAAGATGTCCTATGAACTGCCAAGTGTTTCCAGTCACTGCTTCATCAGGAACACAGTAGGCGGTTAGTTCACCTTTACAGGCTTCAAGAAAATAAGAAAAAAGAACATATATCACTATTCTTTACAATCAATATTAGTGTATGGAACATAGCATCATGCCTCTATCAATTATTTATATGCTTACCATACTTCCTAAACATCATCAATTACGTATCGGTCCAACCAGGTGCGCCCCAGAGACATACAGGCCCATGAACCCCAACCGTTACCCATAGGGGACAACAATCGCCCACCCTGGGGACAGGTATATCGATGCAGACTGGACGGTGCTTTGATAAGCGGCAGATATCCCCTGCGGCAGGCACTTGGGATGGGATGATGATAGTTCCCCAACTCCAGCATCTAGACAAACATATATATACATAGAATATGGCTCATTGTTAGATAAAAGTTAATGAAATGTTAATGAAATGTATAGTCAGAGCCCTGTGTGCTCCTCATTTGGTAATGAGCTCATATACTGGCTTCCAAAATATAATTCCAAAAACTATAAAGTTATAAACGTGTAAGTATGTTTCCAAAAATGTAGTATATAAGAGGGGAGAGAGGGTTTTTCTAATGTTTGCCACCAAACTCATGGCAAGCACCTCCTTAAATATACTCAGGTACTTACCAACTAGTACAAAATGGGAAAATTCCCAATAGACTAAGATTTTTAAACAAATTAGGGGAGATATTTGTTCCACTCCAATTATATATATATATATATATATATATATATATATATATATATATATAGGTCCAAGATCACCCCACTCTCACTTGAGCTCCACCGGGACTCTGTCCTAATAGGCCATTCAAATACATTCAATAATCTTAATAGCGAGTGTTAGCCCATTTGTCCCAAGTGCTTGGTCCATACCTGCTGCTGAAGTGCCGCCTAATTCAGTGGTGTGCTGAGAGGAGCCGCACGCTCCCCACTGATAAGCCAGTCCCACCGGAAGTGATGCGCTATATGATGGATATATATTGATATTTGTGGAAAAGGAAGGAAGTGCTTGGCGCTGCCAATATGTATGTAAAGTGAAGCAAATGCGTGTACCTATAATGGGAAATTCTATGTATAAATATCATGAAAATGAAATTGCAATAAATAGAAAAAACAGGAGATACAATGCAATGAATATATAAATAAGTACGTAATGTACTGCTTGCAGGATTGGTTAAAAGAGGTAAAATTCAATCTTGAGGTATAAAACCCTTCCAATAAAGGACAACAGTAAATGAGCATATAATCTATAAGGTAGTGTGAATAAAAAACATAAAAAACGTTTTACAAAGTATATAGATACAACTGGTGCCCTTGAAGTGAGGATTAGAGAGTGACACTGTTAATAGTGCAACACATGTGGTAAGCACCACTATGCAGAAAGGAAAAACTTCTTGTGCCAACCAGCAACAAAAGCGGAAGTGATGTGGTACGCACTCTACATGTTTCGTCGCACTGACGTCATCTGACTCTACATGTTTCGTCGCACTGACGTCATCTGACGATCGGGATGACGTCAGTGCGACGAAACATGTAGAGTGCGTACCGCATCACTTCCGCTTTTGTTGTTTGGTCGGCTTGGGACGCAGATCCGGTCGGGGGAACGCACGCTGTTCACCACTACACCGCCAAGAGAGGACCTTGTGGCTCCTAAGCCATATGAATGATTGTTACTGCTGCTATTTATGTGAGTACCTGATTTTACCTTTGATGCAATAAAGATTGTTAAGCGATATTTCACTATTGGAGGCATTTCTTTATACATGTCCTGGGATGGCTTTTATGGAGCACTAAGGCTGGGATATCCTTACCAATACGCTAAGCAAGTGTGACCCGGGGAATTGGAGTAATTAAAGTGCACCAGAGACCGGACCCCTCTTCCTGGGGAGCGATGCCTAAAATATCGACCTGCGCTTTACCCCTGTGTGGGGAGCTTGTTCTTGTAAGCTCGGTATTTACTAGAAAGAGGAGCACTGGGTCCACGGGACAGGGGAGCACCGGACTTTTCACCCTATAACTACCCACCCCGCGGCACCTGGGATATTGGCACTTTATTATAATTTTGGACTGGCAAAATTGTATACGCTTTTGGGGACTCTTTCTTTTTTTGCACTTTTTTGTGCATTTTTTGACCACATATTCTTGTACATTTCATCTAGTGGCACGCCATTGTTTTGGATGTACCCTATATAAGGACACATATCCATCTTTGAGTTTTTATATTTTATATTTCATTATTCATTTTTTTCTAGCTTTCAACCACTTTTCTTATTGGTGCACTGTAACCTTTTTACCTGTGTACCCCACTAGGTTCTTTGAGCCCTATGGGACTTAGACCACTGTGGACCAATATTTTCAGCACCTGACACTTTATTTATTAAGGCATTTTTAATCAACACCTTTGAGCCATTTTTCTCACTCTTTTTATTTATTTCACTTTGCACTTTATCTAACATCTACTGCACATTGACAGATTATACGGCTCATTTCACATTAAATTGCACATCTATGTATTTAATAGCTGGTTGGCACAAGAAGTTTTTCCTTTCTGCATAGTGGTGCTTACCACATGTGTTGCACTATTAACAGTGTCACTCTCTAATCCTTGCTTCAAGGGCACCAGTTGTATCTATATACTTTTTAAAAAGTTTTTTATGTTTTTTATTCACACTACCTTATAGATTATATGCTCATTTACTGTTGTCCTTTATTGGAAGGGTTTTATACCTCAAGATTGAATTTTACCTCTTTTTACCAATCCTGCAAGCAGTACATTACGTACTTATTTATATATTCATTGCATTGTATCTCCTGTTTTTTCTATTTATTGCAATTTAATTTTCATGATATTTATACATAGAATTTCCCATTATAGGTACACGCATTTGCTTCACTTTACATACATATTGGCAGCGCCAAGCACTTCCTTCTTTTTCCACATATATTGTATAATCTCTTGTAGGTTATATTCCGAAGTGGGCTGCAGCCAATCGGATCACATTTACATTTGCAATTTCCCCTACCACCTTTTTCTCTATCCTAAGCGCGGATTCCCTTTTGTTTTTCACTCATATATTGATATTTATATAATTGACTATTTTTATCATTCATGTATTGATGTATAATATGTTACGTATTTGTGTCAACAGGTGCCCCGCGGACATCAATTCATGCACCTGGATTTGGTTCAGGCTCGGGCGCAAAGCAGGGACAGGATCTTGCATGAGGTCTGGGTCCCTTCCTGGTCACTTGACCAGGATCGCCGGGCATCTTAGTGGTTAAGCTTATGCTGGCCTGCTAACGATGTCTTACGTGGTCAATATGTGCCCGCACCAGAAGTGATGCCGTCGGACCCACATCACTTCCGGTGGGACCGGCTTATCAGTGGGAAGCGGGCAGAGGACGCCGGCAGTGGCTCCTCTCAGCACACCCAGGGTGGGCACTTGTTGCCCCCTATGGGTGATAGTTGGGGTTCTTGGGCCTATATATCTCTGGGGGAGCACCTGGTTGGAATGGGAAACCGAATGGGAGGAATGGGAAACCGATGATGGACAGTGCAAAGGAGAGTATCCTGGCCAGGATTGTCACAAGGATATGAGCCAAAGGCTAGTTCAGGGAGGAGAGGGAGAAGGGGAGGGGAGGGATGCAAGTAGCAAAGCACAGGAGACTAGTAGATCAGGGGGGGCCGGATGGTCCGGATATCAAGAAAGATCAAGAAGTGGGGGGAAGGAGAAAGTACAGGGATCATGGGGGGATAGTAAGTCAGCCCTTATAGGGTAATTGCATAGTACCTCTATCCTGTGTGCTCAGGTCGGCTGGTAACCGCTGCTGCTGCGAGCTGAATGTGTCCCTGGGGACCGAAGGGATGGATGAGTCTCTGCTGCTCCACTGATGTGTGTGCTGATTTTAGCTCTTGTCCTGGCTCTCTTGTGGGTGAGTGATTCCAGTGGTCCTGTAGGTTCTGGTTGTCCTGGTCAGGGTCCTTGTGCTGTCCTGTTGGAGTCTGTGTTGGCCTTTGGATCAGGCAGTGAGGTACAGTGGCGGGTAGACAGATTGCTGCTGTCTGTAGAGCCGCTGGTTACTGTTTTCCCTCATGCTGCTGCAGGGATCCGCCCATTAATGTCCGGGTGCAGGTAGTGTCACGTCGTCTACATGTTTCGTCTGGACGTGATAAGACAAGTCCTGCCAGCTATTTAACAGATCATGGACAGCACAGAGGCTGCCCTGTTCAATTAGTTGATTAGATCTGGCTGATCTGTTGCTTGTATATCATTAAATGTAACTAGGGTTGAGCGAACACGGACTGTATTATTCGTGTTCGTACTGAATAATTGGATTTTTGTTACCCAAACACGGACCCGAAAACTTTACTGTATATTCGGGTAAAAATCCGTGTTCGGTCGTTTTATTTCCGGGTTTTGCATGCTTTGGTGCGCTTTTCATGGCGGGCTTTCAACAGCCAATCAACAAGCGTTTAACTGGTGTGCCTAAGCCATCCCAGCCATGCCTGCAAATGTATCAGTAGCTGTGATTGGCCGTCTGAAGCATGTGACCAAGTCTTTATAAGTTCGAGGCAGCGCCGCTGCGGCGTCATTCTGCTGTTTAGTTCAGGGAGAGAGCACACATCAACGTGCTGCCTGCTGATTAGGGACAGACAGGAAAAAAAAAACATTTGTGTCTGGATAGAATTGAGGGACAGGTCGGAGTGTGTTAGGCAGGGCGAGTTGTAGGCATTTTAGGGAGAGAGTCTGCTGATTTTTAGGGTCAGTGTGTTCTACAAACTACAATCGATATTGCTGTGTGGGGTGGGGTTTGCAGTGACCGATCTACGATCTTAGCAATCCTTTTAGGGAGAGAGTCTGCTGATTTTAAGGGTCAGTGTGTTCTACAAACTACAATCGATATTGCTGTGTGGGGTGGGGTTTGCAGTGACCGATCTACGATCTTATCAATCCTTTTAGGGAGAGAGTCTGCTGATTTTTAGGGTCAGTGTGTTCTACAAACTACAATCGATATTGCTGTGTGGGGTGGGGTTTGCAGTGACCGATCTACGATCTTAGCAATCCTTTTAGGGACAGAGTCTGCAGATTTTTAGGGTCAGACAGTGTGTTCTACAAACTACAATCGATATTGCTGTGTGGGATGGGGTTTGCAGTAACCGATCTACGATCTTATCAATCCTTTTAGGGAGAGAGTCTGCTGATTTTTAGGGCCAGTGTGTTCTAAAAACTACAATCGATATTGCTGTGTGGTGTGGGATAGGAGATAGGCAGGTGTCAGTGGTCCACATCCATTTTGCTGTGTGTGGGCTGCAGTGAACACAATCTTTTTGGGGTGCAGTGAACACAATCTTTTTGGGGTGCAGTGAACACAATCTTTTTGGCCCACTGAGGAGGAGGGAGAAAAGTATTTTTCTATCAGGCACTGTGTGCAGCATTTTTCCTTCAGCTGTGCTGTGCTGAGTGACTGATCATACACTGCTGTGTTCAGTTCACATGTGCTAATATTGAGTGGTTTCAGAAATCATACACTTTTTTTCTATTCCACTATTCAATATACAGCCTTGGGTTAAAAAAAATTAAATTGTGGCCTGCAGCAGAGCTGAATGATATTTGGGGTTTTTGGGGTTCATCTCATACTTCTGAAGATTTGAGGGTGCTGCCTGTTCCATACTCCTCCTACTCCTCATTCAGCTTTTTAGGGGTACAAACAATAGTAATTGGGGCCTAGTGTGGTTTTGTACGTGTGAGATACATAAACTTTTTTTGATCATATTTCCTATTCCGCTATTCAATAAAAACCTTTGGGGATCAATTAAATTGTGGGATAGTTTGTGTTGGTACGTGTGAGATCCACCTTTCCAAGTTTTTCAAGTTTTTGGGGTTCATCTCATACTTCTGAAGATTTGAGGGTGCTGCCTGTTCCATACTCCTCCTACTCCTCGTTCAGCCTTTTAGGGGTACAAACAATAGTAATTGGGGCCTAGTGTGCTTCTGTACGTGTGAGATACATAAACTTTTTTTGATCATATTTCCTATTCCGCTATTCAATAAAAACCTTTGGAGATCAATTAAATTGCGGGATAGTTTGTGTTGGTACGTGTGAGATCCACCTTTCCAAGTTTTTGGGGTTCATCTCATACTTCTGAAGATTTGAGGGTGCTGCCTGTTCGTAGTTTGCATATTTGACTGTCAGATACACCCGTGCGATACTGTTGTTGTTTTGTTCCGCTATTCAATAAACACCTTTCTAGGGCAAGATCATAAATTACAGAAATATGAGGAGACCGTCCAATGGGGGCCGTGGCCTGGGTCGTGGTGCTGCTGGTAGAGCTCCTGTTGCAAGGAGAGGACGTGGTCGATCTGTGCCAGCTACACGCACAAGTGAAACACTTTCCTCAAGTGTTAGTAGGCGACAGAACCTGCATCAGTATTTGGTAGGGCATCATACGCCTCTAGAAGTGATGAGGCCAGAACACAGAGAGGCGATAGTAGATTGGTTTGCTGCTGACAGTGCCTCCAGATCCTTCACATTGTCTCCCACCCAGTCTACTGCAGAAAGGTCAGAGTTGGCACCTGCAGGCGATGTCCAACCGTCTTTCACCTCACCCCCTTGCAAATCAGGCAAGCAGTCTGAGCCCCAAGCCATACAGCAGTCTCTTGTTTTTTTTGAGGACTCTGTCAGCAGGGTTTCCCAGGGCCATCCACCTAGCCCTGCCCCAGAAGTGGAAGAGATTGAGTGCAGCGATGCCCAACCACTCATTTCTCAAGATGAGTACATGCAAGGACCATCGCAGCACGTCTCCGATGATGACGAAACGCAGGTGCCAACTGCTGCGGCGTTCAGCATTGTGGAGACCGACAAGGAGGGCAGGGGTGAAGACTGGGTGGAAGATGATGTGGAGGACGATGAGGTCCTCGACCCCACATGGAATGAACGTCATGCAGGTGACCGGAGTAGTTTGGAGGAAGAGGCGGTGGTCGCACAGAGCCACCAGCACAGCAGAAGAGGGAGCAGGGTGCAGAAGCGGAGCGCCCGTGCCCTAGACACTACGCCCGCTACTGCCCAACGCAGCAAGGGAACGAGCGCACCAAAGTCAGCTCAAAGGAGTTCTCTAGCGTGGAAGATCTTTAGAAAATGTGCTGATGACAGGACACGAGTGGTTTGCACCCTGTGCAATCAGAGCCTGTAGAGAGGCATAAACCTTCTCAACCTGAGCACAACCTGCATGATCAGGCATCTAAGTGCAAAGCACGAGCTGCAGTGGAGTAGACACCTTCAAAACCAAGAAACGTCTTTGGCTCATCCTGCTTCCTCTTCTGCTGCAGTCTCGGCCGCTCCAGCCACATCTGTAGTGATACCGGCACCTGCCACCCCGCAAACAGAGGATCTGTCAGCAACACCACCACCTGGGTCACCAACCATCTCCACAATGTCCCATGGAAGCGTTCAGCTTTCCATCTCCCAAACACTTGAGAGGAAGAGGAAGTACCCCCCTACCCACCCGCGATCCCTGGCCCTGAATGCCAGCATTTCAAAATTCTTGGCCTTTGAAATGCTGTCATTCCATCTGGTGGAGACGCACAGTTTTAAAAACCTTATGTCGGTGGCTGTCCCACAGTACGTCGTGCCCAGCCGCCACTACTTTTCCAGGCAAGCAATCCCTTTCCTGCACAACCAAGTGGGGGAAAAAATCAGGTGTGCACTGCGCAACGCCATCTCTGGCAAGGTCCACCTAACTAACGATACGTGGACCAGTAAGCACGGTCAGGGGCGTTATATCTCCCTAACGGAACACTGGGTAAATGCAGTGGTGGATGGGCCTGAGGCGGATAGCAATTTGGCGCATGTCCTTCCACCACCGAGGATTGCAGGGCGCTTCATTTTGCCTCCTGTTCCTAACTCCTCCTACTCCGCTTCCCCATCCTCTACCGCCTCCTCATCCGGACAGCGTAACACCTTCACCACCAACTTCAGCACGGCCAGGGGTAAACGACAGCAGGCAGTTTTAAAACTTGCCTGTTTGGGGGACAAACCACACACCGCGCAGGAGTTGTGGAGGAGCATGGAACAGCAGACAAATGAGTGGTTGCTGCCAGCGATAACGGGCGAAATCTCATAGCAGCTCTGGGCCTAGCCGGTTTGATGCACATCCCTTGCCTGGCGCATGTGCTGAATTTGGTGGTGCAGAGGTTCCTTAAAAACTACCCCGATATGTCAGAGCTGCTGCAGAAAGTGCGGGCCGTCTGTGCGCACTTTCGGCGTTCTCACCCTGCTGCTGCTCGCCTGTCAGCGATGCAGCGTAACTTCGGCCTTCCCGCTCACTGCCTCATATGTGACGTGCCCACAAGGTGGAACTCCACCTTGCACATGCTGGAAAGACTGTGCGAGCAGCAGCAGGCCATAGTGGAGTTTCAGCTGCAGCACGCACGCGTGAGTCGCTCTGCGGAACAGCACCACTTCACCACCAATAACTGGGCCTCCATGCGAGACCTGTGTGCCTTGTTGCGCTGTTTTGAGTACTCCACCAACATGGCCAGTGCCGATGACGCCATTCTCAGCTTAACTATCCCACTTCTATGCCTCCTTGAAAAAACAATTTGGGCGATGATGGAAGAGGATGTGGCACAGGATGAGGAGGAGGAGGAGGAGGATGAAGAGGTAACATTTCCAAGGCTTTCAGGGCAGTCATTCGCAAGGGGCTCCGAGGGTGGGTTCCTGCACACACAAACGCCAGGGACACAATTGTCCAGCAGGGGCACAGTTCTGGAGGATGAGGAGGAGGAGCTGGAGGAGGAGATGGAAGCATGTTCACAGCAGGGTGGCACCCAGGCCAGCTCATGGCCATCACTGGTGCGTGGCTGGGGGGATACAGAGGACACGGACGATACACCTCCCACAGAGGACAGCCTTTCGGTGCCTCTAGGCAGCCTGGCACACATGAGCGATTACATGCTGCAGTGTCTCCACAACGACCGCCGAGTTGCCCACATTCTAACTTGTGCTGATTACTGGGTGGCCACGCTGCTGGATCCCCGTTACAAGGACAACGTACCTTCTTTAATTCACTCACTGGAGCGTGATCGCAAGATGCGCGAGTACAAGCGCACGCTGGTAGACGCCATGCTGCTGGCATTCCCACCTGACAGCGGGGCCACAGTGGAAGCACAAGGCAGAGGAGGAGGAGGAGGAGGAGGAGGAGGAAGAGGTCACCAACGCAACCAGGGCACCGCCAGCACCTCAGAAGGCAGGGTTAGCATGGCCGAAATGTGGAAAAGCTTTGTCAGCACGCCACAACAAACAGCAGCACCAGCAGCTCATATGGAACGTCTTAGCAGGAGGCAGCATTTCACCAACATGGTGGAGCAGTATGTGTGCACACGCCTAGACGTACTGAATGAGGGGTCTGTCCCCTTCAACTTCTGGGTCTCCAAGTTGGGCACATGGCCTGAGCTTGCCCTTTACGCCTTGGAGGTGCTGGCGTGCCCTGCAGCCAGTGTATTATCTGAACGGGTATTTAGCACGGCTGGGGGCGTTATCACAGACAAGCGCAGCCGCCTGTCCAGAGACAATGTGGACAAGCTCACGTTCATTAAAATGAACCAGGCATGGATCCCACGGGACTTTTCCGTACCTTGTGCAGAATAGCGATGGATACCGACCTTACCCAGCCATTGTTCCATTTTTGCTCTTTCTCACTCTTTTGGGGTGTACCCTCATTTAAAATTTGTGAAAAGAAGCAGTGTTGGCTACCTCGTCCTCCTCAGGGCCAGATTAACGTAGGGGCTATTGGAGCTGCAGCTCCAGGCGCCTACCTTTTATATAGGCCCCGGGTTGGCCATATTCACTGTTACCGCTCTTCTGTCACTTGTAAACACAGAAGTCTGGCTTCTATGCTCGCTTCCCCAGGCAGCTATCTCAGAACCTCCCCACACAGCACGAAGGCCGGACAAGGAGGGACAGTTGCCGATGCATGGATGTGTTTATGGGCTTCAGAGACAGCATCCCATGTGGAATTAGGCATGCATGGCTACACCCTTCCTCCTCTGGGTGCATGCCAAGGCACGGCCCTTAAGGCCCTTCAAAATACTCAGCACCAAGCCCATGATGCTCTTAATCCGGCCCTGGTCCTCCTCCACCGCCGCTTCCACCTACACCGCCCATAGGTGTGCGCAGCCTATTGCATTAGGGTGTGCACCCCAAAGTTTAAATACACATGCATGTGTTTGCCTACATGTACATGGCCCCGATACATTACTCTCCCTGCTGGCAAAGTGAAATAGAGCAGAGCAGGTCCGAGGGAGATCTTTCCCATCTCCTCACTGGCAAACAGAGCGATAATGCTAATGTGCCCTAGGTGATTAGGGTGTGCCCAGGTACACCCGGCACACCCTGTGCGCACGCCTATGACACCGCCACATCCACCACCACCTCAACCTCCCTCCTACTCCATATGGGCCTCGTCCTTCAGAGATGAAGAACATTGTTTTATTTTTCTGTTTTTTTTTTTTTGTTTTAAGTTATTTCCCTATCCACATTTGTTTGCAGAGCACTTGCCATGCTCTTAACAACGTTTTGCTGCCATTTGCAGCACTCTAGCCCTTTCCATTGGTGTTTTAGAGCCATTTTAGTGGCTGAAAGTTCGGGTCCCCATTGACTTCAATGGGGTTCAGTGTCCGGGAAAAGTTCGGCAAAAGTCCAGGACACGGACCCGGACTTTTTTTTAAAGTTCGGCCGAACCCGCAGAACACGGACATCCAGGTGTCCGCTCAACTCTAATTGTAACGACTAATAATGCATAGTGGATATATTGAAAGTATTGAGAGAGTACACCATGGCTTAGTTTGAGGGGGAGGTAGCAATGTTCCAATGGAGTAGAACATGCTGTTTACAAACAACACTAAAAAAACAGATTGGCTTTGGGGAGTTAATGAGTATACATATACTTTTTCATTGTGAGTAAAGATATGTTGCCAATTTGTGTTTGGAGACACCATGAAGGTGTATTGGGAGTTTGGAAATTCATTAGCAGTTAAGGTATCAAATTTGGCTGGGTGTATAAATCAAGGGGATGAAATGGGAGTCAATGGAGGACAAAGGAGGGTTTTTTTTTTTATACAAGAGTGGATATATAAAAAAAAAATATTACATACAGAATCATATACAGGGGGAAAGAGGAAGTTTCTGATTAGTGTCAGTATCTATGGTGACCATGATGGCAGCGTAGAGAGGAAATGCATGTCCTGTGGTAGTGCGTCCACCAGTTTAAGGTAAAGAGTTGGCTGGGGGTCGTTGGTGACTACGGGGTACTTTCAGGGGTTTAAAAAGACCTGTAAGTTTAGTTCTAGGTTCAGCCCATGCGGTGCAAGGGATTTCAACATAAAAATCCACCATTTTTCTTTTTGGAGTAAAATCCGATTGAAGTCGCCTCTTTGTTGGGACAAATGGAATTTATAGATCCCTTTTATTTTCATCCCATTGAGGTCTCCGTTGTGGAATTAAGTGAAATGAATGGCTAGTGGTTTTTCTGGGTCTTTCTTTTGTATTTCCCTCATGTGTTCTCTGATTCGGATGCAAAGTTGTCTTTTCGTTTTTCCTATATACATTTTGTTGCATGGGCAGGTCAGCATACAGGTGACCCTTGTGGTTGCGAAATGAATGAGGTCTCTGATATAGAATTCTTTTGTGTTCTGTGAATCATAGAAAGTGTCTGTTCTTTCTACGTATGGGCACATTTGACATTTCCCGCATGAGAACATGCCTTTGGACCTTGGAAATTTTGAAAACCATGTGTCTTCCGATGATTTAATTAATTCATACTGTGTCAGCATGTCTCCTAGGTTTTTTGTTCTTCGGGCAACAAGTTTTGGTTCTGGGCCCACTATTTCGGCCAGGCCTGGGGTGTTGGTGAGAATGCCCCAGTGTTTTTTCAGTATTGTGTGTACCTCGTCCCATTGTTAGCCAAATTGCGTAATTATTCTCGTTGGAGTCGGGCCAGTGTTCATATCTTTGGATGGATCATCGGTCCTGAGGAGGCTCTTTCTTGGGCGTGTGGCTACTTTTTTCCAGGCTCTTTTAAGTTGGTTATGGGAATATCCTCTTTCCCTAAACCGTGTGTACATTTCTTTCCGTTCTTTAAAGTAGTCTGACGCATGTGTGCAATTGCGTTTGATGCAAAGGAATTGTCCAACCGGGATCCCATTTTTGAGCCATGTAGGGATATAGCTGTCGGGTCTTAGCAGGGTGTTTGCTGCCATGTCCTTTCTGTAAGTTCTGGTAATTAGTCTATTGTCTTCAATGGAAATCCATAAATCAAGGAAAGAGATCCGGTTTTGGTCATAGGTGTATGTTAACCGAATGTTCCGGTCATTGGTGTTTAGGTCTTTCAAGAATTCATGGAGGTCATCAATACTCCCCTTCCAGACTACCAGGATGTCATCTAGATACCTCAGCCATGTGTGAATGTGGCTGAGGTACAGGGGCATCCGGTATACCACCTCTTCTTTCCACAGGCCCAGGTGTAGGCAGGCATAAGAGGGGGCCCAGGAAGCTCCCATGGAAGTGCCTTTTATCTGTTGATAATATTTCGACAAGAACTGGAAGCAGCTATTTTCCAAGGAAAATGACAACAGCTTTTCAATGAATTTGTTTTGAGCTCCACATTGTGGATAGTATGTGTCAAGGAATCTTGCCACTGCTTCCAAGCCCCAGACGTGGGGAATTGAGGTGTAAAGTGACTTGACGTCTATTCCGACCAGCCATGCTTTCAGCACACACATCAGTGGAGCAGCGGAGACTCATCCATCCCTTCGGTCCCCAGGGACACATTCAGCTCGCAGCAGCGCCGGTTACCAGCCGACCTGAGCACACAGGATAGAGGTACTATTCAATTACCCTATAAGGGCTGACTTACTATCCCCCCAGGATCCCTGTACCTTCTCCTTCCCCCCACTTCTTGATTTTTCTGGATATCCTGACCATCTAGGCCCCCCCCCTGATCTACTAGCAACTGTCTTCTGTGCTTAGCTACTTGCCTCCCTCCCCCTCTCCTCCCTGAAATAGCCTTTGGCTCATATCTTTGTGACAATCCTGGCCAGGATACTTTTCTTTGCATTGTCCATCCTCGGTTTCCCATTCCTCCCTTGCTTACCTACTACTACATAGGAGGAACCTGTGCACTGTAGCCAGTACTGGCATACACAATTCATTCATGCAAGGTTGACACTGTCATCGCCTTCCCCTTGATCTCCCTACATACTATTTGTAACATAACCTCCACACTTGGCTATCAGCCAGCGGGATCCCCCGGACAGTGCCATCCCCCCCATTGGACGTCCGTTTGTTTAATTGTTTAGATTATTATTATTGTGTATATGTTCACCATGCATAACATTATTTGCTTGTCACCCCCACTGGGTCACATTCACTATTAATAACTTTATTATTGTGTTTAATGTATCACATAGGTTACCGCATCACCGCCATTACTCAATGTAAAGCACCACATACTGTACCTCTGCACTTCCATGTCTGAACCTTAATTGTTACTTGAATTTATTTATAACCAAAATAAATAAAATTTATTTTGAACTAACTGCCCTGCGGTTTCATTCTGTCCATCCCTCAAAGGCTCTCTTTTCTGTCCACTGGCCTTTCCCAGTACACTTTATATGCATATGTTCCATACAATAATATTAATTATACAGAATGGTGATATATGTGCTTTTTTCTTATTTTCTTGCAGCCTGTAAAGGTGAACTAACCGCCTACTGTGTTCCTGATGAAGCAGTGACTGGATACACCAGTCTGCGAAACATGTAGAATTGGCAGTTCATAGGACACCTTACAGCAGTTTTATTTCTCGACTATGATATACTGTTTGTACATGTTGCATTATGAAGTGGTTTTAATCATTTTCTTTTGAATAAAAATACAAACTATTTTACATATGCTTGCCGTTTTTACTGTAAGTACCAGACCCCATAAAGTCCCATTAACAAGCATGACCACGATTGGATTCTAGGACCACGTGGTCATGTGTCAACTTGTTGTTTTTTATCCATAAGTCAGACAAAGGTTAAAAAAGCAAAGTTTGTTTCAGAGCAGCACACAGAGGTGACTTTTTTGGATGAAGTAAAAATATGCATTTTGTTATATCTGCTACTAGACAAGACTTTTACTTGAATAACTAAAAATATAACTGTTATGAAAATACAGCGCAATCTCAACTCATCTGTGAATAACCAACATTGCTTCTACATAAAAAAATCTTTAAGTATCGTGAGTAAGGATCGATACAAAGTGACTAAATGAAAAATTAAAAAAACTGATTTAAAATAAAAAAAAAAGTGAAATAAACATGTATCTATTACAACATGTTCAAAGGAAAAACGTCTCCAGTGATTTTCAATTGATTGTAAAAAATAAACAAACAAATGAATCTTGCCATCTCTGTGAGGGATAATACACGTAATCAGTCCAAAGGATCAACGGATAATCCTACCAACTCTGTGTGAGATAATCAACTAAAAAAACAGGTGCTCAAAAAGACTCCACCATCAGTGATTCCTAGAAGCTCACCTCCAGCTTTGACTCCTATTTCACCAGAGAGTCAAAGAATGCTGTTCCCCGTTAGGGATAGTCAAGCTCTGAATGGATGGATGTATCAGGATCCCAGTTTTTCCTCCTGCTTTGACTCCTGTTTCACCAGAGAGTCACAGAACACTGTTCCCCATTAGGGATAATCAAACTCTGAATGGATGGATGGATGTCTCTGAATGTATCAGGATTCCAGTTTTTCCTCCTGCTTTGACTCCTGTTTCACCAGAGAGTCACAGAAGGCTGATCCCCATTAGGGATGGTCAAACTCTGAAGGAATGGATGGATGGATGTATCAGGATCCCAGTTTTTCCTCATATATAATGGTCCACCATAGGGAGAAAAAAACAATATATCTAGTGCTCTCTGTAAAAACGTTTATTAACACACAAATGAAAAGAGCTCACTCACATAATGTAGCACTAAGCCGTGCCAGCTGTAATATGCTCCTAGTATACATCCACTGGCTTTTAGCCATAAAAATAGGTAATGTCATGGGTACAGCCAAATGTCAGCTCATGCCTTCAGATGTGTTCTGTTCTCAAACAAACTTCTTTAGTGCAAGAAGTTCAATTCAGAATGCAGAATGCTTGTTTTTGTTCCCTATGGTGGACCATTATATATGAGGAAAAACAGGGATCCTGATACATCCAGAGACATCCATCCATCCATTCACAGTTCGATCATCCCTAATGGGTAACAGTGTTCTGTGACTCTCTGGTGAAACAGGAGTCAAAGCAGAAGGAAAAACTGGGATCCTGATACACCCAGAGACATCCATCCATTCAGAGTTTGAACATCCCTAATGGGGAACAGCGTTCTTTGACTCTCTGGTGAAATAGGAGTCAAAGCTAGAGGTGAGCTACTAGGAATCACTGGTGGTGGAGTTTTTTGAGCACTTGTTTTTGAGTTGATTATCTCACACAGAGGTTGTAGAATTATCCGTTGATCCTTTGGACTAATTACGTTTATTATCCCTCACAGAGGTGGCAGGATTACTTTGTTTATTTTTTGGATCTATTGAATATCACTGGAGACTTTTTCTTTGAAAATGTAGTAATAGATACATTGTATGTTTATTTCACTTGGAGTTTTTTTTATTTAGTCACTTTGTATCGATCCTTACTCACGCTACTTAACCGGTTGCCGACCGCCGAAAGTACATATACTGCGGCGGTCAGCCCCGGCCAGGCAAAGTGACACCTCCGTGCGTGTGACCGGCGGACCTGATGTCCGCTGGTCACTCGCGATCGTCCACTGTGAAGGGAGAAAGGCAGGCGGCTGATGTAAACAAAGCCGCCTGTCATTCTTCCCTGTGTAGAAGCACGCCCCTAGGGACACACTTAACCCCTCCCTCTCCAATAAAGGTAACCCCTTCCCTGCCAGTGTCATTTTTACAGTAACAGTGCATATGTATAGCACTGATTACTGTAGTAATGTCACTGGTACCCCCAAAAGTGTCAAAAATGTCAGTTAAGGGTCCGATCTGTCCGCTGCAATGTCGCAGTCCCGCAAAAAAATTTCAGATCGCCGCCATTACTCGTTAAAAAAAAAAAACAACAAAAATGACAAAAATCTTTCCCTTAGTTAGTAAACGCAATAACTTTTGCGCAAACCAATCCCTGCCAGTGTCATTTTTACAGTAACAGTGCATATGTATAGCATTGATTACTGTAGTAATGTCACTGGTACCCCCAAAAGTGTCAAAAATGTCAGTCAAGGGTCCGATCTGTCCGCCGCAATGTCGCAGTCCCGCAAAAAAATCGCAGATCGCCGCCATTACTCGTTAAAAAAACCCACCAAAAATGACAGAAATCTTTCTGTCATTTAGTAAACGCAATAACTTTTGCGCAAACCAATCAAAATACGCTTATTGTGATTTTTTTTACCAAACATATGTAGCAGAAAACAAATTTGCCAAAAATGTAAAAAAAATTTTGATTTTTACATTTTTTTGGGGGGGGGGGGAATTTCATATAAAAAAATGTGAAAAATATTGTTATTTTTGCAAAATTGTCGCTCTTTTTTTGATTATAGCGCATGATCAAAAAATTGCTCAGGTGATCAAATACCACCAAAAGAAAGCTCTATTTGTGGGAAAAAAAGGACATCAAATTTGTTTAGGTACAGCATCGCACGACTGCGCAATTGTCCGTTAAAGTCACGCAGTGCCGAATTGCAAAATACCCCCTGGTCAGGAAGGGGGTAAAATCTTCCGGGGCTTAAGTGGTTAAAGACCTTTTTTATGTAGAAACAATGTTGGTTATTCACAGATGAGTTGAGATTGCGCTGTATTTGCATTACAGTTATATTTATTGGAGTGAAGTGAAAGCACTTTTATATGGGCGGCAATTTAATAATAATAATATTTTTTACACTTGTGCACTAATATTGGGGTAGAGGATATTGTCGGGTTTATATTTTTTAAATTTGGTATTGTGCTGATTAATAATCATTATAATTTGAGTATAACTAAAAATAGATGACAGGTTAATATTAACTTGATGTTCCTTTATCAAAAGGTTAAGCGTACAACATGCATAAAACATTTGGAACAAATGTGGGTCATGATTATTTTAAATACCCACAGTAATTAGTGTCTACTGCAGAGATAATCATGTTATTTAAGGCTATCTCCAGTCAAATTTAGGTGAAAATATTGAACAATTATGTTTATAACATTGGTCAAATACATTAGGTAGCATCAGGCAGGGCCCATAAGAAAATTTACCCCAGCCCGGAAATTCAAAGAATTTAAGCATGGTTTGCTAAAATCTCATATAAGCTATACCATAACAATGTTATTTGGAAAATTAAAAATGGGTGTAATTGCGCGCTATTTTGTGCTATTGAGTGCTCTAAGACTACAAAACATATTAAGTGGATTGCTCACACCTATACACACTCTCTAAATGTGTATTAATGTACAAAATTATTTTCAAAAGTGGTGCTTTCATTAAAATTGGTGATATAAAGATCTTTCAATAGGCACTTTATGTGATGGAATGGCAACACTCTTCCCCTTTCTCCCACAATTTCTTTCCTGTAAATCGCAGTCTGCAACAATTAGAAAATATGTAATGAAAACTAAATACTCATTTAATCCGCCAAGTGATAGAGTGTCAGTAGAATAAATCCAAAATGTTTCATGTTTACAAAGCCCATGGAAAGACCTGTAGTGGATTTTTATGATGTTGGGCAAAATGACGAAGGACGCTGTGTTTTTCCTTCCCTTCCTCTAGAGAATCTCTGATGCTCGCCAAACCTTTGTGGGAGTGGGCAAATTATGCACTGTTTGCATAACCAGTTGCAAGGACAACTAAAACAGTATAATACATGGTCTGAGGAACAATTGTAAAACTCCTCAAACCTGTAAGTTTTACTGGTTGTGGAAAATAGTTGTTTGCCATGTTGTACAAATGCACAAGTTTTGCATAGGGGCTTTTTACATTGATGCATGCTCTGCAGAGGTATTAAGCAAATCCGGGGAGAGGGGGTCCCCAGGTGGGGCTTCAGCTTGCTGGGTGCAATCTTTATTTTTTTAATTAGGGGCATTTCTGTATGTCACATGTGGTTTGTTGGGGAGAAGGAGGTTGAGGGTTGGGTCCTCTAGTAGTATTTGCCAATGTTTTTTAAGGATGAGTTGCATCTTTTTATGTTCTCGGTGGAACTTAGTAGTGAAGCAAACAGATTGAGTGAATGCCTCTTTTTCTTTTTTGGGAGGTTTATTTTCAAGATAATGTGTGTAAGCTTGGTTGATTAAAGATTCTGGGTACCCTTTATCCTTTAAATTTACTCTTTAGGAAGTTGCTTTGTTCCATATAGTCTGTGGTTCTGATACATTTTGTCTAAGTCGACAGAACTGTCCTTTTGGAATGTTGTTCATTTACTTATGACAATGGCAGCTTTTGTAATGCAGTAAGGAATTACCTGTTGTATGTTTGTAATAATTTTTGGCATGAATCTCCTCATCGATGTGATATATTCCAGGTCCATGAAAGTCAATTTTTCCAAATCCACAACATAAGAAAATGACAGTCCACGTGAATTGTCATTACAATAAGTGACAAAATCTTTAACGATTTTGCTAGGGCCATCCCAGATGATCAAAATATCATTTATATATCTCCCATAAAAATATTAGATGTTTGAAAAAAGGCTAACTTGTGCCATATGTACTGGGACTACCAAAGACCCATTGCTAAGCTGGCATAAGAGGGTGCAAAATTTGTGCCCATGGCTGTCCTCCAGACCTGCAAATACAATTGATCATCAAAACTGAAATAGTTATGCGTCGTGCTGGAGCTGCCTCTTCTCACACCCATCTGTGGTGGTCCTGCCCCAAAATCCAAGTTTTTTGGTCTGAAGTTTTAAAGTGGATCCATAAAATCCAAGGCTTTTCCGTACAGAACGACCTGTGGGTGGTGCTATTCCATTGCTATTCCAATAACATAACCGGTGGGCTCCTAAAGCGCTTCATCCCCCCCACCTACTCAGCGCAGCCAAATCTCTTATTCCTTATCATTGGGCTCGGGCCACCACCCCAACAATCTCACAGTGGCTCAAGCGGGTAGACCTAATTTACCAAATGGAAGATCTCACATACTCGCAGAGGGGTCTTTCCTCAATTTCGCATAAAATATGGACTTGCTGGCTCTCCTTCACTTATGCTTCTGAATGCGCTTCCCTCATGGCTCCATCCACTTCCTAACTTGGAACGCTTCCTCTCAGCTTTGAACACATTTCCCTGAGGCCTTTGTTTCAGTCTATGTTCTTACTGATTGGCTTGTTGTATTGTGAATATGCTCAGTTTTTTTCATCTCCTTCCTTACTGTAGCAGCCGTGGTTCCTCCCTCCTCCCCCTTCTCTACCCACCTCACCCCCCCCTCTTTTTTCTCTCCTCTTCCTCTCCTACTCACTTTTTTCTCACTCCTTCTTTCTAACTTGCCCTTCCTGTTATCTACCCTTTTGCTTTCTCTCCATACTATGTTGTTTGCGCCGCCAATATTTATGGTTCATTTGTATTGCTTCACTGACTGGAGACTATGCTAGCTCCCATGTGGAATGGCGGCGGGTATCGTCTCTTGTCTTTTGAGGTTGTGTTCTATGACTCATGGCTTCTATCACAGTTTTATTTACACTAATACTGGTCCTGTATTTGTTTGGATTGGTTTAATCCAGTTTCTTTGCATATTTTTGACCCGGTTCTTGTTTTTGTCATGTGTTCATTGTTACCACCATGCTTTTCAATAAACATTTATTGAACAAAAAAATAGTTATGCGTTAAGTAGAATTTGGTACATTCTAGAATAAACTCCGCCTGCCATTGACTCATATATGGATCATTAGATTAGAAAATTGTCTAAAGCTGTAATTCCAAATCGGTATGGGATGGACATATATAATGAGTTTACGTCAAGATCAAGATCAACATCCAAATGTAATTTGCTCTCCAATTTGTATGGTAGCAGTTGTTCTAATAAATGTTCCCTATCACTGATATAGGATCGGATCCCTGGGCCAAAGGCTGTAAATAATGGTCAATATACATAGATAGACCAGAAGTGATACTATTTAGAGCTGCAATGATGGGTCTTCTTATGTGTGTGTGTGTGTGTGTGGGGGGGGGGGGGGGAGTAGGCTGATTCTTGTGGATTTTGAGGATATGATGAAAATAGGGTATGCAATAATAGTCCGTAATAAGAAACAAAGTCTTGATTTCATCTATAATTTTGAGGTTTGTGGCGTGACTAATCAAACTATTTAGCTCTTCTTTGTACTCTGGTAATGGATCTTTCTTCAACTTGGTATAGGTAGATGAGTTGGCCAGTAGTCCATTAACTTCATTGATATAATCCACACGATCTTGAATGACAATCCCCCCACCTTTGTCAGCATGTTGATTATAACAGTGTCATTCTTCATCAATGATTTAAAAGCTGTATTCTCTTGCAGGCTGAGGTGACCAAGATTTAACTGGTTGGGTGGGGGTTGTTGGCATAATTTAATAGGTCCGAATACACCATTCTATAGAACGTTTCCAGGTATGGGCCCTTGGCATGATGTGGATAAAGAAATGTATATAGGTTTAAATGATGAGTGTAGAACAGGTGGAGAAGGGTGAAGATGTTGAGTGAATAGATCAAGATTTGCATATGAGTCATCATGATAAAGCTGTTCTAATGATTCAATTACATCAGCTTCAAAATATAATTCCATGGAATCTGATTTTGTGCTGAAAAGTTTATCATCTTTTTGAGTGTTGGAAACTTCCACTTTTTTAGTACTTTTTACGAGAAAAAAATTTAAGCGTAAGGTTTCTGATTTATCTGTTTAAATCCTTAAACAGTAGGTATGCGTCGGGCCTATTTAATGGTTTGAAATTGAATCCTCGACTCAATAAGGATATTTCAGCTGTGGAAAGAAGATGAATAGATAAATTAAAGATTTTTATAATTTCCGGAACTTGGGTTTGTTAAAACTTGGACCTCTGCAGCCTCTCTGATGTACTTTCTTTTTGGAGAGCAGTTGAACAGGGGTTGGACAATAAAAATAATTATATGACAAGGGGTGGAGCCCAGTATTTTCTTGTGAAAGAGAAAAAGGTAATGGAAAGGTAAAGGAGCTAGAATTTTTTCTTATACTATATGTATTTTTGGAACAGTACCATAATGGGGAAGATTTTCCGATGTGTGTGGCTCAGGGGCGGTGCCACCCCGAATATTGATCTTATTTAGATCTCAAAACAATCTATTTTGAGACTGGTGGATGAAGGGGTATTCTTCTTCTGAATGGGCTTGGGCCGAGAGGCATGTTGGTGGATATGGGAAGAGGCCAGCCTCGGTGCTGGAAGGAGTGGACAAATGAGGGATGAGGGGAGTGGAGAATTGTGGTGGGGCTGGGCAATAAATAACAGAGGAGGTGCAATTGGTTCCTTCATCTAAGTGAAAACCTTGTGATTGGTGGAGTCATCTAGGTCTTGTAAATTTGCCTAGCTTATTTTTTATAAAGTGGTCTTCCTGTCTTTTGGTATTTTTCTTTAAGGTGTTCAACCAAGAAAGAGGGGCACTAGTGTCCATATTTATGATTTCTTGAGACAGCATTTGTACCTGATGAGTTAATTGCTCATCTCTAGCATGTCTGAGCTTGACTAGAATATTGATCCATTAATATACTGTAGTAATAGAGTAAATTGTGCAATAATTTACATTAAATAATTATAATAAATAAAAGTGTAAAGTCCTTCATATTCATAATGTCAGTCATTCACAGCAACAAATAAAACATAAACTTTCACTTTCATGCCCATGTTAAGCTACTACAAACTAAATGTATGGTGATTTCTGCAGAATTGCACAGCACTGCTGTTTGCATTGTGCAATATAAAAAAAGGCCCAATGGGTAGAGTATTAATGCTTTGGCAGTCATTTTACATTTAATTTTAAAATGATTACAGCAACCATGTAACTTTTCAATAGGCTCACATATTATGTATTTTGCTTTGCATATGTAAATTACTCTTATTCAAACTATCAGCTTTATTTCCTAGCAACAGTTCCTGTTCTGCTCTGCTATTTATTTACCTACCTGAAGGTATCATGATTCCTTTGAGATACAAAAAAGATTTGACAAACAGCCTGCATTTAAAGGTTTCATTTCTGCCTAACTGTATAAAAAAAAAATCAATAAGCCTTTTTTAGAAGTCGGACACAATAGAAAGTAAGAGTTTAAGGCACAGTTTGATTCCTCACCTTTAATTTGGCCTCCATGTGATGACACTGCCTTTGGGGATGTATTTCTCCATTCAATCTCCTTCATGATGACTTTGCCAACTCTGGTAGAAGCCTTTTTAATGTGGACATTTGTCTCTAGGGATCTCCACTAATTTTGTTTGGGCCACCACACAGCTGTCAGATATCCCTGACTTTCCATGGGGACTCCCTGTAAGGACATATGTACATTTTTTTTTATGTCTATCAATCTTCTCCCACAGATAGATCAACATCTCTTAGCTTTCCTTCCCCATCAAGAACAATCAGTGGAATGATGCTTGACATGATGTGTAATGTAACCTTGCTACATTTTATTTTTTATCTGCTAAATATAAAATACATTTGAAAAGCAATTCAGTTTTGATTTTAAAGATGTTCCTTACACAACCACATCTATAAGATTCATTATATAACACTCATTTTACATGGTTACCTTGTTCATCGTATCAATACACTTGAGTATTAGAGCTCAACTAAATATTCATTTCTTCACTAAATTTACTTTCAACAGGTGTCACTTACACATGCTCACATTTCTAATTTATGCAGTTTACCTGTTTCCGGGAAACTTGTGTTGCATTATTACTTACCTTAAAGTGTATTTTTATAATGCATGTCCATGGTTCTTTTATTAATTAATCAAAATTTACAATAAAATAAGTTATAGTAAGTTTATAAATAGGGTCCCATTTACAGTATAGATGAGAAATGACCATCTATTTTGTTTGTAAGGGGTTTTGTATTGCACTAAGCATCATTTATGAGATAATTACTGCAATTTCTTGAAGCTCACTTTGCATTTTTACTATATTTTGTTACCACTTTTGATTCAAAGCTTCCGGTTCCGGTGCTGCATGCCTTAGCTGCGCATCCCCGTGGATCCCGCAGCACCCCACAAAACTGGCCTCCAAACCTGGCCCCCGCATCAGTAACCACCTCAGACCGACTGCTCGCCATCTGCCCGCCCTCCATTTCCTTCCACATGGAATGCTTTGTGGAGAAAACTGGACCCCGCTCCTCCCCGGGCACTCCACAAATCGAGGCCGCGGCTCCAGCCTACTACCCGCCGACATGCGTTCCGGCAGATATGGACACTAATACTGCAGCAGCCCCCCCTACTCTCAGCTCAGATGACCCCTCCACATACATTGCACATGTGGTGGCCATGCTCCTGAAACCCACCATTGCCGCATCCATAGAGAAAGCAGTGAACGTGGGCATGAAATAAATAAAGCGCGATCTCGCGGAACACTCGCTCAGGCTTAACGAAGCTGAACAACGCATATCCAGCCTGGAGGATGAATTTTACACCTCACAGAAATCTGAACAGGCCCAGGAGAAAACTACACAATATCTGTTACAGAAAATAGAGGACCCGGAGAACAGGTTGCGAAGAAACAACTTGCGCTTTGTGGGAGTTCTGGAATCCCTTCCCCCCTCCGCCATCTTGGACTTCTGCTCATCAAGGATACCTGAGGCCCTGGGCTTCCAAAGTCTGTGCACCGTGGAGAGAGCTCACCGTGTAGGAGCCCCCTCTACATGTCGCAAATCGCTGAGACCAATAATTGCTAAATACCTCAACTACGCCAACAAGGCAGCTATCCTGCAGAAGTTCAGACAATCTAAATCCTTCCACATAGACGACGTTAAAATCTTGATTTTTGCAGATTACTCCATCAAAGTCGCCAAAAAAAGGAAGGCCTTTCAACCGATCTGCTCTAAACTGCATCATCACCAACTGAAGTTCTCTTTAGGTTTCTTCGGCTCAAGTCACCAGACGGAAACCAGCTGTCCTTTAAAGACCTCTCGGAAGTGAAATCACTCTTACACTCCCTCCACCTAGATGATCCTCCATCATCCTTAACCAGGTCCTCACCTCTACAGCGCCCGCTTGTTCAACGGAGCCCACACAAGGAGTCCCCCAAACGCCCCAAATTCTCCAACAATGGCCATCCTCAGCGACCCAACCTCCAGAGCCTTGGCTGATTTCCCTCCCCCTTCCATCCATGGCACTCTTCTCTACGCCCACCTCCCATGGGCCTGACGAAGCGTCCCAGCTTGTCTCCTCTTCCCGGCTGGGTGTGAGTATGAACTGCTAACATTGTCTGATGCACTTAAAATCTCCTTCATGTTGTGTTTTCATTTTTGTTTAACATGTTGCTTTCCTCCCGGATGCTCACTGTTTATGTCTGTCTCCGCTGCCCCCAAAATGAGGTGCTTCCCTGCCATACCCCTGCTGTCAGCTCCTCTATCCCTGAGTGGGCTCTCCCATGCCCCGCGTATGTGGGCCTCTGCTTGGGGAACCGGCATTCACAGTGATGGTATGTGGAAAGAAGCGAAGTTATGGACTACTCTGTTTACTACCCTTTGTTACTTCCTTACCACACCCTCCTTACCCTTCTCCCTCTCCAACAACCGCTGCCACAAACCATCCTCCCCCCTCTAACGCTGCTTCAAACCCCTGCCTGGACCCTCCTCTATTATCCACAATGCGCGATACCCTACCCATGCCTTCTCACCACTGGCAAGACCACTCACACCATGCTCCAAACCCCACTCTTACTTGACCCCACATGAGAGTGATCTCTTGGAATGTTAAAGGCCTTCGATCCCCCTATAATAGATCCAAATTTCTCTGTCATTTTAAACGCCTTCGCACTGATATCGCCCTACTCAAAGAATCCCACCTTACTTCCCAGGACTTCCACCGTCTCCATAAGTCCTGGGTAGGCGAGGTTTTAGGCTTGGAAGCGGTGGACCGCAAGGTGGGAGTACTCATTCTCCTGCATAAGTCCCTACCATATGAACTCATCTCCACCTCAACCGATACCTGCGGTCGTTTCATTTCTATACATATTTGCGTACTGGACAAAGAACTTCTTATCATTAACATTTACGCTCCCAACTCCCTCGACAAACACTTCTTTGCTGATATCTCTGCCAGACTTCTTGCCAACCCTGAGCTCCCTCACAAAATTGGGGGCAACTTTAACATGGCCCTGGACCCTGCCTTGGACAGATCTATCCCCAAACCTCGCCGAAACCCCCACTGCGACGTGATCCATTCTCTCTTTGCCACCACATTTGATTCTCTACACCTCATAGATATATGGCGACTCCATCACCAAGTTACATTCTACTCTAACCCACATAGAGTCTTTACCAGAATTGATTACTTCTTTTGCACTAATAATTTGATATGCCATATACGCTAAATCCCACCCCGCTAAAGACCTGGCCATTGTCTCTCTGGACGCGGAAAAGGCATTTCACAATGTCAGCTTTGCCTGGCTCGACCTTGTTCTAGACAAGATGGGCTTCAGTGGCCCCTTCATCCATCTAATACAGTCCTTGTATGCCTTTCGCTCGGCCAGACTGATGGTGGCTGGTACCCTGACTCCCGAGTTCCGCCTTCATAAAAGCACCCAACAAGGCTGTACTCTCTCCCCCTTACTATTCAATCTGGCAATCGAACCCCTTTCAAGACACCTACAGTCTGTGGCCCCCCTCCACGGCATTCCGGTGGGCACCGAGGATCTGCGACTGTCTTTATTCGCAGACGACATCTTAATCTTCACTTATGACCCTGGCGCACACATGCCCATAATCACAACCACATTTAATACTTTCAAACTATGCTCTGGCCTGCGCATTAGTTTCGCCAAGAGCGAAATTATCTCCCTTCACGGTTGCGAGGTCTCATATAACCTACCTGGGTATCAAAATAGGACCTCTTCCTTCCTCCATCTACACCCTCAACTACCCTCCTCTTTTTAAAAAGATTGTATAGGAATTAAATGGTTGGATGGGTCTTCCACTCTCGCTCCTGGGGAGATGCCACCTAATTAAGATGACCAGCTTTGCCCGCATTCTTTACCCGATGCAGACCATACTGCTGTTTCTTAAACATCGAGACATACAACTATTGAATCGGGCCTTCTCCGACTTCATTTGGAGGGGCAAACTCTGTCTCCCCAGACACAAGGGTGGAGCGGGTCTCCCTAATTTAAGGGTATACAATCTCTCCCTTTCACCCTATCAGCTCTGTTACACTGTAAATGGAAATCTCTCACCCCCCTCCTTCAGCATAACCTTCTACTTCGGGATACTGCCATTGCATAGAGGAAAGTCAGGAAGCTTCTCTGCTGCTCTCCCTACTTCTCCAACTAATTACCATTCAGGGGTAACCCCTCATTTCTTCTGGGTCTACTCCACGCTGCATACGCAACCTGGCAACAACGTGGTTTATCCAACTTCTCGGAGCTCTATGAGTTAGACATGGGATCCTTACTCTCTCAACAAGAGCTTATCCACAAATTCAATTTTCCCGCATCCCACTACTTTTTCCTGCAACAATGTCACAATTACCTTCGCTCTTTGAATTTGATGGATCGGTGTGCTCCCAAGGACTCCTTCACTGACAAACTCCTTCACCAACAACATTATGGAATCTCTGATATTTATAAGCCCCTGCTTTTGCACACCTCCATGCAGCATCAAACTGGGGCAAACATTTCCCAGACCCCGACTCTTTGCACAAAATATTCGAGGGATATCGGAAAAATCTCTACGCCTTACTCCGAAGGAATTCTGGAGAGAAACCCAATTAAAAATTCTCCACCGCGCTTATATCCCTTTCCTAATGGACAAAGATAACCCGCAAACGGGGCTCTGCCCACAATGCCAAACACCAAGACCATCCCTTACCCACCGCTTCTGGCTCTGCAGCACTATCTCCTCCTTTTGGGATCAAGTCGTTGCATATATATACACAAGATCAACCTGCTCGTGATCCCGAAGGACCCCTACCTGCTTATTTTCGGCTACTGTGACAAACAACTTCTGACATGGTCTTCTGTCCCCCAGGCCCGTCATCTACCTTGGATCCTCACATGCCTCCTTCTTGCAAGGAAATCCATCCTTAATAATTGGACTCAACTCACACCTCCATCTGTAGGTCAGCTCACGAAGGGCCTGAGTGCCCTCTTCCAGAAAGATTACCTTAACACAGATTTCAACCATGCTCCCTCCAAAACCTGCTTTGACATTAAATGGCAGCTCTTTGCAACCAAAACATGGCCTTCTCACTCTATTGACTTCAGGAACAAGGATTTCACCTATTTTTTTGCCTCAGCCCCCGACTTGGATGGATGAACTTCTCTAACCTGTGGCCACTGGGTAACTCACCACCTCCAGGCTACCAGCCTTGCCCTCTGTCCACCGTTACTGCCCCCCCCCCCAAGCGGCCTCTTTTTTCGCTCTTATCTCCCCCAGACCCATCCAACCCTATTTATGCTCATGGGTAATGCTCTGATGTCTATTACATACCTTAACCTCACTTTTTCAGGTTCACATGGCCTATCCCTTCCTCTGACCTTGACATTCTTCTTCTCCTGTATCCTCCTCTCCCCTCATACCTTCTTTCCCTTCCTCCTCCTCCCCTGTTGTATCCCCCTACATATTGCTAGTCACAGTTCAATTGTACATGGCGCATTGTTCTTGAAATTTTCTTCTGTACAAGTTGTACTTCTTGATACACTGTTCTGTTATTGTATTGTTACATTTTTCAATAAATTCTACTTAAAAAAAAAAGAAAACTGCAAAGCTATTTTTGAGTTTCCTTCAAATCAATTTTATAATCTGCAGCAATATCAAAAGTCCAGGGACTAGTCTTTTCAGTTTCAGCATTAGCACAGTACTCTGTGTCACTTCTAATATCACATCTGCTAGAAACCCCTTCAGTTTGGCATTGCTAGTGGTGTTCTAAAAGGGGCCGTGACTAAGAACAGCTTTCACAGAATTCTATAAAGTGGAAGTATGTGCCAAATGGTTAAAAAAGTAAAACACACCTATCGTTCTTTTAACCCTTAAGATGCACCAGTGAGCTCTTACAAAGTCCCAAAAGGTGTTATAGATTTATTCCTAAAATGAAATGCCAGAAACCTGGATAGGGCTCATGTAGTTGGGTGCTGTTTTCCTGATTTTGAAGTTCCTCTAAAAATGCATGTTAAACACAGGTCAGCAAATTACTGTTGCTTTCATGTGTGAGTAAAGTATTCAGATGCAGCATATCCTTTTGAGGTGCATTTAAACTTCAAGTAAATCAGGTCAAAGCAGCATTTTCTTGTAAAATGCAGTGTTTTCCTTTTAACACATACTGTAGCTGTCTGACTACCCTTAAAGTTCAGCTCTAGAAAAAACATTTATTTATTTATTTGTTAAAATTGAAAGAATAATTACTTTTGTCAAGTTTTTAAGGGTTAGAAATGACAGAAACACCAACCCACTAATATTTGTCTAGAATGGTCTTTATTGGATGTATCAAAAGCCGATACATTTTAGGGGCTTAAAAAGTCCTCCAAAAAATTTACAGAGACACAGACAGTAATAATGGACTGCCAGAGGCTGCAATTCTTAACAATTTTATTGAACAAGTGTTTTATTGCTGTTTGTGCCCTGCTGGACAGGAAGTGATAAAGAAAATCTAGCCAATGGGGCCACAGATCACACATTTAAACCTGATAAAGAGTTCTATGCCTTCTTCCCCTCTATGTCTGAAATACATAAATAAAGTCTTGACTGGAATATGTGTTAATAATGTACACAGCAATTTGTATTGACTTTACTAGCAGAGTACTCTAAGACTTTACATACTTTATATCACAATCACTCTAGGGCTTCAAATATGGGAAATATTACATTCTGGGCATTTACTATAATTTGATATTTGTATTTGAAGGCGCTGAGCATGTGATTCAATAATATACAAAGAACTTCCACTGTTTTTTTTATACTTTGTCAGCTATAATGGATACCCTCACAATAGACTAAATATATGTACTGAAGATAATTTATAAAAATCTGTTTATACAGTTTTTCAAATAAATCATTACTGACATCACACAATCCATCTGATTATCATGCGTTAAAAATTATTTATGTTCTGAATTGACTATAAATAAAATAGAAATGAAATCTTAGAAGGATCTGATTCTATCTTAGCAAAAAGGTCACTGTACATAAACCTTCTAGAAAGAGACACAGCTTGCCAGATAGCTGGAATAAATTTCAAGTGTGAATTTTTATCAGTGGTAACAAAAATTATATGCACACATGTGGTTATGTTGTAAAGAAAAATAAGTGCAGTTAATGGAAATTTAAATCAATGCAACACAGGTTAATACAGAATAATAAAACATGCTTAACTGGAGTTATTTATGAAAAGCGTGTGAGATTTTTGCTGATTCATTATGATATTAGTGAGTTTGTATTTAATAAAATGATGCATCCTCTAATAGTACCCTGTGCCACAGCAAGGCCAACTAGACATAAACAGCTACAAATAGCTATCAGTTTTCTTTGGTAAGCAGAAAGCTTACAAAAAGCAATTCTCCATGCCTGGACATACCATGTAGAAAAGTCCAGGCATCTCCATTGTTTTTTTTACAATAGCCATGTAATGTCATGAGATAAGATTTCCAAAAACATCTTTCTCTCTGTCTGTCAGGATTATTTAATGCTCCTGCTGCTCCTGCTCCTCATTCTCCTTGTCAGTCTGTCCACCTGCAAGGTAATTGATGTAGAAGGTCTCTGGGTGGAGACCAAACCAGATTTAGGTCAGCCAATCTTGCAGTTTCATGCTTGCGATTGTGTGTGTATTGCTTGCTCCAAGCTCTGTTTGTCTGTCCTGCTCTGCTGTTTGAAATCCCACGTGGATGACCTTGGATCGGATATAAACTATTCTCTGAACTCTACCTGCCTTGTACCTGGAATTTCATTGAACCACGCTGCATATAGCATTGTGTATAAGTCCTGGAGGCAACCAAGCACTGGTAGACCTGCTTGCCTTATGGGAAAGACAGACAACCCAACCTGCAAAAACTCATTTCAGGGAGGTGGTACTCCGTGCCCCGCCTCCCTACCAATTTACCACAACTAGAGCATGATCAAATGAAATGGAATCAGTATACAGACGTTTACTTCTGAGAAGTATTAAAGGAAGACTCTAACCACCATGACCACTTAAGTGATATGAAGTGGTCATGGTGGTAGGAGTCAGATGCTTCCTGTATCTCTCCTCTCATAGGTGGAGTGCATTTGATATCACTCCGCCCATGAGAGGACAGAACTATACAGGAAGCATCGGCTCCGTTCTGACAGCTGACAGCCGGATATAGAGCAGCACTTGTGGGTGTCAGGGAGCCACAGCTCAAATGCGGGAGACTCCCACACCTCGCAGGAGATTTGGGATGTCTGGAAAGAGGGCTGCTCTAGGTGAAGAACACAGAAGCTAGTTATAGTGTCTGACCACCTGTGTTAGGGGTAAGTGTGACACTGTCCCAATTATATTGCATTTGATGCTCATTCATGGTTTAAATGTTTTTGACAACATGGGAAGTTACAGTATCACCATGTCTACACATCACCTTAAGCATCAGCAGGATAGTCAAAGCGCTCTATGATTGCAATCACCCTCATCTCTGTGTAGTGAATGCCAATGATCATCCAATGAACCTTGGCTATTTTCTGGATGTGTCCAGTACCAACACTACACACAATTATATTAGAAGTGGTGCCGTGCTCCCAAATGCTAATGTGCTACTATCCCTTTAAATCTGTTTGCATAGCAATTTTCAAAATCAGCATATCATATCAAACCATATATAACATCAACAAAACAAAACAAACAATGCATCAGCCCATCAAGTGTCCTTTCGTATGAATTAGCTTGTATATGCTCAATCTTTCATAAAAAACAGGCTTGTTTTCACATATCCAAATGACTGCTTCCTTAATTAGTGTTCAACACTATGTGCTCCAAGCATCCATATACATTAGTGATAATCCCCTCATACGATGTGCCCTCCCCTGGGGAATAAGACCAACCAATGGTCTATATGAGCTTTTGTCCCTCTCTGGGGATCTGTTTTATGCTCTTTCACACCTTTGGTGGCAATCTTGAGTTTAGAATCCTCCTTTTCTTACACTTATCTACATACACCCAAATCATAAAGAGAGAAAGCTGGACATAGTGATTTAGCTTTTAAAAGCAACCGGTTTATTAAACACTAAATATAAAAACACTCACATTTTCCTGGTGCTTAGAGTGCATCAAACTGTAAAAAGCATTCAGTCCTCACAGTGCGGGTATAAAACAATCAGACAGTATTTCTATGGTATGCTCACTATGCGCGCCTCAGCATGAAGACAGATTGGCCCCTTCCCTATGGGTTACGCCACAGGGTCACGTGGCTTCCTCAGGGGATATCACCCCCACTACACATACTTTTAGCCTAATACCAGCAAGCATTTAGAAAATGACTGGACCCAATTCCCACAAATCCTGCACTCTGCCAATGGCAAGTGAGTGAGATCATTCCTTGTTTATTCATTTGGCCCTTTCCCTTCAGGTATTTTTTCTTCATCATTGATGTAATTTCTTTACCTGAGGCTACCAGGGTTAGGGCATGCAGTTTTCCCCGACATCACTGTATTTATCACTGGCTCAATTTCAGGTCAGACATGCAGTCTGTAGTGACTCGTGTCTCTCTCTTTCAATGGTTTTTATTGAATTTTCAACAAAGGAAAAGAAAAGGTTACAAACAATAACAGCAGTGCAGCATTAATTTTAACATTCCACTTTTAGATTAAATGACAAGGAGAGGCGTCATTAGACTTAGTGAATTAGTAAGGCAGATCCACGTCTCAGGCATTTCATGGAATTAACGACAGGACAGGTATCCGACATTCCCCCATCCCTCCCGGGACACCCCAGTGGGAGCAAAAACTGCATCCCGGGGGGAATGGTAATCTACTTACAATGAATGGTTATTGAGAAGAGAAGATACTGCCTCAGGAGTTTAATACATTAGCATGAAGGATGTTACAACAGTGGGAGAATGGTACAAATCAGCTGTGAAGCGTATGCTTCCCATTTGCAGAACTAAAGCATACTTTAGGAGAAGAGGGAGATGGTTTCCATATCCCTTACTAAACATGAGTACTGTAGTGAAATCCATAACCCGGTATAAAGAGCCTCATTGGCATATAACTTCCTGGTCCTGATCCCCATAGCCCTATTGGGAAGGTAGGTATTAACAGTATCTAGGTGGCAGAGAGGTCAGGACCAGCCACAACATAATATCGACTAGATAACCCGGGGAGAGAGGAACTTCAAACCCATCTTCCCCATAAACTGTATTTAGCATATACCAAAAGGAATTCCACTAGCAACAAAAACAGAACCCCTCGTCTTGTGGTTCATCGTGAAAAGTGAAAGTTATCTCAATAAAGTCAGGCAAAAAGGCCCACTGGCCTAAAATAGGAGAAGAAATAAAGAGGCCAGGGGGAAATGGAGAAAAGGAGAAGAGGGGGAAAAGAAAAGCAGTAGAAACGCTAAAGAACAGCCGGTCTCCAGGGCCGCAGATGGTTATCATTTAGTTCGGGTGCACGCCGGGAACCAAAGAGATTCCCACATATGTGGCCCAAGGTTCCCAGATTCTTTCAAATTTCGACACAGTGTCCGTGAGCACACTCACCAATCTCTCCTGGGTCATAACCCATGTGATCTTATTGCGAATCTTCCGGATAGAGACAGTAGATTTCTTCCAAGCTCCTGCAATAGAGAGCCTAGTACCGAGTAAAATGTATAGAATCAGCTTTTGGGTGTGTTTCGGCACCCCAGGAATTAGTGTATTTAGTAGGGCTATTCGGGCCGATTTAGGAATTCTGTGGTTAGTGACCTTGTAGATCATATGAAAGATCCGATCCCAGGTGCCTCTTATACGTGGACATTCCCACCATACATGGATCATGGACCCTGAGAGCTGACATCCCCTGAAACACAGGGGTGAGGAGGAAGGATACATTCTGTGCAACCTCGTTGGCACCAAGTACCAGCGGGTTATGACTTTTAAGCTAGCTTCCATTAAAGATACGCTGCCTATCCCTTGAAAAGAACGAAAGCATGCCCTGCCCCATTCCTCCATATCCCAAGATTCCGCCAACTCCAATTCCCAGGCCTTCATATAAGGCAATTTGTCCCCTATGGAAGCAAGTGACAGGTATATCAGAGAGATGCCCCCTCTCTGCTCCCTGGAGTTGCAACACCATACCTCGTATTCCGTAAAGGATAGGGGGGGAGTCTCTTTCGCTGAGATAGATGAGAGGAAGTGGGAGATTTGATAGAAACGGTATGTTTCAGATTTTGGCATTTTAAGCTTGTCAGTACAATGTGCAAGAGAGAAGGGTCCGCTTTGCGTAAAAAAGTTTCCGATACGATAGAGGCCCTTGTCTAGCCACCACTGGAACGCCTTGATGTCCATTCCTGGGTGAAAGGCCGGATTGTGGAATAGATGAGATAATGGACACATGCTAGAGGTGAGGGATGGCAGACATCGTAGTTTGTCCCATAAAGCGAAGGAGGACGACAGGACAGGGGACATAATGGGAGGTCTGTTTTTAGGGGGGCACCAGAGAAGGAAATCCAGTGTGTAAGAGGGTACTGCCTGTTTTTCTATTTGAACCCAATCCGGCTTTTCGTAGCGGGAGTATATTATGGATAGTTGAGACAACCTGGCGGCTTGATAATAGAGCCACAAATTGGGGACTCCTAGCCCTCCTTGCTTCCTTGGGCAGTACAGAGTCTTGCGAGACAATCTGTATCCCTTGCCGCCCCAGATAAATTTTATGACAGAGTTTTGGAAAGAGCGTAACGGGGCTTTGAGAAGGGGGATCGGTAATGCTCTGAACAGGTAAAGGAGTCTCGGGAGCAGATTCATCTTTATAGCATTGATTCTACCCAACCATGATAAATGATGAAGTAACCAACCCTGCATCTCTTTACCCAAAACTTGGTAGATACTTGTGTAATTCGCTTTATGGAGATCTTCCAATTTGGCCGTCAGGTTAATCCCCAAGTATTTAATTTGCTTGTCTTTCCAGGTAAAAGCAAATGAAGATTTTAAACGTTGAGCCTCCACTGCATTAACGGAGATATTCAGAACCGATGACTTTGCCAGGTTAACCTTAAGGCCAGAGAATTTCGCAAAGTCTTCCAGCACCTTGCAAATGTTTGGCAGGGAGGTGGAAGGGGAAGTTACAAACATGAGTACATCATCCGCAAATAATGCACATTTATGTTCCTGTGGTCCGCACAACACCCCTCTTATATCCGGGTTGGTGCGGAGTGCAAGGGCCAGCGTTTCTATCGCTATGGCGAATATAAGGGGGGATAGGGGACAACCCTGCCTTGTTCCTTTCGAAATCGGGAATGCCCTCGAATAAAAGCCCTGGTATCTGATTTGTGCTGTTGGGTAGGAGTATAGAGATCTAATTATTCCCATGAAGTTATCCCCAAAGCCCCAGCGTTCCAGGATCGTGAATAAATACGGCCATTCGACCGAATCGAAGGCCTTTTGCAGATCTATAGAAAGAAGAATACCTTCCTGTGGACCTCCACCATCCCACCCAGTTTGCAATATGGAGATTATGTCAATAGCGCGTCGCACCTGGTCCGGACCCTGCCTCCCCGGGATGAAGCCTACTTGGTCCTTATGAATATAATGGTTGATGAAAGACGCTAATCTATTGGCCAGAATTTTAGTGAGTATTTTTAAATCATTATTGATTAATGAGATAGGTCTGTAGTTACCCACCTCACCTGGGTCCTTGTCCGGTTTTGGAATGGCGGAGATAAAGGCTAGGTGGCTTTGCTTATCTATGGGAGTCCCACCTTTGAGAGTATTAAAAAACCTCGCTAGATAGGGGGAAAGCATCTCCGAGAAGGTTTTATAGTAAATATTAGAGAAGCCATCCGGGCCAGGGCAAGAACCCACCTTAAGGTCCTTGATTACCATTTTGATTTCTGCTACAGTGAAGTTTGCTTCCAGGATATCCCTATGTGTTGTGGAAATGCTAGGTATGGGCAATTCCCGTAAAAAGTCATGCATATTAAGAGCATTCCCGGAAGAATCAGACTTGTATAGCCTTTCAAAATAAGTTGAAAACTCCTCCATAATACGTTGTGGGTTTTGGGTCCTGCGACCCCCTTGCACTGAGATCTTAGGGAGAGCCTGGAGTCTAGGTCTAGGTCTAAGGTTGAGAGCCAGCATTGAGCCCGTCTTGTCCCTGAGGTGGTAGAACCTGGCGCTTTGCCAGCGGAGGTGCTTTTCCGCCGAGTTGGTCAGAGCCAGATTAAGTTCGGCCCTGGCTGCATCCAGAGTCCTCGCAGACTTTGCAGTAGGATTCTGTTTGTGACAGGAGCACAGGTTGGTAAACTGTTTTTCAAGGCGGTCTATATGAGATCGCCTGTCTCGTTTAATGTTTGACGCAATTTGGAGAAGCTTCCCTCTGATTGTCGTTTTATGGGCCGCCCATAGTGTTGTGGGAGATATCTCATCCTTATCGTTCAGGGAAAAGTATTCCGAGAATGCACTTTCGAGCTCAGTTACCCTGCATGGGTCACTCAGTATTGATTCGTTCAGTCTCCACTGGAAAGGTCCCCTAGGAGCGTGGAAGCGAGACACCCTGACGGTCACCAATGAGTGGTCTGACCAGACCACATCCTTGATATCCGCTGAAGTCAGGGATGGGATTAAAGCCTGGGAAACTAACAGATGATCGATGCGGGCGAAAGTCTGGTGAGGATGAGAAAAATGGGTATAATCTTTTGCGGTTGGGTGCAATTCCCTCCAGCTATCTACCAATCCCATCTGGTTTATCAGTTTAGCAATTTGTGAGCTATGTTTTGGTGGTTTAATCCCTCGGGAGCCTGGTGGTTTAGATTTGTCCAATCCATAATCAAAAGCAGTGTTGGAATCTCCTCCAAACACAATATGGCCCTCCAAATGTGGCAATAGCTTTTTAAACATTTTACGGAAGAAAGCGGTTTGATTTTGATTAGGCGCATAGTATGAGACGAAGGAATATAGTTGCTCATCAATAGTGCCCTTAACCAAGATGAATCTGCCCCCGGGATCCCCCAGCTCAGAGTGAAGAGAAAACTGGCAGGATTTGGCAAGCAAAATAGCCACCCCGCGTTTTTTGTCATCCGCGTTAGCCAAATAGAACGTGGGGTATTTAGCATGTAAAAACCGAGGTTTGTAAGATTTCGGAAAATGAGTTTCCTGAAGCATCAAGACCTCCACCCTCCTATGGTGAAAGTCCTGAAGTGCCTTCCTTCGCTTCATGGGAGAGTTTAGACCCTGCACATTATGAGTCGCTATCCTGAGGTATGGTACTGAACTTTTAGAACTAGCCATGGGGCAGAGAGTGTGAGTGCATCTGGAACACCATGTCACTTACCTGAACCCGTGGTGAGGATTCCTGCAGGGAGACCGGACTGCTTGGGGGGGCTTGCGTGTAAATATATGTCTGAAAAGCTTGATCCTGGAGACCAACTGTAGAAGGGTAAGAAGAGAAGGGGTGAATAGAACTCAGAAAAGGTAAAGAGGAGGCAGACCTACATCCAAAAAGGATGACAGTTGCCGAGTCGAGGTCTGCTGCGACCCGGCAAATGGTATCGCACAGTTCCTGCCCCCCAAATTGGGGAGGCTGGAAAAGATCGCGAGAGAGAACCGAGATTTTCTCTCGTGATCAAAGGAGGCGCCATCCGGCCACCCCGGCTGGGCTCCCGCCCATACTATATATCAAAAATGAAGAATAACAATGAAAGAACAGCCATATACATTATATAACGTAACACATCCCGTTTCCCAATGAAAGATTGAAAAGCAAATGACCGGAGTCATTGGACCATACTAGGTAACCTAGCCCGAGCGTATGATGTTTGCATCGATCGGGTGAATGGGAAACAGTCAAATCCAGGGGATATAATTCAAAACCCGAAAAAAAAAAAAAAAAAAAAAAAAAAAAAAGGGGGGGGGGGTGTTGTTCAAAAGGTAAATGTAGAGCAGTCAGTTGGTTGACAACAAAATTAACTTAGCAACTCGCCAGACTCAGGACATGAGGAGGAAGTCACTAATGGGGGCAAAAATACCCCAGGTATGAAAATGGTAGGAGAGTCAGCTAGAGATGATCAGGGAGGCTTTCCGTCCTTGGAGCGCTTGAAGTTCGACTTGTGCCAGAGGGGAGCAATAGGGCTAGATGGAGTAGGGCGTTTGGCGGATCCAGAGCTCGAAGTGGAGGGGATTGGGTCCGACGTTTGAGGAAGCAAATGAAGGTGATGAAGTAGTTTTTCACCGTCTGAGAAGCTTGAAAAAGAGTATGTCTTGTTCTTGTAAGTAAACTTGAGTGCAAAGGGGAATGACCACCAGTATTTCAGTTCTTTCTGTGATAAAATGGACAGTAACGGTTTTAGGGTCCTCCGACGTTGGATCGTGGATGGGGCCAGGTCGGTAAATATTTGAACCGGGTGACCCTGACAGGTAAGTTGCTTAGCATTTCTAGCTCTGTGAATGATTTCTTCTTTTACTGAGAAGAAGTGGGGCTTAACCACAACATCTTTAGGGTTACCATCTCTCCTGGGAGGCCCCAGTGCTCTATGGGCCCTGTCCAGCTCCAATTTATGCGCAGGAATGTCTGGGATGAGGTCCTTAATTAACCCCTGAATAGCAGTAGGAATGTCCGTGACAGAGTCAGGAAGGCCCCGCAGGCGAAAGTTATACCTGCGGGACCGGTTCTCCAGATCTTCAACTTGAAGTAAAGCAGAGTCCAATTGTTCCTGTAGAGACTGTATGAGCCCTGTGTGCTGATTCGTTTTAGCTACAGTCACATCAAGTTTGCCCTCTATTGCTTCCATCCTGTGTCCCAGATTTTGAAAGTCCATTTTCATGTCTGCTGTAATTCTGTCTGCTATTTGGTTCAAGCCCCTGTCTAATAGAGATGACATTTTGATGAGCAGGTCATTATATAGTAGTGATTCATGTCTGCCTGCACCCTCCATGGCAGGCATCCCTGAGGTGATGTGAGGAGAAACATAGTCAGGGGAGAAGGCCCCCAGAGTTCTGCTGAGAAGGGATTCTGTGGAGGCTGGGGAGGGTGTCAGCATAAGGGGGTTACTCACTGTGTTCCTTGGGGTCATTTCCTGCAGACCCCCGATCTGCTGCGCTATCAGAGTCTGTGCCTGTCCTCCCTCCTCCATGTTCTCACTCTGAGGCACAGGGTCCGCCATTTTGGAAGTATCGATCTCCCCCACAGATGCCTGAAATTGACTCCTTAGGTCCCTTCTGACCCGGTTTGCGGTCATAGGACGGGTGCCCCTCCGATGTAGCGTGTCCAGCTGCGGGTCTGGGGGCAATATGTGGCAGTTCCACTGATCGGGGTGTAAGGAGGGGCCGGGATGACCGACTCTCGGTCGTAGGGCGGGTGCCTCTTTCGTGTAGCTGGCGGCGGGTCCGGAGGCCGTTCGTGGCCGTGTAACTGCTCAGGGCCGGTGAGTAATCCGGGTTGACCGACTCGCGGTCACAGGACGGGTGCCGCTGATGTGTAGCGTGACCGGCGGCGGGTCCGGAGGCCGTTCGTGGCCGTTAGGCTGCTGGGGGCTGGGGAACGATCCGGGACGGCACTTCCGCGGTCCTAGGGTGGTTGCTGCCGTTATGTAGCGTGACCGGCGGAGGGTGTGAAAGCGGTGTTCGGCCGTTTAGCTGCCCGGGGCGGGAGAGTGAGCCGGGATGGCGCGGAGCTCCTGGCTTAAGCGGCCATCTCGGGAGCTGCCGCGCATGCGCCTCCTGACTCGTGTCTCTCAAGGTGATTTTCTATCTGACACTTTTGCTAAGGACTCGGATTTTACACCTTGGTCTCTTCCAGGAGAGCAGTTCCTGGATATCATATTTCTCTATGGTATTGTGGGGATTACTATTTTGAATGCTACCTGTATTTTGCAGAAACCACAATTTGTTCCCAATATGCAAGTTATACAGGGTTAGTTAGTTATCAGTTAATTCTGTATGCACTTGTTTGAGACTGTTATGTTCCTCACAGCAATCAACACCATACTCAAGGTTATGTTTAATTGTAGGTTATTATTGTTAATGTTAATTTTACTGTTGGAAGGCACTTGAGACAAGTTGTATAGCACACATGTCACAGAAAAGTTATCCTATCTACATCATCTAGGGAAAAACCTACCATGTGTGATATACAACAACTTGAATTAAGGCTGAACAGTATTATTAATCTATCCAGTCCCGCCTTTAACTGTATGGTGTCTGTCAACAGCCCGAAAAACATATCACAGAAAATGTATCCTGTATAGACACAGGAATAAAAGAAGCTATGATGTTGACAAAAAGTGGTGGAGGGATACTGTTTATAAAAAGGTATATAAATGTAACTTTATTATTTACAATGGAAACATTTCTTGAATAACTTTTAACCATGAAAAATATCCCTAACAGCAGAATAGCCAGACCCTGGCAACACTCAAATAAACAAAAAAAAACAAAAACTGAAGAACACATACCAAAAACAAAAAGACCGCCCGGGCGCCAGAGGTGAAGTCACACAGGAGGAATTCCACTGGAAAAATCGCCATATCTATGTCCTATTAAGTGTATAATAAATGTGGAATTTCCCTGTGTGGACCCCTGGGAGCTTAAGCTGAGGAAACAAGTGGCTGATCAGAAATCGCCCATGGTTCACCCATCAATTGCATGAATTTACACAGGTGTAGATGTAATCACTAGGTATTCCTGATGGAGATGACACCGTGAGCATATGCCAGCTTCCAATGAATGGGTACAATTTATACTGCAGATCAGCACGTAGATAGCGCTAGTGCATCTAGGGTGTGTTGACCAAATACTGGGATTATAATGGTACTTTACCCTCCTGTGTAAATCCAGTCATACATGGGGTGCCGCTGCAGTCCTTGGGCATTGTGCTCTAGGGATGAAATTATCTCTGATAGTGTCCTCCTGCTAGGATGACATATGCCGGTTTAAACAGGACTGTTTCGCAATACCAATGCGTAGCTTTGTGTGGTCCAGACGAAGCTACGCATTGGTTTTGCGAGACGCGTTGACGTCATATCTTGCCGAGACGTCACCGCTCATATCCCCAGATGTATGGTGGGCTTTGTGATAGCAGGTAGTGACTGACAAGCTGAGACACGCTCTGGACTTCCTGGTAAGACTATTGTTTACAGTACCACTGCATATGTCAGCCAAGCAGGAGGACACTATCAGAGATCGTTTTGACATCCCCAGGGCACAACGGCCAAGAACTGCAGCGGTGCCCCATGTATGACTGGATTTACACAGGAGGGTAAAGTACCATTATAATCCCAGTGTTTGTTCAACACTCGCTAGATGCACTAGCGCTATCAACATGCTGATCTGCAGTATACATTGTACCCATTCAGTTTAAGCCAGCATATGCTCATGGTGTCATCTCCATCAGGAATATCTAGTGATTACATCTACACCTGTGTCATGCATGAACCGTGGGTGATGTGAAATGTACATTTAGTACACATGTTATACTAAGACATTACCATTTTTGACACAGAAGATACTTCCATCAGGGTGAACTTTCCACTGGGAACATACCACAGTTCTGTTTATCTTTGGGACAACCATATGCTCAGGAACATTCCGTGACTTACAAGGCAATTGCTGCAGTGTATAAACCAGAGGAGTCCCCAACCTTAATTTTGTGCCCATATAGTACTCACCTTTTTAATCAGCCACTAGCACCCTCAGCTCGAGCTTCCAGGGGTCCACACAAGGAAATTCCACATTTATTATACAATTGATAGGACATAGATACGGCAATTTTGCCGGTGGAGATCCTCCTGTGTGGCTTCATCTCTGGCGTCCGGACGGTCTTTTTGTTTTTGTTTTGTGTTGTTCAGTGTCTTGTTTTTTTTGTTTATGTGAGTTTGGCCACTCGCAATTTTGTGGGTCTGGTTATTCTCCTATCCAGGATATTTTTGATGGTTAAGCAATTATTCAAGAAATGTTTCCATTGTGAATAATAAAGTTACATTTATATTCCTTTTTATAAACAATATCCCTCCGCCACTTTTTGTCAACATCATAGCTTCTTTTTTTCCTGTGTCTATACAGGATACATTTTCTGTGATATGTTTTTCAGGCTATATTGACAGACACCATACAGGTAAAGGCGGGACAGGATAGATTAATAATACTGTTAAGCCTTAATTCAAGTTTGTTGTATATTACACATGGTAGGTTTTTTCCTAGATAATGTAGACCTGGAATGCCTATACCTATGTTTATAGTATGCTTGTGCCCTCTCCTCTTTCTGCTGTGCTCTAACTGGAGCTTTCTCCAGAACCTATGGTATACTCACTGAGGGATGCACTTTCCTAACATTTTTTCTTGGGGTGGCCTTTGAAATGCCTTCCCCCATTTGGATGGTTCTGCCACAGGCGTCATCAGGTTGCCATTGTAAGCTCTGCAGTTTTCTAGTTTTATGAAGTTCCATATTTTTTTTTTTTTGTTTGGTTCTTTTGCACTTTGGCACATATTCCCCTATTTAGGGTTCCCTTTATGCCTCCTATTTGCAATACAGGGGCATGCACAAGCTTCTGCTACCCCACACTATTTACTGCACCTTTTTCTGTGAAAGGGCCAGAAAGAAGCTTGAGATCCCCTTACCCAGTGCTCTGCCAATTTCCCTAAATAGTTTTTTCCCAGGGTTTGGCTTGTTCCTTGGGTTCTTCGGCTCTTTCTACCTTTTAGGCTCCCCCTACGTTAGTTCTGCCCTCTATTGGTGGGTCTACTGATCCTTCTTTTACATCTAAATACTCCCTTACCATTAAGTTATCTTTCTTCAAACCCCCCCTAAGACCCTCTTTATCTCTTTTAATCTTTTTTTGTCCTCCTTTTTCCCCTTCCTTGCCCCACATTAGTACTTACAATTCTTTCCACTCATAGGCCAGGGGGGAATCATTTGATCTAAGCCATACCCTATAATGAACCCACAAGTGTAACCTGCTCCCCTACCCCTAGCACCCCTCCCACTGACTGAAACCCTTCCTTCCAAGCTTCTGCATATGATGATGACTAATATGAAGCATGATTATGGCCACATGCTCCTGCCAAGATGGCCGCAACTCTACAGGCCAATGCCCATCCCCTGCCTCTACCCTGGAGGTCTTTGGAGAGGCTGTGGATTCCACACCACCAGCCTCTCTGTAGGCCTCAGCAACACCACAGTTCCTCTTTCAGACCTCGTCCAGCTCAAAATCAAAAAGCATATAGTGAGCTGGAAGATACAGTTAACCTTTTCACTTCCAAACTTGCGGCTTGCACTACCAAGCTCCAGTCTCTGGAGGAAAAGACAGAAGGTTAACAAAACAGGCTTTGCTGTAACAACTTGTGTTTGGTGGGTCTACTTGAAAAGGCATGTCTCCTATTTAGCTGAGGCTGACTTTTTTTGTCTTGTTTTCCATTTCACTCCTATGGTCATATTGGGATGAAGCCCGCTTGGTGTTTTTAGAGTAGGACAGAGGTTTTGGATTTTTTTTTTCTTTTTGTACATATTAGGACAATTTTTTTTTTTTTTTGCCATATGGAGAACTGTCTGTCTGTTTATTGTCTGTGAATGCCAGTGTGTGTATTTTTCTCTCTCCATTGGCTCCCCCTGAGAGAATAAACAACATTGTTTAGTGGGCTACCCTGTTATTATTCTCTTGGTTTTAATTATGGCTAAGGTCTCCTTTTTTGCTTGTAATGTAAGGGGCCTTAAGTCTAAGTTTAAAGGAGCAAAACTTTTTGAATTCCTTAAGGTTCCCCAACCATATGTTTTATACTTTCAAGAGATGCATTTGACGGGTTTTAACCTAGTGGCCCTGGCCCTGAAAAAATACTGGCTGGTATGGTCAGTGCATTCCACATATGCTAACTTTGCCCATGGTGTGTCTGTGCTGATTTGCAAGGGCCTTCTTTTTGCCTGTCTTTGCATCTGATCCGCATGGTAAATAAGTGATTCTTCCCTCCACTATACATGCTATTCCAACTATTTTTGCAGTATTATATGACCCCCCCCTCCCATGATGGTAGCCACAGTTTTTACTGAAGTTAGTGTGCACTTAGCTACTTTTACAAGTTGTCCTACGCTCCTGTTAGGATATTTTAATGCGGTAATCCTATGCTAGATAGATGAAAGCATTATCTACAGATAGTAAGTGCTATCTAACTGGTGTATAGCTTATAACTATGTTGATATATGATGTTAGAAAATTCCCTGATGTCCAGGAATATTCATGCCAATCCAAAATGTATAGGGCCTTGTCCAGACTTGACTATACTGTGGGTTCCTCAGATGTGTTGCCTAGGGCAAGACATATTTCATACCTCTTTCAAACTATATCAGACCACTCTCCCTTGAAAATGGATTTAGAATTGGGACATAGACCTGCTTTTAGGGTTTCTCGGGTTAACCCTCTGTGGGTTTCCTCGGAAGAGATTTTCTCGCAAATAAAGCAAGACTTGGTTGACTACTGGAGGCATAACACGGACTCAACTTCAGGGACTACTACTTGGGATACCTTTAAGAAAGTTTCTCTTGATTTTTATATTAGTCATATTGCCTCACACTGTACTTTCACTCAGGCTCATCTGCACATGTGGACCTAGACTCTGCCCGATCTGGATACGCTGCACATCTGTTCCAGATTTTCCACAGTGCTATGGTGGAGGGAAATAGGGCCCTTCATTTGCACATGGTAGAAACGACCCGCAAAAAGCAGTTATATTTGTCTGCCATTCTTTGTGAGTACAGTAGAAATAATAGGAAATGTTTGCATATTTGTCCCAACTGGACTTCCCCGATACTACTATCTCTAGTATTGCTCTACTGGGCGGCTCTGTTTGTACTAATCCACTTGAGATCATTGGAGCCTTCACCTCAAACTATCAGATCCTATATGCTGATCCTCCACACCTCCCCCGGAGCTGCTAGAGTCCTTTTTTAGACCACTGAACATTACACAACTATCTGTTTCCAACCACCAGTTATTAGATAAACCGTTGACGGTTGACGAGATTACTATTGTGACTCATTTTATCCCATCTAAGAAAACCCCAAAACTTGAAGGTTTCCCCACTGAGTGGTATGAGGCGTATGTACTGTATATTTTATGACCCCTAAGCTATTTGAGCTCTATAGGAGTGACAGATGTGTGTACCCTCCAGCCTCTATGATGGAGGTGCTTATAGTTGTGCTGCTGAAACTCGGTAAGGATAAATTGCTGTGTGGGTTGTACCACATAATTTCTCTACTGACCTGTGATATTGAGATTTTGGCCAAATTGCTTTCGCTCTGCTTAAATAAAGTTATTCTTTCAATTGTTCTTCCTGATCAATCTAGGTTTATGCTGGGCAAGAGTACATTTGACTATATAAGACAACTAAATCTTCATATTTATGGTGCCGTACACCAGTGGAAAAAAGGGCTGCTATCCTTCAATAATAAAAAGGTGTTTGATACTGTTACGTGGTCGTTTCTGTGGGAAACATTTTCCAGGTTTGGATTTTGATCCCAGTTTATTACGTGGGTTCAACTTCTCTGTACTAAACCTTGTGTAAGGGTCAGCACAAACCAGGACACCTCCCCTTTTTTCTTTCTCCACCATGGTTGTCATCAGGACTGCCCCCTTTCTCCTCTTTTATTTTCCTTGGTTATTAAAATGTTAGTTATATCTATCAGGTAAACTCCTGGGGTGGGCGTAGAGGAAACATTTTTTTCCAAGAGATCCACCTCAGGAGTTTACCTGATAGATATAACTAACATTTTAATAACCAAGGCAAATAAAAGAGGAGAAAGGGGTCAGTCCTGCCGACAACCACGGTTGGGATCAAGTAGAAGTTTAGTCGAGGAACAAGCCAATGGTCAATAATGAATGGTTGCAGGTTGGCATCAAGTGTAGTCGAGGAACAAAAAGGTTGGTAACAAATGGTTGTGGAGATAAGGACAGCTGCAGGTATGCAAGGGTATAAGATATCGGTTGGAGAGAGCACAATGGTCTGGAAAATGGGAAGTGCAAAGGCATGGCTTAAATCAGAAGTTCATGGGAGCAGCAAGGAATTTAAGGTTCACCAGTAACAAGGCACAAGGCAAGATTATCCAAGAAATCAGACAGGATGCTTTCCAGCATCCCAACTGGTTTAGCAAAAAGAACTACTGCTGGATGTAGCTGATGCCGGGGGTTCAGATCCCAGTTTGGACACCTAGTGTTTGACCCTCTCCTGGACTCAACAAGTACTAACCACCAATCTTTGTGACACATCAATGTATCAAAAAGCTTACAGATGGAGAATCCAACAACCTGACACAAAGAACTATCTATATTTTCCTTGGCCCTCATTGGTTACTTTCTAATTAAACACTGTCATTTATCTTAGGTTGTAAGTTGAGACATTGGAAACATTGCTTTGTTACATAACTCCCATGTACTGACTTAACTTAGAGTCCAACTAAGGAAACTTTGTGTGGAGGGAGCCTGTTTGTGCTGTTCTCTGAAGGGAGTAGTATACATTGTTGTAGGAAATCTTCAATGTCTTGGCAATTTCTTGCATGGAATAGCCTTCATTTCTCAGAACAAGAATAGACTGTCTAGTTTCAGAACAAAGTTCTTTTTTTCTGGCCATTTTGAGAATATAATCAAACCCACAAATACTGATGCTCCAGATCCTCAACTAGCTCAAAGAAAGGCCAGTTTTAAAGGTTCTCTAATCAGCATAACAGTTTTCAGCTGTGCTAACATAATTGCACAAGGGTTTTGTAATCATCAATTAGCCTTTTAACACGATTAGCTAACACAATGTACCATGAGAACACATGAATGATAGTTGCTGGAAATGGGCCTCTGTACACCTATGTAGATATTCCATTAAAAATCAGCCATTTCCATCTAAAATAGTCATTTACCACATTAAAATATATATATATTTGGACACGTGCACAATTTTCATACTTTTGGCTCTGTATGCCACCAGAAAAAATTAAAACAAAACAATCCAAATTAATTTTAAGTGCAGACTTGCAAGGGGTTGAACATATATATCAAGTTCAAATTTTAGGAACTGCAACCATTTTTATACACAGTCCCCCCATTTCCAGGGGCTCAAATGTAATTGGACAAATAAATATAATCATAAATGTAATGTTAATTTTTTATATTTTGTTGGGAATCCTTTACTGGCAATGACTGCCTGAAGTCTGGAACCCATGGACATTACCAAAAATATGGTTTCCTCCTTTCTGAAGCTTTGCCAGGCTCTAACTGCAGCTGTTTTCAGTTGTTCTCTGTTTGTGGGTCTTTCTGCCTTTAGTTATGCCTTCAGCAAGTTAAATGCATGCTCAATTGGGTTTAAATCAGGTAATTGACATGGTCATTGCAGAATATTCCACTTATTTTCCTTCAAAAGCTGCTTTTGCAGTGTGCTTTGGATCATTGTCCATCTGTACTGTAAAGCGCTGTCCAATTAACTTTGCTGCATTTGACTGAATCTGGGCTGACAGTATATCTCTAAACACTGTAGAACTCATCTGGCTGCTTCTGTCTTCTGTCACATCATCAATAAACACTAATGACCCAGTGCCACTGGAAGCCACGCATGCCCATTCCATCACACTGCCCCCACTATGTTTTACAGATGACATTGTGTGCTTTGGATCATAAGCTGTTCCAAACCTTCTCACACTTTTTTCTTTCCATCATTCTGGTACAGATTAATCTTAGTTTCCATCCATCAAAAGAATGCTTTTTCAGAACTGGTCCAGTTTTTTTTGGATGTTTTTGGCAAAGACTAATCTGGGTTTTCTATTCTTCAGGCTTATGAATGGTTTGCACCTTGTGGTGAACCCTCTTTATTTTCTCTCATGAAGTCATATCTTGATTGTAGACTTTGACAATGATACGCTCACCTCCTGGACAGTGTCCTTCACTTGTCTGGATGTTGTGAATGGGTTTTTCTTTACCATAGAGAGGATCCTACAATCACCCACCACTGTTGGCTTCCATGAATGTCCAGGCCTTTTTACAGCTGCAAGAAAAAGTATGTGAACCCTTTGGAATGATATGGATTTCTGCACAAATTGGTCATAAAATGTGATCTGATCATCATCTAAGTCACAACAATAGACATTCACAGTCTGCTTAAACTAAGAACACACAAAGAATGAAATGTTGCCATGTTTTTATTGAACACACCATGTAAACATTCACAGTGCAGGTGGAAAAAGTATGTGAACCCCTAGACTAATGACATCTCCAAGAGCTAATTGGAGTGAGATGTCAGCCAACTGGAGTCCAATCAATGAGATGAGATTGGAGGTGTTTATTACAGCTGCCCTGGTCTATAAAAAACACACACCAGTTCTGGGTTTGCTTTTCACAAGAAGCATTGCCTGATGTGAATGATGTCTCACACAAAAGAGCTCTCAGAAGACGTATGATTAAGAATTGTTGACTTGCATAAAGCTGGAAAGGGTTATAAAAGTATCTCCAAAAGCCCTGATGTTCATCAGTCCACAGTAAGACAAATTGTCTATAAATGGAGAAAGTTCAGCACTGCTGCTACTCTCCCTAGGAGTGGCCGTCCTGTAAAGATGACTGCAAGAGCACAGCGCAGACTGCTCAATGAGGTGAAGAAGAATCCTAGAGTGTCAGCTAAAGACTTACAAAAGTCACTGGCAAATGCTAACATCCCTGTTAGCGAATCAACAATACGTAAAACACTAAACAAGAATGGATTTCATGGGAGGGACCACAGAGGAAGCCACTGCTGTCCGAAGAAAACATTGCAGCACGTTTACAGTTTGCACAAGAGCACCTGGATGTTCCACAGCAGTACTGGCAAAATATTCTGTGGACAGATGAAACCAAAGTTGAGTTATTTGGAAGAAACACCCAACACTATGTGTGGCGAAAAAGAGGCACAGCACACCAACATCAAAACATCATCCCAACTGTGAAGTATGGTGGTGGGGGCATCATGGTTTGGGGCTGCTTTGCTGCGTCAGGGCCTGGACGGATTGCTATCATCGAAGGAAAAATGAATTCCCAATTTTATCAAGACATTTTGCAGGAGAACTTAAGGCCATCTGTCTACCAGCTGAAGCTAAAGAGAAGATGGGTGTTGCAACAGGACAATGACCCAAAGCATAGAAGTAAATCAACAACACAATGGCTTAAACAGAAGAAAATACGCCTTCTGAAGTGGCCCAGTCAGAGTCCTGATCTCAACCCGATTGAGATGCCGTGGCACGACCTCAAGAAAGCGATTCACACCAGACATCCCAAGAATATTGCAGAACTGAAACAGTTCTGTAAAGAGGAATGGTCAAGAATTACTCTTGACCGCTGTGCACGTCTGATCTGCAACTACAGGAAATGTTTGGTTGAAGTTATTGCTGCCAAAGGAGGTTCAACCAGTTATTAAATCCAAGGGTTCACATACTTTTTCCACCTGCACTGTGAATGTTTACATGGTGTGTTCAATAAAAACATGGCAACATTTCATTCTTTATGTGTTATTAGTTTAAGCAGACTGTGATTGTCTATTGTTGGGACTTAGATGATGATGATCAGATCACATTTTATGACCAATTTGTGCAGAAATCCATATCATTCCAAGGGGTTCACATACTTTTTCTTGCAGCTGTATGTTGTTGAGATCACCAGTGAGTTCTTCTTTCTTCGAATATACCAAACTGTAATTTGGCCACTCCTAATGTTGCTGTTATCTCTCTGGTGGATTTGTTTAATTTTTGAAGCCTTACAATGGCCTGTTTCACTTGCATGGACAGCTCTTTGAACGCATGATGTAGGTTCACAGAAATAGATTCCAAATGCAAAAAAAAAAACACACACGATCAACTCCAGACCTTTTATCTGCTTAATTGATGAGTAAATAACAAAAGAGTAGCCCACACCTGCCCATAAAACAGCTTTTAATTCAAGTGGTCTGATACTCCTTCCATTTCAATATTATCGCTTGCACTGTGCTCCTTGGGATGTTTAAAGCTTGGGAAATATTTTTGTATCCATATCCGGCTTTAAACTTCTCCAAAACAGTATCTCGGACCTGCCTGGTGTGTTCCTTGTTCTTCATGATGCTCTCTGCGCTTTAAAGGGACCTCTGAGACTATCACAGTGCAGGTGCATTTATACGGAGATTTGATTACACACAGGTGGATTCAATTTATCATCATTAGTCATTTAGGTCAACATTGGATCATTCAGAGATCCTCACTGAACTTCTGGAGAGAGTTTGCTGCACTGAAAGTAAAGGGGCTGAATAATTTTGCAAGCCCAATTTTTCAGTTTTTTATTCGTTAACAAAGTTTGAAATATCCAATAAATTTCGTTCCACTTCATGATTGTGTCCCGCTTGTTGTTGATTCTTCACAAAAAATTAGAGTTTTAAAAGGTCGCAAAGTTCAAGGGGGCCGAATACTTTCACAAAGCACTGTATATCTTACAGTCTATGCAACATTTCATTTTTTGTTTACTAAAAATTTGTATTGTGGTATAAAAAAAATTGAATATATGCAAAGATTGAATAATTAGTCATCTTTACATAACAGATATCCGTCAGGTACAAACAGAACTCACAAAAATACCTGCAATAATACAATAATATTTGCCACTTCCCTATAGAAGAATAGCAATCTGAGTCAAAAAGACATATTTATATCTATTTGGCCATAAAGAAGGGCATATATAATACTGTGCTTTATGAAAGATAAACAGAGAAAAGACAAAATATAAAATAAAAAAATGGGGGGGGGGGATAGGAAAGGGAAAGTAACACAGGGAAAATAACAAAATAACGGCATGGTGAATATGTTTCATAAGTTTTTTGGCCTCCATACTCCTCAATACCTGGTCCCAGGGGAGAGCCAGTGTAAAGCAATCGCCCAATGGTCTATGCAATATAGTAAATAATACAGTTAGTAAATACATACATTACATAGTAAGAAAATACGTGTTTTTTGGCACACAAAGCTAAAAAGAATTTCAGAAATAAATATTACTATAGTAACTGACTTAAGGTCAGTGTATAAATGTAGGGTACATGTTTTATTGCTTGCTATTTATAAAGTAAATATGCCAAAGCACTTTATAACAATCACTTTTTAACAGGTTGTTGAAATATTTGATTTTCATAGCACAAAAAATATAATAGTACAAAAAACATTGAGTTCAAGGTATATGTAACCTGCAGATACTGCATAATAGTTCACGTTTGTACTGTGCCCTGTTGTTTCCTTTTACAATATTATTTTGTATTTTTAATCCATATGATTTACTTACATCTTAGCACTCAGTAAGGATGTTTTAGCCTAAATAAACTTCCTGCAAAATGCTAGAAGTACATTGTATTTTATATAATTTCATATGCTAACTCTTCATAACTAGAGTTGAGCGGACACCTGGATGTCCGTGTTCGGCGGGTTCGGCCGAACTTTAAAAAAAAGTCCGGGTCCGTGTCCCGGACTTTTGCTGAACTTTTCCCGGACACCGAACCCCATTGAAGTCAATGGGGACCCGAACTTTCAGGCACTAAAATGGCTCTAAAACACCAAAGGAAAGGGCTAGAGTGCTGCAAATGGCAGCAAAACGTAGTTAAGAGCATGGCAAGTGCTCTGCAAACAAATGTGGATAGGAAAATAACTTAAAACAACAAAAAAAACAGAAAAATAAAACAATGTTCTTCATCTCTGAAGGACGAGGCCCATATGGAGTAGGAGGGAGGTTGAGGTGGTGGTGTATGTGGCGGTGTCATAGGCATGCGCACAGGGTGTACCTGGGCACACCCTAATCACCTAGGGCACATTAGCATTATCGCTCTGTTTGCCAGTGAGGAGATGGGAAAGATCTCCCTCGGACCTGCTCTGCTCTATTTCACTTTGCCAGCAGGGAGAGTAATGTATCGGGGCCATGTACATGTAGGCAAACACATGCATGTGTATTTAAACTTTGGGGTGCACACCCTAATGCAATAGGCTGCGCACACCTATGGGCGGTGTAGGTGGAAGCGGCGGTGGAGGAGGACCAGGGCCGGATTAAGAGCATCATGGGCTTGGTGCTGAGGATTTTGAAGGGCCTTAAGGGCCGTGCCTTGGCATGCACCCAGAGGAGGAAGGGTGCAGCCATGCATGCCTAATTCAACATGGGATGCTGTCTCTGAAGCCCATAAACACATCCATGCATCGGCAACTGTCCCTCCTTGTCCGGCCTTCGTGCTGTGTGGGGAGGTTCTGAGGGAGCTGCCTGGGGAAGCGAGCATAGAAGCCAGACTTCTGTGTTTACAAGTGACAGAAGAGCGGTAACAGTGAATATGGCCAACCCGGGGCCTATATAAAAGGTAGGGGCCTGGAGCTGCAGCTCCAATAGCCCCTACGTTAATCTGGCCCTGAGGAGGACGAGGTAGCCAACACTGCTTCTTTTCACAAATTTTAAATGAGGGTACACCCCAAAAGAGTGAGAAAGAGCAAAAATGGAACAATGGGTGGGTAAGGTCGGTATTCATCGCTATTCTGCACAAGGTACGGAAAAGTCCAGTGGGATCCATGCCTGGTTCATTTTAATGAACGTGAGCTTGTCCACATTGTCTCTGGACAGGCGGCTGCGCTTGTCTGTGATAACGCCCCCAGCCGTGCTAAATACCCGTTCAGATAATACACTGGCTGCAGGGCACGCCAGCACCTCCAAGGCGTAAAGGGCAAGCTCAGGCCATGTGCCCAATTTGGAGACCCAGAAGTTGAAGGGGGCGGACCCGTCATTCACTACATGTAGGCGTGTGCACACATACTGCTCCACCATGTTGGTAAAATGCTGCCTCCTGCTAAGACGTTCCATATGAGCTGCTGGTGCTGCTGTTTGTTGTGGCGTGCTGACAAAGCTTTTCCACATTTCGGCCATGCTAACCCTGCCTTCTGAGGTGCTGGCGGTGCCCTGGTTGCGTTGGCGACCTCTTCCTCCTCCTCCTCCTCCTCTTCTGCCTTGTGCTTCCACTGTGGCCCCGCTGTCAGGTGGGAATGCCAGCAGCATGGCGTCTACCAGCGTGCGCTTGTACTCGTGCATCTTGCGATCGCGCTCCAGTGAGTGAATTAAGGACGGTACGTTGCCCTTGTAACGGGGATCCAGCAGCGTGGCCACCCAGTAATCAGCACAAGTTAGAATGTGGGCAACTCGGCGGTCGTTGTGGAGACACTGCAGCATGTAATCGCTCATGTGTGCCAGGCTGCCCAGAGGCAACGAAAGGCTGTCCTCTGTGGGAGGTGTATCGTCCGTGTCCTCTGTATCCCCCCAGCCACTCACCAGTGATGGCCATGAGCTGGCCTGGGTGCCACCCTGCTGTGAACATGCTTCCATCTCCTCCTCCAGCTCCTCCTCCTCATCCTCCTCATCCTCCAGAACTGTGCCCCTGCTGGACAATTGTGTCCCTGGCTTTTGTGTGTGCAGGAACCCACCCTCTGAGCCCCTTGCGAATGACTGCCCTGAAAGCCTTGGAAATGTTACCTCTTCATCCTCCTCCTCCTCCTCCTCATCCTGTGCCACATCCTCTTCCATTATCGCCCGAATTGTTTTTTCAAGGAGGCATAGAAGTGGGATAGTTAACCTGAGAACGGCTTCATCCGCACTGGCCATGTTGGTGGAGTACTCAAAACAGCGCAACAAGGCACACAGGTCTCGCATGGAGGCCCAGTTATTGGTGGTGAAGTGGTGCTGTTCCGCAGAGCGACTCACGCGTGCGTGCTGCAGCTGAAACTCCACTATGGCCTGCTGCTGCTCGCACAGTCTTTCCAGCATGTGCAAGGTGGAGTTCCACCTTGTGGGCACGTCACATATGAGGCGGTGAGCGGGAAGGCCGAAGTTACGCTGTAGCGCTGACAGGCGAGCAGCAGCAGGGTGAGAACGCCGAAAGTGCGCACAGACGGCCCGCACTTTCTGCAGCAGCTCTGACATATCGGGGTAGTTTTTAAGGAACCTCTGCACCACCAAATTCAGCACATGCGCCAGGCAAGGGATGTGCGTCAAACCGGCTAGGCCCAGAGCTGCTATGAGATTTCGCCCGTTATCGCACACCACCAGACCGGGCTTGAGGCTCACTGGCAGCAACCACTCATTTGTCTGCTGTTCCATGCTCCTCCACAACTCCTGCGCGGTGTGTGGTTTGTCCCCCAAACAGGCAAGTTTTAAAACTGCCTGCTGTCGTTTACCCCTGGCCGTGCTGAAGTTGGTGGTGAAGGTGTTACGCTGTCCGGATAAGGAGGCGGTAGAGGATGAGGAAGCGGAGTAGGAGGAGTTAGGAACAGGAGGCAAACTGAAGCGCCCTGCAATCCTCGTGGTGGAAGGACATGCGCCAAATTGCTATCCGCCTCAGGCCCATCCGCCACTGCATTTACCCAGTGTGCCGTTAGGGAGATATAACGCCCCTGACCGTGCTTACTGGTCCACGTATCGGTAGTTAGGTGGACCTTGGCACAGATGGCGTTGCGCAGTGCACACCTGATTTTTTTCCCCCACTTGGTTGTGCAGGGAAGGGATGGCTTGCCTGGAAAAGTAGTGGTGGCTGGGCACGACGTACTGTGGGACAGCCACCGACATAAGGTTTTTAAAACTGTGCGTCTCCACCAGACAGAATGACAGCATTTCAAAGGCCAAGAATTTTGAAATGCTGGCATTCAGGGCCAGGGATCGCGGGTGGGTAGGGGGTACTTCCTCTTCCTCTCAAGTGTTTGGGAGATGGAAAGCTGAACGCTTCCACGGGACATTGTGGAGATGGTTGGTGACCCAGGTGGTGGTGTTGCTGACAGATCCTCTGTTTGCGGGGTGGCAGGTGCCGGTATCACTACAGATGTGGCTGGAGCGGCCGAGACTGCAGCAGAAGAGGAAGCAGGATGAGCCAGAGATGTTTCTTGGTTTTGAAGGTGTCTACTCCACTGAAGCTCGTGCTTTGCACTTAGATGCCTGATCATGCAGGTTGTGCTCAGGTTGAGAAGGTTTATGCCTCGCTTCAGGCTCTGATTGCACAGGGTGCAAACCACTCGTGTCCTGTCATCAGCACATTTTCTAAAGAACTTCCACGCTAGAGAACTCCTTTGAGCTGACTTTGGTGCGCTCGTTCCCTGCATTGGGCAGTAGCAGGAGTAGTGTCTAGGGCACGGGCGCTCCGCTTCTGCACCTTGCTCCCTCTTCTGCTGTGCTGGTGGCTCTGTGCGACCACAGCCTCTTCCTCCAAACTACTCCGGTCACCTGCATGACGTTCATTCCATGTGGGGTCGAGGACCTCATCTTCCTCCACATCATCTTCCACCCAGTCTTCACCCCTGCCCTCCTTGTCGGTCTCCACAATGCTGAACGCCGCAGCAGTTGGCACCTGCGTTTCGTCATCATCGGAGACGTGCTGCGATGGTCCTTGCATGTACTCATCTTGAGAAATGAGTGGTTGGGCATCGCTGCACTCAATCTCTTCCACTTCTGGGGCAGGGCTAGGTGGATGGCCCTGGGAAACCCTGCTGACAGAGTCCTCAAAAAGAACAAGAGACTGCTGTATGGCTTGGGGCTCAGACTGCTTGCCTGATTTGCAAGGGGGTGAGGTGAAAGACGTTTGGACATCGGCTGCAGGTGCCAACTCTGACCTTTCTGCAGTAGACTGGGTGGGAGACAATGTGAAGGAACTGGAGGCACTGTCAGCAGCAAACCAATCTACTATCGCCTCTCTGTGTTCTGGCCTCATCACTTCTAGAGGCATATGATGCCCTACCAAATACTGATGCAGGTTCTGTCGCCTACTAACACTTGAGGAAGGTGTTTCACTTGTGCGTGTAGCTGGCACAGATCGACCACGTCCTCTCCTTGCAACAGGAGCTCTACCAGCAGCACCACGACCCAGGCCACGGCCCCTATTTGACGGTCTCCTCATATTTCTGTAATTTAAGATCTTGCCCTAGAAAGGTGTTTATTGAATAGCGGAACAAAACAACAACAGTATCGCACGGGTGTATCTCACAGTCAAATATGCAAACTATGCTGCAATTTAATGTTTTTTACCCCAAAAGGGTGTATATTGAATAGCGGAATAGGATAAAAAACGGCGTATCTCACACGTACAAACACAGACTAGGCCCGATTAAATTTTTTTGTACCCTAAAGGGAGGATGAGGAAGAGGAGTAGGAGGAGTTGGGAACAGCAGGCAAACTGAAGCGCCCTGCAATCCTTGGCGGGGGAAGGAGATGCGCCAAACAAATTTAAAAGGTGTATCTCACACGTACCGATACAGACTATGCCGTAATTAAATTTTTTACACTCCAAAAGGGTGTATATTGAATAGCGGAATAGGAAAAATTTTATAATACGGTGTATCTCACACGTACAAACACAGACTAGGCCCCGATTACAATTTTTTGTACCCTAAAGGCAGGATGAGGAAGAGGAGTAGGAGGAGTTGGTAACAGGAGGCAAACTGAAGCGCCCTGTAATCCTTGGCGGGGGAAGGAGATGCGCCAAACAAATTTAAAAGGTGTATCTCACACGTACCGATACAGACTATGCCGTAATTTAATTTTTTACACTCCAAAAGGGTGTATATTGAATAGCGGAATAGGAAAAATTTTATAATACGGTGTATTTCACACATACAAACACAGACTAGGCCCCGATTACAATTTTTTGTACCATAAAGGCAGGATGAGGAAGAGGAGTAGGAGGAGTTGGGAACAGGAGGCAAACTGAAGCGCCCTGCAATCCTCGGCGGTAGAAGGAGATGCGCCAAACAAATTTAAAAAGGTGTATCTCACGTGTACCGATACAGACTATCCCGAAATTTAATTTTTTACACTCAAACAGGGTGTATATTGAATAGCGGAATAGGACAAATTTTACAAAACGGTGTATCTCACACGTACAAACACAAACTAGGCCCCGATTACAATTTTTTCTACCCTAAAGGCAGGATGAGGAGTAGGAGGAGTTCGGAACAGGCAGGAGGCAGACTGAAGCACCCTCAAATCCTCGGCAGTATGAGATGCGCCCAAAAAATTGGAAAGGTGTATCTCACACGTACCGACACAGACTATCACGCAATTTAATTGTTTATACCCAAAGGTTTTGATTAAATAGCGGAATAGAAAATATGATCAAAAAAAGTGTATGTATATCACACGTACACAACCACACTAGGCCCCAATTACTATTGTTTGTACCCCTAAAGGCAGGATGAGGAGTAGGAGGAGTTTGGAACAGGCAACACCCTCAAATCTTCAGAAGTATGAGATGAACCCCAAAAACTTGGAAAGGTGGATCTCACACGTACCAACACAGACTATCCCGCAATTTAATTGATCCCCAAAGGTTTTTATTGAATAGCAGAATAGGAAATATGATCAAAAAAAGTGTATGTATCTCACACGTACAGAAGCACACTAGGCCCCAATTACTATTGTTTGTACCCCTAAAAGGCTGGATGAGGAGTAGGAGGAGTATAGAACAGGCAGCACCCTCACATCTTCAGAAGTATGAGATGAACCCCAAAAACTTGGAAAGGTGGATCTCACACGTACCAACACAGACTATCCCACAATTTAACTGATCCCCAAAGGTTTTTATTGAATAGCGGAATAGAAAATATGATCAAAAAAAGTGTATGTATCTCACACGTACAAAACCACACTAGGCCCCAATTACTATTGTTTGTACCCCTAAAAGGCTGGATGAGGAGTAGGAGGAGTTTGGAACAGGCAGCACCCTCAAATCTTCAGAAGTATGAGATGAACCCCAAAAACTTGGAAAGGTGGATCTCACACGTACCAACGCAGACTATCCCGCAATTTAATTGATCCCCAAAGGTTTTTATTGAATAGCGGAATAGGAAATATGATCAAAAAAAGTGTATGTATCTCACACGTACAGAAGCACACTAGGCCCCAATTACTATTGTTTGTACCCCTAAAAGGCTGGATGAGGAGTAGGAGGAGTGTGGAACAGGCAGCACCCTCAAATCTTCAGAAGTATGAGATGAACCCCAAAAACTTGGAAAGGTGGATCTCACACGTATCAACACAGACTATCCCGCAATTTAACGGATCCCCAAAGGTTTTTATTGAATAGCGGAATAGGAAATATGATCAAAAAAAGTGTATGTATCTCACACGTACAAAACCACACTAGGCCCCAATTACTATTGTTTGTACCCCTAAAAGGCTGGATGAGGAGTAGGAGTATGGAACAGGCAGCACCCTCAAATCTTCAGAAGTATGAGATGAACCCCAAAAACTTGGAAAGGTGGATCTCACACGTACCAACATAGACTATCCCGCAATTTAATTGATCCCCAAAGGTTTTTATTGAATAGCAGAATAGGAAATATGATCAAAAAAAGTGTATGTATCTCACACGTACAGAAGCACACTAGGCCCCAATTACTATTGTTTGTACCCCTAAAAGGCTGGATGAGGAGTAGGAGGAGTATAGAACAGGCAGCACCCTCACATCTTCAGAAGTATGAGATGAACCCCAAAAACTTGGAAAGGTGGATCTCACACGTACCAACACAGACTATCCCACAATTTAACTGATCCCCAAAGGTTTTTATTGAATAGCGGAATAGAAAATATGATCAAAAAAAGTGTATGTATCTCACACGTACAAAACCACACTAGGCCCCAATTACTATTGTTTGTACCCCTAAAAGGCTGGATGAGGAGTAGGAGGAGTTTGGAACAGGCAGCACCCTCAAATCTTCAGAAGTATGAGATGAACCCCAAAAACTTGGAAAGGTGGATCTCACACGTACCAACGCAGACTATCCCGCAATTTAATTGATCCCCAAAGGTTTTTATTGAATAGCGGAATAGGAAATATGATCAAAAAAAGTGTATGTATCTCACACGTACAGAAGCACACTAGGCCCCAATTACTATTGTTTGTACCCCTAAAAGGCTGGATGAGGAGTAGGAGGAGTGTGGAACAGGCAGCACCCTCAAATCTTCAGAAGTATGAGATGAACCCCAAAAACTTGGAAAGGTGGATCTCACACGTATCAACACAGACTATCCCGCAATTTAACGGATCCCCAAAGGTTTTTATTGAATAGCGGAATAGGAAATATGATCAAAAAAAGTGTATGTATCTCACACGTACAAAACCACACTAGGCCCCAATTACTATTGTTTGTACCCCTAAAAGGCTGGATGAGGAGTAGGAGTATGGAACAGGCAGCACCCTCAAATCTTCAGAAGTATGAGATGAACCCCAAAAACTTGGAAAGGTGGATCTCACATGTACCAACATAGACTATCCCGCAATTTAATTGATCCCCAAAGGTTTTTATTGAATAGCGGAATAGGAAATATGATCAAAAAAAGTGTATGTATCTCACACGTACAGAAGCACACTAGGCCCCAATTACTATTGTTTGTACCCCTAAAGGCAGGATGAGGAGTAGGAGGAGTTTGGAACAGGCAGCACCCTCAAATCTTCAGAAGTATGAGATGAACCCCAAAAACTTGGAAAGGTGGCTCTCACACGTACCAACACAGACTATCCCGCAATTTAACTGATCCCCAAAGGTTTTTATTGAATAGCGGAATAGAAAATATGATCAAAAAAAGTGTATGTATCTCACACGTACAAAACCACACTAGGCCCCAATTACTATTGTTTGTACCCCTAAAAGGCTGGATGAGGAGTAGGAGGAGTTTGGAACAGGCAGCACCCTCAAATCTTCAGAAGTATGAGATGAACCCCAAAAACCCCAAATATCATTCAGCTCTGCTGCAGGCCACAATTTATTTTTTTAACCCAAGGCTGTATATTGAATAGTGGAATAGAAAAAAAGTGTATGATTTTTGAAACCACTCAATATTAGCACATGTGAACTGAACACAGCAGTGTATGATCAGTCACTTAGCACAGCACAGCTGAAGGAAAAATGCTGCACACAGTGCCTGATAGAAAAATACTTTTCTCCCTCCTCCTCAGTGGGCAAAAAAGATTGTGTTCACTGCACCCCAAAAAGATTGTGTTCACTGTACCCCAAAAAGATTGTGTTCACTGCACCCCAAAAAGATTGTGTTCACTGCAGCATATATACAGCAAAATGGATGTGGACCACTGACACCTGCCTATCTCCTATCCCACACCACACAGCAATATCGATTGTAGTTTGTAGAACACACTGTCTGACCCTAAAAATCAGCAGACTCTGTCCCTAAAAGGATTGATAAGATCGTAGATCGGGTGACTACTGCAACCCCCCCCCCACACAGCAATATTGATTGTAGTTTGTAGAACACACTGTCTGACCCTAAAAATCAGCAGACTCTGTCCCTAAAAGGATTGATAAGATCGTAGATCGGGTGACTGCAAACCCCCCCCCCCCCCACACAGCAATATCGATTGTAGTTTGTAGAACACACTGTCTGACCCTAAAAATCAGCAGACTCTGTCCCTAAATCGTAGATCGGGTGACTGCAAACCCCCCCTCCCCACACAGCAATATCGATTGTAGTTTGTAGAACACACTGTCTGACCCTAAAAATCAGCAGACTCTGTCCCTAAAAGGATTGATAAGATCGTAGATCGGATGACTGCAAACCCCCCCCCCCCCCCACACAGCAATATCGATTGTAGTTTGTAGAAAGCACTGTCTGACCCTAAAAATCAGCAGACTCTGTCCCTAAAAGGATTGATAAGATCGTAGATCGGTCACTGCAAACCCCACCCCACACAGCAATATCGATTGTAGTTTGTAGAACACACTGACCCTAAAAATCAGCAGACTCTCTCCCTAAAATGCCTACAACTCGCCCTGCCTAACACACTCCGACCTGTCCCTCAATTCTATCCGGACACAAATGTTTTTTTTTTCCTGTCTGTCCCTAATCAGCAGCCAGCACCCCAAAAAGATTGTGTTCACTGTACCCCAAAAAGATTGTGTTCACTGCACCCCAAAAAGATTGTGTTCACTGCAGCCCACACACAGCAAAATGGATGTGGACCACTGACACCTGCCTATCTCCTATCCCACACCACACAGCAATATCGATTGTAGTTTGTAGAACACACTGTCTGACCCTAAAAATCAGCAGACTCTGTCCCTAAAAGGATTGATAAGATCGTAGATCGGGTGACTGCAAACCCCCCCCCCCACACAGCAATATCGATTGTAGTTTGTAGAACACACTGTCTGACCCTAAAAATCAGCAGACTCTGTCCCTAAAAGGATTGATAAGATCGTAGATCGGGTGACTGCAAACCCCCCCCCCCACACAGCAATATCGATTGTAGTTTGTAGAACACACTGTCTGACCCTAAAAATCAGCAGACTCTGTCCCTAAAAGGATTGATAAGATTGTAGATCGGTCACTGCAAACCCCACCCCACACAGCAATATCGATTGTAGTTTGTAGAACACACTGTCTGACCCTAAAAGAGAGCAGACTCTCTCCCTAAAATGCCTACAACTCGCCCTGCCTAACACACTCCGACCTGTCCCTCAATTCTATCCAGACACAAATGTTTTTTTTTTCCTGTCTGTCCCTAATCAGCAGCCAGCACGTTGATGTGTGCTCTCTCCCTGAACTAAACAGCAGAATGACGCCGCAGCGGCGCTGCCTCGAACTTATAAAGACTTGGTCACATGCTTCAGACGGCCAATCACAGCTACTGCTACATTTGTAGGCATGGCTGGGATGGCTTAGGCACACCAGTTAAACGCTTGTTGATTGGCTGTTGAAAGCCAGCCATGAAAAGCGCGCCAAAGCATGCAAAACCCGGAAATAAAACGACCGAACACTGATTTTTACCCGAATATACAGTAAAGTTTTCGGGTCCGTGTTCAGGTAACAAAAATCCAATTATTCGGTACGAACATGAATAATACAGTCCGTGTTCGCTCAACCCTATTCATAACATATGAGGTGGAATTGTTAAAACTCCTGTAAATATTGAGATATAAGCTGTAACTGTTTTGCAGTGGCTGAGTGATTTGCTCATGCACTCAGATAGCGCAGCATGCATAAACATGTGACAAGGGGATCGATGGGTACATATTCTATGTACTCTCTATTAGGGATGATCTCTTAGTTCAGATTGAACTTTGCTTATTTGGGCATTCATCCAAAAGCTGGACGTTAAGCTCATTTGGCAGGAGCGGAACATCATATTCAGTATATAGTAACATGTCCCCATGCTGATGAGGTGGTTGAGGGGATCTGCTGGTGGGGGACTTATTGGAATCTAGGAGCCTATTTATAAACAAGGAGGCACCCAAATACTCCCTCCCCCTCAATTTAAATGAGTAAGGGATACATAGTACCCTTACTCATTCACAAAAAAAAGACGCATAAAAAAGTCCCACAATGTACATCCATCATCAACCATGTTGTTCACGCACAGTACCGTTGCTCCAGGTGGGTTCACCCATACACCTCCTTCAGTCGGGTGCCAGCCCAGCTTGCATTGCTACACATATGAAACAAGAAAAATCCAGATGGCTGCACACCAATGATCCACTTTTATTGAAGAGTTAAGATCAAAATGACATTTGGTTCAAGTACAGTAGAGAACTGACAGGTAAACGAGTTTCACGGTACAAACAACGCTTGTTCATTACCTAGTGGACCCAAACACCAAGTGCAGTTTTTAAACTCTGTTGACAGTTGTTGTTCATTTCAGGTGATGGGTTCACCTCCTAGTGCAGGGGTGGGCAAACTTTTTGACTTGAGGGCCGCAATGGGTTCATATATTGGACCCGGGGGCCGGACCAAGAGTATAACCATTATACCTTCACTTATCCAAAATGGAAAAGATTATTGCCATTGGTTCTGCCTGAATCATCTGATGTCAGCTGTGGAGTGTTTTGTCCTTTGTAATATTAGAGGTTTATGCAGTGTAGGGATCATCTAGTAATCTGGGGTCTCTGGGGATGAAGATTACCCCTGTAGACAAGGAGACTGCCCCCAGCAGAGTCCCCATCCCCCTCCAGCACTGATCACACAGGACAGGTCCAGTCCCAATGGAAGTGACAGAAGAAGTTGCAGAGCCCCCTCTCACCTCCACCGTCTGTCCCAGCTCGAGGTCAAAGCCCACCACACAGATACAATGCAGCCAGGAGGAGAAGTGATCCCATGGAAGGGTCAGGGGCTCCCCGCCGGGGATCTGCGCCTCCTCGCTCCCCTACATCCCCAGGGTAGACATGTCTAAAACCACCGAGTTTCCACCCAGCCGTCAATCAACACTCCCCACGTCCTCACAGAGCGCTGGCCACCGGCTAGTGACGGTGGAGGAGAAGGGGAAACTCCTCATCCACCAGGAAACATTACCATGGCGACCATCTCTGTGTATACAACAGCCTCAGTCATTGTGTGATCTGCTGTATTCCCCTAATCCCCTGGGACAGGGAGGTTTGTGCCTGTAATGGTTCTCAACATTGTTTTAGTTTCACAATAAAGTGAATAAATTAGCTAGCAATCCGCGGGCCAGATTAAAAGGTCCGCAGGGCCGTAAACTGCCCGCGGGTCATAGTTTGCCCATTCTTGTCCTAGTGCAATGAGCCGGGTTAAAAGTAAAAATCCGACCCTAGAGCTCAGAGACATATTAATGTCAGACGCATTTTGCGGGTCCAATACAAATCTGCACCTGGCTCCACATGAACATGCTAGCCAGAACCATGGGATCAGAACATAGCAATATGTAAAATGGGTGAAAATAAAAATACAAATATTACCAACATTAATTTAAAATCCAAATGCAAAGGATAGTACTACAATCAATTAGATCAATTGCTTAATGCAAATGCTAATCTCTTGGCAAAAATAAGACAGAAAGCAACATGTGGCACAGGACAACCACCAAATATACAGTATGAACTTGTTGATAGTGATAAAGACAGCCAACAAATATATATTATATACAAAAAAAAAAACTCAACAACATGTTTAGAAAATAACACAGTAGAGAGAGAGGAGGAAAAAAAACAAAGCAGGAGTAAGGGAAAAACTACAGATGGTGTGCAAGCGAATCACTCTTAAAAATGAGTGAGATCTCATTCATAATTGAGGCTGCTTGGTATCTGTCTACGTGAATGACAAAAAAACAGAATACCTCTCGCTCACTTGCACAGCAACCTGAAGCTACCCCCCCCCCCCCCAAAGCAAAGTCTTACAACCCTTTCAATCCCCTGTATTTGCAAGGAAATGGGATCATTCCCTTTCAGACCAATACAATGGTTAGCGACATTAGTAGAATGTTATTTCTGAATATCATAGGCATGGTTGTGAATGCAACTCTGCAGCCTTCTGGTTGTCCTGCCCACATATTGTAATTGACAAATCTTACAAGTTATCAGGTATATCAGGTGTTTAGTGTAACAGTTTATTCAATTTCTGATTTTAGAACTCTTTACAATAAGGCCCCTTTCACACATGCTGTCCGTTTGTCCGTTTTTCATCCATCCGTTGACGGATGAAAAACAAACATCAATGTATCTCTATGTAAAAACGGATGACAATGGATGATCATCAGTTAACATCCATTTTCATCCGCTTCTGTCAATGTCTTTTTTTGAACGGATAAATGCCCTATTTTTCATCCGTCAAAAAAACGGATCGGAAGAAAAACGGATGACAACGGATGAAAAACGGATGACAACGGATGAAAACGTATGATAACTGATGAAAAACGGATGACAACGGATGAAAAACAGATAACAACTGACGAAAAACAGATGAAAAACGGATAACAACTGACAAAAAACGGATGACAACTGGCGAAAAACTGATGAAAAACGGGTGAAAAATGGATGAAAAATTGATGAAAAACAGATGGAAAACTGATACATTTTGACGTGACTGAACTGATGAACTGAACGGACCGTATGTGTGAAAGGGGCCTAACTGTAGACTCAAATTCATCCCCCCTCTTCAGGTGGGGACAACAAAGACACTCACCTATATCACACCTGTAATTGCCCTTGACATTTTCCCTCATGCCCTGGAAGATGAAACATACCTTGGAGAGAGCAATTTGCCCAAAGTAGGCACACGTTAAGTGGCCAGATGTAATAAGAGCCCTGCTGCAGGCTACTGCAACCTAGCAAGAAACCAATCGCCAGGTCACTGCATGCCCGCAAGAAATCATCCACCAGTCCGCAGAGTCCACTGCAGTGCAGCAGGAGGTGAATCACCAGTTTGCAGAGGCCCTGATGGAATGGGTCCACAGGTCCTGTGCCAGTGGAACAGAAAATAAGGCGTTCCAGCTACTTCCTGCAGAAAAGGACACCTGCAGATGATGTGGAAGCTTACCTCACAAAGTTTGAAAGAGTTGCTCTTCAGGAAGGATGGCAAAAAGAGTAATGGGCGGGTCTGATAGCGATACCAGACTGCTGCAGTAGAGAACTTGAGATTGATACCCTTTGGGGCACTGTGACACATTCAGTGGGGGTGGCACCCTCACTGCTTCATGAAGCCCTAGTGAGGAGAGATTTTCTACACTTTTGGAGTTTGTGGGAAAACAAAAGGAGTCAGGAGGACAGAGCTCCCTGTGCTGAGGAAACACCGGAACTCACTCTGGACCCTTTTGATTGCAAAATTGGAAGGGAAACTGTTGGTGTGTCCAACGAAGGGGGATCCTGTTCCTTTTTCTGTAATGCTTGGGGAGCTTGAGGATAATGAACAAGAAATTATCTCTGACTCTAATAATGAGAGCGGATAGAATGTTGTGTCTAACTTAGAAGTCTGGAAAGATGACTTTTGTCCAGAACAGCTAAGAGACTCCACACTCAATAGAGCCAGAGAAAACATTAAAATGATTGCTGGGAAACTTGTTAAACCTAATGTAGGGGTGTCTTTTCCTACATGGTTCTTAAAAATAACTTACTGTATCAAGTGGTAAAGTAAGTGGAAGTAGAGGTAGAGCAGCTAGTGGTTCCCAAACCCTATCGCTGAATGGTATTAGATTTCGACCATGGTCATAAATTGGGTGGACATGGACATGTGGGTATAGAGAAAACTAAGGAGAGAAGAACCCAGAGATTCTTTTGGCCTGGGTTACATGCATATGTCAAGGAATAATGAATCATGCCCACAGTGTCAGTATTTGGCGCCATTTTCTCAGTCCGCTTGTACCGTTTCTGAAAATTTAAGTGCCTTTTGAAAGAATTGGCATGGATCTGGTGGGACTAATAGTAAAGTCTGCCCAGGGCAATTAGCACATACTGGTAACACTAGACTATGCAACGCAGTATCCTTAAGGCATTACATTGCGTAATACCTCCACTAAGTCTATTGCCAAAGAGTTTGTCCTGGTATTCGTATTTGTGTGGGTATTCCAAAAAAGGTGTTAACGGATCAAGGCACACCATTTATGTCCAGAGTCACTACAGAACTGTGTAAGTTGTCTCTCTTGTGGAGAGATTTACCAAGATGCTCAAAAACATGTTAAAAAAGGTAGTGGACAAAGATGAGAGAAGTTGGAATTTGAGGCCTGAGGTACCTCATATTTGCTATATGAGAGGTACCTCAGGCCTCTACAGGTTACTCTCCTTTTGAACTACTGTATAGAAGACATCCCAGGGGATTGTTAGAAATCACAAAAGATACAAGGGAGGAAGAGACCACGCCTTATAGAAGTGTCATCGAGCATATCTCACTGATGCAAGATAGAATCACGGCTGTCTTCCCGCTTGTAAGGGTACATATGGAGCAAACCCAAAAGGCCCAGGGAAGGGTTTTATAATTGGGGTGCCAAGACCCAGGCCTTCAACCCTGGGGATAGAGTGCCTGTACTAGCCCCCACAGTTGAGAGCAAATTCATAGCAATTTGGCAAGGTCTCTTTGAAATTATGGAAAGAGTAGGAGAAGTAAACTACACAGTTTACTAGCTAGGGAAAAGGAAACCAGAGCAAATATATCACATTATTCTCTTGAAACCTTGGGAGGACAGAGAGACTTTACTGGCAGTGCCAACCCTCTAAATGGACATGGCCCCCTGTGACACCTAAGGTACCCATAACTAAAACATTGTCAGTGGCCCAACAGAAGGATGTTAAAGAGTTTGTGAGTAAGAATAGAGACTTTTTCTCTCACCTATCATGACTGACCACAATGATACAACATGACATAGTTTTGTAACAATTTCGGGAAGTTGAACAGTGTGTCCAAATTTGTTGTGTACCCAATTCCTTGGGTGAATGAGCTTGTTGGCAGATTGGGAAGTGCCGGGTATATACTGTAACTACTTTAGATCTGACTAAAGGTCATTGACAGATACCTCTAACGAATCTGCAAAAGAGAAGATGGCATTTTCTATCTCTGAGGGGTCATTCGAGTGTAAGCGGATGCCTTTTGGTTTGCAAGGGGCTCCTGCCTCATTCCAGAGAATGATGGACAGGACATTAAGACCACTTTGCCAATTTGCAGCCACCTATTTGGAAGATGTAGTCATCCACAGTCCTAATTGGGAGTATAATTTGCCCACGGGTGCAAGCAGTAATCTATTCTCTTAGAAAAGCAGGACTTACTGCCAACCCCAGAAAGTTTGCCATAGGCTTGGAGGAGGCCAAATACGTTGGCTGCATCATTAATCGAGGGATGATTAGGCTTTGGGCTATTAGGATTGAGGAGATTTAAAAGTGGCCCGACCTATAAATAAAAAGCAAGTTCATGCATTTCTTGGGTTCACAGGATACTATAGGCATTTTTTTCCCAATTTTACCACAATTGCAGCCCCACTGACAGATCTGATGAAAGGTAGAGGTTCAGTCATGGTTAATTGAAATCCTGAGGCTGAAAAGGCATTTCAAATTTTGAAGCAAGCTATTTGTGCACAACCTGTGCTTGTGACCCCAGATTTCACAAAAGAGTTTGTGGTACAAACATATGTCTCTGATGTGGGACTGGGTGCTGTACTGTCCCAAATCAAAGTCTACCTTAGCAGAAATAGGACACTAAATGTAGCGCTAAACCCAATAACATATATCGTGAAAATGGGGAAGCAGTCCATGTAGATGTATCTTCACTTTTATAGAGGCGAATCCAGAGTAAACCACCACCAGAAAAGCACTCAAAAACACCACCACTCCTTACCAGATGTCGTTGATCCCCACAACAGGGATCAAATGCGCATAAATGAAGGATCAGAGACTTCTCACTCAGATATCCAATTCATAGGCAAAGGCTCAGAGATAGTGTGTGTTTAATATGGAAAAAGAAAAAACATCACATAGCGCAGACTGCTTCACAAGGATTTATTCCCACTAAAAAGAGCCACTTGCAGGGTTCAGAAGAAATGTTCGCATGAATAACCAGAGTCTCCCTGCCAGTTCTTAGGCATCCTGCTGTCAAGTGCTCGGTCTATGGCCGCTCTGTATCCTCCTCGCTGCGGCACGCGTCGCTTAGCACGCCACCCAACGCACGTTTCGACTTCAGCAGTCGTCGTCAAGGGGTGTGGCTGCCAGCTACGCTTGTGCCTTTTCTAATGACGGAGGAAAGAAGGCCGGAAGTACGTAATACCGGAAACCGGATATGCGCTCCACGGTCCGGAACCACCCGGACAGGAAGGAGGAAGAGATGGAGAAAAACACTATAGGAGGATGGAAATAATAATATCCAAAAAACACCCCCAATATTGATGAAAATAGCGATATCCTCCACCTTCCGAATGCCCCGACCTATAAAATATTAACAGCGGGGCAATTCAAATAGTAATCAAGGATAAAAATATCCACTATAGATTTAATGAGCGCAGCCCGAGGAAACAGCGCCACCTACCGAAACAGACAGCAATGACACCCAAAAAGGACTAGGGAGTTACATTATTATAACAATAATGTCTGAACAGCAAATGACGATTAAAATCACATAAAATTTTATATCAATCATAAAAAAAAAAAAAAACATCACATAAAACATATTAAAACATTTTTGAGTCAAACTGCACAAAGAATAGAAATTATGAGTTGCTGATATGGGCATTTAAATCCCATTCTACATTAAGGCCCAAGGGGGTATAAGATCTTAACCTATATATCCAATTGGTCTCGAGCTTCGAGACCCCCCTTGTCATATGGCTTCCCCTCCAGTGGCCTGAAAAGCAATCAATGCCCAAAAATAGGGTTCCACTGGGATCTTTATTGTGACACTCAGCATAATGCCTTGACAGGCTATGCTTCGGGAAGCCCTTGACTATGTTGGCCACATGTTCCTTGAGCCTCACGTGAAGCTCTCGGATAGTGCGGCCAACATAGTCAAGGCCGCATGGACATCTCACCAAATAAACCACATATCTTGTGGTACATGTTATAAATGGCTTAATGGTGTAATCCTGACCCGTGGTTTCGGATCTGAAAATGTCCACGCGCCTCCTCTTTTCCACATTTAATTTACAGATAGTACACCTCCTACATTTGTAAAATCCTCCCATCTGTTGAAAAAATGAGACTTTTTTAGGGGGGTCCCTGATGTTAGGGGCTATCTGTAATCTCAAGGGGGGAACACCCCGATAGATGACTTGAGGCTGTGGAGGTAAGAGAGGGCCCAACACTCCATCATTTTTAAGGATATGCCAGTGACGGCGCAAGATGTTTTTTACGGAGAAGTGTTGGGTTGAGTATGTTGAGAAAAAGGCGAAATCAAAAGACTTCGGTGAGTCTCTCTTTTTTGGCTGTAGGAGATCACCCCTAGGCATGGAATCAGCCTTAGTCATAGCCTGAGTCAAGAGGGACTCATCATAGCCCCTTTCACGGAATCTCTCCTTCAAGATGGAAGCTTCCAACAGGAAGTCCTCCCTCCTTGAACAATTGCGCTTCAAGCGCAAAAACTGACTGACAGGAACGGACTCCAACCATGCCTTATGATGGCAACTTGTGGTATCTATGAATCCGTTCCTGTCAGTCGGTTTAAAGAAAGTAGAGGTAACAATCTGACCCTCCTCTATACGGATCTTAAGGTCGAGAAAATGAATTTCTTCACTACTCGACTCATAGGTCAAGCTAATGCCCCTTTGATTGTTGTTAAGGGTGCCCATAAACTGACTCAGGGATTCCCTCGTGCCATCCCATAGGAAGAGGATGTCGTCGATGTACCTACGCCAGAGTACAAGCTCCGGCCTAGGCACACCCCAGACGACATCCTCCTCCCACTTAGCCATGAACAGGTTGGCCATACTGGGCGCGAATTTCGCGCCCATGGCCACACCCCTGTTCTGCAGATAGTAGGTCCCATTAAACCAAAAATAGTTCCTGGACATTGCATAGTCTAAGAGGGAAATAATATAATCCCTCTGAAAGCCCAAAAGGTTCTCGAGTCCCAAATAATGAGACACTGCCTCTCTGCCATGTTGGTGCGATATTATGGTATACAGTGACGCAACGTCTGCTGTAACCAAAATATAATTCTCCTGCCAGGTGATGTTGGTGAGCTCATTAATCACCTGCATGGAGTCTCGCAGGTATGAGGGCATCTTAACCACCACAGGTTGTAAAAAATGGTCAATATATTTGCCCACCCGGGAAGTGACAGAATCAATGCCACTAACTATGGGCCTCCCGGGTGGGCAAATCGGATCCTTATGTATTTTGGGCAAAAAATACATGACAGGCACCCTAGGAGCGGAGGGCACCAAAAATGCCTTTTCCTTCTTAGTGAGGAGTTTCCTATCAAAACCTTCCATCACTAGGTTAACCAGCTCCTTCTTGTACCTAGATGTAGGATCCCCACCTAATGGCAAATATGTCTCCCTATCAGATAAAAGTCTGAGCATTTCTGCATCATAGGCGGCGGTGTCCATAATAACAATCCCGCCGCCCTTGTCCGCAGGCCTCACAACAATATCTTTTCTTTCTTTAAGAGACTTCAAACCTCTATAAAAGGCAGAATTCATCCCGCATTTATTCAAATGGAGTTGGTCGATATCCTTAGCGACCAAGTCCCTGAAAACCGCCACAGCAGGTGCTACTGGGCCCGGGGGATTGAATGTTGAGGCATTAGAAAAATTAGTGCTTTTTATGCCCATATTATACTCAGACTTCGATCTTGTGGAGTTCGTGGCAAAATACCTCTTTATATTGACCTTTCTTACGTATTTTTGGAGGTCAATAAATGTACCAAACTTGTCCAACTGTTTTGGGGGTGCATATTTTAGACCCCTGTTGAGAACGCACTTCTCATCATTGGAGATCGGGGCAGAGCTAAGATTAAAGAGACCTCCGTCCTTCAAAGACGCCTCTTTTTTCTGGCGGAGTCTCCTCCCCCCTCTTGACCCCCTTTTTTTAAATTTTTTCTTCTCTTTACCTTGGGAGTGACCCCGGGAAAAAAACGCTGATTAGGGGTATCGTGAGGTACATTTTGATATTGTCTATCCCCTGTTCTAGGATATTGGTCCCATTGTTGTGAGGGGTGTGCATTTGAGCCACCTGACCAACCACCCTGTCGGTTCGGGGGCGCCCCCCCACCCTGAGGGTGAGTGGTCATGTAACGCTCAGGCTCCCTATTCTCATTAGCCAAGGGGGCAAATTTGTTCATCACAGGCACATTCCTGGAGATATTTTGAGGGTAAGAGGGACGACCTCTACCCCTACCTCTACCCCTTCCCCTACCCCTCCCTCTGCCCTGATGGTTCCATTGGGACGGCTGGGGGAGAGGGGAAAAGGGCGATTCACATCCACCCTTGAAGGACCGGCAACAATGGGATTGGGGATAGTAGAAACCTCCATATCATTGTCTGAGTCCCCCATGGGTGCCGAAGCGGTTTTAATAGACTGCCATTTAAAGATTTGCTGTGAGTTGTAATCTCCCAAATCTCTGGCGTACTTTTTCCGCTTCTTCACCCTCTGATCGGCATCCTCTTTCTCTAAATGCCTCTCGAGTGCCTCGGACTTGATTTTATATTCATCCTTTTCTTTATAAGAAGCAAGTTTCTCTTTAATAACGTTAATGTCTTCATCCAACTTAATCATTTTAAGCCTTTTTTTAGAGACCATAAAGTTGAGAAGACTCAGCTCTGCTTTGTTAAAGAACAAGGACCACTCACTCAAATCCACTACATCACTTTGGGGGAACACCTCCCATCTGAGACTCCTGGGCACCATGCCGTCCGCAATGTACTTTTCAAAAAAAGCCACATCCCATCTGGCATGGAGCTCAGTTGTCATCAGATTTTTCAGCCTTACGCACAAACCTCCTAGATCGTCCGAGGCTGAATCTACAGTGGAAAAAATCCCAGCTGTGTTGATGGTATGTGATGTGCGGAATTCAAATATATCCATCTGTGCAATTTATATCAAAAATACAGAGATAAAACATATAAAAATAGACCCAAAGTCTAATCCTATGAGCTGCAGCACTTTTAAAATTCTAAAACAAACATAAAACACAATATTGCCGCGCTATAGGAAGTAAAAAATATATATAGGTGACCATATAATTGATCACGAATCACAGGGGTAAAGCAGCCACACAAAACCTGGAAATTTTCAGATTTGAAAGACATAGGACACTAAATGTAGCGCTAAACCCAATAACATATATCGTGAAAATGGGGAAGCAGTCCATGTAGATGTATCTTCACTTTTATAGAGGCGAATCCAGAGTAAACCACCACCAGAAAAGCACTCAAAAACACCACCACGCCTTACCAGATGTCGTTGATCCCCACAACAGGGATCAAATGCGCATAAATGAAGGATCAGAGACTTCTCACTCAGATATCCAATTCATAGGCAAAGGCTCAGAGATAGTGTGTGTTTAATATGGAAAAAGAAAAAACATCACATAGCGCAGACTGCTTCACAAGGATTTATTCCCACTAAAAAGAGCCACTTACAGGGTTCAGAAGAAATGTTCGCATGAATAACCAGAGTCTCCCTGCCAGTTCTTAGGCATCCTGCTGTCAAGTGCTCGGTCTATGGCCGCTCTGTATCCTCCTCGCTGCGGCACGCGTCGCTTAGCACGCCACCCGACGCACGTTTCGACTTCTGCAGTCGTCGTCAAGGGGTGTGGCTGCCAGCTACGCTTGTGCCTTTTCTAATGACGGAGGAAAGAAGGCCGGAAGTACGTAATACCGGAAACCGGATATGCGCTCCACGGTCCGGAACCACCCGGACAGGAAGGAGGAAGAGATGGAGAAAAACACTATAGGAGGATGGAAATAATAATATCCAAAAAACACCCCCAATATTGATGAAAATAGCGATATCCTCCACCTTCCGAATGCCCCGACCTATAAAATATTAACAGCGGGGCAATTCAAATAGTAATCAAGGATAAAAATATCCACTATAGATTTAATGAGCGCAGCCCGAGGAAACAGCGCCACCTACCGAAACAGACAGCAATGACACCCAAAAAGGACTAGGGAGTTACATTATTATAACAATAATGTCTGAACAGCAAATGACGATTAAAATCACATAAAATTTTATATCAATCATAAAAAAAAAAAAAACATCACATAAAACATATTAAAACATTTTTGAGTCAAACTGCACAAAGAATAGAAATTATGAGTTGCTGATATGGGCATTTAAATCCCATTCTACATTAAGGCCCAAGGGGGTATAAGATCTTAACCTATATATCCAATTGGTCTCGAGCTTCGAGACCCCCCTTGTCATATGGCTTCCCCTCCAGTGGCCTGAAAAGCAATCAATGCCCAAAAATAGGGTTCCACTGGGATCTTTATTGTGACACTCAGCATAATGCCTTGACAGGCTATGCTTCGGGAAGCCCTTGACTATGTTGGCCACATGTTCCTTGAGCCTCACGTGAAGCTCTCGGATAGTGCGGCCAACATAGTCAAGGCCGCATGGACATCTCACCAAATAAACCACATATCTTGTGGTACATGTTATAAATGGCTTAATGGTGTAATCCTGACCCGTGGTTTCGGATCTGAAAATGTCCACGCGCCTCCTCTTTTCCACATTTAATTTACAGATAGTACACCTCCTACATTTGTAAAATCCTCCCATCTGTTGAAAAAATGAGACTTTTTTAGGGGGGTCCCTGATGTTAGGGGCTATCTGTAATCTCAAGGGGGGAACACCCCGATAGATGACTTGAGGCTGTGGAGGTAAGAGAGGGCCCAACACTCCATCATTTTTAAGGATATGCCAGTGACGGCGCAAGATGTTTTTTACGGAGAAGTGTTGGGTTGAGTATGTTGAGAAAAAGGCGAAATCAAAAGACTTCAGTGAGTCTCTCTTTTTTGGCTGTAGGAGATCACCCCTAGGCATGGAATCAGCCTTAGTCATAGCCTGAGTCAAGAGGGACTCATCATAGCCCCTTTCACGGAATCTCTCCTTCAAGATGGAAGCTTCCAACAGGAAGTCCTCCCTCCTTGAACAATTGCGCTTCAAGCGCAAAAACTGACTGACAGGAACGGACTCCAACCATGCCTTATGATGGCAACTTGTGGTATCTATGAATCCGTTCCTGTCAGTCAGTTTAAAGAAAGTAGAGGTAACAATCTGACCCTCCTCTATACGGATCTTAAGGTCGAGAAAATGAATTTCTTCACTACTCGACTCATAGGTCAAGCTAATGCCCCTTTGATTGTTGTTAAGGGTGCCCATAAACTGACTCAGGGATTCCCTCGTGCCATCCCATAGGAAGAGGATGTCGTCGATGTACCTACGCCAGAGTACAAGCTCCGTCCTAGGCACACCCCAGACGACATCCTCCTCCCACTTAGCCATGAACAGGTTGGCCATACTGGGCGCGAATTTCGCGCCCATGGCCACACCCCTGTTCTGCAGATAGTAGGTCCCATTGAACCAAAAATAGTTCCTGGACATTGCATAGTCTAAGAGGGAAATAATATAATCCCTCTGAAAGCCCAAAAGGTTCTCGAGTCCCAAATAATGAGACTCAATGCCACTAACTATGGGCCTCCCGGGTGGGCAAATCGGATCCTTATGTATTTTGGGCAAAAAATACATGACAGGCACCCTAGGAGCGGAGGGCACCAAAAATGCCTTTTCCTTCTTAGTGAGGAGTTTCCTATCAAAACCTTCCATCACTAGGTTAACCAGCTCCTTCTTGTACCTAGATGTAGGATCCCCACCTAATGGCAAATATGTCTCCCTATCAGATAAAAGTCTGAGCATTTCTGCGTCATAGCCCCACTGACAGATCTGATGAAAGGTAGAGGTTCAGTCATGGTTAATTGAAATCCTGAGGCTGAAAAGGCATTTCAAATTTTGAAGCAAGCTATTTGTGCACAACCTGTGCTTGTGACCCCAGATTTCACAAAAGAGTTTGTGGTACAAACATATGTCTCTGATGTGGGACTGGGTGCTGTACTGTCCCAAATCAAAGTCTACCTTAGCAGAAAGCTTAAAAAACATGAGAAAAATGATGTCATTGTTGAGAAGGAATGTTTGATTATCAAATGGACCTTGGATGCCCTCAAATATTACCTGTTGGGGAGACATTTCAAATTAGTCATGGATCATGCCCCTCTCAAATGGATGTGTGATAACAAGGAGAAAAAACAATTTGACACAGTGGTTCCTTGCTTTACAAGCATTTAAAATAAATCCAGACTGCATTATGTATGTCATTTTTTACTTTGTCCTCAGTAATACTTTAACTGCTATACAGTATGTAATGAATTGTGAGATTTGGAATCTTTACTACATGAATTCATATTTGAATAATTAAAGTGACTATGAATGTAAGAGTTTGTAAGCTTCTGTATGTAATTTGAATTATAATATATTGTATAGTTCACTATATGAATATTCTATTTTTTTTGCCAAAAACATGTTATTAAAAATAGGCAAAGGCATACAGAATGAGTTTAGGAGCTCTGAATGTAGTCATATTGCTTTAAAGTGGATGTGCACCCCATTCATGACATCTGACCTGGGCACATATCTGTAGTGTTTACCCATCTCTCTCAAAAGCCCTAGGTCTGATGTCTTTCTGTTGCCCTGTTCCTTTGTTATCAGCATGATAACTTCTGACAAGCCTTCCAACACAGGAGATAAAAGCAGCTGGAAATTTGTGTTGGGGAGGTAACTTAGAGACAGATAAGCAGAGGGCTTATCTATTCACAGCACAGCTCTGCAAGTTTCTTCGGTCCTCTGCCTATATAGAGGGGGTGTGTGTCTCTTTCCTCCAATCAGCTCACACATAGTGTATGCCTAAACTCCTTTCACACTGCTGAAACATGAAGAAAAATTTCTAACACAATGTGCACTTTCTAAAGAATATAGAAAGCTAAAGACAGCAGATATACATGTACAACTTTTGTAGGGAGATTTGTGCCATCTCTGTGTATCATCTGGGGCTGTTCACTTCACTAGGTCTATGCAAGGGTTTACGTCAACTTTTAATCAGAATACATATATGTTTTTAAAGGCAAAATACAGCACTTGTCATTAGCAGAATTTTGTGATAATCAAACATTATATCATGAGGCATAAGCGGTGTGATGCTCTCACACTACATGTTTAAAAAGTATTAAGCGTTTCACTGACACAAGGCTAAAACAGCACTTTTCAAAGAGAAGACACAGTTGGTAGAAAACGAAACGTGATTTAGATACACAAGACCAAGTAGGGAACTTCTTAACAATTCAAACCTATTACTTATATTTAGTTTTAATGCCTCTTACTTTACCAACTAAGTGCTTCACACCACTTTTCCTGAAAGCCTCGTTGTGGGGCCCTAATAGAATAAAATGGGATTGAGTGATAAACATAAAAAACAAAGCATCCCTCTTTAATATATTTTATGGGGGAACAGCTTTTTGCTCTCTAAAGGAACATCAGAGATTCATTATTGCTGCTGTTTCTGCCAAATCACACTGGCAATGCAAAACAAAGGGGTTTGCTTGTTCTAAAGATCACTCCTGATTGGTTGCTCTGAATAGTGAGTAAGAAAAACAAGGACTTATAACACATCTGAAGGACAAGATGGACAAGATAAACATTTGACTTGAATTCGCTGCAAAACAAAATAGATGGGTACATTAAGTGAATTTGTGGCCAGGCTATGGACATTGAATATTTACTCTTAACAAACTGTGAATGAGTATTCAAATAAGCCCTTACTTATTGTTGTAGCTAAAGACATACTGGAGTAATTAAAGTGATTGTAAAATCTCGTTTGTTTTTCTATAAAAATAACAAACATGTAACAAACATGTTATACTTACCTCCTCTGTGCTGTGGTTTTGCACAGAGCAGCCCAAATCCTCCTCTTCTCGGATCCCTCTTTGCTGCTCCTGGCCCCTCCCTCCTGTTGAGTGCCCCCACAGCAAGCATATTGCTATGGGGGCACCTAAACCAAGCTGCAGCTTTGTGTGTCCATTCAGACACAGAGTTGCCATTCGGACCAGCCCCCTCTCTCTCCTGATTGACTAACTGACTTTGATTGACAGCAGCGGGAGCCAATGTTGCCACTGCTATGTCTCAGCCAATCAGGAGGGAGAGTCCCGGACGGCCGAGGGACACGTGGACTTTGCTGGATAGAGATGGGGCTCAGGTAAGTATTAGGGGGTGCTGGGGTGACTGCTTCACACAGAAGGCTTTTTTTATCTTAATGTATAGAATGCATTAGGATAAAAAAACGTTCTGCCTTTACAGCTTCTTTAATTCTCAAAAGAGACCTAAGCACCTACTGTGTTTACATTTGGAAATTAGAAAGCTGTCTGCCTGCCTAGTTAGACCCCGTGCACACTGGGGCGACCTGTCAGGCGACCTGGTCGCCTGACAGGTCGCCTGCCATAGAGAAGCTGTGGACCCGTTCTAATAGGAGCGACACAGGGTCCGGAGCTTCTTTGGGGCGACCCGGAGCGACCTGCATAGACTTCAATGTTATGAAGTCCATGCCGGCCGCTCCGAGGTCGCGGTGCGAGCTGCGCACCACGACCTGTGAGGTCCCCCCGGCAAGTAGCGTCGCCCCAGTGTGAACGGGGTCTTACTGCTTGGGGGAAGTAGCAGAAGAATCTGAGCTGATGAATGTAAAAGAGCTTCTTCTGTAAACTTTGGGGTTGAATAACCTTCATAGTGCACATACAGTAGCTACAGAGTGTAGTGCAGGCATGCTGAATTGCAATATTTTGAAAGGCTTAAAGCATATCTAAACCAAGAACAAAAATGTAATATATTTCATCTTAATTAGGTGTGGTGGCTGCTTTAGTTTTAATGCAATACGGAGAGATATCTGTTTATCATGTCAGAATTCTGAATTCTTGTATTTTTCTGTACACTGAGCTAAATATACAAACAATGTTATCAGACTTTCCAGCTATCTTCTGTTAATTACAAAACCTCCTTTCCCCATAAGTTATTAGGATGAGGAGAGGGGGTAGGTGTTTGTAGTGTAAATAAGGAAAGCAGCCTATGGTGATTTACTAGCAGAAATGAGATCCCAGTTTGATCCAAACATGGATTCAGACCAAACTTTGTTCATTCTGGCTTTCATATGAATGACAGACTTTCAGTCTGTTCAGCAAGAGCGAAACATCATATAAAGTAGCAGCTCCTCCCTTTACTATATATGACAGCTTCTATCGCCTGCTGTCAATGATTGCTAAAGCTGGATACACACTATCCACCTTTTAGATTTCCTTCATATTTACCTTTTCTATGTAGTGCAATGGCCTGCCAGATTGCATACAAATTGAAAGTGTTTAGGTTTGACCTCATATTATATGGTTTTGGTAAGTCTAAAGGAAAAAGTCTTCAGAAAATCTTATAGTGTGTATGGCCCATAAGGAAGCTTCAGGTGCCTAAACCCACTGTGTTCCCAGCAACCAGTGATGTTGCCCAGCCCCATTTCTCAGTTCTCCTTAAAATTCATGACAGGCTATTCAGGTTTGGTATAAATTTTAAAGGGGACCCCATGCAAAAAACAAAAATACAAACGAGGTCCCCCCAAAATTCTATACCAGACCAGAAACATGCAGTGCTTCTTCAATGAAAAACTTCAGTGCTCAATGTGCAAAATTCATCCACCTGCTATCCACTTTTGAGTCCAATGCGCGCTCACCTGCAGCACAATGGTTATGTGCAGTATAAAGTAAACCAAACCCCCTGGGGGAGTCCAATGGCTTATGAAAAAAATAGAGGCAGAAATTGCCATAATGCATTGAGTAACCGGGTCAATGGAGATACTAATTCCCAATAGCAATAATAAATAAACCGACACAGTTCCTGATAAAAAAAACAAACATTTATTAAATATTCAAGGAACAAACGGTGAAAAATGAGAGAAAAAATTATATAGGACCATCCACCTTACCAAAATATAGACTACGTAGTCATTAAAAACACACACAAACGTCATACGTCCGCTGGACACACACCATTGCTGAGCAATAATGAAACAATCAAGTACAAAAAAATTCTACGATAAATACTATGCCATAAATCAAACAGGAGCTGTGAAAATCCAAAAAGGGGAGAGCCAGGCTCATATAAAATGCTGTCCCGAAGAGTCTGGCATATATATAAAGCCCAGAATTAATTGCAAGATGTGAACTGCAATGCCGACAGGACTACCATACACAAGCAGATTGGATCAGATACGATAATCAAAATACCGGTGCTTGCGTGGTAGCTCACTCCAGCAAATGCTGCTCATCACCTCAATTAACCCCCATCATGAGCTGGATAGAAATAGACTATATGGCTAAAGAGGAGTAATCAAAAACCAGATAAACTAACGGAGAAGCAGAAGAAGAGTCCAATGGCTTCCCTTGAATCCTCCTCTAATCAGAATGGGAATGCTCCATGGCTGTATATAGGCAAACAAAATGATTTCACGGGCACAGACACAGACAAGACTGACATCACTGGCTCCTCCTACGCATTGTGTCACTGGTCACGTGACTTCTTCAGGGTCAACTCATTCACTGTTTGTAAAAAGTACATAAATATTCAATGTCCATAGCCTGGCCACATATGCTTTACCTATTAAGTAGACATATTGTTTGGTACAGTAATCCAGTTTTTGACAGAATTGATAAAAATTCAATATACAGTGGGTACGGAAAGTATTCAGACCCCCTTAAATTTTTCACTCTTTGTTATATTGTAGCCATTTGCTAAAATCATTTAAGTTCATTCTTCTTCCTCATGAATGTACACATAGCACCCCATACTGACAGAAAAACACAGAATTGTTGACATTGTTGCAGATTTATTAAAAAAGAAAAACTGAAATATCACATGGTCCTAAGTATTCAGACCCTTTGCTCAGTATTTAGTAGAAGCCCCCTTTTGATCTAATACAGCCAGGAGTCTTTTTGGGAAAGATGCAACAAGTCTTTCACACCTGGATTTGGGGATCCTCTGCCATTCCTCCTTGCAGATCCTCTCCAGTTCTGTTAGGTTGGATGGTAAACGTTGATGGACAGCCATTTTTAGGTCTCTCCAGAGATGCTCAATTGGGTTTAAGTCAGGGCTCTGGCTGGGCCATTCAAGAACAGTCACAGAGTTGTTGTGAAGCCACTCCTTCGTTATTTTAGCTGTGTGCTTAGGGTCATTGTCTTGTTGGAAGGTAAACCTTCGGCCCAGTCTGAGGTCCAGAGCACTCTGGAGAAGGTTTTTGTCCAGGATATCCCTGTACTTGGCCGCATTCATCTTTCCCTCGATTGCAACCAGTCGTCCTGTCCCTGCAGCTGAAAAACACCCCCACAGCATGATGCTGCCACCACCATGCTTCATTGTTGGGACTGTATTGGACAGGTGATGAGCAGTGCCTGGTTTTCTCCACACATACCGCTTAGAATTAAGGCCAAAAAGTTCTATTTTGGTCTCATCAGACCAGAGAATCTTATTTCTCACCATCTTGGAGTCCTTCAGGTGTTTTTTAGCAAACTCCATGCGGGCTTTCATGTGTCTTACACTGAGGAGAGGCTTCCGTCGGGCCACTCTGCCATAAAGCCCCGACTGGTGGAGGGCTGCAGTGATGATTGACTTTCTACAACTTTCTCCCATCTCCTGACTGCATCTCTGGAGCTCAGCCACAGTGATCTTTGGGTTCTTCTTTACCTCTCTCACCAAGGCTCTTCTCCCCCGATAGCTCAGTTTGGCCGGACGGCCAGCTCTAGGAAGGGTTCTGGTCATCCCAAACGTCTTCCATTTGAGGATTATGGAGGCCACTGTGCTCTTAGGAACCTTAAGTGCAGCAGAAATCTTTTTGTAACCTTGGCCAGATCTGTGCCTTGCCACAATTCTGTCTCTGAGCTCTTCAGGCAGTTCCTTTGACCTCATGATTCTCATTTGCTCTGACATGCATTGTGATCTGGAAGGTCTTATATAGACAGGTGTGTGGCTTTCCTAATCAAGTCCAATCAGTATAATCAAACACAGCTGGACTCAAATGAAGGTGTAGAACCATCTCAAGGATGATCAGAAGAAATGGAAAGCACCTGAGTTAAATATATGAGTGTCACAGCAAAGGGTCTGAATACTTAGGACCATGTGATATTTCAGTTTTTCTTTTTTAATAAATCTGCAACAATGTCAACAATTCTGTGTTTTTCTGTCAGTATGGGGGTGCTATGTGTACATTCATGAGGAAGAAGAATGAACTTAAATGATTTTAGCAAATGGCTGCAATATAACAAAGAGTGAAAAATTTAAGGGGGTCTGAATACTTTCCGTACCCACTGTATATTTGTTGAAATATTGTTACAGGGTTGTTTACTATTAAATGTTACAGATTACCTGCAGCATATTATATGGTAGCATAGTTTTAAATAGTTTCTGCTAAAAATACTATAAATGTGTCAATTTTAATATATTATTAGATACAGCTTGGCCCCATGAAACATATCACAATTTCTACTATCTACGAGTGAACATGCACATTATAGTCTGTTTGTATAATCTCTGCACAGTCACTTTGCAATTTACCAAACTATGTGACAGAAGGGCAATCCTAAACACTACATTCATTTTTTTTTTATCCAGTTCTGGAGGTCTTTATACTGCATAATTGTTGGTAGATGTAAATTAAATTTTACAAACAGATTGTATTAAGCTTTTCCTTCACATGATTGGATGGTCCCTGAACAGCACCTTGAGAAAATGACGCCATTTTTTTTTATAAAGGGTGAGTTTAATATCTTTAACTTTGGGTTCTGAAAATTATATTTTTCTTTATTTTTATCACAACAGATAAAATGAAACTGACAGATACTCTACATCTAGATTTAGCTGTTGCCAGACACCTGAAAGATGTCTATAACAATCAGCTTTGTCCAAAAATAAAAGCATTTGTAGTAGACATCTAAGGAAAGACAGAAAGAGTGGCAAGAGGAGCATCAAAGTGCTTTTGCTCTTACCCAATATATCAGAGACTGTGTCCATGCTGATGATATTATAATCTCTGACTCCCTGAGCTGTTGGCTGCAGCGTACAAGCAGGGAAAAAATGCCATAATTAAGTCCACAGAGTCTTTCGATCTGTAGCCTAAACACAGGGACATAGCACTTTAATCTTTAATATGTTTCTGTTTTTGGATAACTGTCATACTAATATATAATGTGCAAAAAGTTAATTTAAGGTTTTTTTTCCTTTTTGTAATATGTGTTGGCAAACTGTTTCTTTCTTAAATCTTTTACCAACTGTGACCTTGGAATTTGCAAGAATTGTCATTGTTATTATGGATTGTATCACAGCATCATATAAATGTCATGTTTACAACCTAGATTTAAATGTTTAAATGGCATTAGCCATCAGATGGCTTTGGCTCTGCCTATACATATGTGCCTTTTGATTTATGTGATTTGAAATAAATATAAATTAGCACATTATATATATTCAAAATATAGACTGAGATATGATTGAACTATTACATAAAAAAGTATGCAGTAATAATTTATATATGTTTGGGTTAAAACATTTCCTAGCTGAATTAGAAAAAAAAAAAAAAAAAAAAGAAGAAATATACTAACCTTATTCAGGCCTTGTCGTCATGCATCTCAGGGAATGCTTAGTATCCAAAATCTTACATGAAGATGCTCAAATGCTGTGCTGAAGCATCAGTATATGATTTTGGGGGTACTCTGCATTCCCTGGGAAGTCAATCCCTGCAATATGTCAGAGGAAAGGTAAATACATACATTAATACAGAAAGGTATTAACTTCAAGCCTAAGTTCACTTTTTATTTCTAAAGTACAGCTTCCTTCCAACATAATATTAATGTACCTCTGTTGCAGAAAAGAAAAAAAGCTATTCCTTTGTTCTAAGGAAGGTGACACCTCAGCCTCCAGTTTCTTCTAAAAAATCTATACATCCTGTAGGATGAGAAAACCATTCATTGAGTGAAGATGTTTTCAGCAGCTGACCTCATGAAAACACACCCTGCACCTTTCCTCCCCCTCCAGGGGATTGTTCCTGTCCAGCTCTGCAGTTACATGCTTCTCCAATGCGGTCATTGTCAGAAGGCACTGTTCTCCCTAAATATATAGCCAGTGTCTTCCTCTGCTAATGGGTCATTTTGTACCTCTCATTCTCCCTGCATGATTCATTAATTTGGCAGTGTGCACACTGGAGCAGAAAAAGGAACTGGATGATCACATAACAGCCTAATATTGGAAACAGGAAAATGTGTCCCTGGAAGTCTGTAAAACTCACAATACAGTATGTAATATGATTGTGCAATCTCCTTAAAACTGGACATACATGATACATGAATCAAAATTCATCTGGTTCAGCAGGGACCTGATAAATGTCGATCTATGTATGGGCAGTACATTTATACAGAAGTTCATCTACCAATTGAATAATGTATAACCACCCTGTTGGGTTTTTCCTGAATGTTCAGTGCTGCAAGCTGTAGCCAACAGCACTGATCAGTGTATTCTGATGGCCAGGAGGTCTCTCCTCTGTTGGAATAAAATAACTCAGTGGGCAGGATTTTCTTATCCACATCAAGTGTGTGGATGGGGGAATCAGGTACTTTTTTTCCCTTTAACCCAATGGTTAAAGGAAAAAAAAAGACTAATGTACAGGCTGCCTTGGATCTCCCAGAAACTATGTAATGCAAGGGCCTGCTTGATTGGATATAGAGAGATTGAATAGACAGGTGTATCCTTGTATTATATAGTTCTGGTAATTTTAAAATAGATTGTACAGAGATTATATAATCAGAGTGTATAGTGTATGGCCACCTTTATGCATCTAAAACGAACTAGTCGCACTTTTGATGCCATTATTTGTTACCGGGAATTCTAAATGAATCTTATGTGGTAGCTGGGCTGATGTGGGTGCTGAGGCAATTTGCTGAGGGAATAGGACTACAACTGAGTGTTCCAGGACTGGAGCCTCACCAATGGGACAGTCTACTCTGTGGTTGTGAGCATGCTCAGTTATACCCTATGTTTTTCTTGGAGCTGTCCTTTCAGCACCATGAGATTGTAAGCCACCTCGTTTGTTTCCTAAAGTCTGTTCTATTCAAAGTCTGTTCTATTCCCTCGTAAGCTGCTTCTTGTGATGGTGAGCTGATGTTGACTCGACTGAAGGTTTTTTTTTTTTTTTGTTCCTTTCTAGCAGTATTCTACAATAAAATATGAGTTATAATACAACTGGAGTATATGCTTTTCTTTGGTGCTAATCTTTGTTTGTAGGTGTGGTGCTTGCTAATGTGCTGGGAGCCATTGGAGGAACATACAGCTGAAGCCTGTCTGACCATTTATAATCTTATGGTAATGGTGGTACAGGGTGGCGGTGGAACTATTTTCAAGTCTAGATGTATGCACTGTTTGCCTATGGGTTAATTTGGCTCTCTATATGGTATTACAAATATAAAGGTGATTGCATCTGCACATTTATGTCTTATTAAACGATAAGTTTGCTTTTTTGAAAAAAAAAAAAATTAAAAACGAACATTAATTTGCAGGCAAAAAAATGTGCTTTTTTTTTTTTTTTTAACCTGTAAAGCATTGCACCAGCAATCAGCTGGTGCCTTGCAGGTCTCCAGCAGATCTGCCAGTGTATCTGATTACCCATACATCCTGTACAGGTAAGCAGATACAATCTGACAGGTAACATGAATGAACTACATGTGGCTGTCGGACCTTGTAGTTTCCCATGCACAGAGCCTTGTCAATCAGTGACGTGCCTGGATGGGCATAGCTCCGCTCAGCCACGTTTTTTTTTAAATTGTGACAGCTAGCGGGGAGGGAGAAGAACCCCACTAGCTGTCACAGCGAAATCGGGGAGGTGCGGGGCTAGCCCGTTCATAACATGTAACATGTTATGAAAGGTGAACTTATCCTTTAAGCTCACAGAAGAGGGGGGTTTATTCACGAATAGACTATTATGGACTTTCACATATAATTAAATTACAAGTTCTTTGTTGCTTATGTCATTTTTTTAGTGCTACTGTTTTGGTGTTTTAGTTGTTAACAATTGGTATCACAATTGAATAGTAGTTGCTTTGTTTATGCATTTTTTGATCTATCGTAGATGTATTTTGGTCTAAATTGTTAACAGCATCCCAAACACTGAAGCAAACCTTTTTCCACATGGAAAAACATTCAACAAAAGCTGCAAAATGAGCTGCAAACGACAGCACACCAAAATTACTCCATGAGCTACTTTTCCACATTTGTTGCACATAGGGCAGCTTATCAAATGAATGGACTGCCCTATGTGTGTCACAAGAAAAATTACCCAAAAAATGCTCTCCCACTATACTAAGTGTGAATGGGGCTTGAAAGGGAAATTAGTGTGTTTATATCCTCCCCCTGCTAAAGCTGAAGCTGGATTACGAGAACAATGACAGCTGAGTGTCTCCACCCACTCCCTCCCATGTACTTGTATAAAGTTGGCTATCCACTATGCATACACTATATAATATGATTGTACAATCTCTCTACACGTTCCTTCAGGTTTACCAAAACTATGTATTAGGAGGACCCACCTGAACGATCTATTTATTTTTATCAAATCAGGTAGGCCCTTGCTCTACATTGTTGACGGTCTAAAGGAGATTGTATAATCATATTGTATAGTGTAAGGTCACCTTGAAGGCAACTATAGGAAAGTGGGTGAAAATAAAAAAGAGGTGGTATTGTAATGCGGGAGATATGGTCCAGAGAGGTAAAACATGCCCTTCTTCCGTGATGCAGTAAAATAGTGCATGACGAGATATAACGTTTCCCGTGTGGTCACATAATGTCACAGGACGTCAGAGCTCAGTCAGAATGCATTCTTTGAAATTTGAAGGCTGCTATAGACTAGGTAAGTGAGAGATACACACATTTGGATGGCTTGGGCAGAAAATACATGACAAAATACTCTATTTATTATGAAAAGTGAAATTCTGCCTAAAAAGGTGAACTTAACCTTTAGGTGTTGGAGGGCTGGTATTATATCTGGAGTATAGTTCTGTCATGTATATTATGTGCATCCAGCCACGTGTATTAAGGTATCCATAAACACATGCTGCCATTTAGTAAATTACACTCCAGCTTGTCCGTGGAATCTCTATGTACATATTGGCTAAATGTGCATATTTTTGTGTCGAAATCCCAACAGCCTTGCCTTTGTTAAATCTAGCACATTATGGCTTAAACTACCCAGGGCCCAAGTTTTTTTTTTTTTTTTTAAGCTGACCATACATTATACAATCTTCTTTTATAATATCTGTACAATTTCCTTTAGATTTATCTTCAATTATGTAGTACGAGGGTCTGACTGATTGCATACAAGTTGTAAGTGTGTTTAGGTTTGACCTCATATTATATGGATTATATGGTTTTTGGTAAATCTAAAGAAACTTGTATAATAAATGGGAAGTTGTAATCTAAGTGTTAAGGGTTAATTTAAGCTTTAATTTAAAAGTTAGACTTTTCATAGTACAGAGGGGTCTATTTATAAAAAGAAATTGAAGCATGGATTTCGGAGGTCTTTAATATGTGTGAAATGCTAATTTCTGCATGTTGCCTTTTGCAAGGTGAATCTAAAATTCTCTAACATTCAATCCTCTGAGAAAATAGCTTTCAGATCATTTACCTAGAAGATTTCAGAAATAGATTAAATCAGGAAAATATAGCATTATGACCACTAAATGAAGTTAGCGATCATAGTATGCGAGTATTTAAAAAAAAATATGTAAATCCAACATTTCATATTTCTGATATCTGCCTGCTGTACCATGTGCGTGTATAAAAAGTATCCTGTTCTCTTTGTATTGCTTCCTTAGTGGGAAATCCCTGGAGTTCCTGTCAATTCCTCTTCTTTCCTAATCAAAACACAGTGTGATTAGCAGAGGCGTAACTAGAACCTTCAGGGCCCCGGTGCAAGAAACTATGAAGGGCCCCCCGGACCCCTGGCCGGGGCCCTTCCCTTCAAGCCTGGGGCTCTTCTTACTGATCCTGGGGCCCTTTATTATGGTCCCGCAGTGGAACCCTTTCATAAGTTCTGCAGTGGGCCCCCTTCCTGCCATCTTGGGGCCTCCCCACCGTGGTGGAATGCCAGGGCCCAGTTGCAAGTGTGACCTTTGCAATCCTGGAAGTTCACCCACTGTTGTCAGTAGTTTTTATTTTTTGGTATTTTAATTGTATTATTTTTTATAATTTTATTTTATTTTTTTACAATGTCACTACTGACTATGACTCTGTCTATTCAGAAAAGGAAGGAGCTGGTAAATTACATATTTACTGACCCCTTCCTGGTTCTCTATTGTGACACATCCCCTGTAGCAGCTGGCCAGAGAGGGGATGGCAGCACAGTGGGGGGGGGGGCACCAGGGGAGCACACAGGGGCACAGAGACAGCAGAACACAAGTAAACTGGATAGGAGGAGTGGTGGGGGCAGCATACAGAGGAACCAAGCTCCTCCATTTTCCTCCTGCAGCTACAGGAGGAAAAAGGAGGACAGGAATTTCTCTACATGCTGCCCCCCCTCCTATCCAGGTGTACAGGGGAGCTGCATAGGCCCCCTGGAGTGTGGGGCCCGGTTGCAATTGCAACCCCTGCAACCCCTGTAGTTACGCCCCTGGTGATTAGTTCTCTTGCTATGCTCTGAACTCAGTGTGCTCTCCTCCAATGATCAGACTTGTCCTGACACACACCCCCTGCACAACTAGTCAGTAAGAAGCTCGGCGTTCTGCTGTTTCTCTTCCCCTCAGCTCTTATGCCACTGACTACAGAGGGATTGTGATCTCACTTATAAAAAAGGGAAACATGTATATATATATATATATATATATATTTATTTATATATATACAAATATTTTTCTTTAATTTCTGTTTTAAACTGAATGAGTTCTTTTACAAGGTGAGGGTCAACAATCACTTTAAGCTTAATGAATCATCTATTGCAGAGAGTAAGGCTCGGTTTCCACTACCGCGGCTAGGAAGTCGTGCTACTTCTAGCGCGACTTCGTAGCTAAAGTTGTTTGCGGCTTTCATTGAGACTTGTCCCTCATTATAGAGGGAAGTCGCACTGAAGCCGGCTTAAAAGTAGTGCACAAACTACTTTTGAAGTCGCCGCAACTCAAGTCGCGGCAGTGGAAACGGGCCGAATTGAAATTAATGGCTTTTGACTTGCTGTGCGACTTGACATGTGTCAAGTCGCACAGCAAGTTGCACTAGTGGAAACCGAGCCTAAACTGCAATATAGAAATTATACAATGTTGCAGAGCATAAACTCAGTTGTCTGACAAGTTTTTACTTGGTTTTTACTAAAAGCCTGAACCCCTATACAGATCACCTAAGGATAACAACAGAGTTGTAGTGTAGAGAGGAGTAACACTGCTCAGGTGAGTCTGTGTTTACAATCCAAGGAGGTTGCTGGACCTCGGCTCGCCACAGCATACAGTATATGAAGAAATTGCATACAATAAAGGTGCATATATAATAATATCACAAACAAGATATACTACAACACACTAGCAGCGCTAAGAGCATAAAATACATATATATAAATGCAGTCCACTGGGATAAAGTCCATGTGCTCATATGATCATGCAGTGTGCCCAGAATATTCTCTCCTGACAATCCAAGGTCGTGAGTATGTTGGTGAATACACCGGACCCTCCACCTCACCAATGTGCTCCCCCAAATCAGAAACACCCACCAGAAATCTGGTCAACAAGCGCCTGTACCATCAGCCTATCACAGGCTTAGAAACGATCTCCTCAGGAATTAACCAGGAGCGCCGGCACTTGAACCGTCTCAATCAGATCAATTCTTGTGGTATACCCACTGGGACTCCATACTGCCTGACGTGCTGCTGGGGACAGCCTGGGACAGCAGCAGGGACATGTTCCAGTGACGATCCCTTGTCCCCGGTCCTTCCTGTACGTGCAGCTACACAACAGCAAACACAGCCCCTGCAGCTGTGCACAGCTGCAGGGGCTGTGTTTGCTGTTGTGTGCACAGCTGCAGGGGCTGTGTTTGCTGTTGTGTAGCTGCACGTACAGGAAGGACCGGGGACAAGGGATCGTCACTGGAACATGTCCCTGCTGCTGTCCCAGGCTGTCCCCAGCAGCACGTCAGGCAGTATGGAGTCCCAGTGGGTATACCACAAGAATTGATCTGATTGAGACGGTTCAAGTGCCGGCGCTCCTGGTTAATTCCTGAGGAGATCGTTTCTAAGCCTGTGATAGGCTGATGGTACAGGCGCTTGTTGACCAGATTTCTGGTGAGTGTTTCTGATTTGGGGGAGCACATTGGTGAGGTGGAGGGTCCGGTGTATTCACCAACATACTCACGACCTTGGATTGTCAGGAGAGAATATTCTGGGCACACTGCATGATCATATGAGCACATGGACTTTATCCCAGTGGACTGCATTTATATATATGTATTTTATGCTCTTAGCGCTGCTAGTGTGTTGTAGTATATCTTGTTTGTGATATTATTATATATGCACCTTTATTGTATGTCATTTCATTTATAGCAGCAGCTTTGTTAGATATATTGTTTGTATCAAACTTTCATATATCTTTTTTACAATAGATTTTAAGGTACTTGTATTTTAGCGCCGGTTGAGCAGGTGTTTATAGTCCCTCGTAGTGCCCCGCCTACTTGCTCCTTTTTTTGGATATGAAGAAATTGGTCGCACCCCACCAGCAGATTCAGTGAAGAAGAAGATCTTTATTGTACATGCAAAGGTACAAGGTACAGCAGGATGGATATGGTAGACGTGTTTCACGCAAATTCCACATGCTTGTTTTCTAAGTGTTTGGTAGTGAACAAGTACATGGAAATCGTGTGAAACATGTCTACCATATCCACCCTGCTGTACCTTGTACCTTTGCATGTACAATAAAGATCTTCTTCTTCACTAAATCTCCTGGTGGGGTGCAACTAATTTCTTCATATATCACAACAGAGTTGTGTCTTTCCAACATTGTATCAATTCTGTATGTCAGTTCGCTCTCTGCAGTAGTTGATTCATTGCAAGGTTTAATTTAATAGACTTAGCAGAGTTCTTTCTTACATTATTTCCTCTTCTGGTTGAATGTTCTTAACCTCTAGTGTCAAGGCATGTATGTCAATGACATGTTATTAAAAATTCTAAACCTTCCTCATGCTACTAAAAATGTGATTTTACTATTGTCTCTGTCCCCCTTGGAATAATTATCCATCACTTCCGGTCCTAACAGGATGTGAGGGGAAATCTCCCAATCAGGGTCACAGATGGCAGGAAAAACTTGATTGAAGTTCTAATCCCTTGCTTGTTCTATCAAAAAGGAAATGCAAAGATTTTGTTTGGAGTTGGCATTAACCACTTTACCACCGGAGGATTTTGCCATTTTTTGCGATTCGGCACTGTGCGAATTTAACTGACAATTGCGCGGTCGTGCGACGCTGTACCCAAACGAAATTTACTTCCTTTTTTTCCCACAAACAGAGCTTTCTTTTGTTAGTATTTGATCACCTGTGCGATTTTTACTTTTTGCGCTATAAACAAAAAAAGAGCGTAAATTTTGAGAAAATAACAATATTTTTCACATTATTTTATATGAAATTCCTCCCCCAAAAAAATGTAAAAATCTAATTTTTCTTAAATTTTTGGGCAATTTGTTTTGTGCTACCTATATTTGGTAAAAAAAAAATCACAATAAGCGTATTTTGATTGGTTTGCGCAAAAGTTATTGCGTTTACTAACTAAGAGAAAGATTTCTGTCATTTTTGGTGTTTTTTTTTTAACGAGTAATGGCGGCAATCTGCGATTTTTTTTGCGGGACTGCGACATTGCGGCGGACAGATCGGACCCTTGACTGACATTTTTGACACTTTTGGGGGTACCAGTGACATTACTACAGTAATCAGTGCTATAAATATGCACTGTTACTGTAAAAATGGCACTGGCAGGGAAGGGGTTAATTTTATTGGAGAGGGAGGGGTTAATGTATGCCTGGTGCTTACTAACGTGTGTGGGGGGAGGTGACTGAGTGACACAGGGACAGATTGCATGTTCAGCTATGCTGAACCCTGCAATCTGTCACTGTCTGTCACTTAGGAGATCCGCCCGCTTTGTTTACACAAGCGGACGGATCTCCACACTCGATTCCCCGACGATCGGGGAAGAGCAGCGGTGATCTCCCGCTGTGACTGAATACAGCGGGAGCGAGCCTCCGGCGGCGCACAAGCGACGCCCACAAGGGGAGGAGTCCAGCGACGTAGGTCTACGTCGCTGGACGGGAACGAGCCACTGTGCCGCAGTAGAGGCACAGTAGTAGAGGTTGTTTTTTGTTTTTTTTTTTGTTTTTTTTTAATGTGAGGGAAGGCTAAGGGTCAGCCTAAAGGTTAGGATAAGGATAGGGCACAGGGAGACACAAGAAAAACTTTTTAAAAACATGATTTTATCACTGAATGCCCAATACCAAGGATTATTGTGTTGTTGTCTTGGTGTCTACATTCAACATACTGTTAGCAGTGTGCTCATTGAATTAATTCCTTTTCTGGAAATGATTTTTAACATTCATTGGATGTCCTTGCAAGTTTATAACCACTGTTTTTTTAAAAGGTACATTCCAATCTCCCTTGCATGAGAAAAGATTTAAAAAAATGTTTATTAAAAACTGATGACGTTAAATTTATTGATTTATATACAAATGTCTTTTTACAGAAAAAAAAAATGACTATGGCACAAATAAATACAAATTTGACTGCATTATATATGATTGAAGATATACAAATCCCATATTGCAGGATTATGGAGGTTTTAACTGTTAGAAATACATTTCCCTATAAAATCTCCTATTTTCTGTTCTTGGACCCCTGTTTTTTTTACAATTTCCTATATTTAATGTTCTTGTTATGAAAACAACAACACATCACCTTAATTATGACAAAGCATCCCAGGGACTCCTTACTATGCTTGCATAATTCTGCATTTTATTACTTTTAAGGGATCTTAACTCCATAACGTGTCTACTTTTACTGGAAATTGTAATTAGCAAATGATGACTACCGTGTGTCATGTACATGGCCCCTGGGACAACAAATCATATGCTGACTTTAAGTTTGCAGTACAGTTGCGAGGCCATAAGCAACTGCAAAATGGATATTGCATTAGAATAACAGTTGCATTGAAAGGCAATGGTTAATGTATTTTTTAAAGATTCCCAGGGAGAATTACTACCATGGACTAACATAAATCCACTGTGGCAACAGCAGCCATGTGCTCCCTCGAGGCAAAAAGTCTAAGAGGCACCCTGTCTTTACTAAAGAATAAAAAGAATAATACTAGATTAGGTTGGGTTGAGAAACTGCAAACTGTCAGGAATGTTTAGTAGCAGTTTTCCAGTAAAGAGTACTATTGGCAAACAGGCAGAGGTCAGGGAAGGAAGTACCTAAAAGATCAAAAGCAGTCAGAGATCAGTTTGCATAAAATGTCCCACGCAAGATACACAAATATAAAACAAACATGTTAACAGGTAGCTTTTCAAAAGCACCTAAACCAGTGGTTGTGACTAGGGATGATCGAACGGTTCGGGTCGACCATCGGTTCGGCCCGAACATTGGGTGTTCGAAGTTCGGCCGAATTTAGAACTTTTTGCCCAAAAAGTTCGGAATTCGGCAACCAGAACCGACCAAAATGCAATGGGACAGGAAATGGGCTTTAAAAGCCTGTGATTGGACCAGAACCATTAGCAAAAGCCAATTGAGGGGGCAGGAGAATGCTAGGAATGTGATTGGAGTGACTAGGGGGTCCATAGTCAAATCATTAGTGAATACGCCCCCCAGTATATAAGATAGCCCCTGCCAAATTCCTAGCATTCTTATACGGGACATGGAAGAGAGTGGAATGCTGTTCTGTTACTTCTGTTACAAAGTGTTACAAAGTGTCATTTAGCATTTATTAGAGTGAGGAAAGGGATATCTAGTGTAGTTAGAGTGCTCTTTTACACTTTAGTTAGCTTTAATTTATTCAGTTTCTGTAGGGAAAGTGTTAAGTGTAAGGGGACCATAGTGTAGTGTAGGGTTAACTGACAGTGACTGCTATGGCAGGGTGACCAAACCCTTACATAGCAGGGTGACCGCTATAGAGAAAAGCTAGTTTCTCTCAAGTCACTTTCGCTTCTGTAATATGGCTTCGCCGCCGCCAGCATTCTTTTTGGCTGCAGGCATTGCTAGTGATTTTTTGAGCACATGTTTGAAGTCAGACATGACATCTGAACATGTGTATAGGGGGTATATATACACACACCCATGTCTGTATATATACACCTAGACATATATAGGTGTGAAAGGAGAAGAAAAAACTACTTGCGCTAATGAAATAATTAACACCAATATAGTTACGCTCCTATCACACCTATATATGGCTAGGTGTGTATATACATATAAGTATGTGTGTATATACACCACTATACACAAGTTCAGATGTTTTGCCTGCCTCCAAAGAACCCAAAAAATGCCCAAAAAAACACTAGCGCCAAAAAAAAAACGCCCAGGTGTGTTGTTGCAGGCATTTTTTTGGGGTTTTTGGAGGCAGGCTAAACATCTGAACTTGTGTATACGGGTATATATACACACATCTTTACAAAAAGTGCAGAGCTAAAGTAATTTGAATAATAATGTGGCAAGTGGAAAACCACAAAAAAACATATACAATATAAGCAAAATAGTGTCCAAAATACTGAATAAAGTCCCAAAACAGAAATGCAAATGAAAATGAATCCGCATGCAAGGTGTTGAGGAGAACAATCCTTTTCTGTGACACCCAAGGAAAAGTGAAGGATGGGGACACCTCTGTGCACAAGTATCACAAGCAGCTTACCAGAACTCCTTGGCTACTCAATTTAATGAGACAGCCTCTCCCAGCAAGATGTTATACCAATGTCACCAGCGGTTGTCAAGCTCCAATGCTTCATAATCACTCCATCATATATGCATGAGTATATAAAAAGAATAAAAGCCCATAGCGTAATTCCGTAACATATAAAATCCAATTTATTAAAAGAATACTACTCACAATGAGAAGGTAAAAAACAGGTACATAGAACAGTGCGGCGTCCTGCAATTGTCCAAAGCAGCATCAAGCAATGTAAAGCAGCCGGCTCCGTAAGGGGGCGTGTGGACTTTGCGTCTGGAGTCGCCAACGTTTCGTCATCAAAAGACTTTGTCTGGGCGTCTCCCCTTTTATATATACACACATACTTATATGTATATACACACCTAGACATATATAGGTGTGATAGTAGCAGAAATATATGCTTGCGCTAATGAAATCATTTACACTAATATAGTTACGCTCCTATAACACCTATATATGTCTAAGTGTAAAATACATATAAGTATGTGTGTGTACACAAGTTCAGATGTTTTGCCTGCCTCCAAAAACCCCCAAAAAATGCCTGCAACAACACACCTGGGCGTTTTTTTTTTTTACGCTAGCGTTTTTTTTTGGCATTTTTTTGGGTTCTTTGGAGGCAGGCAAAACATCTGAACTTGTGTATAGTGGTATATATACCACTATACACAAGTTCAGATGTTTTTCCTGACTCCAAAGAACCCAAAAAATGCCCAAAAAAAAAACGCTTGCTACTAAACCGGCAATGTGTGAAAACCGAGAAGCCAACAACCTGTGTTCTAGGTGACAAAATACAAACAATCTTTTTTTTTTATGGTTCTGTACATGCTACAGAGCTGAAACTTCACAGGTACACTTTTTAGACCCCCAGATACTAAATCCAAAGAATTTTTTTTTTAATTTTTTCAATAATTGGCTCTCTATCAAAAATTAAAATTTTTCAGAACTGTTTTTGTGTGATTTTTGTGTCTGGGGGGTCTAAAAGGTGTACCTGTGAAGTTTCAGCTCTGTAGCATGTCCAGAACCATAGATCATTTGTATTAGTGCAATTATAGATCTGTAATATGGCTTCGCTCTTTTCACACCTTGCCGGTTTAGTAGCAGGCGTTTTTTTGGGCATTTTTTTGGGTTCTTTAGAGGCAGGCAAAACATCTGAACTTGTGTATAGTGGTATATATACCCATATACACAAGTTCAGATCTTTTTTCTGCCTCAAAAGAACTCAAAAAATGCCCAAAAAAACGCCTGCTATTAAACCGGCAATGTGTGAAAAGCGAGAAGCCAACAACCTGTGTTCTAACTTCTAAGTGACAAAATACAAACAATCTTTTGTTTTATAGTTCTGGACATGCTACAGAGCTGAAACTTCACAGGTACATCCAATGTCAAAATCAAAAAATCTCTCTTTTTTTTTTTTTTTTCAATAATTGGCTCTCTATCAAAAATGACAATTTTTAAGAACTTTTTTTGTGTGATTAATAGTCCCTGGGGTATGACCTAGAACCCTAGGCACTTTTTAGGGGCATTTATTGGGTTTTAGGGCTTCAAAATGGTGTTTTTTGATTACCAAAGTTCGGGTCCCATTGATTTCAATGGGGTTCTGAAATCCGAGCCGAACTTTCGGGAAGTTCGGATGTTCTGGCCGAACCGAACTTTTAAAAAGTTTGATTATCCCTAGTTGTGACGCTATAAACTAAAGGTGAGCCTCAATGTGGCCCTGACATTAACAAAGGGCAGCTTTTATTGTTCAATATATGTAGTGCTTGAGAGGACTGTCAGAAACTGCAGACCTAATAGAGGAAATGAGGGTCAGAGAGTGTGGACATGCTAAATTTTTGGCAGAAGACAATATGAAATTGGGACTATGTTACATAAAGCTAATGGAGATCAATACTATTAACCTAATCAATGCTCCCGGTACAAACTGCTGAGGTCTGAGGGCCACACATCAGGAACCTAAAAAGTGCACAGAGTAGAAGCTATGATGTTCTAGTCATTCTAAAATATGCCGATGCTGTAGTTCCCCGTTTTACACAGAAAATAGGTGTGCATTATATTACTTCTTCTTAGCTGGAGAAAAAAGACCAGCAACTGAACACAAAAGCTGAGGTAAGCATGAGCCACTGAATTCTTAAATTAAAGTCATATGAAAGAAGGGACAGTGCAGAATAAGTGACTGTGTGGTTAGGTCAGAAACATTTACAATTATGTTAGGTCTTATTTCTGAATTCTACCCCGAAGTGGTCATGTTTCTTTTACAAGATTTGTATACTTCAAACTACTGATTTGAGATGAATCATTAGTCAAGCCTGGCTCTCTATGGACATATGAGAAAAAGTCTCTGTTTTAAACTGTTTTAATTCAATCTAATGAAGGCTTAATATTCATTTCTAGTCTTTACAAGTTTAGGCTATGATGTGAGGTGGAGAGTGAAGTTTGCTGCTGAAGCTCTTTGATTTCTACATTAAACTAATGGCTCAAGTAAAGATAATGAACAACCAACTGAAAAAAATGAATATTCCTAAAAGCTCACAGCAGGGAGTTGTGGGCATCCAACCCCAATCTATGGCCGATTCCGCCCATGATCGTAAATCCAGGTTAAAAACTGTCTAGCCCATCGTCTGACAGGAGGTTATGGTTACCTCCTATACAAGTCTGGCAAGCACTCTTCCACATGAATGTGTCTAAAAACCCACCACAAACTTTAGCCGTTCATTTTTGAATAGATCTATTCAAGTGTTTGCAAATCTTCTTTCACACCAGGTCTAAGATAATTTTGTAAAATACAAAAAAAAGGTGTTCAAAGAGAAAATTTGAACCTGAAAAATATTCTGTTGCATCTAAAATAGAAATCAAATGTTTTATATTTCCCGATTAAATTTCCACTAAGGTAACAATACAATATTCTGTGCTGGCCAAATGTTATACAGAAAATACAGTCAAATGCAAAGGAGAGAATGAAAAGAAGATTCAAAGCAAGACAAATTCCAACCACCAATTATTTTAATGAAAGCCTCATCTAGTTCCATTCTTGCTGCTTTCATAGTAGTTCCAATAAGGGACAGAGTGGAGCAAAACCTTAAGGTGATTTAAGCCAATGAAATTCAAATATTTCTGAGAAAGAAAAGTTTAGGCTATGATATTTACAATAAACTAATGACTCAAGTCAAGATAATGATCAACCAAGTGGAAACAGTGATTAGTCATAACAGCCCACAACTCACAACAGGGAACGATTGGCACCAACCCAAGTCATGGCTGATTCCACAGTTAAAGGGTTAGTAACAAAGAATTGACCCAGTAAGGAAGAATGCCATAATAAATAGTCCTGGTTGAAATTAATAGGGCAAATATCATATCCAGAAACAAAAGAAAGGGTAATCAATCTACACCTGCCCAACCGAATTATATTACTCTTCCATGCAAAAATCCAAATTTATGGACGCCAAATTATATCACAAACAAAATACCAGAAACCAATTCATTTCAACTGATAGGTAAATGTTCCGAACTGCAAAATGCTCAGGAAAAATACTGAACAGAAGAAAAAGAAAAGACTCAAATTCAGAAGACCAAGATGAAAAAGAGGCAAAGCAAACACTATAAAAAAACATTTCCTGACAGACTCCATGGCAGCATACGTATCTGGTTTGGCCCCACCTCCAAACCTACCCATAGGACATCACTCCCATAAATCTTTGCACCTGTTCAGCACACGTGTTCCTTTTTTGTCCTCCTAATGGATTACCTGTATCCTACCTGAAGATGGATCCCAGGAGATTGATGTCTCTACTATTCGGGTATTGAGTTCTCCAATAAGCCCCAGCTGTTGCGGGGTATGGAGCAGAGGCGAAGATTCTTCTGACGTGCACCTTGGCCAAAAAGCCCAGCTGCTGCGGGTGGCCTGTACCCTTAAAGAATCATGAAGTCCGGTGTGTGCTGTATGCTCATCCATCCCTGGTGGCTAGCGGTTCGTTGGTGGTCGTGAGTACCCCTTGCCTGTCATATTTGTTTAACTCATGGCAGCTTAAGTTTTTATTTCAGCTGGTTTTGCATGTTCTTACCTTATTTCCTGTTATTTCCTGGTGGCTAGGGCTACTGAGCATGTGCGGGCGCCTCGGAACGAGGCTTGGTTCTCGCACATGCTCAGTGACGATGTGGAGCATGTGCAGTAGGGTTTTTCGGTGCTGCTTGATGAGGTCAGCGGGTGCCATATTGAAAACCCTTCAGGTGTCAGCAGAGAGTGTAGATCACACACTCTGCTGCTGGAAGTCTGTATTTTGCTGTCGGTTTCTCGGTGTGTCTACCTGCGGCATCCGCTGCTGCTCTGCATTTGCCCATACGGTCTTCCTGGTGAGTACCGGCCCCAGGTTTTTGGGAGTTATTCCCCCTCTCCTCTTTCTTCCTCTCTGATGCCGTTGTCCGGCTCATCCCTGCAGGTCAGCGCCAGATGGAAGCCTCCTCACCCTCAGCCCGCCCTTAATAGGTATGCGGGACTTAGGGGTTGGGGTGTGTAGAGTGGGGGGGGATTAGGGCATCATTTATGTCCTGGCTCCCTCTTTGTCTTGCTTTGTTCCTTTGTTTTACAGCCCTCCTATTTCGGAATGGCATTCCTCATGCAAGAGTGAGCATCGCTCAAGTTCTCACCACCGGCACTCCTCCACGAGATCTGCTCGGAGATCACAGTCAGGCTCCCATTATCGTGGGAAATCATCTGCCTCAGTGGGCCCCTCGCTACGCCCAGATAAAGTGGGCTGTTGGGGTTGTGGTGCACATGTCCCTGAAAGCAAGTCAATGTGTGACAAATGCTTCTCTCAAGCTGTGAAAGAGAGGGACAATTCAGACCAGCGACTGGAGGCCCTAGTCAAGAGGGTCGTCAAGGATTCCCTGGCAGACTTGGGAGTTGGTCGGGCGCAGAGCCCAGAAGTGACTCCTCCAAGCCCTCCCCTTGGAAGACAGCCTAGGGAAGATCCGGAAACCTCTCAACCTAGTCACCTGTCAACTTTCCTGTCAGAGAGTGATTCAGAGGTTGAAGATCCCTGCTTGAGATTTGAGTATGCTCTCGTCCCCTCCTTAGTCAGAGCGGTAAGAGAGACCCTGAATTGGGAAGACTCGGCTGTTTTCTCCGCCAAAACAGAAGAGATTCTTTAAGCAGCTCTGCAAAGAGCGACTCAACTTCCCTTTTTTGGGGGAATTAGGGGATATTATTACTGAAGAATGGAATAAAGTGGAAAGGAAAAATTCCATGCTTTCCAAAATGTCCCGGTTATATCCTTTCAAGGAAGAAGATGTAAAACATCTAGAATCTCCCCCCTTGGTGGACGCCGCAGTCATGAGGCTGGTCAAACATGTGACCCTCCCACTAGAGGACACAGCCTCCTTTAAAGATCATTTGGATAGGAGGATGGATTCTGATCTTAAAAGAATCTACCTGACCGCGGGAATGGCCTGAAAGCCGGCACTGGCCTTAGCCTCATTATCCAAAGCAATGGAGTTGTGGTCTGACCCAGTGGATGAGTCCTTTCGGAGCCTTTCTGAGTAGGCTGCCAGAAGTTCCCCGATTCAGGAACTTAAGATGGCTTCGTCTTTTCTGGGGGAGGCATCTATTGACCTTATACGTCTGTTGGCCAGGGTTATGCTGTCCTCAGTATCGGCCAAGAGGGCTTTGTGGCTCTGCCCTTGGATGGCTGATCCAGCTTCCAAACAAGTCTGGTGCCGTATTCCTTTTGGAGGCTCCTCCTTCTTTGGGAATAAGCTGGATGAGGCGATAACCAGGGCCATGGGCGCAAGTCTGGGTTTCTCCCTTAGGATCGTCGCCCTCTCAATCCAAGGAAAGGACAACCCAGAAGGTATGTTCCTGACCGTGCCAGGGAAGTACGTACCTATAGGCCTGGCAGAGAATTTGGTTGCAACTGGAGAGCAAGACAAACCTCGTGGAAACCTTCTAAGAGTGTCCCCTCCGGTGAACGTGATACGACCAATTCTTTTTGAGATTGGGCCCGCTCAGGCATATCTGGTGGGTGCTCGGTTGCTACACTTCCGGCATGTCTGGGCGGCCTCAATCCAAGACTCCTGGACTGTCAGACAGTCACGTACGGGCACAAATGGACTTTCAGAGAAACTCCAAGATCAAGGTTTCTTCCTACCTCCCTGCCACCCTCAGGAGAGAAGTGCCAGGCACTATTTTCCTACATAGAGTCACTAGTTTCTCAAGGGGCTGTCGTCTTCGTACCAGAACCAGAGTGCGGCCAGGGAATCTACTCCCCTCTTTTCTTGATTCGCAAGAAAAATGGAACATGGAGGCCAGTCATCGATCTGACCTTTCTAAATCAATTCACCAGAAAGGAAAGGTTCAAGATGGAAACTCTTCTTTCTATTCAACAGGTGGTCCAACCTGCGGACTGGATGGTGTCTATAGACTTAAAGGACTCCTATTTCCATGTCCCTGCTGCAGAAGATTTCCAGAAATACCTCCGGTTTTCCGTCAATCAATTACACCTTCAGTTCACTTGCCTCCCCTTCGGGCTCTCCACTTCTCCACGAACCTTCTCGAAAGTTTTGCTGGCTGTGGTAGCTCTATTGAGAACAAAGGGCATTTGCTTACATCATTACTTGGACGATCTGCTCCTCTTGTCCCAAGACAAATCTCAGCTGTTGAAGCACCTGGACCAGGAGGTGTCCACCCTTCAGATGTTTGGGTGGCTGCTAAATCTAGAGAAAAGTCATCTAATTCACACCCAGTCTCTCGTCTACCTCGGGGCCTTGTTCAATACACTGACAGTGACAGTGTCCCTTCCGGAGGAGAAAATCATGGTGGTCAGGGACAGGATTCTCTGTGCCCTCGCATCACCTCACCTCCAAGCGCGTCAGTGCTTGAGAATTATCGGGACCATGGTGGCTGTAGCTCCCATGGTAAAGTGGGCCCTATGGAGAATGAGGCCATTGCGAAAAGGCTTTCTTCGTCAATGGGACACCTGGCATGTGGATCAGATCATCTTCCTGACCCTGGCCATGAGAGCAGGTCTTCCATGGTGGCTGCAGTGGGAGTATCTTCTGTGCTGCCATTCTCTTGTACAGACCTCATGGGTTGTGATGACATCGAATGCCAGCAGCACAGGTTGGAGGGCTCATTGCCTCTTGGAAGTGGCTCAGGGCAAATGGAAATTCCCCTCCCAGGGCATAGTGTGCAACTTTCTGGAGCTACGGGCGGCCCTTCAAGCTTTGAAAGCATTCCCTCACTTGACAAAAGGTCTTCCAGTGATGCTAAGACTGGAAAACACCTCAGCAGTCGCATACATAAGGAAACAAGGAGGGACACGCAGTTGGTTTGGAGCCAATTATGGTCTGGGCTCAGAAGAACTTGTCCGACCTGTCAGCAGTGTATGTTCCGGGAGTCCAAGGTGTCCAAGCTGACTTTCTATCTCGTGTGCAGTTGGACAACAACGAGTGGTCTCTCCACGAGGAGGTCTTCTAATGGATCCTGAGCCTGGGGTTCTCCCCAGGGGTAGACCTGTTTGCCTCTCCTCGCAACCGCAGGTTGAAAAAATACTGTGCGAGGTTCAGGGATCCTCAGGCTCTGGGGATGGACGCCCTCACGGATTGTTGGAGGTTCAACAGGGCATATGCCTTTCCCCCAGTTCCCATAATCCTTCAGTTTTCTCCGGAGACTCAGGTCGGAAGCAGCGGAAATAGTGGCGGTGATTCCATTCTGGCCCAACAGGCCTTGGTTCCCTCTTCTAACACTTCTCAGCGTTCAGGAACTGATTCCGCTGCCTCTCAGGCAAGATCTACTATCTCAAGGAACCATATTGCATCCTTGTCCAACCCGGCTGCATCTGAAGGTTTGGCTGTTGAGAGGGGAAGGCTACAAGCCTTAGGGTGCCCTGAAGAGGCCATCTCTACACTTTTGAGTGCCAGACGAAGTTCAACTAATAAAGCGTATGAGAGAATTTGGTCAAGATTTTCCTCGCATCTGGCCACTAGGTCCAACCCTCATTCATCCATCAGGATTCAGGATGTGCTAAGCTTTCTACAGTCTGGTCTAGTTCTTCCTCTATCAGTGAGTTCTCTGAGAGTTCAGGTGTCAGCTATTCCAGCCTTTACCAGCATTTCTTGGTCTACCCATATGCTAGTCCGACAATTCTTCAAAGGGGCAATGAGACTCAGGCCCCAGAAAAAGCCAAGGTTTCCCAAGTGGGTTCTCCCCTTAGTTCTGGACTTTCTATCACAATGATTACGTGACACAGATGAAACTCTTACCATCAAGGAGTTGACATTGATGACCGTGTTCCTGGTAGCCATTACATCGGTGAAGAGAGTCTACGAAATCGGAGCTTTAGGGGCACAGGAGCCCTTTCTAACCCTATGGTGGAGGCTAGACCGAAGGTTACTTCAGTTTTTCATGAAAACACAGAAATAGTTCTGCCTACCTTTTAGGCAAGAAGAAGATTCTTCTGTCCATCAGCTGGATGTTGGAAATTGCCTCAAGCAGTATCTGGAAGCTACGGTCTCCTTTCAACAGTCAGATCATTTGTTTGTCACTTTCAGTGGAAAGAACAAGGGTCTTCGGGCTTCTTCAAGGTCCATCTCTTCTTGGATCATCCAAACTATCCAATGGGCTTATAGGGCTAAGGGCTTGACCCCTCCAGTGGCGATTACGGCTCATTCAACTCGGAGTGTCTCTACGTCCTGGGCAGTGTCCAGACACGTCTCGCCTGAAGTGATTTTTAGAGCAGCGTCCTGGTCCTCTATAAATATTCTTTTGTCTCACTATTGTGTTGAGCCGGCGGCTCTTTCTTCTGTTAACTTTGGTTTACAAGTCCTGTCTGTTTGACAGAGTAAAATTCAACTTTTGTTCAGCACCTGTCCACCCTTTTGTGTACGGCGAGTTATTTCCCGATAAGTATGCTGCCATGGAGTCTGTCAGGAAAACGGAAAATTTATATCAAATACTTACCGTAATTTTCCTTTCCTGATGGACTCCATGGCAGCAGGAGTTCCCTCCCGGATTCTGAGGAGGATAGTTACAGAACACGTGTGCTGAACAGGTGCAAAGATTTATGGGAGTGATGTCCTATGGGTAGGTTTGGAGGCGGGACCAAACCCGATACGTATGCTGCCATGGAGTCCATCAGGAAAGGAAAATTACGGTAAGTATTTGATATAAATTTTCCGTTTTGATGTAATAGGTCCCTGATAATAAGGTTTAAAAAACGATTTTCTATAACCCAGAAGTGCCTGCTTAAGCAAAAAATAGCTTGAAAAAGGAGGACTATGAGAAAAATAAAAATAAAACCACAGCAAAAATGTTGTTAAAATTAGACAAATAGTAATTGCAGCTGAATAAAAAGTCAAAGTTAAACCAAGCACAGAAAAGTAATATACTAAAACTTGCTAATACTTTAATGTAATGGAGACACCTTTGGACAGCAGCATTGTCAGTTTGGGGAGAGGGTAGTGTTAGATGGAGATTTAGATGAGCTTAATTAAGAAATTAAAGCAGTACTCCAGCTAACAATTTTAAACGCCTTATTCACATGGTACTATGTATATGCCCATTTGAAGGACCCTTTTTGCCCGTCTGAGATGCACAGGTGTTCCATGCATCCCCATGCAGGCAGTCCCATTAACCACTTCAGCCCCGGAAGATTTTACCCCCTTCCTGACCCTACTTTGTGATTTCGACACTGCGTTACTTTAACGGACAATTGCGCGGTCGTGCACCACTATACCCAAACAAAATTTACGTCCTTTTTCTCCCACAAATAGAGCTTTCTTTTGGAGGTATTTGATCACCTGTTCGATTTTTAATTTTTGTGCTATAAACAAAAAAATAGCGACAATCTTAAAAAAAAAACAATATTTTTCACATTCTGCTATATAACATTCCCAAAAATTTTTTAACAAATTAGGCCAATTTGTTTTCTACTACATATTCTTGGTAAAAAAAATCGCAAAAGGGTATTTTGATTGGTTTGTGCAAAAGTTATTGCGTTTACTAACTACGGGAAAGATTTATGTCATTTTTATTGTTTTTTTTTTTTTTACTAGTAATGGCGTCGATCTGAAAATTTTGTGCGGGACTGCAACATTGCGGCGGACAGATCGAACCTCTAACTGACATTTATGACACTCTTGGGGGGACCAGTGACATTACTACAGTAATCATAATGCTATAAATATGCACTGTTACTGTAATAATGACAGTGGCAGGAAAGGGGTTAACACTGTTGGTGATCAAGGGGTTAAATGTAGGCCTCATGCTTACTGACGTGTGTGTATGGGGGGGGTTCTGTGACAGAGATAGAGATCACAGGTTCAGCTATGCTGAATCCCGTGATCTCCTCCTGTCTGTCAATGAGAAGACCCGCCTGCTTTGTTTACATAAGCAGGCAGGTCTTCTCACAGTTTCCCCAATGATCGCTGCCTCTCCTCCTCTGGCCCGTAGGAGTCCAGCGACGTAGGTTTATGTTGCTGGACCCAGGGGAGCCGCACTGCCGCAGTAGGATTACTTTTGGCAGTCAGCAAGTGGTTAATGTATTTTGGGACACAGTGGCTGCACAGACATAGCCGCTAATCCCAATTTGACAGCCGCATGGTTGTGGATGTATGTGCTCGAATGTAGACAGTCTGCATTCTGTGATATGAACCTGCACCCGCATGGCTGTCCAATTTGGAACAGCAGCTGTGTCCATGCAGCTTCTGTGTCCTAGTACACATAAACTAGACTGCCGAAGTGTGAATTGACATAACACCAGGCAAGAGGCAGCCCTTTTCATAGATACACCCATGTGAATGAGGCCTAAACAGTTACAGCAACAATTATTTTTTTCTTTTTGGACAAAGGTATTATATAAATTAATAAAAATTGGACCATTGTAAGCACCTCTTTTATTGTTAAATAGTTTGTTGCAATGCTTTAACTGCTTAGAGATACTCTAAGTGCTCTCTGTAACACACTTTATTTTTAAACATAAAAGAAGGTATTGCACTTACATACAGCTTGAAATAAAAGCATATTAGAGCATAGTGTTCTCTTCATGTCACCGTGCCTCTAGACCAGAGAGACACGGTGCGGATGCATACAGCACAGCTTCAAGATGCAGCTGATCCAAAGGATGGCGGCGGTTGACGAGCGGCTCCACTTCCCATACGCGTATCGTCCAAAAGGGGACTTCATCCCCCGCTGATGAAGTCCCCTATTGGACGATACGCATAGTAAAATATGTAGGTATGAGCTCTACTGTATATTTTTATGCTTTGAATTGTATTTTTTGTTTTTTTGAATATTATAATATTTTTGATAAAGATATATTATTCAAAAACAATATGCTCTTGAACCACCCCTCCCTTTACATAATAGCTTGGTACAGATGGACATGCAGGCTGGTATCAACAAAGCAAAACACACTCTAGGTAAAGCAATAACAGCATATTTGCTTTTTCACTTATAGTGGTACTTTCTTCCGTTTTCTTTGATATTTCAAACAAACGTAATTATTATTTTTTATTTTTTTAAAGCTGGATGATTTTTGTATCCAAACCTTGGATCCAAACAGAATGACATAAGCAAACTGTGTGAACTGTCAGTAATCTTTATCATTAAAGATAAATTCACACTTAGAGCTATTTTAAATATTTCATTTTTTTTTAACATTATTTGTTAAAATTACAAATCCCTTCCTAAGAAAAAATAATTGGTATTTATTTTTTTACCAGAACTTCTATATCTCTTGAACATTTTTGATCCATGTTGCAAAATATCAACACATTTAAAAGAACTAATAAAACACACTAGTAATAGTGTGGTTTATACTGACTCAAAAATAATCCAATGATGATAATAATAATAATAATAATAATAATAATAATAATAACCCAATTATAATGACCCAAAAATAACCTCTTCTGACATTACTACAAATTAGTTTTTAGCAATCCAGCTTAAACTTTATCTGTAAAGTTGTTGATTGGTTTACAAGTACACCATGTGCTGCATTACTAGGAAAGCACATAAAAGAATTAATTTTATCATCTCCAACATACTGGGAATATTTGTTTATGAGATAATGCTTCCAGCACACAGCCAGGCCAGACATCTTAATTAGACTCTTGTTCAGTTGTACAACTATTTAAGAGATTTATGTACTTGCATGGTTGGCACAAGAATAACTGTAAACATTATATGTAAGTAATGTTTTTAATAATGATGTTTTAAATCCTTGTTTATGCTCAAACTTGTAATAACGATATAGTGAAGTGTATTTAGATTTATAGCATAGTAGTCCCACAGTAAATATGATTCAGTTTTATAAAAATCTGAATTTTTTAAACAGAATGTAACCCATTACTTCCCTGGGGGTGAGGATGATGATTCCAAAATGTCACAGGGGGGGACTCTCATGCTCTTGTCACAACTGTCAAAAATGATTTTCCTATTTTTAGTATCATAGTTGACAATGGCTTTTAATGAATGTCAAAAGCTAAAACTGGCAAACTGCGAACGATGTTATGGTGGATTGGTGATCCATAGCTGCTGCTTTTTATTATTTTAAAAATACACAATCAAGCCACGCTGGGATTGTAAAACTTATTTGTTTGGAAGTAGAAACAAGGTTCCCCTCTGGTGGGAACTCACAGAAGTTCAAAGCATAAAACATACAGGACTGCCAAACCCAATGAAGAAGGAGTCCAAATTGCTTAAATTATTCATCATATGATCACATAAAACATCTAGCTCATTTTGGGGGACGCACAGCACTCCCTGTTCATTAAGTCTCAATAAACTTTAAAAAAGCTTTGATGGACTTAATATATTGAATAATTATACAGATATTTGGTTTTCTAATAAATGATAAAAATCAAGGAGCAGCATATGTGAATATAGGCAGAAAACCTGTTGCCGCTTACTCTGAAATATGTTGCACAATTGTTTTTCATCATTAAACAACAAAACAAGGTTATATCTGATAATCCAATTGACTTAGTCCATTTTAACCTTCTTAAAGTTCACTAAGCCCTGATGAAGAGGGAGTTGTAAGCCCCTGAAATGTGTTGGCTGTTTGTATATTTTATGCTTTTTACTATTTGACTAGATGAATGAAACCAGCAATGTATTTATTGTTATATGTTATTATTCTTGCTTTTACTTCTATTATTATGCATTCAAGGACGTTTTTGATTAGAAAAGAAAAATATGAAGGTTGCCACTGCTGACTTCTGAAAATGCTAGCTGACTGACTGACATGCTGATGGCTTCAATACTTTCTGGGTCACTGACCTTAAACAAACATGCACATTTGAGACATTTTAACTGAACCTACTGCATACTCACCAATTTACAAGCTGTTGAAGTAAAAGAATCCACATGACTGTAAGGCAGCCAGCATTTTGTGATCGAGATCAGAAATGGCACATCTCATATTAATCTCATTATAGGCTTAATAAAAAGGGTAGAGTAAGTAAGCTAGAGAAAATGAGGAAAGTGTGTCTGTGATGTAATATATACAATATCTCACAAACGTGAGTACACCCCTCACATCTTTGTAAATATTTTATTATATCTTTTCATGCGCAACACTGAAGAGATGACACTTTGCTACAATGTAAAGTAGTGAGTGTGCCGCTTGTATAACAGTGTAAATTTTCTGTCCCCTTAAAATAACTCAACACACAGCCATCAATGTCTACAACAAAAGTGAGTACCCCCCCCCCCATTTGGCCCAAAGTGTCAATATTTTGTATGGCCACCATTATTTTCCAGCACTGCCTTAACCCTCTTGGGCATGGAGTTCACCAGAGCTTCATAGGTTGCCACTGGAGTCCTCTTCTACTCCTCCATGATAACATCACAGAGCTGGTGGATGTTAGAGACCTTGAAGTCCTCTACCTTCCGTTTGAGGATGCCCCACAGATGCTCAATAGAGTTTAGGTCTGGAGACATGCTTGGCCAGTCCATCACCATCACCTTTACCCTCAGCTTCTTTAGCAAGGCAGTGGTCGGTCATCTAGGAGGCATGTTTGGCTCGTTATGGTGGAATACTGCCCTGCAGGCAGCCTAGTCTCTGAAGGGAGATGATCATGCTCTGCTTCAGTATGTCCCAGTACATGTTGGCATTCATGGTTCCCTCGATGAACTGTAGCTCCCCAGTGTCGGCAGCACTCATGCAGCCCCAGACCATGACACTCCCACTACCATGCTTGACTACTGTAGGCAAGACACAGTTGTCTTTGTACTCACTCACCTGGTTTCCGCCACACACGCTTGACACCATCTGAACCAAATAAGTTTATCTTGGTCTCATCGTCCTACAGGACATGTTTGTAGTAATCCATGTCCTTAGTCTGCTTGTCTTCAGCAAACTGTTTGTGGGCTTTCTTGTGCATCATCTTTAGAAGAGGCTTCCTTCTGGGATGACAGCTATGTAGACCAATTTGATGCAGTGTGCAGCATATGGTCTGAGCACTGACAGGCTGACCCTTCACCCCATTTAAACTCTGCAGTAATGCTGGCAGCACTCATATGTCTATTTTCCAAAGACAACCTCCGGATATGACGCTGAGCACGTGCGACTCTTTGGTTGACCATGGCGAGCCATGTTCTGATTGAAACCTGTCCTGTTAAACCTCTGTATGGTCTTGGCCTCTGTGCTGCAGCTCATTTTCTGGGTCTTGGCAATCTTCTTATAACCTAGGCCATCTTTATGTAGAGCAACAATTCTTTTTTCAGATCATCAGTGAGTTCTTTGCCATGAGGTGTCATGTTGAACTTCCAGTGACCAGTATGAGAGAGTGAGAGTGAAAACACCAAATTTAACACACCTGCTCTCCATTCACACCTGAGACCTTGTAACACTAACCAGTCGCATGGCCCCAAGGAAAATGGTTAATTGGGCCCAATGTGGACATTTTCACTTAGGGGTGTACTCACTTTTGTTGCCAGTGGTTTAGAAATGAATGGCTGTGTGTTGAGTTATTTTGAGGGGGCAGCAAATTTACACTGTTATACAAGCTGTACACTCACTACTTTACATTGTAGCAAAGTGTAATTTCTTCAGTGTTGTCACCTGAAGAGATATAATAAAATATTTACAAAAATGTGAGGGGTGTATTCACTTTTGTGAGATTCTGTATATATATATATATATATATATTGTGACAGGAAGTCAGGTAAATCTATGGGTGTTGTCACAGACGGGAGATACATTTCTGCTTGCTTTAGACAATTCACCAATTACTATCAGGTGTCGGCTGAAGAGGCAGGCAAGAAGGTGTACGGAAGTTGAAAAACTTTCAGCTGTTCAGAATGAGGCAATTAAGGCCTCTATAATTTGTCCAAAGGAAGCCTATTGATTGCTGTCTCCTGAGGCTGTGTAAGCTGGGGAGAGCAGTCAGATGAGAGACTTCTAAAGGAGAGGTGATGAACTTTTTCTGTGTAAAGAAAACACAAATGGACATTTGAGTGTTTGCTGTAGGATCAGCAGTGTCTGCCCAACAGTAGGTTGGGAAGACTCCTTAGGCAGGTTCCTGTGTGTGAGAAGGTAGACGCCCACAGCGACCAGGATTTATTTTGTGTTTTATTTTATTTTGATGTTTTTGCTGCATGCACTTGTTTGAAGAAATTGGAAGAATAAACCATAAACTGTTGTTTTAAACCACTCCTCGGCTATCTACCTGTGTGACGAACCCCCCCAAAGGGGTTATCCACTAGGGATGATCGACCGGTTTGGGTCGACCATCGGTTCGGCCCGAACATTGGGTGTTCGAGGTTCGGCCGAATTTAGAACTTTTTGCCCAAAAAGTTCGGAATTCGGCAACCAGAACCGAGCAAAATGCAATGCTTCAGGAAATGGGCTTTAAAAGCCCGTGATTGGACCAGAACCATTAGAAAAAGCCAATTGAGGGGGCAGGAGAATGCTCCCAATGTGATTGGAGTGACTAGGGGGTCCCTAGACCAATCATTAGTGAATACGCCCCCCAGTATATAAGATCGCCCCCGCCATATTCCTAGCATTGTTATACTGGACATGGAAGAGAGTGGAAGCAGTTCTGTTAATTTTACTTTAAAAGTGTCATTTAGCATTTATTAGTGTGAGGAAAGGGATATCTAGTGTAGTTAGAGTGCTCCTTTACACTTAAGTTAGCTTCAAAAATTTAGTTTCTGTAGGGAAAGTGTTAAGTGTAAGGGGACCGTAGTGTAGTGTAGGGTTAACTGACAGTGACTGCTATGGAAGGGTGACAAAACCCTTCCATAGCAGGGTGACCGCTATAGAGAAATGATCATTTCTCTGAGTTGCTTCGGGACAGGAATATGGCTTCTCACCAGCCAAGCATTTTTTATGCTGCAGGGGCTGCCACTGCCAGTGCTTTTTTGAGGACATGTTTGATGTCAGACATGACATCTGAACATGTGTATAGGGGGTATATATACATATATATATATGTCTGTATATATATCCCTAGACATATATAGGTGTGATAGTAGCAGAAATATATGCTTGCACTAATTAAATCATTTACAGTAATATATTTCTGCTACTATCACACATATATATGGCTAGGTGTCTATATACATATAATTATGTGTGTATATATACCACTATACACAAGTTCAGATGTTTTGCCTGCCTCAAAAGAACCCCAAAAAATGCCAAAAAAAAAGCTAGCGTCAGAAAAAAAAAGGCCCAAAAAAAAAGGCCCAGGTGTGTTTTTGCTGGCATTTTTTGGGGGTTTTTGGAGGCAGGCAAAACATCTGAACTTGTGCACAGTACCACTATACACAAGTTCAGATGTTTTTCCTGACTGCAAAGAACCCAAAAAAATGCCTGCTATTAACCCGGCAAGGTGTGAAAACCGAGAAGAGAAGCTAACCCCCTGAGCTGAAAGTGTTCTAATACAAACAATCCTTTTTTTTTATGGTTCTGGACATGCTACAGAGCTGAAACTTCACATGTACACTTTTTAGACCCCCCCAGATACGAAATCCAAAAATCCCTTTTTTTTTTTTTTTTTTAATTTTTCAATAATTGGCTTTTTTATCAAAAATGACAATTTTTAAGAACTTTTTTTGTGTGATTTTATGTCTGGGGGGTCTAAAAGGTGTACCTGTGAAGTTTCAGCTCTGTAGCATGTCCAGAACCAGAAAAAAAAGATCATATAGGTGTAAAAGGAGGGTCCCACATCCCTGTTCTACTGAAAAATTATCTTTTTTTTTCATGGTTCTGGACATGCTACAGAGCTGAAACTTCACATGTACACTTTTTAGACCCCCCAGATACTAAATCCAAAGTCAAAATCAAAACATCTCTCTCTCTCTTTTTTTTTTTTTTTTCAATAATTGGCTTTTTTATCAAAAATGACAATTTTTAAGAACTTTTTTTTGTGTGATTAATAGTTAATGGGGCATGACCCAGAACCCTAGGGACTTTTTAGGGGCATTTATTGGGTTTTAGGGCTTAAAAATGGTGTTTTTTGATTACCGAAGTTCGGGTCCCATTGATTTCAATGGGGTTCTGAAATCCGGGCCGAACTTTCGGGAAGTTCGGATGTTCTGGCCGAACCGAACTTTTCAAAAGTTCGATCATCCCTATTATCCACACCTGCTACCGAGCTAATCCCTCACAATATATATATATATCTATATATATATATACACAGTATATAAATAGAAATTTTTCTTCCGCTTTCAACACATCAACTTCACAAACAGTATGTTAATTTGCTACCTAATATATTCCGCCCACTTTCAGATGCATTGTACCAAGATAATCAATCTTATTCACTTTACCTGTCTGCTGTCATAATGTTATGGCTGATCAGAGTACATTAATAGTTAATTTGGTTAAAAAGACATGTCAGTTAGGCTCACTCTTTCACATCTACTGGAGTTTGGATACAGAGGAAGGAAAGAAAAGCTTATTTTTGCCTATTTTGTCTCACAGAGGGGATGAGGTGTTCTGACTCATCCCCCAAGTCAATTAGATCAATTTCCTGGAACTGTATATTGTCATTTGATAATTATAACTGTGGATATCATTGGTCCTAGAAAATCAGCAATTCCAATTTTTCTTATTCTTGGCTAATGTAGTCTGCTGTGCATACTTGCAGATTATGACAAAAGCTCATCGTCACCAATGACGTTTGTTTCCACTTGTAACCCTTTCACTGCCAGGTCCATACGGCATACGGATCTCCAGCACTGCTTCCAGCTGGCCAGGTCTGTATGCTGTACAGACCTGACATCCTCCTTCTGCTACTGTATAAGCTCATGGTCACTTCAGCCAACCCAACCTTAGGACCACCCACGACCACCTGGGCATGGACGGATGTGATAAAGACCTGGACCATTGTCCTAAGCTATTTTTGACCTCCTTTGCCATATGGTAGTGGAGGTCAACAACTTCTGGTGAGTGTGCATTTCTATCATATCCCATGAGCATGGAGGGTGTCACCATCATTGTTCTCAATAGTACTCCATATTGACTGGAAGACGGATAAGGATCAGTCCAATATAGATCTTTGAAGAGACTTTATATACCAACAATTTATATGCACTTTATATGGACACTGTATGCACTTTATTTGTTGTTAATTTGCACTGCGTAAGGATATATTTGCACCTACCTTTGCACTGTTTATTGCTATTTTGATGCACCTTATATGGGCCCTGGCAATATTGTTTATTAATGCATTTCATATGATATTACTCTCCGTACTGATCACTGATGCACTTTTAGTAGAGTTTCCACGCACTAATATTTGTCATTTGTTTGTATCACACAAGTTCGTGGAGGATATTTATTACGCACATAGTATTCATCCTACCATCCCTTTTGCCCCACCACCTGTATAGGTGTTAGGGGTGATAATTTCTCACATCACAACATCTGTTCCCTGAGGCATTGCGCTGCTAGTAAATTTACTTTACATTTTTTTCACTATACACCACTGTGGGCTGAAGCAGCAGCAGTCCAACTTTTTTCATTTACATATTTATTTTATGTTAATTTTTCGGTGCCTGTGTTTTCTCAGATCAATCTACTGAGCTGGCTAGAACCACCTCTGGAGGGAGTCTATTCCACATTTTCACAGCTCTTACGGTGAAGAAAGGTGGGTCTTTTACAAATCCCGAAAGCTGTAAGTGAAACATTTTTAGAGTGAACTGTGTTTATTTACAATTTTGCACACCTTAGTTTTCGCCATTTTATAAAATTTTCAAATATTTGTCACATACTAACTCAATACAGTTTTAGCTTTTATATTTAGAAGGAATTTAGCAGGAATTTTGTAAGTTTTGCTGCGTTTGTGTCTGGTAATAAGGATTGTTGTGTATTTTGGGTGAACATTATGTTTTAATAAACTTTTTGAAAAAAAAATTAGTAGCACCTTCTTTTTATTCTGCAGGTCATGTGCTTTTAGAAAATGTATGGTTTGGGGGGTCTTTTACAAACTCTGAAAAAATAAGAGCCTCCGATTTTTTGAGTAAATTTTGTTTATTTACAGTATTGCGCACTTTCAGTTTTCACCATTTCACAAAAAGGCACAATTTAGAATGTGCCAATATTTGTCATTTATTAACTCAATGTATTTTAGTTTCAATATTTAGTAGGAATTTAGCAGGAATTATGTAAGTTTTGCTGTGTTTGCGTCTGTAAATAAGAATTTGTATGTATTTTTAGCGAAAATATTGTTTTGATAAACATTTGCTCAAATATCATGGGGCCTAACAAAAACAGCAGCACCTTCTTTTTATTTTACTGGACGTATGCTTTCAGAAAATGTATGGTTAAGGGGTCTTTTACAAACTGTGTGTCATGAATCTGCAGTAATGTTTCAAGCCCTGACTGTCTGCTTACCTCTCTGGTCTGTGTATTAGCTTTAGGGACCGTGCCTGTGTGTTTAGGTAATCTTCTCTTAGCATGACTCCACCCCAGCCTGTAACAAGAAACACTATATTAACCTGCGCACTGCAAGTTATATTTGTCCAAGCAACAATTGTGTGAAGACTTCCCTGAGTGTTTCTTGCCGTGTGCTCTACATCTGATCTCTGTGTACCGAATTTGGCCTGTTAACCTGACCATCCTGGTCTGCTTGTTGCCCCAAACTTCGGCTTGTCCTTCTGACCATCCCTGTCCGCTTGGTGCCCCAACCTTTGGCATGTTCTCCTGACTATCCCTTGTGGCCCTGTACTGCTGCTTCCTCTCCATCCACCAGAGCCAGCTGTGAGCATGAGCTGGGTGACCCTGAGGGGCCGGGACCTGGAGTCAGCTGCAGCCAAGTCCATCCTCACCATCAGAGGTTCTGGTTAAAACCTGCTGGCTCTTATACTCTGCACCCTGGGGAATCTTATGCTCTAGCTCCCTGTCCAGGACTGTGACTGCAACCCTGTGCAGCTGCTTCTCTGAACTATAGACCCTCAGCAGTCAGCTGTTGGGTTCACAACCTCTGTAGTGCGCTCCCTGTCACTTGCTCCCACAGGTGACGGTGATGCTGACACTATGAAAACTGTAAGGAAAACATAAAGAAAACAATGTAAAAATTGCAACAATAGTCTGGCCATTGGAGTTTAAAAATGGAGCGCAGGGTCTGGCAGCGAAAGAGTTAAAGCCCAAATCCAGGCTTTTTGCTCTCCCTCTCCAAGAGGCTCATTGAGTTCTATCCCTCCCTGGTCGTCTCCCAGGAGTGGATGGTCATAAATGATGCAGAAATTAGCACAAATATGAGGACATCACTGCCTCTCTCTGTATCAGCTAACTGACAGTGCAGGGTGCCATACTCGGGGGGGGAAAAGCATTTACAATATTTCTCAGCCTTCCAGTTTGAGTGATGATGGGCAAAGAGGTATCCTAGAGGACAGCTTTTGCAGCCTGGGCTATTTTAACAAACCATGTGAAACTTTTCAAAGAAAAAAAATGCAATGGTTTGTTTACAGCAGCCCTTTAACTTTATTTATCCATGGACAAACATTTTAACCCAAAACTTGCATTCTTAACTTTTGTACAATGTATATTAGGCTGCTAGGAGTAACAATATTTAATGTTGTCCTTTTTCAAATTACAGCATATGTAGCATTTCCATTATTCAAATATTAACTTGTCTTCTCAAAAAAAAAAAAAAAAAAACATTAGCAAGACACTGCCAGTCTTTTAAAGGCTAATAAATAATGATTTGTTATTAGATTTTGAACTTTATATCATCTATATATATATAATTCCTTCCCAGTCCCATCTATGATTTGATCTGATCCCGCAATAAAGTAAACCGAGCCACCTAGGAAAAGACATATTTGCCATTTATGATAATACCGATTATTCAGTTTTATTTTATCTAATAATAGAATTTTCTACCAGCAACGCTTTTGTTTGGAAAATGCTGCACATCTATAGTATGCCCAGTTTCACTGAAACAGGCTTTCCCTTTCCTACTTCACCACTACTACCCTTAAAACTTCATTCATGGTATAAAACCAACATATTAATTAGGGAGTGCCAAATCAAGCCCATCTTCCATGAAAGTCTGCCAACTGTTTGCAACCCAGTTGTCAATTTCTTTATCATGAATTTTTATTTCCTGCCCCTCATAAACAAAAAAATATGAGAGCGCACATCCTCCCTAGTGTAATACTGTTTATTATGAACAATAGATAAAATCTCATACAATATCTCAATACATTCACATTTAACAGTAAGTATACAGTAAGTATAGGTCTATAGTCTTAGCCTTTTCTCCTTGATCACCACTGTAAGATATGGATGGGAGCATTGGAACTGCAAAGAGTGAGCTGACAGCTAAGGACCGCAACTCAAGCACACCGCCATGACTCGGCTCCGGCGTACCCGATTCACTGCTCATGCGCCCGTTCCATCTGGAGCCATTCCACAACATGGAGGAGAGTGTAGCCCTCTTTATCAAGTCACACCCACTCAAGACCCATGTAGCATTATATAGGCACTCAAAACACCTCCCCTGCCCCATATCCTAAAAGGAACACACCAGGATCTGGGGCAGGGGAGGTGTTTTGAGTTCCTAAATAATGCAACGTGGGTGTTGAGTGGGCATGACTTGATAAAAAAGGCCACACCTCCGAAACGCATTGTCATAGCAACCTTGGCGTATGGTTTCTTCTTCTTACTCTCCTCCATATTGCGGGACATCTCTATAGTGCACAACGCTGACTGGACCGAGCACATGCGCAGTGGATCAGGCATGCCAGAGCCGCGTCTGCATGAGTTGGGATCCTTAGCTGTCAGCCAATTCAGATCTTACAGTGGTAATCCAGGAGAGAAAGCTGAGACTACTTACATGCCTTATACTACTGCCAAATGTATTGATTGGAGATTTGAACTATTGTTCCTTATATACAGTATTACACTAGGGCGGATGTGTGCTCTCTCCCTTGCTTTGTTTTTGTAGATGCCTGCCCACCACCCAGTGGAACATCAAGATCAGCACACCTGCTAGCTATTTGTTGTTTTGGCTTCCCTGACCCTTAATTAGTACTAAGCATACATTTTTTTCTACAAGTTGTTAGTGATTCTCAGAGCTGCGTGTTGTTCCATCAGATCCAGTACCTGAACATATAGATGAGTAGACTTTAACATTTAGTGCAGTAATAATCACCATCAAGTAGAGGTTATGGGAAAATTTGCCCAGGTTTGATTTGCCAAAGATCTAGTAAATTGTGCTTGACACTCAGTGAACCCAAACTTAGAGGAAAAAATCACAGAAGTCTGTGTGGGGCAAAACTTGTTGTAAAATTCTGGCCATTTTAGGATAATTAAACTACTGTTAAAAAGGCATAAGAAACTGGGCACTGCCATTGGAGGCATGTACCAATGCAAAAAAAAATGTGTGTGTGTATATATATATATATATATATATATATATATATATATGTATATATATATATATATATATATATATATATACATACACACGCACGATACCTAACAAAGAAAATCCCTTCCCTTTTCCTGCTGTCAGCAATGGCACCACATGGAAGAGAAATGTCACAAGGCATGAGGAGGAAAAACATTTCTTTACACAAGAAAGGTGAAGGCTCCAAAAAGATCAGCAAATATTTACTTATCAGTCAGAATACTGTAGCAAAAGTGATACAAAAACTTCTCAAAGAGATGTCCAGGCCGTCCATGGAAGTTAACACCTCAACAAGAGCACCTGATGAGAAGGGTTGAAGAAAATTGCCATGCAAGTTCACTGCAGTTAGCTGAAGAAGTAGAAAGCCAAACTGATTTTTTGTGTTATAAAGCAGAAAGTGAAAATTATTGTTTTTTTTTTTTTTTCCCGAATTGTCGCTCTTTTTTTGTTTATAGCAGCAAAAGAAAACTCTATTTGTGGGAAAAAAGGACATTTGCCGAATCATAAAAAATGGCCTGGTCATTAAGGGGGCAAATCCTTCCTGCCCAGAAGTGGTTAAAAGAGAAGATGCTACCATTACTCAGTGCCCTTGCTCTTCATGCACTTTTCTAACATGAAAATGATCCAGAACACACATCTAAGGCCACTGTTGCATTTCTGCAGAAGAACACGATTAAAGTGATTCAGTGCTCAAGTATGTCTCCTGATCTGAACCCAATCGAACACCTATGGGGTATTCTGAAAAGACAAATTGAGCATCACTCTCCATCCAGCATCCAGGCTCTAAAAGAGGACGTTCTTAAAGAATGGAAAAAAATAGATGTTGCAAGATGTTACCACCTTGTTAGTTTCATGCCTAGATGATTTGGTGCTGTCCTTACAAATTATGGAGGTCATACAAAATACCAGATGTAGTAGTTTTTGTTGTTGGGAGTGTTCATTTTTTGCATCAACTATTCTAAATAAAACTTTGTAATCTACATTATATTATTACCTTAACTTTCATGTAATGGAGCTAAACAAATGTTCTGTAAAATTCAGTTTTGTCAAAAGTTTGGAAATTCTTCTTGTATTCATTGAGATATTGATTGAAATCTTATTTTCAAAGAGGTTGTACTCTATGCTGACATATAGTATATATATATTGTATAAAGAGTATTTGGCTGTGGAATTAATTTTTCTCTTTTACAATTAGCTAGGCTTATATACAGCAGCAGCAATGACTGGTAGATAGAAATTAGCCAGTCATTTGCTGTCCTTGTTAGTTTAAAACTATCCTTTCACTGGCCAATTTCTATCAATCTTTCATGCAGAATTAAGGGGCCACAGAGGACACAGCAGTGTAAAGTTTGCCAGCAGCAGGACATTTTTAGTGAGGCAGAGTTAGCAGAATTGTACTAGAGAAAAATAATAACGTCAGATATTCTACTACAAGAATTAGGAGTCCACACATGAGAAAACAGTGCAAAATTAGCTAGTAGCAGAATTTTTTTAATGAGCAAGGCTAGGCCCAAATTCACTAGAAACCAAGAGTACAGGCTGGGGCTTGACTACAAGAATTACAATACTACAAAGGATACAGTTGTGTAAAACTGGCCATAATAGGGCAGTTGTAATCAGGTATAGTAGGCTAAAATGTACTATAGACAAAGAGTAAAGGCATAAGTTTTACTACAGGCTTTAGGAGACTACATATGATACAGCCATGCTGCAAAACATTTTAATCTGAAAAAAGGCCTAAATGGTGTATGGTTAACTTTTATTGTATCTGTGGGGATATGGGCTGCAGCAACTGGAAGTGTTTTTGCACTCGTTTTTCTTTTTTTTTTTCTTTCAATCAATGCAGCAGTGTGAGATGCTAAGACAGCTCAATGAACAGATGGTTATAACAAGTGAATGTTCCAGTTTAAGCATACTACATTTAAAAAAGAGCCCTATCAATATGATAGAAAAATAAACAAAACTCACAACAGAACCTAAAACAACCAAAATACAGCATCACCCCCAAAAGCCTCATTTTTAAAAGAAAGTGTTGTAGCAAAAAAAAAAAAAAAAAAAACAGTTAGTTAAAAGTGACAGCTGAACTAAGGAACTAAATACAGTGAAAGACAAAAAAGCTCCCAGTAAAAAAAAAAGACAGCAAAGGGGCAAAATCATGCAAAAAGCTAGCCTCCCTAGTATCTATATGTACATTTTGACAGCGTTTCCTAAGTTTTTCCTTACAACAGCTCCGGATTTACTCACACTGTGGCTGTTCTGTGCACCCCCTTCCCCCCTTTATAGTGACAAAGCTGGCTCATCCAAAATGCTCTTATTGGCCTTTCCAATTCTGCTAGCTATGGTTTAAAAGCCTTGCAGTGCATTATGCCTCTTTTGGGCAAATCTGCTCTGGGAAAAATTACAATCCTGCAGGATTTGCCTTGAACTCATGGTAGCAGCCAACTCAAGCCACACCAAACATCTGTTCCAAAGAGTGTCCATTTAGCAATGGACATCATTTTTTACACAAAACATCCTTTTGATTACTTTTACATTTATGTAAAATTAAGTTTAGATGAGTTAATGTGATTGTAAAGTCAGTGTGCTATTTTATTTACTCCAACTTCACAACTACTATTTGAATGTGATGAAAACACTCAAAAAGAATAAAACTCAAAACTACCTTTGTTGTGTTTGAACATGTGTTGAATCATTTCCACCTGTTTAAAATATGCAGTAAACCCTCTCAGCTGGAAACACACAAAATTACAAGCCCTACTTAATTCAGCAAACCTTGCTTGCAAATTCATTTTTTTTTTACCAGCCTCAGATGTACAAAAACGTTATCTATTATAAGCATTTACTTCCTGTCCTTAAATCAGAGGGTAAAGACTTTTCAGCAGTTTAAAGGACCCCTGTCGCTAAAAATAAAAACAAGTTAAAAAAAAAACAGCTTGCAAAAATATACAGTATTAATGATACTAGCCAGTCCCACTGTATGAGACTGGAGTCTTCACATTCTTGCGCTCTATGGTTCCACCAGCCAATCACTATGTCAGTGGTGTGTCTCTGCACAAATAGGTGGACACAGATTTTTTTTTACAAAACTTTTCTCTAAAAAGAGAAAAGCCTATTTGTTTGGTTATAAGTCTTTTCTACACTTGTAAACAAGCTGCATTTTGTGAAGTTTAAATCACTAGCTTAAATTATTTTTTCCATCACAGGATATAATTGATGCTAAATATGAACAAGGACTTGGTGTTTAAAGTAATCCTGTCATCCACTTTAAACTTTTAATAGTACAATTCCTGCTTGACAGTGGATACCAAAATATGTTTGTCATTAATTGTGTCGGCCAGAAAATTCTCCACTGTGTGCATACCTGAACTTAGCAATGCTAGAAAAGAAGGGTGGCGCACACTGGTGTCTATACGTTACTGTCCTCTATGGATGAAAGACTGTAGAGTGTCTCTTTAAATAGAATTGGCATTTATTGAAATCATAAGTGAATAAACAGTTAAAATATTGCCACAACAGTCCCAACGATCCTAGACCTCCTTAGGTTGCTATGGGATACCAAGGAAAATTGAAATCAGCAGATAATGCTCGGTGTAGCCTGGGGATCTGCTGGCGTCCCGCTTGATGAATAAATAACTGATGGAGAATCGGGTACCTCGAGTGGCGCCTAGGCGCCATTGTCAGGCTCGGAGGGGGGCACTGTGCGCGGCCGCCGCACAGTCCCACAGTTGGTGACAGTCTGCCTGCAAACGGGTTCCCGAGTGCTCCGCTGCTTCCGCGATAACCGGAAGTGACGTGGGGATCGCGTCACCGGAAGTGACGATGGTCTGTGGTCAGGAAGTCGGGGCTGGTCACGGGCATAAACAAACTTGCTTTCTGGTTGCCGCAACTACATGTTTCGCGCGCATGCGCTTTGTCAAGTTGCGGCAATCGGCAACCAGAGAGCATTTAAAGCCAGACTGATGGGTGGGCTTGTGAAAATTCACCAATGGCAAACAACCAAAATCGAAAGAAGAGGGGGAAAAAAAAGGAAGGAAAAACAAAACAGAAAAAAAACGAAAAAATATATTACGGAATCAGACAGCAACCCTGAGGATGAACATACATATATAACAATGCAACATTGCACAGAAAAAATAAATAACAATTCAAAATGTTAATGCATTATGGTAAAAAAATATATATATTGCTGGATAATGGATAATAATGAACTGAAGCTTATTTTCAGAGTACCGTCACATACTAAAACCATAATATTGTGAAACTACATTATAGTAAAAAATATATATAATAAAATATTATGGGTAAGGATTAAATAATAAAGTACCATAATATATTAAGACCATAATATATTAAAAATATATATATTAAATATATAAAAGATATCTATTAAAAATGATCAATAAAATAAAATTACTTCATCATGCTGGACCTATATATATACATTCACAATAAATACAGTATAGCCGTTACACTAAATTGCAATTAACCATATATAAACCACATCAATAAGCAATATGTAGAAATTGTCAATAAAAAATATATAAAAAGCTAAAATCGATAAAAATATATATATAAAATATATATATATAAAAACCAGTTAAGACAAAGGGAGTATCAGAGTACCTACTATCTAGCGGGAACCCGATAAGGGGCCCAGGTATCAAACCACACTGTTGATCTCTAGCTCCTCATTCAACCCATTTGGAGCCAAGGAATTGAATTTGTATATCCAAAAAACCTCCCTTTTACATAAAAGGGAGTAACGCTCGTTGTCCGTTAATGTGCCCTTTGGAATAGTTTCAATAGCCATGACCTCCAAATGTTTGAAATCTTTGTCATGCATTTTGGAAAAATGTCGGGGGACACTATGTTTGTCTCATCCCTTTTCGATGAACCTACGGTGTTCACCTACGCGTTTGCGTAGGGTACGCATGGTCCGTCCTATATAAAGCAACCCACAGGGACACCGTAACACATAAATCACGTACTCTGTGGAGCACGTGATGAAGTGTTTGATGTTAAACGTGTCACCTTTGTTGCTAATGGAGGCACACCCTTGGACAACGGACTAATACGTCAAACACCCCCTCTTCTTACATTGGAAAATTCCTGTTCTGTTGTCGAAGTAAGATCTAATGTCATGGAGGGCCCGTGATTGGGTTTTCAGCTTACTGGGGCCCAACACATTTTTAATGGTTCGTGCCCACTTGAAGGGATAGATGGTAAAATGGGAGCCAATCTACTATCGAGGCGAAGGATGCCAAAATGTTTTTTAATGATGTTGGAAATGGCCCTGTACTGATCATTAAAGCCCATGATGAACCTCACAGTATACTTGTTGTCATACTGAATACATTTGTGGGACTGTGCAGGTTCCAAATGAGCCTGAAAGGCACTTTGGACTAATGATGGAGGATAACCTTTGTCTGAAAAGCACTTACTCATCCTTACCCCCTGATTACAGTAGTCCATGGGATCGGAGCAATTCCTCCGGAGCCTATGAAATTGGCCCCCGGGGATATTGCGCTTCCAGGCTGGATGGTGACAGCTTCTATAGTGGAGGTAGGAATTTCCACTCGTAGATTTAATATGGTTACTACTAGTAATACTAGTATATACTGTATATATTTTTATCGATTTTAGCTTTTTATATATTTTTTATTGACAATTTCTACATTTTGCAATTGCATTTTAGTGTAACGGCTATATTTATTGTGAATGTATATATATAGGTCCAGCATAAAAATTTTTATTTTATTGATAATTTTTAATAGATATCTTTTATATATTTAATATATATATATTTTTAATATATTATGGTCTTAATATATGATGGTACTTTATTATTTAATCCTTACCCATAATATTTTATTATATATATTTTTTACTATAATGTAGTTTCACAATATTATGGTTTTAGTATGTGATGGTACTCTGAAAATAAGCTTCAGTTCATTATTATCCATTATCCAGCAATATATATATATTTTTACCATAATGCATTAACATTTTGAATTGTTATTTATTTTTTCTGTGCAATGTTGCATTGTTATATATGTATGTTCATCCTCAGGGTTGCTGTGGGATTCCGTAATATATTTTTTCGTTTTTTCTGTTTTGTTTTTCCTTCCTTTTTTTTCCCCCTCTTCTTTCGATTTTGGTTGTTTGCCATTGGTGAATTTTCACAAGCCCGCCCATCAGTCTGGCTTTAAATGCTCTCTGGTTGCCGATTGCCGCAACTTGACAAAGCGCATGAAACATGTAGTTGCGGCAACCAGAAAGCAAGTTTGTTTATGCCCGTGACCAGCCCTGACTTCCTGACCACAGACCATCGTCACTTCCGGTGACGCGATCCCTACGTCACTTCCGGTAATCGCGGAAGCAGCGGAGCACTCGGGAACCCGTATGCAGGCAGACTGTCACCAACTGTGGGACTGTGCGGCGGCCGCGCACAGCGCCCCCCTCCGAGCCTGACAACGGCACCTAGGCGCCACTCGAGGTACCCTATTCTCCATCAGTTATTTATTCATCAAGCGGGACGCCAGCAGATCCCCAGGCTACACCGAGCATTATCTGCTGATTTCTATTTTCCTTGGTATCCCATAGCAACCCAAGGAGGTCTAGGATCGTTGGGACTGTTGTGGCAATATTTTAACTGTTTATTCACTTATGATTTAAATAAATGCCAATTCTATTTAAAGAGACACTCTACAGTCTTTCATCCATAGAGGACAGTAACTTATAGACACCAGTGAGCGCCACCCTTCTTTTATAGTATTGCCAATTCATGACTCCATCCCATGTTTAGGGTTTGGCAGCCTTGGTAAGTCACAGTCTATTGGTCATTCACATGCTACCGCATTGTTCGGTTCCATCATCACCTAGGGACATTTCTATAGGATCAGCGCCTGGACTATTTTTTTGTGTATACCTGAACTTAGGTTCACTTTGTGAGGGAGGGCTAGGCACCTCCAACTGTCTCTTCTCTGTCAGGTAATTTTAGTTTTGTTGGACAGAAGAATATTGCTGACTTGATTTAGTCTTGATTTAGGCCTGCAGTAACAAGGCAAAGCTATATTCAGCCCAAGAAACAAAGTGAAGGGTTTTCTGACTTAAAGAGGTAGTATTTGGCATCTTGTGATGTCTGCTTTTAGACATTGGTTAGGCAGCGTCACTGGCACACTTCCTCTTCCTCTTCCTAAAAAAATAAACTTTTGGAAAAAAATATTTAAAAGTTTCAAATAGTTGAAAGTATTACTTTAAAGAAAATATCAACCTAAATATAAAAGAGTTAAAAAAATATAGTCATATAGTTACTCAACATATAACATCCAGTGATCCCAAGTAGTGCTTATAATCTGGAATAATAAAGGTATCCAATAAAATACTGATGTCAATTCGGGTTAGGATTTGTATATGGCTCCACTGTCAAATATGAACAAATAATGTTTTATTGTTGATAAACACCTTCATACCATCAGCAGCCGAAGTCAAAAAAATAATGCCTTTAGCTCCATGTGCTGATCCTTATCATAGCTTGTTGATAAACATACCTAGGCATGAATCCAGCAACCAGACAAGAAAATTAAAGTCTTTCGTGCACATGCAGGAAATATAGAGGTTAATACTTAATCAGTCCATGAGGCTAATGGTGGCCCAGATAAAGAACAGCCTTACCGGTTTCACTGCCATCTGCCAGCTGCATCAGAGGCTATTAAAAGCCTATTTAGAATGATTCGAGTGGAGCCATTATGGTTACTTTTGCTTGGATCATCTGCAAACACTGACTTGAGGGTATTTGCTAGTGTAATGATTTAGAAGTCATGCTAACTCACCCTGGATTATATTGGTCTTCAAAACCATGGAATACTATCTGTAAGCAGCTAATGTGGAGGGTTGGAGTTTCTTTGAACAATATATTTATCTATGTCTGCCCTCCACTGCATGAGATATTATATACAAGATACCACATTCAGTTCTGGTGGACTTCTATATTTTTTGGCTTTTGAGGATTACACCATTGTATATTACTACAGACCATTTTGATCCTCTACATTGGATATATTTAGCCCTTACATAGAACTGTCTGGAATACTTTGCACTGAGGCAGGATCATTATAGGCTCAAAGTCTGCTTGAGGAATTAGTTTTTTGTACCTTTCTATGAGACTAGATATGTGCTTTTAATTACTCTTTAAAAACATTAAAACTTAACTGTTTTAGCCCTTAATACTATTTAACATTTACTATATATGAGGCATTGTGGCACCAGTATTTTAATGTAATTATTCCTTGACCAAAGATTTTTTCTGTGCTTTAGCTTTTAACCACTTTAAGACGGAAGGATTTGCCCCCTTTATGACCTGGCCCTATTTTGTAATTAGGCACTCTGTTACTTTAACGGACAATTTCGCAGTCGTGCAACACTGTACTAAAATAAAATGTATGTCCCTTTTCCCCACAAATAGAGCTTTCTTTTGGTGGTATTTGATCACCTGTGTGATTTTTATTTTTTGCACTATAAACAAATATAAAAAAAAGCGACAATTTTGAAGAAAAAAAATATATTTTTCACATTCTGCTATATAACATTAAATTTAAAAATCAAACTTTTTAAATATTTTAGACCAATTTGTTTTCTGCTACATATTTTTGGTAAAAAAATCACAATAAGCGTATTTTGATTGGTTTGCACAAAGTTATCGCATCTACTAAACTACTGGAAAGATTTATGTCATTTTTTTACTAGTAATAGTGGCAATCTGCAATTTTTTGCCAGACTGCGACATTGCGAGGACAGATTGGACCCCTGACTGATATTTTTGACACTTTTGGGGGAACAGTAACATTACTACAGTAATTAGTGCTAAGAATAAGCACTGTTACTGTAATAATGACACTGGCAGAGAAGGGGTTAACATTATGAGTGATCAAGGGGTTAAATGTGAGCCTATGAGAGTGATGCTAACTGTGGGGTTGTGGGGCTTCTGAAATGACCATAGAGACATGTGATCCTATATAGAAGGTTTACATGGGCTCTATGATCATTGCAGGGAGAAGAACGGCCAGCTGTGTTTACAACAGCTGACCATTCTTCTCTCTTAGCGGGGAACGATTGCGGGTGTCAGGTGGCAATCGGAGCCACCTGACACTCGCATCGGCTTCCCCGCTGATGAGCGGAGGCGGGAGCGCGCGACGTATACCTACGTACGTCACTTTGCCCAGGAGCGGCTGCCTGCCGCAGTATATCTGCAGTGGACGGTCATAAAGTGGTTAAACATTTTCTAAATAAAATATAATTTTAGGTCACCTTATTTGATGTGTCATTTAATTCTGATTACTTGGTGGGGTAGTAGTTAAAGTCTGGTGTTGTTATATAGAGAGTTTAGTTAAAGTGTTGTACCGACAACTCCACCTTATGTTACAATAATAATTCTCATTTGAAAGAATTGAATCATTCATACGGACAACCTGGTTGAGAAAAAAACAATTTTTAGCCTACTTAAAGGGGTTTTAAAGTCAGAAGTGTTTATTTTTTATTTTAATGCATTCTACGCATTTAGATAAAAAGCCTTCTGTGTGCAGCAGCCCCCCAATACTTACCTGAGCCCCCTGTTTATCCAGTGATGTTGCAGGAGTGCCTCAGCCATCCAGGACTCTCTCCCCTGATTGGCTGAGACACAGCAGCGGCACCATCGGCTCCCGCTGCTGTCAATCAAACTCAGTTAGCCAATCAGGAGAGCTAGGGGCGGGACCAAATGCCAGCTCTGTGTTTGAATGTCTCACAGAGCGTCAGCATTGTTCGGGTGCCCCCATAGCAAGCTGCTTGCTGCGGGGGCACTCAAAAGGAGGGAGGGGTCAGGAGCTCCAGCCAGGGACCCGAGAAGTTGAGAATCAGGCTGCCCAGTGAAAACCAACTGCACAGAGGAGGTAAGTATAACATGTTTGTTATTTTAATAGAAAAATAAATAACACAAGACTTTACAATCACGTTAATTAAGATATATAATCATTTTATATTAGGTGCAAGGACCTTTCTTGAACTATTATTTTTACCAATATACTTTATTTTTAATGTGTACATTTTTGCATGTATGCAGTTTGTAGTAATATTTAATAAACCTTGTGTAGTTGTTCTTGTGAGAGGTACTGACATAAGAGACCAATAATATTATAAATACTATATTTATCGTGCACCCCACATGAACAGTATTATAAGATTATGAGCAAGGTTTTGTTTGGCTTCAGGCAGAGGTCTTGAATGTTTATCTAACAGTTTGTAGTGTAACATAATTTTCTTTCAAACCAAATCAGAATACAATGCCTTTATCTGACAGGATTACAATGAGGACAAATATCACATTTACTGTTTTATAGATTGTTTTATGCTTACAACAAAGTGTTTACACTTTCAAAAAGTAATTAGACTTTGTTTTTGTCAGTCTCATTTTGTCTTTACATAAATGCAATATATCATCTGTTGAGATTTGTTATTCAAGCATCAATAGTGTGATAGAGAAGTGCTTGCCAGGCAGCCTGTGGCAAAACTTGCAAAATCCATTTATTAAAATATGTTGTTTAAAATATGATCTTGTAGCTCTTCCAGTAATTATCTTCAGATAAGTGTGGGAACATTTAAGTAAACATTTTAACAGACATTGCATAGTGCACATTGTTTCTCCAATTACGTGTGTAAAGTAGTTTTGAAGCTTTAACTGTGACCTGTAAAAAGTTCTAAAATGTCTATACCACTTCCTATTCCCAGGACTCTATCATATTCAAGTTTGGACACTTCTCTGCAGTACTTAAGGCTGGCCTGCCCTTCCAATGACCTCTTTCCTTTCTATTGCCATGTAAGGTCAGTCATCATGGCCTAATAAAAAGGTAAAGAGCAGGGATAGTCAGCTCCCCGACAATATAGGCATGTGCCCCATCAATGTAGGCCTGTCTCAAAATGTGTTTGTGAGAATACCCCAGGTTTTGAAAATCCTGGGGCAATGGATAAAATACCTGAAGAAATTCTAAGGACTGTACTTTATTATAAAATTGTTTACATTTTTAGATGTGATGTATATTTTTTTACATGTGTATATTATATATTAAGGTAAACATGGATGTCTCCAAATTTATGAAAATACTTGGTACTACAGGTGGAGAAACTGTATAAAACATACAGATCTTCAAATCTTTTGCAATATATCAACAATGCTTCTTACTTATATTTTACTCATAGGCTTTAAACTTCCATTTTCTGGGTCCAGAAAGATTGTAAACATCTATTGATCGTCTAAGATATCTATTGAAAGTGCTAAGAAGTTAGTTATTTGCGTATGGCCTACAAAACAGCATCAGGCCCTCATTGTACCTGGGTTCTAATTCAGTTCACCTTAATTATACTTGTGATGCAAGAATGAAGGGAAATACTCCCCCTCTAATTTCAGACTAACCTTTGGTTACCATTGTCTCAATTTCCCTGGGACAGTCCCTTTTGTGAGGTATATGTTCTCAGGAAACGGATTTTCCAGCATTGTCCCTGGGAGCTAGGCAGCATAGAGTAAATATAGCAGTGGGCAGGCCCCAACTCAAGTAACACAGCACAAACATAAATCTAAACTAGTGGCACTGGAGTGACCTGCACATGATCATGACCAGGAAAAGGAAGGGGGGAGGATAATGAAGTGGGATGTAAGATGTGGGGTACCAGGTTAAACAACAAAACCAAAGGACAAAGTAAAATTGACTTTGAATGTACTGCAGTAGCACTTTTTACCCTGAAATCTGTGAGTTGCTTGCTCCTGACCCCATCGCTAAATTGTGTGTAGTACTTATCCCTGAACTCTATGCATTAGTTAATCCTGACCCCTAAGTGTTACTTAAAGCGGAGCTCCACTCAGCCGGCACATTCACAAAGCGCAGCGTGATTCACACATGCGCAGTATTTATTAAAAATATGGCTGTTAATGGTGTACCACATCAGTGCATAGTAACATATCTTAAGAAAATGGAATTTGGACTTTACTGATACAGAGAGGACAAACACATGAAAAGTATAAAGGAAATACTAAAAAGTTTATTACATGTATTACATGCTTTAAAACACATTAAGAATAATAAAAAAAAATCCACATTCCAGTTACAGGACAAGCCACATATGCACTACTCAGCTTCTATATTGTTCATTGTTATACCAAGTGATCATAAGGATGACGCATTTCACAATCGTTGATTCTTCAGGACCTTGTATTCTTGAATATAATTATGAGTAGCCTGGCTTAAAGAATATACATAGTAAATTATTTTTTTGCATAAAGACTTATTATAAAGGATCGCAATAATAAAGTGAATAAATGTAATGCATATGTAAAGGGAGAATCATACAACTTGCATATTGCTCCTCAGTGGAAAAAAATGACAGTGGATAGAAAGTGGGCAATGGTAATTTAGGAGGGCCTGGTAAATTACTAAACCATGCTCAATCCAGTCCAAAACAGAAGATTTTCTCCAACAGCTAAATAGAACAAAAGAAACAACAGGAAAATAGTAGCAAATTAAATATTGGGGAGGAGCAACTGGTATGTGTGGTACGGCCAGAAATAGTGGAGCATTATTCAAAATACTTACTTGGAGTTGCTCAAAATACTAAGTGATAATGCCAGCAGGATAACTTCTACCCAAACACCTCTTAGGGGAATAAAATAATAGCGGATCCCAATATATCCCCTGATTGCAATTCTATCTGAAAATAAAACAAAACGAACCCATATTTATTTGTTGTCCAAGCAAATCACAGATACTATAGCATAACTATTTACATATTAACACAGATTTACCTGTATCTCATCAAATAAAAACACAGAGAATAGCGCACACATACAAAAAAAAAGATTACTTTCAAATCTTACACGGTTACTTAAGACACCTGATCTTAGTAAGTAATTATGGAGATTTAGTCACACCATATGGCCAGACCATGCTTAAGCCCACCACTGTGTCAAGGTACCCCATTTTCAGTGGGTCATACACTATTCAAAGCATGAAAGCTAAATCCCACTTCTCTTAACTATGGGAGATACTGATTATAAAATTGGTTCGGGTGAGGACACTGCTGGATTCCTGGAAAAGTAAGTGCCCTAACATTAAAAGTCAGCAGCTACAGTATTTGTACTGCTGACTTTAATTTTTTTTTGGAGGGAGCCTGGAGCTTCTCTTTCATCCTGATCCCTGAATCATGTGTGTTATTTCCTCCTGATCCCCTGAACTCTGTGTGGTACTTACTCCTGAACTCGCTGTGTTACTAAGTCATGATTTTTAAACTTTTCTCCTCACCTCTGCACTCTATACTTTACACTATTTTGACACAAAGCAGCATAGGTTCAGGTTTTTTTAACCATACTCCTTTAAGCCCCACGCTCTGTTACAGCAGCTTGGCCACCGTCACAAGTACGTTGTGCAAACCACATTAATTTCCTTTTATGTGGTGCCCACAGTATTTTATGCTCTATTTATTTTACAGCGCTACTCTTGGAGGAGCTGCTGGTTACATTGGGTAGAAATGACCCAGCAGTTTTATCTAAGCCTAGGTTCAGACCCAACTTTGGCTATTCAGGTGTTTGGACAAAAGTCTGAACCTTTGCCTAATGACCCCCTGGTAGGCCTCCTGCAGGCCCCTTTTGCTTTCTAAGGAACCAGTAACAGCACAGGAATCTCTATTTAACCACTTTAGGACCGCACGCGGTAATACTACTGCGGCAGTGCGGCACGATACCGCTCAGCCACGTAGTATTAACGTGATGCGCGATCGCGGCTCCAGAGCGCGCTCCCGCGCGCCGCGGGTCCCGGTACCGATGGCATTCGGTAGGGAACCGATCAATTACCAGATTCTGACCAATGATTTTTGGTCAGTGTCTGTAGATCGGTCCCCACCAATGGCAATCTGTCCCCTGTCTGTGTAATGTAAACACAGACAGGGGAAGTGATGTCACTGTCCCTCCTGAAGTCCTTTCGGTTCCAGGAGAGAGACAGAGACACACCAAAAACGTGAGTTTCCACCAACACTACACTGACACACCTCACATAGGCACATTTAACCCCTTCATCACCTCTGATCACCCCCTGATCACCCCCAAACCCCTCACAGTGAACACTATATACAGTGGTATACAGATATTTTACTGATCACTGTATAAGTGTCACTTGTGAGCGTAGTTTGCGCCTGCGTTAGGCCCAAATAGGGTTAGGGTACCCGCCACCTATCCCCTAATAAAGTTTTTACCCCTTGATCAGCCCCAGTTAACCCCTTCACTACCTATTACTCTGTGCACTAAATACAGTATATAGGTAAATACTGATCACTGTATTTAGTGTCACTAGTGACCCTAATTTGCGCTTGTGCTAAGCCCATATAGGGTTAGGGCACCGGCCACCTATTCCCTAATAAACTTTTAACCGCTTGATCTTCCCCAGTTAACCCCTTCACTCCATATAAAACAGTGCACTAATATATACAGTATATCAGATAACTACTGATCACTGTATTTAGTGTCACTGGTGACCCTAATTTGCGCTTGCGCTAGGCCCGAATAGGTTTAGGCCACCCGCCATCTATCCTCTATAAAGGTTTAACCCCTTGATCTCCCCCAGTTTAACCCCTTCACTTCTCTGTCACAGTGTTCACTATATACAGTGATTACCGATCACTGTATTAGCGTCACGGGTGACACAACTTAGGCTAGCTAGTTAGCGTCAGGGGCCCACTACACCACCGTTACTTAGCGTCAGTTAGAGTCAAGTACACTAACACACACACACCACCGTTACTAGTATAGTGTTTGGACAGATCAATATCTGATCTGATCAGAACTATACTAGTGTCCTCATAATTTAGTGTTCCCCAAACGCAGTGTTTGCACAATCAGCACTGATTCCTGCTAGCACCTGCGTTTAGCCCCCCTGCCCAGCCCACCTTACCCAGGCAAGTGTAGTAATCAATAGATTACTGACACTTCCAAAAAACACATCACACAAAACCGCTGCGTTAGCAGAGTCAGGCCTGATCTCTGTTAGCACTAGCAGTTTTTCTTTGTAGCGACCAAATAGTCCTCGACAACCAGGTGCTTTTATTACCTAGTAGTCGCACTACTGTACCGGTAAATTTAGTTACTAAAATGACAAAACGTTGGTACAGTGGTGAAGAGGTCTACGAAATGCTGACCGCGGCACGTGAGAGCGATGGGGAAGCCTCACTGTCAGAATCAGGGTCAGTATACGAACCAGATGACAGCAGCGGCTCCCTGACAGATAGCTCCGACAGAGGGGTCCCTGCTCGGGTCAGGCGTACCCGACCCCATTCTGGAGTTGTTGACTTGCAAGAACTGGAGGTTTCTGGTATGCAGCAGAGTGCCAGTACTAGTGCCGCTCACACTTCTCGTGAACTGGCAAGCACGAGCGGCCTAGTACACCCTGGACCTTCAACCAGCACTGCAGTATCACCTGGTGACGTGGCGAGTCACCTGAGTGCAGTTGAAGCTGGTGCGGTGGCTAGCACGAGTAGTGGCCCGCAGCCACCGCGTATCCGAAGACAGGCCCGTAGAGCCCATAGTGTCCTCCCTGAAGCACTGGCATATCCTAATTGGCAGCCCACAGATTCCACAGCGCCAGTACTTCCCCCATTCACCGCCCAACCCGGAATCCAAGTGGAAACAGCTGGTTTTAATCCCATAAACTTTTTTGAGCTGTTTTTCACTGAAGATCTTTTCAGATCTATTGTGGACCAATCAAATTTGTACGCTCAACAATTCATCGCCGCCAACCCAAATTCACCCCTTGCCAGACCATTCGCCTGGAATCCTATTACGATTCAGGAGTTTAAAACCTATCTGGGCCTTTCCTTCAACACGGGCATTACAAGAAAGAATGAATTGCGGTTATATTGGTCCACTGACCCAATTCATCAAATGTACGTGTTCTCTGCTGTTATGTCCAGGGCTCGATACCAACAAATATTTCGGTTCATGCATTTAAACGACAATGAACTCTGTCGTCCTCGGGGAGACCCTGAATATGATCGGCTCCACAAAATTCGGCCCCTCATAGACCACTTCAATCAGCGGTTTGCAGCCTTGTTTACCCCCCAACAAGATGTCTGCGTTGACGAGTCCCTGATTAAGTTTACTGGTCGCCTTGCTATCAAACAGTACCTCCCCAGCAAGCGTGCCAGATACGGGGTCAAGTTGTATAAGCTTTGTGACAGGGCCACAGGCTATACAGTTAATTTCCGTGTCTATGAGGGAAAAGATAGCACTGTGGAGCCCCCCGACTGCCCAGGCTACATAGGGAGCAGCGGCAAGATAGTTTGGGACTTGGTGTCACCCTTATTCGGAAAGGGGTACCACTTGTACGTGGACAATTTCTATTCAAGCGTGCCACTTTTTAGACACCTCTATCAATTGCAAATTGGCGCTTGTGGCACCGTGCGATCTAATCGCCGGGGCTTCCCCCAACGGCTAGTGAATGCCCCACTGAGCTTGGGGGAGAGAGCCTGCTTGAGGTGCGATGAATTGCTTGCAGTGAAGTGGAGGGACAAACGAGACGTTTACGTGCTGTCCTCCATTCACCCAGACACGGCAGTCCAAATTACTACGGTCACCGGTGTTGTTGTTGAGAAACCCCTCTGTGTCCACGACTATAACCGTAAAATGGGAGGGGTGGACTTCAACGACCAGATGATGGGACCGTACTTAATTGCCCGTAAGGCCAGACGCTGGTACAAAAAAGTGTCTGTATACCTATTTCAATTGGCTGTTTACAACGCTTTTGTCTTATACAAAGCGTCTGCTGGAACATTATCCTTCTTTCAATTCCAAGAAGAGATAATCAGAGCCCTTCTGTATTCAGCTGGTGCTCCTGCCCAACTTCCCCAACCAGATGCAGTGAGCCGGCTGCATGAGAGGCATTTTCCGAAATACCTCCCGAGTACCCCTACCAAACGATACCCCCAAAAAAGATGCCGTGTCTGCAGAAAGCGCGGATTTAGGCGTGACACCCGGAATTATTGTCCCGACTGTCCTGACCGACCTGGTCTTTGCCACGGTGACTGTTTCCGTCGCTACCACACACTAGTGGATTATTAGCATAGGGTACAGCACGGCACAGTTTAGGGCACATTTACACAGGGTCTCAAAAGATGTTCGATGGTTATCGTCATTTTGAGAGACCCGAACCTGGAACCTGGAACTCGACGTTTGAAGAAAAAAAAATACATAAAAGCCAAAAATAGTTGTCGTCTCAGTCATTTTTTTATGTTCTTCTACACTTCCTATGTACTTTTAATGTACTTTGTTTGTTTTTCAATCTTTTGTGACCTTTTTCTCTTGCAGGTACTCGTCGGCTACCACGCATTGATTTCATATATTCTGACACAAACAGTGTTTGCGCTCAGCATACATGGATACCTTTGCTGATAGCAGCTGTGGTGATTTTCTGATTTCAGCACTGCAGTTAAAATCCTATTTTGGTATACGTGGATAGTGCCGTGTATACCCATCATTAAATTCAGTGGGTGGTTGTTTGGGCGGTTAATGATGAGAATCCAAAAACTTTTGTTGTGTCAGTCATTTTATATGTCCTACTCTTCCTAATGTACTTTTATTTAATGTACTTTGTTTGTTTTTTCATTCTTTTGTGACCTGTTTCTCTTGCAGGTACTCGTCGGCTACCATGCATTGATTTTATATATTCTGACACAAACAGCGTTTGCGCTCAGCATATATGGATACCTTTGCTGATAGCAGCTGTGGTGATTTTCTGATTTCAGCACTGCAGTTAAAATCCTATTTTGGTATACGTGGATAGTGTCGTGTATACCCATCATTAAATTCAGTGGGTGGTTGTTTGGGCGGTTAATGATGAGTAATACTACGCATTATTCCTGTGCTGATTTCTGATAGGTTCTCTTTTTTTCGTTCAGCCCACAGGCTGCATGAAAAAAAAAAAAACTATATGCCAAACAAAGACCAGCAATGTACTGGTACGTTGCTGGACTTTGAGTGGTTATACCAGGATGATGCCTGCAGATTTAGGCATCATCTTGGTATCGTTTTTTACAGCAAGCGGTCGGCTTACATGTAAAAGCAATCCTAGCGGATAATTGGCCGCTAGACTGCTTTTACATGCAGTGGGAGGGGACCCCCCCCCCCCCTCCTGCCGCCTTCCGCTGCCTTCCACGGTTTTTCTCGGGCTCTCCTGTCCCACCGGTTAACCCGAGAGTGCAGCCGGTGGTTCAATTATCTAACCATAGAGCTGATTGGAGATGAGAATGGCTCCAATCATCTCTATGGCCTAAGATGCCGGAGGCTACGAGCATTTCATGACTTCTGTTTCGCCAGAAATAAACAGCGCCATTGGGAAATTGGGAAAGTATTTTATCACACCAATTTTGGTATGGTCAGATGCGTTAATGTCAGAGGAAAGATCTAGAGTCTAAAAGACCCCAATTTTTTTAAAAATAGTACCTGTCACTACAGATTGCTATCATAGAGGAAATTTAAATTCACCGTGATAACAATAAAAATGATTAAAGAAAAAAAAATGAAAGAAAAGGTGTCAAAATAACATAAGAAAGCAAATTAAAAAAAAAAAAAAAAATCAAGCCCCCCTGTCCCCCCGTGCTTGCCCGCAAATGCGCGCACAAGCGTTGGTCTAGTGTCATATGTAAACCGCAATTTCAGCATGCATGTGAGGTATCGCCGTGAACGCCAGGTCGAGGGCAGTAATTCTTGTGGTAGACCTCCTCTGTAAGTCCAAAGTGGTAACCTGTAAAGACTTTTAAAGGCTTTTAAAACCGTACGTAGTTTGTTGCCGCGGCACGGGCGTGCGCAATTTTTAAAGCATGTCATGTTGGGTGTCTATGAACTCGGCATAAGATCATCTTTTAAATTTTATCAAACAATTTGGAATTATATAGTGTATTTCTGCATTAAAAATAAAAAAAGTGTTTTTTTTACGCAAAAATTGCGTTTGGAAAATGTGTGCGCAAATACCGTGTAACAAAAAAAATTGCAACATCCACCATTTTGTTCTGTAGGGCCTCTGCTTTAAAAAAATATATAATGTTTGGGGGTTCAAAGTAATTTTTTTTGTGAAAAAAAAATATTTTTTCATGTAAACAAAAACTCACAGAAAAGGCTTGGTTTTCAAGTGGTTAGAAGAGTGGGTGATGTGTTGCTAAAATTGAGCATAAAATGCCAGGACTGTTCAAACACCCCCCAAATTACCCCTTTTTGGAAAGTAGACACCCAAAGCTATTTGCTGAGAGGCATATTGAGTCCATGGAGTATTTTATATTTTGCCCTAAGTTTCAGGAAAATGACAATTTGTTTTTTTTTTTTTTTTACACAAAGTTGTCACTAAATAATATATTGCTCACGCATGCCATGGGTATATGTGAAATGACACCCCAAAATACATTCTGCTGCTTCTCCGGAGTACAGGGATACCCCATGTGTGAGACTTTTTGTCAGTCTAGCCGCCTACAGGACCTGGAAAACCAATCCGCACCTTCTGGCTTTCTAAGGGCGTAAATTGTTGATCTCACTCCTTACTACCTATCACACTTTTGAAGGCCATGAAATGCCAAAATGGCACAAAACCCCCCCAAATGACCCCATTTTGCAAAGTAGACACTCCAAGCTATTAGATGAGAGGCATGATGAGTCCATGGAATATGTTATATTTTGCCACAAGTTTCAGGAAAATTATTATTTATTTATTTTTTTTTTACACAAAGTTGTCAGTAAATGATATAATGCTCACACATGCCATGGGTATATGTGAAATGACACCCCAAAATACATTCCGCTGCTTCTCCTGAGTACAAGGATACCCCATGTGTGAGACTTTTTTGCAGTCTAGCCGCGTACAGGACCCGGAAAACCACTCCCCACCTTCAGGCTTTCTAAGGGCGTAAATTGTTGATCTCACTCCTTACTACCTATCACACTTTTGAAGGCCATGAAATGCCAAAATGGCACAAAACCCCCCCAAATGACCCCATTTTGCAAAGTAGACACTCCAAGCTATTAGATGAGAGGCATGATGAGTCCATGGAATATTTTATATTTTGCCACAAGTTTCAGGAAAATTATTTTTTTTTTTTTTTTTTTTACACAAAGTTGTCAGTAAATGATATAATGCTCACACATGCCATGGGTATATGTGAAATGACACCCCAAAATACATTCTGCTGCTTCTCCTGAGTACAAGGATACCCCATGTGTGAGACTTTTTTGCAGTCTAGCCGCGTACAGGACCCGGAAAACCACTCCCCACCTTCAGGCTTTCTAAGGGCGTAAATTGTTGATCTCACTCCTTACTACCTTTCACACTTTTGAAGGCCATGAAACGCCAAGATGGCACAAAACCCCCCCAAATGACCCCATTTTGCAAAGTAGACACTCCAATCTATTTGCTGAGAGGCATGGTGAGTATTTTGCATCTCTCATTTTTTTTGGAAAATGAAGAAAAAACAGGAAAATGCATTTTTTTTCCTCTTTTTTCAATTTCCAAAACTTTGTGACAAAAAGTAAGATCTGCAAAACACCCAACATGCCTCTCTGCAAATAGCTTAGGATGTCTACTTTCCGAAAAGGGGTCATTTGGGGGGGGGGTTGTGCTGTCTTGGCATTTCATGGCCTCCGAAACTGTGATAGGTAGTCAGGAGTAAAATCAACAATTTACGCCCTTGGAAAGCCTGAAAGTGGGGGTTGGCTTTCGAGGACCTGTACTCGGCTAGACTGCAAAAAAGTCTCACACATGTGGTATCCCTGTACTCAGGAGAAGCAGCAGAATGTATTTTGGGGTGTCATTTCACATATACCCATGGCATGTGTGAGCAATATATCATTTAGTGACAACTTTGTGTAAAAAAACAAAAAAAAAAAATAATAATAATATATTTCCCGGAACTTGTGGCAAAATATAAAATATTCCATGGACTCACCATGCCTCTCAGCAAATAGCTTGGGGTGTCTACTTTGCAAAATGGGGTCATTTGGGGGGGTTTTGTGCTATGTTGAAATTTCAGGGCCTCCGAAACTGTGATGGGTAGTCAGGAGTGAAATCAACAATTTACGCCATTAGAAAACCTAAAGATGGAGATTCATTTCCGGGGTCCCGTACACAGCTAGGCTCCCAAAAAGTCTCACACATGGGGTATCCCCATACTGAGGAGAAGCGGCAGAATGTATTTTGGGGTGTCATTCCACATATACCCATGTCATGTGTGAGAAATTTATCTTTTAGTGACAACTTTGTGTTAAAAAAAAAAATAAATAAATTGTAATTTTCCCAAAACTTGTGGCAAAATATAAAATATTCCATGGACTCACCATGCCTCTCAGCAAATAGCTTGGGGTGTCTACTTTGCAAAATGGGGTCATTTGGGGGGTTTTGTGCTATCTTGAAATTTCAGGGCCTCCGAAACTGTGATGGGTAGTGAGGAGTAAAATCAAAAATTTACGCCATTAGAAAACCTAAAGATGGAGATTGATTTTCGGGGTCCCGTACACAGCTAGGCTCCCAAAAAGTCTCACATATGTGGTATCCCTGTACTCAGGAGAAGCAGCAGAATATATTTTGGGGTGTAATTACACATATACCCATGGCATGTGTGAGAAATTTATCTTTTAGTGACAACTTTGTGTTAAAAAAAAAAATTTTTTTTTTTATTCATTTTTCAAACACCTGTGACAAAAAAATTAAATATTCAATGAGCTCAACATGCCTCTCAGAACATTCCTTAGGATGTCTACTTTCCAAAAAGTGGTAATTTGGGGGGGTCTTGTACTGCCCTGCCATTTTAGCACTTCATGAATTGAGATAGGCAGTCAGAAATTAAAGCTGCGTAAAATTTCAGTATTTGCACCATAGTTTGTAGACGCTATAACTTTTGCGCAAACCAATAAAAATACGCTCATTGAATTTTTTTTTGTCAAAGACATGTAGCTAAATATATTTTGGCCAAAAAAAATGACATAAATTGAGTATATTGGATATTTTTTAAAAGACAAAGTTGAAAATGTCATTTTTTTGCAAAATTTTCGCTCTTTTTTTATTAATATCGCAAAAAATAAAAAGCGCAGAGGTGATCAAATACCACCAAAAGAAAGCTCTGTTTGTGGGAAAAAAAGGACGTAAATTTCGTTTGGGTACCACATTGCATGACCGCACAATTGTCAGTTAAAGTCGCACAGTGCCGAAGCACAAAAAGTGGTCTGGACGGAAGACAGCAAAATCCTCCAGGGGTAAAGTGGTTAATGAGTAAATTGCATATTTCATATTTCCTTATTAAAGTTGTCTAGTTGCCTCACAAATAACTAAGAAAGCCTCTAATATCCTGGTTATTCTCTTGACTCGTTCCAAAAGAAATGTCACTGCAAACTGACCAAGTCCTTAAGAGGTCATAGTGCTACTTGCAGAGGTAGTTGACCATTTGCTTGCATTCAAGTCCTATATACAGTATACTGTAGGAAAAGCTTGGAGTAACTGTCTCATTTCCAGAGCTGCATCATGCAAGCATCTGGATTGATTATCTGGCCATGCCGCGCAAACAGGAGGAATCCATGGCAGAAACATCATCTTTAGTTAAGTATTCTTGTTATATTTTCTAATATTATTTTCTGTATCTGCCATTACCTAATTCAATTTAATACTTATAGGTATTTGGGTATTTATGTGGCCTCTCTTTGTACATATTAACCCCCCCCCCTCTCAAAACTGTAAAATATCACCTATCTGTAATAAAATACTTGGTACCAGGAGTAGGGTATTCAACCTGCGTGAACTAGAGATATAAATAATAGAATGGCAGGAAGCTTCAATTTGTGAAAGTAAAAAGACATTGGACTCTGAGCTAGGAATAATACTATCACTCCAAAGATCTTCAATTGCGTCCAAACATTTTTTCATTTAACCGGTTGCCGACTGCTCACAGTATATTTACTGCTGCAGTCAGCCCCAGCCAGGCAGAGTGACGTAGGTCTACGCTCGCCTGTCACTCCTTTTAGAGCCAATAGCGGGCGAGTGCGCGCCCGCTGAGGCGCGCGCCCGCCTCGGCTCGTTCACAGAGGAATGCGGGCGTGTGACCGGCGGACCCGATGTCCGCCGCTCACGCTACGATCGCCGGTACAGCGGGAGAAAGACAGAGCGGCTTATGTAAACAAGCCACCTGTCATTCTCCCCTGTGTAAAAATGAAGATCAGACGGTTCTACTATGTAGAACCGTTGATCTTTGTTTTTACACTAGGAGACCTGTCCCCCTACAGTTAGAATCACGCCCCTAGGACACACTTAACCCCTCCCTGTCCAATACAGTTAACCCCTTCCCTGCCAGTGTCATTTTTGCAGTAACAGTGCATATATATATAGCACTAATTACTGCAGTAATGTCACTGGTACCCCCAAAAGTGTCAAAAATGTCAGTCAAGGGTCCGATCTGTCCGCCGCAATGTCGCAGTACCGCAAAAAAAAACGCAGATCGCCGCCATTACCCGTTAAAAAAAACCACCAAAAATGACAAAAATCTTTCCCTTTGTTAGTAAACGCAATAACTTTTGCGCAAACCAAGCAAAATACGCTTTTTTGCGATTTTTTTTACCAAACATATGTAGCGTAAAACAATTTGGCTGAAAATGTTAAAAAATTTAGATTTTTACATTTTTTTGGGGGGGAATTTCATATAAAAAAAAGTGAAAAATATTGTTATTTTTGCAAAAATTACGCTCTTTTTTTGTTTATAGCGCATGATCAAAAAATCGCACAGGTGATCAAATACCACCAAACGAAAGCTCTGTTTGTGGGAAAAAAAAGGACGTGAAATTCGTTTAGGTACAGCGTCGCACGACTGCGCAATTGTCCGTCAAATTCACGTAGTAAAAAATCGCAAAAAAAACCCTGGTCAGGAAGGGGGTAAAATCTTCCGGGGCTTAAGTGGTTAAGGATCACATCACAAACAGTGTAGTGCAAATTTCGGAGATGAAACATTACATTACATTGTTTGTGATGTGATCCTTCTTCAATAAAACATTTTTGGATGAAATTGAAGATCTTTGGTGTGCTGGCGAATATCTACAATTTTTTTTCACAGCTTAGCCACACACAGGGGCCCAAAACTTTAGGGAGCACCATCTGGCTTCCCACAGGGGCATACATTATGCATCCAATTTCCTCACTACTGATCACATTGTTGGAGGCCCTGGAGCACCAGCACAGTGGAAACACCCACAAAATGATCATGTTTTGGAAAGCAAACACCCCAAGCTATTTTTCAAGAGGCATGGTGAGTCTTTTGAAGACTTAGATTTTTTGCCACAATCTTTTGGAAAATGCAAAATGAAAAAGAAATGTTTAATTTAAAACAAAGTTGTCAATTTAATAGGATATTTGTCACATACATCATGGGCATACCTACAATTACAGCCCCAAACACGTTCTTCTACCACATGTGTGAGACTTTTTCAATGTTTGAACTGATTATTTACTAGTCACTGTACCTTGTGTAACACACAAGTCAACTAATTGTATCAAAACCAACGTACTGTAATGGTCACCATGACGAGTGTTCAGGGAATATAGCTTAGTGTAGCATTGCCTATGGTATTACCTTTTCTTTTAAGCCAAGAATCTCTGGCCTACTGGTTCATGACTTTCCCCAGGAATGCTATGTTTACTGAAAGATAAGAACAGGAACCAGAAGAAAGGAAAATCAAAGAGTTTATTTTGTTCCAGTACTGTGAGTGTCTGGTGAAGAATATAGCTGGACATGCAGTAGGGTCAGTTCAGGTGCAAGCACGGACATGGTCAGCAAACAGGTAAAGGCTTGGTCCAGGCCACAAGCAGAAACATGGTCAATAACCAGGCCACGGTTACTTTAGGTGGCAGGCAGGTGCAACATTGCACAGGTGTGGCGGTGATCAGAAACACTGTTTCCTGCTTAAACTGGTCTGCTGACACTGGAAACTAATGTAGCAGTAATCAGGAACACTCCTGCTGACTTACACTGTTCTAGTGACACTAGGACTGGAGTAGTAACAATCAGAGACACTTTGCTGGCTTACACTGGCATGGTTAAACTGTGACTGGTGTGACCGGTAAGGAACACCGTTGCTGACTAGTGTTGGGTAAATGGTTCAGACCGAGCCTGGACATCTCCCATTCGGGTGCTTGGCAAATTTTCTGTGCGATCAGCAGGATGCTCTCCCCGCCTAGCAGGCAGTCAATATGTTGTTAAGGAGCGGGGCCTGGGAAGCCGGCCGCTGCGTTCCTAATAATGAATGAGTCATCAACTGTCAGTGACAGCTAAAAGTAAATAAATGAAAAAAAATAGCAACATTAAATGAAAAAAAAAAATGGTGTAGGGTCCCCCCCAAAATCCATACCAGACTCTTATCCGAGCATGCAGCCTGGCAGGATAGGAAAGGGGCGCGCCCCCCTCTCCTGAACCATACCAGGCCACATGCTCTTAACATGGGGATGCACATGTTGATGGGGACAAGGGCCTCTTCCCAACAACCCTGGGCGATGGTTGTGGGGGTCTGTGGCCAGGGGGCTTACCAGAATCTGGAAACCTCCTTTAACAAGGGGGCACCCAGATCTTGCCCCCCCACATGTGAATGAGTATGGGGTACATTGTACCCCTACTCATCCCCCTTTCCTGACCTGCCAAGCTGTATGCCCATATAAGGGTCTGATATGAATTTTAAGGGGGACCCCACGCCTTTTTTTTTGGCATGGGGTTCCCCTTAAAATCCACATTAGACCCAAAGGGCCTGGTATGGACTGGGGGGAACCCCTAATGTGTTTTTTTTTTTTGTTTAATTTTTTTTTTGCCGGTGTTCCGTGAAAAAACCATACCCGTGAGAAAACCATACCCTCGTCACTTCCGGTTCCGCTACGGAGGGTATGGATTTCTCACGGTAGTTAAACTTGCGGCGCTTACATTAAAACAGCCCCTCAGCAACATAAATCATCTCCGCTCTTCCCCTGTCACTTCCCTCATCTCCGGTAATAAATATAAAAGCGGATCACGGAGCCGCGATCGCCGTCACATTTACATCACATACTCCCGCCGCCGCTTTTATATTTATTACCGGAGATGAGGGCAGTGACAGGGCGAAGAGCGGAGATGATTTACGTTTCAGATGAGCTGTTTTAATGTAAGCGCCGCAAGTATAACATTAGACACAGTGCCGTGAGAATTTCATGCCCACCGAGCATGCGCACTTGTCTAATTCTTTAATGTTCAATCACGTATCCGGGGCTCTGAGAATGCGCACTGCTGCGCTGCTCAGCTGTTTCAGCCCGGAAGTGACGAGGGTATGGTTTCTCCACGGGGTATGGTTTTTTAACGTTACACCGGCATATAGCTTGCAGCCGCAAAGTCCGTTTAAAAGTATTTTTTTTTTTTCTTTAAAAATGTTAGTTTTGCTGCAGCGGGTTCCATTTATGGTACAGATGTGCCACTTTTTATAGACAAGCTAAGGGGATTCCTCAGGCACTAACAAATGTTTCCTTTTTATTGTTTAACTTTCAGCATTATTAAATTCAATGATCTTTTAAAAATATTGTTTTTTAAAAAAAAATTTGCATTGATGCATGTCCCCCAGGGCAATATCCCCAGGCCTCCATACCCTTTTTATGGCCAATAACTTGCTTATAAGCCTTCAAAATGGGAACTTTTGATTTTTCATGTTCGGGTCCCATAGACTTTATTAGAGTTTGTAGCTTGGGGATGAACTTTTTCCCTGTTCGGGAGTACTGTTGCCATCTCTGTTGCTGACATACGATGGCCTGGTGACACTGGGACTGGTCTGGCAGTTGTCAGGAAAACTGTTGTTTTCTTCACTGTTCTGGTGTGGTAGCAATCAGGAACACTGATTCTACCTATACTGGTCTGGCTCCACTGTAGCTGGTGTGATGGTGATCTGGAAACTATAACTACCTGCACTATTAGGGCTTGTTCACATGTGAGGCTGGGGGTGGTAAAACCTCATGGCTGAGATGCTGTTTTATCACCCCTCAATTGCTACCCCTTTTAGCTACAGAGGCTGCGGCTGAGGGGTGTACACATGCTGGGGCTGTGATGCTTTGCTTTGAGGCTTTGGCAGGAATTATACTCCTGTATGCCCACTGATCATGACCCATTTAGGTTAATACGGTTGCTTGTGTGGGGTTCAAAGGTTTAAAAAATGAGGTGAGGAGACAATACAATGTCTCCTCACTGCCTGTCAAATGCTTTGAAGAGTGATCCAAACATTGATGGCTCTTTAGGGAACATTGCACATGTGATGTTCTGATGTTCACACTGTGACTGCTGTGGCAGTGATCAGGGACACTGTGACTGGTGTGGTAGAGATCAGGGTCACTGTAACTAGTGTGGCAGTGATCAGGGACACTGTAAATGATGTAGTAGTGATCAGGGACACTGTAACTGGTGTGGTGGGGATTAGGGACAAAATGACTGATGTAGCAGTTATAACGGACTCTGCGACTGGAGATTGGGAACGCTGTTAATGGGTAGTCAGCGATTAAGGACACTGGCTGGTGACAATATATATATATATATATATATATATATATATATATACTGTATATAAAAAGTTTATAACTTTTTTTACATTTATTTTTACATACTGTCACCAGAATTGTGCAGTGTCCCCATAGTGATATTGTACTACTCTGTTGGGGGGATCAGAATTTTTTTATTTTACACTATGATTGCTTATTACAGTGATGATCACTTTAAAAGCAATCATTTTAACTGACATAAATTAATTTAATTCATGATTCATTGTTTACTATTGTGATTTTATGTGATTGGCCACAGCTATCACATGCTATAGGGCTGTTGTGATTGGCCCTGTACCCTGTGATCACTGTGACCAAGCACCGAGTTCACAATAGTAAGCAATGTTATCATGAATGGATGCCATTCCTAACAGTTGTTTACTAGTGGACATGGAATCTCTGTAATTGGTCAAGCATTCACATGGTACCTGGACCAGTCACAGTGGCCCGGTACTAACAAATGTGCTCATCTCAGGGTGGCACGATCCCCCCAGACCTAGACAGCATTGGCCAGAGGGAAAGTGGTTAAACTGAAACAGTAAAAATATCCAATTTGTTTTTAAATAAAATGTTTGGGGATGCACTAAACCTTCCTATTAATTGCTGCACCTGTACAATGTATATAATTTACTACAGCAAAAGTACAGCATTTACAAAGAAATACCATTTAGATTGTTAGTAAATGACATTTCCTTATGGACATGGTTTTCTTTGTAAAAATCAGCACAGTGACCCCAAAATACATACCAGACCTATAGGAACTAAATGTACTGTATAATTTACCACTGCAGCCAGAGGCTTGGCTTGGCTTGGCCGGGAGACAGGCAGGCAAACACTCTATTTAGTTCACCTGTTTGCCAAACACTAAATAGGCATAATTCCAACTGAATTCACTCTAAATCCAAAGATTATTCCTAATGATCACAAGCACAACCTATATGTAATTTACACAGCAGCTGATGCATTTACAACCAATATTGTAGTAATAAAATGAAATGATTCTACATTTCTGCTCTTTTTCAGGTATTGCAAATAATATATGTTTAACATTATACTTTAGTCTATATAATTAGATGTTAAACATATCAAATTGAACTAAAGTCAAAGAGAAATGAATACATGTGAAACCTCTACACAGGAGGAAGGATTTGTTATTGGTATTTTTGTAAGAAAAAAAGAAAATTTAATTCAGTTATGTAATTATTAAAACATTACATGCATTTTTAATATCTAAAACTACCCACACTTGTCTCTTTTTTAGCTGGCTATAATTCTCTACACTCACATAGGGTGAGGACCACCAATGTAAAGTAGGAGGTAATGTACTGCATGCCCATCTGTGAAGACGTACAACAAACTATCAGTTTTAGATCAATAAAACTAATGACGATCCGTTGCAACATGTGTTACCATAATATTGCTAGCAACAAGGGGAGTATGGCTAATATATTGAATTGAAGTGGGAACAGTCTCTCCCAGTACTGTGTAGACTACCCATGCAATGTGTTCCACAAATACTGAAGATAAGGTGACTGTTATCATTGGAAAATATGGATGTCAATCCTTTGATGATGTATTAGAACATTCCCAATTAGTATTTCATTCATGTCTGAAAGTGCTATGTTAGATACCACATGGAGAAAGCAAGCAGTGCAAACAAGCAGCTGCTCCCTGTGGATTATCACATCTTTGCAATTATCACAAACTGATTTTGCAGGTTAATCTTGTCCCTGACTGCACATGTGCCATATACAGTAGACTATAGATATATGCACTGTTCTGTTACCAGGCTGTGGAGATGGTGAACAGCTGATGATGCAAAAAAAATGCAACAATGAGAACATGAGTTTTGAATTGCACGTTCAACTAATCTATGTACATCTCGATACAGATGCACTTGCAATATGAATTACACATTACATACTGTGTGTGTGGAAGCCAGTACAAACTCTGAATGATCTGATACTTCAACTATCTTTCTGATATCTAAATCTTTATGCATACATTTGAAGAGGATGTGTATGATATCAAGTGTATATCATGTTGTGCATATCATCTAGAGTTGATTCAAATATAGTTTGCATCTTTGCCACACATTGTTTTTAACCATCTGCCTGGTGATGTAAAGCAATTGAATGCATATGTCATTTGTTAATACTATGCAGAGACATGAGTTTGTAGCCTTTTGAAGACAAGCACAGTTATATCCAAGACAGGGATTGATTATGCAATGAATTCAATTCTTTACTATTGGGATTTATTGCTCTATTAGAAATTGTATTCACAACCAAGTACCAGCTGGAGAGTCTTTGCATTGGAATCTGCAAATTCTTTGGGATCAACATCTATTTATGGAAATAGCCATTTGATCAATCTGAATGGCCATGCAGATCAGCTTTATTTCTAGTTGGTAATAAATTGCTGCCTTATTAACAATTCTGCTTCTCTTTTTTTGGATAGGCTTGTTAGCACTTTGATTATAGTGCTGATTTGAGACAGGCGGAGAGGAGCTGTTATGTTGCCCCCTCACTGATTTAACCCTGTAAATGCCTCACCACCATGCCACAATGAATGGTGTGTTTTAGTATGGCCTATAGACTTACATTGGTCACATTGGATGTCCATTAGGGTTGAGCGAACACGGACTGTTTTGTTCGGGATCGTACCGGACTTTTGGGTGTTCGGTACCCGGACACAGACCCGAACATTTTACTGTATATTCGGGATACACTCTGTTGTTTGGTAGTTTTGGCATGGTTTTAATGGCGCGGTTTCAACAGCTGCAGGGCAGCCAATCAACAAGCGTTTTACTAGTGTGCCCTTAGAAGCCATCACAGCCATGCCTACTAATGGCATGGCTGTGATTGGCCAGTGCATCATGTGACCCAGCCTCTATATAAGCTAGAGTCACGTAGCGCTTGCTACTGTAGGCTCAGGTTCCTGCTGCTGCTGATATGATGGAGAGGTAGGAGATTATTGTAGGGGCAGGCTGGAGATTGCTTTCAGGGAAAGAATAGGAGAATCTTCTTTAATCAGACAGCGATCTACATTGATTTTATTGTTTGGGGGTGCAGTGCACAATCTTTTTGCCCTGACCTGAGCCCAGTGAGGAGGAGGGAGAAAAAAAATGTAATCAGTCTGTTAGGTGGGTGGCGTGCGGCGTGTAGCAGCCATGTAATGCAAGCTCAGTGCATATGATATCACTGTACAGTTTTGGCGGCTGCGTTCCCACTTATCTCTATGCTGATACTTGTACTTGCTAAGACCCTAAATAAAAACTATTGAAAAGAAAAGGAAGGAAGAGAATAAGTACTGGAGGAATAACTACTGGATTATTAGAGACTCTTTCTTGGTCATTATTTTTTCTGCATAAGGACTAGTGATGAGCCGAACACCCCCCGCTTCGGTTCGCACCAGAACATTGCGAACAGAGGAAAAGTTTGTTCAAACAAACAAACCCCATTGAAGTCTATGAGACTCAAACCTCGAAAATCAAATGGCCTCATCTTTAAGGCTTAAATGCAAGTTATTGCCCCCAAAAAGGGAATGGGGGTCAGGGTCCTGACCTGGGAAACATGTAGCAATGAAAAAGTTTTTAAAAACGATCATTTTTAAAGGAGCACTAATTTACTGATTTTAATGAGGCTTAAAGTGAAACTATAATAATGAAAAATTCCTTCAAATATCGTACCTGGGGGATCCTCTGAAGGTGCCTGTAAAGTAGTGCATCTCTACGGTGTATGTAGCCTGCTGCAGCTATACTAACATTTCTAAAGCAGAAAATGTCATATACAAATATACATACACAAATAAATATATATACAGTGCCTTGCGAAAGTATTCGGCCCCCTTGAACTTTTTGACCTTTTGCCACATTTCAGGCTTCAAACATAAAGATATAAAACTGTAATTTTTTGTGAAGAATCAACAAGTGGGACACAATCATGAAGTGGAACAAAATTTATTGGATATTTCAAACTTTGTTAACAAATAAAAAACTGAAAAATTTGGCGTGCAAAATTATTCAGCCCCTTAAGTTAATACTTTGTAGCGCCACCTTTTGCTGCGATTACAGCTGTAAGTCGCTTGGGGTATGTCTCTATCAGTTTTGCACATCGAGAGACTAAAATTTTTGCCCATTCCTCCTTGCAAAACAGCTCGAGCTCAGTGAGGTTGGATGGAGAGCGTTTGTGAACAGCAGTTTTCAGTTCTTTCCACAGATTCTCAATTGGATTCAGGTCTGGACTTTGACTTGGCCATTCTAACACCTGGATATGTTTATTTGTGAACCATTCCATTGTAGATTTTGCTTTATGTTTTGGATCATTGTTTTGTTAGAAGACAAATCTCCATCCCAGTCTCAGGTCTTTTGCAGACTCCATCAGGTTTTCTTCCAGAATGGTCCTGTATTTGGCTCCATCCATCTTCCCATCAATTTTAACCATCTTCCCTGTCCCTGCTGAAGAAAAGCAGGCCAAAACCATGATGCTGCCACCACCCACCATGTTTGACAGTGGGGATGGTGTGTTCAGGGTGATGAGCTGTGTTGCTTTTACGCCAAACATAACATTTTGCATTGTTGCCAAAATGTTTGATTTTGGTTTCATCTGACCAGAGCACCTTCTTCCACATGTTTGGTGTGTCTCCCAGGTGTCTTGTGGCAAACTTTAAACGACACATTTTATGGATATCTTTAAGAAATGGCTTTCTTCTTGCCACTCTTCCATAAAGGCCAGATTTGTGCATGGACAGAGTCTCCCACCTCAGCTGTAGATCTCTGCAGTTCATACTCCTTCCATTTCAATATTATCACTTGCACAGTGCTCCTTGGGATGTTTAAAGCTTGGGAAATCTTTTTGTATCCAAATCCAGCTTTAAACTTCTCCACAACAGTATCTCGGACCTGCCTGGTGTGTTCCTTGTTCTTCATGATGCTCTCTGCACTTAAACGGACCTCTGAGACTATCACAGTGCAGGTGCATTTATACGGAGACTTGATTACACACAGGTGGATTCTATTTATCATCATTAGTCATTTAGGTCAACATTGGATCATTCAGAGATCCTCACTGAACTTCTGGAGAGAGTTTGCTGCACTGAAAGTAAAGGGGCTGAATAATTTTGCATGCCCAATTTTTCAGTTTTTTATTTGTTAACAAAGTTTGAAATATTCAATAAATTTTGTTCCACTTCATGATTGTGTCCCACTTGTTGTTGATTCTTCACAAAAAAATTACAGTTTTATATCTTTATGTTTGAAGCCTGAAATGTGGCAAAAGGTCGCAAAGTTCAAGGGGGGCGAATACTTTCGCAAGGCACTGTATAGTACACAAATTTGAAATCACATGTACTTGTCACACGGTTGCAGAAAAATTGGGCCTTGCTTGTTGATGGTGCCTGAACACCGTAACCTCTCGCAGTTACTCCTTCTGAGTGCAGGAACGGGCCCTGCTGCTAAAAAATCCATACAAATTTGAAATCGCATGTGCTATACAAGTGCCAAAAATTGGGCCTTTGCGGTAGGTGTTGCCTGAACACCGTAACCAAGGCCTTGCAGTTACTCTTGCTGGGTGCCGGAACGGGACCTGCTGGTAAGAATTCCATGCAAATTTGAAATCCCATGTGCTATACACGTGCCAAAAATTGGGCCTTTGCGGTAGGTGTTGCCTGAACACTGTAACCAAGGCCTCACAGTTACTCTTGCTGGGTGCAGGAACGGGACCTGCTGGTAAGAATTCCATGCAAATTTGAAATCGCATGTGGTACACAGGTGCCAAAATTTGGGCCTTTGGTGTTGGTGGTGCCTGAACACCACAACCCCTCACAGCTAGCAAGGCACAGGGACAGGGCCTGCTGTTAAAAATGACATACAACATTTAAATTGTATGCACGTGTCATACAAGTGCAGAAAAATTAGGCCTTGGGGGTTGGTAGTGACCTAGACCAAAAACATTGATGGAAGCTTGCAGAATCAAGGTAGAGGAATAGGATAGGCAGCATATGCAGTCTTCAAGGGATGGCAGACCCCTAGCAAATTCAATCTGTTACATCAGCATCAGGGGCCTGATAGCTCTTGTTGATCCACGACTGGTTCATTTTGATGAAAGTCAGCTGGTCAACAGAGTCTGTGGACAGATGCACTCTTTTGTCGGTCACAAAACCTCCAGCAGCACTGAATGTCCGTTCATAAAGCATGCTGGAAGCAGGACAGGCCAGTAACTCCATTGCATATTGAGCAAGTTCTGGCAAGTGGTCCATCCTCAAGACCCAGTAAGCCAGTGGGTGCGCAGCTGGAAAGGTCTCCAAGTCTGCTCTTGCACCTAGATAATCATGCACGATATGATGGAGACGCTGGTGATGGTTGCTTAAACCTAACAGCCCTGGGTGCTGCTGAGGACAAAAGAACTGTTTAACGGCATCGGTCAGCTGGCCGCCTTCTCCAACGCTCCTCCTTTGGCTAAACGATGCCTCAGAAACACATCTGGAGAATGTTGACCTCTCAGTGTCTGGAAGGTGGTACACACATTTTTTTTTCAAGGCCTTCTCAAGATGTTTCAACCTCTGCTCTCTCTGCGAAGGCAGGATGAGCTCTGCAACTTTACCCTTGTAACGTGGATCAAGAAGGGTTGCCAACCAGTAATTATCCCTTTCCTTGATAGCAGGAATCCTCGGGTAATTTTGCATGCTTTGCAGAATCAGGGGGCCCATGCAACGTAAGTTGGAGGCATGAGTTCTACACTAAGGATGACATTGTCAGCAGGAGCAACCTCTCCCCAACCACGTGCAACTCCTGGGGTTTATGGGGAATCAAAAACATCCCTTGAAGACTGCTGTATGCTATCCTTGCTGCCGAAATCCTCATCCTCCTCCTCCTCTTCCTCCCGTGTGTTTTGTGGCCCTGCAGGAATTATATCTGCATAAAGGGGGCTTAGTGAGGAAAGGAAGTCCTCCTCTTCCTGCCGCTGTTCTGCCTCAAGTGCCCTGTCCATGATTCCACGCAGCATGTGCTCCAGCAGGTACACTAGCGGGATAGTGTCACTGATGCATGTATCGTCCTGGCTCACCATCCTTGTGGCGTGGTATGGCAAAAAAAAGCCAAGCTCCCCTGACCCTGTCCTTGTGCCATACTCACACAGGTACTCATCGATGGCCCTCTGCTGCATGTGCAGCCACTGCAGAACTGCCAACATTGAGTTCCACCTGGTGGGCATGTCACAAATGAGGTGGTTGGTGGGCAGATTGAATTCCCCTTGAATAATAAAAATCACAAAAATCCTGCGCTAAAATGAAAAATCTATGTGAATAAATAATATGACAGTGAAAGCAGCTGAAACAATTGATCTATAGTAAATCAAACAATATTGGAAAAAAAACAAAAATAGTGCAGCGCTATCATATATGGTGTAACCCATACAGTGTATTACAATATAATACAATAAACCATGCATTTAAAGGAAAAGAAGTCCATTTAAAATAAATAAATGTGAATCCAGCAATTGTGCACAAGTCCCAGAGCAGGCAATGATAGAACAAGAGGCTTGAATCCCAAGGATGGAGTAGGAACACACCCTTGATAAACGTATTAAGTGGCTGCTTACCAGAAGCTTAGGCCTCCAATTTAATGGAACGGCCACACACGCTTAGATGTAGATCCTAATGCAATTCATCCTTCAGGAGTCAGGGAGAGAGATGTGATCTACTGCAACCTCTTAGACTAAGAACTCCAGAAACTATCGGCAGTACACCGGACGCCGGTTGTTGTCGGAGAGGGGGAGGCGGAGGAAGAGCAGACCCGGACAGACGAGAGCCTGGGGGAGGCTCCGAACATGCACAGCCTGGCCACGGCAGCCCCTGTGCCAGCAGCACTTGCCCCTGTTGACAGAAAGAAGATTTATCAGTGGATCAATGAATTATCAAGCCCAGAAACTCGGGAGAATGCTCTCCTGGAGCTCAGCAAGAAGCGGGAATCTGTCCCTGATCTCGCACCCATGCTGTGGCACTCATTTGGTACTATTGCAGCACTGTTACAGGAAATTGTAAATATCTACCCATCAATAAACCCACCTACCCTGACAGCACATCAGTCCAACCGCGTGTGTAATGCACTGGCCTTGCTACAATGTGTGGCATCATACCCGGAGACCAGATCTGCCTTTCTTGCAGCACATATTCCATTGTTCTTATACCCTTTCCTGCACACCGTCAGCAAAACCCGGCCTCTTGAATACCTGAGGCTGACCAGCCTTGGAGTAATCGGAGCTCTGGTGAAAACAGATGAGCAAGAGGTCATCAATTTCCTGCTGACCACAGAAATTATTCCACTGTGTCTTCGTATTATGTAATCTGGAAGCGAACTCTCTAAAACTGCGAGCGCTTCTCCCATGTTGCTATGATTTTGGGTAAAATGGTTCTGTAGCTTTCCAAAGAGCCGTCTGCCAGACTACTGAAGCACGTTGTCCGCTGTTATCTCCGCCTGTCTGATAATCCACGCGCACGAGAAGCACTGCGACAATGTCTACCTGACCAGCTGAAAGACACCACATTCGCCCAGGTCCTGAAGGATGACACCACAACCAAACGCTGGCTGGCTCAGCTTGTTAAGAACCTGCAGGAGGGGCAGGTCACCGACCCTAGAGGAATTCCACTCCCTCCTCAGTGACCATTGGCAAAGGAATCCCAGACACAGCTGCATCACACAAATACAGCAAACGCACTTGGACTTTTCAGATGATGATTCCTAACCCATCCTTGTCACAGCCTCACAAATGGACAATTCCTGTTACCATACTTGCAGCTCTTCTGTGTAAAGGACGCAGCGCAGGTATCTCTTCTAGAAAGATATTTCATCAGAGGCCGAACTGTAGGAAAATGTTCTTGTTGACCAAGAGTTTGTTGCTTAAATACTATCCGGGTCTCGGGATGGTGGAGGATCTTCTTCTTTCATAATGTTTACAGAATAACACGTAATCCAGCCATTATTTCTGGAGTTCTAGCTGCAGCACAAATGGGCCAAAGCATGCACCATACACTGCCTGTTTTCCCCTCTACAATTCTTCCAGAGCTTGTAGCTGTGTCTGAATTTTGGATATAATAAAAAAATGTTTTATATTTTCTGTACGTAGCTGTTCAAATACACAATGCACTCGTTTACAGTAATGTTTTCAAATAATAAAACAAATGGCTTCTTGCAGGCAAAAAAAAAAGACTAAGAACTCCAGGGGTATTGACATATGCATGTAGAGGAAAATAAAGGGCACATAGCGTAATCCCGTATGTAGCACAAGAAAAGTTTATTTAGAAAAGCACTTACAATGAGCCAACTTGAGTAAAGCACATCAAAAGAGTACAGAGCCATAGCATCCCGCGTGTGTGGAAGAGCTGGCGTCTAGGGGGCGTGACAGCTGTGCACCCGGTACCGGTAAACTTTTCATGTGCTACATACGGGATTACGCTATGTGCCCTTTATTTTCCTCTACATGCATATGTCAATACCCCTGGAGTTCTTAGTCTAAGAGGTTGCAGTAGATCACATCTCTCTCCCTGACTGCTGAAGGATGAATTGCATTAGGATCTACATCTAAGTGTGTGTGGCCGTTCCATTAAATTGGCGGCCTAAGCTTCTGGTAAGCAGCCACTTAATGCGTTTATCACGGGTGTGTTCCTGCTCCATCCTTGGGATTCAAGCCTCTTGTTCTATCACTGCCTGCCCTGGGACTTGTGCACAATTGCTGGATTCACATTTATTTATTTTAACTACTTAATCCCCGGAAGATTTTACCCCCTTCCTGACCAGGCCTTATTTTGCGATTCGGCACTGCGTGACTTTAACATACAATTGCACGGTCCTGTGTGCTGTACCTAAACTAATTTAACGTCCTTTTTTCCCACAAATAGAGCTTTCTTTTGGTGGTATTTGATCACCTGTGTGATTATTTGATCATGCACTATAAACAAAAAAAGAGCGAAAATTTTGCAAAAATAACAATATTTTTCACATTTTTTTATATGAAATTCCCCCCCAAAAAATGTAAAAATCTAAATTTTTTAACATTTTTGGCCAATTTGTTTTCTGCTACATATGTTTGGTAAAAAAAATCGCAAAAAGCGTATTTTAGTTGGTTTGCGCAAAAGTTATTGCGTTTACTAACTAAGGGAAAGATTTTTGTCATTTTTGTTGTTTTTTTTTACTGAATAATGGCGGCGATCTGCGATTTTTTTTGCGGGACTGCGACATTGCGGCGGACAGATCGGACCCTTGACTGACATTTTTTACACTTTTGGGGGTACCAGTGACATTACTACAGTAATCAGTGCAATCATACATATGCACTGTTACTGTAAAAAATGACACTGGCAGGGAAGGGGTTAACTTTATTGGGGAAGGAGGGGTTAAGTGTGTCCCTAGGGGCATGTTTCTAACTGTGCAGGGATGTGGCTTTACATGTAACAGCAGAGATCAATGGTCCTACATAGCAGGACCGTTAGATCTCTGCTTTTACACAGGGAAGAATGACAGGCGGCTTTGTTTACATTAGCCGCCTGCCTTTCTCCCTTCACAGCGAATGATCGCAAGTGACCGGCGGACATCAGGTCCGCCGGTCAAACGCGCGGACTTGTTAGGGAACGAGCCGGGGCGGGAGCGCGCCTCCGGGGGCGCGTGCCCGCCCGCTATTGGCTTACAGGCTAGTGACATACCCATACGTCACTTTGCCTGGCCGGGGCTGACCACCGCAGTACATGTACTTGCGGCAGTCGGCAAGTGGTTAAATGGACTTTCTTTTCATTTAAATGCACGGTTTATTTTATTATATTGTAATACACTGTATGGGTTGCACCATATATGATAGCGCTGCACTATTTTTGTTTAATTCCCCTTGAATGACAGATAAGCGAGCACTGGCATTGAACGAACGGCGGAAATGGCCACAAAATTTTCTGGCCTGCCTCAGGAGATCTTGGAAGTCCGGGTATCTGGTCAAGAAATGCTGCACCACCAGATTCAGAACATGTGCCAAGCATGGAACATGTGTCAAATGTCCCTGTCGGAGGGCGGAGAGAAGGTGGTTGCCATTGTCGCATACAACTATTCCTGGCTCAAGCTGTCATGGCGTCAACCATCTCTGAGCCTGCTCCTGCAGAGCTGACAGAATCTATGCCCCAGTGTGACTCCTATCCCCTAGACAGACCAACTGAAGCACAGAATGGCATCTTTTAGTGTGATTGCTTGCGTAGCCCCTTGAACACTTAGGGAGCACTGCTGCTGCAGAAGAGAATTGAGCATAAGAGGACATGGAGGAGGAGGAGTAGCCAGATGTGGCAGAACCAGCACGAGCTTTTTGGAGGCGTGATGGCAAAGCAAGCTGCAACACTGAACACTGTCCTGCATCCTTCCCAGGTGCCAGCAGAGTTACCCAGTGTGCCGTGAAAGAAATGTAACGTCCCTGTCCATGCCTGCTGCACCAAGAATCAGCAGTAATGTGCACCTTCCTGCTGACCGCTTTGTCCAATGAGGCCAAAACACTACCTTCCACATGATGGTAGAGAGCCGGAATGGCCTTACGCGAAAAGAAATGCCTTTTTGGACCTGCCACTGTGGTGCAGCACATTCCACAAATTTGCGAAAAGGGAGCCACTCATTGCTATACCATCGTCCCTCTCCATGCTGGTATTTGAGAAGGCATTAAGGTATAGTAGGGTTAGAGATTGTAGATGAGAAGCAAGGTGATGTATGCTTGTTTTGATCTGGTGCCTTTTCAGGTGCTGTTGCCAATTGACTGCATGGCAGGTCGTCATATGCCTTGTCAAGCATGTGGTGCCCAAGCGGCTGGTGTTCTGGCCATGCTTGACCTGCTTTAGACAGATGTTGCAACAGCAACACGGCGGTCTACTGCACAGATGCTGAAAAAAGCCCACACTAATGAACTTTTTGAAATGTGTGTGGGGATTTTGCAGCACCCTGTACCTGTGGAGCACTGTGCTGGGACGCAATAGCTTGGCTACTGCTATGGCGGCCCCTGGAGCACATCCTGCCTCGTTGGAGTTGTGCATCCTCCTCATCCTCCCCCTCCTCCTCTATCCTGTCAGGCACCCAAGTACAGTCAGTGACCTCATCATCCCCTCCATCCTCGTCACTGGAGCAAACTTGTCAATATGCTTCAGCTGTGGCAACATGACTGCTGGTTTCTTGTTCGTCATTGTCACCCCCTCTTTCTAGGCTCACGTTATTCCCTTCATCAACCTGGGAACCAACATCGCAGCTTTCAAATTGCTGCGCATCCTCCAGGAGCATGTCACTGACACTATGATAATAGTTCCAGTGACTACTCCATGCATGATGGTGTGGCAAATAAAGGAGTAGCTGTGGAGAAGGAGCCTGTGGAACAGGCCACTTTGGCAGCTGCGGTGGAAAGCAAACTACTGGGAGCGTGGGTGTCAGAGGAAGAGGAGGATGAGGATGGCTTATTGATCCACTCCACCAACTCTTCCACATGTTGTGAATGAAAACCACGGGCAGCACTGGAAATAAAGGACGGGCGTGCCCCGCCTGCAGAGGATGCACTATGTCAACTATGACAACCACCTTTCACAATGGACACAGAGGCTGCTTGCCCTCTTTTCGTGGCCTGTGAGCATCGGCCTCTCCTTGTCAGCCTTTTGGACATGATGTTGATACAGATCAATATAGGGTATACGCAACTGACCAATAGATATTCAATGACCTGATATGATGTAATTGATATACCTATAGATGAGCTGTGGTGGTTATAGATGTAGGCAAGTGACCGATTATCAATACTCTCACTGATATCTGATGTAATCTATAATCCTATAGATGGATGATCTGTGATGCCTATAGAAAGTTCCACAACTGGGGCATGGTTACTGTGGCTGATATCTGAAGTGATCTCTATTCCTAGAGGTCTCTGATCCCTATAGAAAGTTCAACAACTGAGCAATGGTTACTGTGGCTGATACCTGAAGTGATCTCTATTCCTAGAGGTCTGTGATCATTATAGAAAGTTCCACAGCTGAGCAATGATTACTGAGGCTAATATCTGAAGTGATCTCTATACCTAGAGGTCTGTGATCCCTATAGAAATATCCACAACTAAACAAAGGTTACTGTGGCTGATATCTGAAGGGATCTCTATTCTTACAGGTCTGTGATCACTACAGAAAGATCCACGACTGAGCAATGGTTACTGTGGCTGGTATCTGAAGTGATCTCATTTCCCACAGGTACGTGATCCCTATAGAAAGTTCCAAAACTAAGCAATGGTTACTATGGCTGATATCTGAAGTGATCTCTATTCCTACAGGTCTGTGATCCCTATAGAAAGATCCACAACTGAGCAATGGTTACTGTTGCTGAAATATGAAGTGATCTCTATTCATACACACCTGTTATCACTACACAAAGATCCACAACTGAACAACGGTTACTGTGGCTGATATCTGAAGTGATTTCTATTCCTACAGACCTGTGATCCATATAGAAATTTCCACAACTGAGCAAAGGTTACTGTGGCTGATATCTGAAGTGATCTCTATTCCTACAGGTCTGTGATCACTATAGAAAGATCCACAAGTGAGCAATGGTTACTGTGGCTTGTACCTGAGGAGATCTCTATTCCTACAGGTATGTGATCCCTATAGAAAGTTCCAAAACTGAGCAATGGTTACTGTGGCTGATATCTGAAGTAATCTCTATTCCTACAGGTCTGTGATCCCTATAGAAAGATCCAAAACTGAGCAATGGTTACTGTTGCTGAAATATGAAGTGATCTCTATTCATACACACCTGTTATCACTATACAAAGATCCACAATTGAGCAAAGGTTGCTGTGGCTGATATCTGAAGTGATTTCTATTTCTACAGGTATGTGATCCCTATAGAAAGATCCACAACTGAGCAATGGTTACTGTGGCTTATATCTGAAGTGATCTCTATTCCTACAGGTCTGTGATCCCTATAGAAAGTTCCACAACTGAACAACGGTTACTGTGGCTGATATCTGAAGTTATCTCTATTCCTACAGACCTGTGATCCATATAGAAATTTCCACAACTGAGCAAAGGTTACTGTGGCTGATATCTGAAGTGATCTCTATTCCTACAGGTCTGTGATCCCTATAGAAAGATCCACAACTGAGAAAAGGTTACTGTGGCTGATATCTGAAGTGATATCTATTCCTACAGGTCTGTGATCCCTATAGAAAGTTCCAGAACTGAGCGAAGGTTACTGTGGCTGATATCTGAAGTGATCTTTATTCCTACAGGTCTCTGATCCCTATAGAAAGATCCACAACTGAGCAACGGTTACTGTGGCTGATATCTGAAGTGAGCTCTATTCCTACAGGTATATGATTACTATAGAAAGATCCACAACTGAACAATGGTTACTGTGGCGAATATCTGAAGTGATCTCTATTCCTACAGGTCTGAGATACCTATAGAAAGATCCACAACTGAGCAATGGTTACTGTGGCTGAAATCTGAAGTGATCTCTATTCCTACACACCTGTGATCACTATAGAAAGATCCACCACTGAGCAAAGGTTACTGTGGCTGATATCTGAAGTGGTTTCTATTCCTACAGGTCTGTGATTACTATAGAAAGATCCACAACTGAGCAAAGGTTACTGTGGTTTATATCTGAAGTGATCTCTTTTCCTACAGGTCTGTGATCCTTATAGAAAGATCCACAATTGAGCAAAGGTTACTGTGGCTGATATCTGAAGTGATCTCTATTCCTAAAGGTCTGTGATCACTATAGAAAGATTCACAACTGTTCAATGGTTACTGTGGCTGATGAAGTGATCTCTATTCCTTCAGGTCTGTGATCCCTATAGAAAGTGACACAACTGAGCAATGATTACTGAGGCTGATATCTGAAGTGATCTCTATTCCTACAAGTCCGTGATCCCTTTCGAAAATTCCACAACAGAGCAAAAGTTACTGTGGCTGATATCTGAAGTGATCTCTATTCCTATAGGTCTGTGATCCCTATAGAAAGATCCACAACTGAGCAATGGTTTCTGTGGCTGATGTCTGAAGTAATCTCTATTCCTACAGACCTGTGATCCCTATAGAAAGTTACACAACTGAGCAATGGTTACTGTGGCTGATATCTGAAGTGATCTCTATTCCTACAGACCTGTGATCCCTATAGAAAGTTCCACAACTGAGCAATGGTTACTGTGGCTGATATCTGAAGTGATCTCTATTCCTACAGGTATTTGATCCCAATAGAAAGATCCACAACTGAGAAAAGGTTACTGTGGCTAATATCTGAAGTGATCTCTATTCCTACAAGTCCATGATCCCTTTAGAAAATTCCACTACAGAGCAAAAGTTACTGTGGCTGATATCTGAAGTGATCTCTATTCCTATAGGTCTGTGATCCCTATAGAAAGATCCACAACTGAGCAATGGTTACTGTGGCTGATATCTGAAGTGATCTCTATTCCTACAGGTCTGTGATCACTATAGAAAGATCCACAACCAAGCAATGGTTACTGTGGCTGATATCTGAAGTGATCTCTATTCCTACAAGTCTTTGATCCCTATAGAAAATTTCACAATTATGCAAAGGTTACTGTGGCTGATATCTGAAATGATCTCTATTCCTACAGATCCGTGATCCGTGATCCCTATAGAAAATTCCCCAACAGAGCAAAGGTTACTTTGGCTGATATCTGAAGTGATCTCTATTCCTACAGGTCTGTGATCCCTATAGAAAGATCCACAACTGAGCAATGGTTACTGTGGCTGATATCTGAAGTGATCTCTATTCCTACAGGTCTGTGATCCCTATGGAAAAATCCACAACTGAGCAATGGTTACTGTGGCTGATATCTGAAGTGATCTCTATTCCTACAGGTCTGTGATCACTATAGAAAAATTCACAATTGAGCAAAGGTTACTGTGGCTGATATTTGAAGTGATCTCTATTCCTACAGGTCTGTGATCCCTATAGAAATATCCACAACTGAGTAATGGTTACTGTAGTTGATATCTGAAGTGAGCTCTATTCCTATATGTCTGTGATCACTATAGAAAGATCCACAACTGAGCAAAGGTTACTGTGGCTGATATCTGAAGTGATCTCTCTTCCTACAGATCTGTGATCAATATAGAAAGTGTACTTGGCCCCTGAGCCATGATTGACTAAAGGCAGCCTGCCTTTAGTCCAATCATGGCAGAGATCATTTGATTGGCCAAAGCATGAGGTCAGGGTGCATGCTTTGGCCAATCACATAATGCACTGCATGCGTGGCGCACGTGCAGTGCATAATGGGAAACTCGAATTTCCCACGAAGAAGCACATATGTCCGTCATTCGACAAACAATCGAATTAGCGATGTTCGAGTCGAACTTAGCTTTGGCTCGAACTTGATGCTCATCCATAATAAGGACACGTTTGAAAGACTTGTATCACAAATAGACACGGTTTGCTACAAAAGTGTATATGTTGTCACACAGTGAATAATCATTTGGGTATAGGTAGATTTTATTTATTTATTTTGTTTTTATAGCATCATAAGATTATTTATGTTTTCTGTACATGAGAATAATATTGCGTATTTGGGGGGAGCGCAGCACTTTATTTTGGTGTATTTCTCATCAATATCTGTTGTTCCGTTAGCTAAAAAGAAGTCACACTGTATTGACAGCTTCCAAGTAGCCAGTTGACCAAGCACAGGATTTCTGAAGTTAAATCTGTATTCAAATGATTTTAGATAGTACCACTAATAGATCCTGCAGCTGTGGAAAAAAAAAAAAGAAAGAAAAGGATGTGGATCCCCCTAAAAATCCTTACCCAACCCTTATTCTGAGCATGTAGCCATGATGGCCAAGAAAGGAGGGAACAAGTATGTATCCCCCTCCTGAACCATACCAGGCCACCTGCTTTAATCTGAGGGATGCCTTGCAAAGCACCTTGTCTCCAAGCTTATGAGGAAAAGAGCCTCGTCCTCACAACCCTAGCCAGTGGTATTTCCATACTTTTTGGGCTGTTAGGCTGGCCATACACTATACAATTTTCTTATTCAATTTCCTTTAGATTTACCTTAAACTATGTAGTGCAAGGGCCTGCCTGACTGCATACAAATTGAAAGTGTTTAGGTTTGACCCTATATTACATGGTTTTGGTAAATCTAAAGGAAAGTTGAACAAGAAAATTGTATAGTGTATGGCCAGCCTTACTAGGCTCTTTGGATAGGTTTTCATATACTGTGTGGCAGATTGGGATAGCTATCTTTTGGTTCACAGAGATCTTAAATTCTGGCACAATTGTTTTCTACACTACTTTAAGGGTATCCTTAATATTGTCCTGTTTGAAGCTAATCTGAAAGTGCAATAGTACCTGGTTCCTATCTGTCTCTCTAAAATGTATCTAACTACTTCTCCAATTTGTTTCCAAGGCTGCATTTTCTTAGGGACTATGTACCATGTGTGCTGGGAATTCCCTAGAATCCAGGGCTTTTGGAATGGTATTTTCACTTTGCTGAGCAGGGTCACTGGAGTGTTGGTGCCACAGTCACTCCAAATTGCTCTTCTTAATGAGTCTATTGATAAGATCTCACCTAATACCCAACTACTGATCTTTTTTATGTTAGTGATGGCCAAGATGACAATAGCAAAGGCCTGGAAACAACTTTTGGTGTCCCTTGCACAAGCAAAGCAGAAAATATTGATAAGGTCAAATTGTTTGAAAAAATGTGGGATCCTTGGGCCAATAAATAAAAATCTCAATAAAAACCTTACTGGTACACGGCTTTTATATTCAGTTGTGTTTCAGTCAAACTCTTCTATTTTCTTTATCTCCTTTCTTTCTTTCCCTTCCTATTGGTCTTCTCCTTGGGGAAGTCCCTCCTTTGATAGGATTATTTTGATGCAAAACACTATAAAAACTGATGTTTCTCCTAACATACTTGAATAATGTTTGACACAAAAGTTTATGAGCACAGCTGGAGCTTGTGAAACCCGGAAAATACTTACCCATGAATGTAGAATAAGTTCAGAAACTCATGAGGTGCTGTATATCTTGGTAGGTACAAGGTAGGTTTAAAAATGCAATCCGTGCAATGACATATAATGACAATGGTGAAGGTGCCATGCTCCTCTTGTGCCCTCACTACCGACTCCCATAAAGAATATTGTCTGTAGTAAGAATCCTAGGTGTTTCTGTCAGATAGTTTCTCGTATCTTCCCAGGTTGTACGATATAGGAGGAAGATTTTAAAGATCATGACATAATTCCATTTTTAGTTTATAAAGGAGGAGCCAAAAGCAACCCATTAATTCTTAAAATATTGACCGTAGCTGTATTTTTGCAGAAAAGCAAGAGTGTTTTCTAGGTACTAGTACAACCTGAATGCACAAAAAATAATAGTAGTATCAGAGTGTTGTAACATGTTAGCCATCAACTATTGCAGAAAGTTTGGAGTTGAAAGCGTAAGTTCACTTTTGTTGAAAAAAAAAAAAAATCCCCTCTGGGTGATCTATGTACATTGTAAGAATTTTAACAAACTTTGTTGTAGATTCCTATCTTTTGTTATTCTGAAGAAATCATTGTTTGTTCCCCGGTGCCTCTGTGCTGAGTTGGTCAAATGGGAGTGGTTTCATAATTATCTATCAGCTGTGGCAGCTGCAAGGCTCTAATGAGGAAAGCTGCTGGGCCTGCATCCCTTTAGACGTGTTCCTATTGGGAGTATCTCACCAAAAATGACATTTTTGTTGCAGGGGATGCCTGAAATCTGATTTGTATTTCAGTGTAGACTTCTGGGAAAATTGGTGAGTTATTCACACAAGCAGGAAATGTTTCTGGGGTGTGGTCAGTACACATTTTGTGTACAGAACGGCTCCAGGTAGTCATATTGAATTGCATTTTCAGAAAATTACAACAGCTGCAAACTGAAAAGGAAGGGTCATTTTTAATAACATTCAAATACAATATGATTTCTGTCAGAGTTGTATACGCTATATTCTTTTTTCTTTATTTGCTGATTTTTTTCCCCCACGAAAGTGAAGTTACCCTTTAAAGCCTAAGTTGAGATATCAAGAGTGGTGATTATGCTTTCCCTTTCTTCCCTCCTTCTCCATTTATAGATCTACTGTATCTATGATCTATATATGGAGGATGGGAATATTAAAGAAAAGTCTACCTCCTCCATTCATAGATTGTTTATCATTAATAGAAGCTATAGTACAGCTTCTATGAATGGAGGAAGTGGACGGGAAGGGCAGGCATAATCAGCACTCTTGATGAGTGCATATGACAGATACTTCAGCTCTGTTAACCCCTACCACACCAGAAGATTTAGAAAGCAGCGTTGAGAGGGGATTGGAGGAAAAAGACTTCCGTTAAACCAGGAGCCGGCAGCATACATTGCATAGTAAGTAATGCCTCTTGTACTGATTTCTTTTTTTTTTCTTTTTACAAAACTTAGGCATTTTGTTATGCACTTTGTTGTCTAAGTTATAGATGTAGGCTTTCAAAACATTTTATAATATTTTGTTATAATAATAATTAATGATGTACTTAATGTGTTTCAAAAACCTGCACTTGTAAACAAAAAAATAAAGAGTGTCACTTATACTCCAAAAGACTGGTCATAATAATTCCTAAAAAATAAAAATTCAGTTCAGTCCAACACCAAAGTTGTAGTGCTTTTTATTTCAACCGTGTGTTTTGCAGAATTGCTATGACATGAGATGAGTAAATACAAAAGGTGATGGAGTGTTTTCTTAAAACCATCCGTACTTATTTACAGCACACATGCCTTTAGAGCACAGGGAATCACACTATGACATTAATTTAATGAATAGAACAGAGGAGAGATCCATAATCATTCTATAGAAAGACATGGTGCTACATGCAGAGGTAAAACAGACTTGAAATAAGTAATGAACATTCCATTACTGTGCTCTGGAACATCCTTAATTGGCAAAGAATTGTACTTCAAAGGTAATGTCTGCACTTTAGCTGTGATCTGACAGCCCTATAATTTGCAATTGCAGGCGCCACTCAGCGATTTCAGATGCAGGTTTGCTTATTGAAAGACCTCTAAGAGTAATATGAGATGGAATAGATGATTGATTGTGTTTTACCTCTTTCTTATAGCTGCCATTTCAATGCTCATCAGAATGTGTTAACTTTTAATGAGCCTCTTATTTTAAGCTATGGCTGTAGTCAAGCATTTTGCCATCGTCACAGTAAATTTACTTCATAGGATTTGAAAGTAAATCACATTTTTTTTTTTTTTTTAAATAAATTGCTTATATCTGCAGTAGACACTGATTTGGATCTTTAAATTTACTTCAGAATGTGCTATGAAAGAACTGATATGCACATGTCTATTTTAAATCGGATTTGATACCCCCGCAGAGAACAAGATCGAATGGGTGCCTTTTGCTCATATTGCTTCAACTTATAACCTCAGTATAAAAAATGCTAACCAGCTGGACATTCCTTGTAGACGGAGTCAATTTTATAACATGCAGGACACTGGCAGTATGCACTAGAGGAAGGAGTTATCAGGTTATCAGTTATATTTAAAACACCAGATTATGACAATAATAGATAAAATTCAATGATATTCAATTATACATTTATTATAACTTCCTCTAATTTAAAGAGTTAGAACATACTGTATCCCCCTTTACAGGGCCGGTGCTAGACTATTTTACGCCCTAGGCAAGACCAGCTACATGCGCCCCCCCAAAAAAGGGAAGGGGTTAAAAACTCCTCTATGTCATACCTAGTAATCCTGATCTGATGGTTCCTCCACGTTATGCTGTCATACCCAGTGACCCCCATATTCCTCCATGTCACACCCGGGGACCCTAATGTCCCTCCATGTCACACCCAGGGACTTTGATGTTTTTCCATGTCACACCCTGGGACCTCAATATTCCTCCATGTCATGCTGTCATACCCACTGACCCTGATGTTCCTCCATGTCACACTCAGGGACCCCCGTGTTCCTCAATGTCATGCTGTCATATCCAGTGACCCCACTTGGGGACCCTGATGTTCCTCCATGTCACACCTGGGGACCCTGATATTCCTCCGTGTCACACTTGGGGACCCCCAATCCCCCATGGCACACCCAGGGACCCCAATTCCTCATGGCACACCTGCTGACCCGAACCCCTGTTACACCCGGTGACCCCTATCCCCCATGGCACACCTGGTGACCCCGATTTCCTTTCATACCAGGGATGCTCCATGTAACACCCAGGGGTCCTGATCCCCTGTTCTGGGGACACTCACTGGACGATATGAAGAGAGTGGCCCGCCTTCTGCCCTCCCTCACTGTGATCCTGCTGATTCCTTCTCCCAGGACGCTCCTCTCCTGGACCAAAGTGCTCACCACAGCTCCAACCGGCTCCTGGTGGAGGGAAAAGCAGCAGTCAGAGAGCTCCGCATGTCCTTCATCACAAACCTCCTCAGACCATTCCGGTGCCTCGTCGCTTCTGCCCCAGTAAAGGTTCCACCCTACAGTGCCGAGCTCTGGCTCAGGTTCAGCTTTCCTCTGCTCCCTTCTTAATACCGACCCAGGAAAATGAACGGCTGCCTACCAACTTAGTACAGAGAGTCTCTTCCTGCCTGGGGTTAAGGCTGCACAGCTTCAGCCAAAGAGGATCATCATGCAGGCAGCAGTCTGGTGGGCTCCCTTCCTGCCTCTTGGGGCCTCTCCAACAGTGGTGGAAAGCCAGGACCTGGTAGTTCCGCCACTGCCCAAGACACCTGGCATCTTCCTCTGTCCCTTCTTCCTCCCCCACCACCACCCATCCCCTCAGCTCACAATAATCATTCATGATGGAGAGAGAGTGCCGACTTGTGGCTGCGCCCCTAAGTGGCAATGCGCCCTAGGCGGCTGCCTAGTTTGCCTAGTGGAAGCACTGGCCCTGCCCCTTTAAAGCGAACCCATGCCCTATTTATTGTTGGTATACCGCACCCAAAAACCTATTAGAGGAATCTGCAGGTGCCCACATACCTTTTTATTTGATTTCATTTCATTTCCATAAGTCCTAGACAGTGACAAACTGGGATTCTAATATGCATACATAACATTAGCTTTGAAACTTTCTATCTCCCCTACAGTTTTTTATTGTCCACAAAATGTGACAGTCACCACGTTGCACTGGTGGAAGAGGCTGGGCCTTAGTTTGATTATAAGCACACTACCTAAGTACCAATGCAAAGCATTAGTTACACTGTATTCTGTCATCACATATTTTGGATGTGTAATTTATTATTATTTTTTTTTTAATTTCAATTATTGTTTGGCTAAAATAACGCGGCAGCAATGCAATCTGATTTCTTAGGTTGTTTTGGGTCAACTTCTGTTTTTTTTTTTTTATTCATAGGTAATAGACCTGAATTGAATGATGAAAGTATTAGCCACCACAGAGCATAAACATAGAAAAAATAAAAAAGCTAAAGCTCCTAACTTCTTACAAATTGTCAAGAAGCAAAACAGTTTTATAGAATAGTTTGAGTGTTTCTTTTATCACAATACTACATTGCATTGTCTCAAAGGTTTAATAAAATGTCAAAACAAAGTGCACAAAAACAACAGCCCCACATACCCCAACTCCCCACATTACAGTTATTATTTCAATAGCTGCTTTTATTTTACTGCAGCTAGACAGTAGGGGGTTACATTACAAATAATTTACTTAGTCATTTGCCCAGTGCAAGTGTTTGAAAGTTCATTCTATGGGAATGGGGCGAAAAAAAAAGAATGTATATCCTCTTTCAATATAAATAATTGATTTAAATGGAAAATACCACATTTGGCCATTTGATGGAGCTACATATTAAAGGAATTTTTTTTCATACTAAGCTCTGTCTAGTGGCCAAATGTCGTATTTTACATTTATAATAAATTATTCACATTATAACTGATAGAGAAGTTCCATCACACCTTCTGTCCAATACCTCCTGGAGTTGGTGACAGGACACAGCAGGACTAAGAGTTGTACAGGTGCCTGTGGTAGGTATGCAGGAAAGCTATGGATGCTTATAGTAGGACTTGTGCTGAACCCTGCAACAAAAGTGGAGCACACAAACTCTCAGGGGCAGGAGCAAAGCTGTAGCCAAGATGAGTCATAGTTAGCAACAACCTGGTAGCAGGGGTGCCAAATCAAAAGCCAGAAGCCAGACTGGAGTCAAAATTGGAGGAGCAGCAGAAGTACCAAAACAGCAGACAGAGGACAAAGTTAGGAAACAAGCAAGTATCAGCAACAGGAGATCCTTAAAAAAAAAAAGAGTCAGGAGGCAAGCCGGGTCAATTACAACAAAGAAGGAGGAGGGAATGATCACAAGTCACAGGTGCTGACGATCACTAAGCAATTGTTGGTATGCTATGCTTTAAATAGGAATCTGAATGATGAAATCCAGTGCTGGAGATGCATGCTAATTCATGATAATGCAAACACACATAGCTTTGACTATGTACCAGGGGATGGGTGGCACTATGTGCACATGCAGATCTTTGGGCATTGCTGTGCATTTTCCTCTATTTGCGCAAAATAAATAAACATTGAAATAAACATTATAATGTATTATCTAAAATAAAATAGCCTCAAATATTTTTTAGTGCAGGAGCACTGAAATATGCCACAAAGCACAATTTACTCTGCAAACTGTGAGGGACAATGAAGGTTTTTCCCTGCATAAAACATACATTTTTCCAGCTGCTGAAACATTATGGGTTGCACCTTTACAGTGCCTGAGCACTGGAATAGTTACTGTCTGAGAACCTTGATAGCTAGAATGGTGAACGGCCAGCGTAAGTGACAAGAACTGGTAATGTTGGCAGGCCAGCAGAGATGATAGTTGCTAGAAATTTTGAGGAATAAACATTCAAGTGTATTATTTAACAATAGCCACAAATATTGCACTGTGCCTGGACAGTATGTAAACTGCTTGTTAAGGCTGTAATGTAAGATAAGGCAAGTTTTATTCTGCAATAAACATTAAAGTATATTACTCAGAGTTTAATATACAGAAACAGTAGCTACAAATATTGCACAGTAGCTGGACATTATGTGAGCAGGTTGGGTATGCCATATTACAAGAGGGGGAGAGGAGGCAGGTTGTATTGTGAAATAAGCATTATTATCTGATAGATAATAAAACAAATATTTTGGAGTGCCAGACCATTGAAGACACAGAGCAGGAATTTCTCTGCAGTAAACGTTACATATATTGCTGCTGAAGTACAGCTGCAGAAACATTATGCATGACACCATTACAGTCCTGGAGCTCTTGATAAGGTCACAGACTTTAAGGTGCAATGCAACATTAACTTTGCAGCAAACATTAGAAATGTTCCAGATGAAGTCAAGCTGTGGAAATATTATGTGCGGCACCTTCACAGGGCTAGAGCACTGGGATAGGCCATCATATTTAAGGATCAACCCAAGATTTACAGTGCAGAAAACATAAACATTTTGCAGCTAAGATTCAGCTACATTATTTGTGTAACCCGTTATACCACTATACATAACTACTGCTTTTGCCACTGCAAACATCAGATACTGCTGGGGATTCCCTTTTGGGTTGATCATTCTGCACAGAGGCTACATTGCCCCTACCCTGCAGGAGGGCTTTGAGATAATGACCAAACTCAGAGAGACAGACTCTCAACCTCATCTAGTAACTTTAAAGAAATCTTCCCCAATTTGACAATCTCCCCATCCCAGCTTAGTCAGCAAGGATAGAGGCAGGACTGAATCGCTTAAGCTGACAGGTCAGTCTACAGTTGTTACATTGTCAGTGTAACACTCTAAACTTCACCCTCAATATTCTTTTTTCTCATGTTGATTCCTCACATATCATCTGTGGTTCTCCCGATCAAAAGGAGAATGGCTAAAAATCAAAACAAATTGAGCTGAACTATCTATAAGTGATAATAATTATAATATAATGATATATTTATTCACACTTAGGATAGCACAGCCCAACAATATGTACCTGGGAGAAGGGGATTTGTATTGGGAAGAAGGAAGATGAGTTGTGCAGGGAGAAGTGAAGAGTGTGCAGCGAGGAGAATTTGATGGGGGATCTATGGAGGAAGAGACTTTATACTCAGAGGGTGGATTTTTGTGTGTACGTGGAGGAGTATTTGTGCTGGGGGGAATTTTGGGTGGGGTATGTACTGAGAGACAAGGATTTGGTGAATTTGTGTTTGAAAACGGGACTTTGGGAAGAACAATATTTCTGCTAAGATAGTGGATTTTTTAAGGAAGTTAAGATTTGTGCTGGGAAGGGGATTTTAGAGAGAAAAAATGTTGTCGGAAGGGAGACTTCATCAGAGGGGAAACATTTGTACTAGAGGAGGGTGGCTTTTTTTGCATTTTTGTTTGGAGAGAATTTCCATCCACAGAGGAATTTTGTGCTTGGAGCGAGAGTTCAGGTCAATGGATTTTTTTTTCGGGGGAGAGGTTATTTTTTCTGAGAGGGAAAAGTGGGGCAAAATAAAGCCTGCGGAGTATTTTTGCACTTTCTTTTTTGTACTTCTGGCCCCTTCTCTCTGTACATACAGACACACACATCTTTTCCCTGCATTTTGTGCATTATGTATTCCTAAACCCTTTATTGTACAATTTACATTTTCCTGCTCACTGCATTCTGTGCATTATATACTCCTAAACCTGACAGTGAACACAGCACTTTTCGCTTTATGTACTCATGACCGCTGCACTCTGTGCATTATGTACTCCGGACTAGAGTTGGAGAAACGGTTCAGCCTAAGCATAAGTTCAGGGCCAAACATTGGCTGTTCGCCCATTTGACTAACACCTGAATTATCAGGGCGATTTGTTCGTCCCGCCAAATGACCACCAAAACACTGTGCCGCCGCACAGTGCATTGGAAACCCTGATCGGCTGAAGCAATGAAAGCTTTGCTAAAACAGGGCACAGAGCACTGTCAAAGTCACAATTGGAGAAAGTAATGATGACTCTATCCAATCATGGCTCATTGCTCTTAGTCCCGCCCCACACTATAAAAATATTCTGCCTGTAGCGACCATTTGTAGTGTGATATTGGCGTGGAGAGAGATAGAACAGGGTGAGTTAGTGTGCTATAGTGTGCTATTGTGCTTCTATTGTCAGTGTACAATATTGGTTTAGTGTGAATCTAGTGATAGGTCAGTGTGAGTTTAGTGTGACCATTTATTTTTACTTTAGTGTCAGTTTAATTTGTCAGGGCAGGTTTTCTGCAGTATATATCAGTGCACCACTGCACTATTAACGCAGTACATATCCATGCATTACTGAACGTTTAGCGCAATAAATATCCGTACATTACTGCGCATTTAGCACAGTATTTAACAGTGCATTACTGCATGTTTAACACAGTATATATCCATGTGATACGGCACATTTAATGTAGTACATATCAGTGCATTACTGTACGTTTAACGCAGTACATATCCATGCGCTACTGTGTGTTCAACGCAGTATATATCCATGTGTTATTGCAAGTTTTACGCAGTGTACAGTATATATCAGTGCATTAGTATATGTATAAGGCAGTATGTATCAGTGCTTTGCTGCACGTTTAATGCAGTATATATCAGTGCTTTACTGCACGCTTAACACAGTAGATATCACTGCGTTACTGTATGTTTAATGCAGTATATATCCGGCTCAGCTTTCTGGATCTGGAATCTCTGAAAGACTGTCTAGGCTGCTTAGCTTTATGGGTGTTGATTTCATCTGGAAGACATTTTTTTGTGTAGGTTTCATGAGAAAACATAACACCCAAGGACCAATTTTTCCACACCTGTTTGACAGGTGCATATCATTGCAACTTTTGACAACAAGGCCTATTCTTGCTTTTATCAAGAGTACCTGAATACCCAAAGCCCAATTTTTCTGCACCTGTTACAGTACTTGTTTCAAAAGTCTGCGAAAGAGACACCAGGATTTAACCAAAAAAATGTGTTATCCAAGTGCACTAAATTGTGACATCATCATACAGACTTGCGTCCCCAAAACCGTTGTTTGTAAAATGAAGAAAGCTTGAATGGAAAATGTCATTTTTTTTGGCTTTATAAATGTAATTTTTGCTGCAGTAAGGAACTTTTCATTTTTTATAATTGTTTCTCACTTTGATGGTTTCAATTTAAGAATCAGTAAATCACTGCTCATTTAAATGTTTTTTACAAACTTTGTTTTTATTGATACATATCCCCCAGGGCAGTACCTGGACCCCCATACACTTTGTATGCTCAATTACTTTCATACGAGCCTTCAAAATGGGCACTTTTTATTTTTCCAGTTCAGGTTCCATAGACTTCAATAGGGTTCGTTTTGCGGTTCCAAAGTTTTGTGATGTTCTAAAGTTCCTTTGGCCTATCTCTACTTGCTAATAAGAATTTGCGAGTGACAACTAAATATTCCGTGACATGCGCGCAACTGCGTAAGAATTCTCAAGTGACAAATAGACATTCCTGACTCGCTAACGTATCTGCGCATGTGTGCATGTGTTTTGCCTGATAAAGCAGTGTTTTTATCCATTACTACTACGCTCACTATCATACAAGATAGGCACAAGTTTATAAATGGTAAAACAATTGATTCAATTTATTATAAAGATAGTTCTAACATGCAATGATTAGTTACATAATCAATAGATATAGCATGATTTGGGAATAGCATATAGCAATAGATATGGGGCACTCCAGCAATTAGCAAGGGGAACACCGGGAAATCGACTCAAGGCACGTCTGCCGCGTCTTCAGAAAAGTTCAGATTTTCCCCAGAGAATCCCCTTCGTTAATACTATAATTTTGTCAAGTCATTCCTGCCACGCATGCGTGATAAATATTTGCTATGTAAGCAGCATGCATGGATATGCGCAGTCCATAGATCCGACACATGGATGACTCATGCGGACATGCGCAATAACTTGTTTTTAATGACTGCTCATCTCATTCCCACAAGACAGCTCATCTCATTCCCACAAGTCATATCTATGATAACAACAGGTTCTCAACCTTCAGACTTAATTTGTGTAAACTGAAGCGGCCTTGTTCCCATGAAATAATTTTGACAACAGCTGGTTCTCAACCTTCGGCTCTACTTGTCTGAACTGAAATAACCCTTGTTCATATGAAAATGGCATCCATTATTTGCTGAAGACTCAATTACTTTTAAATATTCACTCTCTCTGACACAGCCGTATCACATACCTATCACAGCATGCGCATTAGCGTGAGTGTGCATGAATACTTGGTGCCCTCTTGCCTGTTTAAACTGGCTCCATAGACCAGAAGATTGCTGTTCCTGTGCATACCCGGCCTGTTTGACTCTGCTCGTTCCTGATATCTTATTGCTGACCTGGCTTGTAACCCGGCTCTGCCTTTTGCCTACTTATCCAGTGACTTCTCTGATTACCTGATATCGACCCTGGCTTAGCCCTGACTCTTCTGTGGATCTGATTCTGTACCTCTGCTACTTGGCCGTTACCGACTTTTGCCTGCCTGACCACCCAAGACCCTGCATCTGCCTGCTCACCAGCTTGATTGCTGTCTGCTGTCCTGCACCTGCTGCTGTGTACCTGCACCTGCCAATCCACCAGTCTACCTCCTGTTCTGCACCTGTTGGCATGTACCCACATCTGTCAGTCCACAAACCTGCTTGGCACCTGCTGCAAGTACCTTCTATCCAGGATCTCCAACCAGGCACCCATGCCACTCCTTGCCCTGTTTTATTCTGTCACCACCTTCAGGAGAAACAGGACAGGAGGTGTAAGGGAAAGTCTTCCCTTCAGCTCGACCTCAACCAGGTATGTGACAACCAGATTTTGCACTTTCCAGCTCTATTAAATCAACCCCTATGTGCTACACATATCTGACCCAAGTACCTTATGCATTAAGTACTCTTAATCCTGGCCTTGACCACAGCACTCTGTGAGTTACATAGACTTGGCCCTTGCACTCTGTGCACCACACACCCCTGACCCCGGAAAATGTGTATTACTTACTTCTGATCTCTGCATTATAGTGTTATGTACTCCTGTCCTCTGCACTCTGTGTGTTATGTATTCCTAACCCCTGCATTCTGTATGTTACAAACCCTTGACCCTTGTGCCACTGTAAACACTATATTGTCTATTACATATGAATATTTTTAACAGTTGCTCAATCCTAAGCAGTCTCGGGCAAATTTAATTAAGTTATTCTTTAAGTAAGGTTCACACAGGTAAGGTAAATTTCTCTATTTTCAGTGTGCACAAAAGCAATAAAAGCATTTTATTTTTGAAATATGATTCACTAGACTCTTGCTTGTGGCACAGCAATCAAGGCATATTTAATGGGTTCAAGGGGCATGTTTTTTTTTTTTTTTTTATTCCCTTTCAAAACATTCCAATTGTTAATCCAATTTGGCCACACTCGCTGTTCAACCACATTATTAATCTCTTGTGGGTGTCCAAAGGTGCCCTAGGTCTCTTACAGTTCTAGCAACACCTCTGATACAGATGATATATTGCTGCTTATATCTCCTTCCCAAACTGTTGACACTCCTAGATGCCTTTGGTGAAGCCTTAAACCTAAGAGTTGGCATTGCTAAATTTGCTGCCATGCCTATAATAATCCCAAGCCTAGCCTGTAAATAACTGGAGGCCAACTTTGATTTTTATGGTACCTGCACAATTTGCCTTACCTTGGTGCCGTCCCCATCCCATGAACCTTGTATCTTTATGGCTATATCTTTGTATCTGCATTAAAAAATGGACATATTTGCTCAAAGAATGATCATTTTACAGTATCCCACAAAAGTGAGTACACCCCCCACATTTTTGTAAATATTTTATTATACCTTTTCATGTGAGAACACTGAAGGAATTACACTTTGCTACAATGTAAAGTAGTGAGTGTACAGCTTGTATAACAGTGTAAATTTGCTGTCCCTTCAAAAAAGCTCAACACACAACCAATAATGTCTAAACCACTGGCAACAAAAGTGATTACACCCCTCAGCTAAAATGTCCAAACTGGGCACAAAGTGTCAATATTTTAAGTGGCCACTATTTTTTTCCAGCACTGCCTTAACCCTCTTGGGCATGGAGTTCACCAGAGCTTCACAGGTTGCCACTGGAGTCCTCTTCCACTCCTCCATGATGACATCATGGAGCTGATGGATGTTAGAGACCTTGCGCTCCTCCACTTTCCATTTGAGGATGCTCAATAGGATTTAGGTCTGGAGACATGCTAGGCCAGTCCATCACCTTTACCCTCAGCTTCTTTAGCAAGGCAGTGGTCATCTTGGAGATGTATTTGGGGTTATTGTCATGTTTGAATACTGCACAATGAACTGAACGATCCCCTGATGAAGTCACGTGTTGTGACGTAACACGTAGGGCCCCACAAAACCATAAGTGAGTTGAAAACGAGCCCGGCACTCGTGGATGTCACATTTGCCTACTTGATTTTAAAAGTGAGTACTTTTTTTTACCTATAACAAATCATTTAAACGTACAACACCATGGAATCTTTATATTTATGCATTTAATATGAAGCAAGCGGGACACTAAAGAGAAAGAGAAAGGAATTCAAAAGGAACCACACATACTCTGAATGCATAGAGATTGTCTACAACAAAGAATGCTTTTTTATGCTGTTACCTTACAGCAGTAAGGTGAGCAGCTTGCACAACCTTAGGTGTATGTTGCACTGAAGATTTGCACGGTTTATTTCTAATTCACCACGTGTTAACACACAGCCTGCAGTTTGGATCCATAGTGAGCTGACACTAAAGACCGTTTAATCAATATTTTTTTTTTTCTTTATCTGTTATTGGTATCCATGTATTTCTCACTCACAGTTTCATATCACTTGGTGAAGGACATTTTGCAGTAATTTGTCAATTATTATTATTAGTTTGGATTTATTCACTTAATGCATATTTATTATCACAGTCTTAACTTTCATCAATTTACACGTTTTTACATTAAACTAGCCCTGCAGCGCAACATTATTCCTTTACCTGAATCTTACTCATTAGCTAGGGTTTTGCTATTTTTTTATGTTTGCCAGCTGCTTGGGTGACCCCTAATAATTCCTTTTGGAGATGGTGAGAGAGTTGCACATCACTTATCATTAGTCAAGACTTACTATTTACTTGGAATTCTGTGGTTAGGCTCAATCAAAGAGACTTGAAACCTTATAGCTCTGTGGTAGAAAATATTTTACATCTGTGGTCCCTGTATAACTTACCATTTATTTGACCTCTCCTACATCTTCCTTTCACAGATTTTTGGGACATACTGGTCCCCCACAGCTTTCAGCACTGAACACAATTTTCAGTGGCGGATAGAGAACGATTATATTTTTGCTAAGGTCTCCTGGATGGCAGATATTTCTAAAATTCATTGGGTGCATATTGAATTCAGAAAGATATAAATAACTTTAGATTAAAAATGTTTCCCTGCTCTTCAACTTAAACATGTTTCACTGCTTTCCACCTTTGGATCTCACTAACCTATATACCATGTTGAAGGACCTATTTCTAGACTCCACAAAAGCCAGCTGCACAATCTTTAATTCATATTATTATCTGAACCCAGGCCAACTACCAACTGCCACTTCTTATGTGATTATTTGGGATCAAGAAAATGACACCACTCTACCTCCTCAACAGTGACAGCTTATATTCATGAATATTGATGACAGCTCCTGCTCACTTACCATCTAAAAAAACTTTCATTAAACTCTTGATCAGGATGTACCTCACTAATCACAGACTTAATAATTGTAATGTTCTGGTACCTCTGGTACCCTTATTCCACTTTCCATTCCGTATATGCGTCCCACCATTCTCTTCTGGTAGGTGCGCATACACCTTTAAGACCGATGCTGTCATCACTGAGTGCCGCAGAGCGGCTATTTCAACCGCCGGCGTTCTCACTCACATGTTTGTTCAACCTGCCTTGCATCTATGCTTACAAGCGTGTCTCGCTGTGGAACCTCGCTACAGATCCCTGTATCTCGCTACCAGGATCACTTCCTCAGACCCGAACCTCGCTACTGATCCCTGTATCTCGCTACTGGATCACTTCCTCATCACCGGACCCTTCTACTACTATACTATAGTGATAAGTACCCCGCAGGGGAAACCTCCATAACTTACACTACTACTATTGCATTAAGGACTGTTACTACCTATCCATACTATCCTATCATCTGCACTGTTACATAGATTGCTAGCTCTTGAGACTACTACCATCTATCATCTGCACTGCTGCATATATTGCTAGCTCTCCTGTCTACTACCATCTATCATCTGCACTGCTGCATAGATTGCTAGCTCTCCTGTCTACTACTATCTATCCTTGCACTGGGTTAGTCTATCCTGTATTTGTCATCTGCTGTCCTCACCACCTGTTAGCATACTCGATACTAGCCTATCTGCATTCCTAAATACCATCTTGAACTCTCCTGTACAAACCTATCAAGTGCTTACCATCCTTGTCACTGTTCACACCTGTCCCTTCAGCACATCACCTTCATACTATCATATACATCCTATCACTCCAGGAACATCTCATTGAGTGTGTATATATCTGTATGTTGAAGCTGACAGGCCCACGGTGATGAGTCCTGGAGAGTTGGATCTGGTATTCAACACATCTCTACATGACTACTGAGTGGAGATTTTGCAGCTGTAAATCCAGCCTATAACAAAAACGCAGGAGCATTACAGATTGAACGAACCTTAAAAATGGATTCAGCAGAATTACCCACTCAAGTGACACAATTAACACAACAAGTAAAAGCGTTAATACTTGCTCTGACTGACGTACAAGAAAAGAATCAGACTTTAACACAGCAGGTAACCCAGCTCTCACGGCTTACTGCTGTTCAGCCTCCTGAACCTAAAATAAACCCCCCTCTAGTGTTTACAGGCGACCGGAAAAAATTTTGGGAATTCAAAAACGCATGTCAATTGCTTTTTTTGTTAAAGCCTCGTACATACCCCACTGATCAAATAAAAGTCTGTACCGTTATTTCATACTTGACGGGTGATCCACGGGCCTGGGCAGACTCTCTCCTTGAGAATAATGATCAGATTCTCAACACCTATTCTTTATTCCTAGCGGAACTCACCAGCTTATACGATGACCCCAATAGGCAGAGTACTGCTGATATGCAGTTGAGGGCCTTGAAACAAGGAAGGAGACCTGTAGAAGACTTTGTATCTGAGTTCAAAAGATGGACCCTTGATTCAGGGTGGAATAACACATCTTTGCGAATTCAATTCAGACTCGGGTTATCGGAAGCTGTTAAAGACGAGCTCGCCCGAGCGGATTTACCTGGCACCTTGGAGGCCTTGATACAACTTAGTATCAACATCGACAGACGACTGCGAGAAAGAAGGGCTGAAAAGATGGGAATGCCATTGTCTAGTCCTTCTCGGATTTCGGCCGTTGACCCTACTCCCATGGATGTAGGAACCATACGCCCACCTTTAACGACTACTGAACGAGCTAGAAGAACATCCAGAAATGTCTGCATGTATTGCGCATCCCCGAATCATTTGATAAGCACCTGTCCCCTTGTTCGCAAAAAAGAGGGTGAGTGTTCACATGTCTTGCGGGGAGGATTAACGACTTCCTTTTCTAACCCCTATCTTTTTGTTCATTTAATATTACAGTGGGACCAAACTAGGATCACCACCAAGACTATGGTCGACACTGGATCTTGTGGAAACTATATTGATACACGCTTTGTTACCTTAAATAAAATACCTATTATTTCAAAATCTAAGCCTGTTTCTGTTAGTTTCATTAATGGTATTCCACTGTCTTCTGGTCCAATCACCAACCAGACACAGGCACTCCTTGCCACTACCAACGAGTCACATGTGGAGACCATCACTTTTGATATACTATCCTCACCCCATTTTCCTATTATTTTGGGACTTCCCTGGTTACACACACACCAACCAATCATAGATTGGAAAAAACGGACTTTGGTTTTCCCTTCTCACTATTGTGAGAATACGTGTAACCTCCCATCTTATGGGAAGATTCTGTCTGTGGTGTCAGATGAAATTGCACCACTATGCTATCAGGAAGTGTTCCTTGAGAAAAATGCTCAAGTGTTGCCTCCCCATAGGGATTACGATTGCACTATCGATCTACTCCCTAACAGCAAATTGCCTTTCGGTCATGTTTATCCCCTTTCACAGGATGAACTTTCTCACCTCAAGGAATACTTGGATGAGAATTTGACAAAAGGGTTCATTAGACCCTCTACTTCTTCCACTGCTGCAGGACTTTTCTTTGTCCACAATAAGGATTCCAGTCTCAGGCCTATTATCGATTATAGGCAATTAAACACGATTACGATAAAGGATCGCTATCCTTTGCCGCTTATCCCTGAACTTATTGAACAAGTGCGTGGGGCTACTTATTTCACCAAATTAGACCTGAAAGGGGCATACAACCTAATCCGAATCCGTGACGGGAATGAGTGGAAAACAGCATTCAGAACCAGATACGGACTATTCGAATACCTTGTGATGCCATTCGGGCTATGTAATGCTCCCGCAGCTTTCCAAAGATTCATAAACGAAATCTTTAGAGACTTACTTGATGTCTGTGTTGTAGTATACCTAGACGATATACTTATCTATTCTCGATCTATGCCTGAACACATAAAACATGTAAGACTTGTGTTGTCCAGACTGCTCTCACACAGTCTATACGTGAAATTAAAAAAATGCCTATTTCATAAAGAAGAAATATTATTTCTAGGATACTTCATATCCAAAACTGGAATTAAGATGGATATGAGTAAGATATCCTGTATTCTAGACTGGCCTATACCAACAACTCGTAAGGCCCTACAGCGATTCCTAGGATTCTCGAACTTCTATAGGAAGTTCATCAAGAACTTTTCCGCCATTGTGAGACCTCTCACACAACTGACAAGTATAAAAAAACCATTCAAATGGTCAGAAGAAGCAAATCAAGCTTTCTGCTTGTTAAAATCAAGCTTCACTTCTGCTCCCATACTACGCCATCCAGACCCATCCCTCCAATATATTCTAGAGGTAGATGTGTCAAATATGGCAGTAGGAGCAGTTCTCTCCCAACGACCAACAAACACTTCATCACTCCACCCAGTTGCTTTCTTTTCAAAATCACTAAGCAGCCCAGAGGTGAATTACCCAGTGGGTGAAAAGGAGTTGCTTGCCATAAAATTGGCACTGGAGAATTGGCGACATCTGCTCGAAGGTACCCAGTTACCAATACTCATATATACAGATCATAAAAACCTTTAATACCTCCAGACTAACAAGACTCTTTCCCACCGGCAGGTATGATGGTCATTATTCTTTTTAAGATTTAATTTCTTAGTGACCTATACGCCTGCAGACAAAAAATAAAAAAGCGGATGCGCTATCACGACTAACCGAAGATAACTGCGCCGAAATCCCTTCCATTCCCATAATACCCTATGAACGCATTATTGGTGTTGTCCGATCCTTGAAGGAAGAGATTTTGCACAGTATAGGAATGGATTCACCTCCACCACAACTAAGTACTGATGCAGAAGGCTTCCTCTATTACAATGACAAACTTTACATACCCCCTACTATGCGCACCAAGATCTTGGAGTTATCGCATGATGTACCCATGGCAGGACATATGGGTATGACGAAAACCTTTAATTTGCTCACCAGGCAGTTTTGGTGGCCTGATATGAAGACGTCTGTACAAAAATTTGTTTCTTCATGTGACATCTGTGCAAGGTCCAAAATTGACACTACAAAACCATCTGGACTACTTTGTAGTCTACCAATACCCCAGGTTCCATGGGAAGTTGTGTCCTTAGATTTCATAGTAGAACTACCACCTTCCAAAGGATTTAATACCATCCTAGTGTCAGTGGACCACTTGACAAAGATGGCACATTTCATCGCTATCCGTAGACTACCTTCATCCAAACAAACAGCGGAACTACTGATGAAACATGTGTTCAAGTTGCATGGAATTCCAAAGACTCTTTTGTCCGACCGTGGTTCACAATTTATCTCTATATTTTGGCAAGCACTTTGTCAAATTTTACGCATTGAGCGAAAGCTCACTTCTCCCTACCATCCTCAGACCAACGGACAGACTGAAAGAGTCAACCAGTGCATTTAGCAATATCTACGCTGCTACACATCATACCTGCAGGATGATTGGGTGGATCTCCTTCCTCTAGCGGAATTTGCTTACAACAACGCAACCCACAGTACTACGAAGCAAAGTCCGTTCTACTTGAACTATGGGTTTCATCCCACTCTTCTTCCACCACGCATCCTGCCATCGAGTAACCCAGTAGCCTCGGATTACCTTACCCAAATAAAAGACTCTTTGGGTTTACTCAATACTACCATATCACACGCTCATAGTCAACAAAAAAGGTACTACAACCTTCGTAGAAGACCTTCTCCTCAGTATGTTATTGGGGACCTCGTTTGGCTATCAACAAAAATTTAAGATTAAAGATCCCTAGCAAAAAGCTTGGGCCTTTATTCTTGGGACCCTTCCCAATCAGGAAACTAATTGGAAAAGCTGCAGTACAGCTCACCTTACCGGCAGATCTCAAGATCCATCCCATCTTCCATGTGTCGCTATTGAAGCCACATGTTCCTAACCAAGGAATAAGGCCTACCATCCCACCTCCACCTCCTGTACAAGTTGAAGGTGGAGAAGAATATGAGATAAAGGAGATTCTGGATTCTCGTATCCACAGAAGAAGACTCCAATATCTAGTACGATGGAAGAACTATGGGCCCCAAGACGACACCTGGCTGGATACCTCTGATATACATGCCCCTAGACTGATTCGCAATTTTCACTCGAAATACCAGGAAAAACCAGTTCTAGAGGCCTTCCGGAGCCGGCCTTAAGGGGGGGTACTGTAATGTTCTGGTACCCTTATTCCACTTTCCATTCCGTGTATGCGTCCCACCATTCTCTTCTGGTAGGTGCGCATACACCTTTAAGACCGATGCTGTCATCACTGAGCGCCGCAGAGCGGCTATTTCAACCGCCGGCGTTCTCACTCACATGTTCGTTCAACCTGCCTTGCATCAATGCTTACAAGCGTGTCTCGCTGTGGAACCTAGCTACAGATCCCTGTATCTCGCTACCAGGATCACTTCCTCAGACCCGAACCTCGCTACTGATCCCTGTATCTCGCTACTGGATCACTTCCTCATCACCGGACCCTTCTACTACTATACTATAGTGATAAGTACCCCGCAGGGGAAACCTCCATAACTTACACTACTACACTACTACAATAGCATTAAGGACTGTTACTACCTATCCATACTATCTGCACTGTTACATAGATTGCTAGCTCTTGAGACTACTACCATCTATCATCTGCACTGCTGCATAGATTGCTAGCTCTCCTGTCTACTACCATCTATCATCTGCACTGCTGCATAGATTGCTAGCTCTCCTGTCTACTACTATCTATCCTTGCACTGGGTTAGTCTATCCTGTATTTGTCATCTGCTGTCCTCACCACCTGTTAGCATACTCGATACTAACCTATCTGCATTCCTAAATACCATCTTGAACTCTCCTGTACAAACCTATCAAGTGCTTACCATCCTTGTCACTGTTGACACCTGTCCCTTCAGCACATCACCTTCATACTATCATATACATCCTATCACTCCAGGAACATCTCATTGAGTGTGTATATATCTGTATGTTGAAGCTGACAGGCCCACGGTGATGAGTCCTGGAGAGTTGGATCTGGTATTCAACACATCTCTACATGACTACTGAGTGGAGATTTTGCAGCTGTAAATCCAGCCTATAACAAAAACGCAGTATATGCCCAGAGGTGGAGAGGCATTGCTTTAGGAGTTGTCTAGAGGTTGGCACCTTGAACATCCTTTTTTGGAGTTGCCCAATTGCCAAAACTCTCTGGAGTAAGGTGAAGGACCTCACCTGCCAGGTGACAGATGTCACACTGGACCCTCTAATTTGCTTACTATATATTGTGTCTCCTGAATCCCATGATCCTATGGGTATTCCAAAAATTAGATTATACCATCTTGGGGGTAGCAAATGGAACCCTAACTCACTACTGGAAATCTCCCCTTTGAACAATGTATCACTAGAATAGATTCTATTCAGATTCTACTAAACTTTTAGAGCATATCTACCACTTTATACATGACTCCTTCTAAAATATCTAGCTACATGGGAACCCTGGCAAACAGACTTCTCCTATAAGGTTATTATTACAAACAACGTAATAATTGATCTTTATTGGCATTAAGGAATAATATTAGGCTCTAGTTCATTTTGCACTGTCTGTTACCACTCTTAACTTTGTTTGCATTGTCATAGGTTCACACACATTGTTTAATATAATGTATTGTGAATGTGATACTTTTCTACTATACTGTAAAATCTTTTTGTGAATCGTTTTTTCAAATGAAATAAAATTTAGAGGTTTATTATTATAGAGACAACTGCCATACATATTGTACAGTGGCTGGGCAGTATTTGAGCAGCTTGGAAAGTCCACAATGTAATAACCATTAGAGATAATTATTTCAGAGACAATAGCCACAAATATTGTACAGTAGCTGGACAGTATGTAAGTAGCTTGGCTAGGAGGCATGAAGCAGGAGACAATAGCCACAAATATTTTTGAGTACTGAAGCACTGAAATAGGCCACAAACTTGTAGGTACAGAAAAAATTGACCCTGTTTCAAAAAATAGAAATTGTATAATTGAGGAATTGTTGCAGTAGCCTTATGTGTGGCACATTTGCAGAGTCACAGCACCAGAATAGGCCACAAACTTCAAGGTTCCATGCAAGATTTACCCCACAGAAAACATTAGGAATTGTGCAGCTGATGATCCGGCCATGGAAACATTATGTGGCATCTTTACAGTGCTGGTTCAATGAAATAGGCCAAAAACTTTAAAGGGCAATGCAAGATTTACCCTGCAGCAAAAGCGTACAATTTTGCAACTGAGGTACAGCTCCTGAAACATTTTGCAAGGCACTTCTACATTGATTTAAATTAAATACACAACTCAAATCCCATATGGATCTTAAAGTAAAAGTATTAGTAGCACAGACAGAAAGTTCAGTACAATAATTATAGAGTAGATACTCCAAGAGTTCATATAGTAAAGATCACTAGAGAAAGCCAATCCACCAGGTAAAGAAAAACACTGTGCAGCCAGAATCCTCAGAAAGCTATTGTATCCACCGTTGTGAAAGTCAGTGAGAATGGCAACTCACCGGAACAAATTGCCCACCCACTTTCATAGGTAAGGCTCACACACTGAGAAATGCTGTCATCCAAACTGGATCATCAGATCCTGTGTTCTCCCTGTGGCAGCTAATGACCCCAATGATCCTCGTGCTCATTTAATCCCTTCTCTCCAAATCGTCCATGGACCAGGATGACTCGACAGGGAAAAGAGATACAAAGGCACGCACTAGTGTGATAACGTTTTAAACTTCACATTTATTCAACCCAAACTCAAATGAAAATCCACTCACAAACAAATTAAAATGCAGTGCAGTAAATGGTATACTCTCACTACATAGGGTCCATTCGCGGACAGTGCCGGTACCTCTCACCATCTCCATGTTGGTGTCAGGCAACTCCGATCACTTCGCTCGTGTCCCCCAGTACTTCCGGACGGCGTGAGATTCACGCTCTGACGCGTTTCATCATTTCCGACTTTGTCAAAGGGCGTGAACTCACGGCGCGGCATCCTGTTACTTGTAGGAAAATATTCACACAGCTGATGCATCGGTATCACGTAGACCGCCCAGCATGCAAATTAAGCGGACGGCCGCCCCAACGATCACATTCAATCAACCAATATAGTGGGATGGAGAGACCGAGGCATAAATAATTAGGTGTCAGCAGGGAAACACGAGCCTTACGTCGTAATCTCATTGACAAGATTAACCCTTGCTGTTAAATATTGCCAATAATAGAATGCATCATCAAATCAGCCTATGTGTGAATATCCTAATAGCACCGCAAACAACTATCTATATGATAGAAGACAATCATTTATGTGATAGAAGACAATAATTATGTAAATATCTGATTATACAATAATTAGTACAACTTACATTATGAACCGTGCTTTCACACAAAAGGCATTAAAACCCACACAATAAGCCATGGTGATTAATCAATACCTCCCTCAATTCACAATTTAATAGATATACAGTATATAAATATAAATATTAAAAATTAATATCATTCGATAAAACCATAATTACTTAGATTTAAAATATCCTAAAATTCTAAATGTATAAAATTTAACAATTATAGACAAGGATCACTCGTGCAGGGACATCAAGCCCCACATATAATCTGTAATCACTTAAAAAAAGGCAAGTATTAAAAAAGATCAAACTGAAGACCACCAACTGTTAATCATGAACCCACTAGTGGTCACTGATAAAGCAGTTGAGGTCCAGTTCAATATTTAATCCTTTGGGATCTAAGGCCTGGGTGAGGTAAATCCATTTGGTCTCGCACTTGGATAACTCTCTCACCCAGTTAGCACCCCTCCATGAGGAGGTAACCCTTTCTATCCCCCAGAAATGCAGACTACGTGGGTCACGCTGATGAAACCTTCTGAAATGGTCAGAGACACTATGGTCCCTAAACCCTTTCAAAATGTTGGAGATGTGTTCACCCACCCATTTCTTCACAGTCCGTTTAGTGCGTCCTATGTAAATAAGGTTGCATGGACACATCAAGGCATAAACCACATGAGTGGTATCACACGTGATGAGGTTCTGAATTTTAAATGACTTGCCTATTGCAGGAACAGTAAACTCCTGACGTTTCCTTGGATTGGTCCTGGCAAAAAAGCAAGCACGAGATCTCCCACATGTATGAAACCCCTTCCTATCGGGGAAAAAGGTCACATTAGGGGGGTCCAACACTTCCTTGACAACTCTATCCCCAAAATTTGGAGCCTTCCGATATATGAAAGTAGGGTTAATAGGGAGAACAGGCCCAAGTGTTCGATCCTTCCTAAGCATAGGCCAATGTTTCCCAATTGTTTTTTGTCACCTCTTTGTAATCTTTGGAGAAATCGGACAAAAGACTCCACTCTTTGTCATTGGCAGTAGGTTTCGTTCTATTTTGTAAACAATCCGATCTAGGTATCTCGAACACTTTATGGATTTCATTATCAAGAATTTCTTCTCTGTATCCTTTTTGCAAAAATCTCTCTTTGATAATCTCAGATTGTGCTAGATAATCTTGGTCATGGGTGCAGTTACGCCTAACCCTCATAAATTGGCCCCTAGGTATATTTCTTAACCAAGAGGGATGGTGACCACTCATTATAGATAGATAACTATTCCGGTCGGTTGGTTTGAAATATACCTTAGTTGCAAACCCATTTGACTCTCTAAAAATAGTTACATCAAGAAACTGGATACTGGTCACATCCCAATGAAACTCCAACCTAATATTATTCAAGTTAGAGTTCAAATGGGCCATAAATAGAAGAAGCGATTCCTCTGTCCCTTCCCAAATAAACAGGATATCATCGATAAACCTTTTGTAAAATCGTAATTCCTGTTTTGACTGATTAAAAACAAATTTATCCTCCCACTCAGCCATAAAGATGTTGGCTAGGCTGGGGGCAAACTTCGCCCCCCTAGCCACACCCATCTTTTGGCTGTAAAACTGATCATGGTACCAGAAATAATTGTGGGACAAACAAAAGTCCAAAGACTTCTGTATGAATCTTTTTTGGGCAAACGGGATCTCATCTCGTTTACTGAGAGCCCAGTTGAGGGCAAGGAGGGCATCATCATGCTGGATGATGGTGTAGAGTGAGGACACGTCGGCCGTCACTTCTACATTGCTGTAGCTCTGGTATAGGTAAGGATAGGTGGCAGGAGCTGGAAGGGTGGCAGGAGTTGGTAATGGTTTCAGGCCACTATAAATGGCAGGAGCTTGATAATGTGGTGGGCCAGCAAAGGTGGCATGGGCTGGAAATAGTGGCAGGACACAAAAGGAGACAGGAGCTGGTAATGGTGGCAGGATTCTGTAAGGGGGGTAGTCCAGAACATGGTAAAGATGGCAATCCAGCAGAGGTGGCATTAGCAGGTAATGGTGGTAGAACAGAAGAGACGTCAGGATTTAGGATGGTGGTATGCAATTTGAGGTGCCAGAGGCTGGTAATGGTGGAAGGTACAATTTTTTTTAGCTCAGATGACAAAAAAATGTTAGTTGGTAGCATCAACTACATGGGTTTTGTAATTATTTCTGATCCAGGACTTTTTATAAAATTGAGCCAACCCACAGTATTGAAATAGACATGTTCATCTCGCTATAACAGACAGCACACTTGTTGCAGGGCAATGCAGAAACTTCAATGTTTACTAAACTAGCCCCTGTCCAGCTTTAGCACCTAAAAGTTCACTTTAAATGGTGTCTGCATCAGCCCTGGACCCTATGTAGTCTGAAATCATGTGATTGAGACACTGCCTGTGAATGCTACCTGTACCCAGGCCTGTCTGCTGAAAAATATCTTAAAAACATCACCAAGGCAACCACTACTGCTCCTCATTTTAAGGACGGAGGATCAAAGGCACATTGGGGATGAGAGATTATCTGCCACTATCAAGAATCACCTACAAGAGGTTATTCCATATAATCTCCTCTAAATAGGACAGTTTGTGCTCGTCACATTAGATCTGCAGTTTTCTCCTTTCATCAAGGATTCAAAAGAATGGCTGCCACCTTAGGGCCTCCTACCCTGTGGCCCTAGGGTTTTTGCATTTCTAACAGGCATTTTAGCATTAAAATTAATAATTGCCTTAAGCAGAGGGCCCTGAGTCCCCAGTATCACAACAGTGTCCTCAACAATCTTACCCTACCATACAACTCCAGTGGTTTGGAAGGGGTGAAACTGTAGTCCTATTTCCTCCCCCTTATAATCACCTACTACATCCCAACCCCTTCATTGCACTCTTCCTATGCCTACTACTGATCCTGCCTTACAGGGATGGAATCAGTAGGCAAAGTATTCTACTGTGTCTGAGACAGCAGGAAGTTATATTCTTTGTCCTGCTGTTTTGCCTCCAGTGTCTATTATATTATACCATGCCATGTGTGCTTCAGCAGGAACACTAGAGAGATCTTGTCACTAATCCCTACCTCTACAGCAAACCACCAAAGGAAAAAAAAACACCTACAATGGCTATTAAAATCAAAAATGTATATTTATTGGACATATAATCATAAAAGACTGCAGGCAAGGGTGGGAAAACCCCTCCCCACACATATTATTCAAGAGAACCCTAGTCTTCCTCTCCCCACCACCCCCACCACCCAACTCTGGTGTATGTGGGTCGTTCCACCCCATTCAATAACCTCCCAAAACCACTAAGTGAAACACACATTCCCTCCCTACTGATGGTGTAATGGTCCATGTGTGTCTATATTGTATGCAACAAGTGGAATGATATTGGATCACTTAGGAGTGCTAGTCTGTGAGGTATCCTCCTATTTATGTTCTTATGAGACCTCCCTGGAGAGTCATTGTATATGTCTCCAATAAATTAGATAAATGTTGCTGTTGACAGTTGTGACCAATTGTAATTTCAATGTAACAAAAGTGTTCACACCATGGTCATTGATTACATTGTGAACTAGCATGTGAGACTGGTGAGCTGTCATGGGCCAATATTGTTAGCTATGTTGCAGTTATGTAGGAGATGTGTCAGCTGTTTGGAAATTGGGCCAGTACTCCCGATCTGATCTCACATTGGCTTCCTCTCTCCAGGTATTAGGTATAAGCTGATATCAGCCTGATATTTGACAGCTGGTAACCTTGTGGGAGAATTAATATTGCTCGTGAGAAATCCCAGATCTACTGACCATCTACACATACTCTTGTGTCCAATTAGGATACTCAATTAGTGGAAGGGTATCTCCACTGCAATGGCTTATCACCTCAATCTAAGCATAATGTTTTGGAGATAAGGCCAGTCTCTCAAATGGCTCCTACTTCTACCCAACGGGTTAAACCCCACCTAGTCACAGCTCACCATTCCGATCACTACTTTGAACACTGATGTGATGTTGCATGTGTTGTGATTTAGGAACCAATTTTCTATTTGATAAAAACCCCAGCTCCCCAGTCCTTGTCCTTATGATAAACTCACAAACATATTCATTACTTTACTGCACATGTATGTGGTGACATGCTGCAAACAAAACACAAAATAAATATAAAAAAATCCTACAAAAACAAACTGTAGTAAAATATACCTTCCAAAAATAAAAATAAATCCTGAAACTTCCAGCCTTATTTTTTTTTTTTTTTGAACCCAGCACAAAAAAAAAATGTAAATATAGAATACAAGAAAATAAAAAAAGACCAACCGAACACCCAATCAAAAATAAATGGGGTGAGGTGGGGCGCAGCTAAACAACAACTGAAGTTGTTGCTGAAAGCACAAAAAAGGTAGTCCTAAAAAAAGACTGTTGGCTCTCTGCAATTTCAACACAGTGGAATACACAATAATATGTAGCCTGCTTCAATACAATATACAGTATTGTAGCACAATATAGCTATGTACATAGCACTGTATAGCAGCAACTATCTCTCCCAGCAAACATGCTTTCAGATCTCCCTATCTACTCAACTTTCACTGACAAATTCTTGCTGTGTAATAAAGCCCCTATTATTGCCCCAGATCTACAAAGGCCACATTTGTTTGTTCACCATTTCCCCAAATTATAAAAGGATTGGGTTCACCTCAATTCCTTGCTCAACCTGAACTTCATCCCTAATGATCACATTGCGTGTTCAATAACCTGTCAGTGTTTAGCAAATGATAGCAGCTCATAAGACCCAATTTTAGCTTAAATTCTACTCACCTCCCAGAGGCCCTTTAACTAGATTGGGAGGCGGTACAGACTTCCTGAACACATAATTACGAGAGCCCATTCCGCCTGATCCCGATCATAACTAGAGATCGGAATCATCTGTGACACACTGATCACTGTGTTGGGAGTGCGTAGTGAATATGCTTTCAGCACAGAAACCTCAATCACCATAGATGCATATGTGTGGTGTGTAGGTGTTAAAGACCACCCTCCTGGCTGCCGCACAAATAAGTTAAGTGGTTGGCAAGTGGTTAAGATCCACCAGAAATATTGTGAGTTTCCAATAGACATGGTGTATGCTGAAGCCATTGCTTTTTGGTATTACATAGGTACTAAGCTAATTAAAATGTGGAGTGACTAGGATAACAATGTCTTCATTAGGGATGAGCTTTTGAACCTAGTATTGGACAGAGATCAGCTTGTTTGGGCATTCATTCAAACACTGAACTTTTAACCCAGTCAAACATCAGGTATTGTATAGTAGAGTTTCCTTTTTTTCTTCTACGATATATGGAAGTTTTCTTTTTGGTATACATATATATATATATATAAATTTAGCAATAAAGACGTGTCATTTTATTTTACTGAGTAACTCCGCAGACCGAAAATATACACTTTTAACACACATTCAACACATGACAGGTTTCTTTAGATGCAATGCAAAGATACCTAATGTGTTCAAACTACTTTAATCATTGGTTTCACAAATGTTTAATTTTTTTGGTAACTATATAGCATCAGATTTCTCAGAAACAGGCTATATTATATTCTTATAGGATACCCCTCCGGAGTCTGTGGGTGTTATACCCTCCTATTGGGCGTATTATCTGAAGCATTCTGGTAAGGAGTTTGCACATCCAGTGGATGATCATCTTCACTCAGTGGATTCACGTTGATGTTTGAATATTATAGAGACTCTAGGACTTTTGGGACTCTCTTTTTCATTATACTTATATTTTGTGTGTTATAGCACGGATTCATCATTTATCGCTGCTTATACATATATATTTTCTGTTTAAGTGTTTGTCACACTTTAAGCTGCTGCTCATCATTCGATTAGCTTAGCGCAGTTATCTATCACATTCACATTTATATTATATTCTTCTCATATTAAAACTGAGGGGAATGTTTTAGTGGACAAACTATACCACCTTATTAGTATTATCATGTATGACATTTAGAGCTTTATTAAATTTAGAGCATTTAAATGTTCAAAAAAAAAAACGAATGCAGAATACTTTGATCAATGCAATTTGCTTAATTAAAAAAAAAAAAAGAAGGAAATTAATACATATTAGAAAAAGAAGTTGCAAAATATTCTGATCCATGTCTGCATTTGTTTTAAATCCAGCTTTTTTAGCTTTTTTTTTTTTTTTTTACATGGGGCTTACTAATCATTAGATGTGGTGGCTGCATTCGTTTTATTTTTTAGGCTTTTCCCCTGGTAATCTGGCCTATAGGACACCCCCTTATTAAAGTGTCTACACTTTGGATAAAGGATCACAGAGACACCTTTGGACAGCAGCATTGTCAGTCTGGGGGAAGTAGACGAGATGTGAGATGGAATAGCAGATTTAGAAATGCTTGAAATGCTAAACAAATTAAAACAATTTTTTTTTGATAAAGGATTTATATGAATAAATAAATGTTATTGTAAGCACCCCTGTCAGTGGTAAATGATTTGCCTCATCTCTTTTAACTACGTCTTTAAGCTACACCTTCAGGATAGCTTGCATTGTTGAAAAGTACTGGCTGACTTACTGGTCAGATCACCAGGTAAAAATAAAAGAAAGAAAGCCTAAAAAAGAAAGCAATGCAGCCGCCACATCTAAAAATTGATAAGCTGTGGGTGTAATTCTGCTTGAAAGTACAGGTACGCAAATCTCCACTGATATTTGTAAATTTAAATATAGTATATGGGATTTTTAAGGTACCAAAGCATTGTTTCAATGTATACTGTACAGCCTTGGTCAAAAGTTTTGAGAATGACAAATAACAATTTTCACAAAGTCTGCTGCTTCAGTGTTTTTAGATATTTTTGTCAGATGTTACTATGGTATACTGAAGTATAATTACATGCATTTCATAAGTGTCAAAAGCTTTTATTGACAATTACATTAAGTTTATGCAATGAGTCAATATTTGCAGGGTTGACATTTCTTTTTCAAGACCCCTGCAATTCGCCCCTGCATGCTCTCAATCAACTTCTGGGCCACATCCTGACTGATTGCAGCACATTTTTGCATAATTAATGCTTGGAGTTTGTCAGAATTTATAGGGGTTTTTTTATTCACCCGCCTCTTGAGAATGGACCACAAGTTCTCAAATGGATTAAGGCCTGGGGAGTTTCCTGGCCATGTACCCAAAATGTTATTGTCTTATTCCCCAAGCCACTTAGTTATCATTTTTGACTAATGGCAAGGTGCTCCATCATGCTGGAAAAGGCTTTGTTTGTCACCAAACTGTTCTTGGATGGTAGGGAGAAGTTGCTCTCAGAAGATGTTTTTGAACCATCCTTTATTCCTGGCTGTGTTCTTAGGCAAAATTGTGAGTGAGCCCACTCCCTTGGCAAGGAAGCAACTCCACACACGAATGGTCCCAGGATGCTTTACTGTTGGCATGACAAAGGACTGATGGTAGCTGTGGCAGGAGTCACTTTGGGTGGGGGGCTCGTGGAACCCAGATTACTTTAGAGAGGTCAGGAAACTCCTTGTCCAGCTTCCCCGGCCCCTCTTACAGTGCCTTGTAAAACTGCTCCAGCTCCTTCAAGTTGGATGGGCTGTGCTTGTGAACAGCAATCTTTAAGTCTGACCACATATTTTCTATTGGATTGAGGTCTGGGCTTTGACTAGGCCATTCCAACACATTTACATGTTTCCCCTTAAACCACTCAAGTGTTGCTTTAGCAGTGTGTTTGGGGTCATTGTCCTGCTGGAAGGTGAACCTCCGTTCTAGCCTCAAATTACGCACAGAGTGGTACAGGTTTTGCTCATGAATATCCCCGTATTTAGCACCATCCATCTTTCCCTCAACTCTGACCAGTTTCCCAGTCCCGGCTGCTGAAAAATGGTGTTCTTTGGGTGATGTGATGTGTTGGGTTTGCGCCAGACATAGCGTTTTCTTTCATGGCTGAAAAGTTCAATTTTAGTCTCATCAGACCAGAGCACCTTCCTCCATACATTTTGGGAGTCTCCCACATGCCTTTTTGCAAACTCAAAACGTGCCATTTTGTTTTTTGCTGAAAGTATTGGTTTTCTTCTGGCCACTCTGCCATAAAGCCCAACTCTATGGAGTGTATGGCTTATTGTCGTCCTATGTACAGATATTCCAGTCTCTTCTGTGAAACTCTGCAGCTCCTCCAGGGTTACCTTAGGTCTCTGTACTGCATCTCTGATTAATGCCCTGCTTGCCCGGTCCATGAGTTTTGGTGGGCAGCCGTCTCTTGGCAGGTTTGCTGTTGTGTCATGTTCTTTCCATTAGGTTATGATAGATTTGATGGTGCACCTGGGGTTCATCAAAGATTTGGATATTTTTTTATAACACAACACTGGCTTGTACTTCTCAACAACACTGTCCCTTACTTGTTTGGAGAGTTCCTTGGTCTTCATGGCAGTGTTTGATTAGTGGTGCCTCTTGCTTAGGTGTTGCAGCCTCTGGGGCCTTTCAAAAAAGGAGTATATATGTAATGATAGATCATGTGACACTTAGAGTGCATACAGGTGGACATAATTTCCCTAATTTTGTGACGTCTGAAGGTAATTGGTTGCACCAGAGCTTTTTATGGGCTTCATAAAAAAGGGGGTGATTACATATGCACATGACAATTTTCTGTTTTCTAATTCTGCACTAATCAGACTCGCTGTACAACCACACCGCATTTCGTGTTACCCCATGTTTCCGGATTACTTTACCCCAGTCCTCAGCAGTCCAAACCCTGTGCCTTTTGCAGAATATAAGTCTGCCCCTGATGTTTTTCCTGGAGAGAAGTGGCTTCTTTGCTGCCCTTCTTGACACCAGGCCATCCTCAAAAATCTTCACCTCACTATGCTGGCAGATGCACTTACACCTGCATGATGCTATTCCTGAGCAAGCTCTGCACTGGTGGTGCCCCGATACCACAGCTGAATCAACTGTAGGAGATTGGTCCTGGCACTTGCTGGACTTTCTTGAGAGCCCTGAAGCCTTCTTCACAAATGTAGTGGAAGTGTTTTTATGGGATTAAGTTCATTGTCATGGTAAAGAGGGACTTTGTAAAAAAATGAAATTCATCTGATCGCTCTTCATAACATTCTGGGATATATGCAAATTGAGATCATAAAAACTGAGGCAGCAGACTTTGTGAAAATTATTATTTGTGTCCTACAACCCCTACAACCACTGGGCCAGTGGGACCCTTTTCCTCATGGGGACACAGTGCTCCGGGGGGAGCCCCCCTACCCCAGAGCACCCCTCAATGTTGAGGGCATGTGACCTGGTGAACTTCAGGACAAGGGACGCTCACTCATCTACCCCCCTTTCCTGGTCTGCCAGGCTACATGCTTGGGGGGGGGGACCAACTTCATTTTTTTTTACATTTTGGCATGAGGTTTCCCTTAAAATCCAAACCAGACCTGAAGGGCTTGGTATTGATTGGGAGGGACCCCCACACTGTTTATTGCCGGCAAATTATTATTTTTTTAGTTCAGCTGTCAGCTATCTTACCTTGTTAAAGGATAAGTTCATCTTTGAAAACTTGTTACATATTCCAGCCAATTTTACAGTGGAACATATAACATGTTCCCAGTGCTGCAGTTGCTGCCTGCTGACCCCCTCCCTGTGGCATAAGTAAGAGGAGAAGTTCCCTGTACAAGCTGTCACTGTTTTCCCACAGGGCTGCATTATTCATACACACAGTTTTTCTGCCAAAACGCAACTAAACTCTCCTGCCACAAAATGCTGCTAAAAACCTATGTGTGCATGAACACATAGAATAACACGCAAGGAACTTTAGAGGCAATTAAGAAGAAAGGCCTGACACCCCCAAAAGTAGCATCAAAAATGTCCAGTGTGCTTAAGGCCTAACAAGGGGGTACTTACCAGGATAATATGTTTCTACTCATGCAGAAACATGACATATCACCAGATCCCTATAGTCATATTAACCGGAAGAAAATATAGATAAATAGTAACAACGCTTCTAGTGACATTAGGATATCCAAATATAGAGCCTCCTTGAAGATGTCCTTCAAATATAAGAATTTTAATTTTTATCAGATTCTGCAACAACGTAAGTATTTATTATCAAAATACACACAAACTGTAGTAACTCTTCTTCCCGAATATAGTGCACAGACATCCATTGTTCACTCACTTCCTCACTCTGTCCTTTATTACACAGGTGACCATATGTGGCCCTGGTTTTCCTAATATCTAATAGACCCTCCATAAACAGAACCTGTCACCTGCTAATGCTATCACACATTTTATACTCTGAAATGTCTGTTTTTATGTAATTTATGAATAAATACACTTAAGCCACATGTACTGTACATGGGTGTATTTGGCCGTGCAGCATAAAGAAACTATTTCTGGTACCTAGGATGTCCTAGAGGAGCATACAGCCACCCATAAACCTTAATGGGTGATGACAGCTGTATTTTGTGTAGTTATTTGTGTAAACTAGCACATGCACAGAGATATGCATTCTGTGCATTATATTTATGTGTTTACACTACTTTATTGTCCGGCTCTCTTTACACATTCATGTCTATAGGCGGCTGTATGCAGCTCTATGAAATTCCACAATGAACTGTATCTACCTGTGTCTATAGGCAGAACATACAGAGCTTCAGCTTTGAGTGATATTTTACCTTCATGAATGACCGAACAGCTCTGATAGTTCACTCATAATTGGAAGAGATCACTTAGTGCTTTGGCTTTATGTGTCTCTCAGTGGCTGCTTTTACAACGCTGTGTAAGCTATCACTCTTATGAATGAATGATCAGTGATGTTGGGTCAGTGCTGTGTATGACACAGCCCTGCAACACTGATGATTTATTCATGAAATCTAAAGGGGAAGTACAGCCAAAGCTCATTTGGCTGTACTTCTCCTGTGGATCCTAAGAGTACAGTTTGTTCTGCACTCCTGTGACCCATTTTCAGCAGACAGGGGGCTGAATAAAAATAGGGTTATTACCAGCGCTATGGAGTTTTCAGTACCTTAATTAGGTTAAATATTGTGATGTAAGCTGCCTCCAACCTACCACTGAGGTAGTAAAATGAAAAAAGGTGCACAATGTTGGGAATGGCGCTATCACTTAAAATATTCAATAATAAAAGTGTGTTATAGTAAAATAAACTGCATAAAAACATCCGTATTCGGTAAGGTGCATATGGTGCATACAGTGCATGTGCCCATTTAAATACAAAGTGCTACGTGCTGGTTAAAAATTCAATAAATAATGCATGGGCTGTGTTTAGTGTACCATCACATATGCATATAAAGTGCTGAGTGCTATTATAGCAGTAAACCACGTGGGTGATAAAGTGCTTTTTAGATAATGGATGTGGCGCCTGTGGATCCCCACAGATAGCGCCGCTGCTTACCGCACACGTAAGGCAGATGACTCAGCTGTTCCTCGGTCACTAGAACACAAAAGAGGCCTCCATTGCGTAGTATATGGTAGTTGGGTTAAGAGCAAGTAGCATCCACTCACATTTAGGGAGTTCACTATCAGCATAGGTGTTCGCTGCGATGCTTCCACGTTCCAACGGCTCAAACCACCGTTACCGGAAGTGACGTATTGACGTAACAAACCACGCCCTACGCCTTTCGTCATACGACGTCATCTGGAGCGTGAGCGTCAACACGTAGCACTTTGTATTTAAAGGGGCACATGCACTGTATGCACCATATGCACCTTACCGAATACGGATGTTTTTATGCAGTTTATTTTACAGGGGGCTGAAGCCCACTGTCAGCTGAGGTCACAGAGCCAGTCTAGACTAGGGAAAGCGTGTGACCATATCCACCAAGATCCCTGGACTAGCTCAGCCGATCCCACCTTGTCCATAGCCCAGTGCTCCAGTGAGCATGGGGGGGGGGCAGAGTAGACAGCGGTCACTGACAGTAACCAGCCTCTCTGTTCATGGAGCACTTCTCAGCCTTAGAGCCGGTGGGGGATAGATGCAGCATCAGACCGATGCTGCATCCACCTAGGTAAGTATGATTCTAAAAAGAGATCCTCAACTTCTCCTTTAAAGATCACACAGCACCACAGCACTGTGTCATTTATCAGCTAGACTATGCATATTTAAAAGCGACCCCTGACAGATATACAGCACTGTATACTGTGTAATTTGTTTTTTCTTTTTTGTGAATGGCAACACTGGTCTCCTGCTGACCAGAGACCAGAGCTGTCACACAAATCTGTCTTTTTTTTACCAACATTATTGAATGATGGGGGAGAGAAAGCGAAGTAAAGAGTTGTATGGCATACCCATGGTACCCTGAAGGGATAACTAACATTTGAAAAGTGTAATTAGACTTTCTCTTTAAGTAAGTTTCTAGGGGAAAAAATGTAGATTTTAACATGTGCAAAAAATGTAAACAATTCTCCAGTAGAGAAGTGGTTACATTTTACTGTCCATAATATAAATGAAAAACTGACCAGGAAGAAGGAAACCACTTCACCCCTCCAGTCTGGAAAAGTGGGATACACGTGTGCCATCCGCCTGAACTATAACAGACCACATGCCTTTAACATAAGAGGGGGGACACTTGCCAGGGAGGACCCCCCTGGCTAAGCACCTTGTTAATGAGGATAAGGGCCTCTTGCACACAGACCTAGCAAGGTAGATGTGGGGGGCTACAGGTGGGGGCTTATCAGAATCTGGAAGCCCCTTTTTCAATAGGGGACCCACAGACACTGGCCCCCCTTATATGAATGAGCAACCAAAAAAGGGAAAAGTAAACAAACACGATAATATTATTGTTGATAAGTCCTTTATTTAAAAATAAAAAAGTCCCACAATATCCCACAAAAGGAAAAAACTACCAACCGCCGACATGATCCACTCCTTTTAGTCACTTGCTGCTAAAGGAAAATAAAGAGGTGGGGTCTTCCAGGTGATGTCATTGATCAATAATAGCCATGACCATATTGGTCAGTGATGTCCAATGTAACTATAAATGACCTATATGAAAAACCTCTTTCACTCACTCACTTTTACCAAACAATTTGAAACCTGAACCTTTCATTGCAGTAGATCATAAAACTTGCTGTATTAAGGTCTATATATCTGACTGTATATTTTTGTTGCTGAATGATATCACTAATATAATCCAGTTAATGGAGAAGTATAGCCGAAGCTTATTTGGCTGTATTTCTCCTATGGATCACATGAGTACAGCTTGTTCTGCGCTACCATGACCCGTTTTCAGGTGACAGCGGGCTAAAGTGTCACAGAGCAGGTCCAGGCTTGGGAAAGATTCCGACTGTTAAGATGTCTGGACCGGCAGCTGGCTCAGCCTTTCAGTAAGCTGCTGAGAGCTTGAGCCAGCTGCTCCCACCATCCTCCCCTGGAGGGGCAGAGCAGAGAGCCGATGAATGACAGTCATCAGCTCCCTGCAGCCTAAAATCCTAGAACTGAGCAATCAGTGGTACTCGATCGCCGGGTTCTCAATGTAGAGCTGGTGGGGGACAGATGCAGCATCAAACCGAATGCTACATCCACCTAGGTAAGTATTATTTTGTTTTGTTTTTTAGGAATCCCATACTTATTTTTTTCAAAATTAATTTCAGCTAACGATTGGATGTTTTAAAGCTGTACCCTTGGCGGACACACATATTACAGCTTTATATTTATTCATGCATTAAAAAATACATTTTTAAATAAGACCAGTGTAGGTACCTTAATTTGACTTGCTATCAGCCACTTACAGCTCTTGAGTGTGAGAGGTAGTTTATGTGTTGATAAGGAAGATTCAGATAGGAGAAGAAAGCAAAGTGACAAAGAGATCACCCCTATGCTTCTCCTTTCACTGTCTAGGTACAAGTTCATATGGCTCCAAGACAGCCTGGGCTCAGAGGAAGTACATCTAATGATGGGTGAGGACACGTATAGATGAAAAACAAATAATGTGGAGACAGCTCTTAAAGTGAATATTGCAGCAAAAGCTGTTTTTAAATTTTATTTTCATTTTTCTCTTGCTTTGGTTGGCTGAAGTTCAGCTGTAAGCAAACTACTAATGATTTCCAGTAAACGCACACACACTTCACAAGCTAGAGAGTTTACCAAGTATACCTTAAACTATATTTTGTTTAAAAGCCTGGTAAACAAGCACACAGTTTATATAACTGTTTGTAGATAAACTCAAATGGTTTTGATCATCTTTAAAGCGGAGTTCCGAACACAAAATCAACATAATCGATTTTGGGCCATCCGCTTGCTATTGGTCACCTGAAAAAGAAATGGATAGTTACGATTTTTTTTTTTACTTACCTTGTTATTGAAAAATATACTCACCTTTCCTCCACTTCCTCCCTGTGCGGCCGCGCTTCCTCTTTGCATTGATTCCTGGTAGCTGAACATAATCGCTCCCAGGAATCAATGCGCCTGCACCGGCCCCGCTCGTCACTTCCGGTGCGGGCGCGTCATTCCCTGCTAAACAGCTTTGGGCATGCCCAGAAGCTGTGGAGGGATGACGCGCCCGCACCGGAAGTGACGATCGGGGCCAGTGCAGGCACATTCTGGGAGAAAAGGACATGGAAGAGGACGCAGAAGAGGACGCAGAAGAGGACGCGCTGGCTTCAGCTGCCCACATCCGAGATGCAGCGCTGGAGAAGAAATTTTCAAGGTAAGTATTTCTTCTAAAAGGTGAGTGCAACCCGGGACAGTACAGAGGCTATCCGTTGTGGAATGTACTAACCCTGACTGTCCCGGGGGTATTTATTTATTTATTTTTTTTAATTTCGTGGCCAGAACTCCGCTTTAATCTGTTTTTTTAATCTGATTGGTGGAAGAGAAACATTTTTTTGTACTATACCTCTTATATTGAAAGACAGTAATAAGGCACCTAAAGGTACAATTCATCATCACCAGATCACAGACAGATGTCAGTAAGGTGGATTGATGCAGTATAGCAATGTGTACATAAAAACAATTATTTCAAGCTATGATCCACGCTAAAACTGAAGCTATCCTGCTGGATAAACTCATACCTTACGAAAAGCTTTGGAAACCATGGATTGACAACTGTCTTCTGATAGGCTTTGATGAATCCCTTGTACTAGCTTGACCTGTGGTCACCGATTCCCTATTGGTATTGTTGCTCTGAACCACATCAGTGGCCCGGGACTCCCTCCGGGCACCTTTCCTTCCCCGCATAACCCCCCCCCCACTGTTTTGCCCTTCCTTCCCCCCCCCTATCCTTCTTGCCCCTCTTACTCCCTTCTTTCCCCCCCCTTTTTGCCTCGAGTTGGCCGCTACCTAATTTGTTTCCCTGTTGTGGCTGGACCACCAACTTTTGCTGCACTACGGCCTCCTTTTTTGCCCTACCCCCAGCCGCCCTTATGCACTGTGTTTATCCTTTGTACTTGTATACCGGGGCGCCCAGCTTGCCCCTTTCCTATTCCTAAACCTGACTGTTATGCTACTACTTGCTGTTCATGATTAGGGTTGAGCGGACACCTAGATGTCCGTGTTCGACGGGTTCGGCCGAACTTTAAAAAAAAGTCCGGGTCCGTGTCCCGGACTTTTACCGAACTTTTCCCGGACACCGAACCCCATTGAAGTCAATGGGGACCCGAACTTTAAGGCACTAAAATGGCTCTAAAACACCAAAGGAAAGGGCTAGAGTGCTGCAAATGGCAGCAAAACGTAATTAAGAGCATGGCAAGTGCTCTGCAAACAAATGTGGATAGGGAAATAACTTAAAACAACAAAAAAAAACAGAAAAATAAAACAATGTTCTTCTTCATCTCTGAAGGACGAGGCCCATATGGAGTAGGAGGGAGGTTGAGGTGGTGGTGGATGTGGCGGTGACATAGGCGTGCGCACAGGGTGTGCTGGGTGTGCCTGGGCACACCCTAATCACCTAGGGCACATAGCATTGCCAGTGAGGAGATGGGAAAGATCTCCCTGGGACCTGCTCTGCTCTATTTCTCCTTGCCTACAGGTACATGGCCCCGATACATTACTCTCCCTGCTGGCAAACACATGCATGTGTATTTCAACTTTGGGGTGCACACCTTAATGCAATAGGCTGCGCACACCTATGGGCGGTGTAGGTGGAAGCGGCGGTGGAGGAGGACCAGGGCCGGATTAACAGCATCATGGGCTTGGTGCTGAGGATTTTGAAGGGCCTTAGGGCCGTGCCTTGCCATGCACCCAGAGGAGGAAGGGTGCAGCCATGCATGCCTAATTCAACATGGGATGCTGTCTCTGAAGCCCATAAACACATCCATGCATCGCCAACTGTCCCTCCTTGTCCGGCCTTCACGCTGTGTGGGGAGGTTCTGAGGGTGCTGCCTGGGGAAGCGAGCATAGAAGCCAGACTTCTGTGTTTACAAGTGACAGAAGAGCGGTAACAGTGAATATGGCCAACCCGGGGCCTATATAAAAGGTAGGGGCCTGGAGCTGCAGCTCCAATAGACCCTACATTAATCTGGCCCTGAGGAGGAGGACGAGGTAGCCAACACTGCTTCTTTTCACAAATTTTAAATGAGGGTACACCCCAAAAGAGTGAGAAAGAGCAAAAATGGAACAATGGGTGGGTAAGGTCGGTATCCATTGCTATTCTGCATAAGGTACGGAAAAGTCCCGTGGGATCCATGCCTGGTTCATTTTAATGAACGTGAGCTTGTCCACATTGTCTCTGGACAGGCGGCTGCGCTTGTCTGTTATAACGCCCCCAGCCGTGCTAAATACCCGTTCAGATAATACACTGGCTGCAGGGCACGCCAGCACCTCCAAGGCGTAAAGGGCAAGCTCAGGCCATGTGCCCAATTTGGAGACCCAGAAGTTGAAGGGGGCAGACCCGTCATTCACTACATGTAGGCGTGTGCACACATACTGCTCCACCATGTTGGTAAAATGCTGCCTCCTGCTAAGACGTTCCATCTGAGCTGCTGGTGCTGCTGTTTGTTGTGGCGTGCTGACAAAGCTTTTCCACATTTCGGCCATGCTAACCCTGCCTTCTGAGGTGCTGGCGGTGCCCTGGTTGCGTTGGCGACCTCCTCCTCCTCCTCCTCTGCCTTGTGCTTCCACTGTGGCCCCGCTGTCAGATGGGAATGCCAGCAGCATGGCGTCTACCAGCGTGCGCTTGTACTCGCGCATCTTGCGATCGCGCTCCAGTGAGTGAATTAAGGACGGTACGTTGTCCTTGTAACGGGGATCCAGCAGCGTGGCCACCCAGTAATCAGCACAAGTTAGAATGTGGGCAACTCGGCGGTCGTTGTGGAGACACTGCAGCATGTAATCGCTCATGTGTGCCAGGCTGCCCAGAGGCAACGAAAGGCTGTCCTCTGTGGGAGGTGTATGGTCCGTGTCCTCTGTATCCCCCCAGCCACGCACCAGTGATGGCCATGAGCTGGCCTGGGTGCCACCCTGCTGTGAACATGGTTCCATCTCCTCCTCCAGCTCCTCCTCCTCCTCATCCTCCTCATCCTCCAGAACTGTGCCCCTGCTGGACAATTGCGTCCCTGGCGTTTGCGTGTGCAGGAACCCACCCTCGGAGCCCCTTGCGAATGACTGCCCTGAAAGCCTTGGAAATGTTACCTCTTCATCCTCCTCCTCCTCCTCATCCTGTGCCACATCCTCTTCCATCATCGCCCGAATTGTTTTTTCAAGGAGGCATAGAAGTGGGATAGTTAAGCTGAGAACGGCGTCATTGCCACTGGCCATGTTGGTGGAGTACTCAAAACAGCGCAACAAGGCACACAGGTCTCGCATGGAGGCCCAGTTATTGGTGGTGAAGTGGTGCTGTTCCGCAGAGCGACTCACGCGTGCGTGCTGCAGCTGAAACTCCACTATGGCCTGCTGCTGCTCGCACAGTCTTTCCAGCATGTGCAAGGTGGAGTTCCACCTTGTGGGCACGTCACATATGAGGCGGTGAGCGGGAAGGCCGAAGTTACGCTGCAGCGCTGCCAGGCGAGCAGCAGCAGGGTGAGAACGCCGAAAGTGCGCACAAACGGCCCGCACTTTCTGCAGCAGCTCTGACATATCGGGGTAGTTTTTAAGGAACCTCTGCACCACCAAATTCAGCACATGCGCCAGGCAAGGGATGTGCGTCAAACCGGCTAGGCCCAGAGCTGCTATGAGATTTCGCCCGTTATCGCACACCACCAGGCCGGGCTTGAGGCTCGCTGGCAGCAACCACTCATTTGTCTGCTGTTCCATGCTCCTCCACAACTCCTGCGCGGTGTGTGGTTTGTCCCCCAAACAGGCAAGTTGTAAAACTGCCTGCTGTCGTTTACCCCTGGCCGTGCTGAAGTTGGTGGTGAAGGTGTTACGCTGTCCGGATGAGGAGGCGGTAGAGGATGAGGAAGCGGAGTAGGAGGAGTTAGGAACAGGAGGCAAACTGAAGCGCCCTGCAATCCTCGGTGGTGGAAGGACATGCGCCAAATTGCTATCCGCCTCAGGCCCATCCGCCACTGCATTTACCCAGTGTGCCGTTAGGGAGATATAACGCCCCTGACCGTGCTTACTGGTCCACGTATCCGTAGTTAGGTGGACCTTGGCACAGATGGCGTTGCGCAGTGCACACCTGATTTTTTCCCCCACTTGGTTGTGCAGGGAAGGGATGGCTTGCCTGGAAAAGTAGTGGCGGCTGGGCACGACGTACTGTGGGACAGCCACCGACATAAGGTTTTTAAAACTGTGCGTCTCCACCAGACGGAATGACAGCATTTCAAAGGCCAATAATTTTGAAATGCTGGCATTCAGGGCCAGGGATCGCGGGTGGGTAGGGGGGTACTTCCTCTTCCTCTCAAGTGTTTGGGAGATGGAAAGCTGAACGCTTCCACGGGACATTGTGGAGATGGTTGTTGGTGACCCAGGTGGTGGTGTTGCTGACAGATCGTCTGTTTGCGGGGTGGCAGGTGCCGGTATCACTACAGATGTGGCTGGAGCGGCCGAGACTGCAGCAGAAGAGGAAGCAGGATGAGCCAGAGACGTTTCTTGGTTTTGAAGGTGTGTACTCCACTGCAGCTCGTGCTTTGCACTTAGATGCCTGATCATGCAGGTTGTGCTCAGGTTGAGAAGGTTCATGCCTCGCTTCAAGCTCTGATTGCACAGGGTGCAAACCACTCGTGTCCTGTCATCAGCACATTTTCTAAAGAACTTCCACGCTAGAGAACTCCTTTGAGCTGACTTTGGTGCGCTCGTTCCCTTGCTGCGTTGGGCAGTAGCGGGCGTAGTGTCTAGGGCACGGCCGCTCCGCTTCTGCACCCTGCTCCCTCTTCTGCTGTGCTGGTGGCTCTGTGCGACCACCGCCTCTTCCTCCAAACTACTCAGTTCACCTGCATGACGTTCATTCCATGTGGGGTCGAGGACCTCATCGTCCTCCACATCATCTTCCACCCAGTCTTCACCCCTGCCCTCCTTGTCGGTCTCCACAATGCTGAACGCCGCAGCAGTTGGCACCTGCGTTTCGTCATCATCGGAGACGTGCTGCGATGATCCTTGCATGTACTCATCTTGAGGAATAAGTGGTTGGGCATCGCTGCACTCAATCTCTTCCACTTCTGGGGCAGGGCTAGGTGGATGGCCCTGGGAAACCCTGCTGACAGAGTCCTCAAAAAGAATAAGAGACTGCTGTATGGCTTGGGGCTCAGACTGCTGGCCTGATTTGCAAGGGGGTGAGGTGAAAGACGGTTGGACATTGGCTGCAGGTGCCAACTCTGACCTTTCTGCAGTAGACTGGGTGGGAGACAATGTGAAGGAACTGGAGGCACTGTCAGCAGCAAACCAATCTACTATCGCCTCAACTTGTTCTGGCCTCATCACTTCTAGGGGCGTTTGATGCCCTACCAAATACTGATGCAGGTTCTGTCGCCTACTCACACTTGAGGAAGGTGTTTCACTTGTGCGTGTAGCTGGCACAGATCGACCATGTCCTCTCCTTGCAACAGGAGCTCTACCAGCAGCACCACGACCCAGGCCACGGCCCTTATTTGACGGTCTCCTCATATTTCTGTAATTTAAGATCTTGCCCTAGAAAGGTTTTTATTGAATAGCGGAATAGAAAATATGATCCAAAAAAAGTGTATGTATATCACACGTACACAACCACACTAGGCCCCAATTACTATTGTTTGTACCCCTAAAAGGCTAGATGAGGAGTAGGGGGAGTATGGAACAGGCAGCACCCTCAAACCTTCAGAAGTATGAGATGAACCCCAACAACTTGGAAAGGTGGATCTCTCTCACACGTACCGACACAGACTATCCCGCAATTCAATTGATCCTCAAAGGTTTTTATTGAATAGCGGAATAGGAAATATGATCAAAAAAAGTGTATGTATCTCGCACGTACACAACCACACTAGGCCCCAATTACTATTGTTTGTACCCCTAAAAGGCTAGATGAGGAGTAGGGGGGGTATGGAACAGGCAGCACCCTCAAACCTTCAGAAGTATGAGATGAACCCCAACAACTTGGAAAGGTGGATCTCTCTCACACGTACCGACACAGACTATCCCGCAATTCAATTGATCCCCAAAGGTTTTTATTGAATAGCGGAATAGGAAATATGATCAAAAAAAGTGTATGTATCTCACACGTACAGAAACACACTAGGCCCCAATTACTATTGTTTGTACACCTAAAAGGATGGATGAGGAGGAGGAGGAGTATGGAACAGGCAGCACCCTCAAAGCTTCAGAAGTATGAGATGAACCCCAAAAACTTGGAAAGGTGGATCTCACACGTACCGACACAGACTATTCCGCAATTTAATTGATCCCCAAAGGTTTTTATTGAATAGCGGAATAGGAAATATGATCAAAAAATGTGTATGTATCTCACACGTACAGAAGCACACTAGGCCCCAATTACTATTGTTTGTACACCTAAAAGGATGGATGAGGAGGAGGAGGAGTATGGAACAGGCAGCACCCTCAAAGCTTCAGAAGTATGAGATGAACCCCAAAAACTTGGAAAGGTGGATCTCACACGTACCGACACAGACTATCCCGCAATTTAATTGATCCCCAAAGGTTTTTATTGAATAGCGGAATAGGAAATATGATCAAAAAAAGGGTATGTATCTCACACGTACAGAAGCACACTAGGCCCCAATTACTATTGTTTGTACACCTAAAAGGATGGATGAGGAGGAGGAGGAGTATGGAACAGGCAGCACCCTCAAACCTTCAGAAGTATGAGATGAACCCCAACAACTTGGAAAGGTGGATCTCTCTCACACGTACCGACACAGACTATCCCGCAATTCAATTGATCCTCAAAGGTTTTTATTGAATAGCGGAATAGGAAATATGATCAAAAAAAGTGTATGTATCTCGCACGTACACAACCACACTAGGCCCCAATTACTATTGTTTGTACCCCTAAAAGGCTAGATGAGGAGTAGGGGGGGTATGGAACAGGCAGCACCCTCAAACCTTCAGAAGTATGAGATGAACCCCAACAACTTGGAAAGGTGGATCTCTCTCACACGTACCGACACAGACTATCCCGCAATTCAATTGATCCTCAAAGGTTTTTATTGAATAGCGGAATAGGAAATATGATCAAAAAAAGTGTATGTATCTCGCACGTACACAACCACACTAGGCCCCAATTACTATTGTTTGTACCCCTAAAAGGCTAGATGAGGAGTAGGGGGGGTATGGAACAGGCAGCACCCTCAAACCTTCAGAAGTATGAGATGAACCCCAACAACTTGGAAAGGTGGATCTCTCTCACACGTACCGACACAGACTATCCCGCAATTCAATTGATCCTCAAAGGTTTTTATTGAATAGCGGAATAGGAAATATGATCAAAAAAAGTGTATGTATCTCGCACGTACACAACCACACTAGGCCCCAATTACTATTGTTTGTACCCCTAAAAGGCTAGATGAGGAGTAGGGGGAGTATGGAACAGGCAGCACCCTCAAACCTTCAGAAGTATGAGATGAACCCCAACAACTTGGAAAGGTGGATCTCTCTCACACGTACCAACACAGACTATCCCCCAATTTAACTGATCCCCAGAGGTTTTTGATTAAATAGCGGAATAGAAAATATGATCCCAAAAAAGTGTATGTATATCACACGTACACAACCACACTAGGCCCCAATTACTATTGTTTGTACCCCTAAAAGGCTAGGAGTAGGGGGGAGTATGGAACCCCCTAAAAGGCTAGGAGTAGGGGGGAGTATGGAACAGGCAGCACCCTCAAACCTTCAGAAGTATGAGATGAACCCCAACAACTTGGAAAGGTGGATCTCTCTCACACGTACCAACACAGACTATCCCCCAATTTAACTGATCCCCAGAGGTTTTTGATTAAATAGCGGAATAGAAAATATGATCCCAAAAAAGTGTATGTATATCACACGTACACAACCACACTAGGCCCCAATTACTATTGTTTGTACCCCTAAAAGGCTAGGAGTAGGGGGAGTATGGAACAGGCAGCACCCTCAAACCTTCAGAAGTATGAGATGAACCCCAACAACTTGGAAAGGTGGATCTCTCTCACACGTACCAACACAGACTATCCCCCAATTTAACTGATCCCCAGAGGTTTTTGATTAAATAGCGGAATAGAAAATATGATCCCAAAAAAGTGTATGTATATCACACGTACACAACCACACTAGGCCCCAATTACTATTGTTTGTACCCCTAAAAGGCTAGGAGTAGGGGGGAGTATGGAACAGGCAGCACCCTCAAACCTTCAGAAGTATGAGATGAACCCCAACAACTTGGAAAGGTGGATCTCTCTCACACGTACCAACACAGACTATCCCCCAATTTAACTGATCCCCAGAGGTTTTTGATTAAATAGCGGAATAGAAAATATGATCCCAAAAAAGTGTATGTATATCACACGTACACAACCACACTAGGCCCCAATTACTATTGTTTGTACCCCTAAAAGGCTAGGAGTAGGGGGGAGTATGGAACAGGCAGCACCCTCAAACCTTCAGAAGTATGAGATGAACCCCAACAACTTGGAAAGGTGGATCTCTCTCACACGTACCAACACAGACTATCCCCCAATTTAACTGATCCCCAGAGGTTTTTGATTAAATAGCGGAATAGAAAATATGATCCCAAAAAAGTGTATGTATATCACACGTACACAACCACACTAGGCCCCAATTACTATTGTTTGTACCCCTAAAAGGCTAGGAGTAGGGGGGAGTATGGAACAGGCAGCACCCTCAAACCTTCAGAAGTATGAGATGAACCCCAACAACTTGGAAAGGTGGATCTCTCTCACACGTACCAACACAGACTATCCCCCAATTTAACTGATCCCCAGAGGTTTTTGATTAAATAGCGGAATAGAAAATATGATCCCAAAAAAGTGTATGTATATCACACGTACACAACCACACTAGGCCCCAATTACTATTGTTTGTACCCCTAAAAGGCTAGGAGTAGGGGGGAGTATGGAACAGGCAGCACCCTCAAACCTTCAGAAGTATGAGATGAACCCCAACAACTTGGAAAGGTGGATCTCTCTCACACGTACCAACACAGACTATCCCCCAATTTAACTGATCCCCAGAGGTTTTTGATTAAATAGCGGAATAGAAAATATGATCCCAAAAAAGTGTATGTATATCACACGTACACAACCACACTAGGCCCCAATTACTATTGTTTGTACCCCTAAAAGGCTAGGAGTAGGGGGAGTATGGAACAGGCAGCACCCTCAAACCTTCAGAAGTATGAGATGAACCCCAACAACTTGGAAAGGTGGATCTCTCTCACACGTACCAACACAGACTATCCCCCAATTTAACTGATCCCCAGAGGTTTTTGATTAAATAGCGGAATAGAAAATATGATCCCAAAAAAGTGTATGTATATCACACGTACACAACCACACTAGGCCCCAATTACTATTGTTTGTACCCCTAAAAGGCTAGGAGTAGGGGGGAGTATGGAACAGGCAGCACCCTCAAACCTTCAGAAGTATGAGATGAACCCCAACAACTTGGAAAGGTGGATCTCTCTCACACGTACCAACACAGACTATCCCCCAATTTAACTGATCCCCAGAGGTTTTTGATTAAATAGCGGAATAGAAAATATGATCCCAAAAAAGTGTATGTATATCACACGTACACAACCACACTAGGCCCCAATTACTATTGTTTGTACCCCTAAAAGGCTAGGAGTAGGGGGAGTATGGAACAGGCAGCACCCTCAAACCTTCAGAAGTATGAGATGAACCCCAACAACTTGGAAAGGTGGATCTCTCTCACACGTACCAACACAGACTATCCCCCAATTTAACTGATCCCCAAAGGTTTTTGATTAAATAGCGGAATAGAAAATATGATCCCAAAAAAGTGTATGTATATCACACGTACACAACCACACTAGGCCCCAATTACTATTGTTTGTACCCCTAAAAGGCTAGGAGTAGGGGGAGTATGGAACAGGCAGCACCCTCAAACCTTCAGAAGTATGAGATGAACCCCAACAACTTGGAAAGGTGGATCTCTCTCACACGTACCAACACAGACTATCCCCCAATTTAACTGATCCCCAGAGGTTTTTGATTAAATAGCGGAATAGAAAATATGATCCCAAAAAAGTGTATGTATATCACACGTACACAACCACACTAGGCCCCAATTACTATTGTTTGTACCCCTAAAAGGCTAGGAGTAGGGGGGAGTATGGAACAGGCAGCACCCTCAAACCTTCAGAAGTATGAGATGAACCCCAACAACTTGGAAAGGTGGATCTCTCTCACACGTACCAACACAGACTATCCCCCAATTTAACTGATCCCCAGAGGTTTTTGATTAAATAGCGGAATAGAAAATATGATCCCAAAAAAGTGTATGTATATCACACGTACACAACCACACTAGGCCCCAATTACTATTGTTTGTACCCCTAAAAGGCTAGGAGTAGGGGGGAGTATGGAACAGGCAGCACCCTCAAACCTTCAGAAGTATGAGATGAACCCCAACAACTTGGAAAGGTGGATCTCTCTCACACGTACCAACACAGACTATCCCCCAATTTAACTGATCCCCAGAGGTTTTTGATTAAATAGCGGAATAGAAAATATGATCCCAAAAAAGTGTATGTATATCACACGTACACAACCACACTAGGCCCCAATTACTATTGTTTGTACCCCTAAAAGGCTAGGAGTAGGGGGAGTATGGAACAGGCAGCACCCTCAAACCTTCAGAAGTATGAGATGAACCCCAACAACTTGGAAAGGTGGATCTCTCTCACACGTACCAACACAGACTATCCCCCAATTTAACTGATCCCCAGAGGTTTTTGATTAAATAGCGGAATAGAAAATATGATCCCAAAAAAGTGTATGTATATCACACGTACACAACCACACTAGGCCCCAATTACTATTGTTTGTACCCCTAAAAGGCTAGGAGTAGGGGGGAGTATGGAACAGGCAGCACCCTCAAACCTTCAGAAGTATGAGATGAACCCCAACAACTTGGAAAGGTGGATCTCTCTCACACGTACCAACACAGACTATCCCCCAATTTAACTGATCCCCAGAGGTTTTTGATTAAATAGCGGAATAGAAAATATGATCCCAAAAAAGTGTATGTATATCACACGTACACAACCACACTAGGCCCCAATTACTATTGTTTGTACCCCTAAAAGGCTAGGAGTAGGGGGAGTATGGAACAGGCAGCACCCTCAAACCTTCAGAAGTATGAGATGAACCCCAACAACTTGGAAAGGTGGATCTCTCTCACACGTACCAACACAGACTATCCCCCAATTTAACTGATCCCCAAAGGTTTTTGATTAAATAGCGGAATAGAAAATATGATCCCAAAAAAGTGTATGTATATCACACGTACACAACCACACTAGGCCCCAATTACTATTGTTTGTACCCCTAAAAGGCTAGGAGTAGGGGGAGTATGGAACAGGCAGCACCCTCAAACCTTCAGAAGTATGAGATGAACCCCAACAACTTGGAAAGGTGGATCTCTCTCACACGTACCAACACAGACTATCCCCCAATTTAACTGATCCCCAGAGGTTTTTGATTAAATAGCGGAATAGAAAATATGATCCCAAAAAAGTGTATGTATATCACACGTACACAACCACACTAGGCCCCAATTACTATTGTTTGTACCCCTAAAAGGCTAGGAGTAGGGGGGAGTATGGAACAGGCAGCACCCTCAAACCTTCAGAAGTATGAGATGAACCCCAACAACTTGGAAAGGTGGATCTCTCTCACACGTACCAACACAGACTATCCCCCAATTTAACTGATCCCCAGAGGTTTTTGATTAAATAGCGGAATAGAAAATATGATCCCAAAAAAGTGTATGTATATCACACGTACACAACCACACTAGGCCCCAATTACTATTGTTTGTACCCCTAAAAGGCTAGATGAGGAGTAGGGGGAGTATGGAACAGGCAGCACCCTCAAACCTTCAGTATGAGATTGTGTTCACTGTACCCCACAAAGATTGAGTTCACTGCACCCCACAATGATTGTGTTCACTGCACCCCACAAAGATTGTGTTCACTGCACCTCACAAAGATTGTGTTCACTGTACCCCCCAAAGATTGTGTTCACTGCACCCCACAAAGATTCTGTTCACTGTACCCCACAAAGATTGTGTTCACTGCACCCCAAAAAGATTGTGTTCACTGCACCCCAAAAAGGATGTTGTTCACTGCACCCCAAAAAGGATGTTGTTCACTCCACCCCAAAAAGATTGTGTTCACTGCACCCCACAAAGATTGTGTTCACTGCACCCCAAAAAGATTGTGTTCACTGCACCCCAAAAATGATTTTGTTCACTGCACCCCAAAAAGGATTTTGTTCACTGCACCCCAAAAAGGATGTTGTTCACTCCACCCCAAAAAGATTGTGTTCACTGCACCCCAAAAAGATTGTGTTCACTGCACCCCACAAAGGATTTTGTTCACTGCACCCCAAAAAGATTGTGTTCACTGCACCCCAAAAAGGATGTTGTTCACTGCACCCCAAAAAGGATTTTGTTCACTGCACCCCAAAAAGATTGTGTTCACTGCACCCCACAAAGGATTTTGTTCACTGCACCCCACAAAGATTGTGTTCACTGCACACCAAAAAGGATTGTGTTCACTGCACCCCAAAAAGATTTTGTTCACTGCACCCCAAAAAGATTGTGTTCACTGCAGCCCAAAAAGATTGTGTTCACTGCAGCCCAAAAAGATTGTGTTCACTGCAGCCCAAAAAGATTGTGTTCACTGCAGCCCAAAAAGATTGTGTTCACTGCAGCCCAAAAAGATTGTGTTCACTGCAGCTCACACACAGAAAAATGGATGTGGATCACTGACACCTGCCTATCTCCAATCCCACACCACACAGCAATATCGATTGTAGTTTGTAGAACACAGTTTCCCTAAAATTCAGCAGACTCTGTCCCTAACAGGATTGAGAAGAGATCGTAGATCAGGATTGAGTGCAGATTCACCCCACCCCCCACACAGCAATATCGATTGTAGTTTGTAGAACACAGTTTCCCTAAAATTCAGCAGACTCTGTCCCTAACAGGATTGAGAAGAGATCGTAGATCAGGATTGAGTGCAGATTCACCCCACCCCCCACACAGCAATATCGATTGTAGTTTGTAGAACACAGTTTCCCTAAAATTCAGCAGACTCTGTCCCTAACAGGATTGAGAAGAGATCGTAGATCAGGATTGAGTGCAGATTCACCCCACCCCCCACACAGCAATATCGATTGTAGTTTGTAGAAGACACTGACCCTATATAATTCAGCAGACTCTATCCCTAAAATGCCTACAACTCGCCCTGCCTAAACACTCCGACCTGTCCCTCAATTCTATCCGGACACAAATGGTTTTTTCCTGCCTATCTTTCCCTAATCAGCAGCCAGCACGTTGATGTGTGCTCTGTCCCTGAATCTAAGCAGCATAATGACGCCGCTGCGGCTGCCTCGAACTTATAAAGACTTGGTCACATGCTTCAGACGGCCAATCACAGCTACTGAGACATTTGCAGGCATGGCTGGGATGGCTTAAGGCACACCAGTTAAACGATTGTTGATTGGCTGTTGAAAGCCCGCCATGAAAAGAGCGCCAAAGCATGCAAAACCCGGAAATAAAACGACCGAACACGGATTTTTACCCGAACATACAGTAAAGTGTCCGTGTCCGTGTTCGGGTACAAAAAATCCAATTATTCGGTACGAACACGAATAATACAGTCCGTGTTCGCTCAACACTATTCATGATGTCATTTTGACGTGTATTCATCTGTTATGCACCACTGTTACCTACTGGTATTGTTTTGTACTACATTCCTTCTGCCTTAATAAAAACCGTTTGAACAGAAAAAAAAAAAAAAAACAATTATTTAGCAGACATGTTTTTCGTCTGCATGCATCTCAATAATATATTTTTAGTTTTGGAGTACTGAAGTGTACCTTTAGCTAACCAGGCTGATATAATTATTATTTTTTCACTTCGGTAGCACTATTAAACTCCAAGAGTAGAAATTATGGAACTGAGGGTGAGTACTAAGGAAGTTTTGTATGCTGTGCTTTTACATACATGCATTCATTTTTGTTACGCATAAGACAATAGAGGTAGAACATGTATGTTAATAGTGCACTTTAAAAAGATAGACCTTCAGAAATCAGAACTTTAATGCATCTGTAATTCATAAGAATGTTTCTATTCTTCCAAAGCCATATATGTATCAAACTCAGCAGGAGCTAGAACCTATACAAGCACCCTTTACAGTGGGGATATTGCAGACATAGTTCCTTCCTTTGAAATATCTAATGCAATCAAACTCTAGTGACTCCATGCCTTGATTGCACCATTCACATCAGGGACAATGGTGGAGTGTTGGCTTTTATAGTGCAATCTGGAATTTTACTGAAGTTGAGGGGAAATAATATTACACCATTTGTCTACATGAAATGTAAGCCGTCTGCATATGCAAGGATGAAGTTATACATTTCCAGTGTAATTTTTTTTATTACATTAAAGGGATTGAAATGACTACATTGTATTTAGATATAGCATTCCATTTCAAAGCACAGAGGCTTATTTTGCTCTGTTTATCACAGTGATGTTTACCAGAAAAAAAAAAAAAAAACAGCTCAGTAAAATGTTGGATGCTTCTCAATTTCCCATTAAAATGATCAATCACATTTACCCACAGCTAGCTATGTGTTTCTTTCCAATGTTTATAGCACATTACTTTTTTAATTATTTCAGTCTATCAACATTTGCAAGTTTCTAAGGATTACGTCTTCCATTTTCACTGAAAAAGACAGTTTGTTCTGTTTTCCAGGGAGCTTAGATCAAAGATATCCATCACACAAAGCATCTCAAAGCAGCCGAACACCCAAAAAAATCCCAGTTGGTGGCAATATCAGTGTTTTCTAAAAAAAAGTAGGATGAAAGAAAGACAGATGGTTAAGGCAGTGCCTTTGCTACATGAGCTTCATTCATCATTGCTTTTGATGAAAAGAGCGAAAAGCAAAAGAAAAAAACACAGTGCAAATTACTTTTCAGTGGACCTAATAAAATCTGGCACTGGTTTTATAATTTGGGCAGCTCATCTCATGAAACATTAATTCAACAATAATATCAATCAATCATAATGCAAGTTAAGAATGCATTGACCGAATAATGAAAGATCTTTATAATTCTCTCTGTGCAAATAGATATGGGCTAAACCTTTATTGATAACAGTGAGATAGAAAAATGGGAATGCTTTTTTTCTGTGCATCAAGCACTAATTTGAAGGATAAATATAGCAATTGCAAATGTATGAATTATTCATGTTAATCTGAATTTAAAGTAACCTGTCTAAAATTAACACACTGCCGCCAGAATTTTGGCTTTTTTGGACAAAAGTTAAGTAAAGTAAGGGTAATGGACCAAAGCCAGGATCTTTCCTTAATTAGCTCCCTAAGTGTTATAGGAAGCCAATGAGGAGTAATAAAATCCATTAACACCACCCTTATAATTATTATGAATTCTGGGTGAACTCCTACTTTACAGGTGGTATTTGTGTTTTTTTTTTTTTTACTTTTCTTTCATTCTTTATCAAGGTTGAGACAAAAAAATGATAAATGCAAAAAATATGTTTTTGATTTGTTTTAAATTATAAACTATTGCATATTGATATTTTAAAAATCCTTTTGAGCCAGTAGATGGAGCTTCAGACTTCTGTTCACATGTTTTCTATTCTCTACTTACCTCCTGTTTAAAAAAGTCATATACCAAGGTCATTTTAGCTTAAGCAAAATGTTAGACACACAGATGACTGATTCAGAACAGTGAATGATCACCTATTCTACACCTCTTTCCAATCCCCTCCATTAGATGTTTTAAAATGTTACTAAGCCCAGGACCCTGCATTCATGAATGTACATAGACCATGGAAATGCAATTATTTTAGTAAATATAAACTGCTAACTACCTTTTCTTATCAGCAGTAGGGATGATTGAACGGTCCGGGTCGACCATCGGTTCGACCCGAACATTGGCTGTTCGAAATTCGGCCGAATTCCGAACTTTTTGCGGTAAAAGTTCGGAATTCGGCCACCAGAACCGCCCAAAATGCAATGGGACAGGAACTGGGCTTTAAAAGCCCGTGATTGGCCAAGAAGCATCAGTAAAAGCAGATTGGAGTGACTAGGGGGTCCAGAGGCCAATCAGGAGTGAATACGCCCCCCATACGCCCCCCAGTATATAACATAGCCCCGCCAAATCTCTAGCACTGTAATAGAGAGGCTGTGCAATAGAGTGGAAGCATTTCCTTTATTCCTGCTGCTCCAGTGTCATTTTGCAATTATTAGTGTGAGGAAAGGGATATGCAGTGTAGTTAGGGTACTATATACCACTATAGTTTGATTCAATAATCTAGTTTCGGTAGGGAAAGTGTTAAGTGTCAGGGTGACCGTAGTGTAGGGTGAACTGACTCTGCTATGCCAGGGTGACCGAACTCTTCCATGTCAGGGTGACCGCCAGAAAAAAAAAAAATTTTCTTAGAATTTCAGTAGCGCAGGGATGGGGCTCCGCTCCTTTCACACCTGGGCGTTTTTGTTGCAGTCGTTTATTGGGCATTTTTTGGGTGTCTTTGGAGGCAGGCATAACATCTGAACTTCTGAATAGGGGTATATATACATATATACACATACACACATATAGGTGTGAAAGGAGCGGAACCCCATCCTTGCACTATTGAAATTATTTCAGTAGCGCAGGGATGGGGTTCCGCTCCTTTCACACCTATATGTGTGTATGTGTATATGTGTATATATATGTGTGTGTGTGTGTGTATATACCCCTAAACAGAAGTTCAGATGTTATGCCTGCCTCCAAAGATGCCCAAAAAATGCCCAATAAACGCCTGCAACAAAAACGCCCAGGTGTGAAAGGAGCGGAATCCCATCCCTGCGCTACTAAAAATTCTAAGAAAAATTATCTTTTTTTTCTGGTTCTGGTACAGAACATGGTTAGTAAAGACAAGTAGTTTCCCTTTAACTTTTTTTTTTCTTTTTTGAATGTTGTGTTCACAGAGTTAGTATTATTGGATACATTAATGTGTATTTATACTGAAAAACAAAAATTAATATATTGCAGCTTACTAATCCTTAGATGTGGTGGCGTGTGTTTTTTTTGTTTTTTTTCAAGGTTTTTTTTACTTTTATTCTTATCCAGCAATCCTTCAAGTAACACACATACCGCCCTAGGTAACAATGCTTACTTACATTACTGTATCCATGGAAGAGCTACTTTGCTGCCAAAGGACAGTAAGTGGCTTGCTATGGGGACACTCAGTGGGACGGGGGGAGCCAGGAGCTCCAGCTGAGGCCCCGAGAAGAGGAGAATTAGGGCTGCTCTGTGCAAAGCCATTGCACAGAGCAGGTACATTAAGTATAAAAGTTTATTCATTTGAAACCAAAAACAAATGAGATTTTACTATTACTTTAATTTGTTCAGTAATAAAAAGTAACATTCCAGAGTCCACTGAATATAACCATGTTTGCTTATGCAAATGTTTCTGCATATGTACAGGGATGGATGGGCAAACAAGCACCGTTTTGCTGGTGAAGGAGAGTGATTATTACTAACCCAAGCTGAAAGTATCAGCTTGACTTAAGTAAATCAAGAGCCATATGTTCAGTGCAGGCTGAGAACATATTGTGCATATTACAGAAACACATAAGTAAAGTAACACAGGCTTACCGCTTTTAAATATTTTAAAATGCAAAACATGTCAGCTCAGGGAACAGGCTGTTTTCAAAATCTAGTAACAAATAGCTTTAATGTGTTTTTATTCTCTCTGTGGGTTACTAATGTTCACTACAATCACAGGTACACAGTACATTAAAACTATTTCATATCCAGTTGTGATGCTGCATCATGACTGATATTTACAATGCCATTTTTTCTTTTAAAGGGCTGTTTTAAAACTAAGCTAAATGCATATCCCATAAATTGTGTCTTAAGAAACAGAAAAAATGTTAATGTTTTTTATAATTATCAATTCAAGTAAAATCTTTGTGGAAAAAAAGTCAGAAAGATGTGCTCTATTTTTAGACACAGATGGACATACAGTAGTAAGGAAAGACATCATTGTTGCCAGCTGTTCAGTGCTACGCAATTCCAATAAAGAAAAACAAAGATGTAAACTTTTTAATACATAAATCATAGAATTATTTATAGGTTCTGTTTTAGGTACTATGCATGCAGTATAACAAGGATTTATTAACCACTTAAGCCCCAGAAGATTTTACCCTCTTCCTGACCAGGGTTTTTTTTGCGATTTTTTACTGCGTGACTTTAACGGACAATTGCGCGGTCGTGCGACGCTGTACCTAAACAAATTTGACGTCCTTTTTTTCCCTACTTTCTTTTGGTGGTATTTGATCACCTGTGCGATTTTTTGATCATGCGCTATAAACAAAAAAAGAGCGTCAATTTTGCAAAAATAACAATATTTTTCACATTTTTTTATATGAAATTCCTCAGAAAATTTTTTTAACATTTTCGGCCAATTTGTTTTATGCTACATATGTTTGGTAAAAAAATTGCAAAAAGCGTATTTTGATTGGTTTGCGCAAAAGTTATCGCGTTTACTAACAAAGGTGTTTTTTTTTAACGCGTAATGGCGGCGATCTGCGATTTTTTTTGCGGCACTGCGACATTGCGGCGGACAGATCGGACCCTTGACTGACATTTTTGACACTTTTGGGGTTTCCAGTGACATTACTGCTGTAATCAGTGCTATACATATGCACTGTTACTGTAAAAATGACACTGGCAGGGAAGGGGTTAACTGTATTGGAGAGGGAAGGGTTAAGTGTGTCCTAGGGGCGTGTTTCTGTCTTTGATGGGACATGGCTACTAGTGTAAAAACAGAGATCAACGGTCCTACATAGTAGAACCGTCTGATCTCCATTTTTACACATGGGAGAATGACAGGCGGCTTGTTTACATTAGCCGCCCTGCCTTTCTCCCTTACCGGCGAACGATCGCGAGTGACCGGCGGACATCGGGTACGCCGGTTACACGCACTGACTTGTTAGGGAACGAGTCGGGGCGGGCGGGCGCTCGCCCGCTATTGGCTCAAAAGCCAGTGACAGGCTAGTGACGTACCGGTACGTCACTTTGCCTGGCCGGGGCTGACCGCCGCAGTATATGTACTTGCGGCGGTCGGCAAGTGGTTAAAGTGGTAGTAAACTCTTTTTTTTACCTGCACCTACAGGTAAGCCTAAAATAAGACTTACCTGTAGGTACAGGGAATATTTCCAAAACTTGCACTGTTTAGGAGATATGCACACTGCATGCAGCTGGGGATGTCATCTACGCATGCGCTCTGAAGGGAGAGCATACCCATGCTGTCCCTTCAGAGCTCCATGCCATGGCCCCTTACTCCGGTGCACATATGCGGGAGTGACGTCATCGTAGCTCGGCCAATCAGACAGCCGGAGCACCCGAACTCGGAAGGAAGACCAGGTGAAGATGAAAGTCCTGTCAGGGGTGACAGCGCTGGCTTCTAAGGTAAGGATTTCAAAACATGCTAGTATGCGATGCATGCTAGCACATTATGTTATTGTCTTTTTTTTTTTTAAAAGTGCAGTTTATGACCACTTTAATAGTTTTTTCTGAACTTTTGGCTGCTTGGCCCCCTGTTCAAGAAGGGCCAAGCATCATATACTGTAGAGCTACTGCTTCTTTATATGACATCTTCTTGCTGTCAATGGTTCCTAAGGAAGCAGGAAGTTGTGATATGTATATAGAAGTGGTAGAAACATTGCTTCTATATACTGTATGATGCTTGGTTGTGTGTGCTGAGTTTTTTTTTTTTTTTTTCAGAGAGTCAGTGGCCCTTTTAATTAATGATGGATTTACAATGAGGGAATTTTTGGATATTAATTTTTAATTTTTTTTTTAATAAAGGACTTGTCAAAAGTTTGAGTGTCTGTATTTCTTGGTTACAATTCTTTTTTTTTTGTGAATGAGAAGGGGTACCATGTACACCTTACTCATTCACAAAGATGGCACAGTATCCTGGGCCCCTTTTATTTTTAAAGGGAGCCTCCAGATTCTGATACTTTCTCACCCAGAGACTCCCACAACCATTAGACAGGGTTGTTGGAGAGGAAGCCCTTGTCTTCTTTATCATGAGGGTTCCCTGTTGGGGGCATGTGGCTTGGTATAGTTCAGGAGGGGGTGCAAATACGGCCCCCCTTCCTTTCCTCAATAGGAATAAAGAAAATCAAACAGTGTTGCGCCAAATCTATACAATAACACAATTGAATTATATGATATACGTCAAAGTGAAAAATAAATAATATTATTTATTATTTTTCACTTTGAAGTATATCATATAATTTAATTGTGTTATTGTATAGATTTGGCGCGACACTGTTTGATTTTCTTTATTCTTATTGTGGAGCGTGGACACAGTTGGTGGGTGCTGTCAGTCACTAATATTAGTTTGATAATAACACATTAATATTTTTGCGCATTTTTTTGCATATTTATCACATATTATTTCTTGTATATACCATGGCACATTAATTTCAGTTGATCACTTCTCATAATATTATTTCTGCACATTGTATATGCTGCATCATTTGTTGCGCTGATATTTTCACTTGTTTTTGATTTACCCCTTCCTCTTCTGCCCAGCCAGGCTGTATGTTCTAATTAAGGGTCTCATATCGATTTCTTGAGGACCTCATCAAATTTTTTTTTGCTTTTTTACGTGAGGTACCGCCTTAAAAATCTATACCAGGCTTAAAGGGTTTGGCATGTATTTTTTGCAGTTTCTAATTGCTAACAAATTATATTTTGCCACCTTTAAAACAAATCAACGGCAAACAGATCTATCCAAAGGTGCCCAAAAATACATACCAGACCCTTGGAGGGGTCTGTTTGCTTTTCTCATTTTAAACACTTTATTCCTTTGTAAATGTCAGTACTGCTGCAACACCTTCTGTAAATCAGAGATGTGCCCTCTCAAAGGCAGGATTAAAGCCCCGTACACAGGTACCGATCGTCGGCCGAACGATCGGTCGTCTTTTGTCCGAGGGCTGTCTTGTCTGTTGAAAAGTGCAAAAGACTGCACACGAATTTTGTCGGCCAACAACAGCCGACTGCAGAAGTGATGTCATGTGATGGTTAACTTTCCGTGTGTTTTTTCTTTTCTGAGCATGACCAGTCTTGCAAATCTGCTGTCTGTCGGCCGAATTCTGTACTGACTGGCGAACAATCGGCCGTTCTGGTGTTGGCCAACAAAAATTTTAATGTTTGCACGACGATTCTTTTCGGCCGAAAGTGCGCTGTCAGAAGCATCATACTAACAAGCCGAAAATCGGCCGATCGTTCGTCGGCCGAATCTTTACGGCCGACAATCGGTATGTGTGTACGGGCCTTTAGGCACCCTCCTGGCATGCTATGTAAAAGAGTTGGGCATTTTCAATGTTCCACTTTAAGCATTTAGAAAAATTACAGAATGGAGTTTTTTTAAACCATTTTTTCTATTGATTCCCTAGGGCAGTGTCCACCCACATGCTATTTTTTATACCCGCTTACTTATTATTACAAGAATAGTAATTTTTTATTTGACAGATTTGGATCCTATTGACTTCAATAGGGTTCGGGTTTGGCATCCAACAGGTTTGTCATCCAAACCTATTTGAATTACATTGAACCCTTCTTAATCTGAACCCAAGACAGTTTGGCTCATACCTAATAGTTGCTAAACATAAATGTAAGAAGCCTTTGTAAGCTACCCTTCTCTGACAAATCTCCCCCTCCCCCAATTAAGAAATGATGCTGCCTTCATCATTTCCTCTGTACAAACAGATAAACAGATTTGGGTGCACCCTTTATTGATATTAGCGACATAGAAAAATGGGAATGCTTTTTTTGTATGCATCAAAGATAAATATAGCACTTGCAAATTTATGAATTGTTCATTATAGTTGGGCAAACAGTTTGTGTTCGTTAGTGTGTCAGTATAGTGGGAGTATAGTGTCGTGCAAGTGTAGTGTGTTAGTTTAGTGCAGTGTTTAACACAGAATTATATAATATTTAGTGCTGTGTACAGTGCTGTATACCTCTTTTCTTTTTTTTGGTTGCTGTGTGTTATTTTTTTCCTTTGTCCCCTGCCAGCCCCCTTTTCTTAACTCTCAGTCGCAGTTTTTCTGAATGTGACGCTGGTGTTCCCCACTTTTTTATTTTTTTTTAGTGTCAGTCCTCAATTTAAAGTGCACCAAACACCGCTTTTCATTCAATAAAGTGCACCCAATCACACATTTCCCAGTTTCTATTAAATGTGGGTAATAAGCCCCCCATCATGTCTGGCAGGCCAAGAAGGAGAGGCAGACATTCCCATGCTACTATGAGAGGGCAGAAGTGTCTGTGTCCACAGAAAAATGTGGACCTGGTCCAGCAGGGCACCATTTTCTCTTTTTAGTGATGCTGACCGTGCTATCCAGCCACAGCATGCAGAGGATGTGGTGGACTGGCTCACTAAACTATCCTCATCCTCCTCATTCTCTATTAGTTACATGAGCCTACAGAGAGGGGAGAACACTGCCAAACAACAAATTGGCAGTTATGTTATGATGGTATAGCAAAGGTTGTCACAGGTCCTTTCAACATGTCTGCCAGCAGCACACCACCAGCTGTAGAGTATAGCAGGCAAATTTCTCTGCCCCAACTACTGCAGTGAAAAAGGAAATAACCTCCCTGCCACCTACATACCACCTACATGCCCTCCATCTAAATTCCAGCTTGTCCAAATTGCTGGCTTTACAACTCCTGCCTTTCCATCTAGTGGATTCTGTCCCCCTGTGCTGTACCACAATGGCAAGCTCCTAGTTGCTATTTCTTTGCACGTAAGGCCATTTTACCTCTGTATCATTACATGGAAGGCGATGTTTTGACATCCTTGGGCAAGGCAGTCAGCTGCAAGATCCCCATTACTGTGGACACGTGGTCCAGCAAGCATGGGCAGGGACAATATATTTTGTTCACAGTGCACTGGGTAACTCTGCTTGCAACTAGGAATGATGCAGGACAGGGCCCGGTGCTGGAGCTTGTTTTGCCACCACGTCTCCATACAGCTGGTGGTGATGATGTGAGATCTGTCAGTTCCACCCCTCCTCCTCCTCTGCTGAATTGCCCTATGAACCACTAGTACCCCCTAAGCGTTCAAGGGGCTTTTCAGACTTCAAGATGCCATGCAGTGCTTCAGCTGATCTGCCTAGGGGACAGGAGCCACACCGGAGTAGAGATTCTTTTAACTCTGCAGGGGCAGTTCCAGAAGTGGTTCATGCTACAGCAGCCAGCAATGGTGGTGTGTGATTAGAGCTGCTGATAGAAATCACAGGACCCATACAGTCTACCTGGCAGGGACCCCCCCCCCCCCCGAATATATGAAGACAATATTTTTACTAAAAATACACTAAAAAAAAGTCTCTCCCTGCAGCAGCTGAAAGCTGGCAGAAGTGGGAGAAACTGGCTTTCAGCTGCTGCAGTGAGCCACACAGGGCTTTTTTCTGTAATTGCCCCTCTGCCCAACCGTACTGATTCCCCCATGCTGTTGGGGCCCACCTGTGTGCCCAGGCCCCCTACAGGAGGACTGGTGGTCCCCCCCTATCAGTGACCCTGTGTGAGATAATGCCACTAACCTTCTGTCCACCCTTTGACAAGAAAAGTTGACACACGTACCATGCCTAGCACATGTCCATAATTTGGTGGCACAGCATTTCTTAAACATGTACCTAGGGTTGAAAGATCTTCTAAGGCAGGCCAGAAGAGTCTGTAGCCATTTCAAGCAGTCATACACAGCCAGTGTTCAGTTGGCTTAAAATCAGTGGGAATTCCACCTACCCGTAACCGTCTGATTTGTGACATGCCTACAAGGTGGAAATCAACTTTGATAATGCAGCAGAGGGCAGTCAATGAGTACCTGTGTGATAATAGCACAATGACAGGCTCAGGACAGCTTGGCTTCTTTTCCCCATGCTAATGGCTGCTGATAAAGGATACACGCACTGTACTGTCACCATGCGAGAAGGCGACAAGGATGGTGAGCCGTGACAATGCATGCCTTTGCAAACTTGCAGTGCATGGGCTCTCTGATTCTTCAAAACCTGTGAAAGGACCTGAAAGTTTGTGGCATCAAGGCAAAGAATCATTATTGGTTGGCAACCTTCCTTGACCACTGTTAGAAGGGGAAAGTCTTGGAACTCATCCTGCCCTCACAGAGGGAGCACAGGATGAAATATCTTGAGGACACCTTTAAAAGGAGTTTATGTAGCGCCTTTCCAGACTCTGGTATGTTATAGTCTCATGGAAATACTAGTTTTGAGGCTTCTATTGGTCAAAGGAGGAGCAGTGGAGAATGGGGCCGCCTCAGTGATGCATTTCAAAATTAGTCCTTGGCATCCAGGGCTGTCAACTTCAAGATGTCATTGGCAGCATCTGCATCATATGGTTTATCTAGGGATGAAAACAGACATGGAGAGCTTTCCAGTAGACAATCCACTCACTGGGTTTCGAGGTCATGAGTATAGACATTGCCCAGTATGTAATTGAGTTGCCCTGCATCCAGCATGCAATGGGCATTCAGTGGTGCTGGGGATTTTGTGACAGATAAAATACAGTGTCTGTCCCGGGGTGTGTCTAAGCTGAATGGCAGCCTAATCCAGGAGCTCTGTCTTTCCCCTTCCTCTTCACAGCAACTAAAAGCAATGGCAGCTGAAAAAACACCTGCTGCCACTATGGGAACCAATGCCTGACACAGGGAGGAACCTGTTAAGATGAAAATCACCCCTAATCAGCCACAAAACTCACTGATTTCTTCCCTAGAATACCAGCAGGGGGGGGGGGGAGACAAGGTGGTGCCGAAACAAAAACGGTGCTGCTCCTCTTCCCACACAGATACAGAGCTGCAGGCTGAGCTGGATTTGGATGAGGACATTGCTGACACATCTTCACCACAGAGAGATCAGAATAAAAGACCTGCCTCCTCACCGCTGCAATCGCCCCACAATAGGGTTCTTGTAAGTAAAAAACTCTTCATATCTCCTTCTCATTCTTAACGACAGATTGCTGAATCTCCTACATTGTTAGATGAACACCCAGCCTCTGACAAACCTGCTTCTGCTCTGGAACTTAAAGCAATGCTGCAATCACTTTACAGAGATATACAATCTGATCTGGAGAAAGCAGTTCCCCATATATAGCCCCAGATCTTACAGGTTGCTAAACATACATATTGGCTAGAAACAAAGGTGGGCAGATAGTAAAAGCCCGCAATGATTTGGTAAATGCATACCAGGAATAATCCCGGAAATGCAGAAAATTAAAGACAAACTGGTGGATCTTGAGAACAGATTTTGAAGGAATAAAGTCAAAATTAGAGGAATTCCTGAATCTGTGTCTCAATCGGAATTAATTGGCTTTTTGCAAACCCTCTTTAAAAAGATCCTACCCTAAGTCTCTAAACAAGAGCTTCCTATTGATAGTGCACACTGTCTTTAACCTACATACCTCCCAGGGTCAGTTCCACACAATGTTATTGCACGTGTGTATTCCTTTCATATAAAAGATATGCTAATGTCTAGCGCAAGGAAGCTTAAAACACTACCAGAGCCATTTGCACATTTTGATATTTTTGCTGATATTTTACCAGCCAATGCAGCTAGGTAAAAAGAATTTGGATCTGTTACTGAAGTTTTGCACAATCAACCGATCAAATACAGCTGTGGAAATCTTACAAAGCTATTAGTGACATACCAAAACAAACTTATTCCCATTATGACACCGAACGATGGCATCAAATATCTTACCCTATGGGGATTCTTGGTGACCTCTCCCACAAATACTAAGAAGAAATATGCCTCTCAGCACCTCACCTATGATGGTAAGACAGCACCTGACTAGTGTTGAGCGAACACGGACTGTATTATTCGTGTTCGTACCGAATAATTGGATTTTTTGTACCCGAACACGGACACGGACACTTTACTGTATGTTCGGGTAAAAATCCGTGTTCGGTCGTTTTATTTCCGGGTTTTGCATGCTTTGGCGCTCTTTTCATGGCGGGCTTTCAACAGCCAATCAACAATCGTTTAACTGGTGTGCCTTAAGCCATCCCAGCCATGCCTGCAAATGTCTCAGTAGCTGTGATTGGCCGTCTGAAGCATGTGACCAAGTCTTTATAAGTTCGAGGCAGCCGCAGCGGCGTCATTATGCTGCTTAGATTCAGGGACAGAGCACACATCAACGTGCTGGCTGCTGATTAGGGAAAGATAGGCAGGAAAAAACCATTTGTGTCCGGATAGAATTGAGGGACAGGTCGGAGTGTTTAGGCAGGGCGAGTTGTAGGCATTTTAGGGATAGAGTCTGCTGAATTATAGGGTCAGTGTCTTCTACAAACTACAATCGATATTGCTGTGTGGGGGGTGGGGTCTGCACTCAATCCTGATCTACGATCTCTTCTCAATCCTGTTAGGGACAGAGTCTGCTGAATTTTAGGGAAACTGTGTTCTACAAACTACAATCGATATTGCTGTGTGGTGTGGGATTGGAGATAGGCAGGTGTCAGTGATCCACATCCATTTTTCTGTGTGTGAGCTGCAGTGAACACAATCTTTTTGGGCTGCAGTGAACACAATCTTTTTGGGCTGCAGTGAACACAATCTTTTTGGGCTGCAGTGAACACAATCTTTTTGGGCTGCAGTGAACAAAATCTTTTTGGGGTGCAGTGAACACAATCCTTTTTGGTGTGCAGTGAACACAATCTTTGTGGGGTGCAGTGAACAAAATCCTTTGTGGGGTGCAGTGAACACAATCTTTTTGGGGTGCAGTGAACAAAATCCTTTTTGGGGTGCAGTGAACAACATCCTTTTTGGGGTGCAGTGAACACAATCTTTTTGGGGTGCAGTGAACAAAATCCTTTGTGGGGTGCAGTGAACACAATCTTTTTGGGGTGCAGTGAACACAATCTTTTTGGGGTGGAGTGAACAACATCCTTTTTGGGGTGCAGTGAACAAAATCCTTTTTGGGGTGCAGTGAACAAAATCATTTTTGGGGTGCAGTGAACACAATCTTTTTGGGGTGCAGTGAACACAATCTTTGTGGGGTGCAGTGAACACAATCTTTTTGGGGTGGAGTGAACAACATCCTTTTTGGGGTGCAGTGAACAACATCCTTTTTGGGGTGCAGTGAACACAATCTTTTTGGGGTGCAGTGAACACAATCTTTGTGGGGTACAGTGAACAGAATCTTTGTGGGGTGCAGTGAACACAATCTTTGGGGGGTACAGTGAACACAATCTTTGTGAGGTGCAGTGAACACAATCTTTGTGGGGTGCAGTGAACACAATCATTGTGGGGTGCAGTGAACTCAATCTTTGTGGGGTACAGTGAACACAATCTCATACTTCTGAAGGTTTGAGGGTGCTGCCTGTTCCATACTCCCCCTACTCCTCATCTAGCCTTTTAGGGGTACAAACAATAGTAATTGGGGCCTAGTGTGGTTGTGTACGTGTGATATACATACACTTTTTTTGGATCATATTTTCTATTCCGCTATTTAATCAAAAACCTTTGGGGATCAGTTAAATTGGGGGATAGTCTGTGTTGGTACGTGTGAGAGAGATCCACCTTTCCAAGTTGTTGGGGTTCATCTCATACTTCTGAAGGTTTGAGGGTGCTGCCTGTTCCATACTCCCCCTACTCCTAGCCTTTTAGGGGTACAAACAATAGTAATTGGGGCCTAGTGTGGTTGTGTACGTGTGATATACATACACTTTTTTGGGATCATATTTTCTATTCCGCTATTTAATCAAAAACCTTTGGGGATCAGTTAAATTGGGGGATAGTCTGTGTTGGTACGTGTGAGAGAGATCCACCTTTCCAAGTTGTTGGGGTTCATCTCATACTTCTGAAGGTTTGAGGGTGCTGCCTGTTCCATACTCCCCCTACTCCTAGCCTTTTAGGGGTACAAACAATAGTAATTGGGGCCTAGTGTGGTTGTGTACGTGTGATATACATACACTTTTTTGGGATCATATTTTCTATTCCGCTATTTAATCAAAAACCTTTGGGGATCAGTTAAATTGGGGGATAGTCTGTGTCGGTACGTGTGAGAGAGATCCACCTTTCCAAGTTGTTGGGGTTCATCTCATACTTCTGAAGGTTTGAGGGTGCTGCCTGTTCCATACCCCCCCTACTCCTCATCTAGCCTTTTAGGGGTACAAACAATAGTAATTGGGGCCTAGTGTGGTTGTGTACGTGCGAGATACATACACTTTTTTTGATCATATTTCCTATTCCGCTATTCAATAAAAACCTTTGAGGATCAATTGAATTGCGGGATAGTCTGTGTCGGTACGTGTGAGAGAGATCCACCTTTCCAAGTTGTTGGGGTTCATCTCATACTTCTGAAGGTTTGAGGGTGCTGCCTGTTCCATACTCCCCCTACTCCTCATCTAGCCTTTTAGGGGTACAAACAATAGTAATTGGGGCCTAGTGTGGTTGTGTACGTGTGATATACATACACTTTTTTTGGATCATATTTTCTATTCCGCTATTTAATCAAAAACCTTTGGGGATCAGTTAAATTGGGGGATAGTCTGTGTTGGTACGTGTGAGAGAGATCCACCTTTCCAAGTTGTTGGGGTTCATCTCATACTTCTGAAGGTTTGAGGGTGCTGCCTGTTCCATACCCCCCCTACTCCTCATCTAGCCTTTTAGGGGTACAAACAATAGTAATTGGGGCCTAGTGTGGTTGTGTACGTGCGAGATACATACACTTTTTTTGATCATATTTCCTATTCCGCTATTCAATAAAAACCTTTGAGGATCAATTGAATTGCGGGATAGTCTGTGTCGGTACGTGTGAGAGAGATCCACCTTTCCAAGTTGTTGGGGTTCATCTCATACTTCTGAAGGTTTGAGGGTGCTGCCTGTTCCATACTCCCCCTACTCCTCATCTAGCCTTTTAGGGGTACAAACAATAGTAATTGGGGCCTAGTGTGGTTGTGTACGTGTGATATACATACACTTTTTTTGGATCATATTTTCTATTCCGCTATTTAATCAAAAACCTTTGGGGATCAGTTAAATTGGGGGATAGTCTGTGTTGGTACGTGTGAGAGAGATCCACCTTTCCAAGTTGTTGGGGTTCATCTCATACTTCTGAAGGTTTGAGGGTGCTGCCTGTTCCATACTCCCCCTACTCCTCATCTAGCCTTTTAGGGGTACAAACAATAGTAATTGGGGCCCAGTGTGGTTGTGTACGTGTGATATACATACACTTTTTTGGGATCATATTTTCTATTCCGCTATTTAATCAAAAACCTTTGGGGATCAGTTAAATTGGGGGATAGTCTGTGTCGGTACGTGTGAGAGAGATCCACCTTTCCAAGTTGTTGGGGTTCATCTCATACTTCTGAAGGTTTGAGGGTGCTGCCTGTTCCATACCCCCCCTACTCCTCATCTAGCCTTTTAGGGGTACAAACAATAGTAATTGGGGCCTAGTGTGGTTGTGTACGTGCGAGATACATACACTTTTTTTGATCATATTTCCTATTCCGCTATTCAATAAAAACCTTTGAGGATCAATTGAATTGCGGGATAGTCTGTGTCGGTACGTGTGAGAGAGATCCACCTTTCCAAGTTGTTGGGGTTCATCTCATACTTCTGAAGGTTTGAGGGTGCTGCCTGTTCCATACTCCCCCTACTCCTCATCTAGCCTTTTAGGGGTACAAACAATAGTAATTGGGGCCTAGTGTGGTTGTGTACGTGTGATATACATACACTTTTTTTGGATCATATTTTCTATTCCGCTATTTAATCAAAAACCTTTGGGGATCAGTTAAATTGGTGGATAGTCTGTGTTGGTACGTGTGAGAGAGATCCACCTTTCCAAGTTGTTGGGGTTCATCTCATACTTCTGAAGGTTTGAGGGTGCTGCCTGTTCCATACTCCCCCTACTCCTCATCTAGCCTTTTAGGGGTACAAACAATAGTAATTGGGGCCCAGTGTGGTTGTGTACGTGTGATATACATACACTTTTTTGGGATCATATTTTCTATTCCGCTATTTAATCAAAAACCTTTGGGGATCAGTTAAATTGGGGGATAGTCTGTGTCGGTACGTGTGAGAGAGATCCACCTTTCCAAGTTGTTGGGGTTCATCTCATACTTCTGAAGGTTTGAGGGTGCTGCCTGTTCCATACCCCCCCTACTCCTCATCTAGCCTTTTAGGGGTACAAACAATAGTAATTGGGGCCTAGTGTGGTTGTGTACGTGCGAGATACATACACTTTTTTTGATCATATTTCCTATTCCGCTATTCAATAAAAACCTTTGAGGATCAATTGAATTGCGGGATAGTCTGTGTCGGTACGTGTGAGAGAGATCCACCTTTCCAAGTTGTTGGGGTTCATCTCATACTTCTGAAGGTTTGAGGGTGCTGCCTGTTCCATACTCCCCCTACTCCTCATCTAGCCTTTTAGGGGTACAAACAATAGTAATTGGGGCCTAGTGTGGTTGTGTACGTGCGAGATACATACACTTTTTTTGATCATATTTCCTATTCCGCTATTCAATAAAAACCTTTGAGGATCAATTGAATTGCGGGATAGTCTGTGTCGGTACGTGTGAGAGAGATCCACCTTTCCAAGTTGTTGGGGTTCATCTCATACTTCTGAAGGTTTGAGGGTGCTGCCTGTTCCATACTCCCCCTACTCCTCATCTAGCCTTTTAGGGGTACAAACAATAGTAATTGGGGCCCAGTGTGGTTGTGTACGTGTGATATACATACACTTTTTTTGGATCATATTTTCTATTCCGCTATTTAATTTAACTGGGCCTCCATGCGAGACCTGTGTGCCTTGTTGCGCTGTTTTGAGTACTCCACCAACATGGCCAGTGGCAATGACGCCGTTCTCAGCTTAACTATCCCACTTCTATGCCTCCTTGAAAAAACAATTCGGGCGATGATGGAAGAGGATGTGGCACAGGATGAGGAGGAGGAGGAGGATGAAGAGGTAACATTTCCAAGGCTTTCAGGGCAGTCATTCGCAAGGGGCTCCGAGGGTGGGTTCCTGCACACGCAAACGCCAGGGACGCAATTGTCCAGCAGGGGCACAGTTCTGGAGGATGAGGAGGATGAGGAGGAGGAGGAGCTGGAGGAGGAGATGGAACCATGTTCACAGCAGGGTGGCACCCAGGCCAGCTCATGGCCATCACTGGTGCGTGGCTGGGGGGATACAGAGGACACGGACCATACACCTCCCACAGAGGACAGCCTTTCGTTGCCTCTGGGCAGCCTGGCACACATGAGCGATTACATGCTGCAGTGTCTCCACAACGACCGCCGAGTTGCCCACATTCTAACTTGTGCTGATTACTGGGTGGCCACGCTGCTGGATCCCCGTTACAAGGACAACGTACCGTCCTTAATTCACTCACTGGAGCGCGATCGCAAGATGCGCGAGTACAAGCGCACGCTGGTAGACGCCATGCTGCTGGCATTCCCATCTGACAGCGGGGCCACAGTGGAAGCACAAGGCAGAGGAGGAGGAGGTCGCCAACGCAACCAGGGCACCGCCAGCACCTCAGAAGGCAGGGTTAGCATGGCCGAAATGTGGAAAAGCTTTGTCAGCACGCCACAACAAACAGCAGCACCAGCAGCTCAGATGGAACGTCTTAGCAGGAGGCAGCATTTTACCAACATGGTGGAGCAGTATGTGTGCACACGCCTACATGTAGTGAATGACGGGTCTGCCCCCTTCAACTTCTGGGTCTCCAAATTGGGCACATGGCTTGAGCTTGCCCTTTACGCCTTGGAGGTGCTGGCGTGCCCTGCAGCCAGTGTATTATCTGAACGGGTATTTAGCACGGCTGGGGGCGTTATAACAGACAAGCGCAGCCGCCTGTCCAGAGACAATGTGGACAAGCTCACGTTCATTAAAATGAACCAGGCATGGATCCCACGGGACTTTTCCGTACCTTATGCAGAATAGCAATGGATACCGACCTTACCCACCCATTGTTCCATTTTTGCTCTTTCTCACTCTTTTGGGGTGTACCCTCATTTAAAATTTTTGAAAAGAAGCAGTGTTGGCTACCTCGTCCTCCTCCTCAGGGCCAGATTAATGTAGGGGCTATTGGAGCTGCAGCTCCAGGCCCCTACCTTTTATATAGGCCCCGGGTTGGCCATATTCACTGTTACCGCTCTTCTGTCACTTGTAAACACAGAAGTCTGGCTTCTATGCTCGCTTCCCCAGGCAGCACCCTCAGAACCTCCCCACACAGCGTGAAGGCCGGACAAGGAGGGACAGTTGGCGATGCATGGATGTGTTTATGGGCTTCAGAGACAGCATCCCATGTTGAATTAGGCATGCATGGCTGCACCCTTCCTCCTCTGGGTGCATGGCAAGGCACGGCCCTTAAGGCCCTTCAAAATCCTCAGCACCAAGCCCATGATGCTGTTAATCCGGCCCTGGTCCTCCTCCACCGCCGCTTCCACCTACACCGCCCATAGGTGTGCGCAGCCTATTGCATTAAGGTGTGCACCCCAAAGTTGAAATACACATGCATGTGTTTGCCAGCAGGGAGAGTAATGTATCGGGGCCATGTACCTGTAGGCAAGGAGAAATAGAGCAGAGCAGGTCCCAGGGAGATCTTTCCCATCTCCTCACTGGCAATGCTATGTGCCCTAGGTGATTAGGGTGTGCCCAGGCACACCCAGCACACCCTGTGCGCACGCCTATGTCACCGCCACATCCACCACCACCTCAACCTCCCTCCTACTCCATATGGGCCTCGTCCTTCAGAGATGAAGAAGAACATTGTTTTATTTTTCTGTTTTTTTTTTGTTGTTTTAAGTTATTTCCCTATCCACATTTGTTTGCAGAGCACTTGCCATGCTCTTAATTACGTTTTGCTGCCATTTGCAGCACTCTAGCCCTTTCCTTTAGTGTTTTAGAGCCATTTTAGTGCCTTAAAGTTCGGGTCCCCATTGACTTCAATGGGGTTCGGTGTCCGGGAAAAGTTCGGTAAAAGTCCGGGACACGGACCCGGACTTTTTTTTAAAGTTCGGCCGAACCCGTCGAACACGGACATCTAGGTGTTCGCTCAACCCTACACCTGACACTTGATTTTCTGCTCCTTTCCCTGAAACTATTATCATTTTCACATATCTTGTTTACTGGTTCAAAGGTATTCCTACTGTACTATGCGGTTTTTCATGAATATGTTTATTTTGACAAAAAAAGTGCCATATTAACCATTTAAGCTTGCTTATAATGCTATACATGCATCCATCTCTAAACAAAGTCTTAAAGAACTATGGTAAAAGACTTAACACGCCCTATAAACATTCTATCCTCTGGAAAGAAGCTATACGACTTCATAGAGATATACTAAGCATCAAAGAGATGCATTTCAAACAATCTAACCCTCCTACATGTAAACACAGCAGTTTTATACAGCAGATATCCTCATGGAATCGTCAAGGACTCACTTTGATAGCTCACATGTTTACACAACAACTGTTACGGTCATTCTTTGACTTAAACAAGAACTGAAACTTTTCCCATAAGGACTTCTATAAATGTTTACAAAATCGACATTTCCTATTATCTTCAAAAAGAGGCGATGATCCCTTCTTAAAAACGTTATATTCTTTTTACACATCTGAAAGATCATGAAAAGGGAGTATATTGATGATTTATATCTATATATATATATCTATACGTACTAAGACTCATCCTGACAAACTTCAAGCCATGATAGAATGGGAACAAGACCTAGGGATACAACACAGCAATATCAGACGATATCAGAGAGCCCTCTATTGGCCTAACAAATGATGATGTTGCACCTCTCATTGGGAAACTACACAAAAAGTGTTCCATAGGTGGTATCTTACACCTCAAGTTTTAGCCCGATGACATCCTGCTACACACTCCCCATATTGCTGGAGAAATTGTAGACATGTGGGATCTTTCAGCCACTATCTGAAGCTCATCCTGTTTTCAAAAGAGGTTTTTGCTTTCATATCCTCCATCACTGGGGGGCCTCAGCCTCTAAGGCTGGAGACTTTTTGGCTTAGGGCTTGAAAAATGGAATAATCAAGTAACAATTGCTGCCAGATGTTCCCTAACAAAAGCATAGAAAAATACTCAAGCTTCATCTCTTCTCTCAATGATATACCTTTTAAAAACTCATGCTTTCTTCGAAAGAATATTTGCCCAACTGCTTGGCAGAACTCTCGCATTTCAGAAAAACTGGGCCTGTTGGCTCAAGGACAGCAGACATACTGTTACTTTCTAATATTGCTCCAACTAAGACCCCACATATAGTTGGCATACTTTCTTGGATTATTATTACTATATAGGCAAGCTCATGATGAAGATCAGTACTCAAGTATTTGGCTTCACTATATGCAAACTCCTGATTTTCCTTTTTTCTGTTTACTCCATGCCTAGCCTTGGTTCCATAAAACTTTCCCCACCCCTGTATTTTCCCATCCCACTCCCTATCCATTATCCACTTATGGATTTCATTCTGTAATGCCTCTCTTACTGAATTAATTGTACCTTTATTCATGAGAATAGCATTATTGGATATTGTTATTGCTACTTATATTATACTTTACAAATTTTCAAGAACAATATTTTTTTTTAAAAAGGTATGCGTCTGTCCACAGACTCTATTGACTGTCTGACATCTGCTATCAAGACCCTGATGTCGATGTCGCTGAATAAGTGTTATTGGGATTTTGAATCTCTGAAAGACTGTCTAGGCTGCCAAGCTTTGTAGGTTTTGATTTTATTTTGAAGTAATTTTTGGTATAGGTTTCAAGGGCACAATTAGCACCATAGGACCAATTTGTCCGCACCTATTTGACCAGGGCATCAAATTAATTTTTTTTTACAGCAAGGCCAATTCTTGCTTTCATCAAGAGTACCTCTAGAAGGTTATGGGGTGAAGGCACCACCAACACACAAAGACCATTTTTTCTGCAACTGTGTGACTAGGGCATCAAATTAAACTTTTTTTACAGCAAGGCCAATTCTTGCTTTCATCAAGAGTACCTCTAGTAGGTTATGGGGTGAAGGCACCACCAACATCCAAAGAGCAATTCTTCTGCAACTGTTTGATAGGGGCATTACATTATTATTATTATTATTATTATTTTTACAGCAAGGCCAATTCTTGTTTCATCAAGAGTACCTCTAGAAGGTTACAGGGTGAAGGCACCACCAAAACCCAAAGACCATATTTTCAGCAACTATTTGACCGGGGCATAAAACTAAATTGTTTACAGCTAGGTCAATTATTGTTTTCATCATGAGCACCTCTATTGGGTTACGGTGTGAAGGCACTGCCAACACCCAAAGCCTATTTTTTCCACGCCTGTTACTTCTATCCAAAGTCTGCAAAAGAGACATCAGACTTTATCTAATAAAAGAAATATTGGGAATCTTGGCCTGAGTGTACTATAATTTGGATTTTCCACATAAGGCTTGCTCACTGTGGTGCAAAACTTTGTTATTTTCATTCAAAGTCTGAAAAAGAGACACCAGAATGTATCTAAAAAATCGTTAATCTTTTTTTGAGGGCAATAAATTGTGGCCTCATCATACAGACTGGCTCCTCAAGACGTTGTTTATTAAATAAAGAAAGATTGCAGTTAAAATTATTCAAATGATATATATATATATATATATATATATATATATACATATACACAGTATATATATATATATATATATATATATATATATATTGTGACAGGAAGTCAGGTAAATCTGTGAATGTAGTCACAGACAGGAGCTACACTTCCACCTGGGTTAGACAAATCACCAATTACTATAGGGTGTCGGCTGCAGAGGTAGCCAGAACTGTCTAAGGAAGTTGAAAGGCCTTCAGCTGTTCGGAATGAGGAAGTTAAGGCCTCTATAATTTGTCCAAAGGAAGTCCTATTGTTTGCTGCCTCCTGTCGCCGTGTGGGCTGGGAGAGGAGGACAGACATACGTGTGCCTCCCGACGCCGTGTGGGCATGGGAGAAGGACTGCTGCCTCCTGTCGCTGTGTGGGCTGGGAGAGGAGGACAGACAGATGAGTGCTTCCCGACAAGCTGGTGAGCATGGGAGAAGACCCCCTGAAGTGATGTGCGCCAAGGAGGGTAAACAAGTGTGTGAAGACTACTCGAAGTGAGGTCTTGGATCGTCTCAAGGTGAGAAGAGAAACTATTTCTATGTGGAAAGAAATAAATGCACTGCTTGCTATGTGGAGAGACAAGCAAATGAACTGTGTTCAATGAGAAGAACGAGTAGAAACAAAGGGACACGTTCCATATGAAGAGGAAAAGGGACATGTTAAATGAACTGTTTGCTATGTGAAGAGATTATAAATGGACTATTGATGGTCTGCTGTAGGATCAGCAAAGTCTGCCCAACAGTAGGTTGGGGACAGACTTCATTAGATAGGTTCCAGTGTGTGAGAAGGTAGCCGCCCACAGTGGCAAGGATTTATTTTGTTTTATTTTATTTTGGCTGTTTTGAGGCTTGCAATTGTGTGAAGTAAATTGCATGAATAAATCAAAGTGTTGTTTGCAACCACTTCTCGGCTATCTCTCTGTGAAAACGCACCCCCAAAGGGGTCATCCACGCCTACCACCGAGCTAATTCCTCACAATATATATATATCAGTTTTGCTGCAGCATGTTCTTTACTCAGTACAGATGCACCACTTCAAAGGCAGACTAAGGGGACCCCCTAGGCACTTTATTTAAAGGATTTTTTCATTTTTATTGTTTCACTTTAAGCATCATTAAATTCACTGCTCCTTTAAAAATAAAAGTTTTTGTTTTGCATTGGGCCTTACCTGGGCCCCCATAGCCTTTTTATGGCCCATTACTTGCAAATAACCCTTTAAAATTGTGACTTTTGATTTGTCAAATTCGGGTCCCATATACTACATATGTTTGAGAGTTTTGGTGCAAACTGAACCGGGGGTGTTCGTCCCATCTCTATTGTTCATGTTATTTGAATAAAAGTAATCTGTCAATTTAAATTAACACACTGCCACCAGCATTTAAGGCCATTTTAGACACAAGCTAAGCAAATAAATGGTAATGGACCAAAGCCAAGATATTTCCTTAATTAGGTCCCTAAGTGTTACAGGAAGATTTATCAGCAAAGTGCCCAACAGGAGTCCTGGTGGAATTGTGCACATATATCCAGGTATATATAGTTAGTAATAAAGATACCTCCAGATGAATGTTGCAGCAAAGTTAAGTTGCAGGGGCCCCGGAGGATGATCGTGTTTTTGCATCCGTCTTTGTGTTGGAAAGATCCTCCAACTGCTGTTCAACCAGCCTAGACAGCACACTTACAGCACACAAATCCCCCACAGCACACAACTTAAACAAACTTCACCCAGAGCACACCATGCACACACAGAGTACAGCTCACACATAGCACATAGCTCACACCCACAGACAGCACACAGCTTGCTCACAGCACACAGTACATCTCACATACAGAACACAGCAGTCCAGCACATAACTGTGCTCACCACATCTTCTGATCCAGCCTTGCACCTACACTGAGGTTCCTACAATCTCCATTTGGTTAATTTGGTAACATAAACACAATATATTACTAGATTTTTTGGTAAAATATAAAAGATTAGGTGACACCAAGTAAATTGATGCCCAATATGTCAAGTCTTAAAATTGCATTTTCTCATGAAACAGCGACAAACTTCATTACCTCATATTTTCCATTGGCAGTGTTTTTTAAACCCCTACAGGTCAAAATTTTAGAGTTACCATGAAAAATGGATCTAGAATTATTTATCCCACTCTGGCATGCACAACGATATGTCACATGTGTAGAATAGCCCCCCCCCCCCCCCAATGAATGCGCACCCCCAATGATTGCATTTACATTTGTACGTGCATGTATGTGAGAGTGGGGGGGGGAGCGCTAAACATTTTTTTAGGGGGGATATTAAGTGCCTGTGTGTCATTTTCTCCACTTTTTTTTTACATTTTTTTGTAATCTTTTTTTGTCATCACATAGGGGACAAAAAAGTGTGTCCAAAAACACAGGAAGCACAGCAAAAAGCACTGCTGAAACGCTCAAAAGCAACATGCATAGGTGTGACTCAAGCCTAATGCCATAAACATTGCTTCCAGGTCATTAGCAGGAAAGGGAGATCACATTGATCTCCTTCTCCTCTATCTGGTGGCACCAGTCATGCCAGTCCCAGGTTTGCCCATGTGTTCGTGGACTCCAGGAAACATGAAGGGGGGAGGTGTGGAAGTGATGCAGTTGCCAAGTTGCTTCAATTTGAACAGCGGCTTTTTAGATTCACACTCATTGTGAGTGTGTGTAAAATCCACTGCTGCCAGCGATATATTATATACCTTGTAAAAGGGGTAAAGGGCACCTGTGCCCAAACTTGGAATGATAATGTTTTTACATATTCTTACATATTACTAAGAAACAAAAATAGAGCTTTAAAAAAAAGCTCCCTGTTTGTACTATGAACAAGCTACTGTATCTTCCTGCTTCTAATTTAATCTCAAAAATTGTCACAGATCTCAACAAAGATACTAAAGTTACGTTCCAGATGGCTTTTTAGGCCCCCTTCACAGGTGGGGTGGATCTGTTTTAATGGACCCTGCTTGCTCAATGGGGATCACTCCGCGGATCCCTGCTGAGCAGGTGGATGACAGGTCCATCTCCGTTCACTGTGCAGAGATGGACTTGTCAGAGTCCTGCTCTCCTCTATGGGAAGATCAGATAAAAACAGCCTGTCCGTTTTCATCTGATCCCATTCCGTCTGATCCGCTGGACGGATGGCGAACATATCATCCTACATTTGTTTTCAGCGGATTTGGTAAGATTATATGTCAGCCTGCTCCTCATGGAGGACAATGGGTGGCTCAATTGGGTCCGCCTGAAAAACAGACAGGCGAACCTGATCATGTGAAAGGGGCCTAACAGTTTACAGCTTGTGTCTTTACATTAGAGGACTGTCAGACTGCCAAGATTCTGCTGCAAAAGAAAGCAATATGAAAAGCAAAGATTTCAGAGCCTCTGTTGTGAATTTTGGAAATTAAACTTTTTTGGCTGTACTTCTCCTATGGTTAACACGAGTGCAGTTCGTTCTGCACACCTGTGATCCATTGTTAGCCAGCAGCGGGACTGGAGAGTAGGCAGGGCAGACACAGGAGGAAAGGGTGGGAGGAGTTCTCTTTCCTCTCCCGTCTATGCATTGGGAAGGGGGGGCGGAGCTAGCTGCCTGGAGCCTGTGAAACACAGAAACTTCAGAAGTGCAACCAGCCAGTCTTACAGACTACTTCCCCTGATGAACAGTTGGAAACCCTGCCTAGGCACAACATCCATGGGGGTTGCCTGAGGGTGCACAGCCCACCCCACCCCACCCCAACACCCACTAGATCAAGCCATGCTTTGAACTGCCTTTAATAAAAAAAATGATATTTTTGAATGGTAGCTGCCACCTTTAAATGATGATTTAATCTATTACAACCTTATGTAATAGAGTCGAACTTAGGAATTAAAAAAAGGTTAGTAAACTGTTAATATATTGAAAAGCAAAGTATGATAAAATTCTAAATTAATCTATAAAACTTTGGCTGTATTTAAATTGTTGAAGTGAATAATAGGGCCAAGGTCTGTCAGACAGTGTACTTACAAGTGTTATTTTGTAGTTTCAGAGCTGCAGGATAATGTCTGTGCACAGTAGGGAGGCATACTGCAGCAGTTATTAGGTACTACTGAGATGAGCTGCAAAAAACAGCAGTGCTGCAGGGACACAGAAAGAGAGCAGAGTCAGAAAAGTGGAAAAGCTAAAGAAAGTGTTAGAAAGGTAAAACATTTTAACAGGGAATTGCAATAGATAGCAGACAATAAAATACCCATAGCAAGATGTATAGAATAAAAGACATGATGAAAATAGATGTGAAAAAGACAGGACCAAGCAGATACTGAATTTGGGTTCATAGAGTGAGTTAATTAACATAGTACAATCAGTAAGCTAAAGTGGTCTCAAGACTTTATAAATGAATGTTCAAATTTAGTCCCTGATGAAGTCTGAATATTACCATCACACTACAAAATAACAAATATAAAAATGCTGACACAAACACAATGGGTACCAACAGTCCCGAATGTCACAAAATTTTCTTGTCCCAAAAATCATCATTTGTCAGCTGCAGGGCTGATTGCTGATTGCACAACATCATATGATGCGGAACACACTGCTGGGGGCACAGATTGGATCTCTGCACTGGCCCTACCTCCTCCCCCAGCAGCAGCTGAATGGTTTAGGTAGCTCCAGCAGTCAGGACTTTCATTCACCAATGGTCAAATGGAGCTTGCCTCTCAGTGTTTTCAGTGGGGGCATGGCCAGCCTTGGAGGGGTTAAGATGAATATGCCACCCCACCTTGAGCCTTGGACTGTAACCTGTGTGAGGCAGGAGTGGACCTGAGCAGAAGTATGTTTATTGCTGCAAGTTGGGCTCTTTCTGCATCTCCATCTCTGGGGGAAGATCCTGATGGCTGGGCTGATCTCATATGGATGGCTGTCAGTCATCTATATCCTGTACACACACACACCTCCATATTGTACACACACAGGCCTCCATCCTACACACACAAAGACACACCTCCATCCTGTCATCTCCATCCTGCACACAATTACCTCCTCATACTGTTATCTCCATCCTGCACACACACAGTCATCTCCATCCTGTCATCTCCATCCTGCACACAGACACAGTCACCTCCATCCTGCACACACATAGAGTCATCTCCATCTTGCACGCACACACAGTCACCTCCACACTGTCGTCTCCATCCTGCACACACACACACACAGTCATCTCCATCCTGCAAACACACAGAGTCACCTCCATCCTGCCACCCCCCCTGTCACCTCCCTATTCTGCACACACACATAGTTATTTCCGTTCTGCACACACACAGTGTCACCTCCATCCTGCCATCTCCATCATGCACACATTCATAGTCATCTCTATCCTATTATGTCCATCCTGCACACACAGTCATCTCCATCCTTCCTCGTTCTGCACTGTACACTCTTCACCCACTTTTTGCCATAATGTGCTTCGCACGCCACATTTTTACTTCTCTTCTTGTAGAACTACGTCCATAAAAGATAAATGCCCCACTCTTAATTACAGTTATGCCGCATCTACAGAGGCTTTTTAACCAGAAAAAAAGTGTCCCTAAAAATGTTTTTCAAATGCTAGCAACTATGAAACACACTTGTATTTTTATGTAAGAAAAAAACTATGATTTATCCCCATCATAAAATATGTGCTACAGCAGGTGAAATTATTTTTTTCCATTACTTTCCATGACATCAGACCTGAGAGTCTGCCCACCTGTGAGGGATAGGAAACAGAGCAAGGTTCAGGATAACCCAACATCTCCTCAGTGAGTCACTGTCCCTCACAGGTGCAGGTCCAGAGACAGCACTGCCATGGGACCTCAGGCAGGGGTTCCTGTGGGTTCCTTTCAGTAAATATTGCTGGTCCCAGGTGCTAACAGGCCTAACTTTCAGAAGAAAGCCTGTTAGGGTCCCAGACTACAGGGGTATGGGGATACAGAAAGTTGGGAGCTCATCTGCAGGGTCCTAGGTGTTATCCTGCACTCCCCCAAGACTTGCAGTCGGTTCCATAAGGAAGCAGTGGCATGAATGATCATTATTCTCCTTCTATAGGCTAAGCATGGTGGCTGTAAGTCCCAGGACATATTCAGAGTGCAGCATGCACATCGTTTCTTGCAAAGTTGTTCTGAGTACCATTGTGGCATTGCACTTCTATTTACTGACATCATTTCTGATACAGAGCTTTTGCTGTTTTTTTTTTTTTTTTAACTTCTGTCATTCTATTCTTCTACAGTATAGTAAATTGTTAGGTGTTCTTTTCCTTTCAGATTTTTTTTTTCAACTTTTCTGAGCAAGGCTTTCTTTTTATCTCCTGTCAGTGGCAGACTGGGGGGCTATAGAGATATATATTAATTTTAGTCCAAGCACACACAATATATTACCCATTTTTGGTAAAATATAAAAGATAAGTTGCCCGAGTAAATAGAAACCAAACATGCTAAGTCTTAAAATAACATGCACTCGTGATTCGCAATAACACTACGGTGCCCAAAAATCTCCACAGGAAATTATTTAAAAGCTTTTACAGCTCATCAGTTTATAGTTAAAGAGGAGCTCTTGTGCTGGAATTTTTGTTCTCTTTGGCCCCTTTCACACAGTCTTTGCGATCAGGGCCACCTGTCAGTTTTTTCAGACGGACTTGATGGGATGCTCCATGCACCTCTATGGGGCAGTGGATGTCAGCAGTGATTTGTCCTCTGACACCCGTTGCTCTCTGATCTGACCCTATTTTCCATCCCTTTGGAGGATCGGATAGGATCAGATGAAAATGGACAGGCAGGCCATTTTCATCTGATCCCCCATAGAGGAAGAGTGGGGATCTGACAGGTCTGTCTCTGCACAGAGAACGGAGATGAACCTGTCATCCACCTGCTCAGCGGGGATCAGTGGATCGATCCCTGCTGAGCAAAACGAAGTCTGCCGGGCGGAAAGCCCACGTGAAAGGACCCTTTCTCTTTGAAGCCTACAGGCTGCTGAACAAATGGTTCACAAGCTGATGCCTATTACCGCAGCCATCCGCTTTTAATTAACAGATCTCTCTTTGGATGTAGGTAGTACATCCAAAGAGCTGAACTGATTAATGTTGATTTCTTAATTAAAACTGCCTGGTTTCTCCATGTCAAACTGCAGGCCGCATTTGCCGTTCCTGCTCCTCTGTGCTCTGTCGGTAAATTTTCCAATTTCTGTTGGTAAAAAAAAGTTGCAGGAGGTTGGCAACCCTGCCTTCAATATGCTCCCTCTACTGTTCCTTCTTACATTAGTTTCCTCCTTTCTCAAATTCTCATTACATTACACTTCTTCTCCACCCTAAAGCTTTTCGATTTCACCCTAAGGTCTACCCTCTCCCTACTGCTGCTCTTATCACTAGTAATGAGCCGAACAACCCCCTGTTCAGATCACACCAGAATATCTCGAGCAGGGGGTTGTTCTAGCCACTTGCCGACTGCCTAACACCGATCTACGTCGGCAGTCAGCCCCTCACAGGCAAAGTGACGTAGGGCTACGTCACTAGCTTGTGAGGGTCTAGGGAGCGAGCGCGCGCCCCCGGAGGCGCGCTCCCGCGTGGTCACGGACCCCCCCGCGCGTGTGACCAGCGGACCCGATGTCCGCCGGTCACTCTGCGATCGGCGGGGGAGAGGGAGAATGTCAGGCAGCTTGTGTAAACAAGCTGCCTGTCATTCTCCTCGCTGTAAAGACACTGATCAAACGGATCTAGTATGTAGATCCGTTGATCAGTGTCCTTACAGCTCAAGCCACAGCCAATCACAGTAGAAAGCACGCCCCTAGGGATACACACAGCCCCTCCCTTCCAAATAAAGTTAACCCCTTCACAACCAGTGTATTTTTACAGTAACAGTGCATATGTATAGCACTGATTACTGTAGAAATGTCACTGGTAACCCCAAAAGTGTCACAAATGTCAGTCAAGGGTCCGATCTGTCCGCCCCAATGTTGCAGTACCGCAAAAAAAATCGCAGATCGCTGCCATTACGCGTTAAAAAAAAAAACAACAAAAATGACAAAAATCTTTCCCTTTGTTAGTAAACGTGATAACTTTTGCGCAAACCAATCAAAATACGCTTTTTGCGATTTTTTTTACCAAACATAGGTAGCATAAAACAAATTGGCCGAAAATTTTAAAAAATTTTGATTTTTACTTTTTTTTGGGGGGAATTTCATATAAAAAAATGTGAAAAATATTGTTATTTTTGCAAAATTGACGCTCTTTTTTTGTTTATAGCGCGTGATCAAAAAATCGCACAGGTGATCAAATACCACCAAAAGAAAGCTCTGTTTGTGGGAAAAAAAGGACATCAAATTTGTTTAGGTACAGCGTCGCACGACCGCGCAATTGTCCGTTAAAGTCACGCAGTGCCGAATCGCAAAATACCCCCTGGTCAGGAAGGGGGTAAAATCTTCCGGGGCCTAAGTGGTTAACAAACATGCACACTCCATTAAAGTCTATGGGACATGAACATTAAAAAACAAAAATCCAAATTTTAAAGGCTTAAATGCAAGTTATTGGCCCAAAAGGTGTATGGGGACCTGGGTATTGCCCTGGGGGACATGAATCAATGCAAAAAAATGTTTTTTAAATGATCGTTTTTACAGGAGCAGTGATTTTAATAATGCTTAAAGTGAAACAATAAAAATGAAAAATTCCTTTAAATATCGTGCCTGGGGGGCCCCCCTAATGTGCCTGAAAAGTGGCACATTTGTGCGATGTATGTAGCCTGCTGTAGCAATACTGACATTTCTAAAGGAAAAAATTTAATTTAAACTTGCTCGCGCCTGTAATGTATTGCTGGCTCCCGGCAATACAGATAGAAAAATGAAAAAAATGGCATGGGGTCCCCCCCAATCCATACCAGGCCCCTCCGTGTGGGGTTCCCCTAAAATCCATACCAGACCATTATCCGAGCACACAGCCTGACTGGCCAGGATGGGGGTGGGGGCAAGCGAATGCCCCTCCGTACCATACCAGGCCACATTCCCACAACATGGGTGGGGTGGGTGCTTTGGGGCAGGGGGGCTCTGCCCCCTCACCCCAAAGCACCTTGCCCCCATGTTGATGGGGACAGGGGTCTCTTCCCAACAACCGTGGGCTGTGGTTGTGGGGGTCTGCGGGGGGAGGCTTATCGGAATCTGGAAGCCTCCTTTAACAGGGGGGCCCCCAGATCCCACCCCCCCATGTGAATGGATATCGGGTACATCGTACCCCTACCCATTTACCAAAAAAGTTTACAAAAAAAAAATAAAGACAAAAGCAAGTTTTGGATAAGTCCAAAATTTTGGATAAATCTTTGTGGTATACACTTCACTATCTGATCTCAACAAACTGGAAAAAGAAAAAATCTCTCTCCCTGCCAGCAATGTATCAAATTATATATAACTAACGTTCGACTTGAACTCAAAGCTCATCCCTACTCATCACCTCTTGCAAATACTTAATTCACATGCTGACCCAAACATAAGGACAGTGAGGTACAGTATGTGCACTCATATACATCCGGCTCCCTTCCTACTTATCTCCCCTAATCCTGGCCCTCTAGGATCTCACTACGACCCCCCACACCCAGCATCCTCCTTCCTCTGACAACAGCTGCAATTCACTCAGTTTAACCTATATCCCTGCTTCCAAAAGCCAACCCCCCTTCTTATGTGTACTCTGGAATACCCGCTGGACCTAGTGGATGGGAAGGAGATGACGTTGATTTGCTTCTATCCCTACTGTGCACCTTTCGAGTCCTTCCTACACTTCCCTCTCTCTATCACTCTCTTCTTTTGGGATTCACTGTATTGGTCTGTTTTCTCCAATTTCTCTAAGGATTGCAGTGATCCACCAGCCTCCTGGACCAGTGTCATGCTTCTTTGGTGACCTCTCTGTCTGGTTTCCCTACTTTCTGTCTTCTGAAATACCCACTATCATTCTTGGTGACTTTAACATTTCCATTAATATTAACAGTCTGGGTACATCTCAACTTTTTAACTTAAAGCGGAGCTCCACCCAAAGGGGGAAGCTCTGCTTGTTTATACCCTCCACTGCCACATTTGGCACTTTTTTGGGGTGCCACTTCTGGGTAAGATCGCTGATCAGCGATCTATGATATTTCCAGCTTCTCCTCTTTCCCCTCCGCTGCCTACTGGGACACAGACAGGTTCCAGAAGACAGCAGGACCATTCAGAAAGTGCAGAGCGACTCATGCATGCACAGTAGTAAACTGGCTGGGAAGCCTGAAGGCTTCACTGCCATTTTCTCTTAACATTCTGGCACCTGCACCCAAAGCCAATTGATGAATCAGCGTGGGGTGCTGACATTGCAGGATCCCTGGACAGGTAAGTGTCCTTTTATTAAAAATCAGCAGCTATAGTATTTGTAGCTGCTGACTTTCATTTTTTTTTTTTTTACAGACTGGAGCTTTTCTTTAATCTCATCTTTTGACCTAACACAGTCCTCCACTCACTCTGATGGTTGGTAACACCCTTAGCCTTGTTTTCTCCAATCTTTGCACTCCCTACAAGCCACCAACACCCCCTTTCCTCTCTATGATCACAAACTCATCACTTTCACAGTTTCCTTGTCTTCAACCACCTATCCCTCTAAGCAGCAAACAATTACCTGTAGAAAGCTTCACCACTTCTCTTCTCTATTCTCTTATTCACCTCCTCTATGATAATCTTATCTTAGTCCTGCCCTAGCCACTTCTATCTACAATAGTTCACTCTAATCCTATCCTTACTGGGCACACTTGCATCTCTTACTACACACAGAACCAGGCCCTGATCTCTACTAGGGATGATCGAACTTTTCAAAAGTTTGGTTCGACCAGAACACCCGAACTTCCCCAAAGTTCGGGTCCGGATTCCAGAACCCTATTAAAATCAATGGGACCTGAACTTCGGTAATAAAAAAACACAATTTTGAAGCCCTAAAACCCAATAAATGCCCCTAAAAAGTGCCTAGGGTTCTGGGTCATGCCCCAGGGACTATTAATCACACAAAAAAAAGTTCTTAAAAATTGTCGTTTTTGATAGAGAGCCAATTATTGAAAAGATTATTGAAAAAAAAAAAAGAGATTTCTTTGGATTTAGTGTCTGGGGGTCTAAAACGTGTACCTGTGAAGTTTCAGCTCTGTAGCATGTCCAGAACCAGAAAAAAAAAGATTGTTTTTCTTAGAATTTTTATTAGCGCAGGGATGTGGCTCCGCTCCTATCACACCCATATGTGTGTATGTGTATATATACATATATGTGTGTGTGTATATATACCCCTATAGTATATAGTATAATATGAAAGTACATTTTCAGCAAGTACAGAAATATTGTTGTGGACCTTGCCAAAAATCCAGCGCCCTTTTCACTTCCTGTGCAGACTGTGCAAGACCGCCTGCTGATTGGATGACATTGTCGGGCGGGGGAGCTGGGAGAGGATACACAGCAGGAGCTGAGGGAACTCAGAATAAGTATTAAGGACCACAGAGATTATCTATTTCGACAGGATCATTGTGTCCAGGCTGGCAAGGCAAGTTGTGAATAAATCACTGAATTGCTGTTGATCGAGCGTGTTGTGTGAGTAGATTACCACAAGGGGGGGGGGGGAGCAGCCCTATTGATGCACACAGCGGAGCACAACAATCTATTTGCACTTTGATGGACATTATTTTATGGACTTTTTTAATCTAACAGTCATATAATTTTTAGGCATTCATGCATCTGATTATTCATTGATTATTTTTGTGAGATTTGCACATTTTGTATTTGCACATGTTTGCACATTTGCACTAACCTACATGTTTTGCACATTTGGAGTATCTAATTTAATTTGGAAAATAATGAGCAGCGCTGCAACACTGGTTTCACATGGATGAGTTCTGTCACCCTGGCATAGCATTCAGAGTCAGTTCCCCCTAAATTACATTACGGTCACCCTGACACTTAACACTTTCCCTACAGAAACTAGATTTTTGAATCTAACTATAGTGGTATATATATAGTACCCTAACTACACTAGATATCCCTTTCCTCACACTAATAATTGCTAAATGACACTTTTGCAGCAGGAGTAACAGAACTGCTTCCACTCTCTTCCACAGCCCCTGTATTACAGTGCTAGCGATTTGGCGGGGCTATGTTATATACTGGGGGGCGTATCCACTACTGATTGGCCTCTGTACCCCCTAATCACTCCAATCACATTCCTAGCATCCTCCTGCCTCCTCAATTGGCTTTTACTGATGTTTCTGGTCCAATCACGGGCTTTTAAAGCCCAGTTCCTGTCCCATTGCATTTTGGTTGGTTCTGGTTGCCGAATTCCAAACTTTTTCCGCAAAAAGTTCGGAATTCGGCCGAATTTCGAACAGTCAATGTTCGGGTCGAACCGATGGTCGACCCGAACCGAACTAGAAATCTCAAGAGACATAGCCCTGCACTGGAGCCATTGTGGCATAAAACCAAATCCCAGAAAGCATTTACCCTATTGAAATCTGCCTTCCTAAAATACTATTCCTCCCTCCATGCTGCAAAACAAGCCAATTTTGTCACTCTTGTTTAGACCATTTGCAATTTATTTCCGTCCAAATGTAAATTCAGACAAATTTTTGGTTATTCAGAGATTAGGATGTAACATTTCGATCATTTTATGACCGAATTTGAATCATTCTGAAAATTTGGAATTTGTTAGAAAATAATAAACTAAACAAAATTAAATAAAACAAAACTAAACAAATTCCGAAACAAATCAACAAGTTGAAATTAGTAACATAACGAATCTATCTGAAACAAAACACATTTTTCTGTTCTGCACATGTTTACTTTCATTAATACTCAGTCCTCCTCATCTCTTCTCTACTTTTAACTCTCTACTTTCTCCACCACCACCTCCACGGAGTAACTTTTTCACTGCTTATGAGATTTCCAATCACAAAAACAAGATTGATGCAATTTGTGGGGACATCTCCACTGCACAGATAGCTGTTCTACTTAACATACCCTGTACAAAACCAGATTGATTACTGTCCTCTTTTGACCTTGCTACCACAAAAGTGGTCAGTAAACTTTTCTCGAAGGCTCACCTTACCACCTGTCCACTGGGCCCCATTCCCGCATGACCACTACGGTCACCCTCCTACCCTATCCTATGTTCCCTCACTCGCATCTTCAATCTCTCCCTCTCTACTAGCACCTTTCCCTCTAAAGCATGTGCAAACAGTTTAGTAATTTTGATTCACATTTTTGGCAATGAAGTCTATATACACATTTATAGTGATTGTGTTTATATACTGTCTACTTAAAGGTAATATTTTTTTTTTTGCCAGAACATCCCATACGATCATGCAAACCCTCAACAGGGACTTCTGCGTTTCTTTTAAGTAAGTCACCCTATGATTAAGCCAACCCAATGTGATTAACAGTATATCTTTTCTCAGCAGTTATGGACAGAAAATGAGATGACCCACTGAGCACTCCCTCTACAGGCTAATTGAGAAAGCAGTTAAACAAAAGAAAAACTTAAAGTGTAATCAAACATAAAATAAATAAAAGGCTGACAGAGACCATATTGGTCTTTTCGGTCATAACTGCTTCTACCTGCCTGTCAACATTAATGTACACTAAGCTGCACATACTCAGCACATTGTACATTTAGATAATGCTCTGTGACACGATGATGTGGCTCCCGTGTGCATACACAGGAGTGATGTTATTACAGCATGACCAATCTAGCAGCTGAAGAGTCCGAACCCATAAGGAAGACTGGGAGATGATGGAAGGGCCATGACCATCAGGCACACTGACAGTGAAATGCTCAAGGGGATCCTTTGGCAGGTAAGTAAGCCATAATGGTTTAATATGCTGTGCATAAAAGCGCATTATGACTAAGAGTCCCTGCAGTCGACCCATTAAAAAAAAATGTAAAGTTTAATTCTGTTTTAAAACTTTTTTTTAACAAATTTTTGAAATGTGTCCATAGTTTTATAGCATCAAACTGGTATTTTCCTTCTGTTTTGCAACTAGTAAGATTGTTCTCATCTTTCTTTACTTTTAAATAGCCTAGATGTGAATTGCTTAAAGTGAAAGTAAACCCTATTTACCTGTAGGTAAAGTGAATATCTCCTAAACCTGCATGGTTTAGGAGATATTCACACTGCATGCAGCCGGTGACGTCACTAGCACATGGGCTCTGAAAGGACAAAAAACCTGTGCCATTCTTTCAGAATTCCATGCTGCAGTCTGTGACTCCCGCGCTCATGCAGCACGCCCAATCAGAGGGCTGGAGGATGCGGACCCGAAAGGAAGACTGAGTAAAGATGGAAGCTCTGCCAGCAATGACAGCTTGCCACTAAAGGACTTCGTTCTAATCTAAGCATTTCATAATGTGCTAGTATGGGATGCATACTAGCACATTGTGCCTTTACCTTGCAGGTTTAAAAAAAAAAAATAGGCTGCGGTTTACTACTGCTTCAATTGAAGAATTATTGGAAACCTACAAATATCAAAGTGTAGGAACTCTACCTTAGTATGTAAAATGCACTTTAATTTTTCAGGGGTCCCCCTCAAACCCATATCTTGAAGTACATGAAAAGATACATTCACCGTATTTACTGATATATTTATATTTGTGTCAATGGATGTAAATATAGTTTTGGAAAATATTCAGGGTTTGTTTGGGAATTTAGAAAACTTTTGTTTGAAACACTAAACATTTTATTGGATACATTTAAAATCTCCTTCGGCATTTTTGGAATTTGAAGGGCAACAGATTGCAACTTTATATTTGAAAAAAACAATCCATAACTGACTTAACATAACTGACCATAACATTTTTGGAAAACAATTTGTAATCTCAACAAGAAAGCAAACCAAAAGATGTTGCAAAATAAAGCAAGGTTGTTACTTCTTTATAAATATACCCTATTAGAAGACCAATAAGGACTACAATTTGCCTTTATCACTTCAAAACATATAAAAATATACTATGATGTACCATAATGAAAGTGGTCTACAGAGAAAGAGATATTACAAATATGTGTTTGGTTCAGTAGTAAATAGCATACATTGCCAAATCAATATTAAATGCTAATTAAATTGTTTTCATTTTGTCTCCCCAGTGCATGAGCACAGCTAATGTTTATTTTCATATAATTTGCTTTACTAAATGCTCTTTGACTTTTATGGCCAATAAACATTAAACATTTATAGCCTGTAAAACAGTCATCAGAGTTTAGTTAACATTGTTACTACGGTGTTTACAGAATGATCATGTTAAAGTGTTCTGCAGAGAAGAATTTGTATAATACTTGAACCTATTTGGGATTTATCATTGGCATATTAGAAAGAGTTGGAGCATAAAGAATATAAAATAATTTTCATTTATGAAATCGTATGAAAATTATTGTGATGTCAAAAGTAATTAAAGGAAATGTGCTGGGAGAAATGTAGAGACTTATCTTGCAAACGCACGTCTGTAAATACTACTTGTCTGGCTCTCTTTGACATCAATATACTCAGTCACTATTCTAAAAGAAGCATATACCTCAGTAAAGTCAAGTTGAAATCAGAATACTTGTACTGGTTCATTAAAGTGACACTCCAGCTAAAAGTCCCTGCATACACGACCACCCTCCTTCCTGAAGCCCCCAGCTATCTTTTTTTTTTTTTTTCATAACAAAAACACCCTATACATACAGTACCTTTTTCCCCTCAGTCTTCTAAGTGGTCTGGTGACATTACAGGTACTTCTATTTCCTCCTCACCAGCGGTAGCAATGGTCCTTTCTCCTAGACTGAGCAGTGTTCAGGTAATGATATGTGAGTGCTGCTCAGTCCCAGAGTACACTGAGCCCAAGACTGCATGATGACACACCCTCAGCTTTGGTTCACAGGAAATAAATTGAATGATGCTGGCTATCCAACAGCCAGAAAACTGGTGGCACTGCATGGAAGAAGGAGTCGGGGACAGTGTTATGGCTTGGGGCAGGTAAGCAGAGCTTGACATTTTTTTTTATATAGGGGGACAAGCAAACATTAAAGTAAAATGTAGGAATTTTGCTCTATCTTCCAAAGGGGCATATCAATCAATAAAACATTTGTAGCCCAGTCTGCAAAACTGGCAAGGGAGGAGTAACATCATGTACCTCACTGAGGATTTGTGTGTCTGATCTGAGATAGTTTACAGGCATGGCTGCAAAAGAGGCTGCTGTCACAGAACATAGAACAGCCAAGGATAAGCTGCCCTCCATCAATTAGAGGGAAAACTAAAGATGTGGACTGCTGGAGACTCTGGAGTGAAGTGTGGAGGATTATAAGAGCTGTAGTTTCTACAGGCTGAACTGGTTTTAGAAACTAAGAAGGAGTGTGGTGGAGAGGATGAGGAGTGTTGCAACTTTCCCAGGCTGAGGAGAGGAAGGAAAGATGCCTTGCAGAGAAAATGAGGCTATAAGTAAACTGGTGCAACTGAGTGAAAGAGAGACACAGTAGCAGCCATTCTGGGACATTGAAAGGTGCTGGATGCTGATTGAGCATTCTGCCTGATTGAGGAGCCAGATGCTAAGGACATTGACTGTAGCTAGGGATGGGCCGAACAACCCCCTGTTCGGTTCACACCAGAACTTTCGAACATTGTGAAATTTCGGAACTGAATAACGAACCCCATTGAAGTCTATGGGACCCAAGCTGGAAAAATCAAAAGTGTCCATTTTGCAGGCTTATATGCAAGTAATTGTGCATACATTGGTTATGGGGGTCCAAGTACTGCCCAGGGGGACATGTAGCAATGTAAAAAAAGTTTGTAAAAAATATATTTTTAAATGAGCAGTGATTTGCCCTGGGTGTACTTCACCGGCACTGATGCATACAAGCGAGAGGATGGTTGATCAGCTGCGCGGTGTGCTCTGCCCGGCCCTGCTCCGGCTCTCCCTGCCCCTCTCCTCCTTCCCTACATGTCTCCCCTGCTTTCCTCTGTCTTCCCCCCCCCCCTTTTGTCTTTGCTCTTTCTTCTACTCTCCTGCTCGTGAGGTCAATTCTCATGTTGATGACTGATCAACCTGCTTGTTGTCTAGTATATCAGGTTGCGTCCTTTGTAGGACACTATGCTGGGTGCACTTGGATGTGCTAGATTAGCCTTATACCTCTAGCTCACCGTGCATTTCATACATGCCGAGTGCATCCACCTTTCCAAAAAGCTAAAATTATATCTGCACAGTACCTTTGTGCCTGCATCTATTTTCGCAATAATTTGGTTGTTGACATTGGAATAATCCGCATTTGTATTTTGCTATGCCTAACCGTCTGACACCTCCGTGTCTTCTTTCATTACATTGTTGTATCCTGGTACTTTGTTCTCAATAAATAAATAAAAAAAAAATGAGTAGTGATTTACTGATGTTTAAAGTGAAAGCATAAAAACGAGGGGTATCCTCCTTTAGTTCTATATCTGTCATACACACCTATCTTTCCAATGTTAGGTAGCCTAACACAACGGTAGAAAACACATACACACTCCACGCATGGATTATTGAGATACCTCTGTATGTCAGTACAGATCTATTAGTAAAGGAAACATTATTTAAGAGACCATTATTTACATCAAAATCCCGTTGTGTTTTTTTTTTTTTTTCTTTTCTTCCTTTCTTCTCTCTAGTTCCCTCCCTTTCCGTCCTTCCCGTTACACTTATCCCTTCACTTACCTACTCGCTCATAGAACATGCTCTAACCATTTACTTCTATGTGCAGGCCACATAGAGGCACATACCTAGATGTTCACGAACTCCACACTAACACATATCATTCTAACTTCAGACTGAGAAAACAATAGCGAAATTACGGTTGTACAATCAACCACCAGAATAAGGATACGTTTTTCACATTTTTCAGCTTCAAAATTGCTTCGTTTAAAGTTATACACCATGACTAGTGTTGAGCGAACATGGACTGTATTATTCGTGTTCGTACCGAATAATTGGATTTTTGTTACCCGAACACAGACCCGGAATTTTCTTTTTTTGTCCCCTTCATAGCCTGCAGCAGAGCTGACTGACATAAGACACTGCTGTGTTCACATGTGCTATTGAGTGATTTTCAATTTTATACACTTTTTTCTATTCCACTATTCAATATACACCCTTTTGGGTTAAACAAAATTAAATTGTGGCATAGTCTGTACTAATCTATTTAAAAATTACAAACTTAAAGGGGAATTTTCTTTTTTTTTTCCCTTCATAGCCTGCAGCAGAGCTGACTGACATAAGACACTGCTGTGTTCACATGTGCTATTGAGTGATTTTCAATTTTATACACTTTTTTCTATTCCACTATTCAATATACACCCTTTTGGGTTAAAAAAATTAAATTGTGGCATAGTCTGTACTAATCTATTTAAAAATTACAATACTTAAAGGGGATTTTTTTTTCCTTCATAGCCTGCAGCAGAGCTGACTGACATAAAACACTGCTGTGTTCACATGTGCTATTGAAAAATCACCAATTTTATATCATATTTTCTATTCCGCTATTCAATCTACACCCTTGGGGTAAAAAGAATTAAATTGCAGATTAGTCTGTATCGGTACGTGTGAGATACACCTTTCCAATTTTTGGGGCACATCTTACACCGCTGAGGATTGCAGGGTGTTTCAGTTTGCCTCCTGCCTGTTCCAAACTCCTCCTACTCCTCATCCTGCCTTTGGGGTACAAAAAATAGTAATCAGGACCTAGTCTGGGTCTGTACGTGTGAGATAGATACACCTTTTGATATCATATTTTCTATTCCGCTATTCAATCTACACCCTTGGGGTAAAAATAATTAAATTGCGGCATAGTCTGTATCGGTACGTGTGAGATACACGTTTCCAATTTTTGGGGCGCAGCTTCAGTTTGCCTCCTGTTCCGAACTCCTCCTACTCCTCATCCTCATCCTGCCTTTAGGGTACAAAAAATTTTAATCGGGGCCTAGTCTGTGTTTGTACGTGTGAGATACACCGTTTTATAAAATGTTTTCTATTCCGCTATTCAATCTACACCCTTTGGGGTAAAAATAATTAAATCGCGGCATAGTCTGTATCGGTACGTGTGAGATACACCTTCCAATCTTTTGGGGCGCATCTTCCACCGCCGAGGATTGCAGGGTGCTTCAGTTTGCCTCCTGTTCCGAACTCCTCCTACTCCTCATCCTCATCCTGCCTTTAGGGTACAAAAAATTTTAATCGGGGCCTAGTCTGTGTTTGTACGTGTGAGATACACTGTTTTATAAAATGTTTTCTATTCCGCTATTCAATCTACACCCTTTAGGGTAAAAATAATTTAATTGCGGCATAGTCTGTATCGGTACGTGTGAGATACACCTTCCAAATTTTTTTGGGGCGCATCTTCCACCGCCGAGGATTGCAGGGTGCTTCAGTTTGCCTCCTGTTCCGAACTCCTCCTACTCCTCATCCTCATCCTGCCTTTAGGGTACACAAAATTGTAATCGGGGGCCTAGTCTGTGTTTGTACGTGTGAGATACACTGTTTTATAACATTTTTTCTATTCCGCTATTCAATCTACACCCTTTGGGGTAAAAATAATTAAATTGCGGCATAGTCTGTATCGGTACGTGTGAGATACACCTTCCAATCTTTTGGGGGCGCATCTTCCACCGCCGAGGATTGGAGGGTGCTTCAGTTTGCCTCCTGTTCCGAACTCCTCATCCTGCCTTTAGGGTACAAAAAATTGTAATCTAGGCCTAGTCTGTGTTTGTACGTGTGAGATACATCATTTTGTAAAATCTTTTCTATTCCGCTATTCAATCTACACCCTTTGGGGTAAAAAGAATTAAATTGCGGCATAGTCTGTATCGGTACGTGTGAGATACACCTTCCAATCTTTTGGGGCGCATCTTCCACCGCCGAGGATTGTAGGGTGCTTCAGTTTGCCTCCTGTTCCGAACTCCTCCTACTCCTCATCCTCATCCTGCCTTTAGGGTACAAAAAATTGTAATCGGGGCCTAGTCTGTGTTTGTACGTTTGAGATACACCGTTTTATAAAAAATTTTCTATTCCGCTATTCAATCTACACCCTTTGGGGTAAAAAGAATTAAATTGCGGCATAGTCTGTATCGGTACGTGTGAGATACACCTTCCAATCTTTTGGGGCGCATCTTCCACCGCCGAGGACTGCAGGGTGCTTCAGTTTGCCTCCTGTTCCGAACTCCTGCTACTCCTCATTCTCATCCTGCCTTTAGGGTACAAAAAATTGTAATCGGGGCCTAGGCTGTGTTTGTACGTGTGAGATACACTGTTTTATAAATTTTTTTCTATTCCGCTATTCAATCTACACCCTTTGGGGTAAAAAGAATTAAATTGTGGCATAGTCTGTATCGGTACGTGTGAGATACACCTTCCAATCTTTTGGGGCGCATCTTCCACCGCCGAGGATTGCAGGGTGCTTCAGTTTGCCTCCTGTTCCGAACTCCTCCTACTCCTCATCCTCATCCTGCCTTTAGGGTACAAAAAATTGTAATCGGGGCCTAGTCTGTGTTTGTACGTGTGAGATACACCGTTTTATAAAATTTTTCCTATTCCGCTATTCAATATACACCCTTTTGGAGTGTAAAAAAATTAAATTACGGCATAGTCTGTATCGGTACATGTGAGATACACCTTTTTAAATTTGTTTGGCGCATCTCCTTCCACCGCCGAGGATTGTAGGGTGCTTCAGTTTGCCTCCTGTTCCGAACTCCTCCTACTCCTCATCCTCATCCTGCCTTTAGGGTACAAAAAATTGTAATCGGGGCCTAGTCTGTGTTTGTACGTTTGAGATACACCGTTTTATAAAAAATTTTCTATTCCGCTATTCAATCTACACCCTTTGGGGTAAAAAGAATTAAATTGCGGCATAGTCTGTATCGGTACGTGTGAGATACACCTTCCAATCTTTTGGGGCGCATCTTCCACCGCCGAGGACTGCAGGGTGCTTCAGTTTGCCTCCTGTTCCGAACTCCTGCTACTCCTCATTCTCATCCTGCCTTTAGGGTACAAAAAATTGTAATCGGGGCCTAGGCTGTGTTTGTACGTGTGAGATACACTGTTTTATAAATTTTTTTCTATTCCGCTATTCAATCTACACCCTTTGGGGTAAAAAGAATTAAATTGTGGCATAGTCTGTATCGGTACGTGTGAGATACACCTTCCAATCTTTTGGGGCGCATCTTCCACCGCCGAGGATTGCAGGGTGCTTCAGTTTGCCTCCTGTTCCGAACTCCTCCTACTCCTCATCCTCATCCTGCCTTTAGGGTACAAAAAATTGTAATCGGGGCCTAGTCTGTGTTTGTACGTGTGAGATACACCGTTTTATAAAATTTTTCCTATTCCGCTATTCAATATACACCCTTTTGGAGTGTAAAAAAATTAAATTACGGCATAGTCTGTATCGGTACATGTGAGATACACCTTTTTAAATTTGTTTGGCGCATCTCCTTCCACCGCCGAGGATTGCAGGGCGCTTCAGTTTGCCTCCTGTTCCGAACTCCTCCTACTCCTCTTCCTCATCCTCCCTTTAGGGTACAAAAAATTGTAATCGGGGCCTAGTCTGTGTTTGTACGTGTGAGATACACCGTTTTATACCATTTTTTCTATTCCGCTATTCAATATACACCAGTTTGGGGTGAAAAAAATTAAATTTGCGTCATACTTTGCATATTTGACTGTGAGATACACCCCTTGTATTTGTATACTGTTTTTCTATTCCGCTATTTAATAAACACCCTTTTGGGGTAAAAAAAATTAAACTGCGGCATAGTTTGCATATTTGACTGTGAGATACACCGTGCGATACTGTTGTTGTTTTGTTCCGCTTTTCAATAAACACCTTTCTAGGGCAAGATCATAAATTACAGAAATATGAGAAGACCATCAAATAGGGGCCGTGGCCTGGGTCGTGGTGCTGCTGGTAGAGCTCCTGTTGCAAGGAGAGGACGTGGTCGATCTGTGCCAGCTACACGCACAAGTGAAACACCTTCCTCAAGTGTGAGTAGGCGACAGAACCTGCAGCAGTATTTGGTAGGGCATCATGCGCCTCTAGAAGTGATGAGGCCAGAAGAAGTACAGGCGATAGTAGATTGCGTTGCTGACAGTGCCTCCAGTTCCTTCACATTGTCTCCCACCCAGTCTACTGCAGAAAGGTCAGAGTTGGCACCTGCAGCCAATGTCCAACCCTCTTTCACCTAACCCCCTTGCAAATCATGCAAGCAGTCTGAGCCCCAAGTCATGCAGCAGTCTCTTCTTCTTTTTGATGACTCTGTCAGCAGGGTTTCCCAGGGCCATCCACCTAACCCTGCCCCAGAAGTGGAAGAGATTGAGTGCAGTGATGCCCAACCACTTATTTCTCAAGATGAGTACATGGAAGGACCATCGCAGCATGTCTCCGATGATGACGAAACGCAGGTGCCAACTGCTGCGGCACTCAGAATTGTGGAGACCGACAAGGAGGGAAGGGGTGAAGACTGAGTGGAAGATGATGTGGAGGACGATGAGGTCCTCGACCCCACATGGAATGAAGGTCATGCAGGTGACCTGAGTAGTTTGGAGGAAGAGGCGGTGGTCGCACAGAGCCACCAGCATAGCAGAAGAGGGAGCAGGGTGCAGAAGCGGAGCGGCCGTGTCCTAGACACTACGCCTGCTACTGCCCAATGCAGCAAGGGACCGAGCGCACCAAAGCCAGCTCAAAGGAGTTCTCTAGCGTGGAAGTTCTTCAGAAAATGTGCTGATGACAGGACACGAGTGGTTTGCACCCTGTGCAATCAGAGCCTGAAGCGAGGCATAAACCTTCTCAACCTGAGCACAACCTGCATGATCAGGCATCTAAGTGCAAAGCACAAGCTGCAGTGGAGTAGACACCTTCAAAACCAAGAAAGGTCTCTGGCTTCTCCTGCTTCCTCTTCTGCTGCAGTCTCGGCCTCTCCATCCACCTCTGTAGTGATACCGGCACCTGCCACCCCGCAAACAGAATGATCTGTCAGCAACACCACCACCTGGGTCACCAACCATATCCACAATGTCCCATGGAAGCGTTCAGCTTTCCATCTCCCAAACACTTCAGAGGTAGAGGAAGTACCCCCCTACCCACCCGCGATCCCTGGCCCTGAATGCCAGCATTTCAAAATTCTTGGCCTTTGAAATGCTGTCATTCCGTCTGGTGGAGACGCACAGTTTTAAAAGCCTTATGTCGGTGGCTGTCCCACAGTACATCGTGCCCAGCCGCCACTACTTTTCCAGGCAAGCTATCCCTTCTCTGCACAACCAAGTGGGGGAAAAAATCAGGTGTGCACTGCACAACGCCATCTGTGCCAAGGTCCACCTAACTACCGATACGTGGACCAGTAAGCACGGTCAGGGGCGTTATATCTCCCTAACGGCACACTGGGTAAATGCAGTGGTGGATGGGCCTGAGGCGGATAGCAATTTGGCGCATGTCCTTCCACCACCGAGGATTGCAGGGCGCTTCAGTTTGCCTCCTGTTCCTAACTCCTCCTACTCCGCTTCCTCATCCTCTACCGCCTCCTCATCCGGTCAGCGTAACACCTTCACCACCAACTTCAGCACAGCCAGGGGTAAACGACAGCAGGCAGTTTTAAAACTTGCCTGTTTGGGGGAAAAAACCACACACCACGCAGGAGTTGTGGAGGAGCATGGAACAGCAGACAAATGAGTGGTTGCTGCCAGCGAGCCTCAAGCCCGGCCTGGTGGTGTGCGATAACGGGCGAAATCTCATAGCAGCTCTGGGCCTAGCCGGTTTGACACACATCCCTTGCCTTGCGCATGTGCTGAATTTGGTGGTGCAGAGGTTCCTTAAAAACTACCCCGATATGTCAGAGCTGCTGCAGAAAGTGCGGGCCGTCTGTGCGCACTTTCGGTGTTCTCACCCTGCTGCTGCTCGCCTGTCAGCGCTGCAGCGTAACTTCGGCCTTCCCGCTCACCGCCTCATATGTGACGTGCCCACAAGGTGGAACTCCACCTTGCACATGCTGGAAAGACTGTGCGAGCAGCAGCAGACCATAGTGGAGTTTCAGCTGCAGCACGCATACGTGAGTCGTTCTGCGGAACAGCACCACTTCACCACCAATAACTGGGCCTCCATGCGAGACCTGTGTGCCTTGTTGCGCTGTTTTGTGTATTCCACCAACATGGCCAGTGCCGATGACACCGTTGTCAGCTTAACTATCCCACTTCTATGCCTCCTTCAAAAAACGATTTGGGCAATGATGGAAGAGGATGTGGCACAGGATGAGGAGGAGGAGGAGGATGAAGAGGTAACATTTCCAAGGCTTTCAGGGCAGTCATTCGCAAGTGGCTCCGAGGGTGGGTTCCTGCACCCACAAACACCAGGGACACAATTGTCCAGCAGGGGCACAGTTCTGGAGGATGAGGAGGATGAGGAGGAGGAGATGGAACCATGTTCACAGCAGGGTGGCACCCAGGCCAGCTCATGGCCATCACTGGTGCGTGGCTGGGGGGATACAGAGGACACAGACGATACACCTCCCACAGAGGACAGCCTTTCGTTGCCTCTGGGCAGCCTGGCACACATGAGCGATTACATGCTGCAGTGTCTCCACAACGACCGACGAGTTGCCCACATTCTAACTTGTGCTGATTACTGGGTGGCCACGCTGCTGGATCCCCATTACAAGGACAACGTACTGTCCTTAATTCATTCACTGGAGCGCGATCGCAAGATGCGCGAGTACAAGCGCACGCTGGTAGACGCGATGTTGCTGGCATTCCCACCTGACAGCGGGGCCACAGTGGAAGCACAAGGCCAAGGCAGAGGAGGAGGAGGAGGACGAGGTCGCCAATGCAACCAGGGCACCGCCAGCACCTCAGAAGGCAGGGTTAGCATGGCCGAAATGTGGAAAAGCTTTGTCAGCACGCCTCAAAAAACAGCAGCACCAGCAGCTCATATGGAACGTCTTAGCAGGAGGCAGCATTTCACCAACATGGTGGAGCAGTATGTGTGCACACGCCTACATGTAGTGAATGACAGATCTGCCCCCTTCAACTTCTGGGTCTCCAAATTGGGCACATGGCCTGAGCTTGCCCTTTACGCCTTGGAGGTGCTGGCGTGCCCTGCAGCCAGTGTATTATCTGAACGTGTATTTAGCACGGCTGGGGGCGTTATCACAGACAAGCGCAGCCGCCTGTCCAGAGACAATGTGGACAAGCTCACGTTCATTAAAATGAACCAGGCATGGATCCCACAGGACTTTTCCGTACCTTGTGCAGAATAGAGATGGATACCGACCTTACCCAGCCATTGTTATATTTTTGATCTTTCTCACTCTTTTGGGGTGTACCCTCATTTAAAATGACTGAAAAAAAGCAGTGTTGGCTACCTCGTCCTCCTCCACCACCGCTTCCACCTACACCGCCACATCCACCACCACCTCAACCTCCCTCCTACTCCATATGGGCCTCGTCCTTCACAGATGAAGAAAATGTTTTATTTTTCTGTTTTTTTTTGTTGTTTTAAGTTATTTCCCTATCCACATTTGTTTGCAGAGCACTTGCCATGCTCTTAACTACGTTTTGCTGCCATTTGCAGGACTCTAGTCCTTTCCATTGGTGTTTTAGAGCCATTTTAGTGCCTGAAAGTTCGGGTCCCTATTGACTTCAATGGGGTTCGTGTCCGGGTAAAGTTCGGAAAAAGTCCGGGACACGGACCCAGACTTTTTTTTCAAGTTCGGCCGAACCCGCCGAACACGGACATCCAGGTGTCCGCTCAACTCTAACCATGACTGTTTTTCCTTTCCCAGTAGAAATTGAAGGCTATTGCAAATCTACTTTAGTTACAGGACATGTTTACTTTAGTACAAAATAAGCCTGTTTAAACCTAAATGTACAAGTTGTCCTTACTTACTGTGAACTTTGTTTTTCCATGTTTGATTTTCAATAAACTTTACGGAAAAAAAAAAAAAACGAGAAATAACAAAAAAATTTAAAATTCCTTTCAATATAGTGCCTGGACGGTCCCCTTAGTGTACCTGTAAAGTGGCACATCTGTACTGTATATACAAGCTGTTATAGCAAAAATTGCATTTATAAAGCCAAAAAATGAAATTTTCCCTGCAAGCATTCCTTTTTTTCTTTGTAAACAAATGCTTGGGAGCCAGTCTGTATGATGAGACCACAATATATAGAAATATATTGCTATATATATATATATATATATATATATATATATTGGGATGCCTGCCTTTACATGCACATGAACTTTAATGGCATCCCAGTCTTAGTCCGTAGGGTTCAATATTCAATATTGAGTTGTACCCCCTTTGCAGCTACAACAGCTTCAACTCTTCTGGGAAGGCTGTCCACAAGGTTTAGGAGAGTGTCTATGGGGATGTTTGACCATTCTTCCAGAAGGGCATTTGCGAGATCAGGCACTGATGTGGATAAGAAGGCCTGGCTCACAGTTTCTGCTCTAATTCTTCCCAAAGGTGTTCTATCTGGTTGAGGTCAGGACTCAGTGCAGGCCAGTCAAGTTCCTCCCACCGAAATTTGCTTATCCATGTCTTTATAGACCTTGTTTGTGCACTGGTGAGCAATCATGTTGGAACAGGTAGAGGCCACACCAAACTGTTCCCAAAAATTCAGGAGCATGAATCCAAAATGGAGCCAAGCCCAAACCCTGAAAAACAATCCAACACCATAGAGTAATCCCCCTCCACCAAATGATTTGGACAAGTGCACAAACAAGGTCCATAACGACATGGATGAGTGAGTTTAGGGTGGAGAAACTTGACTGGCCTGCACAGAGTCCTGACCTCAACCTGATAAAACACCTTTGGGGTGGAGACTGCGAGCCAGGCCTTACTGTCCATATCCGTGCCTGACCTCACAAATGTAGTTTATTAGTTCTATGAACTATTATTAGTTCATATTCCAATATATAGGGCAATATATGGGGCAGTATGGAGGTCTGTTTTGAGGTTATTAATATAAAAATTAGCAGCAAACTGGATGATTTGAATGTTTACGAACAAAAGAAAGCAACACTAACTTTTGTTTGTTATTATTATTTGATTAGTTATTTATTCTTTGTCATCACCAGAATGCAACAGTTACATACTTTTAGTAAAAGTTTAGCATCGGTTATGCTAATGAAGAAAATAATATTGGCTCTTTTATTGGGTCAAGAGTTTCTATCTGTGAACCATTGATAGTTATATGAACACACTAAATTCTCTATTAAACAATTGTTTAGCAACATTTAGCACAGGGGACAGCTATATCATTATAATGAATATAGATTGAGTTTCAAGTATATAATTTGTCCCATTTTATAGATGTATGCTGTATGCTGCAAAAAAGCTGCTGGAAACTTTGTTGTATTGATTTTAGAGATATATAAGTGTATGTATGTATACCCCAGAAAGGGAAGGGTACATCTTTTTAAATAATGATACCTTCTTAGATTATAGATTATGTTTTATTTGTTTTTTTTTTTAACTATAACGTGCTTTGTATGTTAAATACACTGTCTATTTTTTTTTTCTGTAGTATTTAGGTAAAGTGGATACAAGTTTCTTTTTTCATTTTGTGGGTACCCAGCAACTCCAGATTTAGTAGAGTAGGGGTGTCTAGTTGCCATAGACTTTTCTTGTTGGCTTAAGAAAATGTTCATATACTCAACAGATAGTCCTTGCCCAACCCTTTGCAAACTGTCCCCAATGAATGCTGATTATGCAGTCTCAAACATCAGAGTATTCTTAGTTTACCAGCCAAAACAAATCAATGACAACATAGTATGTACCAGCACAGTTTGGCAACAGCAATATTTATACTTTGATGACCACCATATCATATCATAAGACCTAATTTAATGACAAACATTGTATTTACAACAAACCAAAAATATATAATGCTTCTAAAAATGTACATAGCATTGTAATTTGGATGTGTCTAAGTAGTAAGGCTGGCATTTACTTTGATTAATGGAGTGTTGGCATTTTCAGGTAGACTCTGTGCCATGGCAACTATGTTTGCTGTTCATTGTATATACTCTTTGCCATCAAGTTTTTTTTTTATTCTGTCTTTTCTTTGGCATCCAGTAATTTTGTGTACTTTTACACCCTCTCTAGAGTCAAGAATGTGTGTACCTATGTGCTCTGTAGTGATGAGCAAATTTGCTGAAATTTGGTTAAACCCAATTTTTCTAATTAAAAATAAACTGAACTCATATTTCTAACATGGATTGCTTTGCAGTCAATGGGAGACCATTTTACCCTTTGATGTCCTGCTAAGAAAACTATTTTCACCCAGGGAAGACCCCACAGTCTCCTAATAAATGTTTTTGTTTATGCACATAAACCTCAAAACAAAGGATCTTTTTTTTTTTTTGTAAATTATTTTTTTCCATTACACAAACCTTTCTGCACACAGGAAGATATCATTTTTTCTGTCTGAGCCTATCTTAACCGCTTGCTGACCGCCTGCCACAGTTTTACTGCAGCAGGCTGGCTCGGCTGCGAGAACGGACGTAGGGGTACGTCGGCTTGCGGGAGCGGTCTTGGGGGCAATCGCACGCCACCGGCAGCACGCTCTCGCCCCCACTAGGCAGCATGGATGCCGATGCACGGGACCCGCGATCGCTCCCAACTGGGAGAGAAGGACGGTCAGCTGTTGTAAATAGTGTTGAGCGAACACCTGGATGTCCGGGTTCGGCGGGTTCAACCGAACTTGAAAAGAAAGTCCGGGTTCGTGAACCGGACTTAACCCGAACTTTGCCCTGATCCCGAACCCCATTGAAGTCAATGGAGACCCGAACTTACTTTTGAGCACTAAAATGCCTCTTAAAAAAACATGGAAATGGCTAGAGGGCTGCAAATGTGGATAGGGAAATAACTTAAAATAACATAAAAAACATAAAAATAAAAAATAATAATCCTGAATGATGTAGGAGGAGGACGAGGCCCATATGGAGTAGGAGGTTGAGGTGGCGGTGGCGGTGGATATGGCGGTGAATGGAAGTGGCGGCAGGAGTGGAGGAGGAGGACGAGGTAGCCAACACTGGTTTTGGTTTTTAATAAAAAAAATGTTTAAATTCGGGTACACCCCAAAAGAGTAAGAAAGATCAAATCCAGCAATGACTGGGTAAGGCCGGTATACATGACTATTCTGCACAAGGTATGGACAAGTCCTGTGGGATCCATGCCTGGTTAATTTTAATGAACGTGAGCTTGCCCACATTGGCTCTGGACAGGCAGCTGCGCTTGTCTGTGATAACGCCCCCAGCCGTGCTAAATACCCGTTCAGATAATACACTGGCTGCAGGGCAGGCCAGCACCTCCAAGGCGTAAAGGGCAAGCTCAGGCCATATGCCCAACTTGGAGACCCAGAAGTTGAAGGGGGAAGACCCGTCATTCAGTACGTCTAGGCGTGTGCACACATACTGCTCCACCGTGTTGGTGAAATGCTTCCTCCTGCTAATCAGCTGCTGGTGCTGCTGCTTGTTGTGGCGAGCTGACAAAGCTTTTACACATTTCGGCAAAGCTAACCCTGCCTTCTGAGGTGCTGGCGGTGCCCTGGCAGTGTTGACGACCTCTTCCTCCTCCTCCCCTGCCTTGGCCTTGTGCTTCCACTGTGCCCCTGCTATCAGGTGGGAATGCCACCAGCAGCGTGTCTACCAGCGTGCGCTTGTACTCTCGCATCTTCGATCACGCTCCAGTGAGGGAATTAAGGATGGTATGTTGTCCTTGTAACGGGGATCCAGCAGGATGGCCACCCAGTAATTAGCATAAGTTACTATGTGGGAAACTCAGCGGTCGTTGCGGAGACACTTCAGCATGTAATCACACATGTGTGCCAGGCTGCCCAGAGGCAACGAAAAGCTGTCCTCCGTGGGAGGTGTATCCTCTGTGTCCTCCGTATCCCCCCAGCCACGCACCAGTGATGGCCATGAGCTGGCCTGGGTGCCACCCTGCTGTTAACATGGTTCCATATCCTCCTCCATCTCCTCATCCTCGTCATCCTCCAGAACTGTGCCCCTGCTGGACAATTGTGTCCCTGGCGTTTGTGGGTGCAGGAACCCACCCTCGGAGCCACTTGCGAATGACTGCCCTGAAAGCCTTGGAAATGTTACCTCTTCATCCTCCTCCTCCTCCTCATCCTGTGCCACATCCTCTTTCATCATCGCCTGAAGTGTTTTTTCAAGAAGGCTAAGAAGTGCGATAGTTAAGCTGAGAACGGCTTCATCGGCACTGGCCATGTTGGTGGAGTACTCGAAACAGCGCAACAAGGCACACAGGTCGCGCATGGTGGCCCAGTTATCGATGGTGAAGTGGTCCTCACGCGTGCGTGCTGCAGCTGAAACTCCACTATGGCCTGCTGCTGCTCGCACAGTCTGGCCAGCATGTGCAAGGTGGAGTTCCACCTTGTGGGCACGTCACATATGAGGCGGTGGGCGGGAAGGCCGAAGTTACGCTGCAGTGCTGACAGGCGAGCAGCAGCAGGGTGAGAACACCAAAAGTGCACACAGACGGCCTGCACTTTCTGCAGCAGCTCTGACATATCGGGGTAATTTCTAAGGAACCTCTGCACCACCAAATTCAGCACATGCGCCAGGCAAGGGATGTGTGTCAAATCGGCTAGGCCCAGAGCTGCTATGAGATTTCGCCCGCTATCACACACAACCAGGCCGGGCTTGAGGCTCACTGGCAGCAACCACTCATCAGTCTGCTGTTCAGTGCCCCTCCACAACTCCTGCGCGGTGTGTGTTTTTTCACCCAAAAAGGCAAGTTTTAAAACTGCCTGCTGTCGTTTACCCCTGGCTGTGCTGAAGTTGGTGGTGAAGGTGTTACGGTGACCGGAAGAGGAGGCGGTAAAGGATGAGGAAGCGGAGTAGGAGGAGTTAGGTACAGGAGGCAAACTGAAGCGCCCTGCAATCCTCAGTGGTGGAAGGACATGCGCAAAACTGCTATCCGCCTCAGGCCCAGCCGCCACTGCATTTACCCAGTGTGCTGTTAGGGAGATATAACGTCCCTGACCGTGCTTACTGGTCCACGTATCCGTAGTTAGGTGGACTTTGCCACAGATGGCGTTGCGCAGTGCACACCTGATTTTGTCACCCACTTGGTTGTGCAGGGAAGGGATGGCTTTCCTGGAAAAATAGCGGCAGCTGGGCATGACGTACTGTGGAACAGCCACCGCCATAAGGCTTTTAAAACTCTGCGTCTCCACCAGATGGAATGCCAGCATTTCAAAGGCCAGGAATTTTGAAATGCTGGCATTCAGGGCCAGGGATCGCGGGTGGGTAAGGGGGTATTTCCTCTTCCGCTCCAGTGTTTGGGAGATAGAAAGTTGAACGCTTCCATGGGACATTGTGGAGATGGTTGTTGGTGACCCAGGTGGTGGTGTTGCTGATGGATCCTCTGTTTACAGGGTGGCAGGTGCCACTGGCACTACAGAGGTGGATGAAGAGGCCAAGACTGCAGCAGCAGAAGAGGAAGCAGGAGGAGCCAGAGACCTTTCTTGGTTTTTAAGGTGTGCATTCCACTGCAGCTCCTGCTTTGCACTTAGATGCCTGGTCATGTAGGTTGTGCTCAGGTTGAGAAGGTTTATGCCTCACTTCAGCCTCTGATTGCACAGCGTGCAAACCACTCGTGTCCTGTCATCATCACATTGTCTGAAGAACTGCCATGCTAACTCCTGTGAGCTGGCTTTGGTGTGCTCGGTTCCTTGCTGCTTCGGGCAGTAGCAGGCGTAGTGTCTAGGGCGCGGCCGCTTCGCTTTTGCACCCTGCTCCCTCTGCTGCTGTGCTGATGGCTCTGTGCGACCACCGCCTCTTCCTTCAAACTACTCAGGTCACCTGCATGACGTTCATTCCATGTGGGGTCGAGGACCTATTTGTCCTCCACATTGTCTTCCACTCAGTCTTCACCCCTGCCCTCCTTGTCAGTCTCCACAATTTGGAATTCAGGTGCCAACTCTGACCTTTCAGCAGAAGACTGGGTGGGAGAAAATGTGAAGGAAGTGGAGGCACTGTCAGCAACCCAATCTACTATCACCTGTACTTGTTCTGGCCTCAACATTTGTAGAGGCACATTAGGCCCTGCCAAATACTGCTGCAGGTTCTGTCGCCTACTCGCAGCTGAGAAAGGTGTTTCACCTGCACATGTTGCTGCCACAGATTGACCACATCCTCTCCTTGCAACAGAAGCTTCACCAGCAACACCACGACCCAGGCCACGTCCCTTATTTGACCTTCTCCTCATATTTATAGAATTTTGGATCTTCCCAGAAATGGGTTTTTATTGCAAAGCGCAATACAACAGTATGCAATGAGTGTATGTCACTGTAACATATGCAGACAGGGCCGCAATCAACTTTTTTTGCCCCTAAATGGGCTTTTCTATTGCAAAATGCAATACAACAGTATGCAATGGGTGTATGTCAATGTAACATATGAAGACAGGGCCGCAATCAACTTTTTTTGCCCCTAAATGGGTTTTTTTATTGCAAAGCGCAATACAACAGTATTCAATGGGTGTATGTCACTGTAACATATGCAGACAGGGCTGCAATCAACTTTTTTTGCCCCCTAATTTTTTTTTTTTTTATTGCAAAGCGCAATACAACAGTATGCAATGGGTGTATGTCACTGTAACATATGCAGACAGGGCCACAATCAACTTTTTTTGCCCCTAAATGGGTTTTTTTATTGCAAAGCGCAATACAACAGTAGTCAATGGGTGTATCTCACTGTAACATATGCAGACAGGGCCGCAATCAACTTTTTTTCCCCCTAAATGTTTTTTTTTTATTGTAAAGCGCAATACAACAGTATGCAATGGGTGTATGTCACTGTAACATATGCAGACAGGGCCGCAATCAACTTTTTTTGCCCCTAAATGGGTTTTTTTATTGCAAAGCGCAATACAACAGTATGCAATGGGTGTATCTCACTGTAACATATGCAGGCAGGGCCGCAATCAACTTTTTTTGCTCCTAAATTTGTTTTTTTTTTATTGCAATGCGCAATACAACAGTATGCAATGGGTGTATATCACTGTAACATATGCAGACAGGGCCACAATCAACTTTTTTTGCCCCTAAATGGGTTTATTTATTGCAAAGCGCAATACAACAGTATGCAATGGGTGTATGTCACCGTAACATGCAGACAGGGCCGTAATCAACTTTTTTCACCCCTAAATGTTTTTTTTATTGCAATGCGCAATACAACAGTATGCAATGTGTGTATCTCACTGTAACATATGCAGACAGGGCCGCAATCAACTTTTTTTGCCCCTAAATGTTTTTTTTTTTAACGCAATGCGCAACACAACAGTATGCAATGGGTGTATGTCACTGTAACATATGCAGACAGGGCCGCAATCAACTTTTTTGCCCCTAAATGTTTTTTTTTATTGCAATGCTCAACACAACAGTATGCAATGGGTGTATCTCACTGTAACATATGCAGACAGGGCCGCAATCAACTTTTTTTTACCCCTAAATGTTTTTTTTATTATTGCAATGCGCAATACAACAGTATGCAATGGGTGTATCTCACTGTTACATACGCAGACAGGGCCGCAATCAACTATTTTTGCCCCTAAATGGGTTTTTTCATTGCAATGCGCAAAACAACAGTATGCAATGGGTGTATGTCACTGTAACATATGCAGAAAGGGCCGCAATTAACTTTTTTTGCCCCTAAATGGGTTTTTATTGCAAAGCGGAATACAACAGTACGCAATGGGTGTATTGCACTGTAACGTATGAATAAAAATCTGATAAATAATTGTCCCCTTAATTGGTGCTTGTTGAATAGCAGATTTGAAATGCAGTGTCTGTCTAAACGCTGTAAGTCACAGTAAAATATGAAGGAAAAACGTTTTTTCTTTTTTAAATGCAAATTAAGCAGACACATATGCACTCAGCTTGCAGTAAATGGCTGCTACACACCGCACGCCTAACAGGTTGGATACTGTTGTTGTTCTATTCCGCTATTGAATAAAAAAAAAAACATTTGAATGAAAAACTGAAAAATATTTTTTTTTCCCTAAATACTGAAAAATAATTATCTTCCCCTTACATTGGTGCTTTGAAGAGCAGGTAAGAAAAGCAGTGTCTGTCTAAAGACTGTATGTCAAATTTAAATATGAAGGAAATTTTTTTTTTTTTTAGATGCAGATTAAGCAGACACATATGCACTGAGCTTGCATTAAATGTGCAGCACCACACGCTGCCCACCTAACAGACTGATAAAAGTTTTTTTTTATCCTTTCTCCTCCTCACTGGACTCTGGTCAGGGCATAAAGACACCCCACACAATACAATCAATGTAGATCGCTTTTTGATTAAAGAAGATTGTTCCTATCTATGCTTTCCCTCAAAGCAATCTCCAGCCTGACCCTACAGTAATCTCCTATCTCTCCCTCCGGGCATAAAGATCGTGCACTGCACCCCACACAATCAAATCAATGTAGATCGCTGTCTGTCAGTGTCTGATTAAAGAAGATTGTTCCTATGCTTTCCCTCAAAGCAATCTCCAGCCTGACCCTACAGTAATCTCCTATCTCTCCCTCAGCAGAAGTATCAGGAACCTCTCCCTAGTATAGTTTGAGCAGAGTGACGCGCGGCGCTATGTGACTCCAGCTTACATAGACTCTGGGTCACATGCTGCACTGGCCAATCACAGCCATGCCATTACTAGGCATGGCTGTGATGGCTTCTAGGGCACACTAGTTAAATGCTTGCTGATTGGCTGCCTTGCACCTATTGAAACCGCGCCAATAAAACTATGCCAAAACATCAAATAACGTTACCGAACAACAGACAGTACCCGAACATACAGTGAAATGTTCTGGTTCGGGTCCGTGTACCTAATACCCAAAAGTGCGGTACGAACCCAAACAATACAGTCCAGGTTCGCTCAACCCTAGTTGTAAACACAGTCGACTGTTATTCTCTCTGAAATTATCACAGAGCGCCTGTGAGCCTTCTATATAGGAGCACAGGTCTTTATGGTCATTTCACAAGTCCCTCCCCCCACAGTTAGTAAACACTCCCCTAGGCTCACATTTAACCCTTTGATCACCCACTAGGTTAACCTCTTCCCTCCCAATGTCAATATTACAGTAACAGTGCATATTTTTAGCACTGATTACTGCATCCACACATGATTATATGTGTCACTGGTCCCCTCAAAAGGTTCAAAAATGTCAGTTAGGGGTCCGATCTCTCTGTGCAATGTCGCAGATCGCCGCCATTACTAATAAAAAATAAATAAATAAATCCCCTAGTTTGTAGACGTGATAGCTTTTGTGCAAACCAATCAAAATACGCTTATTGCAATTTTTTTTTTACTAAAAATATTTAGCAGAATACAAATTGGCCTAAAATAATGAAAAAAATTTGATTTTTACATGTTTTTGGAGGGGAATGCTATATAGCAGAATGTGAAAAATATATATATATTTTTTTTAAATTGTCGCACTTTTTTTGTTTATAGCGCAAAAAATAAAATTTCGAACCGGTGATCAAATATCACCAATAGAAAGCTCTATTCGTGGGAAAAAAAATACATCGATTTTTTTTTAGGTACACCATTGCATGACCACGCAATTGTCCATTAAAGTAGCACAGTGCCGAATTGCAAACAATTGCCCTATTTTGCGATTTGGCACTGCGTTACTTTAACGGACAATTTCGTGGCAGTGCAAAACTGTACTCAAATAAAATTGCTGTTCCTTTTTTTTCCCACAAATAGAGCTTTCTTTTGGTGGTATTTGATCTCCTGTGCAATTTTCATTTTTTTCGCTATAAACAAAAAAAGAGCGACAATTTTGAAAAAAAAAACAATATTTTTCACATTCTGCTATATGACATTCTCAAAAAAAAAATGTAAAAATCAACATTTTTTAACATTTTAGGCCAATTTGTTTTCTGCTACATATTTTTGGTAAAAAAAAATTGCAATAAGCATATTTTGATTGGCTTGTGCAAAATGTATTGCGTCTACTAACTATGGGAAAGATTTATGTCATTTTTATTGTATTTTTTTAACTAGTAATGGCGGCGATCTGTGATTTTTTGCGGAACTGCGACATTGCAGTGGACAGATTGGACCCCTAACTGACATTTTTGACACTTTTGAGGGTACCAGTGACATTACTACAGTAATCAGTGCTAAAAATATGCACTGAACTGTAACAATGCCATTGGCAGGGAAGAGGTTAACCCTGTGGGTGATGAAGGGGGTTAAATGTGAGCCTAGGGGAGTGATTCTAACTATGGGGGTGGCGTGGCTAGTGAAATGCCCATAGAGACATGTGATCCTATACAGAAGGATCACATGGGCTCTAAGATTATTTCAGGGAGAAGAACGGTCAGCTGTGTTTACAACAGCTGCACATCCCTCTCTCTCATCGGCGAGCGATCGCGGGCGTCAGGCGGCAATCAGAGCCACCTGACCCATGCATCGGCTTCCCCACTGCTGAGTGGGGGCGGGAGCGCGCCAGCAGTGGCACGTTCTTGCCCCCTAGCTTCCCGCATGTGACCAACGTAGGTCTACGTTGGTTTGCGCAGGAGAGCCATTCTGACGCAGTAAAAAGGCAGCGGGTGGTCGGGAAGTGGTTAAGGGGGGAAAATCCTTCCGGTCCACAAGTGATTAAAGTGATTCATGAAAACCAGCAACTGTTGGGACAATAAACACTTTGGGTAGGTCTATGCAATGCACAACTTAAAGTGGTTCTAAAAGATCAAGGTTTTTACCTTCATGCATCTGTTAGTCATCAATTTAAAGTGCACCAAACACCACTTTTCATTCAAAAAAGTGCATCCAATCACATATCTCCCAGTTTCTATTAAATATGGGTAATAAGCCCCATTCCCCCTCCCCCCCACATCATGTCTGGGAGGCCAACGAGTAGAGGCACATGTTCCCATGCCACTATGAGTAGGCCAGCAGCGTCTGTGTCTACAGGCAAAGGTGGACGTGGTCCATCCTCAGGCATGGCACATTTGATTCTGTTTAGTGATGTTGCCCGTGCTATCCAGCCACATCATGTAGAGGATTGCTTGCTAAAGCATCCTCATCCTTCCCATCCTCTATGACTCAAGATGACACTAGTGCAAAGTTCACTACAGCTGCCAGAGTGGCTTATTCTGTCTCCTTGTCCACAGCTATTCCTGCCATAGCCCCAGCATCATGCATGGAGAAGTCAGCTGAATTATTTGAACACAGCTTCAGACACTTGCTTCTTGAGGATGCACAGACATTACTTGATTACAATGTTGGTTCTAAGGTAGCGGAATGGAGGAACATGAGCCTACAAAGAGGGGAGAACACTGATAAACAACAAATTGGCAGTCATGTTCCCCCAGCTGCGCGCATTGCCAAGTTGGCTCCAGTGATGGGTTTGCTAAAAAATAGTGCATATGAAGAAAGTGAGGGGAAAGAAATAACCCCAACGAGGCAGGATGTCCTCCAGAGGCAGCCATCATGGAAGAGTAGAGAGCAGCCATCCTATTCCATCACATTATGCAGCTTTTATCTCCCGGCCCACTTCCCACAGCTCAGCTGTCTGGGCCTTTTGTAGCACATGTTCAGCCAATCGCACTGTTGCAATTTGCAATCTCTGCCGCAAGCAGACCAAGTGTGGCAAAAACACCAGCCATTCGGGTATCTAATGCTTGACAAGGCATTTGACCTCCCACGACTCAGCCCATTCGTAGGAGCACCTGAAAGCCAAACACTAGGGACACAATTCTTCTCCTCCTCACTCCTCATCATGTCTACCCCCCACCATATCTCATGACCTCTCAGGAGCCACCACTGACAGGGATTATGGTATAGCATAGGGTGTCACAGGCCCTTTCAACATGTCTGCCAGCAGCACACCACCAGCTGTAGCAGGCAAATTTCTCTATACCTGTTGCTGCATCAAAAAACCAAATATACTCCCTGCCAAATGAAATACAAAAAAACTATCAGCGCAAACCCAATATATGTGATAAAATAACTCAACCTCAATTCACTGTGCATAAATCAGGTGTGTGAAAGTATATAAGTGGTATCCGGCAGCATACACCAATCGTGTTTCACAAATCACAATAAACTATAAATCCTACCAAAATGTGATGCGCCAGAAATATAATAAAAAAGTGATGACTTTAAATACAATAAATCATATCCAGTTCATAAGGCACATAGCAATGTGTGTGCTTCCAATAAAGTGATATGAAGAGTGTCCCCGTATCCAATTGAAGAAAATCCAGTGATGAAAACAAGTTGTAAACACCAATTAGTGAATCCCTCCACCAGGTGAATTAGCCTCTCACCTTCCTAAAGGACCCAAACGGGCCAGCAATCACATGTATCATGGATCAGACTTCCAGGAAAGAGCCACACTGTATTGCACCTCGAGGGATCCCGGGACATATAAAAAACAGATGAAGAAATCTAGTGCTCTCTGCTTACTAATAAGGGTGTGCTTTATTAGAGAAAGGCAGATCAACTCACATTTGTTGGGCACTTAGCCGTGCCTGCTGTATAAGCGATGTCAGCGATCTGTTACCAGAGAGAGACTCTGCGTCGGCCACGCACGCTCCGTCCCCCTATACGCGTTACGTCGAGCGTAATGCTCCTTTGACTTCCTCGGTAGGGGTGGCTAGTGCGTGCCAAGCCTCACTTTAAATACATCAACACTCAGGTGGATTGGCCAGCAGATCTCAGTCCCTCCCCCCGCTCATAGCTCACAACAGGACATCGGAACCTCCGAACCAGGCATGTTTACGGCGGTGTCACTGGCTCATATCGCTAATGGGGCAATTTTAATGTATGGGCATTGATCAAATTACTATTGCACATTGCGGAGATCGCGCAGTGGCGCAGATACCTCTCTGGTTTACATTAAAACAACTAAAACACGTATTCACAAAATCTCATACCATAATTAACAATATTAAAAATATTAAAAGTACATAAATAAGCTAAAACCTGGAATAATAAATGTTGGCAATTAAAATAAATGTTATAAAATATATATATATAAAAAAATGTTTTTTTTTTAAATATATATAAAAATGTTTGGTCTCAGATAAAAATATAATGCATGATGGGGTGTTATCTATTACTAATAAAACAATTTAGATCGAAATCCTTATTTAAACCTCTGGGTGCCAACACCTTGGCCTCGTAGACCCAAAAGGATTCCCTTCTACTAAGCTGGCGAATATAATTACCTCCTCGCCAGTGTGGTTGGACATGTTCAATTCCCCAGAATTTCAGGGAATGAGGTTTCTTATCATGAAACATTTTAAAGTGCTTGGATACGTTGTGTGAAACCTCCCCCTTCTTTATGTTAGAGATATGTTCCCCTATCCTCACGTTTAGGGCTCTGGAGGTGCGTCCTACGTACTGGAGTCCGCACCCACATTCCATCATGTAAACAACCCCAATTGTGGTACATGTTATTAGGTCTTTAATCTGGTATTCTTTACCTGTGCTATTACAAATAAAAGTTTTCTTCTTTTTGGTGTTTTTTTTAGTCTGCTGGCAAACACCACATCTGCCGCACGCATGGAATCCAGACAAGAACTGAAAAATTTTATTTTTCTTGGGTCTAGGGGGATCTATCACTCCCGGGGCCAGCCTGTCCTTCAAAATAGGAGCTCTCCTATATATGAAGCCAGGTCTCTCCGGGAGGTGGGGTCCCAAAATTCCATCTTGTTTAAGCACCCCCCAGTGCTTTCTTACAATGCGTTCAACCTGTTTATGCTGAACGTTGTAATCTAGCACTAGTTTAAAGTTGCTGTTGTTTCTATTATCATCCCTGGACGCAACAGCCTTGTTGGCTAAAAGTTCTGTTCTATTCAGATTGGATACTTGTTGTAAATCAGAAGACACTTTTTTCATATCGTACCCTTTAATTTTAAACCTGTCTACCAATATTTGGGACTGTGCTTTGAAATCTTCCTCCTTAGAACAGTTCCTCTTAATACGGATCAGCTGACCCCTCGGAATATTAAAAAGCCAATTCCTGTGGTGGCAGCTGTCCATAGACAAATACGAGTTACGGTCAGTAGGTTTAAAAAAATTCCTAGTGTGTAACTGGCCGTCTAGAACAAAAATCTCTAGATCGAGGAACTGTATCTTTTCTTTGCTCTCAGTCCATGATAAAACAATGTTCCTATTGTTAAAATTCATTCTACCTTTAAAATCATTAAAAGAATTCAAATCTCCCTCCCAAATCATGATCAGATCATCTATAAAGAGATTTATAGATGATCTGATCAATCAATCAATCCACCTGAGTGTTGATGTATTTAAAGTGAGGCTTGGCACGCACTAGCCACCCCTACCGAGGAAGTCAAAGGAGCATTACGCTCGACGTAACGCGTATAGGGGGACGGAACGTGCGTGGCCGACGCAGAGTCTCTCTCTGGTAACAGATCGCTGACATCGCTTATACAGCAGGCACGGCTGAGTGCCCAACAAATGTGAGTTGATCTGCCTTTCTCTAATAAAGCACACCCTTATTAGTAAGCAGAGAGCACTAGATTTCTTCATCTGTTTTTTATATGTCCCGGGATCCCTCGAGGTGCAATACAGTGTGGCTCTTTCCTGGAAGTCTGATCCATGATACATGTGATTGCTGGCCCGTTTGGGTCCTTTAGGAAGGTGAGAGGCTAATTCACCTGGTGGAGGGATTCACTAATTGGTGTTTACAACTTGTTTTCATCACTGGATTTTCTTCAATTGGATACGGGGACACTCTTCATATCACTTTATTGGAAGCACACACATTGCTATGTGCCTTATGAACTGGATATGATTTATTGTATTTAAAGTCATCACTTTTTTATTATATTTCTGGCGCATCACATTTTGGTAGGATTTATACTCCCTGCCACCAGCATGCCCAGTGTCTAAATGACAGCTTGTCCAAATTGTTGGCTTTACAACTCCTGCCTTTCCATCTGGTGGATTCTGCCCCTTCTATGAATTTGCAGAATGTGCTGTAACACAATGAAAGGTTCCCAGTCGCTATTTATTTACATATAAGGCCATTCCAGCTCTATACCATATTGTGGAAGGCAATGTTTTGGCATAATTTGGCAAGGCAGTCAGCAGCAAGGTCCACATTACTGCTGACACATGGTCCCACAAGCTTGGTCAGGGATGACATATTTTGTCCACAGCACACTGGGTAACTCTGCTTGCAACTCAGAAGGATAAAGGACAGGGCTTAGTGCTGGAGCTTCTTTTGCCGCCACATCTCTATACAGCTGATGGGGATGATGCAAGATCTGTCAACTCCACCCCCCTCCCCCATGCCCTCCTCTGCTGAGTTGTCCTATGAACTACCAATGTCCCCTAAACATTCAAGGGAGCATTCAACAAGTCAAGCTAAAAGGTGCAATGCAATGCTTCAGCTGGTCGACAGAGGGCAGTCAACAAGTACCTGTGCAAGTATGGCACAAGGACAGCCTCAGGGAAGCTCAGATTTTTTTCCTCATGCAAATGGCTGCTGATAAAGGATGCCTCGCTGTACTGTTGCCATTTGAGGAGGCAACAGGGTTGGTGAGCAATGACAATGCATGCATCACTGACACCATACCTTTTGTGTTTCTGCTGGAGCATTCTCCCTGTGGCATTATGGACAGGGCACTCAAGGCAGAGCAGTGGGAGGAAGAGGCGGACTTCCTTTCTTTTTAAGACCCGCTTTATGCAGACACCATTCTTGCAAACATACAAAATAGATACAGGTTGGGCAGCTTTAAAAAAACAGTCCAAAAAGTCCCATGGAGATGTGATCACATACACATCTAACTAAAGCATCACAATAAGTGAAATCCCTTGTGAATGTGTGGTTGATTGCTATCAAACACCCAGTGCCCTATTTTCACACACTGTGATTATCCATCACCGAGCAAAGTGTCTGCTCACCTCCATAGAAATAAACAACAGCTTATCTCCTCTCAACCCGGATCAATGGCTCCACTCCTTCTCTCCTCCTTGAAGGGATACGAGCTTAGGTTCCCACAGGTCCCCACAGGTCCCTACAGAATTTATTAAGGCAGAAAGGACAGACATAGTGTACTACCACAAGACCAATTTTATTAAACCCCGCTTTAGAATACACTTATAACAGCTTCAAAAAAGCCATGGGTTGCAAATAACATCCAGCTTACCACCTCACGGCACGACTGGTAAACATCACCAAGCTCCACTACCCCCCTAGAGGCGTATCACAACGTGACTGGGCTTCTTCAGTAGTATCACCTACCAATTACCATTCTTGCAAAGCCACAAAACACACAAGAGGAAAGGGAGGAGAAGAACTATGAGGAGGAGGATTCTGACAGTTTTTAGAGGCATAGAAGCAGAGGAAGACATACGTCAAACCCTAAGAGATGGTTTTCCATTGCCAGAAACCTTGGGAGTAGTATGAGAGCTGGGAGGAGGCAGTTCCAGATACTGTAATCTTCAGTGACCCTGAGGACTCTTCTCATGCTTCCCTAAACTTGCAGTGAATGGGCTTCCTTATTCTTCAAAGCCTGAAAAAGGACCCGAGAATTTGTGGCATCAAGGAGAACTATCATTATTAGCTGGCAACCCTTCTTGACCACCATCACAAGGGGAATGTCTCAGAACTCCTCCTGTCCTCACAGAGGGAGCACAGGATAAAATATCTTGAGGAAACCTTAGCCACTTCTGGACTGGGTCTTTTTCTGACACTTGTTGTTAAATCTTTTTTTTTTTTTTGCTAGAAAATTACTTAGAACCCTCAATCATTATATATATATATATATATATATATTTTTTTTTTTTTTTTTTTATAGCAGAGACCCTAGAGAATAAAATAGAAATTGTCGCAATATTGTTTATTACACCGTATTTGTGCAGCGGTCTTATAACTTTATTGAATTAAAAAATAAGAAAACAGTAAAGTTAGCCCAAGTTTTTTTTCTATAACGTGAAAGATAATGTTACACTGAGTAAATAGATACCCAACATGTCATGCTTCAAAAGTGCGCAGGCTCGTGGAATGGCGACAAACATCGGTACTTAAAAATCCCCATAGGTGACACTTTTCTACAGGTTACCAGTTTAGAGGAGGTCTAGGGCTAAAATGATTGCTCTAGCTCTAACGATCGCGGGTGATACCTTACATGTGTGGTTTGAACATGTTTACATATGTGGACACGACTTGCATATGCATTTGCTTCTGTGTGCAAGCTAACGGGGACGGGGCGCTTTAATTTTTTTTCCTATTTATTTTATATTTTATTTTTTATTTTTACACTTTTAATAAAAAAAAAAATGTATCACTTTTATTCCTTTTTATTCAAAAAGGCCTCAGATCTCACATCTACACTAAAAATTTATTTTTCAAGATGGCTCTTTAAATCTGTTAAATCCGTTGCTAGGAACCGACGTATGATGTCGCTCCGGTCCTCCAAGGCCATAGAATCGAGTGAGGGCCATCTTGCCCTCACTCGACTTTCTGCTTGAGGGGACAGCAGACTGGATAGTTTTCCCTGCTAACGGCAGGTTCGGTAAGCAGGGAAAATGACCAGGAAGAGGTGGGGGTGTACCAGTCCCGCCACCCATAAGGGTGATCCCGTGGCAAATCTGATGCTGGGACCACCCTTATGTTAAAGCAGACCGCCCGCAGTATAACATATAACATCAAAGTACCCTTAATACCGTTTTAAGTAAGTAAAACTGCGGCAGGCGGTCCGTAAGTGGTTAAAGAAGAGTTTATGTCATGCCTTTTCAGATTCTGGTGATTTACAGTCTCATGGAAAAGCTAGTTTTTAGGCTTCTGTCAAAAGAGGAGAGGTGGGGAAGGTGGCTGCTTCAGTGATATTTTGTTAGGGTTTGCATCGTTTTCTTCTATCCAAAGTCTGCGAAAGAGACACCAGACTTTATCTAAATAAAATGTTACTCTTAGCTTGAGTGTACTGTTTACTGTTTTGTGGCTTTTTCACTTAAGGCTTGCTCACTGTGGTGCAAAACTTTGTCATTTCCAAAGTCTGCCAAAAAAATACCAGAATGTATCCAAAAAATTGACCTGAGTGCACTACATTGTGGCCCCAAGCCATTGTTTAGTAAACAAAGAAGGCTTACAGGGAAATTCCATTTAAATGTCTTTTTCTTTCTTTATAAATGTCCGTTTTGCTGCAGCAGATTCTATATAGGGTACAGATGTGCCATGTTACAGGCAGAATAAAGAAACCCCCCAGGAACTATATTTAAAGGAATTTCTCATTTTATTGTTTCACTTTAAGCATCATTAAAATCATTGTTCCTTTAAAAACAATATTTTTAACTTGCATTGTCCCTCAGGGCAGTAGCCAGGCCCCATACCCTTTTTATGGCCAATAACTTGTATATAAGCCTTCAAAATGGGAAATTTCGATTTTTCCTGTTCAGGTCCCACAGACTTGAATAGGTTTGTTATTCGAGTCTGAACTTTTGCGATGTTTGAGAGTTCTGGTGAGAAACCGGGGTTGTTTGGCCCATCTCTAATGGCTTTGAGATGAGCGGCCAGTTTGTATGATGGTGGAACACAGAGCACTTCTATTATTTGGATCACAGTAACACAGTGGTGATTTCATGTACTGATTGCATTTTAATTTACACTATTTGTGAACTATATATTTGTTGCACTTCATAATTGTATTAGATCTATATATCACTTTTTAAATATTTTGGTGTTGATATTCAGTACAACAGACTTTTTTTGTTGCACTGCACTGATTTCTATTTATTTAAAATAGAGGACAGACATAGTTGGGCTCTTTTGATGAGAGCCTGTTACAGCAGCTTAGTTGTATTAACCCCTACCACACTGGAAGGCTATGGTGATGAGTTTGGGGACATAAACGGAGGAACACTTCGACTAACAGAAGAGAAATCAGCACAAGGGACACATCCTACTGACTATAGTTTATGTCCCTTGTGCTGCTGCTGATTTTTCTGTTTTCTGTTTTGGCTATACTGTACATTGGTTTATACATTTTATGATGTGTTAATGAATACCGAGTTGCATTAAATTGTGACTTAGTTCATGATCAGTAAATGTTTGCAGTGGATAAAAGGAACCAAAATTGCTAATGTTCCATTGCTGATTATATAGAATGGGCACAATGAATTGAAAATATAACAATGGTTTCTGTAATTGCTAAGCCTGCTCTACAACACTGATGTCTTGCTTTACATGTAACAGATTTATTGTTAAGAAACAATGCAGTCAACATTATTTATTAGTCACAACTTATGCTCTGCCCGTTCAAGAATATAATAGTTGGGGGCGGAGCCGGCTAGCGAGGCAGATGGACGTGTGAGCGAGCAGCTCCTCGCTAAACAGGCAGATCGGAGCACATACGACGGAGAGGGTCATTCCACGATCGCCCAAACTTACAGCGAGCACTCCCGGGCTTCTTCAGAACATGTCGCACAAGCGAAAAGACCGTAGCAGACCCAGTAAGATGAGTGATTTCTTCTCACCTCACACCAGGCCGCCCAGCCAAGATGGCGCCGACCCGCCACGAGCGTCCAGCACTAGATCTCCGACGCAGCAGCCTGCACTCTCGGCTCAGAGGGGACCCTCCCCGAGCACGCAGGCTGATCCCTTGCACTCCCAGCACTCGTCGGCTTCCACCTCACAGTCCAACAGCCCTGTAAAGACTAAGCAAAAGACGTCTCATGCGCTGTCTTCCCCTCATCACAGCGTGTCTGTAGATGACACCCTGGAGTTCCAGGACACACTGGCAACCATCCCTGCGGGGGATCAACCCGTGGTGGCTTCTATGTTCAAAGAAGTTATGCTCTCCCTACGATCCGCTATTCATTCAGACATGCTGCAACTGGTACCACAGTGTAACTCAGCAGTCACAGCAGTTGCCGACAGGGTGACAACAATTGAAAATAAAATGGGGGAATTTGCGGACACTTTCAATAATATGGTAGATGCCCACAATGAGCATGATGATGACCTGGTCTGGCTCAAATCAAAGGTCGCTGACCTTGAGGATCGTTCCAGAAGGAACAATGTCAAAATCAGGGGCATACCCGAGACAGTCAAACCTCCTGAGCTTGCAGCTTTTCTTACATCCATTATGCAGGAACTCCTCCCTGATACTGCTTTGGGGGAGCTGGCGGTCGATAGGATTCACAGACTTCCGAAACCCAAACACATCCCAGAAAAATTTCCCAGAGATACCATAGCCAGGATTCATTTTTATACCATTAAGGAGAAACTCATGGCGAAAGTGAGAAAGGCTGTGGATCTGCCTCCCAGCATGCAGGGCCTGTCCTTCTATGCGGATCTATCAGCACATACAATGAACCGGAGAAGGAATCTAGTGACCATAACCAAACCCCTTAGGAACCACCATATCCAGTACCGATGGAATTATCCTGCCACCCTTATCATCACTAAAGGGGATAGAGAATTCAAGGTCTCCACCCTAGATCGAGGCATTGAACTTCTGCAACAATGGGACATTCTGGAAAAGGAAGACTCTCAAGGGGATCGTGCCTCCACCTGGGGCACCGAGCCCCCGCCATCGAATGGATCTATATGACTTCCAGGGACGCTTTGGCTCCTTTGGAGTTGACCCTCTCTCTGGTCAAACGTTCTACCCTACTAGCTCCGACAGTTCTGTTCGGCTGCAAATGATTGTTTTGTTCCGTACCATCCCAAGTTCCCCGAATTAGCGGTATTAACACTGCTCAGATTTCCATTTGGATATCGCCTACTTTTTAACAGTTTGGAACGGGCCGAGAACCTGCTCCTGTTCAAAGTTTGCAACTGTATCTTGGCAGGGCCCTGAGTGTGAAGTGCTCTACGCAGGATTATCGTATACTTTACCCCTGCTGTTTTGCTTTCTTTTGTTTTTCCTTTTATCTCCCTTGTTCCCACCCAGTTGTGACCCACAGCGGCAGAAAGCGGACTCTGCAGTGCCTCAGACTCACCACCTGGACTCTCCAGCACCTCCGAGACATCTACGGGATCATCCCTCTCATCGCCGATCCAGGCACAGCGGACTGGGGTAGGATATCTTAACCATAGACTCTTGGTGACTTTAGTTGATTGATCGAACTCCCACCCTTCACATCATACCATGGCGTTCAAGCTGACCTCTCTAAATGTTCGTGGCTTGAACAGCCCGTTTAAGCGACACATGCTATGGCAAGAACTCAAATCTCAGAAATGTGATGTTGTACTACTTCAGGAGACTCACTTTTGTGCAATGGCACACCCCAAGCTGACCAATAAGCAGTTTCCAAACATCTACTTTGCCAACGGCCCCAAAAAGAAAGGGGCTGTGGCTATCTTGGTTAAAGACTCTATACCATTCAAATACCATTCTCATATCTCGGACCCGGAGGGGAGATACTTACTTCTACACTGTGAGATTAATAACGTTGAATACTCCATACTCAATATCTATGCTCCAAATGCAAGACAGTTGTCATATCTCACCAAACTGTGGAAACGCCTCCAACCCTACATTAAAGGTCATGTGATCTTGGGGGGAGACATGAACTTGGTTGCTAATGTCCGCCAGGACATCTCCACTGCTGCCCGGACGAGTCCCCGTAGATCGGACCTTTCTAACTTCTTACTGTCTACGGGCCTGCAGGATGTATGGAGATGTCACCACTCTACGGAGCGGGATTACTCCTTCTTTTCAAAGGTTCATGACTCCTACTCCAGAATTGATATGTTTTTCACAGACAAATTTTTGCTCCAAAAAATTGTGGACTCATCCATTGGGCAGATCACTTGGTCGGACCACGCCCCGGTATCTATAACTGTTGGCCCCAGAATATTTTCCACAGGGGCTAATAGATGGAAAAATGACATAGGTGTTTTTTGTGATTCGGGATCTTCGTCCGAGGTCCTTGCGGCCTTGGAGGAATTTTTCCGAATTAATGAGTGTGGGGAGATGTGTCCGGTAACTATTTGGAATGCCCATAAGGCTTTTATACGTGGTTTCCTCATGTCTAAAAGTGCAGCATTGAGGAGGCAGAGGAGGCAGCGTTTGGATGATCTTCTTGGTAAGATCCAAAATTTAGAAATAACTAACAAACGTACCCCGCTCCCGGACGTGAGTATCCAACTTTCCAATGCACAACATGAACTCCGTATGCTTTTAATTGGTCAGCATCAGGCCCGTGTACGTAAACTTAAGGCCAACTCCTACGCACACGGCAATAAAGCTGGCAAGCTATTAGCCACCCAACTGAAGAACACACAGGCCCGGCAACGTATACCCAATTTGACACACCATTCCACAAACCAATCCTTGACTAACCCCAAGGATATTGCCGACGCCTTTAGCAATTATTATGGTGAGCTGTACAATCTGCAAGACGATCTATCCACTCCCCAACCGTCCTCGGAGGACATTGACAAATTTTTAGCTTCGATCTCTCTACCCACACTGAGTCCCACAGATTTAGCAGAACTAAACCTACCAATCACAGATACTGAAATTAGTAAGGTTATCCAATCTTTGCCCCTTAATAAAGCTCCTGGCCCTGATGGGTTTTCGTCGGAGTACTATAAGCGTTATGTGCACATCCTGACTCCGGGAGGTATTCCGGAGGGCTGCCTCGTCTGCCTCCTTCCCCCCTGAAATGCTAGAAGCTACTGTGGTAACGCTCCCCAAGCCGGGGAAGCCCCCGGATTGTGCGAAGAATTTCAGACCCATTTCCTTGCTAAACGTGGATCTGAAGGTCTACGCAAAAATTCTAGCTAATAGTATCTCGAAATTCCTACCTAGCCTTATCAACCAAGATCAAGTGGGGTTTGTCATGGGCCGGCAGGCCACCGACGCTACCAGAAGAATGTTAAATCTCATCCACCATGCCTAATCCACTAAGACGCCTACAGTGTTCCTGTCCCTTGACGCCGAAAAGGTCTTAGACGGGATACACTGGGGATATTTGCGTAAAGTACTGCAACGATTCGGCATGGGGGGTGAGATTTTGGACGCGGTGTTGGCTCTTTACACCGCGCCCTCAGCATATGTTTTCACGGAAGGTCTGTTCTCCACTAAATTCAATATAACCAATGGCACTCGCCAGGGATGCCCACTGTCCCCATTGGTGTTTACTTTGCTGATGGAACCCTTAGCTGAGAGGGTTAGAAGTCATCCGGAGATTAGGGGATTAGACATCAAGGGTCTAACTAATAAGATTTCGCTTTTTGCGGATGATGTGATTATGTCTGTAACTTCTCCCCAGTCCTCCCTACCAGCAATTCAAGAGGTGCTTCGGGAATTTAGTTCGGTATCTTACTATAAGGTCAATGAGACTAAGTCGAACATGCTAGGTGTGGCTATCCCCAAACATATTGCACGAGAGATTCAAGGCAAAGTCCCGTTTCAGTGGGGTGATGGACATATTAACTACTTAGGTATAAAACTCACAAGTAAGATTGGTGATCTATTCAAAACCAACTTTGTACCATTTCTAGACACCCTTACGCACGAACTAGCTAGACTCAGCAAATTCTATCTCTCCTGGTCGGGCAGGAATGGAGCGTTTAAAATGCTGACGTTCCCAAAGCTCCTATATCTATTTAGGGCTATCCCCATCAAAATTCCTGTGACATTTTATAGGTCAGTACAATTACTGGTATCGAAATTTCTATGGGGTGGTAGGAAACCCCGCTGCTCCCATGTGCACCTGATCAAACACCCCCATGTAGGGGGCATGGGTGTTCCGGACATACGGGACTATCACATGGCTGCTGTTCTTACCCAGTCTATACATTGGTTGAAAAACACACAGCCACCTGTCTGGAAGGGACTTGAACAGGCAGTGGTGTCTCAAGGCACCCTGGCAGACCTACTACTTAGTACCTCATTTTCCAACAGCAACCATCCTAAGGGGCACCCCACTATCTCAGCCACTGTATGTGCATGGAAGTACTTCTATGCTCATGGAACCAAAGATACCAAGCAGGTGGATATTCCTATCCCCCTGACAGCTCTATCGTTCCTATCCCCGAATCTTCACTTAGCGCACTGGTCCACATATGACCTCCATACAGTCAGAGATATCACGCACCGTCCGGAGGGATTCTCCTTCACTAGATGGTGTGCCCGCTTCCCACCCTTTGCCAAGGAATACCTTACGCTCCACAGAGTGACTACCTTAATATCCTCCATAACCTCAGTAGACATATCTATCCCAGAACCAATTTACACGTTATGCTTCGGCAGCAACCAACAAACAAAAGGTATAGGCAAATTTTACACCTCCCTGCAGGGTAAGAGGTCATTCGTGAAAAACAAGTACCACTTGAAGTGGGAAGGTGACCTAGAACAGGAATTTACGGGTGATCAGTGGACAAGCTCCTATGCACTTACCTCAGCTCACACTAGATGCTCCAACTTCAGGGAAGGTTTCTTAAAAATACACATGAGGTGGTACAAGACACCATACTCCATAGCTAAGTACTACCCGGGCGTTTCCAACCTGTGTTGGAGACAGTGCGGACAGGTTGGAACCTTGCTTCATGTCCTGTGGACCTGTATCTCTTTGAGGGGTTTCTGGGCCTCTGTTGCTAAATTAATTGCGGAAGTGACAGGGATTCTCAATAAGGTGGTTGTGGAACAGGCCTTACTAAGCATAAACATTGACAAATACCCTCCCCAACTAAGGACGGTGGTCCAGAATATCCTTTTTGCTGCACGGCTGTCCATTGCACGTAAGTGGAAATGTGAAGACACCCCGACCAGGAGGGAAGTGATTCAAATAGTGAGTGAATCGTGTGCACACGAGAAAACTTTAGCAGTTAATGCTTTTAAAATGCAACAATTTAGGGCCAGGTGGTCCGCCTGGAATGTTTATGTCCAAAACAATGGTCCTCTATGACTTATCATATTTGGTGTTATTGTCTGATTGACTCTAAGGAGACTCCAGTGGGGCCATGGGGGGGTGGGGTGGGGGCGGGGCTAAATGGGTGGTCGCAGCAGGTTCCCTTTTTGGGGCGTCCCCCTGGTGCGGCTCATGTATATGGTTTGCCACCAGTAGCCTCTTAGCTGCACGGCCTTGCGCCCCCCTCCTTTTCCTCCCTCAGAGGGTCCCGGTGAGGGCTTGGATATATTGCGATGATGTGCATTGTATAGAGTATCACATTTTCATAGTTGCTGGCTACTGTGGGTCGATCCTTTAACCCCTTCCTTTTTCCCTTTTGTATGGGACTTTCAGATGTTTACTTGTCTATATACCTTATTGAGCTAACGTTGTTCACCATGTATATTTGCATTACAATGTTTGTATCTCATTTTATTTTTGCAAAAATCCAAATAAAAAGATATTGAAAAAAAAAGAATATAATAGTTTACCAAATGCTTCTCTCATGTCAGATTTTATTTACAGTCTATCAAAGAAAGATAACCTTTGGAGGAGCTCAGGGATGCACAAAGGCCCTCAACAGCACTTTAAAGCTGCTTCACATAACTTTTTTTGCAGTTATTAGCACCAAAATAATAATCTTTATAATATATTAAAATATTTAAAATAATATATGTGTGTGTGTATATATATATATATATATATATATATATCATTTTTCAGTGAATTGTATTATTTGTTTGTGTATTTATATTTAAATTGACAGCATGAGATATTTTTATCTCCAAGCTAAAACAAATCAGTTCTGGCCACATTAATTGAAGTACATTTAATCACCATTGTCTCTTTTTTACAATAATAAATAAAAGCACATTTGGAATACTTGAAATACTTTGCACTGATTATCACTGTAGAGATGAACAAATAACTCAAAAATCAAAAACTGCCCTATTTTTACCATTCACCATACTCTAATCTATTGATCTTCTATAATTTATGTTTATTTTTTTTATTTTTTATCACAATTTGTTAAAAATATATATATATATATTTACCTTGGTAAAAAAAAACAGCCACAATTATTTGAGCAGACTTTCTAAACCTTTTTTAAACATATAAGTGACAGTTAAACGGCTCAATTATTCAGTGGCTTTTGTGATCCCATGATAGAAATACTAGATGCAGTCAAAAGGCTCATTCATTCAGGGACTTTCTCAATTACAATATTTGTGATGCATTTTATACTAAGCCTTGTGTATTAATTCCTCCCTTACTCGCACCATAGTTAGTAGATCAAGGGTTCATAGAATACTTTAGCATATTACCTGAGAAGGACAGTAACTTACCTTTCCCCACAAAGGGAAGGTAAGTTGTGCATCGAGAGTGTGCTCAGTTTTATTAATTGGTAGCCATGTTATTTTGGTGCCAAAAAGAGTTGAAAAAGCTGACACTGTCATATGTGTATGCTTACCATGTACCATTCATTCACTTTAAACATTTTTGATTCAACTCCAGTAAATAATGTGTCAAGATATGACAAGGGGGAAACAACCCTAAACAGCTACAATTTCTAACCTGAAAACGGGACGTAAGACTCCACAATGATCTCAGACAGGAGATGTCACAGAGCTACAGCATTCTAGTGAATCACATTTTATGCCAGCCCAGACACTTCTGGACTACACAGCTGTGAGCCCTACTGTTGGCAATGGCAAGCAGACTCCCCATTGGTTCAGATGATCATTTATTTTGGTCACATAGGAGCATTTTCTCTTTTCTGCACTTGTGGGTGTATTTTACATACTTTGTTTACATTAAAGCTCATACTGTATCTGTGCACATATTTCTTTGATAATTGAAGGTGTCTATATGGTGACTCATTTTTACTAACAATATATATGTTATATAGTCCATGCTTCACTGGTTTCTTTAGGCTCAGTGATTTTTAATACAATATTTTATTCCTCCAGAGCTCAGGATAAGGCAGTGAGTCTCAAGCACGGAGAGATAAAATAATTAGAAGAGTCTGGATCTGAGATCTAACCAGTTTCTAAATGCAGAAAGAGCTCTATGAATGACATCAACCAAGCCCTTCAGCAAGTAATATTTGCAGATCAATCAGGCTAATTCTTGTTTGAAAGCCACAGGCATGAAAAGGCAAAGAATATCAGAAATGGAAGCCAAAATACAATGTCATCCGAGAAATTGTGTCAAATATGAAAATCCCTGTATAGAAGTCAAAGAGACATTTTCAGCAAGAGTAATCTCTGGCAAATTAAAGTTGTAGTAAACTTCTTTTTTGGACTTGTACCTATAGGTAAGCCTATAATAAGGCTTACCTGTAGGTACAGTGAATATCTACTAAACTTGTGGTGTTTAGGAGATATTCACACAGCATGCAGCCAGTAACATCACTGGTGCATGTGCTCTGAAGGAATGGCATACCTGTGCCCTTCCTTCAGAGCTGTGCCACGCCCGTGACTCCCTCGCACCATGCAAGGGAGTAACTTCATCATGGCTATGCCAGCCAGGTGACCGGAGCACGTGAACCCAGAAGGAAGACTGGGTGAAGATGGGATCCCTGTCAGCGGTGACAGCACATCCCTGGAGGGCCTCGTGCTAAGGTAAGTATTTTATAATGTGCTAGTATGTGATAATGCATACTAGCACAATATGCCTTTACCTTGCAGACGTTTTTTTATGCATGCTCAAGTTTACTACTACTTTAACCATTTTACCACTGGTCACTGTGCTGCTACTGCGGCAAAGTGGCTCGTTAACGTCTGGTGACATAGACCTACGTCACCAGACTCTCCCCTCTCTCGGCGGCGCGCGTGCGCCACCGATGGCTTGCTCCCGCTGTATTCAGACACAGTGGGAGTCGGGCCAGGGGAGGAGAGGCGGTGATCACCGCCGCTCTTCCCCGATCGTCGGGGATCGAGTGAGGAAAACCGCCCGCTTGTGTAAACAAAATGGGCGGATCTCCTCTGTGACAGACAGGGACAGATTACAGGATTCAGCATAGCTGAACCTGCGATCTGTGTCTGTGTTACACAACCCCCTCCCCCCACACACGTCAGTAAGCATGAGGCATAAATGTAACCCCTTGATCACCAATAAAGTTAACCCCTTCCCTGCCAGTGTCATTATTACAGTAACAGTGCATATTTATAGAACTGATTACTGTAGTAATGTCACTGGTACCCCCAAAAGTGTCAAAAATGTCAGTTAGGGGTCCGATCTGTCCGCCGCAAAGTCTCAGTCCCGCAAAAAAAAAAACGCAGATTGCCGCCATTACTAGTAAAAAAAAATAAACAATAAAAATGACAAATCTTTCCTGTAGTTAGTAAACGCAATTTTGCGCAAACCAATCAAAATATGCTTATTGTGATTTTTTTTACCAAAAATATGTAGCAGAAAACAAATTGGCCTAAAATGTTAAAAAATTGTGATTTAAAGATTTTTTTTTTGGGAATTTTATATATCAGAATGTAAAAAATATTGTTTTATTTTTCAAAATTGTCGCTCTTTTTTCAAAAGTTAAAAATCGCACAGGTGATCAAATACAACCAAAAGAAAGCTATATTTGTGAGGAAAAAAAGGACATAAATTGAATTTGGGTACAGCGTCACACCACCACGCAATTGTCCGTTAAAGTAACGCAGTGCCGAATCACAAAATATAGCCTGGTCAGGAATGGGGTAAAATCTTCTGGTCTTAAAGTGGTTAAAAATACACTCATCGAGAATTTTTTTGTCAAAGACATGTAGCTAAATACATTTTGGCCTAAATATATGTCAAAAATTGAATATATTGGATATTTTTTAACTGTCAAAGTAGAAAATGTAAATTTTTTCGCAAAATTTTCGCTCTTTTTTTATTAATATCACAAAAAATGAAAAGCGCAGAGGTGATCAAATACCACCAAAAGAAAGCTCTGTTTGTGGGAAAAAAAGGACGTAAATTTCATTTGGGTACAGGGTTGCATGATCGCGCAATTGTAAGTTAAAGTCGCGCAGTGCCAAGTTGCAAAAAGTGGCCCGGAAAAATCATCCGGTGGTAAAGTGGTTAAAGTGTCTATAGAAAAAATTATGAGCACTTTTCAGATATTTTTTACAAAAATATCCATATTCAAGTTCTATTTAAAAACATTCAAATACCACCATAAATATACATTTTACATAACATGAAGACGCTAGCAAAGATTATTCACTGTGTAGGGGTCAGATGAAACATAAAAGGTAAAGAGTAAATAGTTATTTGACCCCTTACATTTATTGTGTCTCCCTTGTCTCCAATATGGAGTAATCTCTAGTAACAAAATAATTTTTTGGGGGATATGTGAAAGTAGAATTTCAGGGTTGATTTCAAGATTTCCATTACAGAATGATGCAGCTGCTGTGTATGCTATAATGGACTATAGTGTTAGCTACATACTGTAACCAGCACTGTGCTCTGCCAGTAGTACAGGTGACTTGATCTCTCCTTATTGCCTCCCTTCCCTGACCTAATCTAACCTACCCTTTCCCTCTACAGATGCATATTTATCTTGACAGCTGCAGGTCCACTACTTGGTTTCCTCACCTCAAGTCTAAACTGTCCTGGCTGTGCCTGTGCATTACATCCCCATATAGTTCTATGAGTTGGTCACCAATCATCTCTTTCCTCTGGGTTAAATCTCATAAAGTCTGAGGGCACTAATGAACAGATGTGGCTATAACAGTAAAAACTTGCAAACAAACAATGAAACGGTGGCAGTTGGATTAAGGTATGCACCTGAGGAGGGGGGAGAATGGAAAAGGTGAGAGAAAGAGGCAAATGCATTTTGTTTTAAAGTTTTAAAGTGCACTTATTCTTTCATCAGACAAGCATTAGTTTTATATATATATATATATATATATATATATATATATATATATATATATATATAGCATTGCCCCCCCCCCCCCCGAGAACTGATGGATATTATACTTTAAGGATTCCGCTGGGGTACCCGTAGCAACTGGTTGCAGAAACGTATCACATTAAGTTCTTGACTCAGTCAAAGATCAGTCCAGGGGATGTTGTTTTTGTGGTTTTATTGTAATTGGGATGGGAGAAGGGATGAGTGGGATACTCTAACTGTTAACTATTCACAATGCTGAGGACTCTTAACTTGAGAATGCGGCCAGGCCACTGCTTCATCCTGCCACCTAAATGAAGATGAGGTAAGCGTTTCTAAGGTATTTCTCTTCAGGGTACTCCCCTAGTACCACCTTTCTCTCTGGGCTAGCTGACACCCATCCACTGACTGCACTACCCAGAGTGGTCCCCTACTTGGCAGACCCCTGTGCCAGATCCTCTGTACTCACGATACTGTTTTTCCAGAGTCTCACCTCCTCAGTCAGCTTTCCTGGACCTCTTGGTTCAGCCTCACACCACCGGTACACCAAGCCGACTGTCTGTGACCACCATCAACCACTGCAGAAGAGGAGGCAGCTGCCACCCTTCTTCTGGGACTCTGCTTCCCACCAAAGACCTCTACCTTATGTGCCCCTTGCTTTTTATACCCAGTCCCATAATGCACCACTGTCTGTGCCAACCCACTGGGACAGTACCAAAAGCCTGTGTACCATTGGTCAGGTTTCCTCCAGCATCCAACGTGCCTCCCTATTGGACCTGCTGGGGACACTCCCTGAGACCATATGAATATACATTGGGCAAACTGAGCAGACCTAACTACCGATCTTGCTCCCTGATGAGCAGAGGTTTTGCCTGTTGCTCTTCTGATAAGCAGACAGAGCCAAAATTACTCTATCTACCTAGCACCTGACTAGGAGGGTGCTATACACATATATATATATATATAGTAAAGAATTTTCCTAAAGAGGGTAATCAGAATTAAATCTGCCCTGAAAGTTTGAATGGCATTAGTGATGCAGGAAGTAGAGGAAGAGAATGTTGAACAGAACAGGATTGAGGTCATCCTGCCTTCCTGTTAATCTTCTATAGCTTTTAATCCTGTAGGAAGATCACACAAGAAACTGGGATTAAGAGGAATTTTCTGAATGTAGCCAACTTGCTTTATTTGCTACATAGCATTAATAGCTCACTAAATGCAATGCAAATAAATATTTAAAAATTAAATACAAAATGAAAAAGATAACAGAATTTAAAAGCCTATGGTACTACTCTACTTACTTATTTCAGATACCCATGATTTTAATCTTGATCAGTATAGGATAAAATCCTCCAGAAAGAATTTTAAAGTGGATCTGCAGCTTGAATGGTAAACAATCTGCAGCCACCATAGCCAGCAAAGATCAACCACATTCATGTTAGGAGAGATAAGAATTTGTCCTTTGCTTTACAGAGACAGTTTTTTTTTTATTTTAAGGACAGTATCACAGTAAAGTTTATATTCATATTGAGAGCCTAATAATTCTGAACATGGCACTCGGTGCTCAGGAGAGGTTATCGGCTTCAGATAGTTTGTGTGCAACTTTCCTGTCTCTCCATTACCAATTCCTTTTCCACTGATTATGCCCTTGTCTACCAATTTAGATGGGTGTGAAATTACTTTAATAAACGTACATGTGTTGTGCTGGACTTCATTGCAAAAAAAGGTGGATTTTGGTGCATCAGGAAGTCTATTTCAATTAATTGCCTGTCCTAACACAAAGGCAACAATATAAATGTAAATGAGCCCTAAGGATCCATTTTCACCAGGGTGCTGAGGTAATTTGTGCATTAAAGCAATACACAGTATTATATTTTATGTGTCTTGGTGTGCTGTAGTGCCATTCATTGTACAGTGAGGGAAAAAAGAATTTGATCCCCTAATGATTTTGTACATTTTCCCGCTGACAAAGAAATTATCAGTCTATAATTTTAATGGTAGGTTTATTTTAACAGTGAGAGACAGAATAACAACAAAAATATCCAGAAAAACGCATTTCCAAAAAGTTATAAATTGATTTGCAATAAATGAAATAAGTATTTGATTCCCTATCAATCAGCAAGATTCCTGGCTCCTACAGATAACAAGCTGAGACTCTCTTAAAGGGAGTGCCCATAATCTCCGATTGTTACCTGTATGAAAGACACCTGTCCCCAGAAGCAATGGGACAATCAGATTACAATCTTTCCACCATGGGCAAGACCAAAGAGCTAGGGTGTGGGATGTGGTGTTGGTTTATGACGCTACCAAAATAGGAGGGAGTGTGTATATGTAAGATGTTCACAAATATTTCAAAGAAGAATTGTACCAATGCTGCCCAGTTAATAAGCGATTGAATCACCTTATGCATACAACTATATATCTTTGGTTTTCCACATGTACAGTATATACAGTATCACTATTCAAGATAATAGGTGCACTGTGTTCCAAAAAATTGCCAACGTGCTGAGTGTCTACTGAATCAAACCATACTGTGGATCATGTTTACCATTACATTGAAGTTAATTAATATTAAAGTGCTTGAGGGCTAGGTACCAGTGCCATAGGAGTGCTGCTTAATTATTGCACTGCAGGTGGTAAAATGAAAGAAGGGCTAATTGTGCTCATGTCCACTTAGTGCTTAAAATGAACGTGCTATGCTAATTCATAAACATTTAATAAACAATAAATAAACAGTATAAGAGTGGTGTTGTGATCCCTGACCTTCAGGGGATATTATTAAATAATATGTCAGGTGGTGAAAATGTGCAAACAAAGTGGCAATGCAATCAATTGACATAAATAAATGAGAAAAAAAAGTCTCTGATAATCCGTAACTGACAGGGATGTGTCCAATTACTCCAGGTGTAATATCAGTCGGATACCATGCAGGTGTTCAAGTGTATCTACCCGTGGCCCCCCACTAGGTATTGCACTCACCACAATGTTTCCCCCTTTCCACAGGGTCACAAGCTGTATAGGGTTACTCTCTGTCCGGGTGGAAATGTCCCCCTCTTAGGTATCCAGTGGTAATAGGTCTGGTATTCTCAAGACAAAATAGGAAGATTCCCCATTGTGCAGTATTCAAGATTATTATAAAGAAATGCAGAGGACTTACAATATAATGCTCACTAATCAGCGGGATCCGATATCGCCGCAACGCTTCTGTGTTCCGCGGCCGAGATCCACTTTACCGGAAGTGACGTATGACGCTGTTCTCCGCCCTATGCGTTTTGTCACAACAACGTCATTTGGAGAGCTGTCCAAGGATGTCAGGGACAAGATTGCAGACATACACAAGGCTATAATGGGCTACAAGACCATCGCCAAGAAGCTTGGTGAGATGGTGACAACAGTTAGTGCGATTATTCACAAATGAAAGAGACACAAAATACTGTAACTGTTAATCTCCTTTGGTCTGGGGCTCCATGCAAGATCTCACCTAGTGGAGTTTCAATGATCATGAGAACAGTGATAAATCAGCCCAGGGCCAGAACTACATAGGATAATCTTGTCAATGATCTCAAGGCAACTGGGACCATAGTCACCAAGAAAACAATTGGTAACACACTACACCACGAAGGACTGAAATCCTGCAGTGCACACAAGGTCCCCCTGTTTAAGAAAGCACACGCACAGGTCGTCTGAAGTTTGCTAATGAACAACTGAATGATTCAGAGGAGAACTGGGTAAAAGTGTTGTGGCCAGATGAGACCAAAATCAAGCTCTTTGGCATTAACTCAACTCGCTGCATTTGGAGGAGGAGGAATGCTGCCTATGATCCCAAGAACACCATCCCCACCATCAAACATGGAGGTGGAAACATTATGCTTTGGGAGTGTTCTTCTGCTAAGGGGACAAGACAACTTCACCGCATCAAAGGCAATGTACTGTCAAATCTTGGGTGAGAACCTCCTTCCCTCAGCCAGGGCATTGAAAATGGGTCATGAATGGGTATTCCAGCATGACAATGACCCAAAATGCACAGCCAAGGCAACAAAGGAGTGGCTCAAGGAGAAGTACATTAAGGTCCTGGAGTGGCCCAGCCAGTCTCCAGACCTTAATCTCATAGAAAATATGTGGATGGAGCTAATGATTTGAGTTACCAAATGTCAGCCTCAAAACCTTAATGAAAGGATCTGCAAAGAGGAGTGGGACAAAATCCCTCCTGAGATGTGTGCAAAACTGGTGGCCAACTACAAGAAACGTCTGACCTCTGTGATTGCCAACAAGGGTTTTGCACTCCAAGTACTATGTCATGTTTTGCAAAGGGGTCAAATACTTATTTCACTCATTAAAATGCAAATCGATTTATAGCTTTTTTCAAATGTGTTTTTCTGGATATTTTTGCTGTTATTCTGTCTCTCGCTGTTATTTTCAATGGTTTTTATTGAATTTTCAACAAGGGAAAATAAAAGATTACAAACAATAACAGCAGTGCAGTAGTAATGTAACATTCCATCTAGAATAAAGAACCATGAGAGGCATCCATATACATATTAAACTAGTCAAGCAGATCCGTGTCAAAGGCATATCATGATATCATGGTGGTAACGACAGACAAGGTATCCGAAACTACCCCATCCCTCCCGGGACACCCCAGTGGGAACAAAAACTGCATCCCTGGGGGAATGGCAATCTACTTTCAATGAATTTTTATTAGGTAAAGAAGATACTGCATCAGAAGTGCAAAACAGTAGCATAAAGGGTGATACCACAGTAGGAGAACGGTATAAATCAGCTGTGAAGTATATTCAGCCCATTGGCAGAACTAGAGCTTACCGTAGGATAGAGGGGCGATATGTGCCACACCCCTTACTAAACATGAATACTGTAGTGAAGTTCTTAACCTAGTATAAACAGCCTCATTGGCATAGATAACATCCTGGTCCTGACCCTCAGAGCCCTATTGGGAAAAATGGTAACAACAATATCTAGGTGGCAGGGAAGTCAGGAACCGCCATAAAAGAATAAGGATTGGATAACCCGGGGAGTGAGGAACTTCAGACCCATCTTCCCCATATATTTAGCATATGCCAAGAGGGACTATACTATTGACAAAATCATAACCCCTCATCGTATGGTTCATAATAGAAAGTGATAAATAACTCAATGAAGTCAAGTAAAAGGGCCTGCTGGCCTAATGTAGTCATAGAAAGAAGACAGGGTGGAAATAGAAAAGAGGGTAAAGAGGGAGAGAAGAAAAGCTGCAGGAACGCTAAAGGACAGTCGGTCTCCAGAGCCGCAAACGATTATTATTTAATTCAGGTTCACGCCTGGAACCAAGGAGATTCCCACATATGTGGCCCAAGGTTCCCAGATTCTTTCAAATTTCGCCACAGTGTTCGTAAGCACACTTACCATTCTTTCCTGGGCCATAACCCATGTGATCTTATTACGAATCTTCCGGATGGAGACAGTAGATTTTTTCCAAGCTCCCGCAATAGAGAGCTTAGTACCGAGTAAAATGTACAGGATCAGCCTTTGAGTGTGTTTCGGCACTCCAGGAATTTGTTTATTAAGTAAGGCTATTTGGGCCGATTTAGGAATTCTATGGCTAGTGACCTTGTAGATCATATGAAAGATCCGATCCCAGGTGCCTCTTATACGTGGACATTCCCACCAAACGTGGATCATGGACCCCCAGAGCTGACATCCCCTGAAACAAAGGGGTGAGGAGGAGGGAAACATTCTGTGCAGCCTCGTTGGCACCAAGTACCAACGGGTTAGGACTTTTAAGCCAGCTTCCATTAAAGACACGCTACCTATCCCTTGAAAAGATCGGAAGCATGCTCTATTCTGTCTCTCGCTGTTAAAATAAACCTTCCATTACAATTATAGACTGATCCTTTCTTTGCCAGTGGGCAAATGTACACAATCAGCAGAGGATCAAATCATTTTTCCCCTCACTGTATGCATAGTGTTGCAAAAAAAATGTATCCAGTTCACGTGAGTTGTTGTGCGATTCTGCCAATTCATTTTGAATGGACTGTTCAGTGCACAGCAATATATGTATAAACACAGTATTTTGGTGGGCCCTAATTGTTAAAATCCTTCCTTAGCTGGGAAACCCCTACTTTGCAGCCCGAGGTGGAAGAAAGAATGAGATTTTGGCTCCCCCACTAGGGATGAGGGATTGTACATACATTACAGAAATAGTGTTTTGGAAGAGGAGCACCTTTTTATTTCTTTTTTATCCCTCTCAAACAGCACTTTACCAAATGTTGTTGGGTGTGTGAGCTGGCATTAGCTAGGCACTGGACCACATGAAGTGAACTAGTTTTACTATACAATACAGACACATTTCTGTGGCTCTGCTGATATGTCTACAGTACAATACACATGTACTACTGTGTTTTTGCTCCCTATTATCTTTTGCCAAAAAGTGAAATACCAATTTTAGACAAACTGATGCTTGAAACTTTAGCAGTTTGTTTTCATGATTCAACCTCAAAACAACAAGGATATTAGCTCCATGCAAAGTAAAGGCTTAAAAAAAATGACAGAAAAACACTGGATGAAAAACACTCATAATAGCATTTTTTTTATGCCAGCTTTTAGCAGCAGTTATCAACAGTTAGCAGCATTCAGCTTTTTTTCTCTGCTGGCAAATTGCTCCCAAAAACGCCAAAAGAAAAAGTTTTTTTTTTTGCTTCTAAAAGCTGAAGCTTCAAAAATGCTTCTAGGCTACAACAGTGTGCAAGACACTATTAGGATAACATTATTTGCTTCTAGAAGCAGAACATTTTTTTTTAAATCTGCTGCTAGGAGGGTTTTTTAAAGCTAGTGTGCATGAAGCCTGCTAATATATGCATTATAAGCCCAGTATAAAATTGCATCTTTAAATAGCATTGTAATAAACATATCATATTAAATCATATCTGGTAGTTTCTTCTTAACAGAAGATACCAATTTTACTCTGGTCTAAGGTTACACTATGAACATAAACAAAATGTCCTTCTGATAATTAAATTGAGACTAATTTATTAGATTTGAAATAATTAACAAGTTTCTTTAACCTCCAATAATCTCTTGAGGCCGCATTAGAGAGAAAACATTTGATAAGGTAACTTTAAAAGAACTTGCTTTTGTTAAATACAGTAAAGACATTTTGTTTAAAAATCAGTATCAATTTTTGGTATGTCTTGTGTTATATGCAAGATCTTTAGAAAATACTAGTCTTCACTGAAAGCGAAGGCAGTTTCTTCCTACTAAAGTAGCTGTGAGCTTGTGTAGATCAGAGAATTCTTATTTGTTCTACATGAAGAGAAGTGTACATTAGACTAATGGGCTGGAAATCAACTATGCATGAAAAGCTTCTTGGTTAATGAGTGATTATGCAAACGCGCCTCCATCTGCAAAGTAAGAGGAATTTTTTGCAAGTCATTTGGAATGGTTTTTTAAGTTCTGTATATTCTGAGTGTGCAAAAATATAGCCAAAGATCAGGGATAAGCTTTGGGTTCTCACGTCGGACCCAAACCCAGTCTGTCCCTATGAAGGGGAGGTTTTTTTTACTTAAGGACTTTGTCATTGTGTGGGTATCTTTACTTACTTTTACCTCTTTGTAAGAATGAATAAAAGGTATTAATGTACCCCTGTACTTATACCCTTGGGGGGGGGGGGGTGGGTGGATATCTATCATTTTCCAGATTCCTATAAGCACAGCCCCCCCCCCCCCCACAAACCCTCCACATCCACTTGGGTTCCAGATGAAGATCTAGCTCTTTCTCTATTCCACTCTGCTGCCATGTCCTGACAGACTCCTCTCCAGTCTATCCAGCCGTCTGTGGGGTTTTTTTAAACTTCAAAACATGCTGTCCTACTCTTCTAGACCATTGTGAATGTAATGCAATTGAAATAAATAATGTTGTGCGATACAAAATATAATAAATGATATAAATAATATTGTGCAATACAGATAAGTAGCACACATTATCTTATAAAGTGATATCAATATTACTATACAATTTTAAATTTAGGATTAAATGTTATGATATATAGAGATGTCCCGAACTGTTCGCCGGCGAACAGTTCCCGGCGAACTTCGCATGTTCGCGTTCGCCTCCGTGGGTTAGAGTTAGAGGGGTAGGGGTAGGGCTACTAACTCAAACCCTAAGTATCTCACGGTAACCCTAACCCTAGCCCCTAACACTAAACCTAACCTTAACCCTCTAACCATATCCCTAACCCTCTAACCTTAACCCTAACCCTCTAAGCCTAGCCATAAAAATAACCCTAACCCTAGCCCTAACCCTAACCCTAGCCCTAACCCTAGCCCTAACCCTAATTCGTATTTTTTTTTCTGGTTCCGGACATGCTACAGAGCTGAAACTTCACAGGTACACTTTTTAGACCCCCCAGATGCTAAATCCAAAGAACTTTTTTATTTTTATTTTTTTTTAATTTTTCCAATAATTGGCTCTCTATCAAAAAATTACAATTTTTAAGAACTTTTTTTTGTGTGATCCCTCTCCGGCATGCCACAGTCCAGGTGTTTGTCCCCTTGAAACAACTTTTCCATTACTATTGTGGCCAGAAAGAGTCCCTGTGGGTTTTAAAATCCGCCTGCCTATTAAAGTCTATGGCGGTTCGCAATGTTCGCCGGTTCGCGAACATTCGCCGATGTTCGCGTTCGCCGTTCGCGAACGGCAAATTTTATGTTCGCGACATCACTAATGATGAATAGATCAATCCAAAATGTCCCAATAAAAGGGGAACTATTCTATGAGGAACAATTCTCTACCAACTTCCAAATGAAATTTTCTCCATGATGCCACCTCTACCACCGTGAACACTAGAAACTCTTACTAGTGTAGTGTTACCCCCATAGGAGCCACTGGTATTTTGCCCAGGTCTTCCTCTCTTTTGCCCCGCAGCCACGTACAAGGAAGATGCACACTTTTGCTCATTGAATGACCTGTCTAGGGGTTTATTTTTGTTTTTTTATTTTTGCAGAACTTGGCTAAGGAAAGGAATTTAGTGGCATACTCCAAGAAATAGAATTATTTAAAATTGAGGACATATAACTGATTTCTCGGTTAATCTCTGGTGAAGTATTTGCTGAAAGCAGATAGCAGACTTCTCCTTGAAAGTAGCACAAAGTAGTTTCAGGAGTGAGAAAAGTCTCTCAGCAGTAGTAGGTAGTAGTAGCAAGGCAAAGCTCCTCAGGTACAAGCCAGTTACAACAGATTTTGGCAGTCTAAAAGTAGTAGAACTGAGCAAAGTCCAAGCAGTAGCAAACAGTTGGACAAGCTCTTCTCAACACTAGCCAGTGTTCCCTTTGTCCAGACCCTCAACTGACCATATAGCACACCAGACTGGGTTAAAAGCACAAGTTTAGGTTGTCTGTACTCACAAAATGTCCAGGGATGGCTGGTAGCCTCCTTCCAACTTCCAAGCGACACTCTAGGCCAGTGATACCAGACCAGAACTTGAATAGACAGCCTCTCCAGTCAGCTCTCTGTAGACTCAGGGTCACTCTCACCAACTTCAAGTCCTCAGGACTCCCACCTGAGGCCGCATGACAGCACACTTTCTCAATTCAGGCCCTTAGGTCTCTCATCTGAGGCCACATGGCAGCAAGTGCCAGAGGAGGCAGCGCCTCTTCCCCAGCTGGGGCAATTCTCTGCTAGGAAGGGCCAAGAGCCCATGTGCTCCTAGAATATAAACGCAGGCACCCAACATGCATAGGAGCACCTCTCATTGTAATTGGCAAGGGATATATGTCTATTCAAGCTTCCATCTGCATGGCTTCTGCCTATTACTCATGGCTTTCCTTAGTTGCTTAGATACAGGGAAACTTTCAAGATGGCATGAGCAGCACCAGATCACACTGAGCAGACTACACTAGATGATCACCGTTCTCTGTTAAGCAGACAGCAAGTACATTTACCTAGCTGTCTCTCTGTTATGCAGAGAAACAAAAAACAATTCTACACTCATCCTAGCACCTACCTAGGAGGGTGCTACGCTAGAGAAATATAATACAATAAGGTAAATCTGTATATTATATATGAAGCCCTCGTCATTTCAACAAGTGGATAAGGTACAGGTTTTATCACCCTTGCAAGGTACCGTCCCAATGTTGATGGGCATGTGGCCAAGTATGGTACAGGAATGGGGGCATATGCTTGCTGCCCCTTCCTTTCTGGCAGCCAAGGATAAATTCCTGCAGAATGTTGTTTTTTCCCTTTTAGGTGGGCTTTGTGTAACTACTGTCATAGTACCATTGCCAGTGGCTATAGGGTCCAAGGCAGAGGGGTCAAAAGAGCAGAGGAGTCTCTCTGGGCCATCCCTGCAGGCTCCTTTCTCTCCTCTTTTTTTTTGTGAACCTCCCCTCTGCTGTGGAAATTTGCAACCAAATCTGCCCATGCCAGCATAGTACTGGCTGATAGAAGCAGGCTGGAGGATGGGGGAGAGGCAGACTGTGCCGGAGGCAAAAAAAATTTCAGACCAGGACCGTAGATATGTTTACAGCTTTCCTATTCAATGAATCCCAGCTGTCACTTAAAGAGCCAGCAGAAGTCTTTAACTGATCACTTCCTTTTCTAACTCTAATAAATGATAGCAGGGAGTGAGAGTGGCTTGTCATTGTATTCATATAGTTTTTGCTAATGAGCTATTAACACAGTACATTATGCATTGTAGATGTTTTGTAACTGCAAGAGTTAAAGGGAGAGCAGCCTTTATAATGACAGCGCATCCATTTGCTGTAACTATGCAAGTTTATGCAGACTTTGTAAGTGGTGTGTTGGAAATATAAAATCCAAAGAGTACCTGTAAGACTTTCTAGCGGCATAAATTATGCATCTAATTTCCTAACTACCTATCACATTTTTTGAGGCCCTGGAGTAGCAGAATAATGGAAACACCCACATAATAACCACATCTTGCAAGGTAAACACCCCAAGGTATTTTCTAAGAAGCATAGTGAGTCTTTGGAAATGTCATTTTTTGGCAGCAAGATTTTGGAAAACGTGTAAAGAAAATTAAGTTGTATTTTTCTACACAAAGTTGTCAATAAATAAGATATATCTAACACCATGAATAGGCATGCTTAGAATTACCTCTTAAAACACATTTTGCTACTGGCGATACCAGGTTTGAAACTTTTTCACAGCCTAGTCACATAGAGAGGACCAACATCCAAGGAGCACTTTCCGACTATCAGATTTATGATGCCTATCAGATTTATGATGCCCTGGAGACTCAAGTTAGTGGAAACACTCACAAAGTAACCACATTTTTGGAAATAAAACACTCCTAGGTATTTTCCAAGAGGCATAAGGAGTCTTTTAAAAAATGTAATTTTTTGGCACAAGTTTTGGAAAATGCAGGAAAGAAAAAGAAACTGTAGTTGTTTTTTAATGCAAAGCTGTCAATTAAGAAGATATTTCTAATAAATAGCTTAGGAATATTTAGAATCACACCCCAAAACACATTACAGCCTAGCCACATACACCGACCCAAAATCCAAGAAGCAACATAAGGCCTTTCAGGAGCATAAATTAGACATCTAATTTCATGACTACCTATCACATTTTGGGAGGTCCTAGAGCACCAGGAGAGTGGAAAAATCCATAAAATGACCACATTTTGCAAAGCTAACACCCCAACATACTTTCAAAAGGCATAGTGAGTCTTTTGAAACTGTATTTTTTCCACAAGTTTCTGAAATGCAGGAAAGAAAAAAAAATGTATATTTTTAACAGAAAGTTGTTGATTAAAAAGATATTTCTAATACACAGCATGGGAGCACATCCAGGCAGCAGGCAGAAGCATGGTCAATTAACATACCAGGGTCAGTTAGGGCGACAGACAGAGGCACGGTCAGTATGCAGTACAGTATTTTGTATGTCCCATATTTAGGGTTAGGCCAAAAAAGATTTTAAATTCTCCAACTGTGATGGGTTTCCACTCTAATGGGTGGGCATAAATAGAACTGGGATTATTGGTGGTGTACTGCTGGGCAAACAGATTACATTTATCCATAATTAATTGAAGAAATCTTCTGTGAAAAATTAATAAAAAAAAAAACTTAGGGTGTGTAAAACTTTTCCTAAATGCCTGGTTAGGCTGTATGTGGGAAGTTGATAGGTGCTGCTGAATTAAAGGTAGCCATAAAAGATTTGAAAAGGCCTCTGGGACACTAGTACAGGCCCTAATCCCTTGTGGTTGATGTGACACCCCACTACTTGAACTCTGCCTTTCATCCAAATGTACTGCGTTGTTGGTGCTCACAAATTCACCAGGATAAAGTGTGCTGCTGGTGCTCGCCTGCTGCTGTTCTGAGCGCCTGATTCTTTTTGTAGGGACTGAATCAGAGGCAGTTACTGAACCACTGCTCTCCATGTGTTCATATACAGAATCTGAATCTGTCAGTGAGAGCCCCCTTCTACTCTCATCTGTCATGTTCAGACTTGGAAAATCCTCCTCACTTGTGAACCTTTTTTTAGACATGGTGTTCGGGTTCTGGTGATGCTGTAGTGGTGTGATAAAGATCAAAACACTTTTACTGGCTTAAATTGTATGGTGACTAGTGATAAGAAAAGTATTGCTGGATTCACTGTCTCTGTTGACAATGGCACTAGTGTGTTGGTGATAAGGACACTGATGCTGGCGTATACTGGTCTAGCTTTACTGGAATCAGGGACCCTGGCTCTTTTGACACTGGCACTGGTGTGGCGGTGATCAGAACACTGACTCTGGCATGATTAGTAATCAGGACAGTACTGCTGGCTTCACTGTAACTGTAATCAATGGGACAATTCCAATTGGACGAAATATATAAAAGCAGAGTCTGGGTGCTAATATCATGCCGCTTCACTATCCTGGGTCAGGAGCTGCCATAAGTGTCAGTTTAATTGTTTTTTTTTTTATACAGTACAACTGTGTACATTTAATTTTAATAAAAATTGATTCACTATTGGCAATAATTATTGACTCCTGAAAAGCTTTATTTGTCATGGCTGGGATTGATTCTGGGTGCATGTCATTAAGTAGAGGAGGCTTAAGGCTGGCATACATACGCTGGAATAATCTGTATTATAACAGATGCCTTTGGTGCTGTAGTTGCTGCAGCATTTATGTCTGGTGAGATTTTTTTTTTACAAGAAGGTGGTGGTTTGTGCTTTCTTTAACACATAGAAGACCAGAGAGACTGAATAAGGTTGTGTAAGATTCATTCTCCTATGCTTCATTCTGGAAGTGCTGTTTGGGGACTTTCCATTTATCTATAAAGTCTTCTTGGACAATATTTGCTGTTTTTTTAATATTGCACGGCATTATCGTAATATTTTTAAAGAAGTTGTAAAGTCTGAAGGTTTTTTATCCTAATGCATACTATGCAATAAGATAAGACGCCTTCTGTGTGCAGCAGCCCCCCTAATATTTACCTGAGCTCTCTCTCTATCTAGCGATTTCCAGCCATCTGGGACTCTCTCTCTCCTGATTGGCTGAGACACAGCAGCAGCACCATTGGCTCCTGTTGCTATCAATCAACTTAGCCTATCAAGGGAGAGAGGTGGCAGGGCCAAACGACAGCTTTTCGTCTTAATGGATACATAGAGCTGCAGCTGCTTGCTGTTGGGGCACTCAACAGGAGGGAGTGGCCAGGTGCTCCAGCCAGGGATCAGAGAAGAGGAGGATCAGGGCTGCTCTGTACAAAACCACTGCACAGAGGAGGTAAGTATAATATGTTTGTTACTTTAATAGAAAAAAAATCAAGACTTTACAATCAGTTTAAGTAAGTGCCACTTGACAGTTTGTTTATTTTATTCCTTTTAGTTTTTGCATTTGCATATCAACTTTGTGTGTTAGTATCACTATCTACTCATTTTTTTTTTTTAACACAATGCATATATAGTATTATAAAATACACAGTATAGGACATGTATATTCTTACTTGAATCTTGGTGTGCTTTGTGTATTTCTTTCAGATCTGTGCAGTTATCACGTGTGAAACCTGTAATATTTTCAATAAAAATCATTGGAAAAGAAACCTGTAATAAAAACCGTTCACTTCTGCTCTCTCTCCTTGTGCAGGGTGACAAGTCTTGTCTCTGCCCCCCCACCTCCCCAGTAGTATTCTTCAGCATTTAGTAGGCAGAGATGTATAGTAACTAAGTAGAACTACTTCACTACTGTACTTAAGTACCCAAAGGCGGTATCTGTACTTTCCTGGAGTAGAATTTTTTTCTCCTACTTCCACTTTTACTTCACTACATTTTTTCGATGATTTCAATACTTCTACTCCGGTATTTTTTTTTGTGCTGCATAGTTACTCGTTACAATTATAAAAATTACCACTGCCAGAACAGTAGATGGCAGGTTTCATGAAGCTCAAACAAATGTGTATAATGTCATGTGTAAATCAGCGCATACGAAAATAAATGCTACTGTATGTATAAATAAAAGCTGCTATACCAAATCTTTCCACTAAAAAGAAAATATGAAACAAACAAATTGTGATTGTCCTTTAGGTTAATCATTTGAAATAATAAAAAACAATATGATGTTCAAACTTTTGACTTCTTTCTTTAATAACTACATAACACAGTACTTGTACTTTTACTTTCAGTACTTGAGTAGCGATTTTTTTTAAAAAAACTACTGGTACTTTTACTTTCAGTACTTGAGTAGCAAAATTTAAAAAAAAAACTACTTGCAATACTTAAGTACAAAAAATGTTGAATACTTTAGTACTTCTACTCAAGTCACTTTTTGATAGAGCACTTCCACTTCTACTCAAGTCACTTTTTGATCGAGCACTTGTACTTTTACTCAAGTATGGGTTTCGAGTACTTCTACAACTCTTCTCTTGTCACTGCTGCTTTTATAGGGTAATATCTGTGTTTTATCTTGAGTTCGGCTTAAACTTGTCATATAAGATCATATGGAATATAGTAATGATGTTTGCTGGTGTTCATACACTTACAGCTACAGAAAAGTGGCATTGCTTACCCTACTCAATTTTATCATAAATAGATTCAGGTTTATGCAGTATTTTAAATTAGTGTCTAACAGCATTGGCATAAACAATGGCAAACCTAAGGTTTTTATCTCTTGAGTTAAGCACTCTTGTTTTTTTTCTAGATGAGAATGAACATTACAATGTTAAAGCTAAAAAAAAATAATTCATGCAACTCTTTGCAGATAAATAATTCAATATAAAGTAAAACAGTGCAGGTTTAAATCATAATGCTGACTGAATCAGCTTGTAATAGACAAAGATAGAGATAAGTGCACCTTTGATATTTCCTGCATTAACAAGGGATGGATTGGACCATGGACTTCATTTTCATTTTGAACAATATGTTCAGGTAAAGTTTTATGATCCTATATGTATTGTCTTTCCTGTCTAGCAAAAACATTTTTTTTCAAGTGACAACATTTTATAAATGATTTTATATACATTGAATGACCACATAAATAAAAAGAGCACCGTGAGGCAAGGTGATTATTTTGTCATTCACCTTGGTAAATTGGTGAATTTTGTAACCAAAATAGACTGTTCACGTTGTAAGGGAAGTTGCATTTTACAAATACATTTTTCACTGAGCTTAGTGATTAAAGTGAAGCTCTGCTGACATCAATCATCCAACCATGTGCAAGTAAAAATGCAGTTTCTTTTACTGCCTACCTGTGATTTGGTAATCTTTGCAAAGTGAAATTTTACTACAGTCACTAAGCTCTGGGGAAAATTCCCTAGCAAAGTGCCATTTCCATTGCAAAGTGAACAGCATATGTGCCTATATAAATAAACTATACCCTCTCAATTTCTTTGAGGTTAAATCTTTCAATGGGGACACCTGTTTTGGTGATAACTGTCTAAGAGGGAATTCCCCTGACTTTGTAAAGATTTCCATTCACTTCCTGTAATGTGACTGGGACAGGAAGTGTAGAGAAATCTCCCTAATGGGATGCACACAGAAAAAAAACAAATTGAGAGGTGCACAAATTCTTCTCTATTTTATCCAAAACAAAAAAAGGTATAGGGTATAACTATATAGACTATAGATACAAAGTTATTTACACCCGCACTTTGTGAAAGTTTTTAATTTTTGAAAGAAATAATGGGTCAGCCCTTGATAGTTACAACTTTCAAAATAGACTTCTAAAAAAAAAGCCTATAAATTAGATACCAGGTACTTACGGTAAATTTACTAATATGCATGTTTTGCTTTGCGGGTAGCTAAAAGTAGTTTTCTGTCTACATGGGATGTGCATGTAAAATTTCTATTATGTTACTAACTATAGCTGGTAGTAGTTAGTCACAATCAACTGGACTTGTTCTGCAATGTTGAAGATTGCTTGCATCTTATCCAAGAACTGAAAAAGGGGCTTAAATAAGTTGTGAAACATCTTCAAGGTTACAGAACAAGTCCCATTGATTATGACTAACTACTACAAGCTATAGCAGCAACTTGCTAAATAAGAATCTTCACAGACATATTGGGGTTGATTTACTAAAACTGGAGAGTGAAAAATCTGGTGCAGTTGTGCGTGGCAGCCAATCAGTTCAGCTTCTAACTTCACGTTGTTCAATTAAGACCTGGAAGCTGATTCGTTTCTATGCAGAGTTGAACCAGATTTTGCACTCTCCAGTTTTAATAGAATTATCCCAGTGCATTGGGGTTTATGCTCACCTGAATGCATGGAAGCAAAGCAGTAGCATGCCTAAAATTAAATTTTATTTTCTTAAATTCATTTAACTGTAATAGGGATTTTACCATAAGTAACTGCTATTATTTTATAGGCTATTTTCAAAAGTCCATAATGAAAGTTGTAACACCGGCAAAAGCAGAAAATATATTGAACAACTATCAAGTGTAACAAATTTGTCTTCATTTCATTAATGTCCTATTAAGGAAGGTGAAGATGCCAATTGTACAGTACTACACGAAACCAATTTATAACACTGACCACAATAAGTGAATTGGACCTCTCTGTAAAAAGCCCTTTCAGTTTATTATGAATCTTCTTAATGTGTCATTTGACATTTGTTATTACATGGCCATGGGTTCATTTTTGATATTAATTATTTATTTATGATGGCAGCAGACTGGAATTCTGAGTTAGAATGTACTATTCTAAAGATTAATGAAAATTTCTGTGCTGTTCAAGTTAGCATAATTGACTATCATTTAGCTTAAAAAAAATTGTTTTTTAATTGGTGGCAGTAGACAATTTTTATTCTCCTCTCTGTGATTGGTTGTTCGGGAAGCTGTTTGTAACAGTCGGTAACATTGATAGAGAATACACTGGAGAAACAGTGCATAATTAACAAGTACCTTGGGAAAAATTATTTGGGACTAAAGTTAACACTTTTATGTCTAAATTATATGGGAAAGAAAATTATTATTTGAAAGAATATTGTAATATGTAAGAAACTCCAATATAGATAAACAACTTTCTCCTTTTTTATTTTTGTTGAATTTGTTAATTTAACCCCTTTGTGATGAAGGTAAAACAAATCTTAATGCCTCAACCTAGTTTTGTAAGTTTGGCATGTGTTAGTAAAACTTTACATCACAACTTCTCAGAGTATCCAGGTGAATTATACCTTGTTTTTTCAGGACAAATTGGGCCTTTATTTGGTAGTAATTATTAATTAATATCCCTGAACAGTGACTGATGACTGTGATATCCAATTACAGGCTGCCACAGCAATCATGTGACTGAGAGCTGGTCTTTCCAGCTCCGGATCAGTAGCACGAAATCCAAAGCTGTTGGTGACAGCTTGGTTTCTGCACCGGAAGCACATTGTGCAGTGCGGTCTCAGCACAAACACATGTACACGCATATATGGAAAAAATATAAAATAATGTTTTAAAGAATGAGCTTCTCCCATTCTTTGGAACTCTCTACCCCAATCTGTCCGACTGTCCCCTAATCTATCCATCTTTAGACGATCCCTGAAAACCCTTCTCTTTAAAGAAGCCTACCCGGCTACTAACTAATAACGCTGTTTCTCTTGCTCCATCAGCGCATCCCCCACAGCTATTGCCTTTTGTATCAATTGACCCTCCCTTTTAGATTGTAAGCTCTAACGAGCAGGGCCCTCTGATTCCTTTTGTTCCAAATTGTAGTGTAACTGTAATGTCTGCCCTCATTTTGTTAAGCGCTGCGCAAACTGTTGGCGCTATATAAATTCCTTTAAATATCGTGCCTGGGGAATCCTTTTAATGTGCCTGTAAAGTGGCACATCTGTACAATGTATGTAGCCAGCAATACTGACATTTCTAAAGGAAAAAAATATCATTTAACCTCCCTGGCAGTATGATTCTTTTGGATTTTAGGTGCTGAAAGCGGTACCATTATTTTGCATGTAATTCTTGTGAATGAGCAGCCCAAACCAACTGTATACATTTATTATATATATATATATATATATATATATATATATATATATATATATATGTATGTATACATATATTATGTATACATATGTATATATATATATATATATATATATATATATATATATATATATATATATATATATATATTATGTATACAGTTGGTTTGGGCTGCTCATTCACAAGAATTATGTATATATATATATATATATATATATATATATATATATATATATATATATACTGTATATATATATATATATATATATATATATATATATATATATATATACTGTATATATATATATATATATATATATATATATACATATATTTACATAAAAAGTACAGTAAAACTGCAGGAAAGGGCACTGGGGGGCAATGTAATGTGATTTTTTTTATTTTGAACGGTATCAGTGTGTTTGGTGTGTTTTACATTCGAATTTGCCGCCGGTTCCACCCCCCCGGCGGACGTCTCGTCGCCGGAGACGGAAGCCGGGGCTCGCAGACGATCGGGAGAGAGCTCCGCCGCCGCAAACCGCCCGTAGAAAAGGTAAGTAAAACCTCTTCCAGCATCCAGCGATCTTCCTAGCGCTACCCCGAGTGTGACTCGGGGTTACCGCTTTTGGCTCTAAAATCTTACCCTGAGAATACAGCTAGGAAGGTTAAACTTGCTTGTGGCTGTAATGCATTGTCCACTCCCGGCAATATAGATTAAAAAAATTGAAAAAAACTATATAGGGGACCAGAGACCCCCCACGACAACAGCCCAGGGTTGTTGGGAAGAGGCCCTTGTCCCCATCAACATGGAGACAAGGTGCTTTGGGTGGCACCACAAAGCACCCTCCCCATGTTGATGGCAAGCAGCCTGGTATGGTTCAGGAGGGTGGTACTCGCTCGTTCCCATCCTTCCTGGCCTGCCTGGCTGCATGCTCAGATAAGGGTGTGGTATAGAGTTTGGGGTGGACCCCATGCCAATTTTTTTTAATTTTGGTGTGGAGTTCCCCTTAAAATCCATACCAGACCCAAAGGGCCTTTTAAAGATTTGGGGGGGACCCCATGCCATTTCTTTTAAATTCTGTCATAGGGTTCCCCTTAACCACTTAAATACAGGGCATTTTCACCCCCTTCCTGCCTAGCCCAATTTTCAGCTTTCAGTGCACTGCTCATTGGCTTCTTTGGGAAACATTGGACGGCTTGGCATAGCACTGCTCCTCGTCTTTAACTTTGGTGTCTATGGGAAATCTTAGTTAGCTTGACATGGCACTGCTCCCTGTCTTTAATATTGACGTCTATGGGAAATATTGGTCAGCTTGGCATGGCACCACTCATGAACTATAAGTGACAGGGACACAAAACTTGGGGAGCATTGAGAGGGGACACAGGACTACAACATATGCCTGTACACTACACTGAATGCACTAAACTGACTGAACTTACTATCCACTAACTACCTGCCTAATCTCCATTGACACACACTATACATGGCTGCCTTATATAGTGTGGGGCATGGATTTAGCCCCTGAGGCATGATTAGCTAAAGGCCCCCTGCCTTTGGCCAGTCATGGCTCTGACAGGACATTGTGCTGTGATTGGCCAAAGGATGCAGGTCAGGTGCATGCTTTGGCCAATCACAAGCACTTAATGCACTGCTTTTGTGCGAAATTCCCGCCGAGCGCCCCGACTCAAACATCAAGCCCATTTCTACTGCACAGATTTTGAAGAAATACATAAAACATACCAAGATTCAAGTAAGAATACATATGCCTCTTGAATTTAGACAATATTAGCTTATCCCACAGCTCAAGTTTAAAGAAACCTATTGAGAAACACAGAAGCTGCCATTTTCTGAACTCTTCTTCTGAAAATGGATGCCTCTTTTTGCAATATTTCAAGTCACTGACCCAGTAACTATACAAATATGGACTTCTTTTTACTAATTTTTATTCTCTGACATTTAAATCTGACTTGACCTGCATACTTGCTGCAGATGAGTGGCTTAGAAAGTATTGAAGCAGAGTCAGCAATGCAACTAGCATTTTCAGAATGTCATTAACCCATGTATTTCTTTTTCTACTAGTTTACTTTTCAATTAGACAAATAACAGTGAATTATATACAGTAACATAATATATTATCTAAGGCTCCATTCACACAAATGTGTTTTTTTTATGCTTTTTGACAGAAATGCAGGAAATTTTTTTAACATGGGTTCCTTTGGAATATGTTCACATCAATGAATGTTTGTGCCTCTGCATTTTTGGAAAGGGGCAGGGACATTTTTAAATGCAAAACATTGCTTTTTTTCCATTACAGAAAAGCTCAAAAGCAACATGCATAGACGTAAATCGAGCCTTAGGCACTCAGAAAAAAAAACTGACAATGAAACTGTGGAACCATTTAGATGGATTGCTAAAGGATATAGCTCTGAAGTTCTGGTATGTGGTAAATATTCCACTCAGTAAGGGCCAAACTGGTCCTTGTTTTTAGTCAGCTATGTCCATTCCAGATGTCTACTGGGGAAAAAAAAGCTCAGCACCAGAGTCCCTAAGGTTATGATAAACCATTAGAATGTTAGCATTACATGCCTATGTAAACAGGCAGTAAAAGCCACTGTGGAGTTGATTCACTAAAACTGGAGATTGAAAAATGTTGTGCAGCTCTGCATAGTAGCCAATCGGCTTCTAACTTCAACTCGTTTAATTAAGCTTTACCCAAAAAAAAAAAAAAAAAAACTGGAAGCCGATTGTTTTTTTTGCAGAGCTGCACCAGATTTTATACTCTCTAGTTTTAGTATGATAACCCCAGTGTGTGCAGGCACATGGTGATGGTGAAAACAGACACTCCTAATGGCAGATATCTACTTGTTATAATGTGACTATACCTGCTCCTTACCATTATTTTGTTTCATTAAGCCTTAGTTAAATAATAAAACTTCTTTACAAGATATACATCTAGGCTATTTCTGAGGTTAATCAGCAACAAATAATGCTCTTGCTGAAGACATTCTGATGTACTTCCCCAAAAATGCTACAGGTTTACTGAATCTTTAAATGTTTACATTTGTGTAAATTGATATAACAAAAATACCAGAAAGTCCATCAATTAAATGCATAGGTTATTTTTATTCATCTTAAAAGAAAATGTAAAGAGAGAATTATGGCAAAACAAGTAACATAAAACATAACAATACCATATAACATAAGTAAAATAGCTACAGCACTATAAAGTCAGCGAAATTCACACAAGTATTTACAAAGCAAAACATTTAGGACATAGTTGACTCCTGTAGAAGCTATGGCAAACTGACACATGTAGGAGAAGCAGATGTACGCTGTACAAAAATTTATTTGAAGAGTAACTTATTTCCAATAATTAGCCAGGAAGATAGAAACTAACATGGGGTCTGGGTTTATGGCAGTGCAGAGTTTTCACCAAACCCTGCCTGTTCTCGGGTCACAGACTAGCTGAACTATCTAGTCTGTTTGTTCATCTGAACCTCCTGCTGAATGGGTCAGGAAGTAATTCATTTATTTTCCGTATAATATAGATCTTTGTCAATGCTGTGTGTTTAATCCTTACTACATGATTTTATTTGGTGAATAAGTAGACTGGGAGGGACCGCCGGATATCTGGAAGCCTCTTTATTTTAAAGGGGGTTTACAGATTCTAATAAAACCCCTTAGCACACCCCCATATCCACCGAACCAGGAATGAGGGGAAGAGGTCCTTGTTGTCATCAACATAGTAATAAGTTGCTTTGCCAAGCGTCCTCTCCCCATGTTGAGGGCACATGGACTGGTATGCTTCAGGAGGAGAAAGCTGCATGTTCACTTCCTCTCACTTTTATGGTCTGCAAGGCTGCATGATTGGATAAATGCATGGTGTGAATTTTGTTTTTTGTTTTTTTTCCCTTATTTTTCCTTATTTTTTTGTATAGGTTTCCCCCTTAAAATTGATACCATTCCCCAATCAATTTTGTTCTCCTCGGTTCCGGTGTGTCTGTTTTTATTACTAATATCCTGCATCCTCCCCACACAATTAAAAAAAAAATCTCAGTTATATGAACTGTTTTTTGTTACAGTATGTGTGGCTATATATGCAGGGCTCAGTCAATGTTTGCATTGTTCTGTTTAGTGCTCCTTCCCTTTCTGCTGAGAGGAAGTAATATTTTACAGTACAGAAATACATAGATTGCTTTTAATTTTTTTTACAATTTTGGAAAAGCAAAATGTACCTGCTGTTATATACTGTATATGCCATGTAATTATTATTTGTTTATTTTACACTAATCCATTGGCTATACTTCATCTTGAAACATTTGTATTCCCTTTTATGTTTCTATTTAATTGGTTCTGTGTGCAAAGTAGCAGAATTCCATTATATGTAGATTTTAGGGCTGCTTCCTCTGATCCCTTATCTTTTTACAACAACTGAATGCCACCCATGTAGCTACTTTTATAGCAAAAAGAAAAACAGTCAACACCTTTAAGTCACAAATATCAAATGATAATAAATGAAATGTTTACCTGTTTACTGTACGTGATCATAATATGATAAATAATTTCTCTAGCGCTGGGGACTCGGCTGCTGCTTGTATAAGACAGCAAACTTTGAGAGAATGTGAAATGTTCAGTGTATGTGTGCCTGTTTTTGCTTGGCAAAAATATTAAAACTTGTAGGTATATTTATTTAGTGATCAGAAAAATAAATGATTCACATGTCAGCAGAGTCACTTCCGACATGTTTCTCACTGAAAAGCAGTTTTTAGGTGAAACATGTCAGAAGTGACCCTACTACTATTCACTACATAGGACTGCAGCCCCGAGTGCGGTGATTCATTTACTTTTATGACTCATTAGTCAGGATGCAATGATCTGGAAAAACACATTTCTCTATGGAGCCTGTGACGAGGCACTCATCTTGAATAGTATACTTATCTTTTTTGTGTATAATATTTACTGATGTCCATAAACTGACAAATATGTTGTACAAATCAAAGAAAATTGATATTTGCCCATTTCCCTGATGGGGAATTCAATATTACAACAATAGGTCAAAAAAGGAAAAAACAGGTGTGCATATCCTTTTACATTAAATAGGGTGTCTGTCTCTTTAAGAACTCATGTAATCAACAAAGTATAACTCATATACATAATATGCAACACTGGACTGCTTTGTGTGCCGCTCAAGCTCACTGGAATGAGGTATGAATCAAAAGCATCCATTGCTGGGAGTGCCGACACAGGAGGGAGCTTGTCCCAGCTCTGCCCCTTGGAGTGCAGTCTGACGAGCAGAGCAAAAAACATTGGATGCGTGGCTTAGTCAGAGTCTATGCTGAGGTTGCCATTCATACAGGTAGTATAGGGAAAGAACAGATGTGCGGCTTCGGGGAGTCCTTTCTTTACTGCCAGGCATATACCTAACATCTTAGCATATAAGTGTGCAAACATTATATAATAACCTGGATAAAAAGATCATATAATTAATAAAAATAAATGTGCACAAAATAGCAATTTAATAATTCATATATATGTGCAAAAAATAAGAATCCAGTCCATAGTGCAGATCTCCATCAATTAAAATCTGTATATGACTGTGACGGAAAGAGCTTTTTATGCATAAAACAATTCACCAATTCATACTGCATATATACAACTTAGTCCACTTGTGCAAATAATAATAAAGTCCAGTGCAAACCCACAGCAATGAAGATGTTTACATGACCATACAAAAATGGGGGGGGGGGGGTAATGAGACTGAAAAAATAAAGTAAAGAGGGGGAATAAATAAGAAATAAAAATATAATAATAAATAATAAAAAGTAAATAGGAATAATAACATATTCATTACAGAGTTGCCATGGTAATAGCAACTAGATACATATGTATAAAAAATAATTAATTACATAATTGCCTTGGTAGTAGCAACTAAAAAGATATATATATATAAAAATAGTTAAATTCCTATATATACACATGGGGGGGGGGGGGGGGTATTGGGACTTTACATGAGGCAGTTGACAAATGAGAAAATGCAAAAATTAATTATGACATATTTATTAGATAATTGCATTGGTAATAACAGTTACATACATGTAAATATATAAAAAAAATATTGTAATTCATTTATGTACATGGATAAAGGACATTTCATATATATACATAAAATACCACAACGGCACATTCCAGTGATCAGTATATCAATAGGTAAACCATACGTATTCATAATACATATAATACAGTAATTCATGATGACAAAAAAATGTAAAATATATAAAGCATTATAGATAAAAAAAAGTGTAAAAGAGAAGATCAGCTGTGTCTTGGAAAGCTCTACGCGTTTCATGGTAAAAGACCACTTCCTCAGGAGCAGAGGCAGCGTTGTATCTATAAATAGATGTAGGTACCAATATAAACAATAACTTCAACATCAAAAGAAAATTAAGCCACATAAGAAAGGACAAGAATAATAAATCCTATCTACATAAAATTACAATATCATGCGATAGTGCCAAAACTGGGCCACTAGAATAGTCTTGACCAGGAACTGTGGTGGAGGGGTCCGTGCAGAACCCGGGCGTCTACCAAGGTGTATAAATAGGTGCAATCTCCATGGGATACCAGATAAATAAAAAGCAACACCATCAGGTGTCCAAAAATACTTATATTGTAAAAAAGTATATACTCCTACATGTAGTAAGGATGAATAAAAATAAAAATATAAATAATAATAGTAAACCCAGTATCCATGGAGAAAGTGAAAACAGGCAAAGCAATATATATGAAAAGTTTGTGCAAAGGGATACACCGATGAACCCAAAACCACAAATAAAATAAATAGAATCAATTGAATAGGTGGAATGAAAATAGGAAAAGACAATAATATCCCATAAAGAAGGAAACAGCCAATGAGCAATTGAGTATGGAAAAGATATATAGAGTGCCTGGATAGTTACCTGGTGAAATTTGAATAAATCAGAGTGATATCAGGTATAAAGTGCAGTGTGCTCAAGGATATAATTCAAGAAATTGGCCATAAGTGGTGTTGATGAGGGCGTCCAAGCATGTGCACGAGTCCCCCCCTCCAATGTCACGCTGGTCTGGTGAGTTAAGAGGGACATGCCTGCCAGGGAGACAACCGTCACCCGCGATGGCGCTGAAAAATCCCCCCTCGCACCATCCGAGATAATAAAGGGGTGCACAAATCATGGCATCAATAGGTGCCATGTGTGTAATGCCGAGTGTGGCATTGATGCATCGTGGGAACCGCCCACCCGACGCCCAAAATAACATAATGAGGGGGAGGGCGCCCAGGATGCCTCGCAGCTCCCATATCTCAGACAACCAGGCGGCCCCGATGAGGCCAATCGCATGAAATTGAACAACAACTAGTGTATTCATATAACCAATTCACAATATAATTTTATTACTTTGAATGTCCTGAATGTGCAGACCGGGGGAAGGGGAGGGGAAAAAGTCAGTCAAACATATCGGACAAACACACAGCACATATAAAATGTCCGATAACCATAACATATACAGGTCAACTGCCTCCATCCCTGTTTTTATATAAACAAAAGAAATAAAAGAAAAATTGGGACTTTGTATTAGGTGCTTGTAAACCAGGCACCTCCATCCCTATTACAGACAAAAATGGGGGGGGGGGGGGAGTAATGAGACTGAAAAAATAAAGTAAAGAGAGGGGAATAAATAAGAATTAAAAATATAATAATAAATTAATAAATAATAAAAAGTAAATAGGAATAAGCACATATTAATTACAGAGTTGCCATGATAATATCAACTAGATACATATATATATATATATATATATATATATATATATATATATATATATATATGAATTACATAACTGCCTTGGTAGTAGCAACTAACATGATCATGATGAAAATTGCTCTCTGTGCATGGAATTGATGACAGCTGTGCTCCAGTGCTTGTGTGTGCAACATATAGCAGCTTTCCGGCAGAACAAAATAGCAGAGAGTATATGTATGAGAAACTCTCCCACCTGGCCTTGAATGCAGCCATCCCCGCTCCGATCACCCACATGAAACTCAATCCCATCCTCACACTCCAGGGAAGCCAATTAAAACATAAAACAGGAGCACCTGCAGTAAAGTTCTAAAAAAAGAAAAAAATTAAAATAAATGCACTTACATAGAAGCAATCAATCATAGCAGTAAGATCACAGATGAGAACCCTGCCACGATATCAATCGGCCTGAGATCGCAATGACATCACAAGATCAGCTCTGCTCAATGCATTTTCCCCAATAGGGCATCTTCAGAAAGAGAGACTGATCCCAAGATGTCATGCTGCAATATATATAACCAAGTTAAAGACAGAGCAAACCGCTGCAAACCAATCCACATCACAAGAGGCACTGCGTACAAAAACATGCCCAAAAATACCACAACGAATATACAGTACAAAGGATTAATGTTTATTAAAAATATGCAAGAGAAAATAAAAATGTAAAAGTTAAAACATATTAAATCAAAACGGTCAGACAGAAAAAATAAATAGGTACCATCCAGTGGTCAAAAAAGTGAGCAGCCATTACCTCCACCCATATCCTTATTACACATATAAGATATTTAAAAACAAACAAGCAAGCAACTATAATAACCTAACTATTAATAATGTAGCGGTTGATGTCTCATTCTATGTTTTAAACCTGAGGAGGAAAAGTATTTAAAATCAACTATCAAGCGAGTTTCACGTCTGGTTATCTGCCTGCGAAGGTTACTATCATGCCAGTGCAGGAAATAATTTTCAATGCCTATCAATTTTAATAATGATGATATTATGGCAATAATGGACAATGCTTAGAGTGACTACATCCATGTAAAGCCATTCTTAATGTTATTCAGCTGTTCCCTAATCCTTGTTGCAGAGTGTGATCACTGGGTGCAGCGGAGTCCATTCAGATCAGACATTGTGGAGTAAACAGGAACTGGCTTCTTTATTGGAACATAACCACAGATAGCAAAGATGTCACTTTCTCATTTGTAAGAAGAACAACAGAACAGGAAAAGACAACCAACAAGTTCAGTGCAGTGTACAGAAAATACACATCATAGAAAATGCATAGCATATCACTTAGCATTAGCGACATCTACTGTCCTATTTGTAAACTGCAGTTAAAAGCTAAAAGCTGTTGTATCTCCAACACTCCTTCTCAACAGCTAAGGCTTAGTCTATTAAACCCATCTTCTTTGTAAGCCTTGAGTGTCTTTCAGTGGTCAGAGGCTTTGTAAGGATATCTGCTGTCATATCCTCGGTTGGGCAATAAAGTAACTCAAGAAGACCTTGCTCTTGAAGATCCCTAAGAAAGTGGAACTTCACGTCAATGTGCTTGGTTCTTGAATTAACTCCTTCCATGTGCGCAAGTGCAAGGCATCCTTGATTGTCCTCATAGATTTCTGTTGGTCCCAACTATGGTTGACCTAAATCTGTTAATAGCTGTCTCAGCCATATAACTTCTTGACTTGCCTGTGCTGCAGCAACGTATTCTGCTTCAGTAGACGACAGTGAAACAGAGAGTTGCTTTTTACTAGTCCAACTGATGGCACCTCCTGACAGAAAAAATTAGTATCCACTGGTCGCTGGTGTCTCCTGCCCAGTCAGCATCCACATATCCTGTTAAGGTGCTTTCATCGCTTGCTGGTAACTTTAACTTGTAGTGCAAAGTCCCTTTAAGATAGCGAATGGTTCGCTTTACAGCATTCCAGTCCTTTTGACTTAGCATTGAAACCTTTCTGCATAGGATTCCAACAGTTGCTGCAATGTCCGGCCTTGTAGCAGTGGTAAGATACAGCAATTTCCCTATTGCCTTCCTGTATTGAGTATTAGTAGGTAATGGGTTATCTTGGCAATTCATCTCCTTTAGGTAGTTGGTTTCCATAGGAGACTTTACTGGTTTGGCGTCTTCCATTCCAAATGTTTCAATTATTTCTTGTATTTTGTGTCTTTGGTTCAGAAGAAAGCTGCCATCTTCCTCTCTCTCGATCTGGATGCCGAGGTAATTCTTTATGTTGCCAAGATCTTTGGTGTTGAAGTTCTGATTTAGTTTTTCTAGTATTTCTGCTTCATCCCTTTCTTGCTCAAAGCAAATCAGGATATCATCCACATAAATAAGCATATAGACCCATCTGTCTGCCAATTTCTTTGTGTATAAGCAGGGGTCTGCTTTACTCCTCAGAAAGTTTTGACGTGTAAGCACTTAATTTATTTTTATATTCCACGCTCTGACTGCTTGCTTTAGACCATAAATACTCCTGCGAAGTTTGCATACTAGGTCTGGCCTTTGTTCATCTTTGAACCCTGGTGGCTGTTCCATGTAAATCTCTTCCGTTAGCTCGCCATGTAGAAACGCGGTTTTCACATCAAAATGTTTCACTTGCATTTTCCTTGTGATGGCTATTGTCAGTAAAGTCCTTATTGTAGTGTGCTTGACAACTGGTGCAAATGTCTCGTCATAGTCCTCTCTGTATTTTTGAGAATAGCCCTTGGCTACTAGCCTTGCTTTGTATCACTCAATTGTGCCATCTGCATTGTATTTCACTTTAAAAATCCATTTACAGCCTATGGCTTTCCTTCCGGGTGGTAGTTCTGTAAGTGTCCATGTTTTAGTGTCATGCATGGATTTTATCTCTTCATCAGCAGCCTTTATCCATTTACTTGCTTTTTGTTCTGAAAGCTGAGATATGTCTTCCCAGGTTGTAGGTTCGTTGATACTGGCAGTACTTGCTTTGTATGAGAGATGTACAGGTGGTTTACCTTTGTTTTCTCTTGTTGAACGTCTCGGTTTTGTGTCTGAGCCTTCTTGTGTTTGCTCTTCGGTACTAGTAGAGTCTGCACTCACTTCAACTGTTTGTTCAGAAGTTACAGAGATAGGCTGGTCAATGTCAGTTTTCTCTTCTATTCTTGCTTCTACTGTTGTCATTACATTGTCTCTTAAATCTTCAACAAAAATTATGCTGTTGCTAACGGTAACCTTGTCTGTTTTGGGATCAAGGATTCTGTAACCTTTGACATTGTCACTGTATCCAACGAAGATACCTTCAAATGCTCTGTTTTGGAGATTGGTGCGTTTTTCTTCAGGTACTGTATGTAGATAAATGCTTTGCATCCAAAAACTCTTAGGTGTTTTACATTTGGCTTCTCATTGTGCCATAGTTCATATGGAGTTTTCTCTATTGTTCTGGAAAGAAGTCTGTTCTGCAAATATGTAGCTGTCATAGCTGCTTCACCCCAGTATTTTTGTGGTACTCCAGAGTCTGTCAGCATACATCTGATCATTTCAGTCAGAGTTCTGTTCTTTCTTTCAGCTACTCCATTTTGTTCTGAACATAAGAGAGATTGAACTACCCAATAGGTGCCATCATCCAAAAATTGAGAAACAGAAGCAATTTTGTGAAAAATCATACGCCTGGAAAACCAGATCGCATTGAATTGTCACAGAAACAAATGACTGGACTTTCTAAGGCACATCATAGAATGAATCAGAATGACTCATGTATTGTAAAATATATCCTTTTTATTTGTTGCAAAAAATTAAAAATTGAGAACAGAAAGTACACATAGAGCTTATCCTCTTCAAGAGGTAACCATTAACATGGATTATTAAAATCGCATAGCCCAAGACAATTTTTATCCAGATAGGCCCTTGGGTGACTGGAAAAATTGTGTGGGCTATGATGCATTTATAATGCGTTCACAACAATAGTTAAACAACTATAAATTCGTATCTGATCTTGCGATTTTAATAATCTATGTTAATGGTTACCTCTTGAAGAGGACAAGCTCTATGTGTACTTTCTGTTCTCAATTTTTAATTTTTTGCAACAAATAAAAAGGATATATTTTACAATACATGAGTCATTCTGATTCATTCTATGATGTGCCTTAGAAAGTCCAGTCATTTGTTTCTGTGACAATTCAATGCGATCTGGTTTTCCAGGCGTATGAATTTTCACAAAATTGCTTCTGTTTCCATTTCGTTCTGGTGTATATGGGACTGTCTTTTGATGTTCTATTCCATTCTGTTTTAAGTACTCTTGTATCTTATATCCTGTGAATTCACCTCCATTGTCACTCCGAAGTATGAGAGGCTTCCTCTGAAACTTGTTACTGGTCTTTATTATATAGTCTTGTACTTTGTCAAAAACTTCACTCTTGTGTTGCATTAGGTAGGTGACTGTGTATCTTGAATAGTCGTCTATGAAAGTCACTATGTACCTGTTGCCTCCAGGTGTAGGTGGGTTTAGGGGACCACACACGTCACTGTGAACTAAGTCAAGTTGTCTTGAAGATCTCTTCTGACTGACTTTGGGAAGTGTTGCTCTTGTAGCTTTGGATTTAATGCAACATTCACACTTAAATCGGTAGTATCCCGCTTTTTTACACTTTTACCTACAGGTAAGCCTATAATAAGGCTTACCTGTAGGTACAAATAATATCTCCTAAACCGGCATGGTTTAGGAGATATTTACAGTGCATGCAGCCGCTCGCGCGAGCGGCGCATGCGCTCTGAAGGTCTGGGGGGACCTTCAATCTATTTGCCGGGAGCTTGCCGGAAAATCACTCCCGCGCGCATGCGCGGGAGTGATGTCATCGCGGCTCCGGCCAATCATCGCGCCGGAGCCGTCTCTTCCAGCCAATCACCGCGCCGGAGCCGCCGAACCCGGAAGAGACGGCGAGGGATCATGGCAGCGCCCGCAGCGATGTCCGGGGGTCCGTGTCGGGGCTTCGTTCTAAGGTAAGTAATACATAATGAGCTAGTATGCGATGCATACTAGCTCATTATGCCTTTGTCTTGCAGGTTTTTTTTTTTTTTTTTTTTGATCTGTGGGTTTACAACCGCTTTAACAGTAACTGGACAAGGGGATATGGTTAGATCCCTTGTCAGATTCCTCCTCTGTAGTTCCTGTATGCATTCTGGGTGTCTGTGACCTGACGTCTGTGCCATATATGTATACAGTCATTGTGCTTGCATGTACATAGTCTCACCTTTTCCTTCACTGTGTCGAGGTGATATAGATGATCATCCAGCTTGGCACTTGCTACTGTCTGATTGCCGTTTAGGATTGAACACTTGTCACCTTGGAATTTTACAGTGAGTCCTCTGGCTGTTAGACGCTTCACAGATATGAGTCCTCCTTCTAGATTAGGAACATAAAGCACATCTTTCACTGGCATGGCTAGGTTGTGTCATCAGGGCATACAAGGGTTCCATGCCCATATCCTTCTGCATGTTTTTTGCTTCCATCTGCAAGATAAATAGTTTCTTTGTTGTTCAGATCAAGTTCTGTGAAAAAACTTCTATCACTTGTCATGTGACTGGTTGCCCCCGAATCGATGCACCAGCCTTGACATTTATTGTTGCCTATCACTTTAAATGTGGCATTCCAGTTTCCTTCCCATGGATCATTGATTGTGGCTTTGGCCTTTTGTTTAGCATAAGATGGACGCTGTCTTATTTGCTCTGCTTTCCATATAGTACAGTCTTTCTTTAGGTGTCCCTGTTTGTGACATCTGAAACACACTCTGGTCTCTTTCCTGCGTAACCTTGCGTCTGTAACTTTAAGAGCGGTTCTGGTGTCGGTTTCTGTGGAGTCATGCACTAATTCCTTTCTTCTCTGATACTCATCTATGAGCCTGGTTTTTACAAATGTTAGTGTCAGATCTGTCTCAGGCCGTGTCTCCAGTGCATTGATAAGTGCAGTATATGTATCGGGCAAACTGCATAGCAACATGGTTGCTGCGTGGCTGTCTGTTATATTCTCCCCGATTGATCTGAGTTGCGCAATCACTTCCAGCATTGCGTTTATATGCGCCTGCATGTCCTGTTCTCTGCTGTCTCATTCTGTAAAGTTTTCCGCAGTAGAAACAGCTTGCTGTTTAAACTGGATCTTTCATGCAGTCTTTTTAGTATGTCCCACATGCCTTTCGCTGTGTCCTCATGGCGTATATGTATGAGCTGATCATCCTCCACTAGTAAGCTTATGGTGGCCCGTGCCTGTCTGTTTTTCTTGTCCCAGTCCTGATTACTGTCCTGTGGCCTCTCTGTGGTGGTAACCTCCCACAAGTCATCTCTAGATAATAGCATTTCCACTTTAAACTTCCATAGCTGATAATTGTCATTGTTCAGCTTGGCCACTGAGAGTTTAAGTTCTGAGTTTCCGGACATTTTTCCCTCCTTTATATATAAACAGTCTTACTTGTCTATAGGAGATGTCACTGGAAACCTTCCTTATGTCGATCTTTATCCAGATCCTGTTGCAGAGTGTGATCACTGGGTGCAGCGGAGTCCATTCAGATCAGACATTGTGGAGTAAACAGGAACTGGCTTCTTTATTGGAACATAACCACAGATAGCAAAGATGTCACTTTCTCATTTGTAAGAAGAACAACAGAACAGGAAAAGACAACCAACAAGTTCAGTGCAGTGTACAGGAAATTACAACACATCACAGAAAATGCATAGCATATCACTTAGCATTAGCGACATCTACTGTCCTATTTGTAAACTGCAGGTAATCTATAAGCTAAAAGCTGTTGTATCTCCAACAATCCTATCATTAAGTGCCTGTGTAGTGTGTCCCACATACTGTGACATGGACATTCCAAACGGTAAATGGCTCCTTTGATGGAATAAGTAATGAATCCCTGTATATTGTATTCCTTTGAGGTGACATGGGAGAAAAAGGAGGATGTGCGTACCGTTTTATCCTATCTACTTGCATCTCCTGCAAGGGAAAAATCCTTTAAGATTCAGAAACATCTCTAAACTGGGAGGTTTCTCTACCACATTGGGAGCAACAGTGTCCCTTAAAGTGCATGATTTTTTAAAAACCACCTAAGATGTATCTGGAAGATGTGGCCTCAATATTCTATCATTCTTAAGTATACACCAGTATACACCAGTGCCTTCTTACCCACCTGTGCTGTGTAGAAATGATGGTCAAGTGCCTGTTTAAAAGCACTAGTGGTTTTTAAAGTCTTATTCTTCTGCACCAATAATGTATCCAATTTATTATTGGACACCCTCTGGATTTCATAATCCAGCTTTTGTTCCTGTTAACCTTTCTTAAGAAACCGTAGAAGGTCCCTTAACCCATCGGCAGGAGCGGTATCTGCTCCTTTGTGCAGGGACAAAAAGGATGAGCACTGCCAGAGCCTTACAAAATGACCTCCAGCAGGCCAATGGTGTGAATGCCTCTGACCAAACAATCTGAAACAGACTTCATGAGGGTGGCCTGGCACCCAGACTGCCATTCGGTATTGGGATGAAATCCTTGGACCCATTGCCAGACCCTACTCTGGTGCAGTGGGTCCTGGGTTCCTCCTGGTGCACGACAATGCCCGGCCTCATGTGGTGAGAGTATGCAGTCAGTTCCTGGATGATGAAGGAATTGATACCATTGAATGCCCCCCATGCTAGCCTGACCTAAATCCAATAGAACACCTGTGGGGCATTATGTTTCAGTCCATACAACGCCGCCAGGTTGCACCTCAGTTTGTTCAGGAGCTCAGAGATATCCTGGTTTAGATCTGGGAAGAAATACCCCAGGACGCCATCCGTTGTCTCATTAGGAGCATGCTCCAACGTTGTCAGGCATGCATACAAGCATGTGGGGGCCATACAAATTTTGCAATGAAATTTCAGCAAAATAGACTAGCCTGCTGCATCATTTTTCACTTTAATGTTTGGGGTGTCTTTGAATTCAGCCCTCTGTAAGTTGATCATTTTCATTTCCATCAATAGAAGTGCCATTCTTTTGTTCCTAACACATTACCCAGTCCATATCAGTATAGATATCCAGCATGATTTTTTTCCCTATTACATTTAAATATTACATTTTTTTGAGCAGTGTATATTTCATAAGGTAACAATGTCACTTTATTTACTAAAGACAAATTAATAGCGTCTCTGTAAAAAGGGCACCCAGGCCCATTGATATTCACCTCTCCAGCTATTTACTGCACCTCTTCCACCAGTGCCAGCACAAAATGGCCAGTGCTTCTGGGTATGGGAAAAGATGTGACCTCATCCCTAGATGTAGTGCTCTGGCCTAATGGCCAATTTCTAGGCCCAAGCACTGTCACATGAAAAAGAAGCTGATGTGATCATTCTGCCTAGGTTAAAAAAATGGAATATATATAGGTAGTAACTCTGATGGGTGAAGGAACAGAGGGTAGTCAGTGGAAAGGTGTGTATCAGTGATACAATCTTCCAGTTATAATTTATTGTCTATAGGAAACTACAAAAACCCTGGGGAGGGGAGGGGGTGTAAAAAAATAAACCTACATGCTTTTCAACAAATGTAGCAGTTTGGTTTGAATCGCAATATAAGTTATTTCTTTAATTTACTAAGGACTAAATATAAATGTAATTGTTTGACATCAGCGATAACATGTGAAATGAACAATACTGTTTACTCTCATACTTTTTTATACCTATGAATTACAGTAAGGGACAGATAAATCTTATTTGTCTGAACTTTCCAAAACAAAGTTAAATAAAAACATTCTTTTTACTGGAAAAACACTGACCTCATCAGTTAAATTAATTAGTAAATGCTACTTGCATTCCTACTCTCATAAAGTCACCTCTGAACTCAGAAAGGACACTTATCTCTAACAGTCATGTAATTAAAAGAAACACTTATGGTATTTATACCCTTCTAATAGTGCTATTGCATTGCGGAACTCCATTAAAACTCATGGGGGAAGCTTATTAAAATTTAATTAATTGCTCATTGTGTCAAAGACCACTCTTAAATTTATGGAGGCAGTGAAAGTAAATATCCTGATTAAATTTGTCTATTGGATTTGTGTTTTAACAGCAAAACTGCCATTCAGGTTCTCGCCTCCGGGTCTAGGAGATCAACATGCAAGACGAGAACGCTCTTTTACCTCTTAATAGATGGATAGTCATTGTCTGGCTAGGTTTATATAAGGGACAATTTAAATAGATATAGCCTAATTATCGGCTCAAACTGTAACCTAAAGAAGCATTCTGTAAAAATCAAAATAGAAAAACAAAACTGTTCCTGTTGCTAAAATGAGCAATGCCTTCAGTGTTCAGGGACCTTAGACAGTTCTCTCTGTATTTCTGTACACAATTTCCAGCCATATGCTTCTCTATGTGCTTTTCCAATAAAAAAAAAAAATCATGAAATTAAACATAAAACAAACAAAAACATTTTAAAGAAAGTAGTTGCATATTTCAATGTACTTAAAAATATTTACCTACCCTGTGTGCCTTATTAATTCAGATTTGTGAGCATATCAACTCTAGATTCATATGTAGCCATTATACAACTTTAAATCATTATAAGTCCATTCATTTTTTAGAGGGCAGGGATGTAATATAACAGGGCACTGGGTACAAAACAGATACAAGTTAACAATAAGCTACACATTAAATCAACAATAAGACATTTTACTTAAGAGTTTAAAATACAAGATGCAAGGTAGCAAGACAAAAAGAGACAAGAAGCAATTTAACAAGCTAGAAAGATGATTGCTGGGGTACAGGACAGCATCTGTTATTATCCAGCACCAGGCGTATGGGAAGACCCCTAAAAATCCATCGTTTTTGTAGAGAGGAGACCAAAGGCAGAGAAAGCAGCAGACGAAGAAGAACAGAGAGAAGGCACAATGCAGACTGGGAGGAGATGCAAGGCAGAGTGGAGAAACAGATCAGGCAGGAAACACTAGGAAGGGTGGGGAGAAGAAGATGCGGGGCAGACTGAAGACTCAAGGCAGAGCAAGCTTTGGACATAAGGCAGAACAGTGAGGATAAACAGAATGGGGCAGAGAGGACACACAGAGAGAGGACATCAGGTAGAGTGGGAAGGAGACACAGGGCAAAAAGGAAAGGAAATGCAGAGCAGGGTGGGGACATAGAGACAATAGGGAGGTTATAAAGGGCAGAAAGGGAAGGAGATGCAGGGCAGGGTGGAGACAAGGAAAGAGTGGAGAACACATAAAAAGCAGAGAAGAAGGGAAACGCAGGGCATAGTGGAGTCACAGAAAGAGTATGTAGAACACACAAAGGAAACAGGGTGGAGTAAGAGGAGATATAGGACAGAACATGGAAGAGACACATGAAGGAGGGAGATATAGGGTAGAGTTGAGACACTGAGCAGAGCAGGGAAAGGATACCAGAAAGAGTGGGTAGAAGTTGTTAGGCAAAGTAGACTAAAGACACAAATGTGAGCAGGCTGGAGACACAGTTAAGGACAGAGAAGAGATACAGAGTTGACACACAGAGAACAGCAGGGAGAAGATAGAGAAGAGTCATGAGGAGTAGGGTTGAGCGAACCCGGACTGTATTGTTCGTACCGGACTTTTGGGACCCGAACCCGGACATTTCACTGTATGTTCGGGTACTGTCCGTTGTTCGTTAATGTTATTTTAATATTTTGGCGCGGTTTTAATGGCGCGCTTTCAACATGTGCAAGGCAGCCAATCAGCAAGCGTTTAACTAGTGTGCCCTAGAAGCCATCACAGCCATGTATACTAATGGCATGGCTGTGATAGGCCAGTGCAGCATGTGACCCAGACTCTATATAAGCTGGAGTCACACAGCGCTGCGCATCACTCTGCTAATACTACTGTAGGGAGAGGTTCCTGACTGCTGCTGCTGAGGGAGAGATAGGACTTTACTATAGGGCGAGGCTGGAGAGATTGCTTGTAGGGAAAGCATAGGAGGAACAATCTGCTTTATCATACAGCGATCTACATTGATTTGATTTTATGGGGTGCAGTGAACAATGTTTTTGCCCGGAGGGAGAGATAGGAGTTTACTGTAGGGCCAGGCTGGAGAGATTGCATAGATAGGAACAATCTGCTTTAATCAGACAGCGATCTACATTGATTGTATTGTGTGGGGGTGCAGTGAACAATCTTTATGCCCTGACCTGAGCCAAGTGAGGAGGAGAAGGGAGAAACAAAAAAATGTTATCAGTCTGTTAGGCGTGCGGTGCTGCACATTTCACGCAACCTCAGTGCATATGTGTGCTTAATCTGCATTTAAAAAAGAAAAAACTTTTTTTCCTTCATATTTAACTTTAAAGACTGTATGTCTGACAGACATTGCTTTTCTAACCTGCTCTTCAAAAAGCACCAATGTGAGGGGAAAATAATTATTTTACAGTATTTAGGGTAAAAAAATTATTTTTCAGTTTTTCATTCAAATGTTTTTTTTTTTTATTCAATAGCGGAATAGAACAACAGTATCCAACCTGTTAGGCGTGCGGTGCTGCACATTTCATGCAACCTCAGTGCATATGTTTGTGCTTAATCTGCATTTAAAAAAGAAAAAAAAATTTTTACTTCATATTTAACTTTAAAGACTGTATGTCAGACAGACATTGCTTTTCTAAACAAATATTTCAACCAAGCACTCACTTCAAAGGGGAAGACTGGCGTGTTGCTCTCCTCAGGCAGGGAACTCCAAATCGGGTACATGAAAGAAAGGAAAGGAGGTGCAACCACCTAGTGCATTACCCGTGGTACTGTATAAAATTTTTAATAAAAAATGCCAAATGCATACTCACAAACATGCAGAAATAAAATCGTGTTACAAATTCCCGTCACACGTGTGCTGAAACATGTCCCTTAAGATGCGACCGTTAACGCGTTTCGGGAGTCAAGCCCCCTTCTTCAGAGCTGAAGGGACATGTTCCAGCACACGTCGCATCTTAAGGGACATGTTCCAGCACACGTGTGACGGAATTTGTAACACGATTTTATTTCTGCATGTTTGTGAGTATGCATTTGGCATTTTTTATTAAAAATTTTATACAGTACCACGGGTAATGCACTAGGTGGTTGCGCCTCCTTTCCTTTCTTTCATAGACATTGCTTTTCTAACCTGCTCTTTAAAAAGCACAAATGTGAGGGGAAAATAATTATTTTACAGTATTTAGGGTAAAAAAAATATTTTTCAGTTTTTCATTCAAAGGGCTTTTTTTATTTTTATTCAATAGCGGAATAGAACAACAGTATTCAACCTGGCTGTTAGGCGTGCGGTGCTGCACATTTCATGCAACCTCAGTGCATATGTGTGTGCTTAATCTGCATTTAAAAAAGAAAAAAACATTTTTTTCCTTCATATTTAACTTTAAAGACGGGGGGCCGGATTTAAAGAAACTGCAGCTTCAAACATCTATGACGTGTTTCAGTTTCGCCGCGTTCAAATCAATTAACTGGCGCTGCGGCGAATTGGCGAGTAAAACAGCAATAATGAATTCCGCCGTCAGCGGGATTCACTTACGATCGCGGCTTCGCCAATTCGCAAACTTATGTCTTCGTGCTTATAGCAGTTTCACATAGTGATGTGGGCTAGTGGATTAGTGCACACATCACATGTCTGTAATTCATCTCCCTCTGCTGTAGGTTCGAGGCTTACCATCTCCACCTACTTTTTTTATTTTCTTTTTTTGTTTATATTGCTAAAATGTAACGGATTACATCATATATATTGCTAAATAATGTTACACTCAGAAGCGCTTGCAAGCTTACACCATTTTAAGTGTTTTTTTGATCTTGTCTGTGTGTCGAATCGATCTTATGAAGGAAAGTACCAAAGGCAAGTGACCAAACCCCTACCCTACTTCAGGGCAAGATGAAACCTCACAATTTTACCATGGTCTTCTTCCCACATTCCATACAATGTTTAGTTCTTTAGCTATATGTGCTTTTTAGCCTTAACACACTCCTTTTTTTCCACCATACAGCTTTATTCTGCACAATAGCTAAGTGCTTTGCAACTTCACTGCAGTTCACAACGTCATGGGTTCAAATCACATCACTACACTTGGGATCTCTTTTCACTCTCATTTTTTTAAACAGTTTTTTTAAACTATCTTGAATTTGGGGGGGGAGGGGGGTGTCCTACCCAAATTTCAAGCACATCAATGGAAACAACACAATTTTGATTTTATGAGTGTGGTCCTAGTTTTATCGAGATGCAATTCTTTACATATTTACCATGGTTCTTACAATTTCTTGACCAATAAACATAGGTGTCTGATATTGGACTCTCTCCATATTTCAACAACACAGACCCTCATAGTCCAACACTACATTTGCCTCACACCTCAACACAACACTGTCACATCCCTACTCTACATTACAACCCCTCACATCACCAGTACAAGCAGCATGCAAAGTGCAAAACTCCGGCCTTGGCAGCTTAATGGGCCATACACTAACAATTTGTCTAGACTTTTTCCTGTAGACTTAACCAAACCATATAATAGAAGCTCAAACCTCAACACTTTCAATTTGGATGCAATCAGGCAGGCCCTTGCACTACATAGAAAATGTCAATCTGAAGGATAAAGTCTTCTCTAAATCTTACAGTGTGGATGGCCCTTTTGTCTGTAGGCACCCACACAAAACAAAAAAACACATGTTCAATTCTAATGTATTTATTTATTTGAGAATGACAGCAGAAGGAGGGATGCAGCAAAAGAATATTGTCACTCTCCAGTCCGTGTGCCTTTACAGCGCCAGACCACGATCTTTGCTCCATGGCTACGGGATTCTGATGTCTTCCACAACTTCCGGCAGAGTTCAGAATCCATTCTGCACCTCTACCAGCTCATAGGGGACAGGCATGGCAAGGTTGCTGGGCAGCTTCCAAGCCACTTTCGAAGTTCCAGGGTGTTCATGTTGGTCATTGGCCATGTGCCTTACCAAATATCCACTGACCACAAAAGAAAATGAGTGGAGTCCATCAAGGTGGGTTTCTACCACCTACACCCGCAAGCAGTACCACTCCTGGAAAAATAAAACAAAGGATAAGACATTTCATAATGAAAATCACATCTTAATGCCTGTTTGCTTCATTCTGAACTTCATTTAATTTCGACATCACGAGTGAAATAACACATTTTATGCCAACTTACACAAACCAGAAATCATTAATGTAAACATTTGAATACACACCTGTGACGCCAGACAGCCCATCACCACAGGCTTCCCATGGTACGTGCCATGATTCCAAGATGTTGATGTTCTGGAAAATTACAACACCATAAGATACCAAGCAGCCGTTCATGTTATCAATAACTACACAGGTGGCATAGACACAAATAAACACCTGCCAGCTCTTCTCAGCCCTTTACACTATTCACAATACCAACATGTTTATGGTTAGAGGTGCATGTTTTTGCTCAAGTAACACAATTTTACCAATGTTGACTACACTTTATCTACAATGGCAAGTGTCATTGGCAGATGATAATCACCCTCTGTCTCCCTGTGAGTGGCACCTCTGCTAACTAGCTAATTAATACACATGCCCTATCTTGACCGGTTACAGTACTTACATGTAAAGTGGCTAGCAACCAGGGTATTCCGGGTGGCCATACCGGCAGCGGTGCTCCGCCGCCTGGGGGCCGCCGGCTGACGGACCTCTGGCTCCCTCTCCTCCGTCAGCTCCCAAGAATCATCCCGGGCAACGCACATGTTGTGCAACACGCAGCACGCCAGGATGATCTTGGAAGCCTTTGTAGGAGAGTACAGGAGTTCACCCCCAGGCCGGGCCAAGCAGAGAAACCGGGACTTGAGAAGACCTATGGTCAACTCAATGATACTCCGGCTTCTCCGCAAGGCCCTGTTGTAATTCCTCTCTGCTGGGCCCTGGGGGTACCTGATTGGAGCCATCAGCCACGTCAGCTGCGGGTAACCAGCATCCCCTGAAAAATAAGAAAAATATACATTAGTTATTCATATCATGTGACTTTAGATGACTCCTCAAAATGGGAGACAATTAGGCATTTTACTAAACAACCTGCTCGTCTGTTTGCAAAAAATCATATGAAACATCTCAACTCTGTCTAACTGCCTAAATCACTAATACAAATGGGAAAAAGGACACACAAAGTGGTGGGTTTCTCTTGCAAGTTCCAACTTGGCCCCTATTTTGTTCCTATTACATTAGCCTAGGTCTTACTTCTGGAATATATCTGCAACTAGAGTGAGGAAACCAATATTGACTCACTTATGCAAAGTACTTTGGGGATATGGCAATACCATTGGAATCATTTGTAGGTTTTCTTTGGGTGGCTAGAGGACACCATTTACACATTGGTTAACCACCTTCATTGGACTCAAAGACAACTTTGCAAATCTTTCTTTTGTGAGCTGCTAAGCTGCTGATCTGGTTGTGTGTGAACAGCCTGACAACTCCTAACACATCCATTTTAGGTAGGCTTTGCTTAAATCAGGGTGTACACCGATGTAGCTTATTCCTATGTCTATGTAATCTTACAGTTTATGTTGTTAAGACAAAATACTTTACCAATAAGCCACCCTTCGGGCATTTGTCCACTTTCAAACACCTCGTACAGAGTACTTGTTCTTAACATACTGGAATCATGGCACGACCCTGGGTGACCAGTGTTGACACTCATGATGCGCTGTTTGGCGTCACACACTAATTGGACGTTCACGGAGTGGTACTGCTTGCGGTTCCGGTATTCACTTTCGTGGCTCCTTGGGGGCCTAATGGCTATGTGGGTGCCATCGATTGCCCCTAGGATTTGCGGCATGTGTGCCCGCCGGTAGAAACCCAACTTGACTTCATTCCACTCATTTTCATTCTGTGGCCAGTGGATAAAATTGGGCACTATATCCACTATGGCATTAATGACCAACATGAACACCCTTGAAACTGTGGGCTGGCTAATGCCCATGATACTTCCCGAAGTGGCTTGGAAGCTGCCACGCCCTAAAATATACAAAGTGGCCAGCAATCTGGCCATGCCGGGCACCGCATGGCCGCGCTGTGTGTCCGGGTCAATTTTCTCTGCTATGAGCTGGTAGAGGTGTAGAATAGTTCCTCGCTCGAGCCGGAACTTCCTCCTGACATCAGAATCCCGCAGCTTGTCCAAATAGATCCTTGGAGCAAAAATGCGTGGCTGGCGAGGTAAGGGCACACGGACTGGAGGTGCTGCTGCTGGAGGTGCTGCTGCTGCTGCTGCAGCTTCCCCACCTTCTGCTGCCTCCTGTGCCAGGGCCTCCTCAAACAAGGCACCGATAAATGCCAGCATTGCACCATCTAATGCGTCTGGGATATCGTCCTCCATTTTGAACGCGCAAATTCGCGAATGCGCAGATATATATAGAAACGGCCGCTAATTATCACACCTGTGAGCCAGCTATAAAAGGAGCACATGGCCAATATGGCTGCTGGATGTTATAGATCGATGTTTCTTATGTGCTAGCAAGACCCTGTGACCCACAACCTACATTATCTGGAGGTAAGACAATTGTATCTCTCTCTCCCAAAAAAAAGGAAGGAGACAATTTGTACTTATCTTGGGTGTGCTTAAGTTGTCTATGGTGAATCCCCTCCAACCCACAATAGCTTGGGAACCCCTCAAGTGTCTTTTAATCATTGGCAGTTGGCCCCATGTGCATGTGGTTTGGACATGTGTTTTCTCATGTTTGTTAAAGGTGTGCAGTCTAGATTTGGCATCTAAACCTGCCCCCTTACCTTCCCAGCTTCCAAAGACACCATTTTTGCTTTCCTGATAACTGTAATTTATTATGTGCACGTATGTAGGTCATGCGATTTCTCATGTATGTTTAATGTTTGCAGCCTCCTTTTGCCTATAAAGGATTACACCACCCCCCCTCCACCAAGTCTGTTTGTGCCATTAGGTAAGTGTTTGGAGGGCCTTGTGTGATTTGTACCCATATGCGTTTTCTTATGTGTTTTTTTTTTACATTTCTTTGCAGCCTCTTCTGCTCTTTGCCACCACCACCACCACCACCACTGTGTTTGTGCCATTAGGTAAGTGTTTGGAGGGCCTCGTGTGATTTGTACCCCTATGCGTTTTCTTATGTGTTTTTTTTTTACATTTCTTTGCAGCCTCTTCTGCTCTTTGCCACCACCACCACCACCACCACCACCACCACTGTGTTTGTGCCATTAGGTAAGTGTTTGGAGGGCCTCGTGTGATTTGTACCCCTATGCGTTTTCTTATGTGTTTTTTTTTTCCATTTCTTTGCAGCCTCTTCTGCTCTTTGCCACCACCACCACTGTGTTTGTGCCATTAGGTAAGTGTTTGGAGGGCCTCGTGTGATTTGTACCCATATGCGTTTTCTTATGTGTTTTTTTTTTCCATTTCTTTGCAACCTCTTCTGCTTTTTTTGCCACCACCACCACCACCGTGTTTGTGCCATTAGGTAAGTGTTTGGAGGGCCTCGTGTGATTTGTACCCATATGCGTTTTCTTATGTGTTTTTTTTTTCCTTTTCTTTGCAGCCTCTTCTGCTCTTTGCCCACTACTACCACCACCACCACCACCAAGTCTGTTTGTGCCATTAGGTAAGTGTGTTCTGTAACTGTTCACTAATTATACTGTATATGAAGAGCAATCTGCAAATCCTGTTTTTTCTGTTTTCTCTTTTGTCATTTCAGATTTAGGAGTTTGGGGCTCTTTGCTGCTGCTGGACAGCCAGATTCTCTGCCCACCTCGTGCTCCCATGGCCCCACCCACTGGAAGGATGAGAAGGGGCAGGGTGGCCAGGGGGGCCAGGGGGGGCAGGGGGGGCAGGGGGGGCAGGGTGGGCAGATCGTCTGGCTCTGGTGTGAGGGAGGCTCCAGCTGTATCCATGAGGGAGTCCACCATCCCCATCCCGGAGGAGGAAGCCGGGGGAGGTGTTAACACACCAAGTGGACAAGCTGGCTCTTCTGACAGTAGTCCTGGAGCGGGTCCGTCCACCAGAGTCAGCTTGTCCACATTACCCCGGCTTCCCCGTTTCACCCACAATCAGTGCTGTGCCCTGGTCCACGCCTATATGGCCAGATATCAGGCGATACATGGGACCAGGGCCGCGTCTTACTCAGTAACAGAGAAGAACAGATTGTGGGATGAAATCCGGGATGCTGTAAATGCACTGGGTGAAGCACCTCGCCACCGTGACAGTGTGCGGAAGAAGGTCAACGACATCTGTGGGTCCGTTCGGAAGAAGCTAATTGCATGGGCTGCGGAGGGTCTTTATGACCGTCAAGGTCGGCTGGATGAACGTGCACGAAGTTCTCTCTGGGATTATCAATTACCTTTCTTGAACATCATAGGACCCGATACCATCTTTCCCAGAGAGGACTTAGATTCGGATGCTTTGCACCGAGGTAGGATATTATCTTGGATGTCAATTGTGTGAGTTGTTTGGAAAAGATTAACTACTATCCTATGTGTGACATTAAGAGAATGTGATACTTGCCCTTCCAATTGTCCTTTTTTTGTTTTCCCCAACCTGCAATTTGTTCATCTGTAGCACGGATCTCAGCCCCTCCACAGCCCATGCAGCTTGGCGAACCAGACGGACTCACAGGTGTTGACATCAGTGCTGACCCTCCTCCTGGTAGGTCCAATATCATACTGTGCCAAACAATGTAGATGTTTTTTTTTTTCCAAGATAGCTCATATTGCTATGTCCTTTACAGAAGATCCGCAGCAGGGAACACACCCAGTGCAGCTAGGCCTGGAGGAAGGTGTTGGTATGTCTAGTCAAATAATGTTTTTTTGAATCTTATTAACCCCATTAACACACATGTTTTTTCTTATGAAAGAGTGTTGCCTTTTAGATGTTTACCCTGCAAAACACAGTTGACAGCATTAATGGGTGCCGTCATTAGTAGGCAGACCAAGCCTTCTTAACCTTTGGGAGGGTTTAGCAAGTGTCCTATGAGCCCAGGAAAGCACTTTTGAATGTTTGGCCTCAATGCTTCATTCATGAAGCTAGGAGGGCAATCTGGCCATAATCATTACTGACTAAGGTTATGTACTAAACATGTTTTTTTTTTTTTGTTTTTAAAAGAACATCAGGCCCCTCTTGACGTTGCAGCTGGAGTTGGATCAGGAGCTGGCGACGATTCTGCATCCAGTGCTGTGGTATGTGATATAAGGGAACAAGGTGCACATGTAACATTTCAATGGTAGCATTGATTTTGGACTAGATGTGGCTTACATTGTGTGTGTTAAATTAGTGCTATGACATTCTGACGATGCACCAGCACAACAAGAGTTCTATCTTGAACATCAGGGAATTATGTTATAATTTGGTGTGCCACTAATGTTCCAAAAACATCCAGGATCTTTAAAGTCCGGCCCGTCTTTGATTTTCCAGGTCCAAATTCATGGGTATCGTTTGGTTGGGTTGTCCTGTAGCCGATTGATGGCAAGATTTTAGACAACATACGTAGATGTATAAAGTCATTGGTGTAGTAACAGATTTACCAAAAGCATAAACAACCTACCACACCAGGGTTAATTGGGAACACCTTCATGTTGAATCTTTTTTGCCTTTGTCATATTAGTCATACCAATATAATATGTACCCATTATCAGAAGTGTTGCTAGCTTGGATAATCTTACAATGAACAAGTACTCATTAGAAGCACATCAAACTTTTCAACGTTCTGCTTGGGGTGTTAAGTTGTCAAACTAATCTGAAATATTTAGTCATGATGTTTGATAATGATTTGGTCTATTTCTTCTGCTTTCAGGTAGCCTTAGATGCAGAGGGATTGTCACCTACCCAACTTCGTCCATCTATGCTGGATGTAGCCGAGAGGCTGCTTGATGAGTATCAGGTCCAAAATGAGTTAAGGAGGCGTACTCAGCAATCTACTGAGGCAGTACGTCTGCTCGGGCTCATACAGGAATCTGTAGCAACAATGGTACAGGTTCACCAGGATATGTTACAGGTTCAACAGGATATGCGTAACAGCTTGGTAAGTTTAGCAGACCAGCATCAACGGGATCGGCAAAGTGTTGACACTCAGGTGCTGGCCACACGCCAATGCCTGTTTGGATCTGAAGATGCCCCATTGGCAGAGCCCTCCCAAACATCTCACTCACCTGCCACTGCAGGTTGTGGTAGTGGGAGGGTAATGCCAGTGTTGGCCACTTGTCAGGCAGCTGGGGATGGGACAATTCCTCCTGTAGCCACTCCTAGCACTTCACACTCCGTTCGGACTCCCACACCCCTCAATGAGCAATCCTCCTGCACAACCTCAATGCGCACTGGTTCCACAGTACCCCTTCCACCTGACTACATTCCCTCCACACCTTTATCACTTCACTCCTCCCCAGGCCGTTCTTCTTTTTTGTCACCAATGCGACATGTCGTTTGCCCCCGCACCGTGGACCACAACAAACAATCAACCACCACTCCCCACACATCTTCACAACCCTTGCACCACCAGCAGCATCAAATAGCCTTGGAGCAGCAACGATCCCATCTCATGGTAATGGCACACGTTGCCCAAATGCTTAGGCTGACCCCAGAGCAGATGACACTATTGGCAGAACATCTTCTGTCTGGGACATTTCCAACGTTCAACACCCTGCATCATCAGCAGCCTCAGACAGAAGATATGATCCTAATGGGCCACTTGAGCACAACTCTACAGTTAACCCCAGACCAGATGGAACTATTGGCCCACCATTTGATGGCAGGAAACTTAACAGTGCTCACCACACTGCTTCAGGCACGACCACCAACTTGATTTTTTGTTTTTTTGTTTAATTTGGTTTAGTTTTGTTAATGATTTACATTGGCCAATTTGTTGGGCCATTTTTTTTTTTAATTTGAGGGTGGCACAATATGATTTATTATAGTGCTTCTTTTGGGGATGAAATAAAATTTTATGCAAAATGATTAGTTTGTGTTTGCTCTTTGGTTTTTTAGGAGTGTTGGTGGCCAAGTAATGGCCCTGGTTAATGTAGGCATTTATACACACGTGCTTCTCTATCTCCAAACATATGATTTCATGTAAATTTAGATAACTCAATGTTCACATAACGACCCAAGAAAAGGTCTCCCTTCAAATGTAGCTTCAAAACAAGTCTCAAGGCTAACATAAACCAAAGCCAACATACTAACAATTACAGACCACACCACTCAACTAAACAAATACAACACAAAAGACATTCGATGTGTACACCAAAAAGAAAACTTGGGTAATAAAATAAATGTTTTAATAACACATGTGGGTGTCTACCAACTGTAGCGTACAAAAAATATATTACAATATATAATAGAATGAACTAAATTGCCAATGTAACATTTGTGTTGCAAAGAGCAACATACTTAAATTTAATTTAGATAAACATTTTAAACATTTTTTATGTTTTGACATCATTTTTTGGAAGGTTTTCACAAAAACAATTCTTTTTTGTAAACATTTGTGGTTTTGTCGTTTGCCCTAAAAACAACAAGGCTTTTTTGTAAACATTTTTGGTTTAGTTTGTTACCAAAAACAACAAGGCTTTTTTGTAAACATTTTTGGTTTAGTTTGTTACCAAAAACAACAAGGCTTTTTTGTAAACATTTTTGGTTTAGTTTGTTACCAAAAACAACAAGGCTTTTTTGTAAACATTTTTGGTTTTTTCCGTTGCCAAAAACAACAAGGCTTTTTTGTAAACATTTTTGGTTTAGTTTGTTACCAAAAACAACAAGGCTTTTTTGTAAACATTTTTGGTTTAGTTTGTTACCAAAAACAACAAGGCTTTTTTGTAAACATTTTTGGTTTTTTCCGTTGCCATAAAAACAACAAGGCTTTTTTGTAAACATTTGTGGTTTTGTCGGTTGCCATAAAAACAACAAGGCTTTTTTGTAAACATTTGTGGTTTTGTCGGTTGCCATAAAAACAACAAGGCTTTTTTGTAAACATTTGTGGTTTTGTCGGTTGCCATAAAAACAACAAGGCTTTTTTGTAAACATTTGTGGTTTTGTCGGTTGCCATAAAAACAACAAGGCTTTTTTGTAAACATTTGTGGTTTTGTCGGTTGCCATAAAAACAACAAGGCTTTTTTGTAAACATTTGTGGTTTTGTCGTTTGCCATAAAAACAACAAGGCTTTTTTGTAAACATTTGTGGTTTTGTCGGTTGCCATAAAAACAACAAGGCTTTTTTGTAAACATTTGTGGTTTTGTCGGTTGCCATAAAAACAACAAGGCTTTTTTGTAAACATTTGTGGTTTTGTCGGTTGCCATAAAAACAACAAGGCTTTTTTGTAAACATTTTTGGTTTTTTCCGTTGCCAAAAACAACAAGGCTTTTTTGTAAACATTTTTGGTTTAGTTTGTTACCAAAAACAACAAGGCTTTTTTGTAAACATTTTTGGTTTTTTCCGTTGCCATAAAAACAACAAGGCTTTTTTGTAAACATTTGTGGTTTTGTCGGTTGCCATAAAAACAACAAGGCTTTTTTGTAAACATTTGTGGTTTTGTCGGTTGCCATAAAAACAACAAGGCTTTTTTGTAAACATTTTTGGTTTTTTCCGTTGCCATAAAAACAACAAGGCTTTTTTGTAAACATTTGTGGTTTTGTCGGTTGCCATAAAAACAACAAGGCTTTTTTGTAAACATTTTTGGTTTTTTCCGTTGCCAAAAACAACAAGGCTTTTTTGTAAACATTTTTGGTTTAGTTTGTTACCAAAAACAACAAGGCTTTTTTGTAAACATTTTTGGTTTTTTCCGTTGCCATAAAAACAACAAGGCTTTTTTGTAAACATTTGTGGTTTTGTCGGTTGCCATAAAAACAACAAGGCTTTTTTGTAAACATTTTTTTTTTTGGTTGCCAAAAACAAGGCTTTTTTGTTATTTTTTTTTTTTTTTTTGGTGCCCAAAAAAAGGGTTTTTTTTAAATTTTTATATTTTTTTTGTTTGCCAAAAACAAGGCTTTTTTTTTTTTTTTTTTTTTTTTTGGGTCCCAAAAAAAGGGTTTTTTTTAAATTTTTATATTTTTTTTGTTTGCCAAAAACAAGGCTTTTTTTGTTTTTTTATTTTTTTTTGGGTCCCAAAAAAAGGGTTTTTTTTAAATTTTTATATTTTTTTGGTTGCCAAAAACAAGGCTTTTTTGTTATTTTTTTTTTTTTTTTGGTGCCCAAAAAAAGGGTTTTTTTTAAATTTTTATATTTTTTTTGTTTCCCAAAAACGAGGGTTTTTTTAATTTTTTTTTTTTTTTTGGTCCCAAAAAAAAGGGTTTTTAATTTTTTAATTTTTTTGTTTCCCAAAAACGAGGGTTTTTTTATTTTTTTTTTTATTTGGTCCCAAAAAAAAGGGTTTTGAATTTTTAAATTTTTTTGTTATATTTTTTTTTAGAATGTCGAAATGTGACAGTTAAAAAACATTGTAAAATTAACCAAACAAATTAAAAAATAAAAACTATAATCTTTTTAAGGGGGAAACATTCCTGACAAATGGCTCCTGAGGGGCTGGATCGGCCCCATAAGTTTCTTCCAAAACTAAGATTCTGTCGATGCACCATGTTACGTATTCCAAAAGGACCTCATAGGTGAGGTGCGTGTGTCCTGGGTAGAAAAAGACATGACAATTAGTTTTATGCAAAATGATCCAAACAACGATTGTAATTAATGTGCCTCAACAAATATGCTTAGGAGTCTATTGGTTGGCTTTTATCAACACTCTGAAGCAAATATGCTAAATTGCTGGTGTAAACCTTAAACTCAAACTTTCACAGCAAATTGTTCAAAAGGTTACATAAGATGGCTTGGAATGTTAGTAGCAGTTCCACCAAAGCTAAGTAAAAGGCTTTTCTTCATGTCAACACAAGCAATCATTTAGAAGAATGTAAGGTGTTTTGGGTTCAATTGGTCAACACGATACATGTGCACACATTTATCTCTATCACCATTGGAGTTTGTGTAGCGTTCTCTCTCCCTCTTACTGTCTATAGATTGAACCTGACACATAGTAGAGACTTACCCTTTGGAATTCGGAGGGCCAGTTGTGGACGGAGCAGATGTGTCTGCTCCCCTGATCTCCTTTCCGCCATCCCAGCTGTGTTAAGAGAGAAGAAAAAGTTTATCAACAAATGGACTCACGCTAACTGTAGGTTAGGCAGTCATGAAAACGCTCTAACACCCACTCATTACCCCTCCACATTTCCCTGAAAGTTTTATTTAGACTTTGATATGGTGGTGATGCAGATTTGTACAGTGCAAGCGTCATTCTACTGGGTGAAGCTTGTAGCGTTAAGGATACGTACTCCCTGCTTTTGTGCTGATTGTGTTTTTCGGATGTTTTTGGTGCCTCAGCCCTGCCTGTTCTAAGTGTTGGAAACATATTTTGGGAGGGCTGTGGAAAACTAATCAGGTTAGACTTACACTCTCTAGGTTTTTGGGGACAAGATAAATAACAATCCTCCTTTTTACATGGCCCCTGTACACACCTCTAGGCACCTCCCTCCTGTTGGTTGACCCCACAGCAGGCAGCTTGCTATGGAGGCACATGAGATGAAGCCAAGCACCCTGTGCCTGTTCAGGCACCTAACTGTGAGCCAGCCTTGCCCCCCTCCCTTCCGATGGTCTCAATGATTAGGAGTGACAGCATCAGGAGGCAATATTGGCATGCTGTCACCTCAGTTAAGGAGGAGGGGGAGTCTGTTCCAGACAAGTATTAGTGCAAAAATGTGGACAGTAAAAAATGGTCCCAGTAAGTCTGAGGGGGAATATGCACACCTATCACTTGGAATACTAATGCATAGAATGCATTCACATAAAGAACCTGCTGCCTTTAGAGGAACTTGAAGCCTGAGCGGGGACATACACAGTTAGCATTTCTCCACTTACTAAGTAGACACATTACTGGAAAAGCACACAACTTACCATCATCAGTTTTTTTTTGGGCCCCCGAAGTTGATGGCGTGGCTGGCTCGGGAGAAACTGCACAAAAAGAACACAAATTGTGAACTGGAATGTGGTACATTACCGAGGAAGAGTATTTATGAAAGATTGACAAACACACATTTTCAGTGTTGACTAAATCAGGACATGATTAAATTACAATGTCCACAAAAAATTTACAAGTACAAAGCACACCATTTCCAATGTAGAGAAACTAACACCAATTTAGAATACGGTGGCTTGAGATAACTTACAAAAGATAACATGTCCTGTAAAGCTCCCCAAAACCACCTTGCAAACATGAAGGTTAAGCAAGAGTGTTTCATGACCAACCTTCCTGTCACATATAGCAAAACTACACTTGCTTAGACTCCAACTTAGATTATCCTAGATACACATCATCCTAGCACACACAATTCATGTGAGAATCTAATTTTAGGTACTTACAGACTAGTTCAGGGGAGCCTGGAGTGGGGGAGGATGGGGGAGACCCTACATGGGGGGATGGTGTCCCTTCATGGGGGGATGGCGTCGTATCTCCTAGAAACACAAAGACACAAATACAATCCTTTAACCAAAGCTATTTGATAAAGGCACACAGAAAGTAGTTGGGAAACATTGAAGGTAGTAGTTACTTTGGACTGGGTAAGCAGCAGCCCCTCTTCCCCAGTCCTCCACAACTAACATCCTCAATGTCAGCTGCTACATAACCCCAATGGCAAAATATAGATATTACAGCCCTTAGATTTCCCAGGACACATTGAACACACAAACACATGTAGAATACTTACTTCCCATTTGAGGAGAGCCCAGGTCCTCATCCGGTTCAGACGAATTGGCCTCTTCTTGGGCAACAATGTGTTCCTGGCCCGGATCCAGGCGACTTGGCCCTGCCTGAGGCTCCTCTCTTGCTGAAGTTACATCAACCACAAAAGAAAACAAAACAAACAATCATTCCTCCAAGTTCGACCTAATACACAACACACCAGCACATCCACATTACTTACAGGGGGCCTGAGAAGGCTGAGCCGCAACATCCTGATCACTGGTTTCTAAAATAAAAGAAAAACATTATATATTATTTATGGACACAAATAGGCAGTAACCTCTCATCATGCTAGCACCATACTCAATGCCCCTAAAATTCAGAACATAGAAGTGCACTTACACCAATGAGATGCATTGACCATGTTTTAAAACAGGAGGGCACCATGCAAATTAAGCGGGCGCCTAAGGCCTCGCACCTACAGGGGCCTTGCGGCCAGTGGCGGAGCACCAACATTTCGAAGGGCGCAGTCAGGGAAATCTCCCAAGTAAAAGATTGCTTTCAATCCTCGGATCAAAAAGTTGCAGCAGTGTGCTGCAGTCCCTTCACTGCGTCTGCCAGGTGTCTGTTGTCCGCTGACACTTACTCCTCCTTCTCTGCCTGGGGATTGGCCGTCTGATCATGTTATCCTAAGATGTGGAGGAATCGGTAGGTGTGTACCTGCACCAGTAGGAAGTGACTGGCCGGTCAACTCACTCTGCTATCATCATTTGTTGCTCTGGGAGGAGAGCTCCGCCCTGGACCCGGAACATACAGGTAACCAGGCCCAGACTTGATATTTTGCAGGCTGGTCATAGATTTGTTGTGTCCACTATGCAAAGGGGTTGAGTTGCCCAAGGGAAGTTGGAAGAGTCTGAAAATGGTTGGTGGAGGAGGAGGAGAAGAAGGCCCTGGGTGGCTGGGGGACAAGGAGAGGGCCCCTGGGTGTTTTCTAGAGGAGGAAAGATCCACAATGACGCCAGAGTCAATTGCCAAGGAAGAGAGTGGAGCTGAGCAAGTCCTGCCTATCTGACCTGAAAGCCAAACATGGTGTAGATGGAGCCCTTTGCCCTACACAATGACAGCACCAGAGGTGGAAGGTGAGTGGTAGCGGGTCTTTGACATTATAGAGCATATGGACTCTGTCCATTATTGGTAGTTTTGTTTGGAGTTGTCCTTTAGATGTTTAACTGTGTTGCTTTTGACCCGAGCTGTGAGGGACTGAGGTATGACAGCCCACTATGCTGAGACTTATAGTGCCCTAGAATGTTGAGGACTGAGGAATCCTTAGTCCCTAACAGAGGGCACTACAAGTCTTAGCATAGCAGGCAGTATTTCCTCATTCCCCTACAGAGAGGATTACAAGTCCAAGCAGGTAGCCTTCTGCAGTGGGACTTGTTGTGCCCTTGACTGTGGTGGACTGAGGAAGGGAAGTGTAAGAGGGTCTCTGTAAGCTCAGATGTATGGGGGAGCTTTGGGGAACACAGAGTTCCCTTTTACACCAGAGTCCCCAGCTTCCCCCCTCAAATAATGGTTCCCAAACTCTCCTTATATCAGAGTCTTCACACTTCCCTCTTACAGTGTAGTAAGTCTGGAGACTCCGATGTAAAGGGGGCTCTGTAAAATGTGATTAGAGATTCGAAATTTCTAACATTTTTATTTTCTACTTACGATCCACAATTTTCAGCTGCTCAAATGGCTCGCTGCCTCTGATTGCGTATTGGAGTGTGGCCGTCCTCCTCCTCCCCTTCTTCACCAAAAGCACAAGAGGGTGCCGTCCGTCCGCTTTGGCTAGAAGCAGAAGAAAAAAAAGAAACATAAAAAATACGAATGTACATAGTAGTATTAAAGGTTGTGAAGAGACACTTGATGGAGGTAGGAAAGGTAGGAGCGAGAGGGAGGGGGGGGGGGGGTGTTGGTATTAGTGTTGTTGCATAGCTAAACACATGTCCACCTACCCAAAAAATTGTAACCTATCTGGTCACATGTAATGTATATTTTTACTTACCGGAGATTTGCTCCACAGCCTTTAGCAGGAGCCTGGGTGAGCGCCTTTTGGCATCACTCCAGGCCCGCTGCAGATCCACTATATCAGGCAGGAACTGAAATCTCCGCTGCAGCCTCATCCGGAGACGACACATCATCTTGTGCTTTTGGTGAAGATGCGTATAAACTTTATCATACCCCCAGAGGAGGAGGAGCTGTGGAAAGAGCAGTGTATGTTTGAGTCCAAGTATGTCCAAAATAGTACAGTCTTCAAATAACATGCTAGGTCGTCTTTGAGATATTGTAGAACAAAGAATTCCATTTCTGGTGATACATATACATCGATGTCCACATCTACCTCCATGACATAGGTTGCCCCACACTGGTGATTTCCTCTACATGATATAGCCATTTTCTCAATTGGCCTTTCATGACACACCCAGGGCCGCCATCAGGGGGGGACAGGCAGTCACTGTATTTACAACCTTATTGCTGTCCATTTAGCAGGGTGCAAGTAACTTTACACACATGTAGCATAGGTATCAACTTTTGTCACCATGTTAAAAGGACAGCAGTATGGGTAGCATTACAGTGACTGTTATTAGTCCAGGCTCACTAAACTAGCCAATGCTTGGAAAAGCAAGCCATGCAGATTGCTTTTCAGGTCCCTTTTAACACGAGCTGTCTGATTGGGTGTGGCTGTTAATTTTTAACGCAGACCTGATAAGCCCCTCAATTCTCCTTTATGGAGTGTTATATGTAAATGGGATTGCTTCATTTGAGATGCAGATTTAAACTGTGTATGGCCAGGCTGAAGGTACCCAAGTTGATTGGTCGATCACCTGGAGGACAACGTACAACCAGTCTGTCAGATTTTACACACACTTATCGCTAGCATCTCTTGTAGCCACTAGCAATAATCACTGTGTTTTCCTGGCAGGGGCAGCACCAGGAGAACACAATGGCTCCGCAGGAGGGTTTCCCCTGTCTGTGTTGATGGTGGAATCAAGGCAAAATGTTTTTCCTGCAAGCCACGGGACAAACAAAGATAGTTTTTTAATTAATCCATGATTTTGCCAAAATGGAAAAAAAAAGATGTTTGCTTTGTATATTCTTAAGTTTGCTACATAACTAGAACATGTAACAGTGTTATATCATTGCAGGAGATTTCCCTTCACTTCCTGTCTTGGTGTCACCAGGACAGGAAGTGAGGGAATCTCCCGTGGGGATATAGCCAGCAATTCTTTCCTTTTATATATACTATGGACATTATAAGGCAACAATTGCAAGCTATTTCCCCACAGTGATATTCCCCTCACTTCCTGTCTTGGTGACACTAAGACAGGAAGTGAGGGAAAATCTCATGCAATGATATCACCCTACTAGAAATTGTAGTTCCGTCTAAAAAGTATACATAAAGTAAGCACTTGGTTTCCAAAGTGGCAAAATTATGGAGGAGTTAAAACCCCATAGTGTGATCGGGTAATCTGATGGTGTGTTCCTACACTCCTCAATGTGTCTGTTCATTAAGCTGTGCTGAATTATCCTTGATTCACAATTCCTGCAAGAGTTGCACATGGTATGTGGGAGATGCAAATTTAAGGTGGCATAATTATCCACACAATCACACATAATCCTTTTTAAAGGTCCCCAGCAGAATTTGATGGCATAGTGGTTCACAGCAGTGCCATCAGATTCCAGTTAGATCTGTAAATTAACAAAGCAATGTGATCTGGGGGTGTATTTAACTTGCAATGGACACCCCCATTCATTATCATATGGCAGTGTGAGATGGGTGTGTTGGGAATGTGATCCATTGAGACAAGTGATTATACACTCATGTGTTTCTTTTAGAGGTGATTTGTTCAAGGCAATCCTTTGAAGACATGACCATTCCAGATTTTTGTGATCACTGATTCCATCTCAGGTGAACCAATTAGCTGCTGTGTGCAGATCCAGCTTATGATGGTAAGAGTGTCAGACAAGACAAACGGGGCCGAGCTTGCAGTGTGTATGGATGTATGTTACATAGTTACATAGTTACATAGTTAGTGAGGTTGAAAAAAGACACAAGTCCATCCAGTTCAACCCATGATGCGTGTGTGTTTGCTTTTAACCGTACATTGTGTACCCCTGTATGTTGTGGTCTTTAAGGTGTACATCTAATAGTTTTTTGAAACTATCTATGCTCCCCGCTGATACGACTGCTTGTGGAAGAGAATTCCACATCCTTACCGCTCTTACAGTGAAGAACCCCTTACGCACTTTAAGGTTAAACCGCCTTTCCTCAAGTTTTAGTGAGTGGCCACGTGTCTTATTGTATTCCCTTTCTCTGAATAGTTTGTTCCTTATGCTAGGGTCGCCAGTACAGTATTTGTACATTGATATCATATCCCCCCTCAATCGTCTCTTCTCCAGAGAGAATAGGTTCAGTGCTTGTAGTCTTTCCTCATAGCCGATGTCCTCCATTCCCCTAATTATTTTTGTTGCCCTCCTCTGGACTTTCTCCAGTTCCAGCACATCCTTCCTGCGGACCGGTGCCCAGAACTGGACAGCATACTCCAGATGTGGCCGGACCAGAGTCTTGTAGAGCGGGAGAATAATCTCTTTATTTCTGGAGTGAATCCCCCTTTTTATACATCCCAGTATTCTGTTGGCTTTGCTTGCAGCGGCTTGGCATTGCATGCCACTGCCAAGCCTGTTGTCTACCAGTACCCCCAAGTCCTTTTCCATCCTAGACTCACCCAGAGGTTCACCCCCTAGTGAATAGCTTGCTTTCTGGTTTCTGGCACCCAAGTGCATTACTTTACATTTTTCTACATTAAACCTCATCTGCCATGTGGTTGCCCACCCCGTTATTTTGTTCAGGTCTGCTTGCAAGATTTCCACATCCTGCATAGAAGATATTGGCATGCCTAATTTAGTATCATCTGCAAATACTGAGATTGTACTAGATATCCCCTCCTCTAGATCATTTATGAATAAATTAAACAGGATTGGTCCCAGGACAGAACCCTGGGGGACCCCACTTTCCACACCCGCCCAATCCGAGTACTCCCCATTAATCACCACCCTCTGGACTCTCCCCTGGAGCCAGGTCTCTATCCAGGTACTCACCTTATGATCCATACCTACCTTCCTTAGTTTGTACAGTAAGCGTTTGTGAGGAACGGTGTCAAAGGCCTTTGCGAAGTCCAGATACACCACATCCACAGGCTTACCTTTATCTAGGTGGCAGCTCACTTCATCGTAGAAGGTTAACAGATTGGTTTGGCACGAACGATTTTTCATGAATCCATGCTGATTTCTACTTATAATACCATTTTCATTACTAAAGTCTTGTATGTGGTCCCTTATCATCCCCTCCAAAATTTTGCAGACTACTGATGTTAGGCTGACCGGCCTATAGTTACCCGGGATATATCTCGGCCCCTTTTTAAATATTGGTACCACGTTGGCTTTTTTCCAATCAGCTGGCACCATACCCGTCTGTAAACTATCCTTAAAGATCAAGAATAATGGTCTGGCAATCACCTGGCTGAGCTCATTAAGAACCCTCGGGTGCAAGCCATCCGGTCCCGGGGATTTATTTATGTTAAGTTTCTCTAGTTTAGCTCTAAGTCTATCCTCTGTTAGCCATGGCGGCACTTCCTGAGGTGTATTATTTAGTTCGGCCTTACAAGCGGGGTTCGTGTAGCCCCCCGATTCCTTTGTGAAGACTGAAGAAAAGAAATTATTTAACACTTCCGCCTTTTCTCTGTCCTCAGTGGCCATTTTTCCTTTATCATCTTTTATGGGGCCAATGTGCTCTGGCCTGGCTTTCTTACTGTTTATATACTTAAAGAACTTCTTGGGGTTCTTTTTGCTCTCCTCCGCTATATGTCTCTCGTGTTCTATTTTAGCCGCCCTGATTTCATCTTTACATTTCTTATTACACTCTTTGTAGTGCTTAAATGCTGCCAATGACCCCTCAGTCTTGTATTTTTTGAAGGCCTTTTCTTTAGCTCTAATATACATTTTAATGTTGGAGTTTAGCCACCCAGGGTTTAGTTTTGCTCTTTTAAATTTATTTCCCTGTGGAATGCACTGGCCCACTCCCTTGTTAAGTATGCTCTTGAAGCACTCCCATTTTTCCTCCGTGTTCTTTGTTCCCAGGGTTCTATCCCATTTGATATTTTCTAGCAGCGAGCGCAGTTTAGGGAAATTGGCTCTTGTGAAATTCAGCGTCCTTATATTACCCTTGTGTTTCCTATTACTGTAATTAATACTGAAACCAATTGACCTATGGTCACTGCTCCCTAAGTTTTCCCGTATTTCTATATCCGTGAGCAGGTCTGTATTGTTGGTAATCAGTAGGTCAAGTACCGCATTGCTTCTTGTCGGTGCATTCACCATCTGACCCATGAAATTGTCCTGCAAAACATTTAGGAACTGCCGAGCCTTGGCTGAGTGTGCGGTTCCTTCTGCCCAGTCTATATCTGGATAATTAAAGTCCCCCATTATAATGACATTTCCCATCCTTGCTGCCAATCCTATCTGTAACATGAGGTCCGCCTCACCCTCCTCCCTCTGGTTGGGGGGCCTATAGCATACGCCCAATATTACCTTCCCCGCCGTGCCTTCCCTTTGAAGCTCTACCCATAGGGATTCTGCCTCGTCCATAGCTCCATTATTAATATCATCCCTCATATTTACCTGTATACTGTTCTTAATATACAAACATACCCCTCCCCCTTTTTTACTTTCTCTATCTCTGCGATAAAGGGAATACCCCTGAATGGACGCCATCCAGTCATGAGAGCTGTCAAACCAAGTCTCAGTTATCCCCACAAAATCTAAGTCCTTCTCAAATATCAGCAGCTCCAGCTCTCCCATCTTGTTGGCCAGGCTTCTGGCATTGGTATACAAACCTCGTAATTTTGATCGGTTATATTTATCCTCTTTTGATGTTTTTAGGCTGCTCTCTTGATTTTTCCCCGTACCCACCCTGGGTATAGGAGCTCCGCACACCCTATCGCTAATGCCCCCATTTCTGCCCTCTGAAACTTGCTTTCCACTGGGTAATTCTACATCTGTACCCTCCCCCCCATTCCCTAGTTTAAAAGCCCCTCTAACTTTTCGGCCATCCTCGCACCCAGTACGGCTGCACCCACCCCATTTAGGTCCAATCCGTCCCTACCAAAGAGCCGGTGACCGACTGAGAAGTCGGCCCAGTTCTCCAGGAACCCGAAACCCTCCTTACTACACCAGCTCCTCAGCCACTCGTTAACTTCCCTAATCTCCCGCTGCCTCTCTGGTGTGGCTCGAGGTACAGGTAGTATTTCGGAAAATATTACCTTGGAGGTCCTAGTCCTCAACTTAGCGCCTAAGTCCCTGAAATCGTTTAGGACTCTCCGTCTTCCTCTGCCTATGTCATTGGTACCCACGTGTACCATGACAGCTGGGTCTTCCCCAGCCCCACCCAATAATCTGTCCACCCGATCCGCTATGTGCCGAACCCGAGCGCCCGGCAAACAACAGACTGTTCGGCGCACACGGTCTTGGTCACAGATTACACTGTCTGCCCTTCTAATAATTGAGTCCCCTACCACCAGCACCTGTCTTTCCTTTCCCTTTCTCCCAGCCTCACTGGAGGAGTTCTTCCCCTGGCAGCTAGGGGCGTCGCTCTGCTCCAGCAATGCTGGTCCCTGACTGGTTTCCCCAACATCACACAACGGGGCGTATCTATTGGGGTGCTCCAGCCCAGGATCAGCCTCCTTGCCTTGTTCCCTTCTACCCCTCCTAACTGTCACCCCTCTACTCTGCTCTGATGCCTGCACCTCCGATACTCCGCCCACCTCTGTGCAGACCCCTGCCTGCACCTGATTGGTACAATCCTGGCTCTCCTCCGGTATGGACATTCGTCTCAGTGTTGCCAGCTGCTTCCCTAGATTCAGGACCTGAGCTTCCAGGGAAGCAACGTGCTCACATTTTGCACATTTGTATTCGCCTTCGATCACATGACCGAGGAACGCATACATATCACAAGATGTACACCGAGTCGCATCTCCACACCCGCCGGGCATTGTACCTACTATCTAATCTAATGGGGATTCAGTAATTTAAGTCTATCCTATGTGGCTATTTCCTGGCTTCCTAACGCTACCTTCTCACCCTCTGGTATTCCGCTCCACTCACTTGACACTCAGTTGCACAACACTCACAATCTCACAGCCAGGTCAGACGCACAACACTGAGTCGCACCGCCCGGTCAGACGCACAACCCTCAGTCGCACAGCCCGGTCAGACGCACAACACTAAGTCGCACAGCCCGGTCAGACGCACAACACTAAGTCGCACAGCCCGGTCAGACGCACAACACTAAGTCGCACAGCCCGGTCAGACGCACAACACTAAGTCGCACAGCCCAGTCAGACGCACAACACTAAGTCGCACAGCCCGGTCAGACGCACAACACTAAGTCGCACAGCCCGGTCAGACGCACAACACCGAGTCGCACAGCCCGGTCAGATGCACAACACCGAGTCGCACAGCCCAGTCAGATGCACAACGCTGAGTCGCACAGCCCGGTCAGACGCACAACGCTGAGTCGCACAGCCTGGTCAGACGCACAACACCAAGTCGCACAGCCCGGTCAGACGCACAACGCTGAGTCGCACAGCCCGGTCAGACGCACCACGCTGAGTCGCACAGCCCGGTCAGACGCACAATGCTGAGTCGCACAGCCCGGTCAGACGCACAACACTAAGTCGCACAGCCCGGTCAGACGCACAACACTAAGTCGCACAGCCCGGTCAGACGCACAACACTAAGTCGCACAGCCCGGTCAGACGCACAACACTAAGTCGCACAGCCCGGTCAGACGCACAACACCGAGTCGCACAGCCCGGTCAGATGCACAACACCGAGTCGCACAGCCCAGTCAGATGCACAACGCTGAGTCGCACAGCCCGGTCAGACGCACAACGCTGAGTCGCACAGCCTGGTCAGACGCACAACACCAAGTCGCACAGCCCGGTCAGACGCACAACACTGAGTCGCACAGCCCGGTCAGACGCACCACGCTGAGTCGCACAGCCCGGTCAGACGCACAATGCTGAGTCGCACAGCCCGGTCAGACGCACAACACTAAGTCGCACAGCCCGGTCAGACGCACAACACCGAGTCGCACAGCCCGGTCAGACGCACAACACTGAGTCTCACAGCCCGGTCAGACGCACAACACTGAGTCGCACAGCCCGGTCAGACGCACAACCCCGATCGCACAGCCCGGTCAGACGCACAACCCCGAGTCGCACAGCCCGGTCAGACGCACAACCCCGAGTCGCACAGCCCGGTCAGACGCACAACGCTCAGGTAGTAACAGGTACTCCCAGATACTCAGGTACTCACAGATACTCAGGTACTCACAGGTACTCACAGGTACTCAGGTACTCACAGATACTCCCAGATACTCAGGTACTCACAGGTACTCCCAGATACTCAGGTACTCACAGGTACTCCCAGATACTCAGGTACTCACAGGTACTCAGGTACTCACAGATACTCAGGTACTCACAGATACTCAGGTACTCACAGGTACTCAGGTACTCACAGATACTCACAGATACTCAGGTACTCACAGATACTCAGGTACTCACAGATACTCCCAGATACTCAGGTACTCACAGATACTCCCAGATACTCAGGTACTCACAGGTACTCACAGATACTCAGATATGTAAGGCAATAATTTTTGGCATTATGCATTTAGGGAATATAATGTTTCTAATCTTGCATATATGAAAAGGGTCAATACATTTGTCTTTATCTAGACAGATTCCAAAGCGTCAGAGCAATCTGTCACAGATAATTGGGTTTCATTTTGTGTAAAAGTTGAAACGAATCAAATCTATCTATATACAGGCATAGCCCACTTTAAGTACACAATGGGACCAGGGCATGTATGGAAACTGAAAATGTACTTAAAGTGAAGCAATCCCTTTTTTCTTTTCTCGATGCATGAAAATACACCAGCTCCATTGTAAATTTTGGCCACATTGACATAGCCTTACTCCCAAACCATGTGGGAGCATGTTAAGGGGATCCAGGACTATGACATGATAGATTACCTAGGCAAGCTGGCCAGCCACAAAATGGATATGGTGTAGTCCTGGGTACCTGGGTACCCTGTCGTTGCTCCCTAAGTTTGTTATCCCTGTCACTTATGGTTTGTGAGCAGTGTCATGGCAAGCTGAACAAGCTGTGTCCTTACTCACGATTGTATATAAAGTGAGTGTACTTAAAGCAGGGTATGCCTATCTATATCTATATAGAAAGTTCAGAGATGTGAACCTGTTCCCTATTATATACACTAATATATGGTATATAACATATTCTATAATGTATCTAATGTATATATATTGTATATAATATATACATAGTATATATATTGTCTAATATATATATATTTTGTATAATATATATTTTTTAGATACACATACATACATACATATATATATATATATATATATACACACACATACACACATATATAATATATATATATATATATATATATATATATAGGGAACAGGTTCACATCTAGGAAGTTTCTATAACAGGAAGCTTCTAGATCACGTCTAATAGGCAGAAAGTGCATGCGCAGATCAGCAGACCAAAAGTTTCTTGCACACCCGCTAGATAAGCGACCCACCCAGCCACCATCCCCCATCCTGCACATTCACACCCCCTCCTTACCTTACACACAAATGCCACTATTTCGGCTGTAAACAGTGCAGGAGCCATGATGCACACTTACGACAGGGCCTGGACAATTTCCGGAAACGTGTGCACGCACCAAAAGTTTCGTTTCCGGTTTCATGTATAAATGTGAGAACGCGGTTTTGTATATTCGCGAATTCGCGAATAGTGAACATACACAACCATTAAGCAGATTTAACTTAGAAAAAGAAATACAAATACATACATTTGTGGACACCAGAAAACTTTATTTAGACACATGAAGACATTTTAAAAAAAAATTGGAAACATGCTGTTTATTACATTTGTATTTTTCAAACCAAAACAACCTTTGTACAACATTTAGACCATATACATCGACAAAGAGCCCATAATCAACAGATGCATGTGCAGATTGACAGAATTATGTTAACAGCAATAAATACTTACAGAGAGTCAACACACAACACAGCCAAATCTCACCTCCATAAATAACAAAGGGCCAAAAATGTTACCCATAAAACATGTGACACACAAATATATTGGACCTCTTCGTAGGTCAAATCTTTCCTGATGTCTGAGTGAGCTATATATAATCCAAGCAAACACACCCAGAATGGTAACGCCCAGTCCAAAAATTAACTGTGTGTGTCCTGTGTGTTTTGGAGCATGCTCAGTTGCCAAAACAAGGGAAATAGAAATGAGGAATAGAAATGTATGTAGGTGTGTATAGTATATGTGAATTGAAAAAATTCTCTCTTGAAGTTTGCTAGTCATTATTTAGAATGTTTAGATACAGGAATACATACATATATATACAATTACGTGAGAGAGAGAGAAATATATATTTAGGTAAACAATTGAAACACACCTTTTGGGATTTGGGAAGTGAGATTGTGACAATTGACCAGATATGTAAGCCAACAATCTGACTCATCACTCATGAACATCCCTAAATTTGGCGTGGCAATTATATCAGGCGTTCTTATGTGCATTTTGGCTGGCGTTTTCACAGGCGTTTTGACATGCATTTTTTGGGCAGGCATTGTTATATGAAATCACCTACAAAAGCCCCAAAAACAGACCACAAACACGTACATGTGAACGTAGCCCGTTTGGGGGCGTTTGAGGGGGATTTGTCCAGCTCAAGGATCAGCTCCCAAAACAGGCAAAAAATCCAATCCTATTCAGTTCAATGGCCCCTGTTCCCATGTGAGCATTTTGACGGCATGAGGAAAACACCCAACGCTCACTGAGAAATAGCACAATGATTAGGGAGTCTGCCTTCCTGCTGTAGGTTTGTAAGTTCGAATCCGGAAGGTGCCCTCTGTATGGGCAACACTTGGATATCTCCAATCCTCCAAATGTTGACATCATTAATTTTGTTCATGTTTGAAAAAGGCATGTGTATCAGCAAACTTTTAATCTAAAGACATGAACAAAATACAAAAGATGCCACATAAAGTCAATATGTAGCAATATTGTGAGCTAAAGCTCTATTTGTTTGTTGGGCATACTTTGCTAATTAGCCAAGTATAAGGGATATATATATATATACCTTCAGTTAAATGTGTAGTAAAATGGTAACACTTGGCCATACCCATATGGAAGAAAAGGTAGTATTTGCAATATATTTCTAAAAACATTCTTTGGAAACACATAAAATATTGTCAAAATTGTGACATTTCCTTGATATGTGTGAAATGCTAATAATCTTTCTTTGAAATATGTTTTACATCTATTTTTTTTCTATCTGACGACCAATTCCCCAATGTAATATTTTGTGGGTTTTTTCAGAGAATGTGGAGGTTCTATATAAACACTGTAGATTTGACTGCTATGATTTCGGAGTTAGCAGGAAAGGTGTATGGAATGTGATGGTGTTTACTAAAGGATCCCTTGTTGGAAGTGTGCATGTTTTTCCAATTCCGCCGGTTTTTGCCATTTTCTATGGGCGAGACAGCGGATTTGCAAGCGGTATTCAAAAAAAATTGACCCAAAATCGCGCTGGCGAAATTTTTTGAGCCAATTTGGCGTTGCGCATGCGCACATTCGCGAGTTCGCAGCTCGCGGCTGGAGGAGCTGTTTAACCTTTCCACACTTTCGCAGATATCTCTCTTTCTAAGTCAGTTTTTGAGATTTTTTAAACGCAAGTCATCTCCAAATTGACTTCCACACCTTCCACAGTGATTTGGGATTTTTGGGGGTACAGGGGAAAATTTGGCTAAACTTTAGTCGAGCTTTTAGCTGGCGTGGTTTTAAGTCGCGCTCTGACCATATTGCATCTTAATGAATCTCACACTAGGCGCTATTTTCCGCCCGCCGTTCTTTGAATGCCAATTTCAGACTTAAATAATCGCCGCTTCGCAAAATCACGCCGAAACGCCAATTCGCCGTACTATGAATCAGGCCCTGTATGTCAGACAGACATTGCTTTTCTAACCTGCTCTTCAAAAAGCACCAATGTGAGGGGAAAATAATTATTTTACAGTATTTAGGGTAAAAAAATTATTTTTCAGTTTTTCATTGATACATTACAGTGAGATACACCCATTGCATACTTTTGCATTGCGCCTTCCAATAAAAAAACTATTTAGGGACAAAAAAAGTTGATTGCAGCCCTGTCTGCGTATGTTACAGTGAGATACACCCATTGCATACTGTTGAATTGCGCCTTGCAGAAAAAAAAACTATTTAGGGGACAAAAGAGTTTATTGCTGCCCTGTCCGCGCATGTTACAGTGAGATACACCCATTGCATTCTGTTGAATTGCACCTTGCAATAAAAAAAAAACATTTAGAGGACAAAAAAAGTTGATTGCGGCCCTGTCTGCATATGTTACAGTGAGATACACCCATTGCATACTGTTGTATTGCGCCCTGCAAAAAAAAAAACAATTTAGGGGACAAAAAAAGTTGATTGCGGCCCTGTCCGCATATGTTACAGTGAGATACACCCATTGCATACTGTTGAATTGCGCCTTGCAATAAAAAACTATTTAGGGGACAGAAAGATATTCAATTGCGGCTTAGTCTGTATCTGTACGTGTGAGATACACTCGTTGGATACTGTTGTTCTAGTCCGCTATTCAATAAACACCCATTTTGGGAAAAAATATTACATTGCGGCTTGGTCTGCATATTTTACTGTGAGGTACACTTGTTGGATACTGTTGTTCTATTCCGCTATTCAATAAACACCCATTTAGGGGAAAAAGATTACATTGCGGCCTAGTCTGCATATGTTACAGCGCAACAAAGCACACAGGTCTAGCATGGAGGCCCAGTTACTGGTGGTGAAGTGTTGCTGTTCCGCAGAACGACTCATGCGTGCGTGCTGCAGCTGAAACACAACTATGGCCTGCTGCTGCTCGCACAGTCTGGCCAGCATGTGAAAAGTGGAGTTCCACCTTGTGGGCACGTCACATATGAGGCGGTGAGTGGGAAGGCTGAAGTTACGCTGCAGCGCTAACAGGCGAGCAGCAGCAGGGTGAGAACGCCGAAAGTGCACACAGAAGGCCCGCACTTTCTGCAGCAGCTCTGACATATCGTGTGTAACTTCTAAGGAACCTCTGTACCACCAAATTCAGCACTTGTGCCAGGCAAGGGATGTGTGTCAAACTGGCTAGGCCCAGAGCTGCTACGAGATTTCGCCCATTATCGCACACCACCAGGCTGGGCTTGAGGCTCACTGGCACCAACCACTCATTGGTCTGCTGTTCAATGCCTCTCCACAACTCCTGCGTGGTGTGTGGTTTTTCCCCCAAAACAGGCAAGTTTTAAAACTGCCTGCTGTCGTTTACCCCTGGCTGTGCTGAAGTTGGTGGTGAAGGTGTTACGCTGACCGGATGAGGAGGCGGTAGAGGATGAGGAAGCGGAGTAGGAGGAGTTAGGAACAGGAGGCAAACTGAAGCGCACTGCAATCCTTGGTGGTGGAAGGACATGCGTCAAACTGCCATCCGCCTCAGGCCCAGCCGCCACTGCATTTACCCAGTGTGCTGTTAGGGAGATATAAAGTCCCTGACCGTGCTTACTGGTCCATGTATCCGTAGCTAGGTGGACCTTGCCACAGATGGCGTTGCGCAGTGCACACCTGATTTTGTCACCCACTTGGTTGTGCAGGGAAGGGATGGCTTGCCTGGAAAAGTAGTGGCCGCTGGGCACGACGTACTGTGGGACAGCCACCGCCATAAGGCTTTAAAAACTCTGAGTCTCCAGCAGACGGAATGACAGCATTTCAAAGGCCAGTAATTTTGAAATGCTGGCATTCAGGGCCAGAAATTGCGGGTGGGTAGGGGAGTACTTCCTTTTCCGCTCCAGTGCTTGGGAGATAGAAAGCTGAACGCTTCCATGGGACATTGTGGAGATGGTTGTTGGTGACCCAGGTGGTGGTGTTGCTGGCAGATCCTCTGTTTGCGGGATGGAGGAAGCAGGAGGAGCCAGAGACCTTTCTTGGTTTTTGAGGTGTCTACTCCACTGTAGCTTGTGCTTTGCACTAGGATGCCTGGTCATGCAGGTTGTGCTCAGGTTGAGAAGGTTTATGCCTCGATTCAGGCTCTGATTGCACAGCGTGCAAACCACTCGTGTCCTGTCATCAGCACATTGTCTGAAGAACTGCTACGCTAGGGAAATCCTTTGAGCTGGCTTTGGTGTGCTCGGTCCCTTGCTGCGTTGGGCAGTAGCAGGCGTAGTGTCTAGGGCACGGCCGCTCCGCTTTTGCACCCTGCTCCCTCTTCTGCTGTGCTACGTGCCTCGATGGTCCTCCCATGTACTCATCTTGAGACATAAGTGGTTGAGCATCGGTGCACTCAATCTCTACCACTTCTGGGGCAGGGCTAGGTGGATGGCCTTGGGAAACAGAGTCATCAAAAAGAAGAGACTGCTGCATGATTTGGGGCTCAGACTGCTTGGCTGATTTGCAAGGGGGTGAGGTGAAAGATTGATCGACATCGGCTGCAGGTGGCAACTCTGATCTTTCAGCAGAAGACTGCGTGGGAGACAATGTGAAGGAACTGGAGGCACTGTCAGCAACCAAATCTACTATCGCCTGTACTTGTTCTGGCCTCAACATTTGTAGAGGCGCATTAGGCCCTGCCAAATACTGCTGTAAGGTTCTGTCGCCTACTCGCAGCTGAGAAAGGTGTTTCACTTGTGCGTGTAGCTGCCACAGATCGACCACGTCCTCTCCTTGCAACAGGAGCTCCACCAGCAGCACCACGACCCAGCACTAACATGGTGGAGCAGTATGTGTGCACACGCCTAGACGTACTGAATGAAGGGTCTGCCCCCTTCAACTTCTGGGTCTCCAAATTGGGCACATGGCCTGAGCTTGCCCTTTATGCCTTGGAGGTGCTGGCCTGCCCTGCAGAGCCAATGTGGACAAGCTCACGTTCATTAAAATGAACCAGGCATGGATCCCACAGGACTTGTCCGTACCTTGTGCAGAATAGACATGTATACCGGCCTTACCAGCCATTGTATTTGATCTTTCTAACTCTTTTGGGGTGTACCCTAATTTCAAAAGAAATAAAATTAAAAACCAAAACCAGTGTTGGCTTCCTTGTCCTTCTCCACCGCCGCTTCCACATACACCGCCACATCCACCACCACCTCAACCTCCTACTCCATATGGGCCTCGTCCTCCTCCTCCACTGCCGCTGCCGCCGCTTCCACCTACACCGCCATATCCTCCGCCACCTCAACCTCCTACTCCATATGGACCTCGTCCTCCTAGATCAAGATGATTATTTTTATTTTTCTGTTTTTTATGTTCTTTCCCTATCCACATTTGTTTGCAGAGCACTTGTCATGCTCTTAAGATGATTTTGCTGCCATTTGCAGCCCTCTAGCCCTTTCCATGTTTGTTTTAGAGGCATTTTAGTGCTCAAAAGTTCGGGTCTACATTGACTTCGATGGGGTTCGGGATTGGGACAAAGTTCGGGTTAAGTCCGGGTCACGAACCCGGACTTTTTTTTCAAGTTCGGTCGAACCCACCGAACCCAAACATCCGGGTGTTCGCTCAACTCAAGTGAGGAGCCATAGGGGTGGATTTACTACAGTTAAATAGACTGTCTACTTTTCAAGTGCAGTTGCACTCATTTTCTCCAGAGTTCAATAAATGTGATACAATTCTGCTTATTTCCATTATCCAATCATATGCAAGCAAAATTGCTTTATTTATTTCTCTTGCAGCTGATTGGGTATTCTTTACAAAGTAATTCTTTTCCAAATTACATTTACTAAGAAAAATGAGTGCAATTACACTTGTAAAGTGCACAGTCTATTTGTCTTTTGTAGTGGTGAGGAGACATAGAGCAGAGAAAAAGAGGAGATTCAGAGCAAAATTGGGAGAGGATACAGGGCAGAGCAGGGATGAGCCTCAGGGCAGAGCATGGATGAGATGCAGAGTAGAGCAGGGTGGGGACACAGGCAGAGCAGGGAGGAGACACATATCATTTATGTTGTCAGGACCTTTGTGAAGAAATAGGTACAGTATATTTCCATAATTTCAATTTTGGAGACATGGACGTTTAAAATGACATCATTTTTGGAGAAGCTGAAATATTAAAGGGACTAATTCCAGGCCTAAAGTCATGCAAGTGTCACACAAAGACATTCTGTTTTTTTCACGATCAGATGGGCTTGTGGACACAAATGATAAGCAAAAGTGTCTATATAGTGACCAGCCATTTTCTCAGCTCTAAGGAAAATAAACACAGAGCGAGACCTTCACAGAAAGGAATTATTTTTCCTGTAACAATTTCACCAGCTAAAGATATTCATATAATATAAAATCACTCCACAATCTCTATGCAGCACTGCCCCCTTGAGGGCTGCTGGATTTCTCACCCTTTCAGGTTCCTCTGGGTTACTGGTAGCAACTGCATGCAGAATCTTAACATTTTAGTCTCCTGGCCAATCAATGAACAGTCTAGGGGTTGTTTTTTTGTGGTTTTTATTTTATATGGGGATGGAAAAAGGGATGAGTGGGATACTCCAGAACTTGAACTATTCACAATGCTGAGGACTTGTATCTGAGGATGCGGCTAGGCCGCAGTTTCACCTTGCCACTAGATGAATCTGAGGTAAAGTTCCTGAATAGACAGCTTACTTAGCAATTATTTCAGGGTACTTTCCTAGAGCCCCTTTCACTCCACCAACTGACACCCATCCTCTGACTACTCTACTCTGGAGTGGCCCCATTCCTGGTCAGGCCCTTAGACACGATCCCCTGTACTCACGATACTGTTTTCCAGGTTCTTCAGTACCTCAGCTCCTCTTAGTCAGCTCTCCTGGACCTTTGGGCTCAGCTCCTGCCTTCTGGCTCAACAGGCCTACTGCCTGTAACCATACAAAACTGCTGCAGAAGAGGAGGCAGCTGCCACCCTCCTTCCGGGACTCTGCTCACCAGCCAAAGACCCCAAGCACATGTGATCCTGGCTTTGATACTACACCCCACAATGCACTAAGACAGCAGTTTGTGCCAATCACTGGGGCTGTATCAAAGCCTGTGTACCCATTGGTCAGGTTTTCTCCACTGTCCAATATGCCTCCCTACTGCACCAGTGTGAAACACTAACCTAGGCCAGATGAATCACACACTGAGCAGACCTAACTCACAGATCCGGCTCTCTGTTAAGCACAGAGCATTATAGAATTTACCTGCTGCTCCTCTGATAGGCAGACAGAGCCAAAACTATACTCACTCTCTAGCACATACCTAGGAGGGTGCCACATCTATATTGCAAATCATCAGGGCCCTGTGTTTTATATATATATATATATATATATATATATATATATATATGCCAATAGATTTTAAACAATTCTACCTGCCAAACAAAATGGATATATTCATATGATTGTAAATCAGAACACAGTATACATGGTGAAAAGGGTACAAAAATATGTTATACCGGTAAGATATTCCATCTTTCCATGGAAATGTTGGTGTCTTACACTATATCTTGCCCTGTATGTGATTGCCAGTTAATTATGTGATTCCAGCACCCAGAAGGTTGTCAATGCAACCCTTTAATTACCAAGACATATACTGTAAATTGCACAGGTTATGCAACTGACAACGTATGTACCTGTACAACTACAGGTAAGATATTGACAACTAAGAATATGACTATATGTAATTCATTCTCTTTGCTGCCAAAAGTTTTAACTGCCTGTTCACAACTACCTTATTAAAAGAACACTAATTTCACCATAATGCAAGTGAATTGACTGTCAGCAATTAGTTAAATCTCTCAGCAGCAAAGAGATTAATCACCCATGTAGCTCTCACCTCACTATAACTGCAAGCTCTCTGAAAGTTAGAGAATAACGATGATAAAATAATGAGTAGGCAACCCTTCAAACAGATTTTTTTTCCTTTACACAAGAACCTCCTATAGATTAAACTTTGTATTGCCTTTGAGAAAACATAAAAAGTAGCATGGCTGGAACAATGCAGGAAGATGATAAATCATTAAAAGGGGGTAAATGTAATTAACAGAAATTAACAAGTAATAAAAAATCAATCCCTTTGGTAGTTTTCCCAAGTGGCTTCTGCAATACAATTGTTAAGGGTGTAAAGGTGGGTACACACTAAGAAAATTGGGCGGACGATCATCCAATTTTTCACAGCAAATCAGAACCGATGAACACAAATTTATATGAAAATTCTCGTATGACAAATGCTTTTTTTTTGTTGTTTATTGTTTCTGATCATGAGCAGTCCTTTTCTAAATTTTCTTGTACAAAAATCATACGAAAATGGTACACATTAAACAAAAATCTTTCTTTTTTTCTTGTACGAGAAACATTTTGGAGTTTGTCCCTTCGAGAATTTTTGTAAGAAAATTCGGAATCGGCTGTAGAAAGTTCTGTACACACACTATACGAAAATCGTACGAAAATTCTTTGGACGAACATGTTCGCCTGATTTTCTTATAGTGTGTGCAGGCCGTAAGACATGTTCCTATAACAATCATCTTTGCACCGCCGCCCCGTCTCTTTATAACCTGCCTCTCCAAAGCCTGTCATTCAATCTCCTGATTCTGCTGACATCATGTGCCGCTGCTACCATTGGTAGGGAGCACCTTCACCCCGGCAGCATTCACATTGCTAGGGAGATAAGCTGAAATGCTTTGGTTTTTTGTTTGAGCAGAGTTTGTTAAGCTTCAAAGTTGTTCAGATGTGGAACCAGAAGTTCATTGAAATCAAAATTCGGAGATAAATCGGTCAAGTCTGCCATATTGTAAAAGCATATTTTCTTGTCTAATATGTAAGGTGTGTCAAAAACATGGGGGGTGGTCACTGCCCTGAGGAACATGTATGAATACAAAATAAAAAAAAAAAATGCAGCCGAGGGCAGTGATTTTTTTTTTTAAAGCACTGATGTTTAATAATTTTAAGCTGATGGCAAATGCCATCTCCTTCCTGAATTCTTTTTTTTTTTCTTAACTTTTCTTTATTGAGTACAGCAATGTTACAATGTTACAGAGGATTAAGTGAAAGTAATACATTGACACTGGAGGATACAAAGTAGAGAACAATGTTCACATAAAACAGGCAAATGCAATTCTGTGGTAGGTTAATCATTGGGGATGTGAGCCATCTTAAGCAGTATTACACTCAAAAAAACGAGAGAGCAGGTAGTACCTTAAAATTGGTTGATAGGTCATACCGGGCCACCAGGGACGAAACACACCATAGGACTACATAGGAATAACATAACATTTTTCTTTGAATAAAAGCTCATAATAAAAGCTCATAATGTCCGTAGCAAAGGTTCCCTGCAGGCCAAACATCTTCATAATTGCTGTAAGGTAGAGCCAGTGTACTCTATCAAACACCTTTTCTGCGTCTAGGGACAGAAACAGAGAAGGTTTCCGATGATGTTCCACCCATTGGATGAGATTAATAAATCTCCTGGTGCCATCCGGAGCTTGCCTGTGGGGTATGAATCTAACCTGTTCAGGATGGACCAAGTGTGGAATGTAGGGGGAGAGGTGGGTAGCAAGTAATTTTGCATACATTTTAATATCAGTATTGAGTAATGAGATGGGCTGCGTGCGATTTGCCTGGCTTGGGTATAATGACGATTACTGCTTCCAGGAATTTCCTTCGAAATATGGCCTGATTAAGCAAATTGGGGATATGCCCAACAAAGATGGGGATGAGGAGTGCAGAGAAGGTCTTATAATATTAGTTACTAAAACCATCTGGCCCAGGTGCTTTATAAAGTGGAAGGTCATGGATCACATCTGCAATCTTTTTCAGAGAAAAGTTTGTTTACCTCCGAGAGTTAGGTAGCCGTGAGAGTGGGTAGGCATAATGGTTCTAGAAAAGTGTTAATCTGGGTCATATCAGTTGAAGGTTCAGTGTTGGAAGTGTTGAGATTATATCGTTTGAAGTCGAACTCCCTAAAACAGTCTGCAATGTCCTTGGGGTTACATACTCTGTGTACTACATAAAAGGAATCCTGGCCAATGCCACTTTGCGTTTAATCTGCCTCGCTAAGTGTGCTCCGGGTTTGTTACCTTGTGTATACCAAGTGAGACTGAGTTTTTTTGATATGGTGGTCAAACAGAGTATAGAAAGGTATGGAGTTCCTCTCTCAGTCTACACAAGGAAGTCGTGCACGAATCATCCAGATTTTTTTGTTAGATTGTTCTAGTTGTCTGATTTGCTCTAAGAATGAGTTTTTTAAGCTCCGACCTTCTCCGCTTCTCTTGGGCACCCAGCTTAATAAAGAGGCCTCTCACATAGGCTTTGTGTACACTCCAAAGGAGTGCATCATTAGCAACCGAGCCATAGTTAAACACTTTATGACCCAAAGGATTTGCCCCCTTCCTGACAAGGCCCTATTTTGTGATTCAGCATTGCGTTACTTTAATGGACAATTGCGCCGTCATGCAACACTGTACCCAAACTAAATTTACGTCCTTTTTTCCCACAAATAGAGCTTTCTTTTGGTGGTATTTGATTACCTATGCGATTTTTATTTTTTGCGCTATAAAAAAAGAGCGACAATTTTGAAAAAAAAAAATATATATTTTTCACATTCTGCTATATGACATTCCCCAAAAATCACAATAAGCGTATTTTGATTGGTTTGCACAAAAGTTATGGCGTCTACTAACTACGGGAAAGATTTATGTCATTTTTATTGTTTTTTTTTACTAGTAATGGCGGCGATCTGCGATTTGGGACCGCGACATTGCGGTGGACAGATCAGACCCCTAACTGACATTTTTTACACTTTTGGGGGTACCAGTGACATTACTACAGTAATTAGTGCTATAAATATGCACTGTTACTGTAATAATGCCATTGGCAGGGAAGGGGTTAACCCTGTGGGTGATCAAGGGGTTAAATGTGAGCCTAGGGGATTGATTCTAACTGTGGGGGGGCGTGGCTTCTAAGATGACCATAGAGACATGTGATCCTATATAGCAGGATCACATGAGCTCTGTGATCATCCCGGGGAGAAGGACGGTCGGCTGTGTTTACAACAGCCGACCGTCCTTCTCTCTCAGCGGGGGAACAATCTCGGGTGTCAGGAGGCAATCAGAGCCACCTGACACACGCATCGGCTTCCCTGCTGATGTGCGGGACCGGCAGTGTGTGCTCCCCTCCTAGCCTCCTGAGAGTGAGGAACGTAGACCTATGTTGCTTTGCCCAGGAGTGGCTGCCTGCCGCAGTAAATCTGCGGTAGACGATCGGTAACTGGTTAAGGGAGAAATATGTCTCTATTTACTCTTTGACCTGTTCCTGGTATTCTGAATTGGAAAGGATGGCTGTATTCATATGCCATAATGAGCTGCATTTGTTTCTTGGACCATAATCAAGTGTGATTGTGGCAGACGCATGATCCGACCAATAGAGATGTATAGAACTGTTCGCCGGCGAACAGTTCCCGGCGAACTTAGCATGTTCGCGTTCGCCGCTGCCGGCGAACATATGCGATGTTCGGTCCGCCCCCCATAAGACATCATTGAGGCAAACTTTGACCCTGAACTTTACAGTCAGCAGACACATTTCCAGCCAATCAGCGTACCTCCCTCCCACACCCTCCCACCTCCTATAAATAAGCAAGGGCAGCATCCATCTTAGATCATTCTGAAGCAGTGTGTGTAGTGAGAATAGGGAGAGAGCTGCTGCTGCTGCTGCTGCTGTTAAGCTAGGGACAGTTAGTCAGTGTTCCTGGTCTTGCAGTGTTCTTGGTCCACTACTGCTGTAATATCAGCACCCCAAAAAGCCCTTCTAAGGGCTGGTATTTGTGTTTTTTTTTTTTTTTATATATATATATATATATATATACCTAGCGTCCCCAAAAGCCCTTTTAAGGGCTGGTAATTGAGTTGTTTCTTCATATATATATATATCTATATCTATCTAGTGTCCCCAAAAGCCCTTTTAAGGGCTGGTAATTGAGGATTTTTTTATTTTTATATATATACATATATATATATATATAGTGTCCCCAAAAGCCCTTTCAAGGGCTGGTAAGGTAATAGATTTTTTTCTTTATATATATATATATATATATATCTATTGTACACTGCAGTTGCCTGCCCGCTGTGTGTGAGAGGCCACAGACCTACCACAGACTGTACTGTGTGCACACCACACTCATTTCGGGTGGCACAGGCACAGTACCTGGCATTTTAAAAAATATTTTTTTTTTCTCTGTCATAATTGCAGTGAGTGCTGTGTCAGGTCCACAGAGTGCACTGTACCCACTGCAGTGCACTGCCCACCACTGATATATATACGTTGGCACAGCATCTTGTTGCAATAAATTGAAAAAAAAAATATTTTTTATTATTGCAGTTGCCTGGGCTGCCAGTGACTGTCAGGTCCACAGAGTGTACTGTGCCCACTGCAGTGCCACTGTGTGCCCACCCACCACTGATATATAAGGTGGCACAGCAGCTTGCAAAGTAAAAAAAATATATATATTTTTTTAAATTGCAGTTGCCTGGGTGCCAGTGACTGCTGTCAGGTCCACAGAGAGTGTACTGTGCCACTGCCCACCCACCCACCACTGATATATAAGGTGGCACAGCAGCTTGCAAAGTAAAAAATATATATATATTTTTTTAAATTGCAGTTGCCTGGGTGCCAGTGACTGCTGTCAGGTCCACAGAGAGTGTACTGTGCCACTGCCCACCCACCACTGATATATAAGGTGGCACAGCAGCTTGCAAAGTAAAAAAATATATATATATTTTTTAAATTGCAGTTGTCTGGGTGCCAGTGACTGCTGTCAGGTCCACAGAGAGTGTACTGTGCCACTGCCCACCCACCACTGATATATAAGGTGGCACAGCAGCTTGCAAAGTAAAAAAATATATATATATTTTTTAAATTGCAGTTGCCTGGGTGCCAGTGACTGCTGTCAGGTCCACAGAGAGTGTACTGTGCCACTGCCCACCCACCACTGATATATAAGGTGGCACAGCAGCTTGCACTCATAGTACAACAGTAACAACACATTAAAATAAAAATGACAGGCAGAGGCAGGCCACCCCGCAAGGGCCGTCGTGGTCGTGGTGCTGTGATTTCCTTAGGCTCTAGAATAATGCCCAGTGTTCAGAGGCCACCACAGCCCCTGAACTCAAAAAATTCTGAGGCCATAGTTGACTGGCTTACACAGGACACCCAATCGTCTACAGCTTCCGCTCGGAACCTTAATGCACCATCCTCCTCCAGCTCAGCTTCGGGCACCTCTCAATTTACCACTCGCCAGCCCGCCGGCACCACCACCAACACTAGCACCACAGCCGCTTCACTTGATCCGTCAGAGGAGTTATTTTCACATCAGTTTGAAGAAATAAGTGATGCGCAACTATTAGTGCCAGAGGATGTAGATAACGGGGATATGTCTCAGTCAGGCAGCATTATACACATGGACGTACATTGTGATGATGATGATGTTGTACCTGCTGCTGCTGCCTTTGCTGAGTTGTCAAGTGAAGCGGCTGATGATGACGATGTGTCTGTGGATGTCACCTGGGTGCCTGCTCGAAGAGCAGAAGAAGAGGGGGAAAGTTCAGATGGGGAGACAGAGAGGAGGAGGAGACGAGTTGGAAGCAGGGGGAGGAGGTCATCGCAAGGAGCTAGTGGCGCAGTCAGACAGCATGTAGATTCGGCACCCGGGGTCAGCCAGACAGCACGCCAATCAACGCAAGCTGTTGCCACCACCACCAGAATGCCGTCCTTGCAAAGCTCAGCAGTGTGGCATTTTTTTTGTGTGTCTGCCTCTGATATCAGCGATGCCATTTGTAACCTGTGCCAAAAGAAACTGAGTCGTGGGAAGTCCAACACCCACCTAGGTACAACTGCTTTGCGAAGGCACATGATCTCACATCACAAACGCCTATGGGATCAACACATGAGTAAAAGCAGCACACAAACTGAAAGCCACCATCCTCCTCCTGGTCCAGCATCTTCAGCCACGTCAACCACTGCTGTCCTCCATGCCCCCTATCAACAACCCGCCCCTCCGCCTCTCACCTTCAGCAGTTCCTGCTCGTCACCTGCCCACAGTCAGGTGTCTGTGAAGGAAATGTTTGAGCGCAAAAAGCCAATCTCGCAGAGTCACCCCCTTGCCCGGCGTCTGACAGCTGGCTTGTCGGAACTCTTAGCCCGCCAGCTTTTACCATACAAGCTGGTGGAGTCTGAGGCCTTCAAAAAATTTGTCGCTATTGGGACACCGCAGTGGAAGGTACCCGGCCGAAATTATTTTTCACAAAAGGCAATCCCCAACCTGTACTCTATTGTGGAAAAAGAAATCATGTCACGTCTGGCACACAGTGTTGGGGCAAGGGTCCATCTGACCACTGATAGCTGGTCTGCAAAGCACGGTCAGGGCAGGTATATAACGTACACTGCGCATTGGGTAAACCTGCTGGCGGCTGCCAAGCATGGAATGCGTGGCTCTGCTGCAGAGGAGTTGGTGACACCGCCACGACTTGCAGGCAGGCCTGCTGCCACCTCCTCTACTCCTCCTACTCCATCCTCTTTGCTAACCTCCTCGGCTGAGTCCTCTTCTGCTGTTGCGTCTTGCTCCACACCAACTGCACCCCCCCAGCTCCCCAGGGGCTATTCCACATGCCGGATACGACAGTGTCACGCTGTCTTGGGGTTGACTTGCCTGAAAGCAGAGAGTCACACCGGACCAGCACTACTGTCCGCCCTGAATGCACAGGTGGATCAGTGGCTGACCCCGCACCAACTGGAGATCGGCAAAGTGGTGTGTGACAACGGGAGCAATTTGTTGGCGGCATTGAATTTGGGCAAGTTGACACATGTGCCGTGCATGGCACATGTGTTGAATCTGATTGTGCAACGTTTTGTGCAGAAGTACCCAGGCTTACAGGACGTCCTCAAGCAGGCCAGGAAGGTGTGTGGCCATTTCAGGCGTTCCTACACGGCCATGGCGCACTTTGCAGATATTCAGCGGCGAAACAACATGCCAGTGAGGCGCTTGATTTGCGACAGCCCGACACGTTGGAATTCAACACTGCTAATGTTCGACCGCCTGCTCCAACAAGAAAAAGCGGTCAACGAGTATTTGTATGACCGGGGTGCTAGGACAGCCTCTGCGGAGCTGGGTATTTTTTTGCCACGCTACTGGACGCTCATGCGCAATGCCTGTAGGCTCATGCGTCCTTTTGAGGAGGTGACAAACCTAGTGAGTCGCACTGAAGGCACCATCAGCGACATCATCCCATATGTTTTTTTCCTGGAGCGTGCCCTGCGAAGAGTGCTGGATCAGGCCGTAGATGAGCGTGAAGAGGAAGAGGAAGAGTTGTGGTCACCATCACCACCACCAGAAACAGCCTTACCATCGATTGCTGGACCTGCGGCAACACTGGAAGAGGAGTGTGAGGAAGAGGAGTCAGAGGAGGAATGTGGCTTTGAGGAGGAGGAACACCAACCACAGCAGGCATCCCAGGGTGCTCGTTGTCACCTATCTGGTACCCGTGGTGTTGTACGTGGCTGGGGGGAAGAACACACCTTCAATGACATCAGTGAGGACGAGGAATTGGACATGAGTAGCTCGGCATCCAACCTTGTCCAAATGGGGTCTTTCATGCTGTCATGCCTGTTGAGAGACCCTCGTATAAAAAGGCTGAAGGAGAACGACCTGTACTGGGTGGCCACGCTACTAGACCCCCGGTATAAGCAGAAAGTCTGTGACATGTTACCCAATTACCGGCAGTCGCAAAGGATGCAGCAGCTACAAAATAAGTTAAAAACTATGCTCTACACAGCGTATAAGGGTGATGTCACAGCACAACGGGAATCCAACAGGGGAAGAGGTGAAAGTAATCCTCCTCCTACCACCACAACCACGCTGGCAAGGACAGGACGCTTTACAGACGTCTTGTTGATGGAGGACATGCGGAGCTTTTTTAGTCCTATGCATCGCCACAGCCCTTCGGGGTCCACCCTCAGAGAACGACTCGACCGACAGGTAGCAGACTACCTTGCCTTAACTGCAGATATCGACACTCTGAGGAGCGATGAACCCCTTGACTACTGGGTGTGCAGGCTTGACCTGTGGCCTGAGCTATCCCAGTTTGCCATTGAACTTCTGGCCTGCCCCGCTTCAAGTGTGCTGTCAGAAAGGACCTTCAGCGCAGCAGGAGGTATTGTCACTGAGAAGAGAAGTCGCCTAGGTCAAAAAAGTCTTGATTACCTCACGTTTATTAAGATGAATGAGGCATGGATCCCGAAGGGACTGACAGTGGGGGATGCATTTGACTAAAAAAGGCCTGGTGATGACTGAGATGCCTTGGCCTAAAAATGGTCCACACGCTGCTGTATATAATCATTCTCTGCATGCCGGATGACTTACGTGACGTCTCCGCCACCAACTACGGTTCAAGCAGCAATGTTTTAGTGCACTTTCTGCCTTAAAACCTCAATTTTTCAGGCCGCTGCTACAGCAGCGGCTGCAACAATACCTACTTTTTCATGCATGTGTACATGCCTAATTTTTCTGGCCTCTGGTGCTACACTGTGGCTGCAAAAAAACAAAAAACAAAAAAAAAGGCACATACATGTGTCAATTCCCCTTCGTGATCGTTACCTTGTCGTGGTGAAGGGGCTTGCGTATCACAATGAAGCGATCACCTCTAGGATTGTGTTGGCACACCCCAGATGATAAGGTCGTTGCTTCATTGTGTACAGACCAAAAGCGATCCGCAGAATAATTTTTCATAAAAAAAAACATTCATTTTCTTTCATTCTTTCTGCGGAGCTGGGTATTTTTTGGCCGCGTTACTGAATGCTCATGAACAATGGCTGTAGGCTCATGCGTCCTTTTGCGGAGATGACAACCCTGGTGGTCAGTCGAACCCAAGGCAACATCATCGACCTCATCCCATATGCGTTTTTTCTGGAGCGTGCCCTGCGAAGAGTACTGGATCAGGCTGTAGATGAGCATGAAGAGGAAGAGTTGTGGTCCTCATCACCACCAGAAGCAGCCTTGTCGTTGTCAATTGCTGGACCTGTGGCAACGCAGAGAGAGGAGTCTGAAGAAGAGAAGTCAGAGGAGGAAGGTGGCTTTGAGGAGGTGGAATACCAGCCACAGCAGGCGTCCCAGGGGGCTTGTTCTCACCTTTCGGGGACCCTTGGTGTTGTATGTGGCTGGGTGGAGGAAGAGACCTTCAATGATGTCAGTGAGGACAAGGAACGGGACATGGCTAGCTTGGTATCCAACCTTGTGCAAATTGGGAGTTTGCGGTTGTGCAAATGGACTGACTGACTGTTAAACGGGGAGTTTGGTCTGTCAGAGTTTGGTCTGTCACTGTGAAGCGGGCAACGGGCGTAACCCTTACACTACTTGACCGATAAAACATCATACCTGATCGTATTCACACACTGGATGTTTTAGTGCTGGTTTACACTGCCGCTACCACTAAAGTAGCGTCGCTTCCAGTGCGACTTTGGCGCGACTTAGCGCGACTTTGGCGCGACCTCATCGCGAGGTGACTTTTTATTTGGCCAATCACAATATCATGTTTTGTTACCGTCACCTAATTTCCTTTTCCTGTTTTTTGTTTTACATATTTCCCCATGTGTGCAGTGTTGTCTGTGTCATAGCTCAACTGATAGGCATGTTTGCCTTGGCATATCATATTTCAGCTTGCCAGAAAGAAAAAAAGACAGCTGGAAAGACACTGCATTAGTTTTCTACTAAAAATCATAAGAAAAATGCTGTTTTTTTTGGGTTGTGGACATACTACAGAGCTGAAACTTGACAGGTACACTTTTTAGACCCCCCAGACACTAAATACAAAAAATGACATGCCTGCCTAAAAAAATGCCCGATAAATGCCTGCAAGAGAAAAAGACAGCCGCAGAGAAGCCGTATTCCTGAAAATATAAGAAAAATGCTGTTTTTTAGGGGTTCTGGACATGCTACAGATCTGAAACTTGACAGGTACACTTTTGTGACCCCCCCAGACACTAAATACAAAAAATGACATGCCTGCCTAAAAAAATGCCCGATAAATGCCTGCAAGAGAAAAAGACAGCCGCAGAGAAGCCGTATTCCTGAAAATATAAGAAAAATGCTGTTTTTTAGGGGTTCTGGACATGCTACAGATCTGAAACTTGACAGGTACACCTTTGTGACCCCCCAGACACTAAATACAAAAAATGACATGCCTGCCTAAAAAAATGCCCGATAAATGCCTGCAAGAGAAAAAGACAGCCGCAGAGAAGCCGTATTCCTGAAAATATAAGAAAAATGCTGTTTTTTAGGGGTTCTGGACATGCTACAGAGCTGAAACTTGACAGGTACACTTTTGTGACCCCCCAGACACTAAATACAAAAAATGACATGCCTGCCTAAAAAAAATGCCCGATAAATGCCTGCAAGAGAAAAAGACAGCCGCAGAGAAGCCGTATTCCTGAAAATATAAGAAAAATGCTGTTTTTTAGGGGTTCTGGACATGCTACAGATCTGAAACTTGACAGGTACACTTTTGTGACCCCCCAGACACTAAATACAAAAAATGACATGCCTGCCTAAAAAAATGCCCGATAAATGCCTGCAAGAGAAAAAGACAGCCGCAGAGAAGCCGTATTCCTGAAAATATAAGAAAAATGCTGTTTTTTAGGGGTTCTGGACATGCTACAGATCTGAAACTTGACAGGTACACTTTTGTGACCCCCCAGACACTAAATACAAAAAATGACATGCCTGCCTAAAAAAATGCCCGATAAATGCCTGCAAGAGAAAAAGCCAGCCGCAGAGAAGCCGTATTCCTGAAAATATAAGAAAAATGCTGTTTTTTAGGGGTTCTGGACATGCTACAGAGCTGAAACTTGACAGGTACACTTTTGTGACCCCCCAGACACTAAATACAAAAAATGACATGCCTGCCTAAAAAAATGCCCGATAAATGCCTGCAAGAGAAAAAGACAGCCGCAGAGAAGCCGTATTCCTGAAAATATAAGAAAAATGCTGTTTTTAGGGGTTCTGGACATGCTACAGATCTGAAACTTGACAGGTACACTTTTGTGACCCCCCAGACACTAAATACAAAAAATGACATGCCTGCCTAAAAAAATGCCCGATAAATGCCTGCAAGAGAAAAAGACAGCCGCAGAGAAGCCGTATTCCTGAAAATATAAGAAAAATGCTGTTTTTTAGGGGTTCTGGACATGCTACAGATCTGAAACTTGACAGGTACACTTTTGTGACCCCCCAGACACTAAATACAAAAAATGACATGCCTGCCTAAAAAAATGCCCGATAAATGCCTGCAAGAGAAAAAGACAGCCGCAGAGAAGCCGTATTCGTGAAAATATAAGAAAAATGCTGTTTTTTAGGGGTTCTGGACATGCTACAGAGCTGAAACTTGACAGGTACACTTTTGTGACCCCCCCAGACACTAAATACAAAAAATGACATGCCTGCCTAAAAAAATGCCCGATAAATGCCTGCAAGAGAAAAAGACAGCCGCAGAGAAGCCGTATTCCTGAAAATATAAGAAAAATGCTGTTTTTTAGGGGTTCTGGACATGCTACAGATCTGAAACTTGACTGGTACACTTTTGTGACCCCCCAGACACTAAATACAAAAAATGACATGCCTGCCTAAAAAAATGCCCGATAAATGCCTGCAAGAGAAAAAGACAGCCGCAGAGAAGCCGTATTCCTGAAAATATAAGAAAAATGCTGTTTTTTAGGGGTTCTGGACATGCTACAGATCTGAAACTTGACAGGTACACTTTTGTGACCCCCCAGACACTAAATACAAAAAATGACATGCCTGCCTAAAAAAATGCCCGATAAATGCCTGCAAGAGAAAAAGACAGCCGCAGAGAAGCCGTATTCCTGAAAATATAAGAAAAATGCTGTTTTTTAGGGGTTCTGGACATGCTACAGAGCTGAAACTTGACAGGTACACTTTTGTGACGCCCCAGACACTAAATACAAAAAATGACATGCCTGCCTAAAAAAATGCCCGATAAATGCCTGCAAGAGAAAAAGCCAGCCGCAGAGAAGCCGTATTCCTGAAAATATAAGAAAAATGCTGTTTTTTAGGGGTTCTGGACATGCTACAGATCTGAAACTTGACAGGTACACTTTTGTGACCCCCCAGACACTAAATACAAAAAATGACATGCCTGCCTAAAAAAATGCCCGATAAATGCCTGCAAGAGAAAAAGACAGCCGCAGAGAAGCCGTATTCCTGAAAATATAAGAAAAATGCTGTTTTTTAGGGGTTCTGGACATGCTACAGATCTGAAACTTGACAGGTACACTTTTGTGACCCCCCAGACACTAAATACAAAAAATGACATGCCTGCCTAAAAAAATGCCCGATAAATGCCTGCAAGAGAAAAAGCCAGCCGCAGAGAAGCCGTATTCCTGAAAATATAAGAAAAATGCTGTTTTTTAGGGGTTCTGGACATGCTACAGATCTGAAACTTGACAGGTACACTTTTGTGACCCCCCAGACACTAAATACAAAAAATGACATGCCTGCCTAAAAAAATGCCCGCTAAATGCCTGCAAGAGAAAAAGCCAGCCGCAGAGAAGCCATATTCCTGAAAATATAAGAAAAATGCTGTTTGTTAGGGGTTCTGGACATGCTACAGAGCTGAAAATTGACAGGTACACTTTTTAGACCCCCCAGACACTAAATACAAAAAATGACATGCCTGCCTAAAAAAATGCCCGCTAAATGCCTGCAAGAGTAAAAGCCAGCCGCAGAGAAGCCATATTCCTGAAAATATAAGAAAAATGCTGTTTTTTAGGGGTTCTGGACATGCTACAGAGCTGAAACTTCACAGGTACACTTTTTAGACCCCCCAGATGCTAAATCCAAAGAAATTTTTTATTTTTATTTTTTTTTAATTTTTCCAATAATTGGCTCTCTATCAAAAAATTATAATTTTTAAGAACTTTTTTTTGCGTGATCCCTCTCCGGCATGCCACAGTCCAGGTGTTAGTCCCCTTGAAACAACTTTTCCATCACTATTGTGGCCAGAAAGAGTCCCTGTGTGTTTTAAAATTCGCCTGCCTATTGAAGTCTATGGCGGTTCGCCCGGTTCGCCGGTTCGCGAACATTTGCCGATGTTCGCGTTCGCCGTTCGCGAACCGCGAATTTTAGGTTCGCGACATCACTACCGACCAAGTGATAAACCCTATGGTTGCCTTTGGTTTGGTTTGAGAATAGATTTGTGTACAAGGAAAAGGTCAATACTGGAATAGGACTTTTGGACTGCTGAGTAGAATGTATAGCCCCTTTCTGAGCTGTGCAAGCATTGCCAGGGGGTCATAGAAGTCTTCAGAATGGATCAAGGCAGGCAGGGCAGTGGATCGTTTCCTGAGAGGGCTAGAGGAGTCTAAGGACATATCAGGAATGTCGTTAAAGCCCCTGTACAAAATAATTTGTTCTTTTGGGAAAGGTTTAAATTTGGAAATAACTGATTTGAAAAACTTTTTGTGTTTTGTATTAGGGGCATAAACATTAGCTGTTACTAAGGGAAAGTTGTTGAAGGTGGCCAAAATAATTCGATATTTGCCCATTGGGTCAATTTCTGTGTGGTGAAGTTTAAATGCTACCAAGGTGCGCACAGCAATCATGACACCTTTGGTCTTGTTAGGTGCGTTAGTGAAGAATTGGTGGGGGAAAAGTTTGTGGTGGCATGTTGCAGTTTAAGTCATGGTTACTCCCACATATGGTACCTGCCTTGAACCTTTTCTACATTGAGAAGCCAATCTGACACCATATGTAAACTCTCTGAAGGTTGTTGGAGTGCATCCCATTTCAAATATCGCATTGCACCTTAAGTCATGGTGACATCAAAATAGTGGCAGGCATGGTAGCTTTAAGGTAAGATGTCTGCTATAGGTGAAACTGTACATAAGCCTTGCATTTTGCCCAGAACAGGACCCTAATAGGTAAAACATATAGCAATGTATTTTTTATCAGCATCTTTTTACATATTTTTCTCTATTTAAATAATAATAGTGAGTGCTGGCGTTTTTTTCTCTTTTACATGATTATATGTGGTTTTATTATACATATGTTTTACCTGCACAATTTCACTATACAGTAAATACTACACTATATGGCACCTTTTTATTTATTGTCTATGGTGTGTGATGAATCCTAACTGGAGTGTTGCCCCCTGGGGGTTTTTTAAAGGAGAATAAAGGCTATTTTGTACTGATACCTGCATTCCCATCTATACAAGCTCTGTTTCTGCACAGTCACCTGACAGCATTTGCAGCAGCCAGTGCGCATTGAATGTAGTTGAAGGCTGGAGCTCGGTGGTCACGTTTTTCAATTGAAGTGGACTCACATACAAGGGTGTTATGTTTATTGTGTTTTTTTGCAAGACTTCACTATATTATCTTCGTTCTATTCTAACATACCCGGAGTTCCAGTTAAAAAAAAAACCCTTTGAGTGTTTGCTGTTTCCAGAGGAGATCGGAGTCATTTCCAAGAGTTGTGATTTACATGCGTTGTTGCTGCACTTAATTGGGCAGCCTGGATTTCCGTTGAGTAAGCCATCCAGCTGATTAAAAAGCTTAAAGATCTGGCACGGTTTTTATTCAATTTAAGGACTTTACAAACTATACACACATACTTTTACATTTTATTGATTACTAGCGCGGCAATTTCACATATATTTGTATCACAAAGGGTTTGAGTATATTACCTTTATTGCTAGCAGATATTGCATGGGTGCCTAGCGTGGACTTTCTTTTTGTTTACTTTAGGTAGTGAAGCCATAGATCACATTTACATTTTTATACAACAAAATGATTAAATGCTTAAATTACATTGGGTGGTTGGGTAATAATACTAAGCTCTGCTAGCTGAAAAAAAAAAACATTTAATCCAATTAGTTTCATCCTCATTACATATAAAATGTATCATTACCATGTTTATAATTTATTAATGGTATTGCATGACACTTCTTCATATTGGTAACAATAGATTAGGTGAGAATGACCTGCTCCCCAGTACAAACAGTGTCTGCACTGTATCATAATATAGTTCTGAGTTACAAAATACATTTACTGTCAGCAGAGATGCTACAGCAACAGGTCATCTTCCAGTACATTTCCATAAAAATGATGTCCTGTGTAAACAAAATGAAATACAAGCAAACACATTTCACTATAAATGTATCTATCTGCTATAATGCAGAGATTGATGCTGAATTATGCATAGCTCTTTAGCTTCGTGAGTTTTTCAGTGAAACTCCAAGACCTACACAGAATTACTGGATTACCATTGATGACACTTCAAATATTATCAAGTTGACTTCACATAAATATTGCGGATGTACTGTATTTAGTTAAAATTCATATCAAGGAGACGGTTTTCATTTATATTCAAGTGATGTAGATATTGACATTTTAAGCATGGAGAAAGTGATCAAGCTTCCAAGCTGACAGGTAGTTATAAGCTAAGTTGAGATTTCCAATTGATTCAGGGCAGCAATACTGAAGGAAAAGCTTCAATGTGAAAAAAAGCTTAAAAGAAGGTTTCATCCAGACATAGTCACATACTATTAAAAGTTATTGCTTTGTCCTTGCTACTATATTATTATGATACAGCATTACAAGGGTAAAGCAAGACAAACAACAATTGCATGGCTTCACGTATAAACACTTAAATAATCATTTGTCTGGCCACGGGTTCACTTAAAAGCAGCAGAAATGTGAACAAAATGTATTTTTAACACAACTGCATATCATTAAATCTAAAAAAATATATTCATTCATTAAAAATGGTTTAATCCATTTCAATAGTCAGATATCATGGTTTGACATCTCCTTTTTTGCATTAACTCTCCATCAGTTGACATTATACATAAAGTTTGTGCAACAAAGGTACCACATATCAATATATTTTTAACTCAGTTTATTGCATATTAGAAACAATAACATCATTACAATATATACAATATACTGTATATGAAAACAATAAAATAAATTACAATATACACTGCTCAAAAAAATTTAAGGAACACTTTGAAAATACATCAGATTTTAATAGGGAAAAATTTGGTGCTGGATATCTTTACTAATATGGACTGGGTAATGTGTTAGGAACAAAAGGATGCCACGTCGTTTGATGGAAATGAAAATGATCAACCTATAAAGGACTGAATTCAAAGACACCCCGAAAAAAAGTGAAAAAATGATGCAGCAGGCTAGTCCATTTTGCTGAAATTTAATTGCAGCAACACAAAATGGTACTCTGTAGGTTGTATGGCCCCCCACATGCTTGTATGCATGCCTGACAACGTTGGAGCATGCTCCTAATGAGACAACGGATGGCGTCCTGGGGTATTTCTTCCCAGATCTAAACCAGGATATCACTGAGCTACTGAACAGACCGAGGTGCAACCTGGTGGCGTCAGATGGACCAAAACATAATGTCCCAGAGGTATTCTATTGGATTCAGGTCAGGCGAGTGTGGGGGCCATTCAATGGTACCAATTCCTTTATCCTCCAGGAGCTGCCTGCATACTCTCGCCACATGGGTCCGGGTATTGGTGTGCACTGGAAAGAACCCAGGACCCACTGCACCAGCGTAGGGTTTAAAAATGGGTCCAATGATTTCATCCCGATACCTAATGGAAGTCAGGGTGCCATTGTCCAGCCTGTAGAACTCTGTGTGTCCCTCCATGGATATGCCTCTCCAGACCATCACTGACCCACAACCAAACTGGTCATGCTGAACAATGTTACAGGCAGCATAACATTCTCCACATCTTCTTCAGACCCTTTAACTTCTGTCACATGTGCTCAGGGTAAACCTGCTCCCATCTATGAAAAGTACAGGGTGTCAGTGGTGGACCTGTCAATTCTGGTGTTCAATGGCAAATGCCATTTAAGCACCATAGTGCCGGGAGGTGAGCACAGAGCCCACTAAAGGAGGTTGGGCCCTCAGGCCACCCTTATGTAGTCTGTTTCTAATTGTTTGGTCAGAGACATTTACACCGGTGGCCCGCTGGTTCAAAAAGACCTCAGATCTCACATCTACACTAAAAAAGTCATTTATGTCATTTATGAAAAAAAATGGGCTCTTTAAAGCCATTGCTGGGAAGCAAATTCCTGCCTGAGACGAGAGCCGACCGGATCGTTTTCCCTGCTACCAATGGCTCCTGTAAACAGGGAAAACCACCAGGAAGCAGCGGGAGGGGGGAACCTCTCCCACCGCCCATAAAGGTGATTCCACGTCGAATCCACCGCTGGGACCAGTCTTATGTTAAAGCTGACCGCCCGCCATTAAAAAAAAATACTGGGATTATGGCAGCTATCTGCTGCCATAACCCCCGTATTTAACATCAAAGTACCGACGTAAATATACAGTGGGCAATCTGTAATAAGGCCTCATTCATACCCGCGATTAGACTGTTGCATTCAGATGCAACTAAATGCCGCATTTGGATGCAACTGCATACACAATGGATGGTTAGCTGCAATCAATTTGAATATAGCCAGAGAAACCAACTGCTCATATAAATAAGGCCTAAAGAGTCAGTACCCACGTTGGTGGCAGGTCTACTTAAGAAGTTGTATAGAATCAAAATATGTTATTTTCCTTTTTTTACAAATGCAAAAAAACATGAGCACCTGGGGCACTTTTTGGTCCTTGTAAAAACAAAGATAGTCAACCTAAAGCAAAAATTAAAGCTAGATCCATACTTGACTATTTCAGGTTGACATAAAGAAAAATGTATTTTCATTATAGATGAGGACACCTAAGATGCATAAACCATAAATTGCATTACTGAAGCAGGTCGTCCATTAGCTGGGAGAAATAACTGCAACAAGATGTTTGGGTTCCAGACAATAAAGAAAAGGAGAAAAAAGGTCCTTGACATATTGACAGCAGTTAGGAACCTAAAAAATTAATTAGCCTTTAAAATATTTAACATATGCTGTTTCTTTGTTGCATTACACAGTAATGGGACTTGGGGTAAGTAAATAAATGTTAAGAACGAAAGTACATTACTCCTAGTCATATGTCACTAGCATGTCATGTTGCAACACGACCAGGTACTGTATATGAAGAAAGCATGTATATACTGTACTGTCTATTATAAACATTTTTGGATATCTCTCAACCAAAGCCTATAGAAATTAATAAGAGTACACAGTCAGTGGAATCGAGATGAAAATGTTATTTACCACAGTGACTGGACAGGACCATTGCATCTCATTCAATTTTACTACCATGTTTATTATGACACTGGTTATCCAGCTCATAATAAAAATAAAAAAAAAAGCATTGTTGTCCTCTACAGAAGCCAACCAGGAAGGTGACAAAAAAATAAAATAAAAATAAAGCTTTACAATCGCTTTAAGCATTTGCCAACATGCCCAGAGAAGACTAATAAACTGTGGTTACATTTTTCGTTTCTTGTCAGCAGTCAGTCAGTTTCTTTTCATTTCAAAGTGTTCTGTCAATGGGATTGCTGTGCTGCAAGAACCTAGTTAAAAAGCATATATTTAGCACATTTCATGTACACGTGCCACTCCCAGCTCTCAAAGCATCCTAACCTTGTCTACAAGAAATAACATTACAACTTTATTAAAAATCTTCTGTTCTGTATATTACTTGTATAAATATTTAGAAATGTCTTTTTCTCCACAACCCAATCTCATATACATTAAGTTATTGCTGTGACCGTCTGAATTAGGTCTTGCTCACACAGGACATTTTAACCCATGCCCCATGTAGGAATGTGTACACATGTCCATGCAGCCTCTGCATCACAATAGACAGGAAAAGGACTGCTGTCACAAGCATATATATGCAACACCTGTACATCCCTATGTCAGTAAAACACACCCTTCCATGGGGCACAAAATAAAATGCCCCATATGAATGAGGCCTTAAAGAGGAAGTAAAATCTGCATTCCCTATCACGCTTCTTACTTACTATTTTTTAGAAGATTGTAAAAAATGTGTCTTCCGGGATAAGGCGGCGCCATCTTTAGATCTTAAGTACTGTTTTCTGACTCCACTTTGGGCACCATTTCTGCCCTTCCTTGTTTCCCCTACTGTAATCTCGCACATGTGCGATGATGTATTATCCAAGCCTTCTTCTCGATCCGACGTTACTAGGGCAACCTAGTTGAGCCGCTCATAGCTGCCATGTTTTCTCCACAAGACAGGTATAAACGAAAGCGCTGCTTCAATATATATACCGGGCTGAGCTCAGGAGTCAGGCTGTAAGCTGAAAATGATTACCACTATAGAACTCTCAAGGATGTCCTGGTTTACTCCCCGTGTGACGTCAAAAGGTCACAAGAGGAGAACCAGGAAGCTGTAAATGGATTTCAAGTCTCACGAGACTTCAAAGCTGTGCCTCAGACAGCGGAACTCGCGTACATGGCATGCTATTAATGGGGAGATGGCACACAGAGTGTGCTGTGAATCAAAGGATGGGAAACGCATGCGCCAATGACGTCATCAAATGTTACGGGACAGATTGCAAGATGATAAAACAAGTAAGAAGACTTTTACAGGCAGCAATTAATAGGTTTATTAATTAGGATTGCAATGTGAGGAACATGGGTTGGAGAGTTTACAACCACTTTAAGGCAGAGGTTATAGAAAAAATACACAATGGGGTTGATTTGCTTAAGGAGTTGAGAATCGTCACAATGGGCTGAACACCCTCCAGTTTGGGTCCTGCCAGAACTCTTGAACATCGCAAAAGTTTGGAGCCAAATAACAAACCCCATTGAAGTCTATGAGACCCAACTTGAAAAAAGAAAAGTGCCCATTTTGAGGACTTAGATGCAAGGTATTAGGCATACAAAGGGTATGGGGGTCCGTGTACTGCCATGGGGGACATTTATCAACAATAAAAGTTTGTAAAAACATCATTTAAATGAGCGGTGATTTACTAATGCTTAAAGTTAAACATTAAAAATTTAAAAATGGTACAAATGTAAAGTGGCACATCTGTACCATGCATGGAACCTGCTGCAGCAAAAATTAAATTTACAAAGGCAAAAAAAATGACAGAAAAAAGTATGAAAACACTTAATTGGCGACATCAGCATCAAGGGCTTGATAGCTGCTGGTAATCCAGGACTGAGTAATTTTGATAAATATCAGCCGGTCAATGGAGTCGGTGGACAGAAGCGCTCTTTTATCTGTCACAAAACCTCCGGCAGAACTGAATACCCATTCAGAAATCAAGTTTGACGTAGGGCAGCCCAGCAGCTCAATTGCATACTAGGCAAGTTCTGGCCAGTGGTCTATTCTCATGACCCAGTAACCCAGTGGATTGTCAACTGGAAAGCTCTCCATGTCTGTTTTCGCCCCTAGATAATCCCCCACCATATGATGCACACACTGCCGATGGGATGTGGAAGTTGACAGCCCTGGGCACTAAGGACTAAAAAATTTTAAAATCACTGAGGCAGACCCCTTCTCCACTGCTCCTCTCATGACCAACAGAAGCCTCAAAACTAGCCTTCCCTTGAGACTGTAACCTAGCAAAGTCTGGAAAGGCATTACATAAACTCCTCTTTAAGGTGTCATCATTATATTTAATCCTCTTCTTCCTCTGTGAGGATTGAATGAGTTCCAAAACTTTCCCTTGTAACGATAGTCAAGGAGGGTTGCCAACCAATATTGATCCTTCTCGTTGATGCCACTAATTCTCCAGTCCTTTCTCAGGCTTTGAAGAATGAGGGAGTCCATGCACCACAAGTTTGCAGAGGCATGAGAAGCAGAATCCTCCGGGTCACTGAGGATTACTGTATCTAGAACTGCTACCTCCCTGTCACGTATTACTCCCAAGGGTTCTAGGGACAGAAAACCATTTCTTAAGGTTTGACGTATGTCTTCCTCTGCTTCAGTGGCTCAAAATGTTTCATCCTCCTACTCTTGTGTGTTTTGTGGCATTGCAAGAATGGTGCCTACATAAAAGTGGAGCTGACAAGCCTTGCATCATCACCACCAGCTGTATGGAGACATGGTGGCAAAACAAGCTCCAGCACTGTGCCCTGTCCTGCATCCTTCTGAGTTTCAAGCAGAGATACCCAGTGTGCTGTGAACAAAATATATCATCCCTGGACCACGTGTAAGCAATATTGTGAACCTTGTGGCTGACTGTCTTGCCCAACAATGCCACAACATTGCCTTCCATGTGAAAGTAAAGAGCTGCCTGCAATGTCCTTAAGTGAAAAGAAATAGCGACTGCAAACCTGCCATTGTGGTACAGCACATTCTGCAAATTCACAGAAAGGGGACAGAATCCACAAAACAGAAGGGCAGGAGTTGTAAAGCCAGCAACTTGGACAAGCTTAATTTTAGACACTGGGCATGTGGGTGGCAGTGACTGTATTTTTTTTCCTGCAGCAGCCGAGGCAGATAAATATACCTTCTTTAGTCTACAGCTGGTGGTGTGCTGCTGGCAGATGTGCTGCAAGGACCTGTAATACCCTTGAGAGGTCATGAGATATAGCAGGGGTAGACCTGAAAGGCGAGGAATGAGAAGGAGCAGAATTTCATCCCTTTTATGGGGCTTTCAGGTGATCTTATCAATGGGCTCAGTGGTAGGAGGTTAAATGCCTTGTCAAGCATGTGGTAACCAAATGGCTGATGTTTTGACATGCTTGATCTGCTTGAGGAAAAGTTTGCAAATTGCAACAGTAAAATTGGCTGCACATGTGCTAAAAAAGGCCCTGACAGCTGAGCTGTGGGAAGTGGGCCAAAAGATAATAGCTTACAACGTGATGGAATAGGGTGGCTGCTCACTACTTTTCCATGATGGCTGCCTCATTGGGATTGTGCCTTACCCACAGTTTGCTCTATCCGGCACCCAAGTCGTGTCAGTGACCTCATAATCATCATCCCCTTAAGCCTCATTATCATTGGAAAAAACTTGGCAAAATGCTGTGGTTGGGGGAAAATGACTGCCAATTTATTGTTTACCAGTGTTGTAGGCTCATGTTCCTACCTTCTTCAACCTGAGTCAGAACCAACATCCAAACCAAGTAATGCCCATGCATTGTCAAGGAGCAAGTGGCTGACATTGTGTTCAAATAACTCATCTGATTCGTCCATGTATAATGCTGAGGCGAGTAGAAGGAGTAGCCTTGGATAAGCTCTGGCAGCTGTGATGGCTTGTGCATACTGTGGCTGAATAGCACGGGCAACATCACTGAACAGAGGAAATGGTACCCTGCCTGAGGACACACCACATCCACTTTTGCCTGTGAAAACAGGCGCTGCCGGCCTCCTCACAGTGCCATGGGAACATATACCTCTGCTTGTTGGACTCCCAGAAATGATGGGGTGGGCTTATTACCAAAATGTAATAGAGACAGAGAAATGTGTACTTTAATCAATGGAAAGTGGTGTTTGGTGAACATTAACTTGTGTATTCACTACACAGACACAATCTGCTGACACACTTCAATATACTGCAGTGAAACTGCACTATCACAATTCAATATACTGCAGAAAAAGTGCACTAAATCACATCAATATACTGCCGTAAAAGTAAACTAACGCCCTTCAATATACTGCAGTAAACATACACTAATGCACTTCAATATACTGCAATAAACATGCACTAACGCACTTCAGTATACTGCAGTAAAAGTGCCCTGATGGACTACTATACTGCAGTAAAACTGCCCTGACACTCTACACTGACACTCTTCAATATACTGCAGGTGACCTGCCCTGAAACACTAAACTGACACTACAGTAAAAATGAACAGTCGCACTACACTCACGCTGCATTATCACTATATTCACAGTATACTGACACTAAAGTAAAAATTAAAGGTCACACTACGCTCATACTGTACAATCACTATATTCACCCTACACTTTACACTCACAAAGGAATTATAATAGCACACTAACTCGCTAGTAGCAGAGAGACAAAACAAAGCGCTGCTCTATCCATCTCCACTCCAATATCACACTGCAAATAGCTGCTTGGAGAAGGAATCTTTAATAGTCTGGGGTGGGTCTATAAGCAATGAGCTATGATTGGGCACAGTCATCATTACTTTCTCCATGCATGGCTCTGACAGTGTTCTGTGCCCTGACTGGGTAAATGTTATGTATAAGTAATTTATACCTAATCAAACAATTACCAGCTCTAATAACTCTGGGATATGATGTCATTGCATATGATATACTGTATACAGTAATATTATATATACACACAACACATTAATAGTCAAATTGTTTATTTAATATATTTTACAGAGTAACATTTTCTTGCTTAGAGTTCTTTAAAAACTCAGGTCATGACCTACATTTTTATGAACTTCTGTGCTGGTAGCAGTGGAGTTTTATGGGGGATTTACAATATGTAGCCAGCTGGTTTTGAGAGATTGCAGTTTAGCCCATGCCTCTGTTAGCCAGCTTTAAATTGACAATTACAACAGAAGCACTAGAGTGTAAGGCATCAAGCAAAGTAACCTTGTTCTTGGGCCAGCTTTTCTTTAGTGAACAGAAGTATTGAAGTCCCTCTGCTCAGCCAATAGGCAGATCTAGTGCTCATAAATATCTACAAAATGAAATGATTTAAAAGTATTTGAAAATAATCAGAAAAAAAAGCTGCATAAGTAAAAACTGTAAGAAAACAATCAAATCTAGCAGAGTTCTCTTGATTGTAATATTAAGGGGGATTTGGTTTGCTAAAGACCTTATGTTTTACATCTTCCAAAGACCTTTCCATCTGAATCTTTGCATCCTTTAAACACCCAGTAAGAACAGCTACATTTTTTTAATAAAACCATTACGATTTTCTAGATAAGATTTTCTCTAAACTGGTAAACAGCTTCTTCTTTTTAAATAAAAATATATGTGTAGTCATTTTTTTTTCTTAGTTTTGAAAAAAAGCATATCAGTGTTAGACCCCCTGTCAGGTTCTTATTGATGTATTTGTCCTTTCTAGGGAGATTCACCCACTTTATTTGTCCCATTGATCATCATCACTGATACAGAAATCACTGGGAAATCTAACATTTTATCAATATGCACCAAAACAAGGTGAGGGGAAATCTTCCAATGAGGACATCTGTTACAAGGACAACTGCCTAAAAAAGGAACTCCACCCAGTTTGCAGAGATTTTTAATTCCTGTTGCATCTCTGGATCAGGAAGTTAAAGAGGAGCTCCAGGCACCTATAAAAAAAAAATAAAAGTCAGCAGCTACAAAATGTCACCTGTCCCATGGTCCAGCTGCCCTTATCCTCCGTACCCCCTCTGCGGCACTGGCATCTTCACTATGGGCACCCGGCTGTGATAGCTTACAGTTTCACAGCTGGGTGCCCACTGCACATGCGTGAGTCACGCAGCACATCCTAGATGGGTGGCTGCAGTCTTCTGGAACCTGTCAGTGTCCCAGAAGATTTCAGGGGGAGGGAGGAGAACTTCCGTTGCTGAACACTGCGGCGCTTAGAATGGAATTGGGAGCAGGTACCTGTCAAAATCAGGTACCTGCCCCCCGTTTTGAGTGGAGTTCCACTTTAAGAAAAATCACTCCCACAGGACACAGGCAACCAATAATAAAAAGGTAGGGATTTTAACCCTTTATCCAAAAAAAAATATTTAATTTTAGTTGTGATTTGTTATGGTATTAGCATATTTCCATTTTTAAGAGAAACTCTTGTCAAAACAAAATTTCCGAACAGCTCTAATTGACACTTCCAGCCCGAATAATTATTTAATCTTCTACCTAGTTTTGTTTCCAAAGTTTCCTGAAGAAGGAGCGCATGCTCCGATAACGCATCGCTGTAGCGTCCCGCATCACCGCCAGGAGTGACGTCAGAATCCAAGGACCCACGAGTGCCAGCGTTCCACCAGCTGACAGGGAGCCTGCGGACACCACCGAGGTCGTCCCTGCACATATGGAGGAACCCCCCCTGCTGCTCTCATCGGGATCCACTGCTTCCACCACCAGGACCCGCTCCAGTGATGCCCCTGATGATCAACAATTCTTGATTAACTGCCTCTCATTCACCGACAAATTTGAGTGTGTTACTGCTGCACATACTTCAATAAATGTCTTGCTGCACTTAGAAGGTGCTGCGCTGTTTTCCCTCTTGTCACCTGGTAATTCAGAGGATCAGAAATCTAGGATTAACTGCTCTTGTGTTTGTGCAAGTTGTCTGTTTCCAACCATTCAGCCTGCAGAGGGTGGCAGAGAGCATGAGAAACTGGTGGTTTCATGTTATGGTTGCTTATGTGAAGTGGTCAGCCCAGATAAAAGGGCACATTATTCAGCATCCTACAAGGGGTATGACCATGTGTTTAGGTCGCCTGTTACCCCTGGCAATGGGTAAATGGATTTGTCCAGCAGGGGGTGTTGAAGAGTCCAAGAAGGCTGCCATGTTGCTCCATGGCCATGTAGGAGCATTAGCTTATAAGAATGCAGCAGAGAATAGACAACACCCTAAACTGAAGATTGCAACACCTGCCAAATGGAATGGTAAGACTGCTGTTGTTACAAATGTGAGAGAGACTGGTTATGGAACTATTCCTGGTTAAGTGGGAGTAAGTTCAGTGAGGAAATCTGCTTCTAGTGTAAAAATACTTACTCATACTGCAATATGATATACCATAGCAAAGCACAGCTTAAAGGATAAGTTCACCTTTGGGAACATGTTGCATGTTCCACCCGATTTTAGGGTGGATTATGTAATATGTTTCCAGTGCTGAAGTCGACCCCCACTGACCCTGTGGCAGCATTATGGGGAGAATTTCCCCGTACTAGCTGCTAGTTTTTGAAAGCAGTGTGGCCATGCAGGGCTCTGCCCACATGGCCGTGTCATTCATATACAGAGCTCTGTGTATGAATGAACTGCATGTCCTGACAGCCTTAGCGGCTGTTGGCTTGTAGTTCCCAATGAACTACCACTGCGCTATGGAGCGCTGAGGTAAGTTATCGAGTCTTCCTGTCAGGGAGTATTGGCTTACCCGTACAGGATGTATGCATAAGCCGATACACTGATAGTGTGCAGGAAACCTGCATGGCATTAGCCATCTGCTGATCGCTGGTTCAATCCTTTCCATGCTCCTGCAACAACAAAAAAATAAATACAAATTTTTTACCTGCAAAAAATGTGCATTTAATATTTTTATTTTTATGAAGGTGAACTTATCCTTTAAAGCTGAACCTGTAGCAAAATTAAGGACCGTTAAGGACTTGTCTCCATGCAGTGTCCTGTGTAACAGGAAGGCAAGTGTCTAGACTAAATATGTATGTAAGTAACTAAGTATGTTGCTTAATAATAAGTCTGAAATTGCTGAGATGTGTTCCCTTTTGTTTGAGTCTAAAAGGGAAATGTGTTCTGTGCATGAGACAGAATGGTGTCAGCAGGGTGTTTGGGCAGGTATATCAGGGGTGACCACTGAGGTATGTGTGACATTGCCCCTACAATCCATGACAGGTGCAACAGAGGTGTCCCTGGAGACCTCTCAGGAGCTCATGGTGTCTGAGCTTGAGGTTTCTAAGGACAACTGTGTAGCCGCCCTGGTTGGTGACAATTGAAACAGAGTTACTTGAATAACTGAGCAATAGCGATTTGAGGGAAAATTCGTCATCAGGTACGGAAAGTGACGACAGCGACGATTCTGATGTCTCTTTCTGGCACATCGCTCCATTGGAAATTCTGAAGAATAATTTGATGTACTTCCCAAATTCCACAAGCTATGTGTCAGAAAGAGACATCAGAATCGTCGCTGTCGTCACTTTCTGTACCTGATGACAAATTTTTCCACTAATCGCTATCGCTCAGTACTTCAAGTAACTCGTTTCACTGTCGCTGTTTTTCAGTTTGTCTAAAAGTGCTTTTGTGCAAAAAAAAAAAAAACGCTTTTTGGATGCCATGGTCGTTCAAAAGTTTCCAGGCACAACGCTCTGGAAAAGCACAGGCAGGGCACTGGAAAAGTCACCAGCTGTGATCCTGTGCTGAAATGGCATGATACAGTGTAATCCGTTAGGATCCCAGCTTTGTATCATGTCATTAAGTGTTTTTACACTTTTAAATTTGCTGCCGATTCCACCCCCCTGCGTTGCAATGCTCGCAGGGAGGGAACCGGAAGGCAAGTGCCGGCAATCGGCTGTGCACAGGGCAGGGAGAGACTGTGAGGAGGACAGGGAGGAGGGCGGGGGATCGCAGGGAAGGTGAGTGTGATTCTGGGGTAATCCCAAGAGTGGCTCAGGGTTACCACTTTGGTACTGAAAATTAACCCTGAGCCACACTCGGGAATACCGCCAGGGAGGTTAATGTTGATGATGAAGATTGAACATTTCCCATGGCAGCCAGAGACAGTGCTGCACGTTGTCCCTGGAAATCCCACAAGAGCTCCATGTGATGGAGACAGCAGTTGTCTAGGGCAGCTCTGGGGGAACAGAATGGGCAATCAGCTTAAATGGTAACACCTGTATTATCACAGTCTGATGTGGTTATAAGCGACTTGTGCAAGGTTTCTGCTGCCAAGCCACTCTGCCAACCTGTGTCTCCTTGGGCTGATTATTATTATTATTATGATTATTATTATTATTATAATACAGAATTTATATAGCGCCAACAGTTTGTGCAGCACTTTACAAAATTAAGGCAGACATAACAGTTACAACACAATTTGGTACAAGAGGAATCAGAGGGCCCTGCTTGTTAGAGCTTACAATCTAAGAGAGAGGGTCAAATGATACAAAAGGCAAAAATTGTGGGAGATGGGCTGATGGATAAAGTAAAAACACAGTGTATTAGAAGCAAAATAGGCTTCTTTAACTACTTGCTGACCGCCAGCAGTACATGGCAAGTTAGCTCTGTCCTGCGAAACAATGTAACTGTACATTGTTTTGCAGGACCGCTGAACAATAGTCCATGCCATCAGTAAAATAAAAGTAAAAAAATATACAAAGTGATAGTAAAACAATGGTGAATACAATCTTCCATTAACAACTGTTGTGCTCAACCAGTACTTCTTGCTCCAAAAACAAGTGTTCCACTTTCCATTAGTGTTCAAATTCAATCACCATGCCACTGCCAAGTGCTCCCCCCTCCACTTGGCGGTGGTACGGTGATTGCATTTGAACACTAATAGAAAGTAGAACACTCGTTTTTGGAGCAAGAATCACTGGTTGAGCACAGCAGTTGTTAACCACTTGCCGACTGCCTAACGCCGATCTACGTCGGCAGTCAGCCCCTCACAGGCAAAGTGACATAGGGCTACGTCACTAGCTTGTGAGGGTCTAGGGAGCGAGCGCGCGCTCCCGGAGGCGCGCTCCCGCTCCCGCGTGGTCACGGACCCCCCCGCGCGTGTGACCGGTGGACCCGATGTCCGCCGGTCACTCGGCGATCGGCGGGGGAGAGGGAGAATGTCAGGCAGCTTGTGTAAACAAGCTGCCTGTCATTCTCCTTGCTGTTAGGATACTGATCACTCGGATCTAGTATGTAGATCCGTTGATCAGTGTCCATACAGCTCAAGCCCCAGCCAATCACAGTAGAAAGCACGCCCCTAGGGATACACACAGCCCCTCCCTCCCAAATAAAGTTAACCCCTTCACTACCAGTGTATTTTTACAGTAACAGTGCATATATATAGCACTGATTACTGTAGAAATGTCACTGGTAACCCCAAAAGTGTCAAAAATGTCAGTCAAGGGTCCGATCTGTCCGCCCCAATGTCGCAGTACCGCAAAAAAAATCGCAGATCGCCGCCATTACACGTTAAAAAAAAAAACAACAAAAATGACAGAAATCTTTCCCTTTGTTAGTAAACGCGATAACTTTTGCGCAAACCAATCAAAATACGCTTTTTGCGATTTTTTTTACCAAACATAGGTAGCATAAAACAGATTGGCCGAAAAAGTAAAAAAATTTTGATTTTTAAATTTTTTTTTTGGGGAATTTCATATAAAAAAATGTGAAAAATATTGCTATTTTTGCAAAATTGACGCTCTTTTTTTGTTTATAGCGCGTGATCAAAAAATCGCACAGGTGATCAAATACCACCAAAAGAAAGCTCTGTTTGTGGGAAAAAAAGGACGCCAAATTCGTTTAGGTACAGCGTCGCACGACCGCGCAATTGTCCGTTAAAGTCACGCAGTGCCGAATCGCAAAATACCCCCTGGTCGGAATGGGGGTAAAATCTTCCGGGGCTTAAGTGGTTAATGGGAGATTACATTCACCATTGTTATACTGTCACATTATTTGTTTTTGTATTTTTTTTTATTTTACTTATTGTATGGACTATTGTTTTGCAAAGATCTGAATATATGTATTTTTATACTGCTAGTGGATTTAATTCTATGTTGTTTTTCGTGTATTGAGCACTGAGGTTTATTAGTATACTGTATATCAAAGTTTTTATATTTATTTTTTAATTTTTTCTAACATTTATAATTACTACTATTTAGAATTGTATTTGTATGGTACATTTATGAGAGTGTAGGCAGTATCAGCGGCTTAGTAGAATTGAACGCTTTGGGATAACATTGTTTTGTTTTTTTTTATATATTTATTGAAGTTTTTAACAATTACAAAGCGTAAGAAACATCTTATACTAAATGGTCCATACAACATAGGAGTTTTCAGAATAGAGCTGTATGTTTTCAATACAGAAGAACAGGACAGTAGTTTCCTCGTGGGGAGTACTAGGGGGAGAAAACTAGGTTAATTATAAGAACTTGGGGTATGGATGACTGTATAACAAAACACATTGTTAGTTACCATAGTAGCAATTGCGTTGAATAGCGGAATATACAGCATATACATCAGAACTGGGGTCAGACCTTGCAATCTGTACTTGTTTAGGGTAGCTTGAGTTTACCTAGGGTACTACTCAGATTGGTTTTGCAGTACCATTCTGAGTATTGAAAAGAGGTCATCAGAGAAGAAATTTTAGATAGGGAGAAAACATGTTCCATAAATGCCCTCCATCTGGCAAAGAAGCGTTCAAAGGTGTCACGTTCTTGGAGGATAGTGTCCAGCTTTTCTAAGTATAGGAGGGTCGTGAGATCCTTTTTGACCATGGACAGGGTTGGTGGGCTGGTGTCCGTCCAAGACTTCATGATGGCTTTACGTGCTGCCATCAGGCATACATGGGTCAATTGTTTAAGGGGGTTCCCCTGCTGAGCTCCAAAATCAGACAGTGGTGTCGTGTAGCTGAATAGTAGAGTTAGGGGCGCCTTCTGCAGTGTCTCCCCAGTGACGGTTGTTATAAATTAAAGGATTTTGTCCCAGAAAAGCGAGATTGGGGGACATTGCCAGAGGCGATGGAACAGTGATGGTTTTTGTTGGTTGCATTGAGGGAACTTGAGGTATAGGGAATGTGTGGGGTCCGAGCTGAAAAAAGGAAAAAACGCTCTGTGCCCCAGTTTGAATTGAGTTTCTCTCCAGTTTTCATTTATCAGTAGCTTATTTATTGTACGAAATCCAGTTAGTAGGTTTTCACCAAGGTCGGCAACTGGAATGTCTTTGCTCCATGTGGATTGGGTCGGGTGTCTACACTTTTTACTTTCAAGAAGAGATAAATTGTCATATATAGCTGAAACTGACTTTTTTGGGTCATCATGTAGTACATGAAAGTTTCCTTGAATCTGATGTGCCTGTCAGGGCACACCGAGTGTGCATAGGTGATGGCTTGGTTATAGCACAGCATGTGAGAGTCCTCTAAGTGGAAGTTTGCGGATACGTCAGGAAAAGGTTTGGCTTTTGAGGTATCAAGATCGAATAATGAGGCCATGTAATGGAGGCCTTTCGACCACCATAGTTCATAAGCTTTGTACGTGGAGCTTTGTGGGAACATGGGATTTCCATGTATCGGCAGGTATTTGGAGACTAGGGGCGATAACTTCAGTAATTTCCTGACTTCCCACCAGGTAATCACAGTGTCCCTAATCAGAAGATTATGCTGCAAAGAAGTAGGTAAAAGCACAGTGAGGTTATGTGGGAGGACAACGGAAGTCTCTAAAGCGAAGTTAGAGTATTGAGAAGACTCTGTCAGCCAGTCAAGACAGTATCTGAAAAGGCAGGCCAGGTTTTACAAGGGAATATTAGGCAGGCTTGCGCCCGCTCACTCTTCGGGAGATACAGCTTTTTTATAGCGATGCAAGGTCTTTTGTTGTTCCACATGAAGGTTTGGAAAGCTCTATTCAGGGTTTGCACATCTTTGTGTTGTACAAGAAGGGGTAAGGTTTGCAGTGCATACAACAGGCGAGGAAAACTCGTCATTTTGATTAAATGGCATCTCCCAAAGAGTGATAGAGGCAATGTCATCCAGACCTCCTACTCCCTAGTAATCTTAGCGATGATTCTAGGAAAGTTCAGTTTATAAAGAGACAAGGGATCTTTGCCTATTTGGATACCTAGATATGTGATATGATGTTTAGCCAGGGAGAATCCAGCTGACAATATGATATCCTGCAATGTGTGGTGAGTAAGTGGCAGTATCTCGCGTTTATCGTAATTGATCTTAAGACCGGAGCACCTTCTGAATAATTCTAAGCTGGATCTACTAAAACTGTAAGATCTGTTCTGAGGTTGGATGTGAAGATTAGCATATCGTCAGCAAACAGTGCCGCTAATATGCTAATACCGTGAATGGGAGATACATCTGTAATAAATTTAAAAATTTTTTCTATAGCCAGGTTGAACAGAAGAGGGGACAAAGGGCAGCCTTGGTGTGTGCCTTTGTGAAGGTGGATAGGTGCTGTAATGAAGTCCGGGGCAAGTACTCTGGCCGAGGGGTTTGAGTACATCTCTTTTAGGAAGTCTACAAAGCGACTGTCATATCCCAATTTTCTAAGTACGAGGAAGAGCCATGAAAAACTAACATTGTCAAAAGCTTTTTCAGCATCCAATGATACAATCACAATATCTTCATGGGGGTGTAGTTTAGCGTGTTCCAGGGCTAGGAGAACCTTATGGATTGGAGGTTGCTGATATGCCTTTGGCAAAGCCAAATTGTGTTGGGTGAATCAGGGAGGGCAGAATCATGGCTAGTCTTTCAGCTATTATTTTGGAAAGTATTTTTACATCTATGTTTAACAAAGATATCGGGCGGTAAGAGCCCGGAAGGGAGGGGTCCTTGCCTTTTTTTGCCAAGAGCTTAATAAACGCTTCGGACCCCGTGGGCAGGTAAGAGCCCCCGATCCCACATTGCGTTGTATACAGAGACCAAAATTGGGAGAAATAATTTATTGTTCGCTTTGTAGAACTCCAGTGTGAGGCCGTTAGGGCCTGGTGCTTTGTTATTAGCGAGGGATTTGATTGTCTTCGTTCAACCACGTCAGATCTGAGTCATCAAACTTGGGGAGAAGGTGATCTTTTAGGAAGTCATTGGCTGTTGTCATGTCAATTGTGGTTTCTGTATATAGGGAGGAGTAGTATCGTTCCAGGATAGAGGGAATTTTAGAAGGATCAGTAACGCATGTTCCGGACTCATCTTGTAAGGTGGCGATGTATGTTTGTTTATGCATGCCCCTGGTGAGTCTGGCCAAAAGTTTGCCAGATTTATTTCCAAACTTGTGGAGCTGAAGGTCTAAATAGGATTTTTTTATGGCCTCCTTCTGTTCCGCCCATTTATCGAAACTACGCTTGGCTTCCTGCCAGGCTCATCTAGACTCTGTGGTTAAAGTGGATACTTAGTGAGAGAGGCTTTGGCTGTTTCCCAAAACAGGTTTGGTTCCGTGGCATGCTCTTTATTAGTGGTCTCGTATTCATCCCAAGCTGCACGCCGCATGGAATAAAAGTCCTTGTTATCAGCTAAGTAGGTAGGAAAACGCAAGACCTTTGGTCTAGTTCATTGTGGGGACTTGTCAGTTTGAGGGAAATGGATGCATGGTCGGAAATGGCTATGTCATGGAGTATAGAGTCGCAAATTAAGGGGATTGTTGCCAAAGAGCAGAATAAGTAGTCTATTCGTGCAAGGGAGTCTTGAGAGTGGGAGTAGAAGGCATATTCGGCATCTGTTGGATGCATGGTGCGCCATATATCTACCATGTTCCCCGTTTTGATCATGCGTGGGAGGTGACGATCAGTTCCGGGTGCTCGGGACTCGGCTTGTGGGTGTCTGGATCGTTTACAAGAACATCTGTCTTCTCTGTTATTAAGATTAAAATCTCCGCCAAGTATGTGTTGGGGGTGGGGTGAGTCCATCAACCATTTACAAGTATCTGCGAAGAAACATTTGTCCGGGGAGTTAGGAGCATAGATGTTGGAGATTCTTAGAGGTTTAGGTGTCGTCTATAGGGTGATGGAGATCCTACGTCGCAATTTGTCCCCTTCAATGGATGTGACATTGTAGGGAAGGGATTTGTGAAGTAGGATAAGTACCCCCGCTTTCCTGCCTTGTCCTGGGGATCCCACTACCTCACACACCCACAGCTTGCGCATGCGGTGAAAGTCTGCAGTGTGCAAGTGGGTCTCTTGTAACAGAGCTATGTCTGCCTTAAGGTGTTTGAGGTGGCGTAATACTTGCATCCGTTTACAGGGAGAGCGTAGGCCCTTAACATTCCAGGAGATGATGTTGAGCATGTCTGAGTGGGGGGGGGGGGGGTGCTGGATATTAGGTGTTGAGGTGTAGCAATTGTAAGGTATGCCTGCAAAAAGGGGGATACTGATGCCCGGTGTGCTCGTTATGTAACAAGTATATGCAAGGTACAGAAAGCAACTGTGGGACCAATACAATGTAATAATATATAGTATTGAAATAATGAACCAAGAGTGTACAAAAACAGTACTAACAAATAAAATTTGGTCATACAGGGGTGTCTCATGGGGTAGAGATCCCGTGAAGCCACCCCTATGTCTGTACAATGGCTTCAGGCCCGTGTTTGCTTATGGCAGGAAAAGGACAGCAAGAGTATGTAGAAGAGTCCGAAAGTTGCAGGCGAGCTGCAAGCCATAGCAATTTTCATCTTGAACACAGTGGTAATGTGGAATCATCCTTTCTGGGTTGTGAGAAGAAGTTCATGGGGTGCTTTTCAAAGGCCCAAAGCGCACTTTTTTAGTAGGTTTTTGCGGGGGCTGTTCTGTGATTTGCAGGTCAAAGAGGCTTTCCTCTCGGCTGGGGATTCATCCATGGGTTGCATTTGGGAGGATTGTATATAGTGTTCCACCTCGGTGGAGGAATGAAATGACAATCGTTCCCCTTCAGGGGAGGTGAGGTGAAGGACTGCGGGGTATGCTAGCGTGAATTTAACTTGGTTGTGGTACAATGTGGAGCATATTTGGGAGAATGCTTTGCGTTTGTTGGCGACATCTTGTGAATAATCCGTGAACACTAGCAGCTTATGGCCATCCACTAGAAGCTGATGTTGTTGGTGGAATCTCTGTAGAATCATGTGTTTATCAGCATAGTTGAGATAACGTACAATAATAGGTCTGAGTGACTTACGGTTTTCCCCATGGGGGGTGTGCTGAAGACCTAAAGCCTGTTGTGCCACATCCCTAATAGAAATGCAGAAATTGGAGATTCCCCTGAATTGGGACTTTATAGGCACATAAGGTTCAAAGGATAGATGAATGGTTTGAATGAAAAAAAAAATGAGCCCAGAGCCTGTGCGCACGTTCCACTGTACATGGCGAGTTGATGCCAAGCGCCTCTGGAATCTGTGTGGAACAAAGGTCAGAAAGCATGTTAGAGGTGAATGTTTCAGGCAGGCCCACTATCCTGAGATGGTTCCACCTAGATCTATTTTCTAGGTCAGAGAGCTTGTCTTGGAATAATTGCAAGGCAGATTCATAGGTTTGCATAGTGGATGAAGCATACTGCACTTCCTCCTCCAGGGAGGCTAATTTCAGTTCTGTCACCTGGATTCTCTGTGTCTGTGCCCCCATGTCCTTCCTCAGCTGTGCTATGACATCTGACACTGCCTTTTCTACAGTGGCACTGATGGTGGGCTTGAGTAGTGAGGCTACCGCCTCAGCTATGCGCAGATGCGCTATGTCCTCCAGTGGTGTCAGGAGAGCCAGTACTGGAGCTACTCCGCTCACCTCACCGCGTTGTGGCAGCATGGCTTCCGCCATATTGGGAGTCGTGGCTTGCATGATATCACCTGGTGGCTGCGAGGCGGTGAGCTGCTGTTGGCGGGGCCGGTCTAGGAAGCATTCCATGTGATGGGGAGCAGGTAGGATTGCGGATCGCTCTATTTAAGGAGTCCTGTGCCGTGTATGAAGCCGAATTTGCAGGGGAATCGGCAGGGCAGAGGAGGCTCACATCCGCATCCTGTGGCGCCGGAACCGGAAGCCCTCTGGATAACATTGTTTACTTAGTAGCTTACAGGACTTTCATTTTATGTATTAGTAACCGTAACAGGTATGAACCCATGTTGAATGTTATTTCAAATGAGGTTTTGGTTGCCAAGGGTAATCACAAAAGAGTTAAGGAACCCAAAAGCACACCAAGAGTGGTTGAAGGTGGTACAAATGAGAAGAAAAGTGGCTCTGGGTTAAGCACAAGAGGCTCCCTACAGCTCCATGAAGTTGGGGAAAAGCAGCAGGAAAAGCAGAATACACCAAGAAAGTGAAAGTTCCCTAGGAGCCAGTAAAAGTGCTTGTGGAAGCACACCAGAAAGTCATATAGAGCAGAGTTCCATTTCTACAGTAAAGGGGAAAATAATGACAGGCAGAAGGTGACTGGGTTAGATGGTCGCAGGCACAGAGATGCCAAGGGGAGGAGTTTGTGTCCCCTGCCCTCTGGTTGGAACAAATGGGAGGGGGGTGTATGTGACAGGCTGAGACATCCCCACAGTGAAATTGCAGGAGAATATGACACAGGATTTGCATTAAGGGTTAATGTAAGAGTCCATACTATTAGTGGAGCATGCTGTGGTTTTCTTTGGATTCTGTGTTTTGGATCTAAACTTTTAATCCTGTGTCCGGGTTTTACAGGGTACCTACAGTCTGTCTGAGTTCCCAGGTGTTTAGGGTCATTATATTCTCAGGCCTGAGGATAGTTCCCAGTGTGGGAGACAAAGGGTCTCACCCAGGGGTCAGAGGAGCCCCAGCCAGGAACCAAGAGACAGGAGGTCACACCCAGGGGTCGGAGGTGCCCCAGCCAGCATCCAGGAGACTAGAGGTCTCATTCCAGGAGTTAGATGGGCTCGTATTGGCGTGTCAGGAGAATACCTATCCAGAAGCCAGAATTGGGCTGTGCAGCAAGATGCTGCTACTAAAGGCTAAGAGAGCCAAGGGAACCAGCAGAACTGGACAACACAGTCAGAGGCACTGGTAAGAAGAGCAGCAGTGCTGCCAACAAGGAAGCCAGGTGGCTCAGTATTTTTGCTTGTTCAAATTGATGTGAAAGAACCCCTGTGTAGGCATGTCTATGTGAACGTTAATTTAATTTAATAAAAGTGGGCTGCCATGCCCGTAAATGCAGTTTGGACTAATACAACTCAATGGAAAAGCACTTGCCACTTGAGTATAATCTACAAAATAATATATATACAGTATATGAAGCTCCTCATGTCAGCCTACTATGGGTCAGCTCCACCCCTCATACCCCTCTAGGACATCCATAACTAGCCCATAAATTTGACCTGAAATTCCTCAAATATTATTTTTCCATCCTTGATATGGAAACTCTGAAGCCTCAAGTATGCAAATTTTTGTTCAACCTGCCCAAGTTCAGCCTCTCCTGAGTAGAAAATTCCCTGTGTTAAACAGAAAGGCTCCTATATGGTGACTGCCTGCAATAAACATATCAATAAGTATATCACCTAGATATCTGAGACATTCCAATGGGAGAATAGCTTGTGGACGAGGCCTAATACAACAATTGGTCATTGCTTTGTTGAAACTGCTTTGGACCTTTGGCACACTTAACTTGCATGGAGATTGGCCAAAATGTAAAAAAGCTAGTTGATTGTGTTTGCTCTGTAAGCTACAAGTTACCATTCATTCCCTGTGTCTGTCTGCCTTTATTCTAACCGAAAAAAAACAATATATTCTATATGTAAACCTGCCTCTTTTTTTTTTTTCCTTTTCTTTTGAAGGAGTTTGTATTATCCCAGGCAGTATAAACTCGATGACTAGAAGGATAAAATGTAAGATGTTGTGATTTGTTTATCTGGATGGCATTTCAATTCTGATGACTTGGGTATTAGTGAAAAGCTTTTTTGAACACTGTATATATTTACTACACTAAGAGAAATCATTTCCTTTCACTCCTTATCATAAATGTTGCACCTGCTAAACTGTATCATTTCTAAGGCTGTCTCTATAGTGCATAAAAAATAGCCCTATTGCAAGGATGATCAGGCTTATTTTAAAGCATGATATTTTTTCTCTTATGAAAATAGAACATTATTTTCAGATTGTATCTCTTATGAAAGAAAACACACCTATAATGTTACATATTTATGGGTGTATGGAAAAACATAGCATAAAGGTACTCAAATTAATCCATTGTCAATCAAATCTACCACAGCGTTCAAAAGGAAACAACATATCCTTAAAATATTAAAGTGGTCTGCATAAAAATATAATACATAAAACCATAAATAAACGTGTACAATAAAAATCATATTTTGTTTTGAAAATAACATATACTGCTGTTTGAATATATTACTCTATTGGTATGTAAATGTGATCTAAGAGCAATAATACCACTGTAACATAATTAGGCTGAAAAAAAACAATGTCATAAAAAACAGCTTCTATTTTCAGAACACTAAATCTAGAGTTGATCCAGAAGAAAAAACTTATAAAGTGTGATTTAATTTGTTGCAAGAAGAAAAAATCCTTTCTGATCCTCACAAAAGGCAGTCAGATTAATTCCTATATCAACATTGTAACGGATCAACCGCCAACTCGACTGGGTACCTCCGTTGATGGATGCTCCTAGTGCTTCCCGAGGGCTCCAAGCACTCCACCAGACACCATAATCACCTCAGACCCAACGAACCGCTGCAGCTTGGTTGGGGTCTCACCATCTCCTACCCACCCTGGACCTACGACAAGGCTCCAGGTTCCAGTGGGTGAACCTCTCTTTCCCCAGGGAGTGCAGCAGGCACAGGAACAGGAACAAGCTCTTACAAGAGCTTAGTGATTATTCAAGGGAGTATGAAGAGTATAGCAATCCCTTGTAGCTGATTCCCCCAATAAGAGACAGGACTCTTGATTGAGGGTGAAGTATAACTCAAACTTTAATGGTACAGCTGCTCTTTTATACAGTTTTCCCCCACAAGGTTACCGTCCAGGTGGACCTTGTTGGGAACAGGCCCTGAAATTCACAATCCAATGAAAACAGAGTTTTACACTACCATACAGTGTACACAATCCCTCCCCTCTGCCTGATTACAGTATCATATGCAGATGAAATTGTATACAGGAACAGAATTAACCTAAACTAATTATCTAGCCATCTGGACAGAACAATGTGAGGTCATTAACATTTAACAATGGGACAGGCACATTCCACATTCCATCTCAATAAACAAACAATAGGACAAGGCTGCCAATGACAGTCTGTGTGTCTCTCTCACATTGAAGATGGAATACACATTATCTCAATACACAAACAATAGGGAAAAACCTGTCTGACTTTGAGGGATATGTAATACACACATTATTTAGGAGTCACAGACTTCATGGCTATGGTCTACAACAGTCTAAGTCTCCCAGTGTAAAGTGGGATTAAATCTTCATATTTCTATATGAAGATATTGCTGACAAATATTACTGTCCCATCTGAAGCAATTCAAACCATTAATTATCTGTCTTTCACTACCACTGACGGTGAACACCGTCACAAACATCTTACAAAATAATTTCTAAGAAATATTAGTCCACATTAATATGTTGTACTTTCACATCCAATCCTTTTCTGAAACAATCAGCTAGCACCAGTTCCTGTTAGAGATTGTTTCACAAATCCACAGCTCTTGGGAACCTTTCACAGTGACGCAGTGTGATTTTCCCGCACTGAAGTTGCAGCACAGTGTACGCACGGGTTGCCTATGCTTTGCCATAGACTTCTATTATATTTGGCGGTTTCAATGTGTTTTCTGAAAGTGCACCAAAAGTCCTGCATGCAGGAGTTTTGATGGGATGTGGGGTCAACTGCCCCCCTTCACCCCCTCATCTAAGTGTTGGCAAAGGCTTTAGGTCATAGTCTACACCAGTGTTTCTCAGCCTTTTTTCAGTAAAGACGCCCTTTAAAATATGGACAATCTTGAGGCGCCCTCCAAAATTATAGACAGTCTTGAGATGCCCCATTCTAAAATGTAAAAACTATTCTGATAGTTGTACATAATGCAGCAACATCAATACACGTGGGACACCCAACGTTAGAGGTGATTTATTCTTCCAAAGCAAATACACTTTTGCAAACTGGTACTGACTAGTAGTCCAATGTTTCTCTTCTCCCTCCATTTTTCTCCATCACTTAGCTAATGAGACCCCAAAGCTGATGGAGAGAGACAGGGGAGGGTCAAACAAGGATGATATGCAAGCAATTGACATCCTGCTTATCAAGTGATGATGTGTCAGGGACACAGCCATACTGGCATTTCTGCCAGTACTAGCCATGGACGCTTCTGGCTCAATCAACACAGCCCTCTGCTGGCCCGTTAGGGAAATGGCCGTAGGAGAACTGGCAACATTGCCAGTAATAGCAATGGTCGCTCCTGCCTCAATTGACACTGCCCTCTGCTGACCTATAAAAGGTAGCCATAGGAGCAGACTCATTGCTGGATTATCTTATCAGCTTCCTGTGACCTGAACCTTGTTATCTTCTTGGACTTCCTGTTGTGACCTGGCTTGTTTCTGAACCATCTGATCTCCTCCTGGTGTTTGACCCTCGGCTTGCCTCTCGGACTTTGCTCTTGCTACTACCTGCCTGTTTTCCCAGTGTATGACCCCGGCTTGCCTAAGGACTCTGTTTCTGCCTGCTCACCCTGGCTTGTCCCTGTTCTGCTACTTACCTTGCTCTTGGATTGATCACCTGTGCATGACCCTCGGCCTGGCTTTTACTATTCCTCTAGTTGCCTGCCTTACCTAGAGATCCTGAAATCATCTGGTGCTCACCTCAGACGACCTGTGCTACTTCCAGGGATGACTCGCACTGAGCTGCAAGGGAAGCCCTCTCTGCACTTCAGCCTCCATCCAGATTGTGACAGTATAATCCAGCCATGTCTGAGGCTGACAGAGGTGCTTCCCCGCTCGAGGCGCTATGTCAACAAGTCGCCACCCTGACCCAAGCAGTCCAGAGGCTTCAAGATGGCTACTTCCAGTTAGAAGGACGTCTGCAGCATTTAACAACTTCTCCTTCTCCTGCTGATCCCAGCCAGCTCTCTGCTGGCTCCGCTTCTGCCTCCTCACAACAAGAGCACCCCAGTTATCCACATTTTGCAATGGCACCTCCACCAGAGCCACGGATGCCAACACCTGAACATTTTCGCGGAGAACGAAAGAAATTCAGGTCCTTTAAAAATGCCTGCCTGCTGTACTTGGCCCTCCAGCCTGGGACCTTTTCCTCTGAGACTGTGAAAGTGGGGTTCATAATCTCCCTACTATCTGAGGAACCCCAAACTTGGGCCCATAACCTTCTGGAACAAAAGAGTCCCACTCTGAACTCGGTGAACTCCTTCTTTGAGACTATGGCTCAGGTTTATGAGGACCCCCAGCGTGCCGCTACTGCCGAATCAGCCTTGCATGCTTTACAACAGGGTAAACGACCAGCAGAGGACTATACTCTTGACTTCCACAGGTGGGCCGCAGACACTGATTGGAATGAGGCGGCTCTCAAGTATCAATACCGCCATGGACTGTCCGAAATCCTCAAGGATGAACTGGCTCGTGTCGATACCCCTGCTTCTCTCGAGGGTCCTATTCAACTAGCCATTCAATTGGACAGACGTCTGAGAGAACGACGTTCCAAACGTTACCAAGGCTCCCGACCCACCTGGGTATTGTCTAAGGTTCCATCAGCTACTGCACCTCCTACTGGGTCACCTGCTACCTTGAGCACGGATGGGGAACCCATGCAGATCGGCTTCATTTGCTCCTCCTTGACTCCTGAGGAAAGACAATGCTGCCGGCAGGCCAACCTCTGCCTCTACTGCGGTGGGACCAGCCATTTCCTGTGCAACTGCCCTGTGAGACCCAGCCCTGAGCCTTCCTCCTCTCACCTTGTTCTCCCTGTCTCACTACAGGTAGTGGAAGGGAAGGTTCAGCTCCTGGCAATCATTGATTCCGGGGCGTGCAGCTGTTTCTTGGACTTTGCTTTGGCTAAAAGACTGGGTATCTCTTAGCAGCCTAGGAAACAAAGACTTGAGGTCCACTTAGCCAATGGTTCCCTGTCCAGCTCCGGTCCAGTTACCCGGGAGACCTTTCCTATTCTAACTACATCGGACTCTGGCCATCAAGAGTTTGTTTGTTTCAATGTATTATCTTCACCCATGTTCCCCATCATCCTGGGACTCCCTTGGCTGCAGGCCCACAACCCTCAGATTATTGGGTCAAGAAGGAGATCCTCTTCACTTCTTCCTATCGGGAGTTCATGGACTTTTTTGATAAAAAAGAAAGCCGAGGTCCTTCCCCCTCACCGCTCCTACGATTGTCCCATTAAATTACTCCCTGGAGCTGAGATCCCGTTTGGGAGGATATTCCCTTTATCCGAGAAAGAACTTGAAGTCCTCAGAGTCTACATCAATGAGAACCTGGAGAAGGGGTTCATCCGTCCCTCCTCCTCTCCTGCTGGGGCTGGCATATTCTTTGTGGAGAAAAAAGATGGCTCTTTAAGACCCTGTGTGGACTACCGAGAACTCAACAAGGTTAACGTTAAGAACCTGTACCCTTTTCCCCTTATTCCTGAACTTCTTCAGCGCTTCCGGTTTGCTCGGATTTTCACCAAACTTGATCTTTGAGGAGCCTATAACCTAGTCCATATCCGAGAGGGGGATGAGTGGAAGACAGCGTTCAGAACTCGATTTGGCCACTTTGAGTACTTTGTCATGCCTTTTGGGCTGTGCAACGCTCCAGCGACTTTTCAACATCTTGTGAACGACAACTTCCGAGAATTCCTTGACAACTTTCTGATTGTTTATCTAGATGACATCCTCATCTTTTCTGCCACCCTGGAGCTCCATGGGGCTCACGTTCAAAGAGTGCTTGCCACCCTGAGGAAGTATGGAGTCTATGTAAAGGCAGAAAAGTGCGACTTTGAGAAGGATTCCATTCAGTTTTTAGGACTGATTATCTCCACCAATGCAATCTCCATGGATCCTCAGAAAGTAAAGTCTATTTTAGATTGGCCAGCCCCTTCCGACAAAAAAGGTCTCCAATGGTTTGTAGGCTTTGCCAATTTTTACAGAAGGTTTGTGAAAGGTTTCTCCACGATCATCTCACCCATCACCCAGCTGACCCGCCAGCAGGTTCGATTCCACTGGTCACCGGAGTCCCAAGCAGCATTTGACGATCTAAAAAGACTATTTGTTTCGGCACCTATCCTTCAGCACCCGGATTCGGCTCTGCCCTATATATATTAGAAGTTGACGCTTCAGAAATTGCTACTGGGGCAATCCTGTCCCAACGTCAAGGCCCGAAGGCGCTCCTTCACCCCATGGCCTTTTCCTCCCGGAAAATGACTCCTCCAGAGAGGATCTACAATGTAGGTGATCGTGAACTTTTGGCAATAAAATGTGCCTTAGAGGAGTGGAGATATCTGGGAAGGGGCCCGCCCATCCCATCATGATTTTCACTGACCACAGGAACTTAGAATACCTCAGAACAGCTAAACGTCTAAGACCTCGACAAGCCCCGAGGGGCTCTGTTCTTTTCAAGGTTCAACTTCCACATCACCTACAGGCCTGGGTCTAAGAATGGAAAAGCAGATGCTCTTTCTCGAATGTTTCCTGACAACCCAGAGATGGTTGAACCCAATACCATTCTCTCTGCTCAAAATTTTTTTTTTTTTGCTCATCCAGCCTGACCTGAATACTGCGATTAAGGAGGCCTCTGCTCAAAGTACAGAACCAGTAACTCCCACCTTGAGCAGACAAGATGGATTCTTGTGGCATCAGGACAAAATTTTTGTTCCCCCTCAAGTAAGACTTCAGGTCTTAAAAAGTTTTCATGACCACAAGCTTGCTGGTCACTTCGGGGTACGGAAGACCCTCAAACTGGTCCAACGCCTCTTCTGGTGGCCCAGCCTGAATCAGGGCTGCAAGGCTTATGTTGGTTCCTGTGTCCCTTGCCAACGTAGCAAGGGGTCCAAAACCAAGTCTTGGGGCTTACTGAGACCTCTACTCATTCCTGAACAACCCTGGAAGAAACTCTCCATGGACTTCATCGTGGATCTACCGCCCTCAGAAGGGTTCACCACTATTCTGGTGGTAGTTGACCGTCTTTCAAAGATGGCCCACTATTTACCCATGATCGGTACACCCTCTGCTCTAGATACTGCCAACGTGTTCATTAGAGAGATAGTTAGGTTACATGGGCTTCCGGACAATATCGTATCAGACAGAGGTGTACAATTCACCTCTAGATTCTGGAGGGAGCTATGTAAATCCTTATCCATTGAAATATGTCTTTCATCGGCTTACCATCCACAGAGTAATGGGCAAACCGAAAGAACGAACCAAACTTTGGAGCAATATCTACGATGTTTTTGCACAGGTTCCCAGCATAATTGGGTTTCTCTCCTTCCTTGCGCAGAATTTGCGTACAACAATTCTCTACACTCAGCAACCAATCAAACCCCATTCTGGGCAAATTACGGGTTCCATTCCTCTTTCTTACCTAACGTCATTCCTGAAACGTCAGTCCCTGCAGTCCAGGATCGAGTAAGTTCCATCCAGGCCAACTACCAGTTACTGCAGGATGCCATACTCAAGGCCCAAAAGGACTATAAAAGATTCTATGATCTGAAGAGGAAAGGAAATCCTGATTACAAGATTGGAGATAAGGTATGGCTTTCTTCTATGAATTTAAGACTGTCTTGTCCTTCTAGGAAACTTGGGCCCAGATTTATCGGCCCTTTTTAAATCAAGAGGGTGATTAATCCAGTGGCTTTTGAACTGGCTCTGCCCAGTTCCTACAAGATCCACCTAGTGTTCCATACCTCTCTACCAAAAACAGTTGTACAGAGTCCGTTCCCTGGAAGAGAGGAGCTACCTCCACCGCTGGTTTCAGTGGAAGGTGAAACCGAGTTTCACATATATATATATATATATATATATATATATATATATATATATATATATATATAATCTATCAGGGAAGATTAAAAGGGGTTAAAGGAGATGGGAGATGGGTCCATCTTCAAAGGTTCCATTGATAATAATTGGGCAAATGGGCCTGGATATAACTGTATAAGAGACGGGTCAGCCAAAGGGCAACCCCCCACGACCCCCCCCCCCCCCACACACACACACACACACACAAATATCTACCAACTCAATACTAGCATACTGTTTATTCCGGGATGGAAAAATTGTAACCATGGCTCCCATACATGTAGAATAATATTATGTTTGTTGTTTAAAATTATCACCAATTTTAAATCTACTCTGTGTTTGACCAATGAGAAAGGGAAGGGTTGAATTATTGTTTACAGTCTTTAGCAATGGTCAACTAGCGTGCAATTATAATATGTTGTGTTAGTGATTGCTGCTGTTTGGTTACAGATCTGTCTAGTATGTTGCAGCAGCAAGTTCTGTTTTCAGTATTGATATTCGTTTTGGGCCACCAGGAGTATGTTGGTAAAGATGTTCAAAACATGTTAGAGGTTTCCTAAGGGCTCTATGTTTAATAATGTGACACCAGTACATAATGTAAGAGGACATCAGAATTGATGGGCTTTGTGGAGGACCTTTGAGGACAACCATGTAAAGGCTTTTGGCGTAGAAAAGTCTGAGGGAAATGTGGGTTTGGAGATAAGTAGTGGGATGTGTGTTTGAAACCAGTAAGCCAGCCAAATATTTCACAGAATGTCTTATGTTGTGTTTTTAATTCTGTAGGTCTGTGATATGATGGGATCCAAGAGTGGGAATAGATGTTAGTTGGGTGACCAATGGTTATAATGATGATGCATAGAAGCAGAAGTTGGTAAGCATGATAACAATGAATAAAGTTTGGCAGGCGTATGCCTACTTCTTTTTTATGTTTATAAAGGGTGGCCCCTTGGGTGCTATATGCATGTCCACTAGAGGAGTTATCCTTTAAGCTGTGTTCCTTTCCTTGTCATCCAAATGTCAGATGACAAAATATTGGCTGGTTAGTATGGTTCTGCCATTTTTCTATTAGGTTATGGGAAAATTGGGAGTTTGCAATTCTCCAATAGTTTGGTGAAAATCAGGGTATTTTGGTGAAATTCAGTATTTTTGCAGAATTTATTTCTAGAAGGCAATGTAAAGTCCATTTTATGGGTAAATTTGGATTTGTAGTGAACTGCATGGAAACATAAAAGACTCAAAAGAATTCAGCTCTGTATTCATTAATGCATCATTAAATGTACAGTAAATGTAAATACAGTGTAAGTATCTGAATTTGACTTGGTATCGGCCTCCTGCAATTCCTGTAAAGCAGAGTGCAGACTGGGGAAGGGAGAAGCAACACAAGTTACCTATAAGTTGTTCTGCAGCACACAGAGTATACAGATAGAAGGAAAGAACAGAGTGACAAAGATATGAGAACATATGGGTCTACAGTGAAAGGAAGGGTAAGAGGAATGTTTCGTATAGAGCACACAATTACTGTATAATAGCCATATGAATGTTTAGAGAACTGAGTGGTGGGCTACCTTTCCAGGAAACATTGGGACTGCTCCCTGGTGGAGAGGGGGAACTGTTGCCCAACATTAGGAGCAGGATGCTGTGGGGAAATATCTTGACATGTGTGAACATTAGGTCTCTCGGTCTGGGAGAGTGATATTTGATAAGTTACCAGGTATTTAATGGTGAAGAAACAGCTGCTTTCAGATGTCAAACTGCCCTGAACAAAAAAGAATTTGCTGTGCCTCAAGAAGCTAACTGCTCCCCATGTTACACTCTTTTTAGTGAGCAGAATAACTCTTTTCATAGGGATTTAAAACAAATGAAATGTTTACTTAAAATCTGTGAGAATTGAAGTGGTTCTAAGTTTTTGCATTGCAGCTTAACAATTCTTAGATGTGGTGGCTGCATTATATCTCTTTTTTAGGCTTTTTTTTTCTGTTTTCACCTGATGATTTGTCTGGTAACACACCTCCTCTATTTGAGTGCCCCCAGTCCAGATGAAGTATCACAGGGGCATCTTTAAACAGCAATATTGTCAGTCTGGGGGATGGGGAGTGTTACATGCACTAGCAGATTTAGATACACTAACAAATTGAAACCAAACTCATGCTAACACTGCAGTTATGCAAGCAGTTACAGCAACAATTTATTTTTTCTTTTGGGATAAAGTTTACATGAATAAATATAAACTGTTCGTTGTAAGCACCCCTGCTAGTGGTTTATGGCTTGTCTCAACACTCGGAAATGCTATTTATAGGAGAGCTTGTTCTGTTTAAAAACAACGGTCTTACTGGCCACATCACCAGATGAATATAAATGAAAGAAAACCTTAAAAGGAAAACGAATGCAGACATTATATCTAAGAAGTAGTAAACTGCAATATAATAAATGTTTGCTGTTAGGTTTAATACTTCTTTAATGCATTCCCTACATTAAGGTATGGAACTCCCCACTAACTCTCACACTAACCCCCCCCCCACATCCCTAAACACTTACCTGGCTCCTCTCACCGATCCAGTGCTGTCCTGGCTGCAGCACCACTCTCCTCTCTTCCTGGTCTCACAGGAGACACAGATAGCAATGGGAGTTATAGACTCCTGCTGCTGTCAGTCAAACTCCTTTGAGGAGGGAGCAAGGGTGGAGCTTACTGGGGCTATGGACACACATAGGGAGAGATCTACAAAAGCTGACAAACACAGAATTGGGTGCAGCTGTGCATAGTAACCATCCAGATTCTAACTTCAACTTGTTTAATTAAGGTTTGACTATAAAACCTAGAAGCTGATTGGGTATTATGCCCAACTGCATCAGATTCTGTGTGCACCAGTTTTTTTAAATCTCCCCCATAGCCTGGCACAGAAACATGCCCCAACTGGTTTCCCCATAAAACGTGGCTTGTTAAGGGGACACTCATAGGAAGAAGGGGTAGACAGCACTGGCAGGGACTTCCAGAAGAGAAGGTAAGGGACCACTTTGTGCAATATCATTGCACAGAGCATCTAAGTGTAGCTTCTTTTTTATTTTTGAGTTTTTGTTTTCAAATCAAATCAAACATGAACAAATGAAACAGAATGAGTCAAACAGTACAACAATACAATTCACAAGAACAAATATGTAGCACATGGAGCTCATGAGAGGAAAATCATGTAAAGGAGTACACATCAAAATCAGTTTCAGAAGATTAACCATGAAAACCATACCCCACCCATAAGTTGCCACAAAGCTCAGAGTGCCCGGTCACCAAAATGGCAATCTGCGCCCAGGCACCTCAGAAAGGTGTGTGCCGCCCCCCCCCTACCTGAACTCAATCACTTCAGGGTCATAGGACAGAAGGGTGGACGCCACAGCCGGAGCTACCTAACCCCCAATATGGCTAAAACACAAAGTCATAAAAAATCTGGAAAAAGACAAAAAAGTAAAGTAAGAGAGATAAGATACAGCAGAGAAAAAAGAGAGAAGTAGAGATAGAAAAGATAGTCCAGGAGTGAGTTAAAGCCTTGCTATGTTAAGGGGGCTCAGACACATCCAGACTGCAATGAAGCAGACAGATATTGGATCCAGGGTTCCCATGTTTTGTCAAAATGAGGTAGTCTATCTAGGAGAGTGGCCGAGAGGCATTCGTTAATCATAATCCAGGTAAGTTTATGTTTTACAAGCTCAAGCGGGATGGTCGGGGACCTCCGAGACCTAGCCACGGCTAGTCTAGCCGCTGTGAATATAAACCCTATCAGTTTCCTTTCCCTACACTGAATCTTCACCGAAGAATGCCCTAGTAAGTGTAAGATCCTGGTACTTTCAGTACCTTCTAGCCTCTTACTTCCGGGTTGCGTTCCACCATTCAGGTAGATGGAACGCATATAGCTGCATGTCTCTTTAACAACTGATGACGTCATCACTAGGCGCCGCTCTGAGCGGCTATTTCAACCGACGGTCTACACTCACAAGGTGTTCGTGCAACCGTTCATAATACAAGCCTGACTGACGCTGCCGTATCCTCCAGCTATCTTCCCTATACCTGGACTGACCGGAGCCTCGCTACTTGATCCTTTACCTCACTACCTGATCCTTACCCTCGCTCACCAGCCTGTGATAAGTACCCCACAGGGGATCCCTTCCTACCAAACCACTTGCTATATCTTTCTGCATAATAAGAACTGTTACTAAGCTCTAAGATACATGCTCTCACCATCTATCACCTGCATCGCTACCTAGAGTGTTAGCTCTTGAACCTACTACCACCTGTAACCTATATCCTTGTGTTTGCTTAGCATATCCTGTACACTTCATCTGTTATCACCTATAACCTATTACCTGTACATGATTGCTATCTCTCCTGCATACTATCTATCACCATCTGCTATCACTCCTGCAACATTACTACCTGAGTGCTTATTATTATTTGCTATCACTACTCGAGCCTATCCCTTCAGTATATCACCTCACTACTATTACATAGACCTCTATCACTCCAACAACATCATCTCTGAGTGTTTGTGTGTGTGCATACTGAAGCAGGCTGAACCACCATGATGAGTCAAGAGAGTTGGATAAGGTGATTCAACACATCTCTACACGACTACTGAGTGGAAATTCTGCAGCTGCAAATCCAGTTCACAAAATCAAACCCCAGAGCGTTACAGTAAGGCTTGTTCAGGGGATTTAGGTAGATTGACTTGTGTGAGGGAATAAATAAAATTATAAACCCAGATCCAGAATCTCTTAACTTTGGGGCAAGACCACCACGTATGCAACATTGTGCCCTGCATGCCACAACCCCGAAAACAAGTAGCTGGAGCCCCCTGAACATAAGCGGCTATTCTCGTTGGTATCATATATCATCTCAGCAATACCTTATAGTTGGCCTCGATCAATGACGTATTAATGTATGACCTGGAAGCACACTGGGCCATCTGATACCAATCCTCAAGATCATGATCGGAAAGGAGGTCTTGTTCCCATTTCCGCATATAGAACAATTTGGTCGAAGAGGAGGTGAGGAAACCTAATATTTTCAAGATATGCCCAGTGTGCCTGTCATGAGATCTGCATAGAAATTCCATGGGAGTAGAAGTGGCAAGATCAGAGACTGATTGTAAAGCTCGTAGATAATGCGTAAGCTGTACATAGCGATAAAATTCTGAGTTAGGAAGATGGTATTTTTCCTGCAAACAAGCCTTAGACATGATGCCCCTGTGGTCACAACAATCAGCAATACAAATGAGTCCTTTATTAGTCCACCAAGCAAAATTATGGGGTTGGAGACCAGGGGCGAAAGCAGGATTACCCATAGGAGCCAAAGGGGTATGGGGTGATTTGAAGCCCTGGGTTTTTGATAACCTATACCATTGACTCAGGGAGAAGGAAATGGGGGGGCACAGCATAGGCAGCCTATCCTTCTGCTTAAGCCACATCAGATGGCTAATGGGCATAGACTGGTTCGGTGCCGAATCAATGTGCATTCAAGTAGACCAATGAGAAAAATGGAAACGAATCAGTTGGGCTAGTTGTGCTGCATAAAAATATTTCACCAAATCGGGTGCTCCCAGGCCACCTCTTAATTTAGGCATGAAAAACGTGCTCCTGTTCACCCTCTGTCTCTTTTTCCCCCACACAAAGCGTAACAGTTTCGATTGAAAGGCCCGCAAGTCAGACAGCCTGACTGCAATAGGAAGGGTTCAGAACAAGTAAAGCAATCTCAGCAATGGATTCATTTTTAACGTGTACAGTCTGCCAAACCATGAAGGGGGATTCCTTTCACACCTCTGAATGTCCTGTAGCATAGTCCTAAAGAAAGGGGGATAATTGGCTTGGTATAATGTGTCTATCGTTGGAGTTAGATAAATTCCCAGGTAAGGGAGAGCCCTGCTCCGCCATTTAAAAGAAAAATTGCTCTGTAAGAGTCTTAGAGTGGCAGTGTCCAGATTCAGATTTAGTGCCTCAGATTTGGAATGATTGACAGAGAGACCGAACTTCTTTTTTATTTTAATTAAAAAAATAGCCTTTAGTAAAACGTTAAAGAATATAAAGTTGCTCATAGCAAATAATTAGCTCTTATTTTTTACAACATAACATATTGGTTTGGTTGGACAAAAAGTCTCCTTTTGATCCACTTTTCATAAATGTGAGCTATCACATGTAGAATTGATGTAACTGTTTTGTCTTAAACCTCTGCTAATCACAGGTGTAGATTCACCTTTTACCTGACTAGGGGTATTATGACTCTTTATTTTCAGCCTGACTTCCTATGAAAACCATGCAGACCTATGAAGTCTCGTAATTGCAATTAGCCTTAAATGATGATGGAGTGTTCTGAACTGGAAAATATTTTACTTGGCTTTTAATAATCTCATTAGAGGAAAGTGTAACGCAAATTAAGTTTTATGTCTTGACATAAATAATATACATTTTCACTCCAATTGTACTGTATTTGTTATTACCTGAAGAACATTTTTAATACTGCCATGTCTGTGAAAATAAGAAGGTATGGACTAGATACAGGACTTTTAAAAGTGCTCTGGATCTACATTTTTTATTAACCAAAAAGCGTCATGAGCTTGCCAATTCTTCACTCCTTAATCAAACTAATACCTTTATAGTTCCGAGTACTGGCATTCATTCTGCATGAAGTAGTCAACAAAACTCCAAACATCTTTTATATAGATCCTAATCCATTCTATACTTGTGCTTATATACATGGCTGATACAAAATTTAACACAAGAAAAGGCACCTAGCAGACTCGATACCACCCAAATAAATTAAACGATTGCATTTTAATTGCCCTCGGTAAAGAATGCCTTACTGTTTCCACACAGGCAGCAAGGGTGCTTTTCTGCAGGGGCCAGGCTTATCTACTCCCATTGTGCCTGTTCTGTAAAGAAAATAAACTGTAAGACTTTGCACACCTTTGATGGACCTATGATGTACTCTCCTGCTTTAAAGTGAAAGTTCAGTTGGACTTCATTTTGTGTAAGATTACTGATCACACCCAGAAAGAGGCAGACCCCAACCACTGGCCTCCCAAATCAGTTAAATCTTTGCCTACTATGAAGTGACACTTCTTTTCTGGAAGAGAAGAATTATCACACTAGAAATTGAGTATTGCTTACTGGCAAATTTTCTTGTGTGCAGGGGTGGTACCTTCTGAAAGGATGCCTCATTGAATCACCATCTGCATGGACCATAAAAACCTCTAGAACATAAAAACATAAGAACATAAAAACTAGCCTGTCACCTAAATCCCATGCAAGCCCAGTGGTCCTTGTTCTTTTCTCAGTTTGACATCACAAATCATTAATTCTACCTCCCGAATCCTGGCTCTGACTCCTATCCAGAGGCTTGCTATTCCTCCAGGCAACACTCTAGAGCCCCCTGAACTGTAGTAAACATGGAATTAGACTTTCTATAGACACCCAGAACTATAAGAGTTTAATAAAAAGTTTAGTTCTTTTTTTTAATACAGATAAAAAATCTTTGGCATAGTAAAAGATTGCCATCCAATACATCAAGGGTATTTGACATATCTCAATTCCATCATGCGGAGATACAGATTCTTCAGTGACAATCTGTCAAGGATATTGAACTTCAATGCCTTTTGACTCATAAAGAGTCTTCATCAGGAGGTAAACAACAAAAGAGAGACTGTCCCTCTAAACAAAGGATAGTTGGAAGCTATGGATGTATCATTCACAACCACTCACTTTCATTTTAAAAAGTCTAAATCTGGACTCAACCAGAGAATTTAATAATTATTCCTTAAAGTAATTGTAGGCTATTGTCCTTAATTACAGACCACAGAACAGCAATAGATCAAGAGTTATTATGATGTTCTAGTTGTTACAAATGTGTATTTGAAGATCTGTGATACTTGAGTAATTTACTAGTCATAGGCTGAGTTTTTACCACAGAGAGACTAATAGTTAAATTACACAAGTAGATTTGTAAGTAAATGGATTGAAGAAATTGATAATGTAGCATGCCAAACTCCTCTCTAAAATGATTAGTGGAAAACAATCAGCCAGGAAAAACTCTAACCATGTATCCTCTAATCAATACCAACGTTCATTCTGTGCCAACATTTTCTAACACCTGTCAAGGTTGAGTAATCAGTCATTGTTCAAATCTTACACGGAAGAGAAAACCACAACAAAAAAAAGAAGTTATCAACTACTGTGGATTTAGCACTCTCACTACCAAAAAGAGATGCAGTTCTCTGCTAAGCCAATTTTTGCTGTGGAAAGTAGTTTCAGTTTAATCCTTATGGGGGTATTAAGTTGTCATGACTGTTATTCATTGTAGCAGATTGCAAATAGATCAATGCATTCGTCTCTCAGGAACAAAAAAGTTTATTAAAAGTGTTTTCATAAATGTCTCTCCATACATACAACTGAAAAAAAATATGAACTTGGTTTCTGGAATTGATGGATTCTGTATGAAAGGCTGCTAAAACACAGACATTTTTTTTTATTTTTTAGCTAGCAATAGACAAGAAAAAGTCTGTTTGGCAATTGCAAGTAGGGAGACATCTACTTATCATTTGCATTACCTTTGTTTCTTCTGCAACTTGCACTACATACTGGAGCAGCACACATGCCATATCACATTAAGATTTTTTTTAAATATAGGTGAGAGATAACGTACATTTTGAACTTTGGCATTGCTCATTATCATTTCTCACGGATACTTCCCGAGAAAAAAAATTACCATTAAAAAGTTAGGTCTTTGTTTATAGGCTTCATAAGCAATGAGACAGCTTTTTTCCTGCATACCAGCCAAACATATTTCATATAACCAATTATTTTTTTTTATAGTATTATTATTATTATTATATGCCAAATATTTTCTCTTAATCATTAAAAGTACAGCTATTTCAAATAAGTTCAATTACACAATGTCTACAGGATCTAAAAATGGAAATCTGAACCCGAATTCTCTTTGCATGTCCTGATCCTCTAAAAAAAATAATGTGTTGCGCTAAACAAAAATAAGTGATAACCTATACATAGTGCTCAACCCAATCAAAGTCCAAAACAAATAATAATAGTTCCATAAACGGTGACGGAAAAAAGTGAAAGTCTTGCAATCAGGGATCAGAGAAGAGGTGAACCAAACCACCTCCACCGCAGGGATCCACCACCACCAAACAGATAAGATATGTTCTTAATAGATAGTCAGGACCTCCTATTAGGAAGATCAAACACACCATGGGGCATTCCCCTAATGTGCATGCTCCAGTAGGGGTTCGCAGGGAAGGCAGAGATGTCATCTCCCGATACCATCCATAACAGCAGCCAAGGATTCCTGATGGGTAATGTGGATAAACAAAACACTATATAGTGTAAAACCTTAAAAACTATTGTTTTCTGAAAATTAAATATACTCACATCATTAAATTAAATATGCGCACATAGAAGAGTACATCCAGGCAGGTAAAATAGTGTCTGCCTCCACTGACGTAGACAAGTAACTCCACCCTACTCTTTCATCATAATAGGACGTCTTCCAGTCTGGTATGGATTTCAAGAGGACCCCCCATTCCAAAATAAAAAAAAAAAACTGTGTGGGGTCCTCCTAAAATCCATACCAGACCCTTATCCGGGTATGCAGCCTGGCAGGTCAGGAAAGGGGGGGTGAGCGGGTGCCCCCCCTCTGCCCCCCACCCCAAAGCACTTTGTCCCCATGTTAAAGGGGACAAGGGTTTTTTTTTTTCCCAACAACCGACAACCCTGGGCTGTGGAACAGGAGATAAACGTTTTTGACAAATCCTTTATTGAAAAATAAAACAGTCTCCACCACAAATTATTCTTCACCCTGTATGTCAACAGGTGTAGGAGGTAGAAGAATTTTTCCAAAAAAAAAAAGGATTTTCATAAAATGGTTTGAGTAGCGATTTGTGAAAAACAGGGTGAATTTTCATAGTGTCAGGAAGTTGTCCGGGAAATCGTATGAAGATGTGCAAGTGCTAATAAGAATTCTCGAGTTACAACTAGAGGTTCCATGACTTGCACGCATGCGCAAAAGAGTTTTTGAGGGACAACTAAATATTCCTGACTCGCTGATGTATCTGCACACATGTGCATGTGCATTAGCATGAGAGTGCGTGAATACTTGGTGCCCTCTTGCCCATTTAACCGTGCTCCATTGAGCAGAAGATTGCCGAGTGGTTGTCAGCTTCTACTGTCTGTGACCTGATCATGTGCTTGTTCCTATGTATACCTGTCCTGTTTGACTCTGCTCATTCCTCATACCTTATTGCTGACCCAGCTTGTGACCCGACTCTGCCTTTTGCCTACCGTTCCGGTGCCTTCTCTGTTCTCCTGATATCAACCGTGGCTTTGCCCTTACTCTTCTCTGGATCTGATCCTGTACCTCTGCTACTTGGTCTTTACTGGCTTCTGCCTGCCTGACCACCTGCTCACCAGCTTGGTTTCTGTCTGCTGTCTTGCACTTGCCTGTTCACCAGTCTGCCTGCTGTTCTGCACCCATTAGTGTGTACCCGCATTTGACAGTCCACAAGCCTGCTTGGCACCTGCTGCAAGTATCCTTTTTCCAGGATCTCCAACCAGGCACCCCTGCCACTCTGTGCCCTGTTATATCCTGTCATCATCTTCAGGAGAAACAGGACAGAAGGTATAAGGGAAAGCTGTCTCACCAGCTTGGCCTCAACCAGGTACATGACCGTACTACTCAGCCATGTCTGAGGTCAAAGGAGGTGCTTTCCCATTGGACATTCTCTGCCAGCAGCTGCTTGCTCTGACTCAGGTTGTGAAAAATCTTCTCGATGATCACTGTTGGCTGAAGGGCTGTATCCAATTTCTCACTTTGAGTTTGCTGGGTGACTCAGCGATGGGGACAGCCTTCACATTTGAACCCTCTACAGCTACTGTACACGTGCCTCTTCTGTTGCCACCTCCAGAACCCTGAGTTCCCACACCAGAATGTTTCTTGGGAGATCGGAGTAAGTTCCGGGTGTTTCAGAATGCATATGACATATACATCATGCTCCAGCCACGCACCTTCTCCTTGGAAAATACCAAAGTGGGATTCGTCATCTCCCTGCTGGTAGAACCCCAATCTTGGGCCCATCATCTACTGGAACAAGACAGCCTAATATTACAGACTTTACACTCCTTATTTGTGGCTATGGCCAGCTCTATGAGGATCCTCAGCGGGCTGCTATGGCAGAGTCTACTCTTCATACATTGCAGCAAGGCTGTAGCCCTGTGGAAGACTATGTTATTGAATTTCGTAAATGAAGTGCAGACGCTGACTGGAATGAGGCAGCCCTGCGTTACCAATTCTGTTTGGGCTTGTCAAAACTCCTTCAGAATTAACTGGCTAGAGGGGCTTTGCCCGATTCCCTAGAAGGTCTGATTCAATTAGCCATATAATTGGATCATACATAGTGTGACCGGCAATCTGAAAAGATGGGCAGTCTTTTTCCACCTAGGATGTTATCAAGAGCTCCTACCCATACCACTAGGCCTGTTGTTCCACCTCCACCACTTTCATCCACATTTGGCCACGCAAAAGTGGAACCAAGGCAGATGAGCCTCCTCTGTTTTCCACTATCCATAAAGGAGAAGCTTCACCGCAGAATGGCTAACTTATGTTTCTACTGTGGAGATGTTGGTAATTTCATACAGACTTGCCCTGTGAGAGCAAGCTGGCCGCCCTCTTCCTAATTAATGGCTGAATGCACTTCAGGAAATAATCCAGCACATGTTGCCTTGCCCATCTCATTTTGAGTGGCTGGGCAAACTATTCCAGTTCAAGCTATTATTGCTTCTGGTGCTTGTAGTTGCTTTATGGACATTAACTTTGCCAAACAACATGGTATTCTTTTACAACCCAAGGAGCAGAGAGACTCACGGTACATTTGGCAGATTGGATGGATCTTAAGTCTGAGCCAGTAAGTCTCCAAACTGACTTACTTCCCGTATCTTCTGATGAAGCACATCAAGAATTCCTTTGATTAGACATTATTCCATCCCAGATATCTCTGGTTATTCTCGGCATCCCCTGGTTGCAGGCACAAACCCCACACATAGACAGGAACACTGGGAAAGGGACGTTCTCTTCTTTCTACTGTCAGCAGCCCTTTCAACCACCAGCTGTTGTTCTTGAGGCTCCCCTTCTTGGTTTTCCTCCCGAACCAGATGAACAGCAGTTTTTACCTGCATGTTACCAAAATATTTTGGACGTCTTTGATAAAAAGAGAGCAGCTATCCTGCCTCCACATCATCCTTATGAATGTCAAATAAAATCCCATTTGATCCCATTTGGGCAGATCTTTCCACTGTCTGAGCTCGAAATAGAGGCCCTTCATCTGTACTTCTCTGAAAACTTGGAAAAAGGCTTTATCCACCCTTTTACATCACCTGCTGGGGCAGGCATCTTTTTTGTAGAGAAGAAAGACCGTACCATATAGGGAGTTAAATAAAGTTACGGTCAAGAACAGATATCCTCTTCCTTTTGTTCCTGAACGTTTTCAGAGATTTAGAGAGGCCAAAGTGTTCAACAAACTTGATCTGTGTGAAGCCTATAATCTTGTGCATATAAGCAGAGGCGGCTCTAGGCTTTGTGAGGCCTAAGGCAAAACTTGGACATGAGGCCCCACTCATGCCCATAATGGGAAAAATAATTCAAGCAATAAAAATTAACTGTATAAATTGCATATATTAAGAGCCTTAACCTTTGTACTATGAATTCACAGTTTCTAGAATTGTCTCCCCCAGCCACCCAGGGGCCCTCTCCTCCTCTCTCAGCCACCCAGGGACCCTCTCCTTCTCCCTCAGCCACCCAGGGGCCCTCTCCTTCTTCTTCAGCCACCCAGGGGCCCTCTCCTCCCTTAGCCACCCAGTTGCCCTCTCCTTCTCCTTCAGCCACCCAGGGGCCCTCTCCTCTTCCCTTAGCCACCCAGGGTCCCTCTCCTTTTCCCCTAGCCACCCAGCGGACAACAGACACCTGTCAGCCGCAGTGAAGGGACTGCAGCACACTGCTGCAACTTTTATATCCGAGGATTTAAAACAATCTTTTACTTAGATTTCCCTGATTGCGCCCTTCTAAATGTTGTCGCTCTGCCACTGGCCGCGAGGCCTTAGGCGACCGCCTAATTTGCCTAATTAGTGAGCCGCCTATGCATATAAGAGAAGGAGACAAATGGAAAATAGCATTCAAAACACGGTTTGGGCATTTTGCAATGCACCGGCTATATTCCAACACTTTGTGAATTACATTTTGAGGAGACATCCTTGACCTCTTTATGATTGCTTATCTGGATGACATCTTGATCTTCTCCTCTTCACTGGAATTGCATCGCATTCATTTTGTCAAAATATTGGGACGGTTAAGAGAATATAGACTCTTTGCCAAGGCAGAAAAATGTGAGTTTAAAGTACAGGATATTTCCTTCCTTGGCTTCAACATTTCCACAGCAGGAATTTCGATGGAACCGCAAGCGGTTAATGCCACCCTGGATTGGCCTGTTTGGACAGTTAAAAAGAGTGTGCAAAGATTTGTGAGATTTTCTAATTTCTATAGAAAATTTAGGGATTTTCTTCCATCCTATGTCCCATCACTTAACCCACAAAGTCACATACCTGGTTCTAATGGACTGTTGGAGCACAGGGTTTGTTTGAAAAGCTGAAGCTCCTTTTTACCTCTGCCTCAATCCTGCGACACCCTAATCCAACGTTACCTTATATCCTTGAAGTAGATGCTTCTGAGAATGCTGTGGTAACAATTTTGTCACAGAGATCAAGAACAAAATCGCTAATGCATCTTGTAGCCTTGTTCTCGAGAAAGCTAAACCCTACCGAGAAAAACTATGATGTTGGAGATTGTGGGCTTCTGGCCTATAAATCGGCACTGGAGGAATGGTCCTATCTGCTGGAAGGTGCAATGCATCCTATTTTGATCTTTACAGATCATAAAAACTTAGAATATCTTAGGACAGCCAAGAGACTGTGGCCTCAACAGGCTAGATGGGCACTGTTTTATTTTTCTCTTGGTTTCTATTTCACATCACGTTCCGCCCTGGGTCTAAGAACAGCAAGCCAGATGCTCTATCACAGATGTTTTCAGAAAGGGAGGGAGGGGGCTTTTCCACAGGACACCATTTTGTCTGCACAAAACGTTTTACTTCTCCAGACACATCTCATGACCCAGATCAAGCAGGCCTCAGGGCAGGAGTTATTACCTCAAGGGGTGAGTTAGAAAAATAAAGATGTACTTTTTTGGTTTCAAGACAAAGTTTTTGTGCCTGAAAATTAACATTTGCAGATTCTCTGATTATGCCACGACCATCCAATAGCAGGACATGTTGGGTCCCAAAAGACTATAGAGCTGTTAAAACAATCTTTCTGGTGGTCTAAATGGAAGTCTTAAAATCAATCAAAAGGCAGCGCTAACAGGTATACATAAATAAATATATCCGTGTATACTGTGATCAGAATATTAAAATACATATAAAATAAAGTGCATATTGTGATCAATAAATACAAAACCAATACATATTAAAGTGCAAAAATATATTGCAATCATGTGTCCATTGTGCAACCATATGCAAGGTGCAAAAAATATATATGTTAAGGTGCAGTCCAAAAAAGGTTTCCTTCAAAGGAACTAAAGTGCTGGAAAGGTGCTCAGATAATCCACATAGGTGCCCAAGTGCTCTTCAGGAAGAAAAAAAACCCCTATGGGGATGCACTCACCAAATTGAGGATAAACACAAGCCTTAAGCAGATATAATATTCCCTGGACGGATGGATGGATCCAATATAGCCTCTTATGAATAGCTTTCTTAATGACTCCTCTCCTCTCTCTCCCCAACATCTGGATTAAGGATGGACAAACCATTTGTATGACCACAATGCACTGTGCCTCCGCACAGTGCATTGGAAGCCCTGATTGGCTGAAGCAAAGAACGTTTTGCCCAGTCAGGGCACAGAGTACTGTCAGAGCCATGATTGGAGAAAATAATGCTGACTCCATCCAATCATGGCTCATTGCTCTTAGTCCCACCCCACACTATAAAAGTATTCTTTCAATAGTGCCCATTTGTAGTGTGATATCAGCATGGAGTGAGATAAAACAGGGCTCTGTTCAGGGCTACTAGAGAGTTAGCAATTACAAACTGGTCCAACAGATCTCAAAAAACATCTTTGATAAAGTGTTAAAAAGTTGCAGGGGCATTGCAAAGACCAAAAGGCATAACCAAAGACTCGAAATGTCCATATCTGGTTCTAAATGTGGTTTTCCATTTGTCTCCTTGACGAATACAAACTAGGTTATATGCAACATTTCAGAAATCAAAGGGAGAGGGTAACAGTTTTTAATAGTGATTTTATTAATGTGCCAGTAATCAATGCATGGATGCATGGATGCAATGTAGAGTCTTTCTTTAGAACAAAGAACCGGGTTGCTCCTGCAGGAGTGTCTAAAAAAACCCTTCTCTAAATTTTCATCAAGCCACTCCCTGAACATCTTTAATTCAGGTTCTGACAGATTGAAAAGGTAGCCGAAAGGTATTTCTGCCCCTGAGAGCATCTCAATAGGGCAATTATATTGCGGAAGAGGAGGTAACTGATCATCATTCTTCTTATCACAGAAATCCCAAAACTCATGATATTGTGCAGGCAGGTTGTCATATAATCGTGTGGTAAATACATTCCCCTGTGACTCCTTGATCAGTGGAGAACTTGTTGGACAAGGCTCTCTACAGTATTCCTCGCAAATGGGGGGATGTAAAATTTATATTCTGTGCTTCCCAATTGATGGAGGGATTATGGGTGGAAAACCAAGAATGCCCAAAATAACAGGAGAATTAGGTGGCGTAATTAGCTGAAAACTGATGATCTCACGATGGTCAGCCTCAAATTGGAGTAACAGAGGGACTGTTTCATGGGCAATAGGTCCTGAAGATCAGAATGAACCATCCACCATATCCATATCGACAGGGGCAGATTTATTTCTTGTTTGAATATTATTGATGAATTCTATGTCCATAAAATTCCCCCCTGCCCCAGAGTCCAGCATAGCAGAGCAAGGAATTGCAATGCCCTCGTGGAGGAGCTTAATAGGGAGGACAAAATGAGATAGTAAGGAATTTACTTTGTTTTCTTCCTGAACCAATTGGGAGATTGGCTAATGGAGTTTATTTGTTCAGGCATGATCACATCAGTCAACGCAATTGTTCCTCTAGCTTTGTTAGGACAGTTAACTGCGTAATAACCAGAATCCCCACAGTAAAGATATAGGTTCTCAGAAAATTTTCTTTCTCCTGAATTGAAATGGATCTCTTAAAAGCATCTACCTGCATAGGCTCGGGAATGTTAGAATCCGGAGAAACTTTGAAATCCTGCTAAACTAAGAGAGTAGCAGAGAAACGCATGCCACCCTTACTTCCAAGCATTCCCAGCCTCTCCTTCCTTCTTTCTATAAGTCTCTGATCAATTTGGATACATAATTGGATGAAGTAAAAAAAGGTGCGTATAGGAGCCTCAGCCCATATAAACACTAGCAGCGCTAAAACAACCTCTAACAAGGTTGAAGGTAAATGGCAAACAAAGTAGGAAATTAATATAAAGCCTTAAAGTTCATAAGTCCATAATATTCTAAGGGTGAAGTCACACGAAAGAATGGGTGCATAGAAAATTCGTTATGTGTTGGAACACAAGACTTCTTTATCGATCACTCAGCAACCATCATATCCTTCACCTCACCGCTGTGCTCCCCCCCCTTGAGAGTGGACACGTACCCTTAACGCTAGGGTTTAGCGCTTTATTCAATCAAAAATCCTCCACTTCCGGATGGTGATCCCCTCAGGATTCCACTCCAACTAGTAGGGATATAGTCAGCGCCTCCTCCTCTCCTCTCACATAAAAAGGGGGGACAGATACCTCCTCCTCTCGTCTCACATAAAAGGGGAACAGATACCCATAGTGTAATATGTACAAACAAGGCTTTATTAAAAAAATTAAAATCACACTCACATGGAATCGGATGTATTTATGCGAACAACATATCCAAGGCACAAAACCCGGTCCTCCTACTACTGACGTTGTCCCCACTGAGCCACACGGTACGGGTGATCCAGCCACCCTATCACGATGTTACTCGGACTCAAATGGCGTTTAGTGCTAGGGATCCTCTGGGATGTCCTTGGTATGGAAAAGAATGACCGCGTGCTCACGCCCCCTAAGGGCGTGAGCACGCGGTCATTCTTTTCCATACCAAGGACATCCCAGAGGATCCCTAGCACTAAACGCCATTTGAGTCCGAGTAACATCGTGATAGGGTGGCTGGATCACCCGTACCGTGTGGCTCAGTGGGGACAACGTCAGTAGTAGGAGGACCGGGTTTTGTGCCTTGGATATGTTGTTCGCATAAATACATCCGATTCCATGTGAGTGTGATTTTAATTTTTTTAATAAAGCCTTGTTTGTACATATTACACTATGGGTATCTGTTCCCCTTTTATGTGAGACGAGAGGAGGAGGTATCTGTCCCCCCTTTTTATGTGAGAGGAGAGGAGGAGGCGCTGACTATATCCCTACTAGTTGGAGTGGAATCCTGAGGGGATCACCATCCGGAAGTGGAGGATTTTTGATTGAATAAAGCGCTAAACCCTAGCGTTAAGGGTACGTGTCCACTCTCAAGGGGGGGGAGCACAGCGGTGAGGTGAAGGATATGATGGTTGCTGAGTGATCGATAAAGAAGTCTTGTGTTCCACCACACAACGAATTTTCTATGCACCCATTCTTTCGTGTGACTTCACCCTTAGAATATTATGGACTTATGAACTTTAAGGCTTTATATTAATTTCCTACTTTGTTTGCCATTTACCTTCAACCTTGTTAGAGGTTGTTTTAGCGCTGCTAGTGTTTATATGGGCTGAGGCTCCTATACGCACCTTTTTTTATGTTATGTTTTGAGTATAGCTGCTGCTTTATTGGTTATATAGGCATACGAGTATATCTTGCTGCATTGCTAGATACATACGTTTTGATCCTAGGAGTATTGCATATACATGAGCGCTGAGTGGGTGGGATAAGGAATATTTTTTCTTTCTTGCTCCTTTTCTATATAATTGGATGAAGGCATCAAGATCATTAGGAATCTCAACTCTAGCAAGCTCATCCTTTACCTTTTCAGAAAGTCCTTGGCAGAACTGGCTTCTTTGCGCTCTAGGATTCCAAGTAGGATCTGTGACCCAACATCTGAATTCCAATGTGTACTCAGTGACAGAGCGTTTAGATCTGCCTCAGACTATGCAGCTTTTCTTCAGCAGTTGCACAGCGGTTGGGACGGTTTGCAGTCAAAAAACTCTGAAGATTATTCAAATGGTCTGTCTTATTCTATATATAGGGAGGCCCGAGCAAGAGCTTCTCTAGTCAGAAGTTCCAGAATAGAGGTTACCTTTCCTTTCTCAGAAGGAAATGCAGCAGGGTGTGTTTTAAAATATAAACTACACTGATTTAAGAATCCTTTGTAATGATGGCGGTCTCCATTAAACTTAGATGGTAGAGGCATCCAGAGGAAGAGGAAAACACCAGCAAAGCATGATTCAATTTGTTCCAGCAGGGGAGAAACTCTTTCCTGATTCTCAAATCTCCTTTGCTACAGACATAAAGAGTGCCCCCCTGTCCTCTGTGAATAACTCAACACCAAGTTCACTATATGGACCACTTATGTATTCATACATGTTGATCATATCCCCCTCAATCTCCTCTTCTCAAGAGAAAATACATTAATTTCCTCTAATCTTTCCCCATAGCTGAGCTCCTCCACACCTCTTATCAGTTTAGTTACTCTTCTCTGCACTTTCTTCGGTTCCCTAGTATCCTCCAGACCTTATATAATTTATAAATATATTAAAAAGTAAGGGTCCCAACACTGAACCTTGGGGTACACCACTCCTACCATTTTTCCAGGCCTGTAGATTTACCTTACACATTAGCTGTGAGTGGGGAACTGTGTCAAATGCTTTTGCAAAATCTAAGTATACTACAGCCACTTCCTTGTCTAAGGTTTTTCTTACCTCCTCATAAAAATAAATCCGATTTCTCTGACACCTTCTGTCTTTCATGAATCCATGATGTCTGTTGCTTAAAATTTTTTTTTTTTCCAGCAAGAACTCATCTATGTGGTCTTTTATTGAACTTTCTGGTAGGGATCAACCGATTATCGGCACCACCGAAATACCGATATGCACTTTCCCCGATATATCGGAATCAGCCCCTGAGGTTACCGATATTGCCGATATTGTGGGAAAGTGCTGTACCGGAATGATGCCTGCAGCTAGAGGCATCACCCCGGTACCCGTGTCCATAGCTGACGGTTGGCTGTGTTGTAATGACAACCGATGCGGCTGAGAAGCCGCTCGGCTGTCATTACAAGGAGCAGCTGCCACCTTCCGCAGCTCGCCCGGGTCTCCGGGAGACACGGGCATCCTACCTGCATGGCTGCTGAACAGAAGACCCGATGAAAGCTGCATTCGGCTCTGATCGGGTCTCCATGTAAACAACCTGGAAGTGATGTCATGACATCACTTCCGGGTACTCGGCGCCACATTCAAAAAAACTGACAGCACTCAAAACAGACAAACTTGGCATTTTGAATGCTTTTCATTGCCGAGTAGGGGTTTGGGGTCTTTTAGTACCCCAGATCTCTCCTCAAGAGTACCTGGAACAAAAAAATAAATACAATTTTTTTTTTTACATGCCCGAAGATATCGACCGATATCGGCCGATACCCATATCCGATGTCCAAAATATTGGTATCGGTATCGGTATCGGCATTAAAAAAAACGTTATCGGTCGATCACTACTTTCTGGTATCTTCCCAACTATAGAAGATAAAGTGATGCTAAAGTCTAATTTTTTAAGTAAAAATAACAAACATGTTATACTTACCTGCGCTGTGAAGTGATTTTGCACAGAGCAGTCCAGATCCTCCTATTCTCAGGTCCCTCTTTGGTGTCCCTGGCCCCTCCCCCGACCAGTGCCCCCACAGCAAGCAGATTGCTATGACGGCACCCGAGATAAGCTAGGTCTTGCCCCCTCTCTCTCCTCATTGGCTCACTGACTTTGATTGACAGCAGCAGGCACCAGTGGGGCTCCGCTGCTTCCTCAGCCAATGAGGAGTAGAGTCCCAGTCAGCTGAGTCTCCCCTGCAACATCAATGGATAGAGATGGGCTCAGGTAAGTATTAGGGGGGCTAAGGGGGGCTGCTGCACACAGAAGGTTTTTTATCTTAATGCATTGAATGTATTAAGATAAAGAAACCTTCTGCCTTTACAGTAACTTTAAACTAGCAAGTCTATAGTTACTTGGTAAAGACTTTGATTTCATTTTAAATATAGGCACCACGTTGGCCTTACGCCAGTCCAGTAGTATTATTCCAGTGCCTAAAGAGTCCCTAAAAATTAGAAACAATGGCTTTGAAATGACAGAGCTCAATTCTTTAAGGATTCGTGGGTGTATGCCATCTGGACCCGGGTTCTTTATTTACCTTTGTGCTGTCTAAATATTTCTGGACCATATCAGTTGTGAGTTATTGTGGGTCATTTGGGGCTGTGTCAATACCAGCCCCATTATGGCCATGAGCTCCCCTGTGCTCCTTTGTATACACAGAGCTATTTAATAGCTATTTAAGAAGGTATTTAATACATTTGTGTTCCCTTTGTCCCCAGTCACCCGCTCTAGATTATTTTGCAAAGAGCCAATATGCTCAGACCTGACCTTTTTTTTAATTTTTGACACTTTTTTGGTGAATAAGTTGGGGTACTATGCACCCCCACTCATTTACATAGGGGGGCCCGTGCCCCAAAGTACCCACCCCTCCATGTTGAGGGCATAGGGCCTGGTATGGTTCATGGTTCAGGAGAGGGGGACAAGCGAGCGCCCCCCCCCCGAACCATACCAGGCCAAATGTCAGGCTGCATGTTCGGATAAGGGTCTGGTATGGATTTTGTTTTGTTTTCTTGGCCCCATTTTTTTTTTGGCATGGGGTTCCCCTTAATATCCATACCAGACCCGACAGGGACCCTACGCAGTTTTTTTCTTAATTTTTTTTCAATACCCGGGTCCCTGCAACAGCATGTCAATTTAAATGTGATTTGACTAATTTTTTTAAATGTCATTTTTGCTGCAGCATGTTCTATGTATGCTACAGATGCGCCACTTTACAGGCTAGGGGGACCCCCCAAGGCACTCCCCCCCCCCAGGCACTATATTTAAAGGAATTTTTCATTTTTATTTTTGCACATTAAGCATCATTAAAATCACTGCTCCTGAAATGTTTTAATTATTTTTTTTAAATTTGCATTGATACATGTCACCCCTGGGCAGTTCCCAGACCCCCAGGTCCCTTTTATAGCCAATTATTTGCATATAAGCCTTCTAAATTGTCACTTTTGATTTTTCCTGTTCGGCTCCTATAGACTTTAATGGGGTTCAATGGGTTTCCCCTGTTCAGGAGTTCTGCTGCGAACTGAACAGGGGGATGTTCGACCCATCTCTACTCTCAATGATGTGCTTTTCTTGGAAGTCACTTTGTAACAAGATCTAACACATTTCAACACTTTCTCATTATTACCCAAAAAGTGCCAGAATTTTCCAAAAGCCTGCACAATCTGCTGGTGATGGATGGTAAGTATACCTAGTAATGAATTTAACTGTGTCTGTCTCCCCCTTCTGCTGATGACTACAGAGGAGCTCAGAACGTGGCCTACCTGCTTCTTTTTGATATGCTCTCTTGAAGGATTTCTTCCTATAACCACGCAGCAATAAATGGTCCCTCAAAGAGGCTGCCTTCCTCTGAAAACCCAGATTTTTTAAACAGTTTCTCCTTATACTTAAATACTGTCCATATGGTATACTACATATTAATAATTTTGGTTGGGAACTGTTCGCTCTCAAAATAGTATTGCTAGCAGTTTCTTTCCTGAAACAGGGTGTTGATAATCTCCCTTCCTCTTCAGTCTCTATATTAATATCTAAAAAGGAGATTTTCCTATAAAATATGTATAAATGTAAGGTTAAAATGAGTCTCATCCAACATCTGCAAAAACCTATTCAGTTCCTGCCTAGGACAGGTCCACACCATGAGGATGTCATCTATGTACCTGTGCTAAGATAAAATATGGCACAGGTACATAGACAAGTCCTCCCTGGTGAACAAAAGGCAACCCCACCCCCCAGGTACCGATTGCCATATGATGGAGCACAACATGACTTTATCTCAACACCCTGCACCTGGAGGATTTGCGAGCCTATAAAGGTGAACTTATTACAATGTAAAATATTTTTTAGGCCTCGGTCACACCTTGAATTTGTACGTGCCATTACTGCTTCTCAGTCGGGATGCCAGGTCGATCTCTTATGCGTATCACATTGTTACCTATTCCTTGAATGTTATATGCTGTAGTTCTATATTTACTGTGACTTGTTATATCACGGCATGTACCTAAGCTTTCTACTGCATGTTACTGTACCATGTTTCTTTTGCCTTCAATAAAAACCGTTTAAAAAGAAAAGAAAATATTTTTTAGGAATGAAATTATTGAAAGGCAACAAATAATTTCTGATTAATCTCAAAAAGAAATGATTACACTACGTGTAGGCAATTATCGTGTGGAATGTTGCTATACAGCGCTTCCACGTCGATCATGACCAATAGTGCCTCCTTAGGTACCAACAATCCCTCAAGCATCCAAAGCAAGTCAGGACTGCCATCTTCACAAAAGATGGCAGTCACGTAACATGGGCTAAGATAAAAAATAAGCATCCGTTGACTACAAAACATTTTCAAAATGCCTAGACTATCAATTATCTGAAATCATTCCTTGGTTAATTAATAGGGATCAAGATTTGTTGCCTTCAGAAAGACTGGAGACACTATGAAAGAAACAATTGACCTTACTCATATGCAGGGCTTTTTTTCAGCTGGAACATGGTTGAACTCAGTTCCACCTCTGGCTCAGGACCTCTGCTTCTTGTTCACCACTATTACTTTTAAAAACAGAAGTCCGGCTTCTGTGTTTACATGTGATAGTTGGTCTCCCAACTGCTCCCACAGAGTGGCTCCCACTGAGTGCATGATTGGGACAATGAATATGCAGGTGCCCAGGGTTCAGTGCAGATGCCGACACTAGATGATCTCCCCACAAGTGAGAAAGGTGGAGCTAACTACAGTGTGTGGGGAGGTACTAGAGCTGGTTGGGTGTGGAAGATGGTGGAGCATTTAAGGGGGTGGGGAGAAAATGGGGCAGTGGAGGGAGGGGGTTGCATGCAGAGGTCAGAGCTAAAGAGGTTTGAAAGTGAGATGTGGATGGAGGTGCAGAGGTAAGCAACTGTAGAAAAAGGCTGAACTCTGCACTCTGTGTGTAACCCCCCCTCCTTCCCAAACTCTGCACTCCTAGTATTTAATGCCCCATTAAGTCCCTCCCACTGTTTCTGAAATTTACCCACACCCACTATTTGATGCTGTTTGGAGTTGATAAAGTTTAGGGGGTAGTGGTTAAGTTCCTGTACCTATTTTCTAAGAAAAAAAAAAAGCCCTGCTCATATTGCCAATTGAGCCAACACTCCAAAGGTTTTAAGTCTGGACACCCAGAACACATTAGAAAATCTCAGTTTACTATATATGGTGGCTGTTTTGCAAAAAATTGGATTTCAATTTGTTTTTAAAAAGTGAGGCAAACACTATACTTTCACCTCATAGCTAAGGCCAAAGTCCACCCGTCTCCTCCAATACATTTCCTTGATCCAATGCCACTTGCCAAGTATGTTGTCTATCCCCGGTAATATTCATGCTTAGCATAGAACCCCTAGTGGAGACCTTTTTGCAATAGTGTAAATATTAATGGGATATTATATAAAGATAAACAATTTAAACTTTTTTTATTCACGGACAATGTTTTACTGACGGTAATGAATCCCCATATTTCTTTGCTGCATCCCCATTAAACTACATTTTTTTTCCCTCTCAAAATAAAATAAATCCAAGAATGACATGACTACTACTTAATCTTGCTTGACAACCAGTTATTAAACTTTTAGAGAGATTATAATTCTACCTGGTGTACTCACGCCTAGAAGTATTTTGTGCATATCACCAACCAAGTCCTTACTAGCAGATATTAGATACATATCACCATGCAGTAGTGGATATATTAAGAAACAGCTACAAAAATTAACAACATATAAACTGCCCCTGTTAGGATGGACTGTTAGCAACTTAATGACCATTCTCCTGAGGTTTCTTGATTTATTTGAAGCCTTACGTATACCTGTCTCAATGTCTATATTAAGTAAATTCCAGATGGATCTTCATAAGTTTAAATGGGAATATAGGACATAAAATAACTAAATCAGTACTCCTTACATGTAAAACCTTAGAAGGCTTAGCTAACCCCCCTTATCCCTGATAGTCTTACTACAACTGTCAACCACAGTAGGGGAGTTTAAACTTAGGCATTTGATTTACCTACATGCTAACACACCCTTTAAAAAATGCATAACTGAATACAAAATACTAAAAACTTTATTTTACTCCAATTTTCAAATCAGACATTTTTATGTATAATAAATAGAGTTGGGTGAACAGTTTGGCCTGAGCATAAGCTCGGGCCGAACATAGTCTGTTGGCCTGTTCGACGAACACCCAAATTGTAGGGGCATTCGGCCATTTGTTCAGTCCGCAGGGTGACCACAATGCACTGCGCTGCTGCACAGTGCATTGAAAGCCCTGCTTGGCTGAAGCAATGACAGCTTTGCCCAAAGGGCACAGAGAACTGCCAGAGCCATGATTGGAGAAAGTAATGACTGTGTCCAATCATGGCTCATTGCTCCTAGTCCCACCCCAAACTATTAAAATATTCTCCCCTTAATGGCCATTTGCAGTGTGATATTGACATGGAGAGAGATAGAACATGGCTTTGTTCAGTGCTACTAGCGAGTTTGTGTGCTATAGTGTACTATTGTGATTCTATTGTCAGTGTACAATATCAGTTTAGCGTGAATCTTGTGATAGTGCAGTGTGAGTGAGGTTTGACCATTCATTTTTACTTTGATGTCAGTTTATTTTGTCAGGGCAGGTTTCCTACAGTATATTTCAGTGCGTTACTGCATGTTTAACACAGTATAATTCAGTGTGTTACTGCACGTTTAACGCAGTATAATTCAGTTTGTTACTGCACATTTAACGCAGTATATTTCAGTGCATGAGTGTAGGTTTCATGGGCACAATTACCACCCAACACCAATTTTTCCGCACCTGTTTGACAGGTGCATATCATTAAAATTTTTGGCAGCAAGGCCAATTCTTGCTTTCATCAAGAGTACCTCTATAGAGTTACTGTGTGAAGGCGCCACTAACACCCAAAGCCCAATTTTTCCGCGCCTGTTTCTTCTATTTAAAGTTTGCGAAAGAGACACCAGAATTTATCCAAAAAATCTCTAATCTTGTTCCGAGTGCACAAAATTGTGGCCTCATCATACAGACAGACTCCCCAAGCCGTTGTTTAATAAAAAAGAGAGCTTGAATGGAAAATGTTTTTTTTTGGCTTTGTAATTGTCATTATTGCTGCAGCAGTTTCTATACACAGTACAGATGTCTCATATTGAAGGACCCCCTAGGCACTATATTTAAAGGAATTTTTCATTTTTTTGTTATTTCTCATTTTATGGTTTCACTTTATGCATCAGTAAATCACTGCTCATTAAAAAAAATGTTTTTTACAAACTTTTTTTTTATTAATACATGTCCCACAGGGCAATACCCAGACCCCCATAACCATTTTATGCCCAAATACTTGCATATAAGCCTTCAAAATGGGCACTTTTGATTTTTCCAGTTCGGGTTATATAGACTTCATTTGGGTTTGAAATTGGGTTCAAAAATAAAAACTGACAGGGGTTTTAATCCCTCTCCACTCTATCCAAAACTAAAAAAAGTTTTGCCTTTAGTTATACTTTAAGTCATCTTCCTCTGCTCTCTTCTTCAAGTCAAGCACTATTTTAAGACCTAACAAAGAGAGTGGAACTCTTAAAATTCTAACCTCAGCACAAACAGTTGAATTGTAAAAAATGTAAGCAGATGCATCTTTACTTCTTGCCTTGTTGAAGGTGAAATATCCCTTTCTGTAACCTCTAAAAGTGGCTGTTTGTTTTCACACTGTTCCTGATTAATAAGTCCTTGGAGAGTTCTTTGTATGGATTGCGAATATATATAATTATCATATTGTATTACATGTGCCTATTTTGCATTGCAAAGAAACACAATCTGTCCATCTTTGCAGTATAAAGGAAATAGACAACAATGTTTTTGAATTTCTACTATTCTGTGCATTTTATTCATGTTTAGTGTTAAAATAGAATTCCAGGTATGGTATTTTTATATAGTTACATTGGTCTAGCTTGAACCAATGAAGCAATGCATATACCATACCTGTGGGATCTTTCTAGAAGCTGGCAATCACTGTGGTAGACACCACTACTCCAGTAATCTTCACTAGCTTTTGAATCCCATGCCAAGCTCTGCAACATTGTGAACACAGGAGGTCAGCATGGATGCCACTCAGAGATCACTTTGCATTTTTTTCCAGTGAATGCAAAGCATTCTCTGATTGGACAGGGTAGAGAAGGTGACATCACAACCCTGCCTCTCCATCGTCTTTGATCAAAGAACACTTTGCATTCACTGAGAAAATGCAAACTGATCTCTAAATGGTGCCCATGCTGACCTCCTGTGTTCACAATGACCTCCTGTGCTCACAATGTCACAGGGAGCTGCTTAGAAGGAGCTCAGATACTGGTGACGATCACTGGAGTAGGGGTGTTTACTGTAGTGATTTCCAGCTTCCAGAATCTAGACCAATGTACTCCCTGAAATGCTTCTTTAATCAACATATATAGTATTTTAGCAAATCCAAAAATTATTAAGAAGGAAAATGTGTCATAGGAGAACAAAAGATATTGGGACATACTGTATATACTATATGAAAAGCATACTAGAAGAACATTTGCCTATTGTAAATAATCATTTCCATGTCTGTAGTAGGGAATTCTCATTTCTGCAGTATTTGGTTTAAAAATGAAATAAGTATTTTGATTGCTATTGGCATTAAAAGAAAATTACTTGAACATTTTCCATACTAAAGATTCATAGTTTGAACCAACTGAACCTTGGTAAGGAATACGCTAAACCCAGTTAGGGCAATTACAAAAATTCAAATGCAATTTTTTTTGTCATTTTACTACATTTAGCAGACATATTGAATGTGAAATGAATCTTTGCTAGACACCTTCTCTACTACTACAGATACAAAACAAATTTAGCCTTGGAATTCATGACCACAGCTGCTAAAATGAGTTTTACAATTATCTCATCCATAAACGGCAACCGCTCCTGACCATCACAAGAAGGAGCTGAAGGGAATACAGACTTTTTTTGGGATAAAGGAGTAGTCTGTTTTTTCAGCTTTCTATAGTGGTATCCAGGGGGAATTTGTTGCAGGAAGAAAGTATATAAAAACACAACTGCTTATACACTGGTGGTCTTCTATCTGTAACTCCATGTCAGCCAAATAGGTTTCCTTTGCAAATGACTTTTAAGCAGACTGGAGGAATAAATAATAGGTTCTGAAAGTAAAAAAATCAGGATTTTTAAATTTTAATGTTGCCCTTTAGGCATTATAATAATTGTTTAAAATAGCTTTTTTTTTTTCTTTGCTTTTGATACATATTCCTCAGGACAGTGCCCTATCCCCTATGCAATTTATTTGACAATCCCTTGACAATTAGCATTGAAAATGTCCATTACTTTTTTTTAAAACTTGACTTCAATAGGACTCAGATTTGACAACCAAACTTCAGTAATACATGCCAAACCTTCCTCAAACTGAACCCAGGTATATTTGGGTCACTCCTAGCCAGAAGTTTAGAGTTCGCTATGAATGATGGCTCTAGAAATATTAGTCTCACTCTGGAATGTGCAGCAATATCTAATATGTTTTGTCTTTTTCACTTGTGGGCATAGCCACCACATGTCTTTGCATATGTATGTGCGTGTAGGTGGGGTCAGCCTGCACAGTAAACACATGCCCAAATCTGTAACATTACTCCAAACCACCTCCACTCATCATTTACCACTTGTTATACAGCGGCAGGTCGGCAGGTTCCCGCGAATCGCCGTACCTGTATGGTGGTTCACGGGAGCGATCCTAGGAGCATGCGCGCACCCACTGGCCAGCGGGGAAGCCTAACCACGGAGCCGGCGGCCGCGATTTCCGCCGGGCACCCGCGATTGCTCCCAGTGAGGAGAGGACGGCGGTCTGCTGTTGTAAACACCATTACTAGTAAAAAAAAATAAATAAATAAAAATGACAGATCTTTCCCCTAGTTTGTAGATGCAATAACTTTTACGCAAACCATCAAAATACACCTATTGGGATTTTTTTTTTTTTACCAAAAATATGTAGCATAATACAAATTGGCCTAAAATGATGAAAACATTTACTTTTTAAATTTCTTTTTGGAATGTTATATAGCAGAAAGTGAAAAATATTGTTTTTTTTTCCAGAATTGTCGCAGTTTTTTTGTTTATAGTGCGAAAAATAAAGGTCGCAGAGGTGATCACATACCACCAAAATAAAGCTCTATTTCTTGGAAAAAAGGACATCAATTTTATTTGGGTATAACGTCGCACGACCATGCAATTGTCTGTTAAAGTAACGCAGTGCTGAATCGCAAAAATGGCCTAATCATTAAGGGGGAAAATAGTCTGGTCCAGAAGTGGTTAACCACTTCTCGCAAACTGACATACCTGTACGTCAGCTTGAAGAAGTGGTTGTACCAGGGTGATGCCTGCAGCCAGAGGCATCACCCCGATACTGTTTTTTAGAGCCGGTGGTCAGTTTTCTGGTGATAACAACCGATGCGGCTCAGCAGCTGCTTGGTTATCACAAGGAGTGGGAGGGGAAGTCCTCCTGCTGCCTTCCGCCGTTCTGCCCAGGTCTCCCATCCCACCGGGAGACCTGAGCGGCCAGTCGGCACATCCGCCGGCTGGTCAGAGTCCCGAATGAAGCCAGATTCGGCTTCGATCTGATCTCTAATGAAGTAGCCCGGGAGCCAATGGCGCCAATTTAAAAAAATTACAGTATTCAAAAACACAGATTTTAGCGTTTTGAACACTTTGAAGTGCAGTGGAGGGGTTTGGGGTCTTTTAGACCCCAGATCCCTCCATAAAGAGTACCCATCACTGCCTATTACTGCCAAATGGGATGTTTACCTTCGTTGTTACAGCAATGAAGGTGATCAGATTTTTTTTTTTTTAAAGGAACACTGAAGAAAATAAAAAATAAAACAAATAGGAAAATTTTTTTTTAAAGCGTCCCTGTTTGCTCGCGCACCAAAGATAATGCATACGTAAGTCGTGCCCGCAAATGGAAACGGTGTTCAAATCACACATTTGAGGTATTGCCACGATCGTCAGAGCAAGAACAATAATTCCAGCAAAAGACCTCCTCTGTAACTCTAAACTGGTAACCGCTAAAAAAATTTAAAGCGTTGCCTATGGATATTTTTAAGTATCATAGTTTGTTGCTATTCCACGAGTGTGCGCAATTTTAAACCATAACTTGTTATGTATCTAATTACTTGATGTGACATCATCTTTCACAATATACAAAAAACTTAGGCTAACTTCACTGTTTAGTTTTTTTAATTCAGTGAAGTTTATTTTTTAAATTAGTTTAATTTTCAAAAAAATTGTGTTTGAAAGACTGCTGTGCAAATACCGTGTTACGTAAAATATTGCAACGAGCGCCGTTTTATTCTCCCAGAGTCTTTGCCAAAGAGTATATATATATATATATATTATGTATATATATATATATATATATTATATATATATAATGTTTGGGGGTTCTAAGTAGTTTTCAAACAAAAAGTACTGATTTTAACTTGTAAACAACATGTCAGAAATAGGCTTGGTTCTTAAAAGAAGGGTATGGGTTTTATTTTTTTCCCTCAATTATACTTACCTAGCTGGATGCAGCATCGGTCCAATTCTGCATCTGTCCCCCGGCACCTTTGCACTGAGAACCAAGCAATCGAACACAGCCGATCGCTCGGTTCTGACAGCTCCCCGAGCAGAGAAGCTCTCCCTGGTCTTTGCCTCCTCATTGCCTGCAAACAGCAGCAGGAACCATTGGGTATGGAGCCGTCCTCTAAATATCCCCGGCTTTTGGACAGAGCTCCATAGAAGTTTATGGTGCACTTTTGTGCAGCAGCAGGCCGAACAATGAAAACTTGTGGCATGTGATATAAACAAGTTGGGTATCCGTGGCCATCAGATTGAAGTAAGTATGCATCTGTGAAAGAGAAAGGGAAGGGTTGGTTGGGTCAGGGGGTTGGGCTGACAAAAAGGTAAATGCACATTGTTTTAAGTACTATGCTTTTCCTCACATTGAAAGCAATATATCTTTTAATACGTTGATTAAGTACATCCTGTAGAATCAGGTTATACAGTATAAATGTATATTATCACACTACAAAGTTCACTATTGTCACTACACAATAATTTCATAATCACAAAGAAGTTCAGTTTCAGCTAGGAGATTACTTCTGACTGGTTGTTAAGGTTTATTGCACATTATCATTTTTCTGCATTGCCTACTACAGCAAATGGGCTTGTATGTGTAATGTTTCTGTCTTTCTTTTTTTCCTCATGCTTTCGTAAATAACTTTTAATCAATGTTTATTAGTGGTAAAATAAATACAGTCTAAATGTCAATAAAATTACTTTAAATTCACATTTGCCATAAATGAATTATGTTTTAAATTGTCTAAAGGTGATATATATGGGAAATAATATTTAAAACTACTCTCAGTGTGCATCTTTACTGTGTTCCATGGACACAAAGCTGTCACTTTTTTTTTTTTTTTTTTTTTTACTCATCATGTTTTTGTCAAGGAACCGGAGAATGACATGAGAAGGCAGACGCAGAGTAAGACAGCTTAAAGAATTACTATGCAAAAATGTATTTGCAGCAGACGCTGAACTTGTCATAAATGATGATATCAGAAAAATATCAGGGAGCCTCTTCCTGCATTTTTTTTTTTGAAGCTTTATTTTTATTTTTTATTCTGTTGTCTGTTTATGGTATTATGAGTACTAAATAGCTAATATGTTGTTGCTTTTGGAAAAAAAGTAAGTAAAAAAGTTTAAAACGAGTTTCAAAGTAATCCACCATTATAAAAAATTTAATGAGCCAATTATTACACACCAAGTCATGAACATACTGTATAATACTCAAAACGTTGATTTTGTAATATAATTTAACCTAAAAACAAATCGATTAAAATCTGGAAAATACATTCTCCCCAACGGGTATGTTGATAATGTCCACAAATGTATTTATTGCCATATAAAACATTTTAATATCCATTAGATATACAGTATACTGCCATAAAATCTATAGTTGTTTTTCCCTTTCATGATGTACTAATGAATAATAGTAGAGTTGCAGAAACACTGACATATTTAGTAGAACAATTTAGTAGAACAATTTCCGGCATCATGTCCGGTTCAGCTCTCTCCTCTCCTCACACTGATCGAAACAGCATGCGAAGAGAGGAAAGAGACAGCAGCAGCATGAGTAAGCTGAATTTACAGTCCCCACACAGTGCTCATCCATGCCTCAGCCATGCCCATCCATGCCTCATCAGTGCTCATACATGCCTCATTGGTGCCACATCATTGCTTCCTCCATGACACAGCCATGCTACATCAGTGCTCACCCATGCCACATCAGTGCTCATCCGTGCCACATCCATGCCACATCAGTGCTCATTCGTGCCACATCTGTGCTCATCCATGCCACATCAGTGCTCATTCATGCCACACCCGTGCCACATCAGTGCTCATCTGTATGTAAAGAAAAATGTCAGGCGCCAAGGTAATCAGAGGTTCGAATAACCAAAGGGAGACAAAATGCTGCTAATCTGCTGCAGGTGTTCTACATATGAATAGAGAGATGAGATAATCAGCGCATATTTGTGATACTGTATAACAACATGTATATCAAAAAAATTGATCATATATATATATATACAAATTCTAAATACTGTATATAATGTGCAAAAATACCAGTAATGTAATGCTAAAGGTGTGTAAGTACCTGAATATTGTAGACCTCTCAAATATATCTATACATGTATAATAGGAGACTGTATATGTATAATAGGAGACTGTTGTACAAAAAGTGCAAGTGCAAAAAGAAAACTTTTCAAATACTAAATATTATTGCAATCAAATTCATGAACAATTCAACAAACTAGTGATAAAAAAACAAAGTGAATAAATATAGTATTAAATAAATAAATAAAAAAGTCCCAAGTAAAAAAAGTGCAGAAATATTAGAATTAGTTAGATCGATATATAATATCCATAGTGAACACTCGTGAGAAGATAACACCGAATGTGCTCCACCGTCTCCCCCAAAACTGACTCACCAGATGGGGAGCTGGTCAGATTATAAACCAGCAATGGCGCTTGATAAATATTTTCCGGCAGAACAGTCTAAATGTAAAGCTTCAAAACTTGGATCTTCCCCCATTCTCCATGGATGTGTTATTCCCAGGATATTACAAGGTGAGGATAATAAATAAGAGAAAGAAGGATTTCAAAATAGTGTAATTCCATATGAAATCCAACTTGTTTATTAAAAATAAATATACTGCACTCACAGTGTCTGCCTGACACTGGGATCGCTCACATCTGACTCCTATACTCCGGCTACCACGGAGGGCTCCTTGCCAGCTATGATGGCTCGCCTGTGGGTCAGCTATAGGGGTTAACTGCGTGGAGAGGAGGGAGATAAGTAGCGGTGTCCGTGGTGTGTTCACACCCTCCGTAGAAGTCCTTGATGATGAAACACGTAAGGGCGTGAGCATGCAGTCACTGTGATGACAGGACGCTGAGAGGCTGACAAGCGCCTTCCCGGGAACCTCGGAAGAGCCGATAACTACTGAGCAGTGGAGGGTGAGACGCTGATGCCGCATCGGCACCTGGAGTCACAGTCTTATCTAGCTTTGTTGGATCTGAGGAATTGACTATTTTGTGTGTTAGACATTTGTGAGTGGAATGACAAAGGGGTATTTGTGCAATAAAATTGAGTAGTGCTTTTACATATTGCCCTATGAGTCCTCCCTCTTTCTTTTACATTGCATCCACAATGCTGGTACGCATATCCAAGGAGAGTATTGGCAGAAATTGAGGGGTGTCAGCTTTACCTCTGGCGATTGATGTGCGGTCTCACCAGGGAACCGCTTAAAGGCACTGTACAAGAAGCATTTTGGTGAGTGAGTACTATCAAAGGAGGGGTGCACAAGGTGTGGTGAAGGTGCATGCCCTCTTTTTTCTCATCCAACACTGGGGCGAATGGACAGTAATCTGTGATCTTGTTAAGAGACTGCACTTCTGCCTGATTATCACCATTTCAAACCCTGTTTTGGGTTTAAACAAAGACTATAATAAGCGCTGCTAGTGTGACTCACTTTTCAGGAGGAATTTGTTTTGTATCTGAGCTGTGTAACACATATAGTATTTGTTTTTTGTGTATTTATAGCAGTAGCTGCACAGAACTATTGATTTGGTCCCTGCACCTAATATTCTGTTATTTGATTTAATTCTAAGCGCTGGGTGAGTTAGTAGCAGTAATCCAATATTGCATCTTACTCCTTTTGAGAAATTGAAAATTTTGTTTAAAAAAAAAATGCGTTTTCATTTTATTTCCACATTTTCAGAAAACTTGTGGAAAAAATTAGATGTTCAAAAGACTTAAGAAGACACTCTGTAGGTGGGGCGAAACCAGTAAAGCTTCCGGTCATACGTCTGACGTAATTTCCTTTTCCTGCGGTTGGAGCCCATGCTGGCTACGGCATACACCCTACCAGGAAACATTGCTTTTAATACTTGGAGAAGTTTGTGAGTGTTTTATTTGCTATCTATTTAATAAAAAGCTTAGTTAAAACTTACTACACTATGGAAGCATGTTCTTTTATATGATGGCGATGACTAGGAGATGTGGAGGAGATTACCCTGGAGTATAAGATTAAATAGTTGGAGTGTCCCCTACCCCTGGAAGGAGGTGCAAAACTACCCCTGTGGATATTTTAAAGGCTTGAACCCTGCCTACCTTTGGTAAGTAGGGAGGAGAGAGGGGAGCACGGTGTGGAACACTGATCACAGTGAGATCACGAGTGGAACAGAATTGCACATTGGACACTGGTCACTTTATGATTCATATGAACTGTATTGCACAAGGACTATTGAGCAGATGAAGGAAGATATTTGAAAAGTCACATTGGCACTTGTCACTTTTTATTTATTTATTCACAGATTTTTAAATTTCCATACATTTTTTTAATTTACATAATTTATGTTTATTTGTGGATATATTTAGCACAATTATTTATTTAGATTGATTATTAAATATATGGAAACTATATGATTGCTAGACACAGTAGGGTTGAGCACTTTATAATTTATGTATATTGATTATATCTATATATTTATTATAAGCGCTTTTTAGGGTGTTAATATGCAAATACTGACACATCCTCTTAATAGATTGTTAAGGAACACTTTATAAGTTATTTCAAGGCAGTGCTGATTCATTTGCACTCAAAAGACTCATTATGCCTCATGGAATATACCTTGGGGTGTATGCTTCCCAAAATGGGTTCATTTTGTGGGTGTTTCCATTGTCCTGTGTTTATTTTCCAAAAAAGTGTCATTTGGGGGGTATTTGTACTGTCCTGGCTTGTTTTAAGAAATGAGCTATCAGTAGATCAGGTGTGATCAATTTTCAATGATTAGCACCATAACTTATAGACTCTATAACCTTCACAAATATCAAATAAAATACACTGATTTGGGTTATTTTTGCCAAAGAAATGTAGCAGTATAACTCTCAGCCAAAATTTATAAGGCTCCGTTCACATGTAGGCGTTTTGGGGCGTTTTTGGGGAGTTTTTCTGCTCTAGGATCAGCTCTCAAAACGCCCAACAAGACAAATCCTATTCATTTCAATGGCCCCTGTTCACATCTGAGCGTTTTGACGCCTGAAGCAAAACGCCCAACGCTCAAAAAAGTACATGAGCTTCTTTTTGGGCAGATTACAGGTGTTTTCCATTGGTTTCTATTCAATCTAAAAACGCCTGCACAAAAATCACGGTAAAAATCGCGGTAAAAAAAACGCGCAAAAACGCTACGCTCAGGTGTGAATGTAGCCTAAAGAAAAATTACTAATTTGCTAAATTTTGTAACATAAACAAAGAAAAATTCATTTTTTTCTGTCTTTTTTTATTTATAGCATGTGATATTTGGGGGTGTTTAGCTTAAGTGTATAATCTACCAGTGAGCTGAGTCCACACCAGTTGTGCTGTTTAACCACTTGCCGACCGCCGCCTGACTACATACGGCAGCAGTCAGCCCCTCCCAGGCAAAGTGACGTACCGGTACGTCACTAGCCTGGGAGCGAATAGGGGGCGAGCGTGCGCGCCGGAGGCGCGCTCCCGCCCCGATCATACCCGAAGAAGCCGGCGCGTGTAACCAGCGGACCCGATGTCTGCCGGTCACTCACGATCGTCGGGTGGAGAGGGAGAAAGGCAGGTGGCTAATGTAAACAAAGCCGCCTGTCACTCTCCCCTGTGTAAAAGCACTGATCACTCAGTCCTGCTATGTAGGACCGTTGATCTGTGCTGTTACACACAAAGCCACATCCAATCATAGTAAGAAACATGCCCCTAGGGACACACTTAACCCCTCTCTCTCCAATAAAGTTAACCCCTTCCCTCCCAGTGTAATTTTTACAGTAACAGTGCATATGTATAGCACTGATTACTGTAGTTATGTCACTGGTACCCCTAAAAGTGTCAAAAATGTCAGTCAAGGGTCCGATCTGTCCGCTGCAATGTCGCAGTACCGCAAAAAAAATCGCAGATCGCCGCCATTACTCGTTAAAAAAAAAAACAACAAAAATCTTTCCCTTAGTTAGTAAATGCAATAACTTTGCGCAAACCAAACAAAATACGCTTTTTGCGATTTTTTTTTTTACCAAACATATGTAGCAGAAAACAAATTGGCCTAAAATGTTAAAAAATTTAGATTTTTACATTTTTTGGGGGGAAATTTCATATAAAAAATGTGAAAAATATTGTTATTTTTTTCAAAATTGTCGCTCTTTTTTTGTTTATAGCGCATGATCAAAAAATTGCACAGGTGATCAAATACAACCAAAAGAAAGCTTTGTTTGTGGGAAAAAAAGGATGTCAATTTCATTTGGGTACAGTGTCACATGACCGTGCAATTGTCCGTTAAAATCACGCAATGCTGAATCGCAAAATAGGCCCTGGTCAGGAAGGGGGTAAAATCTTCAGGGGCTTAAGTGGTTAAGGGCATATTGGCCCACTTTTTTAAAAGAAAAAAAAAAAAAAACATAGTCCATCCAGGATTCCCACGCAGGGGTTTCCACTTTGCACAGTAATAATAAAAAAATAAACAAAAAATACCAAGCCACCTGGCTCCCTGGTCAGCACTGCTGCTTAGGCTTTGGCCTCAGTCCTCTTGACCCTGTACCAGTGTCCCTGTTTGGTACACTCTCTGTACCTCTGCTGACACTCTCTTTTACAGCTTTGTTGCTGCTCCAGCCCACAGGTTTGGGCCCTCCGTCTGTTCTGTTACAATGCACCGTGAAGACATGCACACTTCTCCCTTGCACACCAGGACTCCTCGGGAGGGTGGAGCCAAAAACCCTGGTCCTGTCTTTACTAAAAGACCCAGACACACCTGCACAATGGGTGTCCTGGCTGTTCCCAAGACCTGGTCCCAGGATTGGAGATTTCATCTCACCCAGATCTCTATGAAGTCTCCAGGCTCCAGGTCCCCAATTAAATGTTATCAACCACAGAGGAAACTGAAAACACAGTCTACTCCAAATTAAACAATCCTCCTGGAGCCTCTTAATCTGCCTTTTGGAGATTCCTGGGTGACAAACACTAGGACAGGGATCTGTACTGTCACAAGCACAAAAAAAAAGAAAAAAAAAACACCCAGTGGTGATTAAATACTACCAAAAGAAAGTTCTATTTGTTGGAAAAAAGAACACCAATTTCATATGGGTACAGTGTTGCATGACTGAGTAATTGTCATTCAAAATGTGAGAGCACTAAAAGATGAAAATTGGCCTGGTTAGGAAGGGGGTATAGGTGCCCAGTGGGCAAGTGGTTAAAATCACTGTTCCCTTCTAACTGGAATACATTTAAATTCCATGAGATAAATATTTTTTCAGGCATTTTAAATTTAAGATGTATACTGTGAACATAACCAGACATTATAATTTGCAAGCATAAACTAAACAATAAGTGTATCTGAATGACATGCAATACATGCATGCAGAGGTTGCTGTTGTATTGATATCATTATATTTTTTCACACACGTTTAGGCTCGTTTTTCGAGCTCCAAGATCTTTGATCATTTTATTGTGGAACAGTGCCTCTAGTGGATGTCTGTGACATGAGATTGACATGCATGTACTTTTCACATGTTTTGGAGCATCTATCTAGTTTGGCCAGAAAGGTTCATGCTTGCAAGGCTGGCGCTACCGCTAGGCAAACTAGGCAGCCACCTAGGGTGCACTGCCACCTAGGGTACAGCCATGGCCGCTGGGAGGGAGGAGGTGTGGAAGCATCCGTCAAAAGTAACAAGCCAGCGGCAGAAGGGTGCTAGCCAGCTGACTGCAATAGCAAGACTGGGTGACATGCTGTGTGCAGTTGCTCTCTCTCCCCCTGTATAACCTTAGACCATCCATAGTGGCCACATAATAAACTGGGGAGGGGGGATTATAGTGGGCTCAGCATAACCTGTGAGGGGGCAGGAATTATTGTGGGCATAGCATAACCTGTGAGGAGGAGGGAGGAGGAATTACAGTGGGCACATCATAACCTGTGGGGGGGGGTAATAGTGGGCACAACATAACCTGGGGGGGATTATAGTGGGCACAGCATAAACTGAGGGGGAATTATAGTGGGCACAGCAAAACCTGGGGGGGGGGATTATTGTGGGAAAAGCATAACCTGGGGGGGGGGATTATAGTGGGCATAGTATAATCTGGAGGGGGGGTTATAGTGGGCACAGCTTAAAGCGGTTGTAAACCCTATAAAAAAAAAATAAAATAAAAAACCTGCAAGACAAAGGCATAATGAGCTAGTATGCATCGCATACTAGCCCATTATGTGTAACTTACCTTAAAACGAAGCCCCGCCACGGACCCCCGGACATCACTGCGGGCGCTGCCATGATCCCTCGCAGTCTCTTCCGGGTTCGGCGGCTCCGGCGCGCTGATTGGCCGGAAGAGACGGCTCCGGCACGATGATTGGCCGGAGCCGCAATGACGTCACTCCCGCGCGTTCGCGCGGGAGTGATTTTTCCGGCAAGCTCCGGCAAACTAATTGAATGTCCCCCCCGGACCTTCAGAGCGCATGCGCCGCTCGCGTGAGCAGCTGCATGCACTGTAAATATCTCCAAAACCGTGCCGGTTTAGGAGATATTATTTGTACCTACAGGTAAGCCTTATTATAGGCTTACCTGTAGGTAAAAGTGTCAAAAAGCGGGATACTACCGCTTTAACCTGGGAGGGGAGAAATTAAAGTTGGCACAGCAAAACCTGGGGTGGAATTCTAGTGGACACAGCATAACCTGGAGGGGGGATATAGTGGGCACAGCATAACCTGGGAGGGGGGAGAAATTATAGTGGGCACAGCATAATCTGGGGGGTTATAGTGGGCACAGCATAATTGGGGGGAGGGATTATAGTGGGCACAGCATAATCGGGGGGGGGGGGGTTATAGTGGGCATAGCATAACCTAATAACCTGGAGGAGAGGAATTATAGTGGGCACAGCATAACATGGGGGGGGGTTATAGTGGGCGTAGCAATATCTGAGGGAGGGACATTATATCAGGCACAGCATAACCTGGGGGGGTTATAGTGGGCACAGCATAACCTGGGGGGGGGGATTATAGTAGAAAGAGGAATGTTGGTGAAGGCTGTTTGGGGGGGCACCTTGGAAGGTTAGAATATTGACCAGAGAGAAGGATGTCTGAGTGTCGGCTATGCTAGCTGGGACACCTTTGAGAAGCAAAAGTGGCGCACCAGAGTTTAAACTTGACAGGTGGGTGTGATTAAAAAGGTTGACAGATGTGGGGGCGGGCCAATTCCCAGTTTGGAGGATATGGCGAGGATAACAGGAATATGTGAAAGGGTTATGTGACCTGATGGGGGAGAGTTTCAACCGTATTTCAATATTTTTTTTTGGGGGGGGAGGGGTGCAAGTAGCTGGTCTTGCCTAGGGCGCAGTATAGTCTAGCACCGGCCCTGCACGCATGGCTGTGTTTATTTTATCTTTTTATTCTTCTGTGACCTTGGGAGAAAATGTTTGAAATAATGTTTGTTACTTTTTTAATATATGTACAGTATATATATATATATATATATATATGTATTGTGCTATAATAAACTCTGTACCATTGTTCCCACATTAAAAACTGTAGCTCCTAGTCCACAGAGTCCGCTTAGAATGTACTCAGATCTCCCATAATAGTACACAGGCTATCAGACACACAAGCATGGTCCCACAACATCGACAATTCAAGCTTAGACTAGGGGATGTCTATTTAGTATTTACAGCTGAAGAACATTACCAAGAGTGGAGTTTAGGGGCACAGGGTACTCCAAAACTATCACCAATGATAGGAGGAGAAACTTCTCTCCAGGCGTCAAATAGCAACTTTTCTGGTGGTAGCAGGGAATGGGCAGTACATCTAGGACCCTACAACAGTAGTCCATGCAGCAATCTCTGGTACTTAATTGCCATTTTGCCATTGCATGACTAATAGTCCTCACCAATGTCTTTACTCACAGTGTCCTAGGAACTGTGTTCCAGCCAGCATCCACAGGTAGATCCTCAGTGAGAGAGATTAGAGCATCTTTCTCCAGACCAGGACTTAAAAGCAGTGCCCTCCAGCAAAGTTAGTCCTCTGGCAGGTCAGGTGCTCAGCCCAGCAGCTGCTGGGACCAAGACTGCAGTCTCTTGTCTCAGGGTTTCCTCTCCTAGAGGCAATAGCCCCAGGAGGACTAGACCTCTCCTTGATGAGGAAAGAATACTCTGCTCAGGCCTCCTAAACATTCATCACCTCCACAGCCACCTTCTGAACACCTCCCTCAGGGGATTGGATGGGACATGATAAAGATTTATGCCAGGTATCTGATATTCCCTGCACTTTATTCTGGAAGCTTTTTCCAGAAGCAGGTGGAAGAAATCGAACATGCAACTTCAGAAATCTTGAGCAGGCAAAAACAATCAATCCCTGCTCCATTAACTACATGTCATGGTCTTACCTTCTTGCTGTTCTCCTTCGTTTGACATGTGCTGGCGGCCATCTTGGTTTCTGGGTTTCTTGTAGCCTCCCACCCTGCGGCTCCTCCTTCCCACTGGGAGGAGCTGGATGCCTAGCTCATATATATAGGAGGTCTGTGGCTTCAGTTCCCTGCTTGGTCCTCCTGTGTTCACATGCTTCTAAGACTGCTGCTGCTTCTGGTTCCTGTTCCTGGCTTCGTCTGACTACCCTGCTGGTTCCTGATCCTGGCTTCGTCTGACTACCCTGCTGGTTCCTGATCCTGGCTTCGTCTGACTACCCTCCTGGTTCCTGACCCCTGGCTTCGCAAAGACTCTGCATCGGTTTCGCCCCCTCGTTTGGACTTTTGCTTTATAGCTTGTTTTTCAATAAAGCTTTCTTATTTTCACTTATCTGTTGTTGTACGTCTGGTTCATGGTTCCGTGACACTACAATGGAACCAACAACTGAATTTGCCTAGCTGCCTAACTAACGGAGGGCGCTATTCCTAGTTTTAAATGTAGATTTAAAATATTTAGAGACATAGTCATTATTAGCAGAAAAACTTAGCGTAATTCACCTGCCTAGATTTGTCTTAAATATTTCCCAGCCAGAGGAGCAGAGGGGGAATGCCAGCAATGCATTTGACCTGATATGGTAAATGTGCAAATAACCAAGCAGTAAAAAAATGCACTCCAAATGATAGGCAAATGAGTGCTTAACTGATTATTGACCATTTTTAAATATTAAAGATAGGTAGCTGAGATTACAAAGCCTTCTTCTCAGACGGTGTCTGCTTTTTGTCTACAGCACATGTGTCAAATACAAGGCCAGTGGGCCAAATGCGGCTTTCCATGCCATTTTATGTGGCCCTCACACCTCTCCTGCAGTACCCTGCTCATCTCCATCCCCAACTTGTCTCAGCAGTCCAAAGCAGAAAGGGCAGAGCTCCTCCTACAGATCCTGCGCTCCCTATGCTCGTCTCTGCTCCCCTCAGTGGCGTACCAACAGGGGTTGTGTGTCCACCCTGGGTGCCACACATTAGGGGGTGTCAGGGAGCACCAGGGTGACACCCGGGGCTGGCCCCCGGACTGCCTCCACCGCTCACTGACACAGGAGCGCGGAGGAGGAGGAACTGTTTAAAGCAGAGAATGGGAGAGAGACTCACCGTCACTCACTAGCCCTGAATACACAGCGGGCGCTGCCAGAGTTAACTGTGCTAGTTAATGAGAAGGCGATTGGTTGCTAGGAACGCCTAGCAACCAATCTCCTGCTCATTAACTAGCACAGTTAACTTCGGCAGTTCACGCTGACCACTGTGTATTCAGGGCTCGTGAGTGAGACAGTGAGTCTCTCTCTCCCATTCTCTGCTTTAAACAGTTCCTCCTCCTTTGCTCTCCTCCTAATAAGGTAGGAGGAGGAGGGGCACTTGTATTGTAAAGTGGTCCTATTGGGGGGGTCTGCATTGTAGAGGGATTCTATTGGGTGGGTCTGCATTGTAAAGGGGTTCTATTGGTGGGGCTTGTATTGTAAAGTGGTTCTATTGGGGGGGGGTCTGCATTGTAGAGGGGTCATATTGGGAGGGATTGTAATGTAAAGGGGTTCTATTGTGGTGGGGTTTTATTGGGGGGTCTGCATTGTAAAGGGGTTCTATTGGGGGGGTCTGCATTGTAAAGGGGTTCTATTGGGGGGTTGTATTGTAAAGGGGTTCTATTGGGGGGTTTACATTGTAGAGGGGTTCTATGGGGGGGTTTGTATTGTAAAGGGGTTCTATTGGCGGGGGCTTTGTATTGTAAAGGGGTTCTATTGGGGGGGGCTGTGTAATGAAAAGGTGTTCTATTGGGGGGGCTGTATAATGTAAAGGGTTAAATTGAGGGGGGCGGGGCTATGTAATGTAAAGGGTTCTATGGGGGGGGCAGGGGCTGTATAATGTAAAGGGTCCTATGGGGGGTGGGGGCTGTGTAATGTAAGGGGTTCTATTGGGGGGCAGGGGCTGTGTAGTGTAAAGGGTTCCATGGGGAGGCGGGGGCTGTGTAATGTAAAGGGTTCCATGGGGGGGCGGGGGCTGTGTAATGTAAAGGGTTCCATGGGGGATGGGAGCTGCGTAATGTAAAGGGTTCCATGGGGGGATGGGGGCTGTGAAAGGTAAAGGGTTCCAATGGGGGGCTGTGTAATGCAAAGGGGTCCAGGGGTATGGGGGCTGTGTAATGTAAAGGGGTCCAGGGGTACGGGGGGCTGTGTAATGTAAAGGGGTACGGGGGCTGTGTAATGTAAAGGGGTCCAGGGATATGGGGGCTGTGTAATGTAAAGGGGTCCAGGGGTATGGGGGCTGTGTAATGTAAAGGGGGTCTTCCTACATTTTACTTGCAGTTATTACTACAGTCCTATAGATTTTTTAGGTTGTGCGGTTTTTTTTCTGCATTTTCTGAAAGCGCACCAAATGTCCCGCATGCTGCATCTTTGGCGCGCTTTCAGAAAACAGGAAAATAACTTTTTTGGGGGGAGTGACACTATGGTTTACTGCACCAGGTAACACCACTGGCAGTAGCACACAGTAAGTGTGCCACTGCCAGTTACATGTATTTCTGTCTGGCGCCTCAGGTCAATCGGCGCCGCTTTTGCAGAGGAGGAGGGGCCTGGTCGCCGGGGGGAGCAGAGGGAGGAGGATTCTTTTGGGTTCCGGGCTGCAGTGCGTGGAGGCGCTACATGGGGGGTTTGCCAGACATAGGATCCGCCCTAAGTGCCAAATGCTCTAGGTCCTTCACCTCTAGGCACCTGTCCTTCACAGCTTAAGACTTTAGTTATTACTAAAACTAATAACATTCAAATACAGAGGCAAATATTTAATTAGGTAAAGAGTAGGTACATTTATACAGTCTTACAGATACAGCCAGCCCTTTGAAGAGCAACCACAATGCTGATGCGACCCGTGATGACATTGAGTTTGACACTCCTGGTCTACAGAGATGAACAGCACAAAAAAAAAAAACACCTGAATTCCTTGTACAAGCTAAAGTCAAAATCAGAAAGCTAGAATTTATTATATGTTTTCCTTTTGTTTATATGAATAATTACAGCAAGTAAAACATTATCTTCTCTTTTTGCCAGGTTTCCTCACCATTAACAAAAAATGTTAATTAGGACTTTCAACCCCCCCCCCCCAGATCATCTAAGCTCGAGTGCACTGCTGCCCCCCTCTGCAATATAATTTAGCAATTTTCTGGGGCTCTTTAGTTAAAAATATATGTATATATATATATATATTGTGAGGGATTAGCTTGGTGGTAGGCGTAGATGACCCCTTGGGGGGTGCGTTTTCCCAGAGAGAGAGCCGACAAGTGCTTGCAAACAACAGTTTGGTTTATTAATGGTGTTTTCTTCACCAGACTGCATGCAGCAAAAACATCCAAAATAAAATAAAACAGAAAATAAATCCTTGCCTCTGTGGGCGGCTACCTTCTCACTCTGGAACCTACCTAAGAGTCTGTCTCCAACCTACTGTTGGGCAGACTTTCTTGTCCTACAGCGGACACTCAATAGTCCATTTATAATCTCTTCACAGAAGCATAGTCTTTCCATAGTCATCCCAGCCATGGAAGTGTATCTTCTGCAACTTCTATAATACTTCAATAAGCATGCCAGCCCGACCACAGAAGCAATTGCGATACATGCACCCAGCCCTCTGGATATCTGATGTCTTTTACCTTTGAGATGTCTTCACACTTGGTTACCCTCCTTAGCACACATCACTTCAGGGGGTCTTCTCCCATGCCCACACAGCTTGTCGGGAGGCACTCATCTGACTGTCCTCCTTCTCCCAGCCCACATGGCTTCAGGAGACAGCTTGCGGAGGCAGCAATCAATAGGACTTCCTTTGGACAAATTATAGAGGCCTTCATTTCCTCATTCCGAACAGCTGAAGGCCTTTCAACTTCTTTACACCTTCCTGCTGCCTTTGGCAGCCGACACCCAATAATAATTAGTGAACTTTCCAAACCAGGTGGGAATGTGTCTCCTCTCTGTGACTACATCCCCAGATTTACCTGACTTCCTGTCACATACCCCCCCCCTCTTGTTTCAACCCTAGGGTTGGGACACAGATTTCCAGACACGCATGTGTCAGGCACTTCTCTTGACTCTCACTGATAAGCCTTCTATTATCCTCACGCTGACGGATGAAACTGTTTCTGTCATCTTCATTGACAGATTTCTCATAAATGTCACACAGTTTGTCTCTCATCTCATATACACATTCTTCCACTGCATTTTTGGCATCATTTCGCTTCTTCTCAAGTTTCTCTTGCATACAAGTTTGTCCTATCCGCGATGGAGGGCCGTGATCCATAGGCAACTCAATTGGGCTAGTCTTAATGTCTTCAACATTCTTGAGCCGCCTCTCTCTGCAATCCATAAATGATTTCCACAAAACTTTGAGAACCTCTGCTTCACTAAGCTTTGTTCCAAGTAGGGACTCTTGACGTCCCTCTGTGACTTGAGTTGCCTCTCCATACAGCTGTCCACAATCATTAACTCTTTGTTTCTTGAGCTTAGCTTGCTCTAAGATGCTGTGCAGAGTGCCTTCCATTTGCCACAACAGGCTGTCACACATTTCTTCAAAGTGACCCCTGTTCATTTTTCCAGCGACATCATTAACTTTCCTTCCACCAACATATGGGTCAAAGGCAACAACACAGTTGAACCCAGCGATCTGGGTGGTATCCATTATAGACCTCCTCTCTGCATCAGTGAAGAAGCATGGAACTGCAACACATTCTTTTACAGGTTTCTTCAATGCACTTTCTGCTGAACTATTTGACCGCTCAAGGTCACCTAGTTCCTTTTCTCTATCTGAATTCCACATGGAATGCATCTCAAGATCACGATCAAACTTCTGCCACCTGTCTTTCACCAGTTCCATTTTGGAAATATTCCCTGAAAGGCACTTGAAATTCATTTTCTTCACGTTTTCATCAACAGCCTTAGTTTTCTCCACTAGGTGGCGTTTGCTTTTTTTTTCCAGATTTATATCACTTGCTTTAGTTTTCTCCCCTTTAGTTTTCTCCACCAGGTTTTCAGCCTGAACTGAGAAATCATCACATTTCTTACACAGCTCCTTTGTTTGCTGAAGTTCTAATGATACATTTTGCAATGCTTGAAGTTTTTGAAGAAACGGTTTACTCCAAAGGGGTGATTCAAGCCACATGTCATCACATTTCTGAGGCTCACTCAGGACAGACCCCAAAACACTGATCCTTTAAAAAACTGCATCAGGCACACTATCCCCTCTTTGGGACAGATCCTCTGTTGCCTGTAATTCCTCTTCCAGTTCCTGCAACGGAATCTTCATCTCTTCTACTTGCTGTTCTAAGGCTCGCCTAGACCTTTCTAGCTCCCGAACGCTTTTCACAACATCATCCTTGGAGCTGACCAAATCTTCCATTTCTGTACACAGCTGTTGGTTAACTCTTTCTAGTTCAACCTTACACTCTAGAGCTTCCTCCAAGGAGCGAGCCAAGAACAGGGCTTTGCTCTCGTTATCACGCGCCTCCGTTTTTGAACGGTCGCGTTCTACTGCATATTCTGCAGACACAGTCTTCTCCTCACCAAGCATCTGATCAAACTTCTTTCGCTTCTTCTCCAGGTTGGACACAATCTGATTCTGGTGATCCAGATTCACACTCAGTTCATCCAATTCCTGCTGAAGTCTTATCTTGGTCTTCTCAAGCTTGTCATAAGCAGCTGTTTTTTTCTCATAGCGTTGATTAGCAACTTCAAGGTCTTTCTGCAGTTTCTTTTTCACAACTTCAACACTCTCTAATGAACAAATGCTTTCTTCCATGCGTTTTTTCATAACCGCTATCTGAGCTTGCAATGTTGCGACTTGCTCTGATAGGTTTTTCTTTGCTTCCTCCTCCTCTTTAAATTGTTCCAGGAAGCAATTTTTCTCATCTTCCATTTGTTCGAGCTTTGTGCTAAAACTCAGCCTTTGACACCTCTCTTCCTGTAAGAGTTCCTGCGTGTCTTGCAGCTGCGATTCCAAGATAGAAAAATCCTTGGCAATTTTTCTAGATTTTCTGTCTGCTTGAGAAAGCTGATTTGTAACATTGTCCAGCTCAACCTGCAGTTGGTTTGCCTTCTCTGACAGCTTAGCACACAATCGGTCATTTTCTGACACCTTGACTTGCGATTCCTGCAGCTGTACCTCTACTTTTTTTCTCTTGTGTTCAGACTCTCCTTTTCCCTGCATAAGAGCTTTCACCTCACTGGCTAGCATCTGGGAATAACAATGTAATTCTGCCACACAGGCTTCTTTCTCCTTTAACTGCTGCTGGACACGTTGGGCTTCCCCTTTCCAACTTTCACAGTCCGCACGCAATTCATCTACCACATTGCTCAAAGTAGTGAGCTCATACACAGTACTCAGTAATTTAGCCTCTCTTTCACTTTTCTCGTTGTCGCTGAGAGACAATGTCGTTTTCAGAGCGACATTCTGTTCCTGCACCCCCCTGCAGGTCATTTTTTTTAGCTTCCAAACACTGAAGACTTTTTTCCAGCTGATTACGCAACTCCAACATATCACGCATACTTTGCTCCTGCAAAGTCTGAATTTCAACCTCCTTTTCCTTGAGGATGGTATCTTTCTCCATTATAGTCTCTCTGCGTTTGTGCAACTCGGAAAAAAGAAGAGCAGTGGATTCTTCCCACTGGAACACCTGAGCCTGCACGTTTCTATGCTCCATCCTAAGCAATTCCAAGGCTTGTTCCTTTTCTTCCATTTTCCGTTGCACTGCATCCAGCTCAGCCCTGCACACATATTCGGTTTCCTCCAAACCGATTGCCTCCATTGGCTGCTGGCGTCTCTGTTTCCAGCTTGCCATGCTCTCTGGGTGAGCCTTTTGTTGAGCTGCAAAGCTCCGCTGTTTCAGCATCTCCCCCCATTTTGAGTTTACTTTTCATCTGAGCACACTGCGTCTCCATAGCAGTTTAGCAGTTTCATCAGTTTTGCTAGGGACAACAACCTTCCTCTTTAGTAGACTCTCTTTAGGCATGGATGGGGCTCGTTCAGATGGTAACATCCCCTCCATCCATAGAATCTGGTCTCTCACTTCATCCATCCTTGCATTTTTCAGGCGTTTCAATCGCCCCATCTTCAATAACTCCACAAACAAATTTTTCACAGTCCAGCAAAAAATTTTGAGACCACTGTCCCTTTAAAACACGTTTTTCTCTCTCTTGCAGGATTTCCTTTCCTGTACACACAGTTTGTGCAGTCCCTTGCACCAGACACAGTTCATCAAATATTTTGAGACCACTGTCTCTTTAAAACACGTTTTTTTCTCTTTCAGGATCTTTTCTCCTGCACACATAGATTGTGCAATCTCGTGCACCAGACAAAGTTCATCAAACATATGCACTTCTTTGCAGGGATCTCTGCTTCTGCCACCATATGTGAGGGATTAGCTCGGTGGTAGGCGTAGATGACCCCTTGGGGGGTGCGTTTTCCCAGAGAGAGAGCCGACAAGTGCTTGCAAACAACAGTTTGGTTTATTAATGGTGTTTTCTTCACCAGACTGCATGCAGCAAAAACATCCAAAATAAAATAAAACAGAAAATAAATCCTTGCCTCTGTGGGCGGCTACCTTCTCACTCTGGAACCTACCTAAGAGTCTGTCTCCAACCTATTGTTGGGCAGACTTTCTTGTCCTACAGCGGACACTCAATAGTCCATTTATAATCTCTTCACACAAGCATAGTCTTTCCATAGTCATCCCAGCCATGGAAGTGTATCTTCTGCAACTTCTATAATACTTCAATAAGCATGCCAGCCCGACCACAGAAGTAATTGCGATACATGCACCCAGCCCTCTGGATATCTGATGTCTTTTACCTTTGAGACGTCTTTACACTTGGTTACCCTCCTTAGCACACATCACTTCAGGGGGTCTTCTCCCATGCCCACACAGCTTGTCGGGAGGCACTCATCTGACTGTCCTCCTTCTCCCAGCCCACATGGCTTCAGGAGACAGCTTGCGGAGGCAGCAATCAATAGGACTTCCTTTGGACAAATTATAGAGGCCTTCATTTCCTCATTCCGAACAGCTGAAGGCCTTTCAACTTCTTTACACCTTCCTGCTGCCTTTGGCAGCCGACACCCTATAATAATTAGTGAACTTTCCAAACCAGGTGGGAATGTGTCTCCTCTCTGTGACTACATCCCCAGATTTACCTGACTTCCTGTCACAATATATATAAAATTATGCCTGACCCTGCCTCCTCCATTTCCTTTCTCACCTAGGTGAAAATAACATGTCCCTGCTACCTGAGCCTCCTAAGAATTCTTACCACATACAGTATCTCAGGGGGCTGCTGGAGTAGTGGCTCATAGTAGTAGGGTTTGGGTCATCATCAGAAGCCATCTTACTGAACCCGTAAGAGGCATCTGGCTTCTGATGACTGTGGAAAACAAAGATAGTGGCAAGGGAACTTGGGCTGCTTCACCTGATTAGCAGATTGCAACTGGACAACGCGAGATTCACTGGGCAGGGGATTATCTGAATCCAGGACAATGCTGCATAGAAGGTAGAGGAGTGACTGAAGTTCCTCTTTAAGAATATTTTATCAGCTGGTTACTAATAACACTGGTAAATGAAATCAAGGTTCAGTATCATCCGTAAGCATGATCTTTTATATATGTAGCACTTTAAATAGCAATTTTTAAAAGAGTCAGTAATATCCAGTACAGTAAAGAATTTGCACCAATTACAATAATATTATTTTTATGTATATTTAAGTGGACTGATATATCTGTACTTTATTCGTTCCACAATTGAGTTTTCCATCTCCCATCATATATATATATATTATGTTAATTAGAACACAAATGTATGTGATGTTCTATGTCAAAATGTCAAATGAGAGAATATTTCTCTGGCTCCTGGGAGATGAATCTGTATGGGGATGCATACTGATGTCCGGATGACCAACTGGTTAAACTTGCTTGACAGTGACTGTCCTGCTCGCTTAGTGTACCCATGGGATCTACTTCACAATGACACCAGATTTGCTGGAGTTACATTTTAGCACAGACAGCTCTATTATGTCCTCTGCAGAGAGAAATCCATCAAGTTTGCACAGAATCAATTTATATGGATTTTTTCTACTAAACGCAGACCAGCTCTTATTTGAATTAGAACTCATAAGAGTCAGGTTTGCTCAAAAGGCTTGAATAGGACACTGCCATTTAGTGCTTTAGATATGGTTGGATGCTGTTCTAGCATAGATCTATGTTTCTTGTGAAAAACAATACTCAATGACAATCTTGATCTTGCCAAGGAACAAAAGAAGAATATTGTGCTATAAACCCTGGGAAATTATAGCAGTCCATGAAACTTTTTTTAAGACTTTTTACATTGCCATTTATCCAGCATAACAATAGGGCACACATATCTTTATTTATGAGTTATCTCTCTTCTCCTTTTACAGATAAATAACATTTCCTGAGAGAGAGTGATAAAGAAAAAAAAATTTATTATTTGCAAATATAAAGATACACCTTCATCAGAAGCAGGAAGTGTTTTAACAAGCATGCAACTCTGAAAATGGGGGAAACTGTTGTTTTCATGTAACAAGTAAAATTGTGAAATAATAGTATGTATTCAATGAGCAAACAATTGTATCTTTTATTACAGAATTGAATGTAAAATGAGAAGCATGCAGAGGTCAATTGCTGACAGCACATTCTGAAAATGCTATTTGTCTGGCTTTCATGCTGAAATTTAACTTCAGGCATATACTGTCTGTCATATATGTAGTCCTACTATAACAACCTTACATTAACCACTTTAAGACCGGGCCTATTTTTGACACTTGGGTTTTACAAACCAAAATCAGGTTTTTTGCTAGAAAACTACTTAGAACCCCCAAACATGATATATTTTTTTTTAGCAGAGACCCTAGAGAATAAAATGGACATTTTTGAAATATTTTCTATCACACCATATTTGTGCAGCAGTATCCCAAACGCAATTCTTTTTGAAAAAAAAATCACATTTGAATAAAAAAATAAGAAAACAGTAAAGTTAGCCCAATTTTTTCCATAATGTGAAAGATAATGTTACGCCAAGTAAATAGATACCCAATATGCCATGCTTCAAAATTGTGTACGCTCACGGAATGGAGACAAACTTTGGTACCTAAAAATCCCCATAGGTGACATTTCAAAAATTTCTATAGGTTACCAGCTTAGAGATACAGAGGAGGTCTAGGGCTCAAATGATTGCTCTTGCTCTAATGGTCGCGGCGATACCTCACATGTGTGGTTTGAACACTGTTTGTGTTATGTGGACGGGACTTCCGTATGCAAGCTAACGGGGACAGGGCACTTTAATTTTTTTTCCCTATTTATTTTATTTATTATTTTTTATTTTTACACAGTTTTTTAAAAAAAAAATGTTTGATCATTTGTATTCCTATTACAAGGAATGTAAGCATCCCTTGTAATAGAAATAGGCATGACGGGTCCTCTTTATTGGGAGATCTGGGGTCAAAAAGACCTTAGACCTCACAACTACACTAAAAAAGAAAAAAATCGGCCCTTTAAACCGGTTGCTAGGCAACGACATTTGACGTCACTCCAGTCCTCCAAGACCATAGAGTCGAGTGAGGGCCATCTTGCCCTCACTCGACTTCCTGTCTCTGAGGATCTGGGACCCGATCATTTTCCCCGCTATCGGCAGGTCTGGTAAGCAGGGAAAACAGCCGGGTTGCAGGGGGAGGGGGGGCACCTTTTCCGCCGCACCGTAAGGGTGATCTCGCAGCGAATCCGCCACTGGGACCACCCTTATCTGAAAACCGATGCCCGCAATTTTCTAAAATACCAGGGTTATGGTAGCTATCTGCTGCCATAACCCTGGTATTTAGCGTCAAAGGACCGATGTAAATCGACGGTGGATGGTTGGTAAGTGGGTAAGGTAAAAAACTGTCTGCATGCAGCTTCCCCTCCCACCCCCCCCAAGCCCCCCTTATACATATCTGAGCCCGATCTCTTTTCAGCAGTGTGCACAAGAGCAGAGGCACTCTATTGGCTCCCACTGCTGTCAATCACAGCCAGTGAGGAGGGAGCATGGGTCAGGCTGAGCCCCGCTTTGTGTGTCTTATGGAAACACAGAGCGTGGCCTGGGAGTGAGCACACACAAGTGCACCCATAGCAAGCAGTTTACAATGGTGGCATTCTGCAGGGGAGAGGAGCCAGGAGCGCCAGTAGGGGACCCGAGAAATAGATGATCGGGGATTTGCATAATCATTACACAGAGCAGGTAGCAGGTATATGCTGGGTATCAAGTGTGCCCCTGTGCCTTTTGCAGAGAGGTGGGCTACCTCTAGGCTGACCTGCCCTCTATCCATTAGAATGCATGTGCTTCGGCTTTCATAAATTTACAAGAGTTATAACTGCATATAATACTGGGGTGCCTTGGATCGGCTCTGCAGCTTATGCATGTGTTTGCAAATGTGTGCTAGCTAAACCCCTGTTTTTAATGCTAAATGTTAGACAGGATAATTTTGTTGGTTGCACACTAGCTGGTAAGTTGAGTTGGGAATTTTCTTTGGTTTTGTTTTGCATATGTTGCCCTTCCATGTGCTCCTTGCTGTGAAGGCCAGTTATAGGTGGGGGCAGTGGGCTGTTATTTATAACAGGTAAGCATGACATGTTTGCTATTTAAAAAAAAAAATAAACCTTTATAATCTTTATTTAATTATTAACAAGATGGTTAAAAACAGTATAGCTTTAAAAATCCTCCTCCTCCTAGCAGCAATCCGTGACACTAACAACTCACATAAAACACTCCATCCCTAGGGTCAAAGAAGGGGACAAGATGTAGAGATGCACTGCACAAAACCTTTATTAAAAGAAATGTGAAACTACTTAAAGGCACACTCAGGGATGCAAGTGCTACTCACCAGCACCAGGATATCATAGCTTAAACTTGTTTCAATGGTCTGCACTGTTTCCTAGTACAAGTGTGCACATGCGCAGCATCTCGTGTGTAATGACATCACAAGGTCCCAACTCCTTCCAACATGTTTCATCCAATCGACTTCCTGATGAAGTTTAGATTCTGTACACTCTAATGATTGCATAATTGTGTTGAATGCTATTTTATATCTACCAGTAGTTTTGCGTCAAATGCTTTGTAAATGTTTGCTAAAACTGATGCTCTTTAGACTAACATTTACAAGATAAATTAAACATTGCAATATGTATAGAGCCTTACAGAAATTACATTTAAGAAAACAGAACGATTTCATTTTAATTTTTTTACACTTTCAATAACTTCACTTTAGATTCTTTTTCTCCAAGTATCATTTGGTAAAGTATTCACACACAGAATTCCTGCAGTTTGCTTAAGATATCATTTTTATTACATTACTATCCCTGTAATTGTGTAACTTAAACATTCATTTCACCTTCATATCATCTAGAACCAATAAATGCATAGTTTCCTGCCAAGATTTAGTTTATACTTTGTTATATTAAACAAGGTCAGAAGGAAGAATAGCAAAATAAATTTCAGCTTATATAGTTTAAACAAATGAATTCCACAAGTCCTACCTACCAAACTTACATACAACACAGTGGATAAATTAAAGTGATACTAAAGTCTTGTTCTTTCTTGGTAAAAATAATAAACATGTTACACTTTCCTGCTCTGTGCAGTGGTTTTGCACAGAGCAGCCCAGATCCTCTTCTTCTCAAGTCTCTCTTCAGCGCTCCTGGCTCCTCCTTCATGCTGGGTGCTCTGACGTGATTGGTCATATAATCGGTTCCTTGCCAGTGTGAGTAAGTAGATTGGATCACTTACCAGATCTAGTGGGTCCTATATGCCATATGGCATTAGAACCAGTCGCACTTTGAGAGCCCCCTGGCTTCAATAGGTGTTCCCCCTTTGGTGGTCCTATGGGCTGCGGATGGCTCCTTTAGGCTCCGGGGTGATTGGCCAAATATGTGGTATGTAAGGAGAAAGAGGCTCCAGATAGTGTAGTATTTTCAAGTAAAATATAGTATATTTCCCATAAAACCCTCTGAGGACATCACCGGAAGTGACGAAACGCGTCAGTTTGGACCGCATAGCGTCATCACGTCACGTCTAGGTGGTACGCAAGCCGGAAGCCAGCCCGCCACTCTGCGAGGAGGACGAGCAGCCCGCACCGCTAAACCACCAGTGATGTTTTTACCTTATTTTATGCAAAATGTATCCGTTTTATGGGAAATAAACTCTTAAATTCTTGAGCACTAAAGTCACTTTTTGCTCTGGACTGTCTATTATTGAATTTTATTCCACCATTGTTTATTGTGCCTGTTTGTAGTCTTTTTATTCACCAGTCACATATGCACTATATTGCACCTATTTAATTACCTACTGGGAGTTTTTATGATTTATATGTATATGTAATGTTCCGGTACCTCTGGTACCCTTGTCTCCATATTTCTCCTCTCCTAATTGCGTCCCATCTTGTGTAACAAAGGACGCATATACCTTTAAGACCGGATGACATCATTGCCGAGCGCCTTTATGAGCGGCTATTTCAATCGCCGGTTTGCTCTCACTCATCGCTCGTTCAAACCCACATGTTCATCGCACCTACGCCTGAGAAGTCGGAGCTGCTGACATACCTCCCTTGCTGAACTAAAGCCGGAAACCTCGCTGGTGATCCGTATCTCGCTACGGGATCACCCCTCTCCAATGGACACTGTTATTCCTAAACCTATCTAAGTGATAAGTACCCCGCAGGGGATTCTTGCTAACCAATCTCCTACTGTCATCTACTGCAAATACCAAGACTATCTGTATCTATCTATTCACTATCATCTGCATAGACTGTTAGCTCTTGGGACTACCTTCAACTATCCTTGCACTAGGTTACTCTGTCTAAGTATACTCCATCTGTGTCCTCTTACCATCTGCACTATACTTGACATCAGAACCTATCTGCTTTACCATCACCTGCAACTCTCCTAATACTACTTCTAGTGCTCACCATACAATAGCCTGTCTCTCATCTATATATCCTCATATACTCTATCCCTCCATTAAACATCTACTAATATATATATAGTATATAACAGGCTGTACACGGTGATGAAGTCCTGAGAGTTGGATATGTGGTTCAACAGATTCTCTACAAGGCTACTGAGTGTAATAATTCTGCAGCTGTAAATCCATCCACAAACAAAAACGCATGAACGTTACAGTATATTATTTATATTTATTGACCTATTTGATATATATGCTTGATTGATATTATACACCCACCATAAAGACGGATACGGATAACACTGTCCACTAGTTATCTTAGCAAGCGCTGTATTTGGTCTCTCCATAAGACCATTCACCTCACAGCACTGGTTGCTAGCCTAGAGCCGCTTGGCATCTAGCAACCAGTGACGTCACCCCTTTCTCCTCCACGCCGCCGTGCCGCCACCTCCCCGCCTATTACAATTTGGCTCCGCCTCCACTCCACCCACTTTCAGCGTGGTTAGCACTGTCTGCAGACTGCATGCAGGTGCGCAGCATGGAGCACATAAGGAGGACAGAAGATAACATCTGGAGATCTGAACATTCATTTCAAATACTGTATTCAAGAATATTCCCAAGTTTTGCAGACTGCCACCAGGCATTGTTATAACAAGGTGGGTATCATAAGTTTTACAATGGAAATATTGTGAGACTATTTAAGATGCAAAAAAAAATATATATATATTCAAAATAGCAAAAGAACACTTTACAAACCATTGTGATTTTTTTGACTATTACTATGCCTATGACTTTTATTATACAGTAGTTTGGAAAGTTTTATGTATTTATTATTCATCTAATAAAAGTCACAGGGATTTATCAGGATCATTTTTCTTTGTGTTGGCTTGCAATGATATTAATGATAATGCGATAATATGCAAAAAAAAACATAAAATCAAACAAATGTAAGTTTTAGCAAGACAATATTATAGGGTTATATATTTAAAAAAAAATCAAATGGCAGATTTTTAAATAGGGATTATAGATTTTTTTTCTCATACATGCATGTCATTTTCAGGCATAGTAGTAGTGGATTGTGCACTGAAATTATGAACAAATCTCTGTATTGAGCTGGTTTGGCTCTGAACACTTGCTGTGACGCTGGAAATATTTGCAAAGTATACAACTGTTCAGTGACCATCTGGAATCTATGATCATCTGCTCTGGCTGGCTCTGTGCCTGTGGGCTGCGCTCTCTCCCTCCTTGCTGCGGGGAGGTGGGCCGGAGCCCACACACACAGCACTGGTTGCTAGCCTAGAGCCGCTTGCCGTCTAGCAACCAGTTACCTCGCCCCTTTCTCCTCCACGCCGCCGCGCCGCCGCGCCGCCACCTCCCCGCATATTACAATTTGGCTCCGCCTCCACTCCACCCACTTTCAGCGCGGTTAGCACTGTCTGCAGGCTGCCTGCAGGTGTGCAGCATGCAGCACATGAGGAGGAGTACTTGAACTTCCACTGTGGATGTATGTTCTTCACTCTTCAGCCTACACAGGTATGTGAGTCACTGACTGACCGTAAATGTTTTTATGCAAAAGGATTGAAATAAGATAGATAGGCAACAGAGACTCCTATACCATGTGTGTTACATTAAACACACTTCCCAGGTGTCAGGAACAAGTCCTCCTGAAGAGCGAACACATTAATAGTACTGCTAATGTGTTTGCTCTTCAGGAGGATTTGTTCCTGACACCTGGGAAGTGTAACACACATGGTATAGGAATCATCATGGTAATTGTTTCACAAAGCGGCATTATTTTTAAATACCTAGGCCTCTTTGACCGTTAAGAAGTGAGTGTACTTACCCACTTCTGGACCGGAAGATTTCCCCCCTTAACCACTTACCGCAAACTGACATAGATCTACGTCAGCTAACTTTGCGGTGTTATACCGGGATGATGCCTCTAGCTAGAGGCACCATCCCGGTACCGTGGTTAACAGCCGACGGTCGGCTTTCCGTCGGTAACGACCGATGCGGCTCGGGAGCTGCTCGATCATTACCCGGGTGAGCGGGAGGGGACGCCCCCCCCTGCCGCCTTCCTCGACTTTGCTCGGGGCTCCCGTCCCACCGGGAGACCCGAGCACCCAGCCGGCGCGTCCGCCAGCTGGATGGAGTCCCGATCTAAGCCGGACGTGGCTTTGATTGGGTCTCCGATGATGTAACCCGGAGGCAGCGTCCATGACGTCAATTCTGGGTTACTCTGCTGCAAAAGGCGGCAGATTTAAAAAACGGCTGTATGCAAAAACGCTGTTTTCGTCGTTTTGCATACATGGAAGTGTAGTGGAGGGGTTTAGGGTCTTTTAGACCCTCGATCCCTCCATAAAGAGTACCTGTCACTGCATATTGGTGTCACAAGGGATGTTTACATTGCTTGTGACAGCATTAAAAGTGATCAGATTTTTTTTTTAAAAAAAAACCTGTAATAAAGTTTAAAAAATAAAATAAATAGGAAAAACAAAACAAAAAAATTTTAGCCGCTCCCGTCACCGTTAGCTCGCGCACAAAAAAAAACGTATACGGAAGTCGAGCCGCGAATTAAATCGCTGTTCAAACCACATGTGAGGTATCACCGCGATCGCCAGAGCGTGAGCAATAATTAAAAAAAAGAGCTACACTCTTTATAGCAATTCTGAAAAAAAAAGTTTTTTTTCACTTTCTGCTATATAACATTCCCCAAAAAAATGTTTCATCCTTTTAGGCCAATTTGTATTCTGCTACATATTTGTGGTAAAAAAAATTGTAATGTATTTTGATTGGTTTGCACAAAAGTTATCACGTCTGCAACTAGGGGAACGTTTAATGTCATTTTTGTTTAAGCAATGGTGGCAATCTGGGATTTTTAGCGGGACTGCGACATTGCAGCGGACAGATCGGATCCCCATCTGACATTTTTGAAACTTTTGGAGGCACCAGTGACATTACTACAGTAATCAGTGCTAAAAATATGCTATAATAATGACACTGGCAGGGAAGGGGTTAACCTAGGGATGATCAAAGGGTAAGGTGTGAGCCTAGGGGAGTGTTTTCTAATTGTATGGGGGAGGGACTTGTGAAATGTGATTAAAGTAACTCAGTGCCGAATTTCAAAAAATGACCTGGTCATTAAGGGGGCAAATCCTTCAGATCCAGAAGTGGTTAAGTAAGGGTCAAATTTCAAACTTTTTTATTTCAAATATGTATTTATTGGATTTTGAAAAATAACATTACAGGCAGTTACATAGAAAAAAAATATCTCAAACCAGGGCTGATCCTAGGTGAGTGCACGGGGTGCACCGTGCTCAGACACTGTGAGCTGAGGAAGAGGAGGGGCACCGAAGCTCAAGAGTCCTCCCCTCCCTCCTCCTCCGCTGTGACATGGAGCTTGATTCTCAAATGCCAGGTGGCCGCTGTAACAAAGTCCGCCCCCTAGACCGGCTCCTGGGATAGGTGGCACACTGATCCAATGCCGGGAAATTAAATCAGTATGACGTGTATCAAAGGAGCCGGTCTAGGAGGCGGGACTATGTTACAGTGGCGGCCCGGGAAATTCAAAAGCTCTGTGACACAGCGGGATATCGCACCTCTGTGATGCAGGCACTGGTAAGCTGCATTTGGTGGGCACTGGTAGGCTGCATTTGCTGGGCACTGGTAGGTTGCATTTGTTGGGCACTGGTAGGCTGCATTTGTTGGGCACTGGTAGGCTGCATTTGGTGGGCACATCATATGAGAATAATAAAGGTGGCTTCAATGGCGAGACAATTTATTTCCAATTATTTTCTGCTCTATGTGATACTATTACTAAATGCATGTACAAAATACACGGCGATAAAAAAAGATGGGTATGAATATTGGAATTAAAGCCGGACGCTGTGATATATAAATCATGAATATATAGAAATATATTTTATATAAATCATTAATATAACCATATCTATTTTATATAAATCATTTATTTCTTTATATCTCTCAATCATCTATGTTTGTATGTATTGACCGATTAATGTATTATGTATCTGTCTTATGAATGTGTGTTTCTCTCAATTCCTCTGTGTTGCAATATTTATTTTTTTGTAGGCCAGAGAGTTTCCTGTGTGATCGTTCAGAATTTCGGTCCTCTACTGAACACGACATCTGTTCTCCTCATTGATTACCGAAGTCACAATTGTGAGTATGCCATTCCCATTTATATTAGACTAACCACAATTACTAAACAGTAATCTTGTTTGCAGTAGAGACAATGGTAAGCTGCATTTGGTGGGCACTGGTATGCTGCATTTGGTGGTCACTGGTAGGCTACATTTGTTGGGGACTGGTAGGCTGCATTTGTTGGGCACTGGTAGGTTGCATTTGTTGAGCACTGGTAGCTTGCATTTGTTGGGCACTGGTAGGTTGGATTTGTTGGGAACTGGCAGGCTGCATTTGTTGGGCACTGGTAGGTTGCATTTGTTGAGCACTGGTAGGTTGCATTTGTTGGGCACTGGTAGGTTGCATTTGTTGGGCACGGGTAGGCTGCATTTGGTGGGCACATCATATGAGAATAATATAGGTGGCTTCAATGGCGAGACAATTTATTTCCAATTCTTTTCTGTTCAATGTGATACTAAATGTATGTACAAAGGAAATACACGGCGATAAAAAAAAGACGAGTATGAATTTTGGAATTAAAGCCGGACACTGATATATAAATCATGAATATATAGAAATATATTTTATATAAATCATTATTATAACAAAATCTATTTTATATAAATCATTTATTTCTGTCTATCTCTCAATCATTTATGTTTGTATGTATTGACCGATCAATGTATTATGTATCTGTCTTATGAATGTGTGTTTCTGTCAATCCCTCTGTGTTGCAATATTTATTTTTTTTGTAGGCCAGAGAGTTTCCTGTGTGATCATTCGGAATTTTGGTCCACTACTGAACACGACATCTGTGCTCCTGATTGATCACCAAAGTCACAATTGTGAGTATGCCATTCCCATTTATATTAGACTAAACACAATTAGTAAATAGTAATAGTATTAGCAGTAGAGACAATAGTAATTTTTTGAAAATTGAACATTTTTCAGACTCTACATCAACTATGAAGAGACAAAAGCTTTTATTACAGTATTTAACCAAAAAAAAGAGATCTGATATTCCGCATGAAGATCCCAGTGAAACTCCAACACCAAGAGATGATACTTCCAACACTACACAAAAAAGAGATGAAGATTAGGGATGATCGAACTTTTGAAAAGTTCGGTTCGACCAGAACACCCGAACTTCACGAAAGTTCGGCCCGGATTTCAGAACCCCATTGAAATCAATGGGACCCGAACTTCTGTAATCAAAAAACACCATTTTTAAGCCCTAAAACCCAATAAATGCCCCTAAAAAGTGACTAGGGTTCTGGGTCATGCCCCATTAACTATTAATCACACAAAAAAAAGTTCTTAAAAATTGTCATTTTTGATAAAAAAGCCAATTATTGAAAAATTAAAAAAAAAAAAAAGAGATGTTTTTGATTTTTACTTTGAATTTAGTATCTGGGGGGTCTAAAAGGTGTGCATGTGAAGTTTCAGCTCTGTAGAATGTCCAGAACCATGAACAAAAAAAAAGATAATTTTTCAGTAGAACAGGGATGTGGTTCGGGAGCCTCCTTTAACTTTAACACCTATATGATCTTTCCTGACAGACTCCATGGCAGCATACGTATCGGGTTTGGCCCCGCCTCCAAACCTACCCATAGGACCTCACTCCCATAAATCTTTGCTCCTGTTCAGCACACGTGTTCTTTTTTTGTCCTCCAAAGGATTACCTGATATCCTACCTGAAGATGGATTCCGGGTGATGGATGGCTCTACCAGTCGGGTATGGAGCTCTCCAATAAGCCCCAGCTGCTGCGGGGTATGGAGGAGGGGCGAAGATGTAGCAGCCTTGGCCAAAAAGCCCAGCTGCTGCGGGTGGCCGGTACCCTTGAAGAGATAAGTCCGGTGTGCATCCATCCCTGGTGGTCTGCGGTTCGTGAGTACACTCCATGGCAGCTATTTTATATGCTTATATTGCCTTGTTTATATATGTTTCTCTTACCTGGTCTTTCCTGCCTTCCCTGGTGGCTAGTGGTCCGGGGCCGGTCAGCGGTTCACTTCCTGACCGGCCGCCGGTGCGGTGCGCTACTGCGCATGTGCGGCGCCTCCAGAACGAGGCTTGGCTCTCGCGCGTGCGCAGTAAGAGCGCGGCGCATGCGCAGTGAGTTGGCGTCGGCGGCGATCGCTGATGACGTCACCAGGCGCCATATTTAAACCCCAGAACTGTCAGCAGTGTTGTGTTTATACACACTGCTGATACTGGGTGTTCTATACTCCGCATCTGATCGGTTTTGGACGCCTGCTGTTCGCTGCCGCTCTGCCTGCTAACCTCTGGTTCTTGGTGAGTACTGGCCCCAGTTTGGGAGCCCCCCCCCCCCCCCTCCTCTTTTGCTGGTTTTCTGACATTGCTGTCCGGCTCATTCTTGTAGGTCAGCATCAGAATGGAAGCTACTTTGCCCTCCGGTGGTCAGCCCGCCCCTAACAGGTATTTGGGGCTTCTTGGTGGGGCTGTGGGTTATAGGGGGTGGGGGTAGGAACTCAAGTGTTCCTAGCTTCCTGTCTGTTTTTTCTGTTTTTTCTCTTGTTCACAGCCCTCCTCGTTCAGAGACTAGGCACTCTTCTCAAAGAAGTGAAAGACGCTCAAGCTCTCGCCACCGGCACTCTACAGGAAAGTCCCGTTCGGGCTCACATCATCAAAAATCATCTACTTCAGCCAGCCACGCACGGAGACCTGACAAAGCAGGTTGCAGAGGCTGTGGCGCTAGTGTCCCGGAGAGGAAGCTTTTCTGTGATAGATGTTTCTCCCAGGCTGCGGGAGAAAGGGATACTTCCGATCAGCGCATTGAGGCTTTGGTCAAGAGAGTGGTTAAGGACTCTTTGGCAGAGTTGGGTGTCAGTCGTTCTCAAGACACTGCAACGGCTTCCCCAAGCCCCTCCCCTGTAGCACTACAGGTACAGGAAGATTTCGAGTCAGCCCACACAAGCCATCAGTCGATGCTCTTGTCAGGTAGCGACTCTGAAGATGAGGATCCCTGCTTGGGTTTTGAATATACCTTGGTGCCTTCCCTGGTTAAAGCGGTCAGAGAGACCTTAAATTGGGAGGAGTCAGCTGTTCCCCCTCCCAAGCAGAAGAAGTACTTTAAACAGCTCAATAAGGAGCGTGTTAATTTTCCCTTCCTGGGAGAGTTGGGTGAAATCATCTTGGAGGAGTGGAAAAAGGTGGAACGAAAGAATTCCTTAGTATCCAAGATGGCTAAACTTTACCCCTTCAAAGAGGATGATGTGAAACATCTTGAGTCCCCTCCCCTAGTTGACGCAGCAGTCATGAGACTGGTCAAGCACGTGACCCTTCCCTTAGAGGATACGGTCTCATTTAAAGACCCGTTGGACCGAAGGATGGACTCTGATTTGAAGAGAATCTACCTTACAGCAGGTATGGCCTGTAAGCCAGTCCTGGCTTTGGCTGCTCTATCCAAAGCCATGGAGTCTTGGGCTGATGTGGTAGACGAATCGGTCAGATCGGTTTCGGAGGAGGTGGCCAGAAGCGCTCCAATCCAGGAGCTTAGGCTGGGCGCGTCGTTCCTTGGGGAGGCTTCCATAGACTTGATCCGTCTATTGGCAAGAGTTATGCTGTCCTCGGTCACAGCTAAGAGAGCTCTTTGGCTCCGCCCTTGGGTGGCGGATCCGGCATCAAAGCAAGTTTGGTGCCGTATTCCCTTTGAGGGGTCCTCCCTTTTCGGGAATAAACTGGACGAGGCCATAACCCGGGCTACAGGCGGTAAGTCTGGGTTTCTTCCCCAGGATCGGCGCCAGTTCAACGTCAAGAAAGGACAGCCTACCAGAAAATTTGTGCCTGACCGGGCCAGGGAAGCTCGTTCTTATAGACCTGGTCGGGAGTTCAACCGGAACTGGAGATCCAGACAGTCTTCCAGGAAGACGACAAAGAACGTCTCCTCTGGGGACCGTGAGCCCACTAAGTCCTTTTGAAGGTGGGCCCGCTCAGACATGTCGGGTGGGTGCACGTCTACGCTCCTTCCGACATGTCTGGGCGGCTTCGATTCAGGACCCCTGGGCCGTCAGGACGGTGTCTTCAGGCCACAAGTGGGTCTTCAAGGAGAGGCCAGGCTCAAGGTTCCTGCCTACTGCCATACCATGTCTAGAAGAAAGGCGTCAGATTTTGTTTTCTTACGTCGAAGCTCTCATTGCTCAAGGGGCTGTCATCTCCGTTCCAGAGTCCGAGCGAGGCCAAGGAATATATTCTCCGCTCTTTCTGGTCCAAAAGAAGAACGGATCATGGAGACCAGCAATAGATTTGACCTTCTTGAACAAATTCATAAAAAAAGAAAGGTTCAAAATGGAGACCCTGTTGTCCATACAGCAGTCAGTCCAGCCGGCAGATTGGATGGTGTCCATCGACTTGAAAGACGCCTACTTTCATGTCCCTGTGGACGAAGATTTTCAAAGGTTTCTCCGGTTCGAAGTGGGAGGATTACATCTTCAGTTTATCTGTCTCCCATTCGGGCTCTCAACATCTCCACGGACCTTTTCAAAAATCTTATTGGCCGTGGTAGCCCTACTGAGATTGAAAGGTATCCGTCTTCACCACTATTTGGACGATCTACTCCTGTTGTCCCAAGACAGAGACCAACTATTAGTTCATCTGGAGCAGGTCGTGTCCACTCTCCAGAAGTTTGGTTGGTTACTCAACAAGGAGAAGAGTCACCTGATTCCAACTCAGTCCCTGATCTACTTGGGCGCTCTGTTCGACACAGAGAAGGCGACTATCTCTCTTCCAGAGGAAAAGATAGGGACTCTCCGAGACAGGATTCGCTTTGCCCTCTCATCCTCTCATCTTCAGGCACGTCAATGTCTGAAGGTGATCGGGACTATGGTCGCAGTAGTCCCCATGGTGAAGTGGGCCCTGTGGAGGATGAGACCCTTTCAGAAGGGATTCCTTCAGCAATGGGATACGTGGCATCTGGATCAACGCATCTTCCTAACCCCTTCAATGAGAGCGAGTCTTCCTTGGTGGCTATGCAGAGACCACCTGCTGAACTGCCACTCTCTGAAGCCAGCTCCGTGGGTAGTGGTTACCTCGGACGCCAGCAACATAGGCTGGGGTGCCCACTGTCTGTCGGAGGTGGCACAGGGCAGGTGGGAGTTTTCCACTCGAGGAATAGTATCCAACATACTAGAACTCCGAGCAGCATTCCAAGCTCTTCGAGCATTTGCTCACCTGACAAAAGACCAACCTGTCATGCTGCGCCTGGACAACACCTCAGCAGTGGCATACATCAGGAAACAAGGGGGTACACGCAGCTGGTCCCTATTGAGGGAAGTGGAGCCGATTATGTCCTGGGCACAGAAAAATCTCTCGAATCTTTCAGCGGTTTATGTTCCAGGAGTCCAGAATGTCAAAGCAGACTTCTTGTCCAGAGTGGATCTGGACAACAACGAGTGGTCCCTTCACAAGGAAACGTTCGACTGGATCCTAACATTGGGGTTTTCTCCAGAGGTAGATCTCTTCGCCTCCCCCTGCAATCACAAACTGCCGAAGTACTACTCAAGATTCAGAGATCCACAAGCATCAGGGATAGATGCACTCTCGGATCAGTGGAGATTCCACAGGGCATACGCCTTCCCACCAATTCCGATTGTGTTGCAGTTCCTTCGGAGACTCAGGTCGGAGCCAGTGGAGGTAGTGGCGGTGATTCCCTTCTGGCCGAACAGGCCATGGTTTCCCCTTCTGACGCTACTCAGTGTCCAAGACCCAATCCCGCTACCCTTCAGACCGGACCTGTTGTCCCAGGGGTCTGTACTCCATCCGTGCCCAGACCGTTTACATCTCAAGGTCTGGATGTTGAGAGGAGGAGGTTACAGGCTTTAGGCTGTCCAGAAACGGCAATCTCGACATTACTTAGTGCTAGAAGAAGCTCAACGAACAGGGTGTATCAGAGAATCTGGGAAAAATTTTCTGCACAACTGAATACAAGGCCTGATCCTCAATCTTCAATTAAGATCCAGGATGTATTGAGCTTTCTCCAATCAGGACTGGATTTGCCTCTATCAGTGAGTTCGCTCAGAGTCCAGGTCTCGGCTATTTCTGCTTTTACAGGGATCTCCTGGGCCACTCATGCCCTAATTCGTCAGTTCTTCCAAGGGGCAGTGAGAATCAGACCTCAGAGAAAACCCAGGTTTCCCAAGTGGGATCTGCCACTAGTTCTGGATTTCCTGGCGAGTCAAATTCAAGACGTGTTTGATTCTTTGACCATAAGAGAGCTTACACTGATAACAGTGTTTCTGGTGGCTATAACCTCAGCAAAAAGAGTGTCGGAAATTGGGTCCTTTGGGACACAAGAGCCTTTCTTAACCTTTTTTCCTGACAGAGTGGTGCTCATCCCCATGCTGGATGCGAGACCAAAAAGGACCTCTGTCTTCCATGAAAACATAGAAACAGTATTACCAACCTTTAGACAGGAAGAGGAAGAATCTTCGGTTCATCCGCTGGATGTTGGAGAGTGTATTAAGAAATATTTAAATGCCACTTCCTCTTTCAGAAAATCAGAACATCTTTTCGTTACCTTTTATGGAAAAAACAAAGGTTCAAGAGCCTCGACGAGATCCATTTCCTCTTGGATCATCCAGACCATCCAGTGGGCTTATAGGGCTAAGGGCTTGACCCCTCCAGCAGTAGTTACAGCTCATTCGACGCGGAGCATCTCTACCTCCTGGGCAGTATCCAGACATGTGGCTCCTGAAGTCATTTGCAGAGCAGCATCGTGGTCCTCTATTAACACTTTCTTATCCCATTACTGTGTTGAGCCAGCGGCTCTTTCTTCTGTGAATTTTGGTTTGCAAGTCCTGTCTGTTTGACAAAATGCATTAAAACTTTTCTGTTCAGCACCTGCCCACCCTGTGTGTACGGCGAGTTATTTCCCGATACGTATGCTGCCATGGAGTCTGTCAGGAAAACGGAAAATTTATATCAAATACTTACCGTAATTTTCCTTTCCTGATGGACTCCATGGCAGCAGGAGTTCCCTCCCGGATTTCTGTGGAGGATAGTTACAGAACACGTGTGCTGAACAGGAGCAAAGATTTATGGGAGTGAGGTCCTATGGGTAGGTTTGGAGGCGGGGCCAAACCCGATACGTATGCTGCCATGGAGTCCATCAGGAAAGGAAAATTACGGTAAGTATTTGATATAAATTTTCCGTTTTTTTTCTGGTTCTGGACATGCTACAGAGCTGAAACTTCACAGGTACACCTTTTAGACCCCCCAGACACAAAATCACACAAAAAAAAGTTCTTAAAAATTGTCATTTTTGATAAAAAAGCCAATTATTGAAAAATTAAAAAAAAAAAAAAAAAAAAGAGATTTTTTGATTTTTACTTTGGATTTAGTATCTGGGGGGTCTAAAAAGTGTACATGTGAAGTTTCAGGTCTGTAGCATGTCCAGAACCAGAAAAAAAAAGATCGTTTGTATTAGAAAACTTTAAGCACAGGAATATGGCTTCTCTGCTGTAACACCTTGCCGGTTTAATAGCAGGCATTTTTTTGGGTTCTTTGCAGTCAGGAAAAACATCTGAAATTGTGTATAGTGGTACTGTGCACAAGTTCTGATGTTTTGCCTGCCTCCAAAACCCTCCAAAAAATGCCAGCAAAAACACACCTGGGCATTTTTTTTTTTGACGCTAGCGTTTTTTTGGCATTTTTTGGGGTTCTTTTGAGGCAGGCAAAACATCTGAACATGTGTATAGGGGGGATATATAGACATATATGTCTGAATATATACCCCTAGACATATATAGGTGTGATAGTAGCAGAAATAAATGCTTGCGCTAATGAAATCATTTACAGTAATATATTTCTGCTACTATCACACCTATATATGTCTAGGGGTATATATTCAGACATATATGCCTATATATACCCCCTATACACATGTTCAGATGTTTTGCCTGCCTCAAAAGAACCCCAAAAAATGCCAAAAAAACGCTAGCGTCAAAAAAAAAAAAATGCCCAGGTGTGTTTTTGCTGGCATTTTTTGGGGGGTTTTGGAGGCAGGCAAAACATCAGAACTTGTGCACAGTACCACTATACACAAGTTCAGATGTTTTGCCTGCCTCAAAAGAACCCCAAAAAATGCCAAAAAAAACGCTAGCGTCAAAAAAAAAAATGCCCAGGTGTGTTTTTGCTGGCATTTTTTGGGGAATTTTGGAGGCAGGCAAAACATCAGAACTTGTGCACAGTACTACTATACACAAGTTCAGATGTTTTTCCTGACTGCAAAGAACCCAAAAAAAATGCCTGCTATTAAACCGGCAAGGTGTTACAGCAGAGAAGCCATATTCCTGTGCTTAAAGTTTTCTAATACAAACGATCTTTTTTTTATGGTTCTGGACATGCTAAAGAGCTGAAACTTCACATGTACACTTTTTAGACCCCCCAGATACTAAATCCAAAGTAAAAATCAAAAAATCTCTTTTTTTTTTTTTTTTTTTTTTTTTTTTAATTTTTCAATAATTGGCTTTTTTATCAAAAATGACAATTTTTAAGAACTTTTTGTGTGATTTTGTGTCTGGGAGGTCTAAAAGGTGTACCTGTGAAGTTTCAGCTCTGTAGCATGTCCAGAACCCTCAAAAAAACCTCATATAAGTGTAAAAGAGGGGTCCCACCATCCCTGCTCTACTGAAAAATTATCTTTTTTCTGGTTCTGGACATGCTACAGAGCTGAAACTTCACAGGTACACTTTTTAGACCCCCCAGACACTAAATCCAAAAAAAGTCATGCCTGCCTCCAAAAATGCCCGATAAATGCAAGAAAAAGCGCCGTAGAGAAGCCGTATACCTGTTCTAATAAAAATTATAAGAAAATGCTAATTTTTGGGGGGTTCTGGACATGCTACAGAGCTGAAACTTCACATGTACACTTTTTAGACCCCCCAGATACTAAATCCAAAGTAAAAATCAAAAAATCTCTCTTTTTTTTTTTTTTTTAAATTTTTCAATAATTGGCTTTTTTATCAAAAATGACAATTTTTAAGAACTTTTTTTTGTGTGATTTTGTGTCTGGGGGGTCTAAAAGGTGTACCTGTGAAGTTTCAGCTCTGTTGCATGTCCAGAACCATAAAAAAAAAGATCGTTTGTATTAGAAAACTTTAAGCACAGGAATATGGCTTCTCTGCTGTAACACCTTGCCGGTTTAATAGCAGGCATTTTTTTGGGTTCTTTGCAGTCAGGAAAAACATCTGAACTTGTGTATAGTGGTACTGTGCACAAGTTCTGATGTTTTGCCTGCCTCCAAAACCCCCCAAAAAATGCCAGCAAAAACACACCTGGGCATTTTTTTTTTGACGCTAGCGTTTTTTTGGCATTTTTTCGGGTTCTTTTGAGGCAGGCAAAACATCTGAACTTGTGTATAGTGGTACTTTGCACAAGTTCTGATGTTTTGCCTGCCTCCAAAACCCCCCAAAAAATGCCAGCAAAAACACACCTGGGCATCTTTTTTTTTTGACGCTAGCGTTTTTTTGGCATTTTTTGGGGTTCTTTTGAGGCAGGCAAAACATCTGAACATGTGTATAGGGGGTATATATAGGCATATATGTCTGAATATATACCCCTAGACATATATAGGTGTGATAGTAGCAGAAATATATTACTGTAAATGATTTCATTAGCGCAAGCATTTATTTCTGCTACTATCACACCTATATATGTCTAGGGGTATATATTCAGACATATATGTCTATATATTCCCCCTATACACATATTCAGATGTCATGTCTGACATCAAACATGTCCTCAAAAAAGCACTGGCAGTGGCAGCCCCTGCAGCATTAAAAAATGCTTGCTGGTGAGAAGCCACATGCCTGTGCCGAAGCAACACAGAGAAATGATCATTTCTCTATAGCGGTCACCCTGCTATGGAAGGGTTTTGTCACCCTGCCATAGCAGTCACTGTCAGTTAACCCTACACTACACTACGGTCCCCTGACACTTAACACTTTCCCTACAGAAACTAAATTTTTGAAGCTAACTTAAGTGTAAAGGAGCACTCTAACTACACTAGATATCCCTTTCCTCACACTAAAAATAGCTAAATGACACTTTTAAAGTAAAATTAACAGAACTGCTTCCACTCTCTTCCATGTCCAGTATAACAATGCTGGGAATATGGCGGGGGCAATCTTATATACTGGGGGGCGTATTCACTAATGATTGGTCTAGGACCCCCCTAGTCACTCCAATCACATTCCTAGCATTCTCCTGCCCCCTCAATTGGCTTTTGCTAATGGTTCTGGTCCAATCACGGGCTTTTAAAGCCCATTTCCTGAAGCATTGCATTTTGGGCGGTTCTGGTTGCCGAATTCCGAACTTTTTGGGCAAAAAGTTCTAAATTCGGCCGAACCTCGAACACCCAATGTTCGGGCCGAACCGATGGTGGACCCGAACCGTTCGATCATCCCTAATGAAGATACAGCAGGTCCATCTTCAGTTTTGAGTAAAGATCTCAGAGAACATCTAGACCCATCAGATGATGCAAATCTAAGTATGCAAATCATAGACAAAGAAAGAGCAGCTCAATCTTCAATTCAAAGTAAAGATCCCAGAGAACGTCTAGCACCAAGAGTAAATTTAATATCCACTTCAAGTACAAGAGATGATCAAACAACTGCTCTTCCTGATTGCTGGAATATGAAGCAGGTCAAGGAATGTCAGAAAAAAATATGATGGCTTGACTGTTCGTAACAAGAAACTGGGTTGTGATCACTGTGCAAAATGTGATTCCATAAGCATGAAAGGAGTTCATGTATCGAAGGAATGGAAAGGCTGCAGTGTTGAAGCATCAGGAAAAAATAAAGTAATCCAGCAAGCTTCTCTAAGAAAAAAAATGAATGAATACTTTTCATCGAAGGCACACCGTTTATGTGTGGAACAGCTGAAAGTTCGCACTGATGATGTATTTGGCAAATGCATTGATAAAATTAATCAAAAATATATCAGTTCTACATGTAAAGTCTTCAATACAGTTTATAGCTTAGCAAAAAATAGGCCATTGTCTGACATTGAAGAGGAGATTGAACTGCAAGTAAAAATTGTGCTGAATATAGGAGTCAAACTCCATTCTCGAAAAACTGCTGTAAAAATAGTTGATCACATTTCCAGAGAAATTAAAAAACAAACATTTACTAAAATAATTGAGAAAAAAATAAAAATGAGTGTTATTATTGATAAAGCTTCAACCATATCTAATAAACCAGTGATCATCATTTTTGTAAAAGTTGAAGATTCTCATCTATTACCTATAATTTTCCTTGATTTGATAGAGTTGGAAGCACAGGATGCTGAGACTATCCACAAAACTTTGTTAAATGGTTTGTGTGATGTTGGATTTGATATTGGCTATTTGAAAGATAATTTGGTTGCATTTGCTCTGATGGAGCAAATGTAATGTTAGGGTGCAAATCAGGGGTGAGCACCAGACTGGGAAAAGATTTCCCAGGCATCATTATTTGGCATTGTTTAAATCACCGTCTGCAACTTGTCTCAGATGATTCTATCACTCAGGTAAAACAAGTTAATCACTTCAAAATGTTTATAGATAAAATCTACACTATTTTTCATCAAAAAAATAAAAATCAAATTGAGCTTTTCAAAACTTCTGAAGAACTCGGGCTTGAAATCCTAAAGATTGGTAGAGTTTTGGGGCCAAGATTGGCTGCTTGCAGCTTAAGATAAACACTTGCTGTATGGCGTGCTTATCCAGCTTTATACCAATAATTTTCAGCACATTCTGAATATTCAGGAATGGCTTCCCATCTTCGCAACAAATTCTTTATAGTTGATCTAGCATTAATGATAGATATATTGCAAGAAATTCCCTTACTTTCAAATAGCCTTCAAAACAGAAATGTAAATTTTGTAAGCGCTGAAAAATGTATAAAAAGATCAATTAGGGCATTTGAAATACTGAAAGAAACTCATGGAAATTTTGAAAATAAAGTTAAAGCTACAATGACATCTGATTCTTTTAAAAATATTTCCTTTGTTGACAATCAAAAATATGTCAATCTTCCTTTATCAAAAGCTACTATTAGCTACTAAAAGCAGTTATTAGCAACATGCAAGCCAGATTGAAGTACAGTGATCACTTAAAATCTGGAAATAAAGCAGAAAACAGTGATAGTACCATTCAGGAAATTGGAAATATACTAGACCCAGATACTTGGAATATTGAAGAAATTGTTGTCCCTTGGAATGCTGCTGAAGAAAAGCTGGATACATTCAAAGAATTCTTTCATTATGAAATAAACATCAATGATGTTAGTGACTATGTTGAAAATGTTCTAAACCATCAACACAACCAGGAGATTCCAAGTACTGTACAAAGGGCAAAAATATTCTGAATACCGTTGCAGTTAGTTCTGCAGAGGCAGAAAGAGGATTTTCTACAATGAATAATATTTATTCAGATAAAAGAAGCCGCCTCACAGTTTAGAATGTTGCTAATATAATGACAATTAATATGATTGGCCTTCCATTGGACTCCTGGGACCCCACTCCTTCAGTGCAAGCGTGGCTAAGAATAAACCACATAGCAGATGACAACAGGGTGAAAAAGGGTCAAAATAAAGTGCATCACGAAAATCAGCTAGCACTTTGGAAGTATTTGAAATAAGGTAAATAATAATAACATGTTTTTACTATGTGTCAGGATTTTACCTACTTGTTCTCTCTTTTAATTTTTTCTCACTGCATAAATTGGAGTATGTGTCTTAAAGAAGACGCTGATAGATGTAATGCTACGTTACTTAAGTGTTAGGCGTCAGTGCCTCGGCACACTGTTAAATGTGTTCAGTTCTCTAAGGTGGGGTCTTACTTACTTTTCTTCCTTTATATAGGAATCTCTACCTTGATGGTCCCACAGCTTCAACTTTGGAGCAAGTCTATAAAGAATTCTTAAAGGATGAAAAAGGGACGAAGGGATAACCTGCTGCATACTATTCCTCAATAACTTCAAAGACTCTCCAAAAACAATTCTATTTTATTTTGTTTGACATTAAAGAAAAAAGTATTAAACCATGCTTGAAAGTCAGAACTGGTTACTAAAATTTTTGAATCCGACCACTGGGGGGACCCATGGGGGGATCAAAAATGGAGAAAGATCTGGGAGTCTTAGTGGAAGATAGACTCAGTAATAGCATGCAATGTCAAGCTTCAGTGGCCAAAGCCGGCAGAATATTAGCTTGCATAAGGAAGGGGATGTATTCCAGAGATAAACCTATAATCCTATCACTTTATAAATCACTGGTCTGACTGCATCTGGAGTATTCTGTCCAGTTCTGGTCGCCAGTCCTCAGAAGGGATGTGTTGGAGCTAGAGAGAGTCCAGAGGAGAGCAACTAAACTGATTAGAGGATTGGATGACCTTAATTATGAAGAGCGCTTACAAGCACTTGATTTATTCTCCCTGGAAAGGAGACGCCTTAGGGGGGACATGATAGCGATATACAAGTACCTCAACGGTGATCTCAGCATAGAAAAAAAACTGTTCGGTCACAATGAATGCATGAGGACAGGTGGCCATACAATGCGATTAGAGGAGAAGAGATTTAACCTTAGGCAGCACAGGGGGTTCTTTACTGTTAGGGCCACAAGATTGTGGAATTCTCTACCACAAATGGTAGTAACTGCGGGGAGTATGGCTATTTTTAAAAGACTCTTGGACGTACATCTCAAGGATCATAACTAGAGTTGAGTGAACACCTGGATGTCCGTGTTCGGCAGGTTCAACCGAAGTTGAAAAAAAAATCCGGGTACGTGAAACGGACTTAATCCAAACTTTGCCCCGATCCAGAACCCCATTGAAGTCAATTTAGACCCAAACTTTTGAGCACTAAAATGCCTCTAACACAAACATGGAAAGGGCTAGAGGGCTGCAAATGGCAGAAAACTAATCTTAAGAGCATGGCAAGTGCTCTGCAAACAAATGTGGATAGGGAAATAACTTAAAATAACATAAAAACCAGAAAAATAAAAAATATTCATCTTGAATGAGGTAGGAGAAGGATGAGGCCCATATGGAGTAGGAGGTTGAGGTGGCGGTGGATATGGCGGTAGATATGGCGGTGTAGGTGGAAGTGTCGGCGGCAGTGGAGTAGGAGGACGAGGTAGCCAACACTGGTTTTGGTTTTTAATAAAAAAAAAATTGAAATTCGGGTACACCCCAAAAGAGTAAGAAAGATCAAATCCAGCAATGGCTGGGTAAGGCCGGTATACATGTCTATTCTGCACAAGGTACGGACAAGTCCTGTGGGATCCATGCCTGGTTAATTTTCATGAACGTGAGCTTGTCCACATTGGCTCTGGACAGGCGGCTGCGCTTGTCTGTGATAACGCCCCCAGTCGTGCTAAATACCCGTTCAGATAATACACTGGCTGCAGGGCAGGCCAGCACCTCCAAGGTGTAAAGGGCAAGCTCAGGCCATGTGCCCAACTCGGAGACCCAGAAGTTGAAGGGGGCAGACCCGTCATTCAGTAAGTCTAGGCGTGTGCACACATACTGCTCCACCATGTTAGTAAAAATGCTGCTTCCTGCTAAGACGTTCCATATCACATGCTGGTGCTGCTGCTTGTTGTGGCGAGCTGACAAAGCTTTTCTACATTTCGGCCATGCTAACCCTGCCTTCTGAGCTGCTGGCTGTGCCCTGGCAGCATTGACGACCTCTTCCTCCTCCTCCCCTGCCTTGGCCTTGTGCTTCCACTGTGCCCCCGCTGTCAGGTGGGAATGCCACCAGCAGCGCGTCTACCAGCGTGCTTTTTGTAGTCGCGCATATTCCGATCACGCTCCAGTGAGGGAATTAAGGACGTTACATTGTCCTTGTAACAGGGATCCAGCAGGGTGGCCACCCAGTAATCAGCACAAGTTACTATGTGGGAAACTCGGCGGTCGTTGCGGAGACACTGCAGCATGTAATCGCTCATGTGTGCCAGGCAGCCCAGAGGCAACAGAAAGCTGTCCTCTGTGGGAAGTGTATCCTCTGTGTCCTCCGTATCCCCCCCAGCCACGCACCAGTGATGGCCATTAGCTGGCCTGGGTGCCACCCTGCTGTGAACATGGTTCCATATCCTCCTCCATCTCCTCCTCCTCGTCATCCTCCAGAACTGTGCCACTGCTGGACAATTGTGTCCCTGGCGTTTGTGGGTGTGGAACCCACCCTCGGAGCCACTTGCGAATGACTGCCCTGAAAGTCTTGGAAATGTTACCTCTTCATCCTCCTCCTCCTCCTCATCCTGTGCCACATCCTCTTCCATCATCGCCCGAAGAGTTTTTTCAAGAAGGCATAGAAGTAGGATAGTTAAGCTGAGAATGGCGTCATCGGCACTGCCCATGTTGGTGGAGTACTCTAAACAGCACAACAAGGCACACAGGTCTCCCATGGTGGCCCAGTTATTGGTGGTGAAGTGGTGCTGTTCCGTAGAGTGATTCACGCGTGCGTGCTGCAGCTGAAACTCCAATATGGCCTGCTGCTGCTCGCACAGTCTGGCCAGCATGTGCAAGGTGGAGTTCCACCTCTTGGGCATGTCACATATGAGGTGGTGAGCGGGAAGGCCGAATGTATGACGTTAATTCCATGTGGGGTCGAGGACCTTATCGTCCTCCACATCGTCTTCCACCCAGTCTTCACCTCTGCCCTTCTTGTCAGTCTCCACAGTTCAGAATCCCGCAGCAGTTGGAACCTGTGTTTCATCATCATCCGAGACGTGCTGCGATGGTCCTCCCATGTACTCATCTGGAGACATAAGTGGTTGGGCATCGGTGCACTCAATCTCTTCCACTTCTGAGGCAGGGCTAGGTGGATGGCCCTGGGAAACCATGCTAACAGAGTCATTAAAAAGAAGAAGAGACTGCTGCTGCATGACTTGGGGCTCAGACTGCTTGGCTGATTTGCAAGGGGGCGAGGTGAAAGATTGATGGACATCGGCAGCAGGGTGGGAGACATTGTGAAGGAACTGGAGGCACTGTCAGCAACCCAATCTACTATCGCCTGTAATTGTTCTGGCCTCAACATTTTTAGATGCACATTAGGCCTTGCCAAATACTGCTGCAGGTTCTGTCGCCTACTCGCAGCTGAGAAAGGTGTTTCACCTGTGCATGTAGCTGGCACAGATCGACCACGTCCTCTCCTTGCAACAGGAGCTCCACCAGCAACACCACGACCCAGGCCACGTCCCTTATTTGACCTTCTCCTCATATTTATCGAATTTTGGATCTTCCCCAAAGTGGGTTTTTATTGCAAAACACAATACAACAGTATGCAATGGATGTGTGTCACTATAACATATGCAGACAGGGCTGCAATCAACTTTTTTTGCCCCTAAATGGTTTTTTTTATTGCAAAGCGTAATACAACAGTATGCAATGGGTGTATGTCACTGTAACATATTCAGACAGGGCTACAATCAACTTTTTTTTCCCCTAAATGGGTTTTTTATTGCACAGCGCAATACAACAGTATCCAATGGGTGTATCTCACTGTAACATATGCATACAGGCCCGCAATCAACTTTTTTTGCCCCTAAATGGGTTTTTTTTTGAAAAGAGCAATACAACAGTATGCAATGGGTGTATGTCACTGTAACATATGCAGACAGGGCCATAATCAATTTTTTTTGCCCCTAAATTGTTTTTTTTTATTGCAAAGCGCAATACAACAGTATGCAATGGGTGTATGTCACTGTAACATATGCAGACGGGGCCGCAATCAACTTCTTTTGCCCCTAAATGGGTTTTTTATTGCAAAGAGCAATACAACAGTATGCAATGGGTGTATCTCACTGTAACATATGCAGACAGGGCCGTAATCAACTTTTTTTGCCCCTAAATGGGTTTTATATTGCAAAGCGCAATACAACAGTATGCGATGGGTTTATGTCACTGTAACATATGCAGACAGGGCCGCAATCAACTTTTTTTGCCCCTAAATGGGTTTTTTATTGCAAAGCGCAATACAACAGTATGCAATGGGTGTATGTCACTGTAACATATGCAGACAGGGCCACCAGCAACTTTTTTTGCCCCTAAATTGTTTTTTTTATTGCAAAGCGCAATACAACTGTATGCAATGGGTGTATGTCACTGTAACATATGCAGACAGGGCCACAATCAACTTTTTTTGCCCTTAAATGGGTTTTTTTTATTGCAAAGCGCAATACAACAGTATGCAATGGGTGTATGTCACTGTAACATATGCAGACAGGGCCGCAATCAACTTTTTTTGCCCCTAAATGGGGTTTTTTATTGCAATGCGCAATACAACAGTATGCAATGGGTGTATGTCACTGTAACATATGCAGACAGGGCCGTAATCAATTTTTTTGGCCCTAAATGGGTTTTTTTATTGCAAAGCGCAATACAACAGTATGCAATGGGTGTATGTCCCTGTAACATGTGCAGACAGGGCCGCAATTAACTTTTTTTGCCCCTAAATGTTTTTTTTTTTTATTGCAAAGCGCAATACAACAGTATGCAATGGGTGTATCTCACTGTAACATATGCAGACAGGGCCGCAATCAACTTTTTTTGCCCCTAAACGGGTTTTTTTATTGCAAAGCGCAATACAACAGTATGCAATGGGTGTATGTCACTGTAACATATGCAGACAGGGCCGCAATCAACTTTTTTTGCCTCTAAATGGGGTTTTTTATTGCAATGCGCAATACAACAGTATGCAATGGGTGTATGTCACTGTAACATATGCAGACAGGGCCACCAGCAACTTTTTTTGCCCCTAAATTGTTTTTTTTATTGCAAAGCGCAATACAACTGTATGCAATGGGTGTATGTCACTGTAACATATGCAGACATGGCTGCAATCAACTTTTTTTGCCCCTAAATGTTTTTTTTTATTGCTAAGCGCAATACAACAGTATGCAATGGGTGTATGTCACTGTAACATATGCAGACAGGGCCGCAATCAACTTTTTTTGCCTCTAAATGGGGTTTTTTATTGCAATGCGCAATACAACAGTATGCAATGGGTGTATGTCACTGTAACATATGCAGACAGGGCCACCAGCAACTTTTTTTGCCCCTAAATTGTTTTTTTTATTGCAAAGCGCAATACAACTGTATGCAATGGGTGTATGTCACTGTAACATATGCAGACATGGCTGCAATCAACTTTTTTTGCCCCTAAATGTTTTTTTTTATTGCTAAGCGCAATACAACAGTATGCAATGGGTGTATGTCACTGTAACATATGCAGACAGGGCCGCAATCAACTTTTTTTGCCTCTAAATGGGGTTTTTTATTGCAATGCGCAATACAACAGTATGCAATGGGTGTATGTCACTGTAACATATGCAGACAGGGCCGTAATCAATTTTTTTGGCCCTAAATGGGTTTTTTTATTGCAAAGCGCAATACAACAGTATGCAATGGGTGTATGTCCCTGTAACATGTGCAGACAGGGCCGCAATTAACTTTTTTTGCCCCTAAATGTTTTTTTTTTTTATTGCAAAGCGCAATACAACAGTATGCAATGGGAGTATCTCACTGTAACATATGCAGACATGGCTGCAATCAACTTTTTTTGCCCCTAAATGTTTTTTTTTATTGCTAAGCGCAATACAACAGTATGCAATGGGTGTATGTCACTGTAACATATGCAGACAGGGCCACAATCAACTTTTTTTGCCTCTAAATGGGGTTTTTTATTGCAATGCGCAATACAACAGTATGCAATGGGTTTATGTCACTGTAACATATGCAGACAGGGCCGTAATCAATTTTTGTTGGCCCTAAATGGGTTTTTTTATTGCAAAGCGCAATACAACAGTATGCAATGGGTGTATGTCCCTGTAACATGTGCAGACAGGGCCGCAATTAACTTTTTTTGCCCCTAAATGTTTTTTTTTTTTATTGCAAAGCGCAATACAACAGTATGCAATGGGTGTATCTCACTGTAACATATGCAGACAGGGCCGCAATCAACTTTTTTTGCCCCTAAATGGGTTTTTTTATTGCAAAGCGCAATACAACAGTATGCAATGGGTGTATGTCACTGTAACATATGCAGACAGGGCCACCAGCAACTTTTTTTGCCCCTAAATTGTTTTTTTTATTGCAAAGCGCAATACAACTGTATGCAATGGGTGTATGTCACTGTAACATATGCAGACATGGCTGCAATCAACTTTTTTTGCCCCTAAATGTTTTTTTTTATTGCTAAGCGCAATACAACAGTATGCAATGGGTGTATGTCACTGTAACATATGCAGACAGGGCTGCAATCAACTTTTTTTGCCTCTAAATGGGGTTTTTTATTGCAATGCGCAATACAACAGTATGCAATGGGTGTATGTCACTGTAACATATGCAGACAGGGCCGTAATCAATTTTTTTGGCCCTAAATGGGTTTTTTTATTGCAAAGCGCAATACAACAGTATGCAATGGGTGTATGTCCCTGTAACATGTGCAGACAGGGCCGCAATTAACTTTTTTTGCCCCTAAATGTTTTTTTTTTTTATTGCAAAGCGCAATACAACAGTATGCAATGGGTGTATCTCACTGTAACATATGCAGACAGGGCCGCAATCAACTTTTTTTGCCCCTAAATGGGTTTTTTTATTGCAAAGCGCAATACAACAGTATGCAATGGGTGTATGTCACTGTAACATATGCAGACAGGGCCACCAGCAACTTTTTTTGCCCCTAAATTGTTTTTTTTTATTGCAAAGCGCAATACAACTGTATGCAATGGGCGTATGTCACTGTAACATATGCAGACATGGCTGCAATCAACTTTTTTTGCCCCTAAATGTTTTTTTTTATTGCTAAGCGCAATACAACAGTATGCAATGGGTGTATGTCACTGTAACATATGCAGACAGGGCCACAATCAACTTTTTTTGCCTCTAAATGGGGTTTTTTATTGCAATGCGCAATACAACAGTATGCAATGGGTGTATGTCACTGTAACATATGCAGACAGGGCCGTAATCAATTTTTTTGGCCCTAAATGGGTTTTTTTATTGCAAAGCGCAATACAACAGTATGCAATGGGTGTATGTCCCTGTAACATGTGCAGACATGGCCGCAATTAACTTTTTTTGCCCCTAAATGTTTTTTTTTTTTATTGCAAAGCGCAATACAACAGTATGCAATGGGTGTATCTCACTGTAACATATGCAGACAGGGCCGCAATCAACTTTTTTTGCCCCTAAATGGGTTTTTTTATTGCAAAGCGCAATACAACAGTATGCAATGGGTGTATGTCACTGTAACATATGCAGACAAGGCCGCAATCAACTTTTTTTGCCCCTAAATGGGTTTTTTTTTTGCAAAGCGCAATACAACAGTATGCAATGGATTTATCTCACTGTAACATATGCAGACAGGGCCGCAATCAACTTTTTGTTGCCCCTAAATGGGTTTTTTTATTGCAAAGCGCAATACAACAGTATGCAATGGGTGTATGTCACTGCAACATATGCAGACAGGGCCGCAATCAACTTTTTTTGCCCCTAAATAGTTTTTTTTATTGCATAGCGCAATACAACAGTATGCAATGGGTGTATGTCACTGTAACATATGCAGACAGGGCCACAATCAACTTTTTTTGCCCCTTAATGGGTTTTTTTATTTCTAAGCGCAATACAACAGTATGCAATGGGTCTATGCCACTTTAACATATGCAGACGGGGCCGCAATCAATTTTTTTTGCCCCTAAATGGTAAATGGATTTTTTTTATTGCAAAGCGCAATTCAAAAGTATGCAATGGGTGTATGTCACTGTAACTTGTGCAGACAGGGCCGCAATTAACTTTTTTTGCCCCTAAATGTTTTTTTTTCATTGCAAAGCACAATACAACAGTATGCAATGGGTGTATCTCACTGTAACATATGCAGACGGGGCCGCAATCAATTTTTTTTGCCCCTAAATGGTTTTTTTTATTGCAATGCGCAATACAACAGTATGCAATGGGTGTATTTCACTGTAACATATGCAGACAGGGCCATAATCAACTTTTTTTGCCCCTAAATGGTAAATGGATTTTTTTTATTGCAAAGCGCAATTCAAAAGTATGCAATGGGTGTATGTCACTGTAACTTGTGCAGACAGGGCCGCAATTAACTTTTTTTGCCCCTAAATGGGTTTTTTTCATTGCAAAGCACAATACAACAGTATGCAATGGGTGTATCTCACTGTAACATATGCAGACAGGGCCGCAAGCAACTTTTTTTGCCCCTAAATGTTTTTTTTTATTGCAAAGCGCAATACAACAGTATGCAATGGGTGTATGTCACTGCAACATATGCAGACATGGCTGCAATCAATTTTTTTTGCCCCTAAATGGGGTTTTTTTTTATTGCTAAGCGCAATACAACAGTATGCAATGGGTGTATGTCACTGTAACATATGCAGACAGGGTCGCAATCAACTTTTTTTGCCCCTAAATGGGTTTTTATTGCAAAGCACAATACAACAGTATGCAATGGGTTTATGTCACTGTAACATATGCAGACAGGGCTGCAATTAACTTTTTGTGCCCCTAAATGGGTTTTTATTGCAAAGCGGAATACAACAGTATGCAATGGGTGTATCGCACTGTAACGTATGAATAAAAATCTGATAAATATTTGTCCCCTTAATTGGTGCTTGCTGAAAAGCAGATATGAAATGCAGTGTCTGTCTAAACGCTGTAAGTCACAGTAAAATATGAAGGAAAAACGTTTTTTTTCTTTTTTAAATGCAGATTAAGCAGACACATATGCACTCAGCTTGCAGTAAATGGCCGCTACACACTGCACGCCTAGCAGGTTGGATACTGTTTTTGTTCTATTCCGCTATTGAATTTTTAAAAAAAAACCTTTTGAATGAAAAACTGAATAATATATTTTTTCCCCTAAATACTGAAAAATAATTATTTTCCCCTTACATTGGTGCTTTTTGAAGAGCAGGTTAGAAAAGCAGTGTCTGCCTAAAGACTGTATGTCAAAGTTAAATATAAAGGAAAAGTTTTTTTTTCTTTTTTAAATGCAGATTAACCACTTGCCTACAGTGCACTTTCACCCCCTTCCTGCCATGACTGATTTTCAGCTTTCAGCGCTCTCACACTTTGAATGACAATTACTCAGTCATGCAACACTGTACCCATAAAAAATTTGTGTCCTTTTTTCACACAAATAGAGCTTTCTTTTGATGGTATTTAATCACTACTGGGTTTTTTATTTTTTGTACTATAATTAAAAAAAGACTGAAAATATTGTGAAAAAAAAGCATTTTTCTTTGTTTCTGTCATAAAATTTAGCAAATGAGTAATTTTTCTTCACAAATTTTGGCCACAATTTATACTGCTACTTATCTTTGGTAAAAATAACCCAAATAAGTGTATATTATTTGGTCTTTGTGACAATTGATCACACTTGACCACACCTGATGTACTGAAGGCCTATCTCATTTCTTGAGACACTAAAAAGTCAGGAAAGTACAAATACCCCCCAAATGACCCCTTTTTGGAAAGTAGACATTCCAAGGTATTTAATAAGGGGCATGGTGAGTTTTTTGAAGTTGTCATTTTTTTCCCACAACTCTTTGCAAAATGAAGATTTTTATTTTTTTTTTACAAATTGACGTATTAACAGGTTATTTCTCTCACACAGCATATGTATACTTGCAACTACACCCCAAAACACATGCTACTACTCCTCCTGAGTATGGCGATACCACATGTGTGAGACTTTTTCACAGCCTGGCCACATACAGAGGCCTAACATCCAAGTAGTACCGTCCGGCATTCTAGGAGCACAAATTACACATATAATTTCCTGACAACCTATCGTACTTTTGAAGGCCCTGGAGCACCAGGACAATGGAAACCCCCATAAAATGACCCCATTTTGGAAAGCAAACAGCCCAACGTATAATTTTTGAGGCATAATGAGTCTTTTGAATATGTCATTTTTTCCCACAAGTTTTTGGAAAATGTGGAAAGAAAATGAAAACACATTTTTTTTTACACAAAGCTGTCCATTTATGCAATATTTCTAACACATAGCATGTACATAGCAAAAATTGCACCCCAAAATACATTCTGCTATTCCTCCTGAGTATGGCGATACCACATGTGTAACACTTTTTCACAGCCTGGCCACATACATAGGCCTAACATCCAAGTAGCGCTTTACACAAAGTTGTCCATTTATCCACTTTAAGACTGGGCCTATTTTTGACACTTGGTGTTTACAAGCTAAAATCATTTTTTTTGCTAGAAAACTACTTGGAACCCCCAAACATTATATATTTTTTTTTAGCAGAGACCCTAGAGAATAAAATGGAGATCATTGCAATATTTTTTATCACACCATATTTGCGCAGCAGTCTTCCAAATGCGATTTTTTTGAAAAAAAAATCACTTTTTTGAACTAAAAATAAGAAAACAGTAAATTTAGCCCAATTTTTTTCCATAATGTGAAAGATAATGTTACTCCGAGTAATTAAATACCCAACATGTCATGCTTCAAAATTGCGCATGCTCACAGAATGGCGCCAAACATTGGTACTTAAAAATCCCCATAGGCAACATTTAAAAAATTTCTGCAGGTTACTAGCTTAGAGTTACAGAGGAGGTCTTGGGCTCAAATTATTGCTCTCGCTCTAACGATCAAGGCGATACCTCACATGTATGGTTTGAACACCGTTTACATATGTGGGCGGGACTTGCGTTTGCTTTTGCTTCTGCGCGCGAGCTAACGGGGACAGGGCGCTTTAATTTTTTTTTTTTTTTCCTATTTATTTTATTTATTATTTTTTTATTTTTACACAGTTTAAAAAAAAAATGTTTTGATCATTTTTATTCCTATTGCAAGGAATGTAAACATCCATTGTAATAGAAATAGACATGACAGGTCCTCTTTATTGTGAGATCTGGGGTCAAAAAGACCTCACACCTCACAACTACACTAAAAAAGAAAAAAAAAATTGTTGAAAGAGGAAAAAAAAAAGAAAAAAAAAAGTGGCCCTTGAAACCGGTTGCTAGGCAACGTCTTTTGACGTAGCTCCGGTCCTCCAAGACCATAGAGTCGAGTGAGGGCCATCTTGCCCTCACTCAACTTCCTGTCTCTGAGGATCCGGGACCGGATAGTTTTCCCTGCTGCCGGCGGGTCCGGTAAGCTGGGAAAATGTCTGGGACGTGGCGGGAGGCACCTCTTCCCCTGCACCGTAAGGGTAATTCCGCGGTGAATCCGCCACTGGGACCACCCTTATCTGAAAGCCGACCGCCCGCCGTTTAAAAAAATACCGGGGTTATGGGGGCTATCTGCTGCCATAACCCTAGTATTTAGCTTTTAATGGCCGACGCATATAGTCGTTAGGCGGTCAGTAAGTGATTGCATGTATATGGCAAACAGGTGACGATGACTGATGGGGTAACAGGTGACGATGACTGATGGGGTGACAGGTGACAATGACTGATGGGGTGACAGGTGACGATGACTGATGGGGTGACAGGTGACGATGACTGATGGGGTGACAGGTGACGATGATTAATGAGGTGACAGGTGATGATATTGATGAGGTGACAGGTGACGATTATTGATGAGGTGAAAGTGATGATGATTGATCTGGTGACAGATGACAATCACTGACGGGGTGACATGTGACGATGATTGATGGGGTGACAAGTGACGATCACTGATGGGGTGACAAGTGACGATGATTGATAGGGTGACAGATGACGATGACTGATGGGGTGACAGGTGACGGTGATTGATGGGGTGACAGGTGACGGGCGATTGTCACTGATGGGTGACAGGTGACGGGCGATGGTGCACGGCGGTACTGATGGCAGTCTCTGGTGACCGGTGAACTTTAGGCTACGTTCACATGTGCCCGCGATCCAGAAATCATTGCAAATTGCGGGACGCCTGTGCGTTGCCCGTGATTTGCAATAGCACCCCAAACGCTGTGCGATGTTGCTGCGATTTCCGCCTGCCGAATCGAGGTAACATCACGCAAACAACGCATGACACCCCAAAGAAGCTCTTGTACCTTTTTTGGGCGTCATGCGTTGTTTGGGCGATGTTACCGCGATGCGGCAGGCGGAAATGGCGGAAACATCGCACAGCGTTTGGGGTGCTATTGCAAAAAACGGGCAACGCACAGGCGTCCCGCAATTTGCAATGATTTCCGGATCGCGGGCAGAATCGCTGTGATTCTGCCCGCGATCGCTGCGCTCACATGTGAACGTAGTCTTATGGGTGTCAATTTCTGGGCACTGATGAGGTGACTGTTGGGTGACAGGTGACATTGGGGGGGGCTGAGGACTGTGTGGGGACCTTTATTAGTGTGATTTTAGTGTGATTTTACTTTTTACAGGTACACAGAGCAGTAACTCACTGTTTCTAGCTCTGCTCCCCTCACACTGGAAACTGTATGAGGGGAGAAGAGCTAGTAACAGTGAGTTACTGCTCTTTGTTTACATTTTGTGATCGGCTGTGAATGGATTCACAGCCGATCACATAGTAAACAGTCACTGTCAGTGACTATTTACTACTGCCGGTGACAGCTGTGTTCCTACGGAACACAGTGCCACCGACATGACCGCGCTGCGCGCTCCCGATCGCGCATGCGCGGTCATCTCCCGGGCTCCTCTATTGTGATCGGCTGTGTCATTGGAACACAGCCGATCACGTGGGAAACAGCCACGCCCATTGGCTGTTTCCCCCCTGCCGGTGACGGGGGGTGTCCCGGGGACACCCCGACACCGGCAGTGCAGGGCGGCGCGCATGCGATCGCGCGCCTGCCCTGTTTCCTGGGATCACGTCATATGATGTCTTCCCAGGATAATGGTCGCACCACTCCGCCGTCAATTGACGGCGGGCGGCAAGTGGTTAAGCAAACACATATGCACTGAGCTTGCATTAAATGTGCAGCACCACACGCCGCCCACCTAACATACTGATAAAAGTTTTTTTTGTCTCCTTTCTCCTCCTCACTGGGCTCAGGTCAGGGCATAAAGATCGTGCACTGCACCCCCACACAATACAATAAATGTAGATCGCTGTCTGATTAAAGAAGATTGTTCCTATCTTTGCTTTCCCTCAAAGCAATCTCCAGCCTGACCCTACAGTAATCTCCTATCTCTCCCTCCGGGCATAAAGATTGTGCACTGCACCCCACGCAATCAAATCAATGTAGATCGCTGTCTGTCAGTGTCTGATTAAAGAAGATTCTTCCTATGCTTTCCCTCATAGCAATCTCCAGCCTGACCCTACAGTAATCTCCTATCTCTCCCTCTGGGCAAAAAGATTGTGCACTGCACCCCCACACAATCAAATCAATGTAGATTGCTGTCTGATTAAAGAAGATTGTTACTATGCTTTCCCTCAAAGCAATCTCCAGCCTGACCCTACAGTAATCTCCTATCTCTCCCTCAGCAAAAGTATCGGGAACCTCTCCCTAGTATAGTTATAGCAGAGTGACGCGTGGCGCTATGTGACTCCAGCTTATATAGACTCTGGGTCACATGCTGCACTGGCCAATCCCAGCCATTCCATTAGTAGGCATTCTTCTAGGGCACACTAGTTAAACGCTTGCTGATTGACTGCCTTGCACCTGTTGAAACCGCGCCATTAAAACCTCGCCAAAACATCAAATAACGTTACCGAACAATGGACATTACCTGAACATACAGTGAAATGTTCTGGTTTGGGTCCGGGTACCGAATACCCAAAAGTCCGGTACGAACCAGAACAATACAGTCCGGGTTTGCTCAACCCTAATCATAACATTCAGGGGTATATGAGATGATTGCATCCACACAACCACACAGGTTGAACTGGATGAACTGTTGTCTTTATTCAACCTCAACCACTATGTAACTATGAGTTAGTCTTCTCCCATGATAACAGAACATTCACTGCACACTCAGTCTCGGCCTTACTTACTACTGGGCTGGCAGTGTAGCTCAATCTTTTGCTGTTACAGGTTGCCTGAGCGCTGCTATCTTCAGTTACCAGTGCATATTTTTAAATAGTTACAAAAACAGCTTTTACTTTACTTTTGAAAAAAAAAATTTTTTTTTCAGTTTTGAAGATTTTTTTTTATTCAGATAACAGAATATACAAAGAGAACTATTTCAAATTCTTTGTGTTGTTCGTCAGCATATTTTTCTGCCCTTTCTTGTTGTGTTTCTTGGCAAAAATGCATATTCCTCATAAACTTGGGATCCACCCCCTTTAGAGACTCGTATCTCTGGGATCGCAGCTTCTTGATGCCGTTTCTGTGCAATTTGCGAGACTGGTTGTGGGTGGTGTGTTTTTCAATGTCCGCCAGAGCCAACCAGAAGAGAGCGAAAAAAAGGTTTAAACCACATGAATACAATCTGACTGTTGCTGTGTCAGTGTTATATTTCCTATCCCACCCACTGTAATTGCCACTTTTTCTTGACCTGTTAACTCTTTCACTACCATGCCATGCACAACACCTTACCCTCAGGGGGCCAGACCCTTTTTGCAATTTCTTTACTTTTTTTCATCTTTTTTCACCTGCAGCTTTAAAGGTTTGTAAAAGACTCACCAAACCATACCTTTTCTGAAAACACAAAAACAATGGTGCTAATGATTTTGTAGGTCCCATGATAGTTGTACAAATATTTTTGATAAAAATACAAAATACACTAAAATATTTTTTAGTGTACACAAACACAACCAACCTTTTAAAATGCCTAGTAAATCTAAAAAGATAAAATAGCACTAAGTTAATAAACAACTAATATTTGTGAATTTAAAGTTTTGCCTTTTTGCAAAACCATGAATATTAAAGTTACACAAAACTGTAAAAAAAGCAACATTTACTAAATATTTGGGAGTTGGCCTCACACTTATGCGTTCTGGTAATGTCTGATCCTCAGTGCCATGTGTGTTCCATGTAAATGTGCATTGCAATAACATGATTCAGGATACATTTTATCATAATGCAGCGAGTTACATTGAGAAGTAACATGCTGCTACACTTAGAGTTGAATTAATTTAATTTGTAAAGTAAAAATAAGAATAAAAATTAAGCACTGCAAAGTGATGTAATAATGCACTGCTATGCTAGTGCACAATGCACATCCACGTCCGAGAATTGTGCAAACCATAACAAATGCTCACAGGCGTAAATAGGCCCTTTTTCTTGTTCAAAGTCTTTCTGTATTGAAACACGTTTTTTTATTGCAAATTGTGTTTCTGTTAAACATATGAAAACCAGAATGTTTCACTGACCTGCTTTTATTATATAAATGCATTTTATAAATAAAATAACATCTTATGTGGATTATTTATCAAACAATTACATTTAGACACCTTTGAATAAGCCCTATAGTCCAAGGAATATAGTAATTTTAAAACATTTATTATACTCAGATATGTAACACATTTATTCAGAATGGGTATCTCAAGATCGCTCATAATATTTTTGAATAAATCACTCTTTCAATCTCTTCTACTTTCCGGCTAAAAACTGTAAGAACTGTTAGGTTTAGGCATATTTTTTGGAACCCTAACATTTACTGGGAATAGTAAATAAAAAAAAAAAAAAAAAGAGAAAAGATAATAAGAACAAAAGTGCAGTTGCTGCCATTAGCAATCAATAAGGCATCATTTTTTTATTATTAAAAGAAAAAATTAAACAAAAAGGATTGGCATCTCTAAGCCTCCCTTTCTCTTTCCTCATATTTGAATAAATCATATCCATTATGATTTACCACTAAGCCTTTATAAAATATTTTATTACATTTATTATTAGCCCCCCTTTCAAAAATTACAGGCATTATTTAACAACTAGGTGTTACAGATAGATGATGTGGCATATTTAAAACATAAAGAAAATGTATTAATTTATATTCAAAATTTTTTTTTTTTTTTGCAACATTAGAATTTGATAAAGTGTTACTGGCAATTCTGTTTTATAATCTTTCTAACTCATTAATGGGATCATTGTCTAGTGAAAAATCAAAGTCATTGGCACAGATGATACAATTCTCTGCTTGTGAAAATTTATGTTATTCGAAAAAGTTATAACTCATTTCTATAACAAGACATAAAAGGGATTTTTCAACTTTACAAAGACCTCAAAAGACCCACAAAGTTATTGTAACCTTATACTGAATGCCAGACAATACCAAAATATGATAGAAGATTCTGTACAAATCATAATGAAAAAGTAAGAAAGATAAAAATGTTGTCTAAAGAATGATTTGCACAAACAAAATTCACACAGCGAACAGAGAAAAGTGGCTTTATTAAAAAGTAACCCATCACCATCATTCAGGCAGGAGTCATCTTTTCTGGCTTTTCTAACAGAAATTCTGACAGAATGCTGGGCTATGGGTAAATACATATTTACATTATTACTTTGCAAAGTGCAACTTTCCGTGCAAAGTGAACAGCACATTTGCCTTTGGTAACCCAATCCCTGTGTCTCCATGTAGAGGATGCCAAAATGGTAGAGGAAGAGTATTGCTCTGTCACGCCAGTGCTGCCCCCTTATGACTGATGAAAGAATAATCAAGAAGCAGTAGGTGAGGTAGAGGAAGCACAGATCCACAGAACTGATTAAGCAGATGTAGAGGAGTGTCTCCAGCAAGTAGAACAGATGTAACCAAACATAATGGAACTAGCAATGACAGGTAGCAGTGCCTCTAACACAGCAGATATACAACTACAAAGTTGACATACTAGGAAGTGCACTGCAATTCTTTGGAAGGAATTCAAAGCAAAGCGTAACCTTTTCTGGGTAGTGCTTAAGGAAATTACCTTTTATCTTTATAACATAGCAAATCTTTACTTTTTGAGTTCAGATCATCTTTAAACCGAATGAGCTCTTTTTATTAAAGCATACCTGTGTCTAGACATGGGAACTACACAATGTATTATTCTTTATCACTTGGGTCCCAGGGCTTTTTCTCCCTTAAAGCATTTTTGTTTTTGGAGATGTCTAAGTTTGCACAATATATCTTTTAGAATTTGTAGTCAACTTTAATTAATTATATATTGTTCTTTTCAGAATAGATAGGGTTTTATTTTGTAGAGTTTTTTTAATAAGACCTGAAAAATAAGGAGAAACATGGTTTATATCTAAGTTTTACCAATTTTTATATTTTATTTATGGTTGTTCTGGATCTAGTCAATTGGGACGTGATCTAGAGCCCCCATGCAGCTCTGCAGGCAAAGACCACTTCTAACAGCATTCTACTGCAGACTGCTATTAACCAGCAATTGATAAATATAGAGATCCATTGCTGCAAAGAGTCACTGGACAGATCTGCAACAGTACTGTCTCATATTATTACATCACTTCCAATGTGACAATACAAAAGCATTGTGTATACAGTGATTTGCCAAAAGCACTCCAATGGAGCACAGTGTAGCAAGATGCAAAGCCTAAGTCCAGGTGCTGTTTTAAAATGGCACTGAGACCCCAGTGGGTAACAAGCAGAAAAAGCTTTAAAATAAGCCATCACATATTTCTCTAGCTATAATAAAATTATCATTAAACCCATACTATGAAAACTCTCATTACATACTCACAAACCCGCTAAAGCATTTCTTTTTTGGGAGAGTGAACTATATCTGGTTTATCATGCTTTCAGGTGTCCCTCCCATCTTCTCTACGTCTCCATGCAGGTTGAGATTGTGTAGAGTAGACCAGCTGGTGTCCTCTATAAAGCATGCTTGAATTTCAGTTTCCTTCCAAGCTCTTCATTTCCTCCTTATTCTTATCTGTGCAATCCACATAACTATAGAGTCACACATGCAGGAATATGCACAGTGGTCAAGCAAGGAGAACAGGAGGGTGTGACCTGAGTGAAGTATATTACATATTTGTTGTGAGGAAAAACAAATAGCAACTTACATGCGGGAGATAAAAACAATGCTCTACAACATCATGGGGTCTACATTGGGGACATCAACACTGCAGAGTACCACAATTATAAGCAAGAATCAGTTGAAGAACCTGAAAAATTGAAAGGAAACACCAGGGAGTGCCAGACTAAGTGCAGCAATTGTGTATAGGTGATATAGACACATCCATGAGCAACTCACAAGAGATAAAATAACTGGTGATCATTGTGTATGACCACTATGGTTGGGGTCCATTAATGTGGGGAGCAGTTGTTGATGCTAGGGCCAGCCTGGATGCTGGCAGAAACCAAACAGAGAGTGGCATGGAGCTCTGTAGAGCATAACAAGGCTCAAAGCCTCACAAGGAAAAATGCCTAAAAAAAGAAAACGAATACAGCAACCACATCTAATGATTGGTAAGCTGCAATATATTACATTTTGGGTTTTAGGTTTTTTACTGTTTTAATGCATTGTAAATGGGGCAGAAGCAATTGATTTCTATAAAAAAAGATTAATATTCACATGTATTTAATAATTTTAAATACATTTTCTAATCTTTTCTTTCTGTGTGTGGAGGCTTATGGTTGCTATTGTGACAAAAGAAAGTCTAACAGACAGAGATATTTATTCAATAAGAACGAGTGAAAGGCCAGCTTTAAAACTACTGTAAAACTATTCCTAGCGCACTGGACCTGAATACAGGCAATCCCCAAATTACAAACATCCGACTTACATATGACTCCTACTTACAAATGGAGGGAGACAACAGGAAGTGGGAGAAAATCTACCCCTAGGAAGGTAAATTCACTTCTGTAATAGTTTTTATGGGAAAAAGATGTCTCCACCTTATCACCAATCCTTGTTTCCACTAAAACCCAAAATTTTCAAAATCCAATTGTCACAGGGACAGAAAGTGAGGTGAAATCTTCTGAACAGGGGCACAGACAGCAAAAAAAGTTTTACAGGGTTGTTAGCCCTTCCCTATGCTAACCAAAAAAACCTTAAAAATATTTTTTTTGGCTGGAGTTACACTTAAAAAATTGACTTGTTCCAACTTACATACAAATTAAACTTAAGAACAAGCCTACAGAAACTATCTTGTTTGTAACCTAGAGACTGCCTGTAGTGGGCTGCAATGGACCCAAAACACATATATATAACTACAAATCCAATGCAGAAAAAAAAATTACTGCAGTTTTAATGACTCTGTGTTGGTACTAAAGTGTCATTACAGGTATTTCTTATGTCAGGGGATACACAATTTACAATAACAACCTCACTGTGGATACATTACTAAGAAACTGAAGTGATGTTTAAAATGAATCTTTTGTATTTATGATGACAGTACATTGTATTACAATACCAGGTTGCCATATAGCACTTTGCTGGAGTGTACAAGATGCAAGTTACTTTATGCCATTATTATTGGGCACAGTGTCATCTGTGTCAATAATTGCCTTGCAATAGCAAATTTTATATTTGTTTATTTATACTGTATATATTTTTTTTGTCTGGTGTGATCATGTAGATCATAACCAGTGGTGCATCAAAGTTGATATTTCCCTATTGGAACAGTGATGTGACATATTGAGATACCTGCCCTCTTGGATCTTCAGATCATTTTACATCTGTTTACATCATTGTACATCATTGTACATACATGGTAAATTATGTGATGTTTGTGTTTTTTCACCTCTACCTAAATTTAAGTTCCACATGTTTTCTGAGCAACAAACTTATAGTTCTTCTCGGCTCTCTCTTCTGTAGAGCATTTGTGTTTAATTCACCCATCCAAGATTTGGAAATCTTCTGAGGAGGAATGTTTTACAGGTTGAAACAGGGGTTTCTTATATATTATATTATTGAGATAATACAATGCTATTTTAACTGTTTTGGGCCAAACTAATAATATTATTATTTATTTGGGGGTGCATTACCAGAAATATATATATATATATATATATATATATATATATATATATATATATAGTAAAATTGGGGGTGATTAATCTCAAGTGGTAGATGCATTTTTAATGAGTTGTGCCAGTCCAAAACTGTATTTTAAGGGGATGGCAGCCCATTTTTATTTAAAAGCAAGTCGAAGTTAATAACATAGTTTTTCCCATGCAGGAGGTTCTCACTATCACTGCAAAGACATAGCATTCAGCCTCCTGGCTCTCTTGTGGCAGCTTTGCTGCTCTGAGTACCTCTGCAGGGTCTTCCTGACCATCAAACACCTTTTGGTCTTCCTGACCATCAACATATCCCAATGGTATGTGTAGACACTAAACTTTAGCTCTAGGTCTTGCAGCTCCCAGCAATCTGTGCTTGTCCCTCTTAGAATCTCTCTACAATCTCCTGGCTGCTCCCATGCCACATGGACTTCCTCTCAGGCTTGGACCTTCCTCTGATGCACAGCAGCATCTCACATGGCTCCCCTCAGACACACTGACCTCCCTCAGGAGGGTAGGGTCCTCAGCTCTAACTTTGGTTCTATTATGAAGCCAGCACACACCTGAGCCATCAGTGTGCTTGCTTCTCTCAAAACCTGGCGTAAACCACCAATCCACTGAGTAGCACGGGGTCCTCCTGTTACAATACATACATACAGTATATATTGGGGTCTGTTGCAGTCCACTATTTAGGTTCAGTGCTTTAGGGTTAGTTTGTAACTATTTCAGGGTTTCCAGACCTGGGATAAATGTCTAAACTGGAATTTTTTATTTTTTTATCCAACTATAAAACTATCCATACTGTGCAATTTTTACAGTTTCTTCTATCAGGAATACAATTTATAAACAACCAGTTACTCGGGTTTGTAACCCTAAAAAAAAAAAAAAAAAAAAAAAAAAAGAGATCCTGTTCCCTTATAGCAGAATAAACAGAACAGTCTTTCTCAAACAGAATTTCCTGTGTCCCCCTTTGTGAGCTGACCATGATAATCATGGCTGACTACTGTGGACAGCTTGCATGCCTCTGTCATAGGCAGCTCTTCTCTGTCCCCCTTACCCCTTCCCTCCCTGCCTGTAAGCTCTGTGTCTGTGTCTCTGCCCCCCCCCCCCGCTGCTATTAGTAGAAATAATGTATTAGAAATTTCCCAGCCAGTCCCTCTATTATATCTAGGCATAACATACAGGATAAATGTCTTTCTAAAATGAAGCTTGTAAATACCATTTTACAGCTATCTTCAGGCCTGTCACATGACTCTTAGCCAGTCTCCTTCTCTGATCCAGGGCTACTGCAGAAGGGCTGAGAAGCTACATGACCTCCTAGGCTGACATCAGAGGGAGATTTCGGGCCCCTCCCGGAGTAGGAGACCGGCCAGGAGTCACGTGACTGGCCTGAAGATAGCTGTAAAACAGTATTTAAAAGCTTCATTTTAGAAAAACATTTACCCTGTGTGTTATGCCTAGTTATAATAGAGGGGCTGGCAATAAAATACATTTTTGTGGTAACAACTACTTAAGTATAGCTTTCATAACAGAACTGCAAAGCTTCCCAATGCTGGCCTTCATCTGAAAATGCTAGTTGCCTAGCTGTGTCTGACTTTAAGTCTTGTAAATCACAAACTTAGAGAAAACATGCTAACTAAAGAGAAAAATAAAATCTTTAAATCTGTATACCTGTTCCAGGTCACCGACTTGGAAACTACTAAAGCTGCTATTTCTGGTATGACATGTTTCTTTTCAAAAGATAGAAATCCCCATGCTCATGAGTGGATTTTTGGAATGAACAAAACATATTTATTTTTTTATTCATTCATTTTGGTTGAATGTGCAGAGAATTTTTCTTTATTCAACCAAATTATGTAACTCTATGTAACTATATACTATTTTGATCTTTTAGTTATTCAGTCCAAATTAGTCTAAGCTACTGATATATTTTACTACCAATGTACAATTGGCTTATTTGTTACATTTACACATTTGATTTGCATGAACAAAGTCATGAGGTGGAGTACAAGTTATAGCTTACTGCAGCTCATTTAAGTGGGATTTTCATTGACATTGGTAAAACAAAAATGGGATCTGGACATTTCAAGAGTTTTTATAGTTGGCTAGTGTGGGATAATTTAATTGTATTAGAAGATATATAATATAGGAATGTAAAATGTATGTGAAACACAATAAAATCTGAAATGTATAGCACTTTTTATGAAGATGGATTATCTGCACTCCAAATCCCCTCAAAAATCAGTTCTAGGCTTGTACTGAGAAGACACTATAATAGAAAAAACAATTTGCATGCTGCAATCCCTTATGATTACCAGTAAAGGAAGTAACATCTTCTAAATTGACTTGAAAATCACCAGCTCTGAGCTGCGAAGTTAAAGCACATTTATGGACCTTGCAGCTGCAACAAATTCTAAAATGCTGGTGGGTATCTGTATTCATAATGGTTTTCACAGCCAATCTGGCTCAAACATGAAGCACATTTACTATGTTACTTCATGTCTAATGTTAATAAATTGCACATATACTGTACTTGCTCACTGAATAAACATTCAGGCAATGCCTTTCTATGTACAGCGATATAATCTCACATTGTGATTTTGCTCAAACAGTATATCTTTGGTTTCGCCATTATCCTACAAACTAACAATGTATAAGCTATAAATGTTAGACCATGCATGGCTGCTCAGTATTTTGAATATAATGACAGCAGATCTGATGTTACAGTAGAAGAAATGATTACTTAAATGCTCTCCCTATCTGCTATGCAGATGCAGTTTTTATGACTCTCCACCTAGGGGAAAGCATTTTGCTGTATACATTGTTACAAAATGCAGACAGGTTTGAGTTTTAGTTGCTTTCTGCAAATTTAATTTGGTGAAAGAAGTTGTAAACGCAGAAGGTTTATTACCTTACTGCATTCTCTGCAGGTAAAAAACTTTGTAGTGTAGCTCCCCCCAGCCCCCCTTTATGCTTACTTAAGCTCAATCTCAATCCAGCGATGTGCAAAAAAGCAGTGGTTCTCTTGGCTCTCTCCTTTCTCATTGGCTCATTGACAGTGATATATATATGCCAACATGTACAGTGGCATACTGGTGCAGAGCATGATCCCCTCCCCTCAGAGACTGGGCCATAGGGCAATATTCCAACATGATAACGACCCCAAACACACCTCCAAGACGACCACTGCCTTGCTAAAGAAGCTGAGGGTAAAGGTGATGGACTGGCCAACCATGTCTCTAGACCTAAACCCTATTGAGCATCTGTGGGGCATGCTCAAACGGAAGGTGGAGGAGCGCAAGGTCTCTAACATCCACCAACTCCATGATGTCGTCATGGAGGAGTGGAAGAGGACTTTGGTGGCAACCTGTGAAGCTCTGGTGAACTCCATGCCCAATAGGGTTAAGACAGTGCTGGAAAATAGTGGTGGCCACACAAAATATTAACACTTTGGGCCCAGTTTGGACATTTTCACTTAGGGGTGTACTCACTTTTGTTGCCAGCGGTTTAGACATTAATGGTTGTGTGTTGAGTTATTTTGAGGGAACAGGAAATTTTCACTGTTATACATTGTAGAAAAGTGTCATTTCTTCAGTGTTGTCACGTGAAAAGATATAATAAAATATTTACAAAAATGTGAGGGGTGTACTCATTTTTGTGAGATACTCTATATATATCTACAATCACTCTAAATTAATCTAACACACACTTTAGTAATACTGTCTAATTTAATGTGAAAGGTATAAAAAAAAAAAAAAAAAAAATTTTAGTGACAAGACACATTATTGGATGAATGTATTAAACAAGGTACCGGATATGCACTGATGGCATCGTTTGTTAGACGAATATATACTTTTTCACTTTTACTTTAGTAACCAGGTGAAGTAGCTATAGGTAACATGAGCTGAATTAGCTTTGTTTTTGTTTTTTTCATTGTATATGCCTAAAAAACACATTTCAGTTGCAGCACATTTATTAATGAATTATTATAGTTAAAACTATGAATTGTATTTATTATTTATCCTTTTGGGCCTATATTTGCTCCTTTTATGGGGACACCCATGCATATGAAATAATGCATCTGTGCAAGTTGTCTGCAGACAGCTATGCATATCTTTAGCAACAGATACTCATTGGTGACAGTAAAAAATGTTTGCTTTGCTAAATCTAGGCCCAAACACCCAATACCCTAACCTAGACCCCTGTGGATTCCACATAGTAATTTTAAATAGCTGTGCATCATTATAACCTTATATCAAAAGCTATAATTGTAAAGGAATTCCAAATTTACCAAAGTGGTGGAAAGCATGAACTTTTTCTTGGTTAAAAAAATAATCGAACACTTGGCCCAAGTTCAATTTAGCAACTCTATAGAAGTCAAAGGAACAAAATGGTACTATAATACTGTAGCTAAACTCATTGTAGAAGGGTGAAACACTTATAAGTAGCCTTGGAAGTAATGTAGATTATACTTTGGAGAACATATTTTAGCTTATTGGCCATACCCACATGAGGGTCTCTTTTCTATGTGTTCTAAAACCCATCTGGGAACAATTGTCTCCTAAACTAAATAAAACCTAGAATTGTTATACGATTCACTTCTATTGATTTGGCCTTCATTCAGGACAGGTTTCCAAGTAATAAAGCACAGGAGTCTGTTATTTCCCTTCTCATGTCTATTTATTTATTTATACAAAAAAAAATCAAAAACTAGGTTGATGTTTCCTTCATTTTAATGACTGTGTAGTTGTTCCATCACTGGAGGAGAGCCTATCTTCACTATGTAGTGTCACTGACCTAAAACAGGCATGCAGGATGGGAGATCAGACTTTTCAGCCTTCACCAACTGCATGCTTGGTCCAGGTCAGCAACTCACTAGACTCAAAAGCATGGGTGAAATTGAGAATGCTAAGATCTGGTTAAAAACATAAAATTCAGCAGTTCCTATATTTATGTTCTTACACATTCATTTTAACCAAGGATGTACAAGCTATATGTAATTTTTTTCTGATACAGATACTATTTTGAGTTAAGAAAAAGCTCCCTACTCTTTTTCCATAACCTACATTCAGCATAAGATATACGAATAAAGGAACTATATTCAAACCCTTTCAATGTTCACCTTTTGCAGAAACCTGTGCTTTTGTATAAAAGGTTTCCTGTGTTTCTCAATCTCAGCAAAAGTATGTGTGCACCTAGGGACATAGCAAAAATATCACAAAAGCTTTCTACCAGCAACATAAATGAACTTGTTGGCTATCTGTGTTTCAGTTTCTCTGGTAGCTGCTTTCCCTTGTGCATACATTTGAAAATAATGTTAACTCTCTGACTGTAGATATATATATATATATATATATATATATATATATATATATATAAAGAGAGAGAGAGAGAGAGAGAGAGAGAGAGAGAGAGAGAGAGAGAGATTGTGATAGAGATAGAGGGAGAGAGAGAAAAAAAACAAACAATATAAACTTTAAAGTGCATTTCTTTATAATGAAACAATTTGTTTTGAAGCTGTCATTATTCTCTTCTATCTGCTGCTCCTAAAAATAGGTAACCCATTTCATTCCTTTCCAACAAATTGAGGCATTATTGCCCTACTGGCAAGCTTATATACCCCTACCAACTGTTAACATTTCCTGCATTTTTACCCCTTTGAAGGAGTGTTTACTGCCCAAAAATGATTCCCTCCGCCCCTCCTCCATAAAAACTCTCAGTCAGTACCATTAATCATATAAAATTATATTTGCGAAGTAAATATTCTCCAACCCACTGCCCTCTAATCAACACTATTAGCACCTGTAAAATCACAAACACACAAAAAAGACTCAAAACCCTTGATCCAACTGGAAAAAACCTTCATCAGGACAACCTTATGTGAGCTACCATGGATGGAGAACACCATTCCTAATTCACAAATGTTTGAAAACCACTGGCTTATTGGTTCCACTATAACAACAATGATCATCTTCTTCCAGACAATTTCCATTTCAGCTGCCCCAAGCCAAAAGACTCATATCCTGGCATGCCCAAACGTCAGCCATAGCCTCTTCAACCCTTAACCTGCTTAACAGAGTAATTTTCAGAGCGATTATTCACCCTCATCTGAGACATTCTCAACCCAGCCCTTATTTTAGATCTCTACCTGATGAGCACAAATCAATCAGGGTTAACACCCAGTTTGAACAGTTGTGCTAAAACACATCATTCCATATCCATTCATTGTCCAATGTTCTTTGGGGATGGAAACTACTGTAACAAGACCTCTCTTTTTAGCGGAAGGGGGAGGAGGATCTGCAGATATAATTTTTTCAGGCTCAAAAGAATCACATTTTCTTCACCAACAAAGCCTCAAGAGCCTGTAAATACCAAGAAAGTCAATATAAGCTAATGACATAATGATACAGATAGCCTACAAAATTACATCATATATACTAACAAGTCATGCAAGTTTACTGGTGATGCCAAGAGCCTGAGGACACTCTTTTCACATGTCATTCTCTGGCATTAGTGTTTATTACCGTGTGAGCTTTGTGATCAGTCACAGAGATCACATAGTACAGGGCCATTCACATCAATAACAGTATTTCTCAATGGCTGCAGAAATGCTATCATAGCTGTAAAAGCAATCACAGTCTAAAAAAAAAAAAAAAAATCTTGATCACTGCTACGGTGACTTAAGTAAAAAAAAATAAAAGGAAAATAATAATAAAAATGTATAATGTTCTTTCTTTTTAACTCACTGTCACCAGTTAGTGTTCTTAATCGCCATCACCCATTTAAAATGCCCCTAATTACCTCCACACTGGTTACAGTGTCCCTGATCAGCGCTATTCCAGTTATGGTGTCTGCGAACACTGCTACACCAGTTACAGTGTCCCTGTCATGACCAGACCAGTTATGGTGTTTCTGATCATCACCATACCTGTTACAGTGTCCATGATCACCTCCATACTAGTTACAGTGTCTGTGATCACCACCACACCAGTTACAGTGTCCCTAATCACTCCCTCCCTCCCTCTCACAGTGTTGCTAATCACCGTTACACAACTCACAGTCCGTGATCACTGCCACAAAAGTCATATTGTCCCTAGTCACACCAGTCATATTTTCCCTGATCATTGCCACACCAGTCATATTCTCCCTGATTACCTCCACACCAGTCACATTGCCCTTGATCACTGCCTCATCCGTCCCAGTGTCCCTGATCACAGCCACACCACTAATATTGTCCTTATCCCCACCACATCAGTCATATTGTCACTAATCATGGACAACACCAGTTATAGTGTCCCTGATCACCGCCACACCAATAATGTTGTTCCTGATCACTGCCCACACCAGTTACAGTGTCTGTGATCCTCACCACACCAGTCCCGGTATCCATGATCACCACAACACTAGTGAAGGGTTGCCTCTGCCTGCTGCCTGTACCAATCCTGGCCTTTTTATTGATCACATTTCTGCCTGTTGCTTGGACTGATAATTTGCCTGCTTGCTGACCATGTCTCTGCCTGCATCTGAACTGACCCATCTGCACATCCTGCTGACTATGTTCCTGTGAGACACCAGTTCCAGTCATCCACTGCAGACAACTGCACTCCCATAATTAGAGGGAATCTTTTGTTCACCCTTTGTTCTTCCTCTTGTACTTTCTAGCAGAGAGCATGGCATTCCCAGGGGCAGACATGTACTGGTAGGCTAAGCTAGCTTGGCTTATAGATACAGGAACTACTACAAGTGAGGCTACACCGAGCTATATTCCCTGACCATTTGTACAGAGGCTAGAATTACAGCACACTGTTTTTGATACAATGTTGTTATCAATATAATAATAATAATAATAATGTTGTTATCATATCAGCTTGCTATGGGGGCACCTGAGCCAAGCTGCAGCTGCCGTTTAGCCCTGCTCCTCTCTCTCTCCTGATTGGCTGAGTTTGATTGACAGCAGTGGGAGCCACTGGTGCTGCTGCTGTGTCTCAGCCAATCAGGAGAGAGAGTCCTGGATGGCTGAAGCACTCGTGGACATTGCTGGATAGAGATGGGGCTCAAGTAAGTATTAGGGGGCTGAGGGGGGCTGCTGCACACAGAAGGCTTTTTTTTTCAATGTATAGAATGCGTTAAGTTAAACAAAAACTTCTGACTTTACAACCCCTCTAAATAGAATATATCGTATAAGATACTTTAATGAATTATATAATATAAGAACATAAGAGATATTTATTATGTACATATATATATATACTCATATACACTGTGATGAAAAAGTGTTTGCCCCATTCCAAATTTTTCGTATATTTGTTACTGCTAAATGATTCAAATCATCAGACAAGTTTTAATATTACACAAACATAACCAGAATAAATACAAAATGCAGTTTTTAAATGATGACTTCGTTTATTAAGGGAAAAAATCTGTCCAAACCTGCCTGGCCCTATGTGAAAAAGTAATTGTCCCCTAAACCTAATAACTGTTTGTGCCACCCTTGGCGGCAACAGCTGCAATCGTTTGTGATAACTGGCAATGGGTCTTTCACATCGCTGTTGAGGAATTTTGGCCCACTCTGCTCTTGCAGAATTGTTTCAATTCAGCCACAATGAAGGGTCTTGACTTTTACTAGATCACTACAAAACCTTTTTTTTTTTTTTTTGAGCCATTCCGAAGTGAACTTGCTGGTGTGCTTAGGATCATTGTCCTGCTGCATAACCCAAGTTGAGCTTGAGGTCTACTGGCCATACATTCTCCTTCAGGATTTTCTGGTAGAGCGCAGTATTTATGGTTCAGCCCTAGACCATCACACTATTACCACTATGTTTGACTCTTGGTATGATATTATTTTTTTGAAATTCTGTGTTAGTTTTACGCCAGAGGTAACAAGACAGACACTTTCCATAAAGTTCAACTTTTGTCCCATCAGCCCACATAATATTTGCCCAAAATTCTTGGGGATAATCAAGTTGTTTTTTGGCAAATGCGAGACAAGCCTTTGTATTCCATTTGGTCGGCAGTGGCTTCACCTTGGACCTTAACTGAGGCAAAGTGAGGCCTGCAGCTGTTTAAATGTTGTTCTGGGTTCTTTTATGACCTTCTAAATAATTAATTGTTGTGCTTTTGAAGTGATTTTTTGGTAGGCTGGCCACTTCTGAGAAGGTTCACTACTGTTCCATGTTTTCTCCATTTGTGGATCATGGCTCTCACAGTGGTTCACTGGAATTCCAAAGCCTTAGAAACGGCTTAGTATCCCTTTCCAGACTGATAAATGTCAATAACTTTGTTTCTCATTTGTTCTTGAATTTCTTTAGATAGCTGTTGCTTTTTGAGATGTTTTAGCATGCTTTACTTGGTCAGACAGCTTCTATTTAAATGATTTATTTATTCAACAGGTCTAGCAGTAATCAGACCTGCGTTTGGCAAGTGAAATTTAACTCAGCTTTCCAAAGAATATGGTTAATCACAGTTCATTCATGATTTAGCAAGCAGTGGGCAATTACTTTTTCACCAGGCAGGTTTGGACAGTTTTTCCTTTAATAAATTAAATCATAATTTAAAAACTGCATTTTGAATTTATGTGGGATATCTTTGTGTAATATTAAAATTTGTTTGATGATCTGAATCATTTAGGTGTGACAAATATGCAAAAATCAGGAAGGGGCAAATACTTTTTCACAGCAATGTACACTATAATATTTCTGGTTGTTTTAGATAATGAGACAAATCAGAGTTAAAATACACTCTAGTATGTAATAATTAATTATTATCATCATTTCTTCAGGTCTTGATTTTTTAATAACTTCTAGAATTCATTAATCACCACTTGGCAAGTCCCTTGCACCTTATACACTTTTCTGACTCTTTAAGATCTTTGTTTTTAATGAGGTACTGTCAGGAGTTCATACAATATAAAAGTGCTTCGCAATAAATATCTGTAAAAATGCATGTGAGTGCAATATATTACCTTTTTATCCAAATAAAGTTTTAAAGTTATAAGCACTATCGGTGGCTTTTTGTTTCTACATGTCACGCTGGATATTGAGCTTTGTTGACCTGTTTTGAGCTTTACTCATTTGATTACATGTATATATGATCACTTTTTATTCATATTCATGCACTAGATATTTTATTTTTGTGGTTACTAAGCATTTTTACAGATATTTATTGTGCAGCACTTTTATATTGTATGTTCACCATTTGCACTTTTTATGAGAAGTGAGGTGTCTGCAGCATTTAATATCTGATATAGGGAGGTTGCTCGCAGGAACTTTTTGGTTTGCACTGTCAGGAGTTGTCCCAAATGGGGCCTCTTTTGTATTGGATATTAATGTTATTTGCAGCTTGTGATAAGCATTCCTCATAATGTGTTTTTCCACCAATGCATCACTATAGGTGTCTTTTTGGGAGAACCCTTCCTGGAAATATTTTTAATACCTTGCTTTTAAACATGTTATTTTATATTATTTTATTCGACATGGCTATTTTATATCAGTTTTCTTCGTTGTGTGTTTCTGCTGCTGTATTCTTTTAATATGCTCACTGTAGCACTTGTTTCCCCTGCACACTGTTTATATTTACTAAATAGAGCAAAATTGCATTACCCTCATGCTGTCAATCATGATTTCTGCCCACTGCCCTTGGGCCCATGTGCCACCTCTGGCAAACAAGACTATCCTCTATAAATAGAGGTTGTCAGCAGGTCCCTAATCAGGCTTTGAGAAAGGAGCTGGGCGGCTCCAAAACATGTTAGCCATGCCTCCATCCTCCCCAGGTGATGATGTAATTCCTGGCCATCCATGCCCTTTGTTCTTTGGCACTGTCAGACTTACAGGCTTCCGGAACACAGCGGATAGCAGCGGTGTCTCCATCCGGGTGGAGAAGTGGATCCTTTGGCTGTTAACATCTGCATGAGACAGTGGTCACCTTGAGCTTGGAGGGTCTGACAAGGGCACCCTTCACCTCCTAAATGTGAGTTGTTTATTGTTCAATAAATTTTTTTAGTAGTTATCCGCCACCTAGAGTGGCGCTCTTGGGGTTTCTTGTTTTCCTACAGAGATCTCTTCACATCTCCCAGGATCTGCCTTCAGAAAATACTTTGGAGCGTTTTGTTTCCAAAATTGAGTAATTTTTTGGGGTTTCCACTGTCCTGGTGCTCCAAAGCCTCCAAAATTGTGATAGGTAGTTTAGAAATCAAAAGCATAGTTTATGCCTCTGGAATGCATGAAGGTGAAAAAGTCTCACATATGTGGTATCTCCATACTCAAGAGGCATAGCTCTATAACTTTCACACAGACTAAATATGATATACACTGATTTTGGGTTATTTTAAACAAAGAAATGTAGTAGAAAATATTTTGCCTAAATGTATGAAGAAGGAATATTTATTTATTTTTTTGCAAAATGTTAAAACAGAAACATAGAAAAGTATTTTTTTTGTTTTGTTTTTCAAAATGTTTGGTGTTTTTTTTCCATTTATATATCAAGAAGTAAAACACAGTAACATTAAAAGGAGGGGGCTCAGAATTGGAAAGTATGTGGCTAAGCTTGACTTCACAAGAAATGTTAAGATCTGCATATAAATTCTACAGTCTCTATTTCAAGTGATTATTTTGATTTGCAGTTTCCATTGATTATTTACAGCATTTGTTTCTTTATTTCATGCCTTTCAGTTGCACATGTTTTTTTATAGTATTACTTCTACGGTTCTACTGTACATGTATTAAAATACATTTTAAACATTTACTAGATATGGATGCGGCTAAAAATATTAAAAAAAAAAAAAAAAAAAATAACATTCCCAAGGTTACTTGTTAAGAATTGATCCACATTAGATTCTCACCTTCACAGAATGTTAGTGTTGAATATTGCTACATTTGTGTAGGTGTATACCTGCACTCTAACATATTGCAATAATACATTTACTGTTTCTTTTCCAAATATTGATCTTTTTATAGACATTGTTTGAAACATATTTCAATAAAACCACACACTGAAAAAATTGCATTAGGGTGCATGTAATAGTTCATATATTCTGGTCAGCACGTATGGTCAACTTACTACACACTTACTTCTTTTTTTCCAGCAGATTGTATTTATATATTTGAATGAATACAATAAATTCTGGACCCTGACATAAAATTGAAGTAATAATGTTAAGCAATCCTGGAAAGGTTACAGAGTTATCAGTGCTCAGCACAAACAAAGGAGCCTTAATAGATGTATTTAATTTTTAAACCAATGAAGATGAATTCGTTTTTTTTAGTGTTTGTTGAAGGAAAATTGTATCTACACTATAAAAACGTATTAAGTTTAAGATCATTTTCACAACTACTGGCATGATTAATGAACCTGCAAAAAAAAAAAAAAGCTATATGTGTGTAAAAAATGTATATGTTTTTGATTGTTTGATTGCTAGTCAAACAATGTAAGCCAATTGTCAACCCCTAGCATAAGAAAAATGGATGGCTAAATGTGAAATACACCTTTGTAATCAGAAGCCAACCATTGACATTTAAGAGTAATCTCACTATAAGCTGCTGTATTTGGACAACATGCAGAAGGTATGATTGGAATTAGGTTGACCATAAGTGGCTTGGGAATAAGAAGCACTCATAATCAAACAGAAATTTTTCATAACTTGTTTGCAAATAAAGTTGCTAGTGGAGGTGCAAAAAAGGTATTCAACAACATATGCCATAATCAGTGCAAAGCAAGGATCGCAGAGGAATTCTTGGAAAGACATACAGGGGCATCTCATAAAATTTGAATATCATCAAAAAAATAAAGGGAACCTCCAGTCAAAAATGCAATTTTTCCTATTCATAGTATGTTAACCACTTGCCGACCACCCGCCGCATATATACTGTGGCAGGCTGGCTTGACTGCGCAAATCAGCGTACCTGTACGGCGATCCACGAGAGCGCCCCTGGGCGCCCTCACTAGGCAGCACGGGACAGGTGACACTGATTGCCACCGGCCACCCACGATCGCTCCCCACTGAGAGAAAAACGGCCAGCAGTTGTGAACACAGCTGACCATTCTTCTCTCTGGAAAGATCACAGAGCGCCTCTGATCCTTCTATATAGGATCAAAGGTCTCTATAATCATTTCACAAGTCCCTCCCCCGACAGTTAGAAAGCACTCCCCTAGGCACACAATTAACCCTTTTATCACCCCTAGGTTAACCCCTTCCCTGCCAGTGTCATTATTAAAGTAACAGTGCATATTTTTAGCACTGATTACTGTAGTAATGTCACTGGTCCCCCCCAAAAGTGTAAAAAATGTCAGTTAGGGGTCCAATCTGTCTGCCGCAATGTTGGAGTCCCGCTAAAAATTGCTGATCGCAGCCAAAATAAATAAAAAAAAAGACATAAATCTTTCCCCTAGTTTGTAGACGCAATAACTTTTGCGCAGACCAATCAAAATAAACTTATTGGGATTTTTTTTTACCAAAAATATGTAGCAGAAAACAAATTGGCCTAAAAGGACGAAAAAAATAGATTTTTTTTTTTTTTTTGGGGGGGGGGGGGGTGATATAGCAGAAAGTGAAAAAAATGTTTCTTTTTAAGAATTGTCGCTCTTTTTTTGTTTATAGCGCAAAAAATAAAAATCGCACAGGTGATCATATACCACCAAAAGAAAGCTCTACTTTTGGGGAAAAAAAGAACATCATTTTTTTTTTTAGGTACAGCTATAAAGTAGTTCTCTACAAAATGCCAAATCCAGTTAATTGTATGCAAAAAACTGGCAGAACCCCAGCTCTGCCTTTCGTAAGGTGGACTTTACTGGCACGACCAAGAGACCAAACAGTAAAAAAAATGTGTAATTTTTTATTATTCAATACTTATTTTTAAAAAAGACAAAACACATATATATTGATGTATAGAAGATATTTCCACAATGAATATATGACAAGAACATCACAATATACAAAATATAAAACCAGTGAAACAGGACATGTGAAAAAGAGCTGGAACAAAGGACACTTGCTCCTGGTGGGGAGACAGGGATGATCCTATATCCCCCACTTGATTACCATGAGGTGACCCCATTCCAGTGACAGAAATTTGATACAGCCAATGGGTTAAATAGTCTACGGCCAGCATTAGGCTGAAAATACATTATACAATTTTCCTTGAGCTTTACAAAAAAATATATAATATCAAACCTAAACACTTTTAATTGGTATGCAATCAGGCAGACCCTTGTACTACATAGTTGAAGGTAAATATAAAGGAAATTGAACAAAAGAATTGTACAATGTATTGCCAGCTCATGGCACTAATGAAAAATGTCTAAAAAACAGATTATTTCAATAATTTTTGCCATTTTCTCCTTTCTCCACCCACTATCCCTTAGGGTTGTCTCTCCTTGCTCAGCTCCACACTCAACATAGCCAATATAGTAAGGAGTTCTGGACCCCAGGCAAAACCATGGACCAGATGGTTCATTGTTATTTAATAAGATATAATATTTTCTTTTCCTTCCCCTATTTCCCTTCATACCTTGATTATACCCTACCAATTTTTACTCCTTCCCTCTCTTTGCTCTCCTTTATTCACACGGCACATTACAGTGCAGATTGTCAAGACTTCAACTTCCTTGGCTTCTCGCCTCTCTTTTTTGGGGGAGGGGGGGTTATTACCACCAGCAAAATGTTACACAAGTATATTATCGCTCATATATAACTGAATCATAATTCATATACCCTAAATTATTAAAAGTATTGGGACGCCTGGCTTTACAGGCACATTAAATTTAATGGCATCCCAGTCTTAGTCCATAGGGTTCAATATTGAGTTGGCCCACCCTTTGCAGCTATAACAGCTTTAAATCTTCTGGGAAGGGTGTCCACAAGGTTTAGAAGTGTGTCTATGGGAATGTTTGACCATTCTTCTAGAAGCGCATTTGTGAGGTCAGGCACTGATGTTGGAGGGAAGGCCTGGCTTGCAGTTTGTGCTCTAATTCATCCCCAATGTGTGCTATCAGGTTGAGGTCAGCACTGTGCAGGGCTTCAGCATGCCAAGACATTTTGGACAATTTCATGCTCCCAACTTTGTGGGAACAGTTTGGGGTTGGTTCTTCCTGTACCAACATGACTGCACATCAGTGTAAAAAGCAACGTCCATAAAGACATGAATGAGCGAGTTTGGGGTGGAGGAACTTGACTGGCATACACAGAGTCCTGACCTCAACCTGATAGAACACCTTTGTGATGAATTAGAGCACAGACTGTGAGCCAAGCCTTCTTGTCCAACATCAGAGCTTGACCTCACAAATGCACTTCTGGAAGAATGGTCAAACATTCCCATAGACACACTACTAATCCTTGTGGACAGCCTTCCCAGAAGAGTTGAAGCTGTTATAGCTGCAAAGGGTGGGCCAACTCAATATTGAACTCTATGGACTGGGATGCCATTAAAGTTCATGTGTGTGTTAAAGCAGGCGTTCCAATACTTTGGGTAATATAGTGTATGTAAGTTTTATGTCTAACTGTTTATTTTCCCACAGTCCAAACATGACAGACTGAAATGTATCATATTAGGTTTTTGCATATCCTGATGTACATTTTGCTTAGGCCTCGTTTCCACTTCAAAATGAGGCATTTAACCACTTCAGCTCCGGAACGTTTTACCCTCTTCCTGATCAGGCCATGTTTTGCAATACGGCACTGCATTATTTTAATTGAAAATTGCGCGGTCGTGCAACGATGTACGCAAATTAAATTGATGTTCTTTTTTTTTCCCCACAAATAGAGCTTTCTTTTGATGGTTTTTGATCAACTCTGCGGTTTTAATTTTTGCGCTATAAACAAATAAATTCCAACAATTTTGAAAAAAAATATATATATTTTTTACTTTCTGCTATAAGGCATATTCAATAAAACAATATAAAAAATCAAATTTTTTCATCAATTTAGGCCAATATGTATTCGGCTGCATATTTTTAGTAAAAAAAAAAAAATCCTGTATAAATGTATATTGATTGGTTTGCACAAAAGTTATTGCGTCTACAATCTACGGGATACATTTAGGGACTTTTTATTTTTTTATATTTTTTACTAGCAATGGCGGCGATCAGCGATTTTTTTTTTTTAGCAGTATTGCGACATTGCGGTGGACAAATCTGATACTCCTGACACTTTTTGGGGACAAGTGACACCAACACATTGATCAGTGCTAAAAAAAAAAAAAAAAATGCACGGTCGCTGTATAAATGACACTGGCAGGGAAGGGGTTAACATCAGGGGCGATCAAAGGGTTAAATGTGTTCCCTATGAGTGCTTTGTAGTGGGGTGTGCTTTCACTAAAGGAAAATAGAGATCTGTTGAGAGATCTCGTAAAGCAGAAGTATGTTGAAAACATAAAAAAAATTGCTTACAAGCTGGCTCTTTATTGAAGAAGAGACATACTGGGGTTGATTTACTAAAACTGGAGAGTTCAAAATCTAATCCAGCTGTGCATTGTTGCCAATCAGCTTCTAATGTCAGCTTATTCAATTAAGCTTTGACCAGAAACCTGGTTTCTTTGCAGAGCTTTTTAGTAAATCAACCCCACTATGTCTTTTCCGCAATAATACAAACATTTTTGCCTGTTTACAATTTTCTTTATAATGTACACTGAGCTGTGCATACATAACTTAGTGTACATTCACAACATACCTTGGTGCCAGAATGAATGAACTTCCATGCGCATGCACAGAAATAAAGTAGTCCAGTGCCAGTCAATTAAGATAGCCAAAGACCCTACACTCTAAAGAAGCTTGAGAGAAGATGTTGGCATCAGCGAGAGAGCTTGCAGATGTCACATTGCTGGAGGGGAAGGGAGGTGAGTATTTGCAAACTTTAACCGCCTCCCACCCCGTATAGACAAATGACAGTGGAGCTGGGCAGCTCTTGCTCTGGGATGATGTCATATGACGGCGCCCAGTTTAGCCACGATCGCGCACCCCAGGGGGCGCACAGCATGATGATTGCAGGCGTACGTGGCTCTTTACCCATGTGATCGGCTGTGTCTAGTCACAGCCGATCACATGTAAACAAGAAGATGCCATTTATCGGCTCTTCTCTCCTCACACTGACAGAGTGTGAGGAGAGGAGAGCCAATCAGCAGCATCCCAAGTAGGGAGACTTGTAGAGGACTTGCATGGGTAATCAGGGCACTGATCATCAGAGCCCTGATTACATTGCAGCCCCAACAGTGCCCATCAGTGATGCCACTCTGTACCCATCAGTGACACCAGCCTGTGCCCATCAGTGACGCGAGTCTGTGCCCAGTCAGTGCAGTGTTTCAGTGCTTGCCCATCAGTACCACCTATTTTGGCCCATAAGTGCCACCTATCAGTGCTCATTAGTGCTGTATATTAGTGCCTCCTCATCAGTGCCCCCTCATCAGTGCCCATCAGTGCAGCCATTCAGTGCCCATCAGTGCAGCCTCATCAGCGCACATCAGTGAAAGAGAAAAACTACTTATTTATGAAATTTTCTGACAGAAACTAAGATAAACTTTTTTTTTTCAAAAGTTTTGACCTTTTTTTAATTTTTTTTTTTTTTAGCAAAACATAAAAAATAAAACAGTGGGGATTAAATACCACCAAAATAAAGCTATATTTGTGTGCAGAAAATGATAAAAAATGTATTGGGTACAGTTTTGTATGGCAATGTAATTGTCATTCAAAGTGTGAAAGCGCTGAAAGCTGAAAATTGGCCTGGGCAGGAAGGGGGTTAAAGTGCCCAGTATTGAGGTGGTTAATTTCATTTTGAAGAATTTCCATAGTTTGAATCAACTATCTCCCTGCTGGAACTGCATTTGAAAAAACTCTTCGTCAACTCTTTTTATGGCCACTTACCTGCATTTTTGTGTAGAAACATTGGGCCAGTGGAATTGCTGTCTCCATACAGTATATACAGCTATCTGTTTTATTAGGTATAATAACACATGTTGAAAAAATTTAGAACATAAGTTTTGCTGAGAAATGCCATGATTAAGAACTTAAGATTTGGCTGCTCAATGACCAGGCCACTTTTTTCAACTTGGCACTGCGCTAATTTACCTGACAATTGCACGGTCATGCAATGCTGTACCCAAACAAAATTTACGTTCTTTTTTTCCCACAAACAGAGCTTTCTGCACAACTCCTTCTCTGAATCTCGATGGCAAAGAGCAATACTCTCAACATATAATGTTACCCACTGTGTTACCCACTGGGAACTAGCCCTGAAAATGAATGTCAGGTGGTACCTCACGCCCTTTAACCACTTTAGCCCCATAAGATTTTGCTGCTCAATGACCAGGCCACTTTTTTCAACTTGGCACTGTGCAAATTTAACTGACAATTGCGTGGTCATGCAATGCTGTACCCAAACGAAATTTACGTCCTTTTTTTTCCCACAAACAGAGGTTCTTTTGGTGGTATTTGATCACCTCTGTGCTTTTTATTTTTTGCGATATTAATAAAAAAAAACAGAAAAATTTTGCGAAAAAAATTGACATTTTCTACTTTGACAGTTAAAAAATATCCAATATATTCAATTTTTGTCATATGTTTAGGCCAAACTGTATTAAGCTACATGTCTTTGACAAAAAAAATTCACAATGAGCGTATTTTTATCCACTTTTAGGGTTGAGCGGACACCTAGATGTCCGTGTTCGACGGGTTCGGCCGAACTTTAAAAAAAAGTCCGGGTCCGTGTCCCGGACTTTTACCGAACTTTTCCCGGACACCGAACCCCATTGAAGTCAATGGGGACCCGAACTTTAAGGCACTAAAATGGCTCTAAAACACCAAAGGAAAGGGCTAGAGTGCTGCAAATGGCAGCAAAACGTAATTAAGAGCATGGCAAGTGCTCTGCAAACAAATGTGGATAGGGAAATAACTTAAAACAACAAAAAAAAACAGAAAAATAAAACAATGTTCTTCTTCATCTCTGAAGGACGAGGCCCATATGGAGTAGGAGGGAGGTTGAGGTGGTGGTGGATGTGGCGGTGACATAGGCGTGCGCACAGGGTGTGCTGGGTGTGCCTGGGCACACCCTAATCACCTAGGGCACATAGCATTGCCAGTGAGGAGATGGGAAAGATCTCCCTGGGACCTGCTCTGCTCTATTTCTCCTTGCCTACAGGTACATGGCCCCGATACATTACTCTCCCTGCTGGCAAACACATGCATGTGTATTTCAACTTTGGGGTGCACACCTTAATGCAATAGGCTGCGCACACCTATGGGCGGTGTAGGTGGAAGCGGCGGTGGAGGAGGACCAGGGCCGGATTAACAGCATCATGGGCTTGGTGCTGAGGATTTTGAAGGGCCTTAGGGCCGTGCCTTGCCATGCACCCAGAGGAGGAAGGGTGCAGCCATGCATGCCTAATTCAACATGGGATGCTGTCTCTGAAGCCCATAAACACATCCATGCATCGCCAACTGTCCCTCCTTGTCCGGCCTTCACGCTGTGTGGGGAGGTTCTGAGGGTGCTGCCTGGGGAAGCGAGCATAGAAGCCAGACTTCTGTGTTTACAAGTGACAGAAGAGCGGTAACAGTGAATATGGCCAACCCGGGGCCTATATAAAAGGTAGGGGCCTGGAGCTGCAGCTCCAATAGCCCCTACATTAATCTGGCCCTGAGGAGGAGGACGAGGTAGCCAACACTGCTTCTTTTCACAAATTTTAAATGAGGGTACACCCCAAAAGAGTGAGAAAGAGCAAAAATGGAACAATGGGTGGGTAAGGTCGGTATCCATTGCTATTCTGCATAAGGTACGGAAAAGTCCCGTGGGATCCATGCCTGGTTCATTTTAATGAACGTGAGCTTGTCCACATTGTCTCTGGACAGGCGGCTGCGCTTGTCTGTTATAACGCCCCCAGCCGTGCTAAATACCCGTTCAGATAATACACTGGCTGCAGGGCACGCCAGCACCTCCAAGGCGTAAAGGGCAAGCTCAGGCCATGTGCCCAATTTGGAGACCCAGAAGTTGAAGGGGGCAGACCCGTCATTCACTACATGTAGGCGTGTGCACACATACTGCTCCACCATGTTGGTAAAATGCTGCCTCCTGCTAAGACGTTCCATCTGAGCTGCTGGTGCTGCTGTTTGTTGTGGCGTGCTGACAAAGCTTTTCCACATTTCGGCCATGCTAACCCTGCCTTCTGAGGTGCTGGCGGTGCCCTGGTTGCGTTGGCGACCTCCTCCTCCTCCTCCTCTGCCTTGTGCTTCCACTGTGGCCCCGCTGTCAGATGGGAATGCCAGCAGCATGGCGTCTACCAGCGTGCGCTTGTACTCGCGCATCTTGGGATCGCGCTCCAGTGAGTGAATTAAGGACGGTACGTTGTCCTTGTAACGGGGATCCAGCAGCGTGGCCACCCAGTAATCAGCACAAGTTAGAATGTGGGCAACTCGGCGGTCGTTGTGGAGACACTGCAGCATGTAATCGCTCATGTGTGCCAGGCTGCCCAGAGGCAACGAAAGGCTGTCCTCTGTGGGAGGTGTATGGTCCGTGTCCTCTGTATCCCCCCAGCCACGCACCAGTGATGGCCATGAGCTGGCCTGGGTGCCACCCTGCTGTGAACATGGTTCCATCTCCTCCTCCAGCTCCTCCTCCTCCTCATCCTCCTCATCCTCCAGAACTGTGCCCCTGCTGGACAATTGCGTCCCTGGCGTTTGCGTGTGCAGGAACCCACCCTCGGAGCCCCTTGCGAATGACTGCCCTGAAAGCCTTGGAAATGTTACCTCTTCATCCTCCTCCTCCTCCTCATCCTGTGCCACATCCTCTTCCATCATCGCCCGAATTGTTTTTTCAAGGAGGCATAGAAGTGGGATAGTTAAGCTGAGAACGGCGTCATTGCCACTGGCCATGTTGGTGGAGTACTCAAAACAGCGCAACAAGGCACACAGGTCTCGCATGGAGGCCCAGTTAAATTAAATAGCGGAATAGAAAATATAATCCAAAAAAAGTGTATGTATATCACACGTACACAACCACACTAGGCCCCAATTACTATTGTTTGTACCCCTAAAAGGCTAGATGAGGAGTAGGGGGAGTATGGAACAGGCAGCACCCTCAAACCTTCAGAAGTATGAGATGAACCCCAACAACTTGGAAAGGTGGATCTCTCTCACACGTACCGACACAGACTATCCCGCAATTCAATTGATCCTCAAAGGTTTTTATTGAATAGCGGAATAGGAAATATGATCAAAAAAAGTGTATGTATCTCGCACGTACACAACCACACTAGGCCCCAATTACTATTGTTTGTACCCCTAAAAGGCTAGATGAGGAGTAGGGGGGGTATGGAACAGGCAGCACCCTCAAACCTTCAGAAGTATGAGATGAACCCCAACAACTTGGAAAGGTGGATCTCTCTCACACGTACCGACACAGACTATCCCGCAATTCAATTGATCCTCAAAGGTTTTTATTGAATAGCGGAATAGGAAATATGATCAAAAAAAGTGTATGTATCTCGCACGTACACAACCACACTAGGCCCCAATTACTATTGTTTGTACCCCTAAAAGGCTAGATGAGGAGTAGGGGGGGTATGGAACAGGCAGCACCCTCAAACCTTCAGAAGTATGAGATGAACCCCAACAACTTGGAAAGGTGGATCTCTCTCACACGTACCGACACAGACTATCCCGCAATTCAATTGATCCTCAAAGGTTTTTATTGAATAGCGGAATAGGAAATATGATCAAAAAAAGTGTATGTATCTCGCACGTACACAACCACACTAGGCCCCAATTACTATTGTTTGTACCCCTAAAAGGCTAGATGAGGAGTAGGGGGGGTATGGAACAGGCAGCACCCTCAAACCTTCAGAAGTATGAGATGAACCCCAACAACTTGGAAAGGTGGATCTCTCTCACACGTACCGACACAGACTATCCCGCAATTCAATTGATCCTCAAAGGTTTTTATTGAATAGCGGAATAGGAAATATGATCAAAAAAAGTGTATGTATCTCGCACGTACACAACCACACTAGGCCCCAATTACTATTGTTTGTACCCCTAAAAGGCTAGATGAGGAGTAGGGGGGGTATGGAACAGGCAGCACCCTCAAACCTTCAGAAGTATGAGATGAACCCCAACAACTTGGAAAGGTGGATCTCTCTCACACGTACCGACACAGACTATCCCGCAATTCAATTGATCCTCAAAGGTTTTTATTGAATAGCGGAATAGGAAATATGATCAAAAAAAGTGTATGTATCTCGCACGTACACAACCACACTAGGCCCCAATTACTATTGTTTGTACCCCTAAAAGGCTAGATGAGGAGTAGGGGGGGTATGGAACAGGCAGCACCCTCAAACCTTCAGAAGTATGAGATGAACCCCAACAACTTGGAAAGGTGGATCTCTCTCACACGTACCGACACAGACTATCCCGCAATTCAATTGATCCTCAAAGGTTTTTATTGAATAGCGGAATAGGAAATATGATCAAAAAAAGTGTATGTATCTCGCACGTACACAACCACACTAGGCCCCAATTACTATTGTTTGTACCCCTAAAAGGCTAGATGAGGAGTAGGGGGGGTATGGAACAGGCAGCACCCTCAAACCTTCAGAAGTATGAGATGAACCCCAACAACTTGGAAAGGTGGATCTCTCTCACACGTACCAACACAGACTATCCCCCAATTTAACTGATCCCCAAAGGTTTTTGATTAAATAGCGGAATAGAAAATATGATCCCAAAAAAGTGTATGTATATCACACGTACACAACCACACTAGGCCCCAATTACTATTGTTTGTACCCCTAAAAGGCTAGGAGTAGGGGGAGTATGGAACAGGCAGCACCCTCAAACCTTCAGAAGTATGAGATGAACCCCAACAACTTGGAAAGGTGGATCTCTCTCACACGTACCAACACAGACTATCCCCCAATTTAACTGATCCCCAAAGGTTTTTGATTAAATAGCGGAATAGAAAATATGATCCCAAAAAAGTGTATGTATATCACACGTACACAACCACACTAGGCCCCAATTACTATTGTTTGTACCCCTAAAAGGCTAGGAGTAGGGGGAGTATGGAACAGGCAGCACCCTCAAACCTTCAGAAGTATGAGATGAACCCCAACAACTTGGAAAGGTGGATCTCTCTCACACGTACCAACACAGACTATCCCCCAATTTAACTGATCCCCAAAGGTTTTTGATTAAATAGCGGAATAGAAAATATGATCCCAAAAAAGTGTATGTATATCACACGTACACAACCACACTAGGCCCCAATTACTATTGTTTGTACCCCTAAAAGGCTAGGAGTAGGGGGAGTATGGAACAGGCAGCACCCTCAAACCTTCAGAAGTATGAGATGAACCCCAACAACTTGGAAAGGTGGATCTCTCTCACACGTACCAACACAGACTATCCCCCAATTTAACTGATCCCCAAAGGTTTTTGATTAAATAGCGGAATAGAAAATATGATCCCAAAAAAGTGTATGTATATCACACGTACACAACCACACTAGGCCCCAATTACTATTGTTTGTACCCCTAAAAGGCTAGGAGTAGGGGGAGTATGGAACAGGCAGCACCCTCAAACCTTCAGAAGTATGAGATGAACCTCAACAACTTGGAAAGGTGGATCTCTCTCACACGTACCAACACAGACTATCCCCCAATTTAACTGATCCCCAAAGGTTTTTGATTAAATAGCGGAATAGAAAATATGATCCCAAAAAAGTGTATGTATATCACACGTACACAACCACACTAGGCCCCAATTACTATTGTTTGTACCCCTAAAAGGCTAGGAGTAGGGGGAGTATGGAACAGGCAGCACCCTCAAACCTTCAGAAGTATGAGATGAACCCCAACAACTTGGAAAGGTGGATCTCTCTCACACGTACCAACACAGACTATCCCCCAATTTAACTGATCCCCAAAGGTTTTTGATTAAATAGCGGAATAGAAAATATGATCCCAAAAAAGTGTATGTATATCACACGTACACAACCACACTAGGCCCCAATTACTATTGTTTGTACCCCTAAAAGGCTAGGAGTAGGGGGGGTATGGAACAGGCAGCACCCTCAAACCTTCAGAAGTATGAGATGAACCCCAACAACTTGGAAAGGTGGATCTCTCTCACACGTACCAACACAGACTATCCCCCAATTTAACTGATCCCCAAAGGTTTTTGATTAAATAGCGGAATAGAAAATATGATCCCAAAAAAGTGTATGTATATCACAAGTACACAACCACACTAGGCCCCAATTACTATTGTTTGTACCCCTAAAAGGCTAGGAGTAGGGGGAGTATGGAACAGGCAGCACCCTCAAACCTTCAGAAGTATGAGATGAACCCCAACAACTTGGAAAGGTGGATCTCTCTCACACGTACCAACACAGACTATCCCCCAATTTAACTGATCCCCAAAGGTTTTTGATTAAATAGCGGAATAGAAAATATGATCCCAAAAAAGTGTATGTATATCACACGTACACAACCACACTAGGCCCCAATTACTATTGTTTGTACCCCTAAAAGGCTAGGAGTAGGGGGAGTATGGAACAGGCAGCACCCTCAAACCTTCAGAAGTATGAGATGAACCTCAACAACTTGGAAAGGTGGATCTCTCTCACACGTACCAACACAGACTATCCCCCAATTTAACTGATCCCCAAAGGTTTTTGATTAAATAGCGGAATAGAAAATATGATCCCAAAAAAGTGTATGTATATCACACGTACACAACCACACTAGGCCCCAATTACTATTGTTTGTACCCCTAAAAGGCTAGGAGTAGGGGGAGTATGGAACAGGCAGCACCCTCAAACCTTCAGAAGTATGAGATGAACCCCAACAACTTGGAAAGGTGGATCTCTCTCACACGTACCAACACAGACTATCCCCCAATTTAACTGATCCCCAAAGGTTTTTGATTAAATAGCGGAATAGAAAATATGATCCCAAAAAAGTGTATGTATATCACACGTACACAACCACACTAGGCCCCAATTACTATTGTTTGTACCCCTAAAAGGCTAGGAGTAGGGGGGGTATGGAACAGGCAGCACCCTCAAACCTTCAGAAGTATGAGATGAACCCCAACAACTTGGAAAGGTGGATCTCTCTCACACGTACCAACACAGACTATCCCCCAATTTAACTGATCCCCAAAGGTTTTTGATTAAATAGCGGAATAGAAAATATGATCCCAAAAAAGTGTATGTATATCACACGTACACAACCACACTAGGCCCCAATTACTATTGTTTGTACCCCTAAAAGGCTAGGAGTAGGGGGAGTATGGAACAGGCAGCACCCTCAAACCTTCAGAAGTATGAGATGAACCCTAACAACTTGGAAAGGTGGATCTCTCTCACACGTACCAACACAGACTATCCCCCAATTTAACTGATCCCCAAAGGTTTTTGATTAAATAGCGGAATAGAAAATATGATCCCAAAAAAGTGTATGTATATCACACGTACACAACCACACTAGGCCCCAATTACTATTGTTTGTACCCCTAAAAGGCTAGGAGTAGGGGGAGTATGGAACAGGCAGCACCCTCAAACCTTCAGAAGTATGAGATGAACCCCAACAACTTGGAAAGGTGGATCTCTCTCACACGTACCAACACAGACTATCCCCCAATTTAACTGATCCCCAAAGGTTTTTGATTAAATAGCGGAATAGAAAATATGATCCCAAAAAAGTGTATGTATATCACACGTACACAACCACACTAGGCCCCAATTACTATTGTTTGTACCCCTAAAAGGCTAGGAGTAGGGGGAGTATGGAACAGGCAGCACCCTCAAACCTTCAGAAGTATGAGATGAACCCCAACAACTTGGAAAGGTGGATCTCTCTCACACGTACCAACACAGACTATCCCCCAATTTAACTGATCCCCAAAGGTTTTTGATTAAATAGCGGAATAGAAAATATGATCCCAAAAAAGTGTATGTATATCACACGTACACAACCACACTAGGCCCCAATTACTATTGTTTGTACCCCTAAAAGGCTAGATGAGGAGTAGGGGGAGTATGGAACAGGCAGCACCCTCAAACCTTCAGTATGAGATTGTGTTCACTGTACCCCACAAAGATTGAGTTCACTGCACCCCACAATGATTGTGTTCACTGCACCCCACAAAGATTGTGTTCACTGCACCTCACAAAGATTGTGTTCACTGTACCCCCCAAAGATTGTGTTCACTGCACCCCACAAAGATTCTGTTCACTGTACCCCACAAAGATTGTGTTCACTGCACCCCAAAAAGATTGTGTTCACTGCACCCCAAAAAGGATGTTGTTCACTGCACCCCAAAAAGGATGTTGTTCACTCCACCCCAAAAAGGATGTTGTTCACTCCACCCCAAAAAGATTGTGTTCACTGCACCCCACAAAGATTGTGTTCACTGCACCCCAAAAAGATTGTGTTCACTGCACCCCAAAAATGATTTTGTTCACTGCACCCCAAAAAGGATTTTGTTCACTGCACCCCAAAAAGGATGTTGTTCACTCCACCCCAAAAAGATTGTGTTCACTGCACCCCAAAAAGATTGTGTTCACTGCACCCCACAAAGGATTTTGTTCACTGCACCCCAAAAAGATTGTGTTCACTGCACCCCAAAAAGGATGTTGTTCACTGCACCCCAAAAAGGATTTTGTTCACTGCACCCCAAAAAGATTGTGTTCACTGCACCCCACAAAGGATTTTGTTCACTGCACCCCACAAAGATTGTGTTCACTGCACACCAAAAAGGATTGTGTTCACTGCACCCCAAAAAGATTTTGTTCACTGCACCCCAAAAAGATTGTGTTCACTGCAGCCCAAAAAGATTGTGTTCACTGCAGCCCAAAAAGATTGTGTTCACTGCAGCCCAAAAAGATTGTGTTCACTGCAGCCCAAAAAGATTGTGTTCACTGCAGCCCAAAAAGATTGTGTTCACTGCAGCTCACACACAGAAAAATGGATGTGGATCACTGACACCTGCCTATCTCCAATCCCACACCACACAGCAATATCGATTGTAGTTTGTAGAACACAGTTTCCCTAAAATTCAGCAGACTCTGTCCCTAACAGGATTGAGAAGAGATCGTAGATCAGGATTGAGTGCAGACCCCACCCCCCACACAGCAATATCGATTGTAGTTTGTAGAAGACACTGACCCTATATAATTCAGCAGACTCTATCCCTAAAATGCCTACAACTCGCCCTGCCTAAACACTCCGACCTGTCCCTCAATTCTATCCGGACACAAATGGTTTTTTCCTGTCTATCTTTCCCTAATCAGCAGCCAGCACGTTGATGTGTGCTCTGTCCCTGAATCTAAGCAGCATAATGACGCCGCTGCGGCTGCCTCGAACTTATAAAGACTTGGTCACATGCTTCAGACGGCCAATCACAGCTACTGAGACATTTGCAGGCATGGCTGGGATGGCTTAAGGCACACCAGTTAAACGATTGTTGATTGGCTGTTGAAAGCCCGCCATGAAAAGAGCGCCAAAGCATGCAAAACCCGGAAATAAAACGACCGAACACGGATTTTTACCCGAACATACAGTAAAGTGTCCGTGTCCGTGTTCGGGTACAAAAAATCCAATTATTCGGTACGAACACGAATAATACAGTCCGTGTTCGCTCAACACTATCCACTTTAAGACCGGAAGATTTTACCCCCTTCCTGACCAGGCTATATTTTGCGATTTCGGCACTGCGTTATTTTAATGGACAATTGCGTGGTCATGCAAAGCTGTACGCAAATGAAATTTGCTTCCTTTTTTCCCCCCACAAATAGCGCTTTCTTTTAGTGGTATTTGATGATCACCTGTTTGATTTTAAATTTTTGAAAAAAAGAGTGACAATTTTGAAAAAAAAAACTATATTTCACATTTTGATATATAACATTCCCAAAAAAATTGTTTAACATTTTAGGCCAATTTGTTTTCTGCTACATATTTTTGGTAAAAAAAATCGCAATAAGCGTGTTTTGATTGGTTTGTGCAAAAGTTATTGCGTTTACTAACTACGGGAAAGATTTGTCATTGTGCCGCAGTAGCAGCGCAGTGAGCAGTCCTAAAGTGGTCAATTTGTGGTAAAAACAATCCTTTTCATACAAATAATTTATTTATGAAAAAGAGAAAAGCTGAGGTCCTGATGATCACAGCTGATCTCTCAGGTGTGTCAGTTTAAGAAGCTGTGATGAGTGGAAAACATGTTCTTCACTTCTCATTACAGGACACACCCTTCTGTCATTGAGAGGGCAGGTTTATGAAGGTGAGATCTGAAGATCTCACTGGCCATCTCTGTAAAATAAGGCTGGCCATACACTATACAATTTTCTTATTCAATTTCCTTTAGATTTACCTTAAACTATGTAGTGCAAGGGCCTGCCTGACTGCATACAAATTGAAAGTGTTTAGGTTTGACCTTGTATTACATGGTTTTGGTAAATCTAAAGGAAAGTTGAACAAGAAAATTGTATAGTGTATGGCCAGCCTAACTCTGTCTCAGATTTTTCAGCCCAGAGGTGGAGAATCTGGGTAAGAAGCTGCTGTGATGTAAGGAAGAAGGCCTCTTTCCTCCTAATATCAGCAACAGCCAGTTTAAATATTCATATAATTATTAACTAAATATGTTTATGTGTGTGTATATTTGTGTTTTATATACATATATATGTATGTATATATATATATATATATATACAAAGTATTGGGATGCCTGCCTTTACACGAACATAAACTTTAAAGGCATCCCAGTCTTAGTCCGTAGGAAGGCTGTCCACAAGGTTTAGGAGTGTGTCTATTGGGATATTTGACCATTCTTCCAGAAGTGCGTTTGTGAGGTCAAGCACTAATGTTGGAGAGAAGGTCTGCCTCACATCCTCCTCTCTGATTTATGCCAAAGTTGTTCGATAGGGTTGGGGTCAGGACCGTCAAGTTCCTCCACCCCAACCTTGCTGATTCATGTCTTTGTGGACCTTGCTTTGTGCTAACTGCAAATCATTTGGTGGAGGGGGGGTTATGGTGTGAGGTTGTTTTTCAGGAGTTGGGCTTTGCCCCTTAGTTCTAGTGAAGGGAACTCATAAGGCGACAGTATAACAAGACATTTTGGACAATTTCATGCCCCAAACTTTGTGGGAACAGTTTGAGGATGGCACCTTCCTGTTCCAAAATGACTGCACAACAGTGCACAAAGCAAGGTCCATAAAGACACGGATGAGCGAGTTTGGGGTGGAGGAACTTGACTGGCCTGACCTCAACCCAATAGAACACATTTTGGGATGAAATAGAGCACTAACTGAGAACCACGTCTTCTCTCCAACATCAATGCCTGACCTCACGAATGCACATCAGGAAGAATGGTCAAACCTTCCCATAGACGCACTCCTATACCTTGTGGACAGCCTTCCTAGAAGAGTTGAAGCTGTTATAGCTTCAAAGGGTGGGCCAACTCAATATTGAACCCTATTGACTAAGACTGGGATGCCATTAAAGTTCAAAGAAGCATCAAACGATGCATTACAAAGTACACCAAATGCGTTTTTAACCACTTTCTGCAAACCTACGTAGCTCTACGTCGGCTCGGAGGCATCATCCTGGTACCAATTTTTTTTAGAGCCGGCGGTCGGCTTTCAGGTGGTAATGGACGATACGGCTCGGGAGCCGCTCGGCCGTTACCCCAGCGAGACCCGAGCAACCCTTCGCTGGCGGGTTGGAGTCCCGATCAAAGCCGGATTCGGGTTAAAGTCCTGATCAAAGCCAGATTCGGCTTTGATCGGGTCTCCGATGTAGTAACCCGGAAGCGGAGTGATGATGTCACATCCAGGTTACTCGACGGCTAAAGGCGCCGAATTTAAAAAAGGGACAGCATTCAAAAATCCTGATTTCGGCCCCGATCCTTCCATAAAGAGGACCTGTCTCTGCCTTTTACTGTCCTAAGGGATGTTTACACCACAAACAGCAATAAAAGTGATCAGATTTTTTTTTTTTTTTTAAACTGTGCTAAAATTAAAAAATTTAATAAAATAAATGGAAAAAAAATGTTAAAGCACCCCCCTTCGTTGTGAGCTCACGCATGAAAGAAAACGCATACGGAAGTTGCTCCCAGAAATGAAAGCGCTGTTCAAACCACACATGTAAGGTATCGCTGCAATCGCCAGAGTGAGAACAATAATTCTAAAATAGAGCTACTCTGTAACTCTAAACTGGTAACCATTATAAAAAATTTTTAAAGCGTCGCGTATGGAGATTTTTATTGACCATAGTTTGTCCCCATTTCGTGGGTGTGCGCAATTTTAAACCGTAACATGTTAGGTATCCATTTACTCAGCGTGACATCATCTTTCTCAATATACAAAAAATTGGCTAACTTTACTGTTACTGAAAGACCGCATGACAAAAAATATTGCAGCAACCGCCATTTTATTCTCCAGAGTCTTCGCTAAAAATATATATAGATAGATAGATAGATAGATAGATACAACTTTATTGTCATTGCATAGTACAGGTACACAGCAACGAGATGCAGTTTGGCATCTACCAGAAGTGCAAAATGTAGCAATCGTGCAAAAGTGCAGATAAATATCTAGCATATTTACAGTGCAGATAACCATCTAGCATAATTAAAAATATGTATACACTATATATATATATATATATATATATATATATATATATATATATATATATATATACATACACATGCATTATATACACAAATGAATGTGAAATATTGGGCAAAATGTACAGTAATGATAAAGATACATATAGATATAAATAGTGCAGATGTACTGAGGAGTGAAAGATATACTATGTAGTATGTACATGTATAGTACAGAGGTTACATACAGTCTTTTGTTTGTGTTTGTTTTGTAATGATTAGCGGTGTAATGTTGAGTTCAGTAATATGATGGTGGATGGAAAAAAACTGTCCCTGAACCTGATGGTTCTAGTGCGCAAGTTTCTGTATCTCCTTCCAGACGGAAGGAGGTTAAACAGTTTATGACTGGGATGCGAAGAATCATTGATGATGTTGTGAGCTCTGCCCAAACATCTGCTGTGGTGAAGGTGCTCAATGGCAGGTAATTGGGTGCCAGTGATGCGTTGAGTGGTTTTTACCACCCGTTGCAGTGCTTTACGTTCACTCACAGTGGAGCCTCCGTACCATACAGTGATGGAGTTGGTCAGGATGCTCTCAATGATGCAGCCGTAGAAGCTCGTTAAAATCCCTGGGGACAAATGAGATTTCTTGAGACTCAAGAAATACAGACGTTGTTGTGCTTTTTTTTACCAGAGCTGACGTATTCTGCTGCCAGGACAGATCCTCAGAGATGTGAACTCCCTGGAACTTAAAACTGGAGACTCGCTCTACCTCGGTTCCATTGATGTTGACTGGTAGATGTCTCCCGCTGTTGGATTTCCGGAAGTCCACAATGAGCTCTTTGGTCTTTGTGGCGTTGAGAGTCAGGTTATTGGTGGCACACCATACTGCCAGATTACAGATCTCTTCCCTGTAGGCCGATTCGTCATTGTTTTCAATCTGGCCAACCACGGTGGTGTCATCCGCATACTTGATAAAGATGTTGGATTCATACAGAGGAGCACAATCGTGGGTGAACAGGGAGTAGAGCAGTGGGCTCAGAACACAGCCATGTTTGGGGGTTCTAAGTGATTTTCTAGCTAAAAATACAGGTTTTAACTTATAAACAACATGTGTCAGAAATGGGCTTGGTCCAGAAGTGGTTAAATAACCTGTGCCAAAATGTGTGTTTACAAAAGAGCCAAAATGCATGAAAAAAGAAAAAACTCACAGCCAGATGTGCATAAAGAAAAAATATGGCATGTTAAAAACTGCAAAATGCACCTTAAACAATGCCAAAATGTGCAATAAAAAGGGGCCAAAATACACATTTAAAGAATGTGCCAAAATGTGTGAAAAAAACTGTGAGTTAAAAAAAATCACCAGTGGTCAGTGTTTATTATTTTCATGTAAATATAAGGTCTTTTTAACTTTGGTTTCATTTTTTAAACTCAGCTGCTCTATAATCACACAGCTATCTCATGTGATCACATGCAGACCTCCACCTTCTACTCAGATTTCAGCTGTTCTCAGAGGGAAAAACTTCTCTGTTCTCCTTCTGAGAACAAATGTTCTTCACTTCTTAAACAGGGTGCAAGAGGAGATGATTTTTCTCTGAGAACCAAATTTAGATAAATGATCTCTGTTTAATAAACGTACACCATAGGCTTTTGGAGAAACATGAACAATAAGGCCCCTTTCAGTCTTGTACGACTTTTCCTGTGACTTGGGACTGTATTGTCGCATGACAAGTCGTACTCCATGATTTCCAATGAGTACCGTTCATATCTCTGCGACTTCAAGTCACAGCGACTTTAAAGTAGTCACTTCACTAGTCTGGTCCGCCTTTGATCCATTTTGAGGTCCATAGACCTCAAGAATACACAGGCCTTGTTTCAAGTCCAGTCAAAATTGCGTGACTTTTAGGTCGCACAAGTGTGAAAGGGGCCTAGAGCATTTAGACACAGAGAAAACTTGTGAGTTTAGCATCATCACTGCAGTGAAAAAAGAGAGCCCTGATCAGTGGTTCGTTGCTAATAATGTACTTTATCAGTATGTAATTCTCAACATGTAATTACATAATTCTTTATACAACTTACAAAACACTTAAAATACAAATACAAAAAACACTTAACTTTAATAGAGCAAATTATACAAGGATAAGGACTGCTCTCCGGGATTTAGAGTGGGAGGGAATATTGGCATCGATGAGCACAGAACAGAAATGGGAAATTTTCAAAAAGACTTTATGCAAACTCACTGTAAAGTATATTCCCATGGGTAATAAGTTTAAAAGGCTAAAAATAAAACCTATGTGGCTCACGGCCAAAGTTAAAAAAAGTTATAGATAAAAAGAAGAAGAGCTTTTAAAAAAATATAAAAATGAAGGAACACTATCATTGTTTAATTGTTACAAAGAATATAACAGAATATGTAAAAAGGAAATCAAGGACACAAAAATTTAAAATGAACGTCAGATTGCAAAAGATAGTAGGACAAACCCCAAAAAACTCTTCAAAAATATTAACAGTAAAAAGGTTAAGTCTGAGCATGTAGGCTCTTTACAAAATAATCAGGAGTGGGTGACTGGGGACAAAGAGAAGGCAAATGTATTAAATACTTTCTTCAGCTCTGTTTATACAAAGGAGCATGGGGGAGCTCATGACCATAATGAGTATGGTATTGCCACAGCCCCAAATGATCCACAATGGCTCAAAAGTGATATGGCCCAGAAATATTTAGACAGAATAAGGGTGGATAAAGCGCCTTGACCAGATGGCATCCACCCACGCATCCTAAAATAATTGAGCGCTGTAATTTCAAAGCCTTTGTTTCTCATATTTAGGGACTTGTTAAGGACTGGAATAGTACCACTGGATTGGCATAGGGCCAACGTGATGCCTATATTTAACAAGTCTTTGCCAAGTAACTATAGACTTGTTAGTTTAACTTCTATCATTTCTTATAGTAAACTGAAAGGGGGGCCTAATGCGCTACCAATGAAGTACAGACAAGGAGAGGGATGTAAGGTGGAATAAAAGGAGGGTACAAATAAGGATAAAAAACACAGCCACACAATGGTGGTGGGGAATAGAGCTGCCAAAACAAGTAGTGTCACCACATACAGTAGAGAATAAATGTAATAAAAGAATTGGCGCTCAATATTAAGTAAATAAATAAATAACACTCAACAAATAAAACCAGTAACTGAGTGCATTAAGTGAAGATGCATCCCCAAACAGTGCAATAAATAATAATATATAGTAGTCACAGACAGGAGATACATTTCCACCTGGTTTAGAAAATTCACCAATTACTATAGGGTGTTGGCTGCAAAGGTAGCCAGAACTGTCTAAGGACGTTGAACAGACTTCAGCTGTTCAGAATGAGGAAATTAAGGCCTCTATAATTTGTCCAGAGGAAGTCTAAGGATTGCTGCCTCCTGACGCTGTGTGAGCTGGGGAGAGGAGGACAGTCAGATGTGATGCCCCCTGAAGCTGTGTGAGCATGGGGAAGACCTCCTGAAGCGATGTGCGCTGAGGAGGGTAAAAAGGGTGAAGACTTCTCAAGGTGAGAAAATGAACTATTTCTATGTGAAGAGTGTGAAGAGAAAAACCAATGGATGTTTTCTATGTGAAAGGAAAGTCCAATGAACATTTGCTGGGTGAAGAGAAAAGGGACATTCTCTATGTGAAGAGATAATAAATGGACAATTTATAGTCTGCTGTATGATCAGCCAAGTCTGCCCAACAGTAGGTTGAGGACAGACTTCCTTAGATAGGTTCCTGTGTGTGAGAAGGTAGCCTCCCACAGTGGCAAGGATTTATTTTGTGTTTTATTTTATTTTGGATGTTTTTGACGCTTGCAGTCTGGTGAAGAAAATTGCATGAATAAACCAAACTGTTGTTTGCAACCACTTCTCGGCTATCTCCCTGTGTAACTAACCCCCCCAAGGGGTCATCCACACCCGCCACCGAGCTAGTCCCCTCACAATATATATATATATATATATAGAACAATACTGTGGCGCTAAACCCCATACGCAGTCCTAAACGAATGAGAGAAGAAAGCAGTCTTTGTGAACGTATCCCCACACTTGAAGATGGATGAACACAACTTCAGAATCGAAGAACCACCACCAGAAAGCACTCCAACAGCACCACTCCTTACCAGCTGCAATTGACCCCCATGACAGAGATCATGTACGCCCAGAATAAGTGAGTTTTTGGAACAGGAAGCTCTTCTCTCTGATCCCAGATTGGCAGGCTCAATGGATGGTGTGATATGCAAAAGAAGGCAGGGACACTCACATAGCGCAGACTGTTAATACATTTTATTTCCGCACATATGAATAACACTTACAGAGTCTGGAAAATTATCTCGCATCTCTGGTGAGTATAAAAACTTCCCCACGATGATCCTTGGTGTTCCTGGCATGGATAACCCAGAAAATGGCCACCTCGTCTCCTCCACGATGCAGCGCGTGTCACTGAGAGCGCCACCCGACGCACGTTTCGTCGTCAGAGGACGTCGTCAAGGGGTGTGGCCTCAAGGTGTACCCGCGCCCTATAAAGCTGCAGAGGAGAGCGGAACTAGTCAGAGATGATTGGTGACCGGAAGCGGAAGATGCGCTCCACACACCAAAACCATCTGCACACCGGAAAAGGGAAAAGAAAAATAACAACATCCGGGGAATCAAGAACTCAATCCAGATGTCCTCCGTAGCCAGATTAAATAACATGGCAAAATTCTCAATACTAATCCGTGTGTGTTAACCAAGAAATAACTTGAAAGATCACATATTGTCCTGGTATAAAAATAATATTTGCAATAATGCATTAAGCCACAACATGGGGAAGACGGCGCCATCTAGCGGTCCCAATGCCAAGTACACCCAAGATACAGGGGGGTCTATCATTATAAAATTCCAAAAACAATAAAATACATAAAAACCACAAATAAACAATGCACTCTCAATGCACATTAAAACCTTAAAGGGCAAATGTCCAAAAAGACATCAAATGCTCAGTACAAAAATAAAAACACAGAACTAGGAGTTATAAATATGGGCATTCAGGTCCCATTCGATATTGAGCCCCAAGGGGGTATAAGACTTCAGTCTATAAATCCAGCTAGTTTCAAGCTTTGATACCCCCCTTGTTAAGTTGCTCCCCCTCCAGTGACCTGAAAACCTATCTATGCCCAAAAATTGGGTTCCACTGGGTTCTCTGATGGCATTCATCATAATGATGCAAGAGACTGTGTTTAGGGAAGCCCTTGACTATGTTGGCCACATGCATGAAGCTTCCGGATAGTGCGGCCAACATAGTCAAGGCCACACGGACATCTCACAAGGTACACCACGTATTTTGTTGTACAGGAAATAAATGGTTTAATGGTGAAATCCTGACCCGTGGCACCCGACTTAAATGTGTCAACCCGTCTTTTCTTTTCCACATTCACTTTACAAATCGCGCACCTCCTACATCTAAAAAAGCCTCCCACCTGTTGGAAAAAAGAGACCTTTTTGGGGGGGGGGTCTAATGTTGGGGGCCACTTGTAGCCTCAGGGGAGGAACTCCCCTATAGACAACTTGAGGCTGTGATGGTAAGAGGGGACCCAACGCTCCATCATTTTTCAGAATGTGCCAGTGACGGCGTAAAATCTTTTTTACAGAAAAATGTTGGGTTGAATATGAGGAAAAAAAGGCAAAACCAAAAGATTGTTGTGAGTCCCTCAGCTTGGGCTGCAAAAGGTCCTCTCTAGCCCTAGAATCAGCTTTAACAATGGCTTCATTCAGCAATGATTCATCATAACCCTTTTCAAGGAATCTATGGATGGCAGTTTTGCGCAGGAAATTATCCCTACGAGAACAATTCCGCTTCAAGCGCAAAAATTGACTGACAGGAACGGACTCCAACCACGCCTTGTGATGGCAACTCGTGGTATCTATGAATCTGTTCCTGTCAGTCAGCTTGAAGAAGGTAGATGTCACAATTTGGCCCTCCTCAATCCGGCCCTCCTCAATTTCTTCTCTCATTCGTTTGGGACTGTGTATGGGGTTTAGCGCCACAGTATTGTTCTATTTTTGTTTTGATCGGATATGTTCCAGATTAGTGTGGCTGCTTCCTCCTGTTATTATTGATTATTAGTTCTACTAATATTTTACATTATTTTTAGCGCAGCAATATCGTTTTTATATACAGTGGGTACGGAAAGTATTCAGACCCCCTTAAATTTTTCACTCTTTGTTATATTGCAGCCATTTGCTAAAATCATTTAGGTTCATTCTTCTTCCTCATGAATGTACACATAGCACCCCATACTGACAGAAAAACACAGAATTGTTGACATTGTTGCAGATTTATTAAAAAAGAAAAACTGAAATATCACATGGTCCTAAGTATTCAGACCCTTTGCTCAGTATTTAGTAGAAGCCCCCTTTTGATCTAATACAGCCAGGAGTCTTTTTGGGAAAGATGCAACAAGTCTTTCACACCTGGATTTGGGGATCCTCTGCCATTCCTCCTTGCAGATCCTCTCCAGTTCTGTCAGGTTGGATGGTAAACGTTGGTGGACAGCCATTTTTAGGTCTCTCCAGAGATGCTCAATTGGGTTTAAGTCAGGGCTCTGGCTGGGCCATTCAAGAACAGTCACGGAGTTGTTGTGAAGCCACTCCTTCGTTATTTTAGCTGTGTGCTTAGGGTCATTGTCTTGTTGGAAGGTAAACCTTCGGCCCAGTCTGAGGTCCAGAGCACTCTGGAGAAGGTTTTTGTCCAGGATATCCCTGTACTTGGCCGCATTCATCTTTCCCTCGATTGCAACCAGTCGTCCTGTCCCTGCAGCTGAAAAATACCCCCACTGCATGATGCTGCCACCACCATGCTTCACTGTTGGGACTGTATTGGACAGGTGATGAGTAGGGTTGAGCGGACACCTAGATGTCCGTGTTCGACGGGTTCGGCCGAACTTTAAAAAAAAGTCCGGGTCCGTGTCCCGGACTTTTACCGAACTTTTCCCGGACACCGAACCCCATTGAAGTCAATGGGGACCCGAACTTTAAGGCACTGAAATGGCTCTAAAACACCAAAGGAAAGGGCTAGAGTGCTGCAAATGGCAGCAAAACGTAATTAAGAGCATGGCAAGTGCTCTGCAAACAAATGTGGATAGGGAAATAACTTAAAACAACAAAAAAAAACAGAAAAATAAAACAATGTTCTTCTTCATCTCTGAAGGACGAGGCCCATATGGAGTAGGAGGGAGGTTGAGGTGGTGGTGGATGTGGCGGTGACATAGGCGTGCGCACAGGGTGTGCTGGGTGTGCCTGGGCACACCCTAATCACCTAGGGCACATAGCATTGCCAGTGAGGAGATGGGAAAGATCTCCCTGGGACCTGCTCTGCTCTATTTCTCCTTGCCTACAGGTACATGGCCCCGATACATTACTCTCCCTGCTGGCAAACACATGCATGTGTATTTCAACTTTGGGGTGCACACCTTAATGCAATAGGCTGCGCACACCTATGGGCGGTGTAGGTGGAAGCGGCGGTGGAGGAGGACCAGGGCCGGATTAACAGCATCATGGGCTTGGTGCTGAGGATTTTGAAGGGCCTTAGGGCCGTGCCTTGCCATGCACCCAGAGGAGGAAGGGTGCAGCCATGCATGCCTAATTCAACATGGGATGCTGTCTCTGAAGCCCATAAACACATCCATGCATCGCCAACTGTCCCTCCTTGTCCGGCCTTCACGCTGTGTGGGGAGGTTCTGAGGGTGCTGCCTGGGGAAGCGAGCATAGAAGCCAGACTTCTGTGTTTACAAGTGACAGAAGAGCGGTAACAGTGAATATGGCCAACCCGGGGCCTATATAAAAGGTAGGGGCCTGGAGCTGCAGCTCCAATAGCCCCTACATTAATCTGGCCCTGAGGAGGAGGACGAGGTAGCCAACACTGCTTCTTTTCACAAATTTTAAATGAGGGTACACCCCAAAAGAGTGAGAAAGAGCAAAAATGGAACAATGGGTGGGTAAGGTCGGTATCCATTGCTATTCTGCATAAGGTACGGAAAAGTCCCGTGGGATCCATGCCTGGTTCATTTTAATGAACGTGAGCTTGTCCACATTGTCTCTGGACAGGCGGCTGCGCTTGTCTGTTATAACGCCCCCAGCCGTGCTAAATACCCGTTCAGATAATACACTGGCTGCAGGGCACGCCAGCACCTCCAAGGCGTAAAGGGCAAGCTCAGGCCATGTGCCCAATTTGGAGACCCAGAAGTTGAAGGGGGCAGACCCGTCATTCACTACATGTAGGCGTGTGCACACATACTGCTCCACCATGTTGGTAAAATGCTGCCTCCTGCTAAGACGTTCCATCTGAGCTGCTGGTGCTGCTGTTTGTTGTGGCGTGCTGACAAAGCTTTTCCACATTTCGGCCATGCTAACCCTGCCTTCTGAGGTGCTGGCGGTGCCCTGGTTGCGTTGGCGACCTCCTCCTCCTCCTCCTCTGCCTTGTGCTTCCACTGTGGCCCCGCTGTCAGATGGGAATGCCAGCAGCATGGCGTCTACCAGCGTGCGCTTGTACTCGCGCATCTTGCGATCGCGCTCCAGTGAGTGAATTAAGGACGGTACGTTGTCCTTGTAACGGGGATCCAGCAGCGTGGCCACCCAGTAATCAGCACAAGTTAGAATGTGGGCAACTCGGCGGTCGTTGTGGAGACACTGCAGCATGTAATCGCTCATGTGTGCCAGGCTGCCCAGAGGCAACGAAAGGCTGTCCTCTGTGGGAGGTGTATGGTCCGTGTCCTCTGTATCCCCCCAGCCACGCACCAGTGATGGCCATGAGCTGGCCTGGGTGCCACCCTGCTGTGAACATGGTTCCATCTCCTCCTCCAGCTCCTCCTCCTCCTCATCCTCCTCATCCTCCAGAACTGTGCCCCTGCTGGACAATTGCGTCCCTGGCGTTTGCGTGTGCAGGAACCCACCCTCGGAGCCCCTTGCGAATGACTGCCCTGAAAGCCTTGGAAATGTTACCTCTTCATCCTCCTCCTCCTCCTCATCCTGTGCCACATCCTCTTCCATCATCGCCCGAATTGTTTTTTCAAGGAGGCATAGAAGTGGGATAGTTAAGCTGAGAACGGCGTCATTGCCACTGGCCATGTTGGTGGAGTACTCAAAACAGCGCAACAAGGCACACAGGTCTCGCATGGAGGCCCAGTTATTGGTGGTGAAGTGGTGCTGTTCCGCAGAGCGACTCACGCGTGCGTGCTGCAGCTGAAACTCCACTATGGCCTGCTGCTGCTCGCACAGTCTTTCCAGCATGTGCAAGGTGGAGTTCCACCTTGTGGGCACGTCACATATGAGGCGGTGAGCGGGAAGGCCGAAGTTACGCTGCAGCGCTGCCAGGCGAGCAGCAGCAGGGTGAGAACGCCGAAAGTGCGCACAAACGGCCCGCACTTTCTGCAGCAGCTCTGACATATCGGGGTAGTTTTTAAGGAACCTCTGCACCACCAAATTCAGCACATGCGCCAGGCAAGGGATGTGCGTCAAACCGGCTAGGCCCAGAGCTGCTATGAGATTTCGCCCGTTATCGCACACCACCAGGCCGGGCTTGAGGCTCGCTGGCAGCAACCACTCATTTGTCTGCTGTTCCATGCTCCTCCACAACTCCTGCGCGGTGTGTGGTTTGTCCCCCAAACAGGCAAGTTGTAAAACTGCCTGCTGTCGTTTACCCCTGGCCGTGCTGAAGTTGGTGGTGAAGGTGTTACGCTGTCCGGATGAGGAGGCGGTAGAGGATGAGGAAGCGGAGTAGGAGGAGTTAGGAACAGGAGGCAAACTGAAGCGCCCTGCAATCCTCGGTGGTGGAAGGACATGCGCCAAATTGCTATCCGCCTCAGGCCCATCCGCCACTGCATTTACGCAGTGTGCCGTTAGGGAGATATAACGCCCCTGACCGTGCTTACTGGTCCACGTATCCGTAGTTAGGTGGACCTTGGCACAGATGGCGTTGCGCAGTGCACACCTGATTTTTTCCCCCACTTGGTTGTGCAGGGAAGGGATGGCTTGCCTGGAAAAGTAGTGGCGGCTGGGCACGACGTACTGTGGGACAGCCACCGACATAAGGTTTTTAAAACTGTGCGTCTCCACCAGACGGAATGACAGCATTTCAAAGGCCAATAATTTTGAAATGCTGGCATTCAGGGCCAGGGATCGCGGGTGGGTAGGGGGGTACTTCCTCTTCCTCTCAAGTGTTTGGGAGATGGAAAGCTGAACGCTTCCACGGGACATTGTGGAGATGGTTGTTGGTGACCCAGGTGGTGGTGTTGCTGACAGATCGTCTGTTTGCGGGGTGGCAGGTGCCGGTATCACTACAGATGTGGCTGGAGCGGCCGAGACTGCAGCAGAAGAGGAAGCAGGATGAGCCAGAGACGTTTCTTGGTTTTGAAGGTGTGTACTCCACTGCAGCTCGTGCTTTGCACTTAGATGCCTGATCATGCAGGTTGTGCTCAGGTTGAGAAGGTTCATGCCTCGCTTCAAGCTCTGATTGCACAGGGTGCAAACCACTCGTGTCCTGTCATCAGCACATTTTCTAAAGAACTTCCACGCTAGAGAACTCCTTTGAGCTGACTTTGGTGCGCTCGTTCCCTTGCTGCGTTGGGCAGTAGCGGGCGTAGTGTCTAGGGCACGGCCGCTCCGCTTCTGCACCCTGCTCCCTCTTCTGCTGTGCTGGTGGCTCTGTGCGACCACCGCCTCTTCCTCCAAACTACTCAGTTCACCTGCATGACGTTCATTCCATGTGGGGTCGAGGACCTCATCGTCCTCCACATCATCTTCCACCCAGTCTTCACCCCTGCCCTCCTTGTCGGTCTCCACAATGCTGAACGCCGCAGCAGTTGGCACCTGCGTTTCGTCATCATCGGAGACGTGCTGCGATGATCCTTGCATGTACTCATCTTGAGAAATAAGTGGTTGGGCATCGCTGCACTCAATCTCTTCCACTTCTGGGGCAGGGCTAGGTGGATGGCCCTGGGAAACCCTGCTGACAGAGTCCTCAAAAAGAATAAGAGACTGCTGTATGGCTTGGGGCTCAGACTGCTGGCCTGATTTGCAAGGGGGTGAGGTGAAAGACGGTTGGACATTGGCTGCAGGTGCCAACTCTGACCTTTCTGCAGTAGACTGGGTGGGAGACAATGTGAAGGAACTGGAGGCACTGTCAGCAGCAAACCAATCTACTATCGCCTCAACTTGTTCTGGCCTCATCACTTCTAGGGGCGTTTGATGCCCTACCAAATACTGATGCAGGTTCTGTCGCCTACTCACACTTGAGGAAGGTGTTTCACTTGTGCGTGTAGCTGGCACAGATCGACCATGTCCTCTCCTTGCAACAGGAGCTCTACCAGCAGCACCACGACCCAGGCCACGGCCCTTATTTGACGGTCTCCTCATATTTCTGTAATTTAAGATCTTGCCCTAGAAAGGTTTTTATTGAATAGCGGAATAGAAAATATGATCCAAAAAAAGTGTATGTATATCACACGTACACAACCACACTAGGCCCCAATTACTATTGTTTGTACCCCTAAAAGGCTAGATGAGGAGTAGGGGGAGTATGGAACAGGCAGCACCCTCAAACCTTCAGAAGTATGAGATGAACCCCAACAACTTGGAAAGGTGGATCTCTCTCACACGTACCAACACAGACTATCCCCCAATTTAACTGATCCCCAAAGGTTTTTGATTAAATAGCGGAATAGAAAATATGATCCCAAAAAAGTGTATGTATATCACACGTACACAACCACACTAGGCCCCAATTACTATTGTTTGTACCCCTAAAAGGCTAGGAGTAGGGGGAGTATGGAACAGGCAGCACCCTCAAACCTTCAGAAGTATGAGATGAACCCCAACAACTTGGAAAGGTGGATCTCTCTCACACGTACCAACACAGACTATAACCCAATTTAACTGATCCCCAAAGGTTTTTGATTAAATAGCGGAATAGAAAATATGATCCCAAAAAAGTGTATGTATATCACACGTACACAACCACACTAGGCCCCAATTACTATTGTTTGTACCCCTAAAAGGCTAGGAGTAGGGGGAGTATGGAACAGGCAGCACCCTCAAACCTTCAGAAGTATGAGATGAACCTCAACAACTTGGAAAGGTGGATCTCTCTCACACGTACCAACACAGACTATCCCCCAATTTAACTGATCCCCAAAGGTTTTTGATTAAATAGCGGAATAGAAAATATGATCCCAAAAAAGTGTATGTATATCACACGTACACAACCACACTAGGCCCCAATTACTATTGTTTGTACCCCTAAAAGGCTAGGAGTAGGGGGAGTATGGAACAGGCAGCACCCTCAAACCTTCAGAAGTATGAGATGAACCCCAACAACTTGGAAAGGTGGATCTCTCTCACACGTACCAACACAGACTATCCCCCAATTTAACTGATCCCCAAAGGTTTTTGATTAAATAGCGGAATAGAAAATATGATCCCAAAAAAGTGTATGTATATCACACGTACACAACCACACTAGGCCCCAATTACTATTGTTTGTACCCCTAAAAGGCTAGGAGTAGGGGGAGTATGGAACAGGCAGCACCCTCAAACCTTCAGAAGTATGAGATGAACCTCAACAACTTGGAAAGGTGGATCTCTCTCACACGTACCAACACAGACTATCCCCCAATTTAACTGATCCCCAAAGGTTTTTGATTAAATAGCGGAATAGAAAATATGATCCCAAAAAAGTGTATGTATATCACACGTACACAACCACACTAGGCCCCAATTACTATTGTTTGTACCCCTAAAAGGCTAGGAGTAGGGGGAGTATGGAACAGGCAGCACCCTCAAACCTTCAGAAGTATGAGATGAACCCCAACAACTTGGAAAGGTGGATCTCTCTCACACGTACCAACACAGACTATCCCCCAATTTAACTGATCCCCAAAGGTTTTTGATTAAATAGCGGAATAGAAAATATGATCCCAAAAAAGTGTATGTATATCACACGTACACAACCACACTAGGCCCCAATTACTATTGTTTGTACCCCTAAAAGGCTAGGAGTAGGGGGAGTATGGAACAGGCAGCACCCTCAAACCTTCAGAAGTATGAGATGAACCCCAACAACTTGGAAAGGTGGATCTCTCTCACACGTACCAACACAGACTATCCCCCAATTTAACTGATCCCCAAAGGTTTTTGATTAAATAGCGGAATAGAAAATATGATCCCAAAAAAGTGTATGTATATCACACGTACACAACCACACTAGGCCCCAATTACTATTGTTTGTACCCCTAAAAGGCTAGGAGTAGGGGGAGTATGGAACAGGCAGCACCCTCAAACCTTCAGAAGTATGAGATGAACCCCAACAACTTGGAAAGGTGGATCTCTCTCACACGTACCAACACAGACTATCCCCCAATTTAACTGATCCCCAAAGGTTTTTGATTAAATAGCGGAATAGAAAATATGATCCCAAAAAAGTGTATGTATATCACACGTACACAACCACACTAGGCCCCAATTACTATTGTTTGTACCCCTAAAAGGCTAGGAGTAGGGGGAGTATGGAACAGGCAGCACCCTCAAACCTTCAGAAGTATGAGATGAACCCCAACAACTTGGAAAGGTGGATCTCTCTCACACGTACCAACACAGACTATCCCCCAATTTAACTGATCCCCAAAGGTTTTTGATTAAATAGCGGAATAGAAAATATGATCCCAAAAAAGTGTATGTATATCACACGTACACAACCACACTAGGCCCCAATTACTATTGTTTGTACCCCTAAAAGGCTAGATGAGGAGTAGGGGGAGTATGGAACAGGCAGCACCCTCAAACCTTCAGTATGAGATTGTGTTCACTGTACCCCACAAAGATTGAGTTCACTGCACCCCACAATGATTGTGTTCACTGCACCCCACAAAGATTGTGTTCACTGCACCTCACAAAGATTGTGTTCACTGTACCCCCCAAAGATTGTGTTCACTGCACCCCACAAAGATTCTGTTCACTGTACCCCACAAAGATTGTGTTCACTGCACCCCAAAAAGATTGTGTTCACTGCACCCCAAAAAGGATGTTGTTCACTGCACCCCAAAAAGGATGTTGTTCACTCCACCCCAAAAAGATTGTGTTCACTGCACCCCACAAAGATTGTGTTCACTGCACCCCAAAAAGATTGTGTTCACTGCACCCCAAAAATGATTTTGTTCACTGCACCCCAAAAAGGATTTTGTTCACTGCACCCCAAAAAGGATGTTGTTCACTCCACCCCAAAAAGATTGTGTTCACTGCACCCCAAAAAGATTGTGTTCACTGCACCCCACAAAGGATTTTGTTCACTGCACCCCAAAAAGATTGTGTTCACTGCACCCCAAAAAGGATGTTGTTCACTGCACCCCAAAAAGGATTTTGTTCACTGCACCCCAAAAAGATTGTGTTCACTGCACCCCACAAAGGATTTTGTTCACTGCACCCCACAAAGATTGTGTTCACTGCACACCAAAAAGGATTGTGTTCACTGCACCCCAAAAAGATTTTGTTCACTGCACCCCAAAAAGATTGTGTTCACTGCAGCCCAAAAAGATTGTGTTCACTGCAGCCCAAAAAGATTGTGTTCACTGCAGCCCAAAAAGATTGTGTTCACTGCAGCCCAAAAAGATTGTGTTCACTGCAGCCCAAAAAGATTGTGTTCACTGCAGCTCACACACAGAAAAATGGATGTGGATCACTGACACCTGCCTATCTCCAATCCCACACCACACAGCAATATCGATTGTAGTTTGTAGAACACAGTTTCCCTAAAATTCAGCAGACTCTGTCCCTAACAGGATTGAGAAGAGATCGTAGATCAGGATTGAGTGCAGACCCCACCCCCCACACAGCAATATCGATTGTAGTTTGTAGAAGACACTGACCCTATATAATTCAGCAGACTCTATCCCTAAAATGCCTACAACTCGCCCTGCCTAAACACTCCGACCTGTCCCTCAATTCTATCCGGACACAAATGGTTTTTTCCTGCCTATCTTTCCCTAATCAGCAGCCAGCACGTTGATGTGTGCTCTGTCCCTGAATCTAAGCAGCATAATGACGCCGCTGCGGCTGCCTCGAACTTATAAAGACTTGGTCACATGCTTCAGACGGCCAATCACAGCTACTGAGACATTTGCAGGCATGGCTGGGATGGCTTAAGGCACACCAGTTAAACGATTGTTGATTGGCTGTTGAAAGCCCGCCATGAAAAGAGCGCCAAAGCATGCAAAACCCGGAAATAAAACGACCGAACACGGATTTTTACCCGAACATACAGTAAAGTGTCCGTGTCCGTGTTCGGGTACAAAAAATCCAATTATTCGGTACGAACACGAATAATACAGTCCGTGTTCGCTCAACACTAGTGATGAGCAGTGCCTGGTTTTCTCCACACATACCGCTTAGAATTAAGGCCAAAAAGTTCTATTTTGGTCTCATCAGACCAGAGAATCTTATTTCTCACCATCTTGGAGTCCTTCAGGTGTTTTTTAGCAAACTCCATGCGGGCTTTCATGTGTCTTACACTGAGGAGAGGCTTCCGTCGGGCCACTCTGCCATAAAGCCCCGACTGGTGGAGGGCTGCAGTGATGGTTGACTTTCTACAACTTTCTCCCATCTCCTGACTGCATCTCTGGAGCTCAGCCACAGTGATCTTTGGGTTCTTCTTTACCTCTCTCACCAAGGCTCTTCTCCCCCGATAGCTCAGTTTGGCCGGACGGCCAGCTCTAGGAAGGGTTCTGGTCGTCCCAAACATCTTCCATTTGAGGATTATGGAGGCCACTGTGCTCTTAGGAACCTTAAGTGCAGCAGAAATCTTTTTGTAACCTTGGCCAGATCTGTGCCTTGCCACAATTCTGTCTCTGAGCTCTTCAGGCAGTTCCTTTGACCTCATGATTCTCATTTGCTCTGACATGCATTGTGATCTGGAAGGTCTTATATAGACAGGTGTGTGGCTTTCCTAATCAAGTCCAATCAGTATACTCAAACATAGCTGGACTCAATTGAAGGTGTAGAACCATCTCAAGGATGATCAGAAGTAATGGAAAGCACCTGAGTTAAATATATGAGTGTCACAGCAAAGGGTCTGAATACTTAGGACCATGTGATATTTCAGTTTTTCTTTTTTAATAAATCTGCAACAATGTCAACAATTCTGTGTTTTTCTGTCAGTATGGGGTGCTATGTGTACATTCATGAGGAAGAAGAATGAACTTAAATGATTTTAGCAAATGGCTGCAATATAACAAAGAGTGAAAAATTTAAGGGGGTCTGAATACTTTCCGTACCCACTGTATATATATATATATATATATATATATATATATATATGCAAATAAATCAATAAAGGGCTGCTAGCGCAAGGATGAAGTGAAAGGTGAAAGAAGCAGCACAGATGAGTAGCATCAAGAAGAATGAATCAGTGCTAATTAGTCAGTGAGAAACCCAGGCCCACTGGTATTAATTCCTTGCAACGTGTTAGTGAGTCACATAACACAAAAATAACTCAAATGGGGTGATAAAGTGCGAAGTGAGTAGAGGTCTAGAAAACAGTGTCAGTGCAAACACTAAGTGCAATGATAATCTCAAAAGGATTCCAGAAGGTAAATAAAGTGGCCTCCATTTCAGCATAAACAATATATAAGATAATAGATGTTGAACTAAATAAATAATCATAAAATTGAATTAATCAAAAAAGTCCATGTGTTCAGTGCAAAAACGCAATAATATAATATTGCAATAAATTAGGATAAAGCGTCCATGTGCATAGTGCAAAATAGATCAAAAGGTGAATCTCTGTTTCCACAAGTTGTGACACCATGCAAATGTGTCTCAAGGTAAGTGAATCCAGAAAATGAGTGAAGTGGCCGCTCACCTCCAGCAACACTCAAAAGAGCGTTGTCAGTAAGAGAAAATGTCCTGGATGTTCTTCTCTGCAGGGGTTGGTGGGGCCTACTCCTTAAACACTCGATTTCCAAAGCAAAGGGTTAAGTCACGATTGGTTGTGATGCAACGCGTTGGGAGGAGCCAGGTGACGTCACTTCCGGTCTACGGCTGCGACCGGAAGCATCAATTTTGCTGCAAGCTTGCGGTGTCTCATCTGCTGAATCGTACTTAACTGTAAGTGATACTTGTTTTTCATTAATAAAACTGCTACATGCTACACCATGAAGTTGTCCCCATTTGTATCCATATCATGAGGGAATTTCGAAGCAAGTTGCCCTGTGAGTCTATGGAAATACTGTGACAACCAGCTGCTGTACCATCCCCTTTGCTTTGGAAATCGCGTGTTTAAGGAGTAGGCCCCACCAACCCCTGCAGAGACGAACATCCAGGACATTTTCTCTTACTGACAATGCTCATTTGAGTGTTGCTAGAGGTGAGCAGCCACTTCACTAATTTTCTGGATTCACTCACCTTGAGACACATTTGCATGGTGAAATGTAGAAAATCCGCACTTAGGATAATTTTAGATTTCTAGTGTTTGATATTGGCTGCAGCCTACCTTTATACTATATTCCTAAGAATATAGTGAGAATGAAGGAAAAAAAGGGGGAAGGTGGATGGCGCTGCCAAAAAGTGCTGATGGTTCTGTATGTCCAAAATAGGTGCTAAAAGTATATACGATATAAATCACCACTATAAATTATAATTAAAGTGTCCAGTGCATCGTATGTGTATCCCTAATAAATATGTGCAATACTGTAGGATATTCAACTCTGTGGATGATAAATATTTGTGCTAAACTGTGAGGAAAGGTTGATACAAAATTGGTGTGAATTGGTGTGTATACAGTTTGATAAGAAAATTAAAAATAAATAAAATGTATGAAATATACAAAATATAAAAAACGGTTGGATCCACTTAAATCTACAGCCTTATGATCGTAAAATACAAAGCATCAAGTATGGCATAAATAAGGTGCACAGTAGGTATATAAATATTATGGCAGCAATAGTACAAGAATAAATAAGTCCGTAACACCTAAGAAAGGCGGATAGTCCCACAATGCTAAAAAAAACTTTTCCTAAAAAACAGGGCAAAAGGTGACTTGAGTGCAGGTGCTCTGATAATAAATATTGAAGGTGCTCAGGTATATGGTGACCATTCAGTGCTCCCCGCACCCCTTGGACCGCACTCACCAGAGCTATATACCCCTACAGGGGTGTCAGGCCTTGAATCTATAATCCTGGGTCTCCTCCACTGACCATCAAAGTGGTTGGGTGGTCCAATTATCTGCCCGAATCTTGTAAACCCGGCTCCTTGGTATTAGGGTCCAAAGGTGTACCGATATATGGGGGAAGAAGGCTCACATAGAGTAGTACCGCTTTTAAAATACTTTATTAAAGATTAAAAATTAGGTACTCACAAACGAATAGAGGGTAGTGGCATGAAAAAATAGCAATAGTAGCGCACTTCCGGGACGCCATGCGTTCCACAGGGCGGATGTGCGTTCCACTTAGGCGGATGTGACGCGATGACGCTCTACGTACGTTTCGTCGTGATGACGTCTTCAGGAGTAGCGTCATCACGCCATCTCCGCCTCTTTATACCAACATGGTAAACAAGACTCGATGCGTGCTCCAATCAGAATGCCGGGCAAAGCATCCAATAGAAAAAAGAGAGAGGACGCACGCTGTTGCCGGGTAGAACTGTGTGTATTAGAACTTGGGAGATTTACATACTGGCGGCTGCGTAATTAAGAGATGGACATTTCTGACCTCAAAAGTACGCAATATACCATGTTCAAAAAAGAAAAAGAAACCAAAAAAACGGACTTTAAGAGGGTCAGGTCCTCCTCTATTCCCGCTAATACAATAATGGTATGACAATCTCTGCTTGGGTATCGGGTCTGTTTACCATCTTGTTTAAAGGAGTATACAACAAATTACATTAAATACATGCGATGGCATATAATACTAAACTAATGATGATAATAAAGATGAATCATAAGATCTTAATAAATATATAAATAATTTGATAAATGGTGAGTATACACCATATTCTATTTCACCTCCACAATTTTCTATGTATTCACTGTCACTAATCTATTATTATCACCATGTTTTTAGTCACCAATTTTTTATCTATTATTACCACCATGATTTTAGGCCATTTATCAAATTATTTATATATTTATATATTGACTAGAAAGAGTACATACCATATTTCATTTCACTTTTATTTTTTATGTATTCACTGTCACTAATATTAATTTATTTATTATTACCACCACGTTTTTAATCACCAATATTATTTTATCTATTATTACCATCATAATTCTAGGTCACCTATTAAATTATTTAAATACTATATACATGATTTCTATGAATGGGTTATATTCTGAGATTGGATGTAAGATTATTTATATTTACCAACGTTACCTATTTATTAAGATCTTATGATTCATCTTTATTATCATCATTAGTTTAGTATTATATGCCATCGCATGTATTTAATGTAATTTGTTGTATACTCCTTTAAACAAGATGGTAAACAGACCCGATACCCAAGCAGAGATTGTCATACCATTATTGTATTAGCGGGAATAGAGGAGGACCTGACCCTCTTAAAGTCCGTTTTTTTGGTTTCTTTTTCTTTTTTGAACATGGTATATTGCGTACTTTTGAGGTCAGAAATGTCCATCTCTTAATTACGCAGCCGCCAGTATGTAAATCTCCCAAGTTCTAATACACACAGTTCTACCCGGCAACAGCGTGCGTCCTCTCTCTTTTTTCTATTGGATGCTTTGCCCGGCATTCTGATTGGAGCACGCATCGAGTCTTGTTTACCATGTTGGTATAAAGAGGCGGAGATGGCGTGATGACGCTACTCCTGAAGATGTCATCACGACGAAACGTACGTAGAGCGTCATCGCGTCACATCCGCCTAAGTGGAACGCACATCCGCCCTGTGGAACGCACGGCGTCCCGGAAGTGCGCTACTATTGCTATTTTTTCATGCCACTACCCTCTATTCGTTTGTGAGTACCTAATTTTTAATCTTTAATAAAGTATTTTAAAAGCGGTACTACTCTATGTGAGCCTTCTTCCCCCATATATCGGTACACCTTTGGACCCTAATACCAAGGAGCCGGGTTTACAAGATTCGGGCAGATAATTGGACCACCCAACCACTTTGATGGTCAGTGGAGGAGACCCAGGATTATAGATTCAAGGCCTGACACCCCTGTAGGGGTATATAGCTCTGGTGAGTGCGGTCCAAGGGGTGCGGGGAGCACTGAATGGTCACCATATACCTGAGCACCTTCAATATTTATTATCAGAGCACCTGCACTCAAGTCACCTTTTGCCCTGTTTTTTAGGAAAAGTTTTTTTAGCATTGTGTGACTATCCGCCTTTCTTAGGTGTTACGGACTTATTTATTCTTGTACTATTGCTGCCATAATATTGATATACCTACTGTGCACCTTATTTATGCCATACTTGATGCTTTGTATTTTACGATCATAAGGCTGTAGATTTAAGTGGATCCAACCGTTTTTTATATTTTGTATATTTCATACATTTTATTTATTTTTAATTTTCTTATCAAACTGTATACACACCAATTCACACCAATTTTGTATCAACCTTTCCTCACAGTTTAGCACAAATATTTATCATCCACAGAGTTGAATATCCTACAGTATTGCACATATTTATTAGGGATGCACATACGATGCACTGGACACTTTAATTATAATTTATAGTGGTGATTTATATCGTATATACTTTTAGCACCTATTTTGGACATACAGAACCATCAGCACTTTTTGGCAGCGCCATCCACCTTCCCCCTTTTTTTCCTTCACACATTTGCATGGTGTCACAGCTTGTGGAAACAGAAGATTCACCTTTTGATCTATTTTGCACTATGCACATGGACACTTTATCCTAATTTACTGCAATATTATATTATTGCCTTTTTGCACTGAACACATGGACTTTTTTGATTAATTAAATTTTATGATTATTTATTTAGTTCAACATCTTATATTATCTTATATATTGTTTATGCTAAAATGTAGGCCACTTTATATAACTTCTGGAATCTTTTTGAGATTAGCATTGCACTCAGTGTTTGCACTGACACTGTTTTCTAGACCTCTACTCACTTCGCACTTTATCACCCCATTTGAGTTATTTTTGTGTTATGTGACTCACTAACACATTGTAAGGAGTTATTACCAGTGGGCCTGGGTTTCTCACTGAGTAATCAGCACTGATTCTTCTTCTTGATGCTACTTATCTGTGGTGCCTAGTTCACCTTTCACTTCCTCCTTGCACTAGCAGCACTTTAATGATTTATTTGCATATACTGTATATACAGTTTTTTACTGTATATTATTTATTGCACTCTTTGGGGATTCATCTTCACTTAATGCACTCAGGTACTGTTTCTATTTGTTGAGTGTTATTTATTTATTTACTTAGAATTGAGCGCCAATTATTTTATTACATTTATAATTTCTTATAGTATACTCTATAGTCGGGAATATATTGGAGAGTGTAATAAAAGACCACATAGATGAGTTCTTGCTGGAAAAAAAATATTTTAAGCAACAGACAGCATGGATTCATGAAAGACGGAAGTTTTCAAACAAACCTGATTTCTTTTTATGAGGAGGTAAGTAAAACCTTGGACAGAGGGGTGGCTGTGGACGTAGTATACTTGGATTTTGCAAAAGCGTTTGACACAGTTCCCCACACACTGCTAATGTGTAAGGTAAAGTCTACTGGCTTGGGAAGATCGGTTTGTAATTGGATAGAATATTGGCTAAAATATAGAATTCAGAGAGTAGTGGTTAATGATTCTTACTCTGAATGGTCTAAGGTTATCAGTGGTGTACCCCAAGGTTCAGTGTTGGGATCCTTACTTTTTAATATCTTTATAAATTATATAGGGTCTGGGATTAAAAGTACAATTTCAGTCTTTGCAGATGACACCAAGCTTTGCAGTGGAATAACTTCCTTACAGGATGTCTCCAACTTACAAGCTGATCTCAATGCACTGTTTCATTGGGCAACTATGTGGCACATGAGGTTTAATGTTGATAAATGTAAAGTTATGCACTTTGGGGCTAAGAATATGCATGCATCATACATACTAGGTGGAGTAGAACTGGAGGAATCCATAGCGTTGAAGGATCTGGGTGTTCTGGTAGATCATAAGCCTAATAATAGCATGCAATGCCAAGCTGTGGTTTCCAAAGCAGCAAAGTATTTTCTTGTATTAACAGAGGCATGGACTCCAGAGAGCGAGACATCATTTTGTCCCTGTACAAATCATTAGTAAGACCTCATCTGGAATATGCAGTTAGTTTTGGGCACCAGTTCTTAAAAAGGATATCAGGGAACTGGAGAAAGTGCAGAGAAGGGCAACCAAACTGATAAGAGGCATGGAGAAGCTCAGCTATGAGAAAAGATTAGAGGAACTGAATTTATTCTCTCTTGAGAAGAGGAGATTAAGGGGGGATATGATCAACATGTATAAATACATAAGGGGTCCATATAGTGAACTTGGTGTTGAGTTGTTCAGTTTAAGGTCAACACAGAGGACAAGGGGGCACTCTTTACGTCTAGAGGAAAACAGATTTCATCTCAAAATACAGAAAGGTTTCTTCACCGTAAGAACATGTGGAATAGACTCCCTCCAGAGTTGGTTCTGGCTAGCTCACTAGATTGCTTTAAAAAAGGTCTGGATTCTTTCCTGGGTGTACTTAATATATACAGTAAGTGAGTATAAAGGTAAAGTTGATCCAGGGAATATCCGATTGCCTCTCGGGGATTAGGAAGGTATTTTTTTCCCCTGCTGTAGCAAATTGGATCATGCTTTGCTTGGTTTTTTCGCCTTCCTCTGGATCAACTGCGGGTATAGGCTTGTGTATATGGGATTGTATGGTTGGGTTTTCAATACTGTTTTTTTTTTGGCTGAACCAGATGGACTTGTGTCTTTTTTCAACCAGAATAACTATGTAACTATGTAACTTTACACCCTTTCTGCTTAAATTTTGCTGGCCAGGCAGGTTTCCTGGCAAATGCACTGATTAAGAATTAAAGCAATTCCTTCAAACGTGCAATACACAGGGGCAGCAGCAAGTAAAATATCAACGGTTGTTTCTGTGCCATGAAATGCATTATAGCTAAATGTAATATAAATGCAAATACTAACACACAGTTACTGTTGACTAATGAGAAGGTACTCATCCAGATGGCATATGAAGACATAAGACTACAGGGTTATACCTGCAAAGAATGCATTCTCTCAAAATAAATTTAGCTAAGAAGAAGTAATTAACACAAAATGAGACAGTTCCTTTTACTTAAGACTGCTGTTCAGCAGAAAATCTGAATGATACATTTGGAAAAAAAAGGATTTTTGATATACCTATAAAATCAATTTCTTGGAGTGCAGTACAGGACACAGGCATAGCTGTAGATAACAGGGTTACGTTATATATGCAAGCTGTCATTACCCTCATTAAATCCCTCCTGCTCACAGCTCACTCCTCAATTTTTTTTAGCAAGCAATAGAGGATAAAAGAGGATAAAAGAGACAGAGTAAGGGTTCTATGTTTTGTACTGTACTTAAAGACACGGGTTTTATAGGTAGGTAATTAAATCACCTTGATCATGCAGTATGGAACACAGGTTTAATCGTAGATGTCAGTTATATGCAAGCTGGTTCCCGGTGGTTGAACACTGGCAAACAGAGCTGTCATTACACCCAGATACCTCTCCTGCTCACAGTTCATTCCTCAGTTTTTTTTAATCAATCAATAGAGGATAAGAGTTCAGGAAACAGGTAAAGCCACAGAGGACTGGGACATTCAAAAGCAATTAAAAAAAAAAAACAACAGGTGATCAACAGAGCAAACAAGCAAACAAACAAGGACAGACAACTTAAGTCCCTAACTTAGACAGCTACATGGAACACCTTATGGCCAGAGCAGGCATTCGCTGAGGCTTGAACTGGTAGAACTTTGAAAATATGTGAACAGAGAACTAAGTCGCAGCCTTACAAACCTGTGTACGCAGGTTGAAATGCATATAGTTTGTTTCTTGCAGCCAACTCAGGCTGGAGAGAAATAGTTAAGAATTCTTGGCCTAGTTCCCGGGCTTTTTGATTGTGATGGGCCCACCAGGGATATACATGCATGCATCCACTTAATGAACAATGCTTATATGGACTCTCACCCCATTGAGGATGCCTGGGCCACTACATAATGTTAGTTTTGGGAAAAGACATTGTTTGTGCTGTATTGTCATGCTGCATTTCAATAGTAAAGTTGTGTTAACCATTCTAAGCCTGGTCTGAAGTTAATCAAAGGGGTACATGTTAGTTCTGGTGTATTCTAAAGAACCTTAGTGTGTAATAGCACTTATGGGTATAAAATGACACTGCTACAAAAGGTTAACTTGGCAGGACACAAGAAAGATGAGAGTAGCTGTTATGGGTAACTAAGTGAAGGCACAAGCTACAAGCAACCAGTTGGTAAGGTGACAGGTCCTCTGTTAGCAAGGGGGTTGGTGTTCTGACTCCCTCACTGGCATTCCATCTCTTATGATAACCAGGAGCAGACTAGCATTACAGAGATCTATGTCCTGGTCACGTGGTATGGGAAGGACAGAGTTAAGCGAGAGCACACATTAGGTCCATGCTAGGTTTTCATTGGGGACTCCATTCTGTTACTGGAAGTGAGATAACAGAGTGGACTGGTGGAGCAGGTGAGACTCCGAACATCCATTAATGCAACATACAAGTACAGTATGTAGTGGCATGGGACAAGTAGCCTATCAGAGGAACTCTGCACTTATTTCTGCACACAGTGAAGGCTCATCTCTACGTCTGAGAACTGCCTTAATGTTTGATTGTTCTCATGACTGCAGTCCCCACCTAGGCATTGATAAGTGTGGTCTGCACAAGTGTTACCCCATGAGCACAGGAGCAGTAGATCCCACCCACATGGTAAAAAGAGATGCCTAATGCTGAAAAGCCCAGTAAACATCCACTGTTCTGTTAAAGTGGAGGGCAGAGCCAGGCCAACAAAGCCAGGAGCCAAGAAGCAGAATGGTAAACTAGACCTTAAGACAGAAGATCTGTACAATCTAGATGAGACCAAAGGGAGTCCAGAAGCTGTAGTAAGTTTAAGTACCATGCCCTCCTGGCTCAGTTTGTTGCCACAACAATTACAGAATACTCTGATCTGATACTTAGAAATGGCTATAGATTAAGTAAAACTGATGAAAAAATTGATGATTCACCAGAGCTCTCACTGCAAATGCCCGAGGATCACAGGACCTGATGATAAACCTGCCCAGTTTTTCATTAAATCAGGACACCAACAAGTCCATATCCAGTGTACCCCATCTGTGAAAAAGATCCCCAAACACCTCAAAGTGAAATAACTATGCTCCCTGATCTAGATGTTGAGAAAGTCAGCCCCAGAACAAGAGCTTGCACTTTTGCGAGGACCCGAGGAGCAGTGGAGAGGCTTTGTTGTAGAGCCACAAACTGAAAGTGATGGTTGCCTACTGCAAAACATAAAAAACTCTGGTGCTGGCAAAAACGGGAATATGCAAGTAAAACATCCTGGATGTATACCGATGCCATGCTGATGAATGACCTGGCTATTCTCATTTAAAACTTCCAAACCTAAAGAAAGAATTACAAGGACTAGAGGTTCAGGATAAGACAAATGCCAACCTAGGCTTTAAGGACCGTAAACAGGATGGAGTAGATTCCCTGAAACCTCTCCCTTGCAGGAACAAGAGCAATGACTCCCAAGGAAAATAATTGCTCTAAAGCAGCAGCAGTAGATAGATTGGAAGGTATGAACTGGGGTGGAAGGAGAGCGCTAAACTCCAGCCTCTAGGATTTATTGGTCAATGTCTAGGGTTTTCGTCCTAAAGGACTGGTCAGTGGTCTCTGATGCAGCTTAGGGCGTCCACCTAAATAAAAGAGAGGGGCAGCAGAGTCCTTAAAGTATAGATAATTGGTTTAAAAGGTATAATTTGCTCAAATGTGGTTCAACAATTGGAAAAAAGAAGAAAACTGGAAAATGACTCACAACTATTGAGACTGTGGTCAGCCTGGGGGTGGGAAAATGCAACCTTCCAAGTGTATAGGTGGAGAAAAGCCTGTCTCCAAGCAGATTGAAAGTGGTCACTCTTGATGCCCTGGGGGTCCCGATCATGGGTACACTGCAGAGTTCTCAGGCTGGTGTGAAAAATCCTGGAGTTCAAAAGGAGAGTACAAAAAAGTTAGAAGAGATCAGAGTCATCTGGTTTACTGAACATCAAATTTATTTAAATCTGATCAATTTCTAACTTTAAGGTGCCAACAGAAAACCATAAATCAAGGGTAAAATACAGATTATTTTATTCAAAATCGCATTAAAAACTAAAATTATTTAAAATGCGCAAAACACCTGTTCACAGTCCAGGGCAATATTTGGTAAGCCACAGGAGGGATATAAAGGACACAGAAGACTGTGTGAAACCTATAGACGGTGCTCTTATCGGAGCACATCGACCTGAAGCACTGCATCGGATGACCTCTAATTATGCTCAATATCACATTTATGTGGATCTTCTGGAATTTTATTTGAGTTTTTGGGGAGTCTGAAGCAATCAAATCCTTTGTGGGACAAGTTTTTAAATTTTGAGTAATGTCCAAGTTTTCAAGATTAATTGCAATATATGTTGTGCAATTAACCATCGAAATAATCATCTATGGGTTTCATCCAGTCTTCTGTGTCCTTTATAGAGATGGGCCGAACACCTCCCCCCCTTTTCGGTTTGCAGCAGAACATTCAAACATCACAAAAGTTCAGAGCTGAAACACCAACCCGATAAAAGTGTATGGGACTCAAACTTAAAAAATTAAAAGTCCCTATTTAGAAGGCTTATATGCAAGTTATTATGCATAACAAAAGGTATGGGGGTCCAGGTACTGCCCTAGGGGAAATGTATCAATGCAAAAAATACTTGTAAAAAAGATACATTTTAAATAAGCAGTGATTTAGTGATGTTTAAAGTTAAACAATAAAAATTTAAAATTCCTTTAAATATAGTGACTGGGGAGTCCCCTTAGTTCGTCCTTCAAGTGGCGCATCTGTACAGTGTATAAAACCTGCTGCTGCAAAAATTACATTTATAAAGGAAAAAAAAATTAAATTTTCCCTGAAAGCTTTCTTTATTTTGTAAACAATGGCTTGGGGAGCTAGTCTGTAAAAAGAGGCCACAATTTAGTGCACTTGGAACATGATTAAAGATTACTTGAATAAATTCTGGAGTCTGTTTCACAGACTTTGGATAGAGATAACAGGTGTTGGAAAATTGGGCTTTGGGTGTTGGTGGTGCCTTCACACTGTGACCCTATAGAGGTACTCTTGATAAAAGCAAGAATTGGCCTTGCTGTAAAAAATCTAAATTGCATACACCTGTTCAACAGGTGTGGAAAAATTGGTCCTTGGGTGTTAATTGTACACAAAAAATCAACACCCAGAAAGCTAGACAGCCTTGACAGTCTTGCACAGATTCCACATCCCAAAAGCACTTAATCGGCAACATCAGCATTAGGGGCTTGATAGCTGCTACTAATCCAGGAATGATTCCTTTTGATAAATGTCACGAAACCTCTGGCAGCATTGAATGCCCATTCAGAAAGTACGCTGGATGCAAGGCAGCCCAGCAGCTCAATTGCATACTGGGCAAATTCTGGCCAGTGGTCTATTCTCATGACCCAGTAACCCGGTGGATCGCTGAATGGAAAGCTCTCCATGTCATTTTCCGCCCCTAGAAAGTCTTCCATTGTATGGTTGACGTTGCCAATGGCATGTGGAAGCTGACAGCCCTGGGTGCCGAAGGCTAAAAAAATGCCACGTAGAGTATGCTCCAGCAGGCACACAACTGGCATTGTGTCTCTGATGCATGCATTGTCACGGCTCACCATTCTTGTTGCCTCCTCAAATGTGATAGTACAGTGCATTCATCCTTAATCATGTTGTGCGTTATACGTTTGAGAATAATTTCCCAAATGATAATTATAATGAGCTATTTTAATCGATTAATTTCGATTAAAAATATTTTTAAATATATATTTATTCACAAGACATGTATTCACAATAAATAGTTAGATATGGGTGACATAAAAATACAATCTCACATAAAATACAAACTTTAAACGTAACACTAGTTAAATTGATTTTGCTCAGCAATGTATATGAAATGAAGGGATTACTTCCTCCCAGAAATAGTAAAAACCATATAATCAAGGGTTAATTATCAGACAAAAATGTCTGTGATTTGTGTAGCCAACAATGACTCCTCTGCAGTTGGAGTGAGGGTTAAACTACGTAAAACGTGGAACTGGTTTGCTAATATAGCACCAAATAAAGTATGGTGAAATTTAAAAAAATAAAAATAAAGTTAAAGAAAAATCTTCAATGGTTGTTACAACTGGGGAATGTAAACTAAATATCTTGAGCACACAATATTTTGCATACAAGTAATCAAAAATTAATAAAATCAATAAAACATATTTACCCTTCCAAAATGGCTGCTGGCTCACAATGGTCATTACCAGAGTTTCCTAAGATGGCTGTCTTGCTGGTGGCTGGTTAAGGAAGAGCTTGCGTCTTGCATCCTTAAAGTTTTTAGAGTATGAGGCGTGAAGATGAGGGTGTGAAGTATGATGGATATGAATCAGAGTGTGTGTATGTGTGAATGTTTGGATGAGTGTCAGTGAGTGTGTGTCCCTATGCCTTGTCTGGGTTCTCCTATATACTGTTTAGGACAAAAAGGCCATAAAAACTATCATATGCCTAGCCTAGAAGTGGAACTTCTTCCCATTGGTTGAGGTAGATAACAATTAACTTGTTGTGTAATCAGGCAATTGTCTATTTAAACCACCATGTGGAGAAAAAATATGTGGTTGAAGCTATTATACTAATTTGTAGTAAAGAAAAAATATCCATATTCTTATGGTTCATATCTGGTAACACTGTTTAATGAGTATGCATTATTAATACCGTATAGATATATATTGATCAAGAGTAATTGTTTTAACTATATAGAATAGCGATTGCTACACAATAACTTGTAGATATAAACTTTTTGACACATGGGATATTTTCAATCAGAATATCATCTACTAGAAGATTATTGTGCTAGCAAACAATGCAATCATGACTTGAGATAGGATATAAAATATGGAATATAGTCTGATCACCATACACTACCATATAACATATAATATAATTTTCAATGGAATATTGTCCAAATAATCATCATTTCCGCATCACCGCTTGGTATATGATGGACCATGGAGGTTGTAGATACTTATAATAATATTCTCAATAAATTTAAAATAATGTCTGTGTAGTATGAGTTGATGACAAGAGAGAAAAAAAAAAAAAAAACAACACATTCTTCCGAGGGCTTCTCTTTGTTTACTTTTCCAGAGTTGAGACAATGGTCTGGTAGTTGGGTAACCCATTTTACTCTACTCTTTGAGGTCTGTTCTTAGATGTCCTTGTATGTAAATCTTCCCCCACGGTTGTCTCTCCTGGGATCAGCAGTTTCGTGGGCTGTGCTTTCCAGAGTATTATATTCATGGTTCTTCAAATATACTCTCTTTCGGGGACCATAGAATAGAGCTCTAGAGTTTAACCCTGTCTTGGGGCTCATTTAGTTCTTAAATCTTCACATGCAATTATGAAAAATATGTATATTTCTTACAATAGTTCTGACAATCAGCAGCCAATGACATATGGAAAAAAAGCCACCCTGAGCCTGTTGTTGTGCCATATTCACATGGGTACTTTTTGATGGCCCTCTGCTGCATATGCAGCCACTGCCCCATTGCCAAAGTTGAGTCCCACCTGGTGAGCAGGTGTAATTCCCACTGAATTTCAGCCAACCGAACAATGGCTGTGTATGACCACCTGAAATGGCTACAGACTCCTCTGGCATGTTTTAGAGGATCTTGCAAACTGGGTACCTGTTTAAGAAATGCTGCACCATCAAATTGAGGACATGTGCTAGGCATGGCACATGTTTTAGCTTTCCCTGTTGAAGGGCAGAAAGGAGGTTAGTGTCATTATAGCACACCACCATTCCTAGCTCAAGCTGGCATGGCGTGAACCCCCTCTGGGCCTGCCCTTGCAGAGCTGAAAGAATCTCTGCTCCAGTGTGTTTCCTGTCCCCAAAACAGACCAGCTGAAGCACTGCATGGCATCTTTTAGCCTGACTTGTAGGCCAATTCAGCAGAGGAGGAGTAGGGGGTGGAGCTTACAGATCTCATATCATCACCACTGTCTGTATGGAGATGGGGTGGCAAAACAGGCTCCAGCCCTGTCCTGCATCCTTCTCAGTTGCTAGCAGAGTTACCCAGTGTGCTGTGAACGAAATATAGTGTCCCTGATCATGCAGTAATGTGGACCTTGCTGCTGACTGCCTTTCCCAACGATGCCACAACATTGCCTTCCAGGTGATGTTACAGAGCTAGACTGGCCTTACATGCAAAGAAATAGCACCTGGAAACCTGCCATTGTGGTACAGCACATTCTACAAATTCACAAAAGGGGGCAGAATCCACTAGACGAAAAGGCAGGAGTTTTAAAGCCAGCAATTTGCACAAGCTGAAATATAGACGCTGGGCATGTGGGTGGCAAGGACTTTATTTTTTTTATATTACAGCAGTTTGACCAGAGAAATTTAGCTGATAGGTGAGAATTGAGGAGGAGAAGAATTGATATCCTTTTGTGTGGCTTTCATGTGCACTTGCCAACGGGTGGTGGGAGGTAAGGCTCCATTCACACTTGTGCAACTTTAAAATTGGTGCAAATTGACAGGACTTTGATGTGACTTTCATTTATCCGCTTTGAGATCAAAATGGCAGATTGATTTTCCCGATTTGGTTAGAGACAACTGGTCACATATGTGGGATATCCCCTTTAAGAATTTGGTGTCTGCCAGAGACAGGCTCATGCAATTCAAAATCCTGCACTGAATATATTTCACCCTTTCAAGGTTAAACAAATTAAAGCAGGGAACCTCTTCACCCTGCTGGGGGTGTGCTCATGTTCCAGGTGATTTTCTTCATATATTCTGGGCCTGCCCAGCCATTTCACAATAGTGGTCATTTGTAATTGCCACTGTTAGCTGTGGCCCAGCTCAAACTCACTCTGCCACCCAAGCTTTGCCTCCCAGGTCTCATTGCAGACCTCCAGCCCACAGTAGTGGAGAAAAGGCTTCTCAGTCTCCTCTTATTTTACTGCAGAAAGACCATTACTATGTACTGAAAACAATCTTCCCTTCCTATGTTACAATTTTGGAAATAATGTGTGAATTTCAATTTACCTCTGTGCCTTGACATCTACCCCAATAGAGGGTGCTCTAAAAAGTTTCCTAAAGTATGGTCGCACTGGCTGGAAGATCTTTCCACAGCTACAACTCCTCTCCTCTGATGTCTGTTTTGCACTTTGTTCTTTCATGCTGATATTTATATGTGAATAAATGTCTTCTTCATCTTATTGTTTGAGGCTGAAAGCTGTCTCATATTTTCAGGTGAACTTGTTACTCTTACTTACTTAATTTATTATGTTGTAGTTGTTAATGTGACCATGCTCCTGCGAGGGCATCTCAACCAAACTTTTTTGTTATTTTGTTATTTTCATATGATTTCATACTACTTGTATAAAACAATAAAACAGCTTGTCAAAAAAATGTTTATATTGATATCCTGACTATAATAATAATATCCATCAAAGTATGTAAGTAAAATATTTCTGTAGGATGACACTAAAGGGCATGGATACATCATATGCTTCTGGATCTTTTTTTTAGGAAAGTCAACCAGATACTGAATGGATAGTATTGTTAGCCTTCTTCAAGAAGAAGAAAAGAGTTGTTATAGATGTATCAGGCTGAGTATCTAAACAAAATGTATATTATTTTCTCTATAGGGTGCATTAAAACATAGTGACATGCAAAAAACACACAAAGGAAGAAAATTAATTTAGTTTATTTAATTTTTTTTTTTTTTTTTCTAGTTTCAAACATTTTATTGGTTTTAAGTATTGATACAGCAAGTCAACAAAGAAGTAAACAATGCATAATAAACATGTCAGCCAGCTGGTGTAATGAACGTACATAGCTTGGGTCAGTCAATATGTAAAGTACAAGTGTTTAACACAACTAATAATAAGGAGAGCAGGATTTAGTAAATAATAGTTGAGTAGAGGGAATCAAAGAGAGACTGTGCCTATATCCGAAATCAAGTGAAGTGAATATGTTGAGATAGGTAAGAAAATGTGATATTAACGTGAGTATGGGTGCCACCATGGTCTTCTCTGGTCTAGAGTTAAATCGCTGTGTCGGGCAGGTCCGGTGAGTAAAGGTGCGTTAAGAGAATGATAATCAAATTTTAATGCTTTTGGGGTAAGATAGCCATAACGACCAATGCTCCTGGAATCTCTCCTCTGTGAGGTGTGCCTTGGAGAAGAGGTATTCCATGTTGCAATGGTCATTGATGGAGTTGATCAACGCCTCAAGGGATGGCGAGAAGGGGTTTTTCCAGGCCCTAGCTAACACTAGGCATGCCGAGATTAGAATATGGTGAGTAATTGGAGGGTAATTGTCGGGCAGCGAGAGAGGACTGAGACCAAAGAGGGCCATTTGTGGAGTAAGGCATAGAGCAGTGTCAGTCACAGAAGAGATGAGTGATGAAACCATGTTCCAGTAAGGGCGGATTATTGGACACTCCCACCATATGTGGAAGATGTCACCGGTTGCAGTACAGTTTCTCCAACACATCGGAGAGCAAGAGGGCAAGATAGTAGCAAGTCTGTCCGGGGTGTAGTACCATTTATGGTAAATCTTCATAATCGTCTCCCAGTGTGAGACGTTTTTGTATATAGTAAGTGGCCACCGGAGAGCACGGCACCACGTAGTCGCTTGGCAATAAAGTTGTAATTTGTGTTCCCAAAAGGTCATTGCTTCAAGTTTGGGAGTGGGGGAGCGGCAGGTCAAGAGTTTGTAGAAGCCAGATATGCCTTTGGATTTATTTTTCTGTTTAGTAATCAATGAAAGGACTTCTTTGGTAGTCTGGGAGGAGGATGTCCGAACACTAGTGAGCAGATGGCGAATCCTGAGGTATATGTAAAAGTCTTTATAGGGAAGGTTATAAAGCGATGAAAGTTGGAGGAAGCTCTTGAGCATCTGAAGGTGGTAGAGCTCCCCTGTTGTGGTGATACCGGCCATATGCCAGTGGCGTATTGGTAAATTTGGTGATAAGAGTTGCAGCGATAATAAGGGGAGCCTGTGAAGAGCTTCAGTGTGTATCCCTTGCATTTGTTGGCAGATAGCATTCCATGTCTTGACAGTAGCAGACATTGTAGGTAAAAAGAAATGAGGGGTATGCGTGGATATCCACGTACTTGCAAGGAGTAGGTCTAAGGCTCCATTTGCTGCAGTTGATTAATTTATTTAATTTCAATTCATTTATGTATGTGAAGGCTTTTTTAGATGTTGTTTGGCAAACTCTAATCTGGCCCTCCGGTTTTTGAGGCTCACCAGTGGTTTACATCTTGTGGTGAACCCTCTGTATTCACTCTGGTAAAGTCTTCTATTGATTGCTGACTTTCACACACATACACCCACCGCCTGGAGAGTGTTCTTGATCTGGCCAACTGTTGTGAAGGGTGTTTTCTTCACCAGGGAAAGAATTCTTCGGTCATCCACCACAGTTGTTTTCCGTGGTCTTCCGCGTCTTTTGGTGTTGCTGAGCTCACCGGTGCGTTCTTTCTTTTTCTGGATGTTCCAAACAGTTGATTTGGCCACACCTAATGTTTTCGCTACCTCTCTGATGGGTTTGTTTTGTTTTTTCAGCCTAATGATGGCTTGCTTCACTGATAGTGACAGCTCTTTGGATCTCATATTGAGAGTTGACAGCAACAGATTCCAAATGCAAATAGCCCACTGGAAATGAACTCTGGACCTTTTATCTGCTCCTTGTAAATGAGATAATGAGGGAATAACACACACCTGGCCATGTCCCATTATTTTTTGTCCCTTAAAAAGTGGGAGGCACATATACAAACTGTTGTAATTCCTACACATTTCACCTGATTTGGATGTAAATACCCTCAAATTATAAATGAAAGTCTGCAGTTAAAGCACATATTGTTAGTTTCATTTCAAATCCATTGTGATGGTGTATAGAGCCAAAAAGATTAGAATTGTGTTGATGTCCCAATATTTATGGACCTGACTGTAACTCTATATCTAAATACACAATCCCCTATGGATTTCATTGAGCTACTGAATAATATGTACAAATATTGAGGTAAGTAATATTCTGAAATTTATAAAAAGGTGCATATATAAAACACTGGGTTCTATGTATACACTAGCAGCGCTAATAAGCTCCTCTCCAGGCGCCCTAGGATATATCCTAAGATAAACAAAATAAATATATATTGCACATCAAAATGTGAAATAACCACTAATAAAGTCTTTTCACTTATAACTTAAAGTGCAGTGCAGAGCAGAGTCCCAATATTAATGTCCTCCTCAAATTCTTATACCCGGAAGATGCACAAAAACCTCCACCACACCTCCGTGAGTCCCCTAGGTAATGAACACGTACCCTTGATAATAAGGTCTAGCACTTTGGATAATATATAGGCTTCCTCCACCTCAATCTGGCTGCACAAATCCCGGTCCTGGAACAGGCTGTGAATGATAATCACCATTCCTCCAGATATCTCCTCATATCCATGGCCACATAAAATCAAAAAAGGGGACCCATAGTGTAATATGTAACACACAGGTATTTATTTAAAGGATAAAAAATATTGCACTCACATTAAATGAAAAGAATCACAGCATATAATCAATTTTACCAGCGCATCCCGCTGCTCCCCTCGTTAGAACCGCACATACACTTCTGCCAAAAGGCTAGATGTCCTTCGCACCGGACTTCCGGGTTCCAGGATGTGATGTCGGCGTGACGTAGGACGCTAGTCGGTTGCCTAGGTAGCCACGTGCTCATGCTCTGACGCGTTTCGTCATCACGGACTTCAACTGAGGGCCCAATATTATGAGATTGTTTTTATGGAAAACTACTTTTTATGTTCTACCCAAGTTTCTATATGCAATGTCTGTAATAATTTGCTTGTTTTGTTTGTGTGTAGATGCTTCTTCTCCTCCTCAGCATGCCATAGATCAGGCATGTCCAGCCCATGGCCCGCATGCGGCCTGGAACCGCAGACAATGCGGCCCACCGCCGGTGGCTCATGGACACCTCCAAGTGCATGTGATCTCCCAGCTGCCGCGGGAGACTTAGGATGTCTGCAGAAGTGACAGAACTGCTGCTTCCTGTATAGTTTTGGCTCTGTCACAGGCAGAGGGATATGAAATGCACTCCGCCTGTGACAGGAGCCCTACAGGAAGCAGTGGTTCTGCTCCCTACTGCAGCCACTGCTTCCTTCAGCAGTACCTGACGTCATGACCAGCAGTACCCGCATGACCACCATTACCCGGCAGCAGTGCCAGCATTAGCCACCAGCATTACCCACCAGTAGAGTTAAGTGGACAACTGGATGTTTGGGTTCGACAGGTTCGGCCGAACTTCACAAAAAAGTTTGAGTTCGGGACCCAAACGTAACCTGAACTTGACCCCGAACCCCTTTGAAGTCAATGGGGACCCAAACTTTTGAGCACTAAAGTGGCTCTAAAACAAACATGGAAAGGGCTAGAGGGCTGCAAATGGCAGCAAAATATTGTTTAAGAGCATGGCAAGTGCTCTGCAATTAAATGTGGATAGGGAAATAACTTAAAATAACATAAAATACATACAAATAAAAAATAATAATCTTGATCTAGGAGGACAAGGTCTATATGGAGTAGGAGGTTGAGGTGTAGGTGGAAGCGGCGGTGGAGGAGGACGAGGTAGCCAACACCGGTTTTTGTTTTTAATTTTATTTTTTATTTTAAATTAGGGTACACCCCAAAAGAGTGAGAAAGATCAAAAATACAACAATGGCTGGGTAAGGCTGGTATACATGTCTATTCTGCACAAGGTACAGACAAGTCCTGTGGGATCCATGCATGGTTCATTTTAATGAACGTGAGCTTTTCCACATTGGCTCTGGACAGGCAGCTGTGCTTGTCTGTGATAACGCCCCCTGCCGTGCTAAATACAAGTTCAGATAATACACTGTCTGCAGGGCAGGCCAGCACCTCCAAGGTGTAAAGGGCAAGCTCAGGCCATGTGCCCAATTTGGAGACCCAGAAGTTGAAGGGGGCAGACCGGTGATTCAGTATGTCTAGGCGTGTGCACACATACTGCTCCACCATGTTGGTGAAATGCTGCCTCCTGCTAAGACGTTCCATATCAGCTGGTGGTGCTGGTTGTTGTGGCGTGCTGACAAAGCTTTTCCACATTTCGGTCATGCTATCCCTGCCTTCTGAGGTGCTGGCGATGCCCTGGCTGCATTGGCGACCTCTTCCTCCTCCTCCTCTGCCTTCACCTTGTGCTTCCACTTTGCCCCCTCTCTCAGGTGAGAATGCCCACAGCAGCGCGTCTACCAGCGTGCGCTTGTATTTGCGCATCTTGTGATCACGCTCCAGTGAGGGAATCTCTTCCTCATCCTCCACCTCGTCATCCTCCAGAACTGTGCCCTTGCTGGACAATTGTGTACCTGTTGTTTGTGGGTGCAGGAACCCACCCTCGGAGCCACTTGTGAATGACTGCCCTGAAAGCCTTGGAAATGATCCCTCTTCCTCCTCCTCCTGTGCCACATCCTCTTCCATCTTCGCCCGAAGCGTTTTTTCAAGGAGGCATAGAAGTGGGATAGTAACGCTGAGAATGGCATCATTGGCACTGGCCATGTTGGTGGAGTACTCAAAACAGAGCAACAAGGCACACAGGTCTCGCATGGAGGCCCAGTTATTGGTGGTGAAGTGGTGCTGTTCCGCAGAGCAACTCACGAGTGCGTGCTGCAGCTTAAACTCCACTATCACCTGCTGCTGCCGCACAGTCTGGCCAGCATGTGCAAGGTGGAGTTCCACCTTGTGGGCACGTCACATATGAGGCGGTAAACGGGAATTTCAAAGTTACACTGCAGCGCTGACAGGCGAGCAGCAGCAGAGTGAGAACGCCGAAAGTGTGCACAGACGGCCCGCACTTTCTGCAGCAGCTCTGACATATCGGGGTAATTTTTAAGGAACCTCTGCACCACCAAATTCAGCACATGCGCCAGGCAAGGGATGTGCGTCAAACCGGCTAGGCCCAGAGCTGTTATAAGATTTTGCCCATTATCGCACACCACCAGGCCAGGCTTGAGGCTCATTGGCACCAACCACTCATCGGTCTGTTGTTCCATGCTCCTCCACAACTCCTGCGCGGTGTGGGGTTTTTCCCCCAAACAGGCAAATTTTAAAAATGCCTGCTGTCGTTTACACCTGGCTGTGCTGAAGTTAGTGGTGAAGGTGTTACGCTGACTGGATGAGTGGTTACTGGTCCACGTATCCGTAGTTAGGTGGACCTTGTCACAGATGGCGTTGTGCAGTGCACACCTGATTTTGTCCCCCACTTGGTTGTGCAGGGAAGGGATGGCTTGCCTGGAAAAGTAGATGCGACTGGGCACGACATATTGTGGGACAGCCACCGCCATAAGGCTTTTAAAACTCTGCATATCCACCAGACAGAATGACAGCATTTCAAAGGCCAGGAATTTTGAAATGCTGGCATTCAGGGCCAAGGATCGCGGGTGGGTAGGGGGGGTACTTCCTCTTCCGCTCCAGTGTTTGGGAGATAGAGAGCTGAACGCTTCAATGGGACATTGTGGAGATAGTTGGTGACCCAGGTGGTGGTGTTGCTGGCAGATCCTCTGTTTGCGGGGTGGCAGGTGCCACTGTCACTACAGAGGTGGATGAAGAAGCTGAGACTGCAGCAGAAGAGGAAGCAGGAGGAGCCAGAGACCTTTCTTGGTTTTTGAGGTGTCTACTCCACTGCAGCTCATGCTTTGCACTTAGATGCCTGGTCATGCAGGTTGTGCTCAGGTTAAGAATGTTTATGCCTCGCTTCAGGCTCACAGCGTGCAAACCACTCGTGTCTTGTCATCAGCACATTTTCTGAAGAACTGCCAGGCTAGGGAACTCCTTGGAGCTGGCTTTGACATGCTTGGTCTCTTGCTGCGTTGGGCAGTAGCAGGCCCCTGTGTTTCGTCATCATCCGAGACGTGCTGCGATGGTCCTCCCATGTACTCATCTAGAAACATAAGTGGTTGGGCATCGGTGCATTTAATCTCTTCCACTTCTGGGGCAGGGCTAGGTGGATGGCCTGGGGAAACCCTGCTATCAGAGTCATCAAAAAGCAGAAGAGACTGCTGCCTGACTTGGGGCTCAGACTGCTTGGCTGATTTGCAAGGGGGTGAGGTGAAAGACTAATGAATATCAGCTGCAGGTGCCAACTCTGATCTTTCAGCAGGAGACTGGGTCGGAGACAATGTGAAGGAACTGGAGGCACTGTCAGCAACCCAATCTACTATCACCTGTACTTGTTCTGGCCTCAACATTCGTAGAGGCCCAACCAAATACTGCTGCAGGTTCTGTCGCCTACTCGCACCTGAGGAAGGTGTTTCACTTATGCGTGTAGCTGGCACAGATCGACCACATTCTCTCCCGGCAACAGGAGCTCCACCAGCAGCACCAAGGGCCTTGTCCCTTATTTGATGTTCTCCTCATATTTCTCAAATTTAGGATATTGCTCCAAATGGGTGTTTTTTGAATAGCAGAATAGAACAACAGTTTCTAAAGGGTGTATCTCACACGTCCAGATACAGACTAGGCCGCAATTTAAGATTTTCCCCTAAATTAGTGTTTTTTGAATAGCAGAATAGAACAACAGTATCTAAAGGGTGTATCTCACAGTAACATATGCAAAATTAATTTTTTTTCCCATAAATGGGTGTTTTTTGAATAGCAGAAAAGAACAACAGTATGTAAAGAGTGTATCTCACAATGACAGATGCAGCTGCAATATTAAGTATTTTGCCCAAAAAGGGTGTTTTTTAAAAGACATTAAATTATAGCTGTATTTGTAGCTTAAATTGCACACTGACTAGTGCGGCAGAGGCCCCAGATGGAGGTTATTGCCAAAAATGGGTGTTTTTTCAAAGCCTGAAAATTATTGAACTATTTCAAGCTTGTTTTTATCACAGATGCAGCAAGGGCTATAAAATCGTGGATTTTACCCCAAAAAGGGTGTTTTTTTACTAAGACAATATGACAGCAGTATATAACACTTGAATTTGACACGTACAGATGCAGCATGGGTTATAAAATTGTGGATTTTAGCCCAAAAAGGGTGTTTTTAAAAACCCAGAAAATTATAGCTATATTTATAGCTTAAAATGCACACTGACTAATGCGGCAGAGGCCCCAGATGGAGGGCATTGCCAAAAAAGGGTGTTTTTTTTAAACCAGATTATTATTGCAGTATTTCAAGCTTGGATTTGAATGTCACAAAAGCACATATGCAGTACTGGTGCACTGAGCTTGCATAAAATGGCCGCCGCCGCCCACCTAACTAACAGACAGATAAAAGTTATTTTTCTCTGTCACTGAGCTCTGGGCAGGGTAAAAAGATTGTACACTGCACCCACACAACAAAATCTATGTAGATCGCTGAGTTCTGATTAAAGATTCTGTCCTACTCCTATTCTCTCCCTCAAAGCAGCAGCCGCTGCCTTTCCCTAAACTAGTTAGTGCAGAGTGACTTGCGGCACTACGTGACTCCAGCTTATATAGAGGCTGGGTCACATGCTGCACTGGCCAATCACAGCCATGCCATTAGTAGCCATGGCTGGGATGGCTTCTAAGGGCACACGAGTTAAATGCTTGTTGATTGGGTGCCCTGCAGCTTTTTAGAACGCGCCATTAAATTGCCGAAAACAGAACCCGATTCCGAAAATACAGTAAAATGTTCGGGTTCGGGTCCGGGTACCAAAAACCCTAAAGTCCGGTACGAACCCAAACTTTACAGTTCGAGTTCGCTCAACCCTACCCACCAGCAGTAACCGCCAGAAGTACCCACCAGCATTAACAAACCAGCATTACCCACCAACACTACCCGCCAGCATTACCCACCAGCATTACCCGCCAGCAGTAACCACCAGCAGTACCCACCAGAACTACCTGCCAGCAGTAACCACCAGCAGTAACCACTTGCATTACTCACCAGCAGTAACTGCCAGCAGTACCCGCCAGCAGTACCCGCCAGCAGTAACCGTACCAGCAGTACCCGTCAGAAGTCTGCAAAATAAGTAGAAAAGGTATGTGCATTTGTTTGTGTAAATTGTTGCAATATCTTTTTTAATAACTTGTTGTGTTTTGTCATAATATGTCATGTCCTTGTTCATACATGTATGAATAAGGACATGACATTTTCTGGCTGCCTAAGTCATATGTGCTAGGGGTGCAACTAGCCCCCAGCATATAACTGTCAATGGACTTCCACGCTGACAGCTGAAAAAAAAAATATTGACACCAAAGAGTTAAGGGATAAGGGTCTGGTATGGAATTTAAGGGGTCCCCCAAAGACTGTTGTCCGAGCCTGCAGCCCGGTAGGCCAGGAAAGGGGGGGGGTGATTGAGCGCACCCTCCTAAACCATACCAGGCCACATGCCCCAACATAGGGGGGTGCTTTGGAGCAGGGGTCTCTGCCCCCCACCCCAAAGCACCTTGTCCCCATATTGATGGGGACAAGGGCCTCTTCCCAACAACCCTGGGTGGTGGTTGTGGAGGTCTGCGGGTGTGGGCTTATCATAATCTGGATGGCCCCTTTAACAAGGGGGCTCTCAGATCCCACCCCCGATGCGAATGATTATGGGGTACATAGTACCCCTACCCATTCACCAAATAAGTATCAAAAAGTAATAAAACACAGAGACAGATTTTGACAATTCCGTTATCAAAAATAAAAAAACAATGTCCCCTGATGTAAATCCATCATCAATCACGACGCCAACCCAAAAAAAAAAAAAAGCTTTGCTGTCAACTAAGGCAAACTGCCAAATGTTTGGCTTGTAGTTTGACAGTTCTTGTATAGGTAAGGGGCGGAGCCACCTGGCAACCTCACCTGGTGGCACCACCTCGGTACATGCTGTGTCGGTGACATCACAAGGAGGCGGTGCCACCAGATGATGTCGCCAGGTGGCCCCATCCTTACCTATATAAGAACTGTCAAACAGCAAGCCAAACATTTGGCGGTTTGCCTTAGTTGACGGCAGAGCTTTTGTTTTTTTTTTATTTTTCGGGTGCAGCGGGGGCGGTATTAGTGTCATAATTGCCACTGGATCTACATTGGGGGCACTGTTTTTTTAATTTTAATAAAGAAAGTGTCGAATACTGCCTCCTGTTTTTATTTTTTACCCTTTTTTTGGTGAATAGGTAGGGGTCCTATGTACCCTCTACTCATTCACATAGGGGGGGCAGGATCTGGGGGCCCCCTTGAAGGAGGCTTCCAGATGAGATATGCCCCCTGTCATCAGACCCCCACAACCACTGCCTAGGGTTTTCGGGAAGAGGCCCTTGTCCCCATTAACATGGGGACAAGGTGCTTTGGAGGGGGGGGGGGAGGCAGAGCCCTCCTGCTTATATTGAGGGCATGTGGCCTGGTATGGTTCAGGAGAGGGGTGCTTACTTCTGCCCTCGTTTCCTGACCTTCCAGGCTGCATGCTTGGATAAGGGTCTGGTATGGATTTTAGGACGGGACCCTGTGACGTTTTTTTTTTTATTTTGGTGTGAGGTTCCCCCTAAAATCCATACCAGGCCTGAAAGACTTGGTGTAGTTTGGGGGGGGACCCCTACGCCATTTTTTTTTTAGCCTTTTTCTATTGCCGGCAATAGTATTGTATCACCAGCAATTTAAATGTAATTTCATTCTTTTTTTTTTTTTTTTTCTTTAGAAATGTCAGTTTTGCTGCAGTAGGTTCTATCCATGGTACAGATGCATCAATTTACAGGCAGACTAAGGGGACCCCCAAGCGTTTATTTAAAGTCGTTTTTATTGTTTCACTTAAAGCATCATTAAAATCACTGCTCCTGAAAAAAAAATATTGATTCATGTCCCCCAGGGGGGTACCCAGGCCCCCATACCTTTTTTATGGCCAATAACTTGCATATAAGCCTTCAAAATGGGGATTTTTGATTTTTTCAAGTTTGGTTCCCATGGACGTTAACAGGGTTCGCCGTTCGGGCCAGAACTTTTTCTATGCTTGGGAATTCTGGTGCGAACCGAACAGGGGGGTGTATCTCTATTGGTGAAATTTTCTCTGTGAATTACATTTCATAAAAATCCTTACAGAGTCTATTAGGGCATAATTTTGAAATGGTATTTGCAATAGTTGGATGTCTTGACAAAACAATTAGGATCATATCTTGTCCATAGAAAAGTCTTTCACTAATCTGACAAAGGACAGTATTGTAAACTCTTAGTTGTTCAAAAATTGTGATATATCAGCAACAACAACAAAAAGAAGTCCTGTGGTTATAGCAGAGGAGGAATTATTGACTTTTAAACATTATTCATGTACACTGTCAAAGAGATTAAATCATCAATACATTTCTTTATAAGTACAGCATTTCCCACTTGAGACTGGGTTCACAGCTTATATAACAAGGATCACTGAATTTCTTATCCAAGTATAAGATGAACTTCCTACTCTTCAAATGACCTTTGAAGGGCTGAATTCATCCACAGTTCGCTCATTAAAATATACTGTGCAGACGTAGGTCACATATTTTAGATGACTGTCAATATCTCATTATCCAAGGGTATGAGAGTGTAAAATATTGCTTTGTAAATGTGTTTCTTGACAATTTGTCAAGCCAACTATCTAATCAGATATGAAATCTGGTAGTATATTGGACTAAAACACAGAACAATCCAACAGTCTGTCCATATATGTGCCGATTAGCAGAAACAGGACATATTTTGTAAGCTTTATCATTTCTGATTGACCTAATTTGCCACTATAATTTGATTTGCTTTCCAACTGTAAAATATGGTATAATTTCCTAATAAGATTGTTATCATTGTAACAGGCAGAAAGCTTGATTAGTGAAATCAACTATATTAACTTTATATGTTCAGCAGGGATCTTCAACTGGAATAAAATGAGTTTTATAATTACTGTAATACATGCTGTGTAAAAATGAAATAAGATATAATCTCCCTGGTGATATAAGTCAAAGAGTATAAGAATCAAGTTAAGGCTAGCAATGTTTTTTTATTCTCAGGTGTTGGTTGCATAGAGGCTAAAAGTCAAGACATCAGGGAATTTGAGAATGTGTTATGTTTATCTTTGTGTATTAGCCCCTGTGAAGTGTATTATATTTGCTGATCAAAAATATTAATAAATTATAAAGAATGTTGAAACAGAGTCTGCTTCAACAAGAGAAAAAATTTGGATCTGAAGAGTTTAACAACAAAATAGAATAGAACCAGAACTGCAACAAGTTTAATACAAACTGTATAGTATGCTTCAAAAAAAATAAATAATGTACTTAAATGATTATTTTTTAGAAACAAAATTAACAGTTACCATTTTTTTAGAATAGCTATCACTGTAACAGATATTCAATAAAGCAATGTGGTGCTCAATTGCTTTTGTTTGTTTTCCATATTTAAATACAGTAAAGAGGTGACAGATGTTCTTTGCATACCTGTGCAATTTAGATAATGACATAATAGACAATGTATGGGTGATGGTGGAAGGATTTTAGGATTGATCACGGAAGTGCAGAAAGTTTGTATAAAAGTAAATTTGGTAGGTTACCGTTTTGTGGAAAACATAGTTTTGAGGCTTTTGTTGGTCAAGAGAGGAGCAGAGGACTGAATAAGTGATGCATTTCACAACTTTTGTAATCCTCACCGCCCAGGGCTCTCAGCTCCCACCTCCCATTGGCAGCGTCTGCATCATGTGGTGGATTATTATCTAGGGACGAAAACCGAGATGGAGAGCTTTCCAGTTGCCGATCACTGGGTACTAGTTCATGAGAATGGACCACTGGCCAGAATTTGCCCAGTATGCAATTGAGCTGCTGAGCTACCCTACATCCAGTATGCTTTCTGAATGGGAATTCAGTACCGCTGGAGGTTTTGTTACTGATATATAAAACATCTGTCCACAGACTCCGTGGACTGTCTGACATTTATCAAAAGGAATCAGTCCTGGATTACCAGCAGCTATAAAGCCCCTGATACCAATGTCCCTAAATAAGTGTTTTTGGGATGTGGAATCTCTGCAAGACTTCTAGGCTGTCTAGTGTTGTTGGTGTTGATTTCATCTGGAAGAATTTTTTGGTGTAGATTTCATGGGCACAATTAACACCCAAAGACCAACTTTTCCACAACTGTTTGACAGGTGCATATCATTTAAATTTTTGACAGCAAGGCCAATTCTTGCTTTCATCAAGATTACCTCTGTAGGGTTACGGTGTGAAGGTGCCACAGACACCCAAAGACCAATTTTTCGGCACCTGTTTAACAGGTGCATATAATTTAAATTTTTGACAGCAAGGCCAATTCTTGCTTTTATCAAGAGTATCTCTATAGGGATTCGGGGTGAAGGCACCTCCAACACCCAAAGACCAATTTTTTCACACCTGTTTGACAGGTGCATATCATTTCAGTTTTTGACAGCAAGGCAATTCTTGCTTTCATCAAAAGTACCTCTATAGAGTTACAGTGTGAAGGCACCGTCGACACCCAAAGAATATTTTTACTGCACCTGTTACTTATATCCAAAGTCTGCGGAAGAGACACCAGAATTAATTTAAAAAGATCTATAATCTTGTTCCCAGTGCACTACATTGTGGTCTCATCAAACAGAATGGCTTCCCATTTTATTTACAAAATAAAGAAAGCTTATGGGGAAATGTTGTTTTATTGGCTTTATAGATGCAATTATTTCTGCAGCAGCTTCTATACACATTACAGATGTGCCACTTTACAGGTAGACTAAGGGAAACCCCCAGGCACTACATTGAAAGGAATTTTTCATTTTTTTTTTTTTGTTATTTCTCATTTTGATGCTTTCACTTTAAGCATCAGTAAATCACTGCTTATTTAAAAATTATGTTTTTTACAAACTTTTTTTATTAATACATTTCCCCAGGGCAGTACCTGAACCCCCATACCATTTTATGACCAATTACTTGCTTTTAAGCCTTCAAAATGGGCACTTTTGATTTTTACAGTTCTAGTCCCATAGACTTTAATGGTTTGCTATTCAGTTCCAAACATTTGCTATGTTTAAAAGTTCTAAAGCAAATAAGGGGTCATTCGGCCCATTTCTATTTTGTAATGCCTCCTTCATATTTGTGATAGCAAATACAAAAATAAAAAACTTATCTCCCAACTTTTTTGTACCAAAGTCTCTAAGGTGTCTTTGTCATTTAAATGGGTTGGAAGGAGGATCTTCTCCTAATTCTGAGGAAAATTTGGTGAAGACTCTGGAAGCAATTGCACTGGTGTCTCCTTTGTCCTTACTTACCCGGTTTCTCCTTTTACACAAAGTATATTCCTTCAAAAATTATTTAAGTGGTATCACGGAACCACTGCAGATTGCCAGAAGTGCCAGAGTAGAACTTCAGACTTAATTCATATGTTATGAAGGTGTCCCAAGCCTTGTAGATACTGGTACACAGTATTAAACACTATTAACAATACCTTCTAAGCTATCTTTGAACCCCTGCGTATGCTTACTGAGCCCCTTAAATCAGTGGTCCTCAACCCTGGTCCTCAGGGCCCACTAACAGGCCAGGTTTGCAAGAAAACTGAAATACATCCCAGGTGATATGATTTGCTGCTCAGTGATTGCAGTACTCTAGTCTGCATCTCCCCAAGGTAATAACTAAAATCTGGCCTGTTAGTGGGCTCTGAGGACCGGAGTTGAGGACCACTGCCTTAAATGATTACAATTACACCAAGAGATACTTGCCCCTCTCATTGGACTCGTTTTTTGGGTACATAAATCAATAGCACAGAAATTATTGTCAACTAGTCCATCAAGCTTTAAATAATGGAGAAAACAAGTCAGTTTTCTCTTGTCAAGGTAAAAACTGATATTCCAGCAAGGAGGTTATCCACATAAATCCCTAAATTATTATATCCATGTTTATTTTACCCTGACACTTGCTAATTATACAAAGACTATTTCAAGAAATCTTTTAACCATTTGTGCACCAAGAAAGGGAGGGGAAATGGCTGAAGGGGCCCAATTTAGACATTTTCACTTAGGGGTGTATTTACTTTTGTTGCCAGCGGTTTAGACATTAATGGCTGTGTGTTGAATTATTTTGAGGGGACAGCAAATTTACACTGTTATACAAGCTTTACACTCACTACTTTACATTGTAGCAAAGTGTAATTTCTTCAGTGTTGTCACGTGAAATGATATATTAAAATACTTACAAAAATGTGAGGGGTGTACTCACTTTTATGAGATACTGTAGTGCGAACTATAAAAGCATCCTGGGTGGAGAAAATTGCCCTTGTGAAAATGTTCCTCATGCCGCACATCCTATATCTGTTCCGCTCTATTCCTACCAACTTTCTGCAAGACCAACTCTCCACACTCCAACACATACTCAACTCATTTACATGGAATGGTAAACATCCCCGAGTCCGACGCTCCATCTTATACGCATCTATGAGTGCAGCTGGCTTAGGCACTCCTGAGATCAAGAGATACTACAATGCTATATTACTGGACCAAATCAGAAGATGGTGGCTACCCTCAGGACAACACCTGTGGCTACAAATTGAGGAGAATGCAATTGGTTACTCCACTACACAACTTCTAGCAGCTCTTTGGCTTCAATTCATCCCATAGCGCTCATATCTCGACACGGTATCTGAAACACGGTATCTGCAGCAGTAAAGGACTGGAAATCCATCTTGCAAACCTTCAAAGAGACCCTCATAGAACTCCTTACACTACTCTCTTTAACCACCCTGGACCTTGGGATTGATTCTTGGGTTTCAGCAGGTATCCAAACCATTGGCGCCCTATTTGACAAAAAGGTCATATCTTCATTTCAGACACTACAAGCCAAATTGAACATTACCCATAAGGACATCTATATATATCTATGAATCAGGCATGCCCTCTGAGATACCCTATAGACAAACTCTACCTTACCCCAGAAACTACTCAAAATCTATGAACATCCTTCTAGATCTCTTAAAGGGATCTCTAATGTGTACAAGTTCCTAGCAGCTAACTCAAAACATCAAAAAACACTTCTATGGAATGATGGTAACAATACCTCCAGTTCACAGCAAAAATTCAAATTCGGCAGCAGGTGGCAAACTACCCACTAAAATATTCCAAATGTCTATCACACTGGGAATCAGCACTAAAAATTCTTCACCTCTGGTACTACACCCCTGTTAAGCTGTCCTCCTTATATCCATCGCAATCCAGTTTATATACATCGTAGTCCAATCAATGTTGCAGGAATTGTGGATTACCAGACACCCTCCCACATATTTGGTGGAGCTGTCCGGTAATCACTCCATTCTGGAAATGTACCTAGCTTATTTACATGATGTATGATTACTCTCACTTGTAATTCTTCTTTAAAGCAATAAAACTCAAGTTATAAAAAAAAAATAGGAATGCTTTCAGATATAGAAGTGTTAATAGTTTATTTTTATCAATTAGCCAAAATTTAGTTGTATTTGTATTTCTCAAATCAGCAGAAGGCAGAAAAAGAGAAAGAGCAATACACTGATCTGCCCAGTGTGGAGGGAAAGGCAGACTCACCAGTTATTTCACACAAAGAGAACATAATGTTTAACACACAAGGACATGGTACAACATAAACATAACAGGAATATAAAATGTTGGGTTAACATACACTTTAAAGCGTTTGTTAACCTAAAAATAAAAATATTGATCCTGTTCCCTTAAAGCATGTTATACAGCACAGTAGGGATGGCCTTGCGGTTCTCTCGGCAGTCAGTTCGCAGCGAACTTTGCTTGTTCGCAGTCCGCCGATTTTGCGAACATATGGCGTTGTTCACGGCGGCCATATTAGTTTACATTGGGGAGAACTTTGACCCATGACACAGCCATCAGGTGGAACGGGACAGCCAATTGAGACATTTCAGCACATGGACATACCCCCTACCTTATAAATAGACCTGACCTGGCAGCCATTTCACATTCTGCTTTTTGTCCGTGTAGAGAGAGGTTGGCTGTGTGCACAAGGGACAGATTGTCAGTGACACAAATTGCTCTGTTGAGGTCCACAAAAGTCCTTTTAAGGGCTGGTATTTGGTAAAGGTGTACTGTCTCTTTTGTCAGTGTAGGGAGAGGTTTGCTGTGTGCACCAGGGACAGATCGTCAGTGACACAAATCACTCTGTTAAGGTCCACAAAAGTCCTTTTAAGGACTGGTATTTGGTATAGGTGTAATATTCTTTGGTGTGCAGTGCACTATATAGTGGTGTAATACACTTATAATATACTTTCTAATATAGAAAGCATATTATAGTAGATTTGTATTGTGCACTGTGCAGCATTGTGACTGGTGTGGTGAGCGTGTCTGCAGCAATACTACAAACAGTGACAAAAGCACTTTTTAAAAAGTATTATAACTGGTGTGATAGACCAGTGGCCCTTCAATACCACAGATTGAAGTGGGGTGTTATTTAACAGTATACTTTTATAACAGTGCATTTTAGTCATGCAAAAATGTGGCCTCTTTTGCTGCGTTAACTGTGCTACACACAGTGACAACGGTTACTGGGCAATTTTTTGTAGAACTGGTGTGATAAACCAGTGGCCCCCCAATACCACAGATTGAAGCGGGGTGTTATATACCTTGTTCCACATATACTGCGCTTCTCTAGAGACTTTTGTCACAGGGTAATTTAAAAAATAACAGGCAGAGGAAGAGGCAGGCCCTTACGCAGGGATGGTAGGGGTAGGGCAGGAGCAGTAGGACAAGCCAAAGTGTGAAGTTTCAGAAGGTGTGCGTTCGATTACGTCAAAGGACGCATCAGATTTGGTTGAGTGGCTCACTCAGCCTTCCTCTTCTGCACCCTCCTCATCCTCTCTATCTGCACCCTCTTCACTCTCTGATGTGTGCACCCCCAAAAACACCACCACCAACACCACCACCATATACCATCCGCTTGAGTCACTGGAATTATTTTCCGATCCATCGCAAGACATTTGCGATGTGCAGCCATTGTTGGCATCAGATCAGAAAGAGGAGGTAGCAACAGCCGCCACTCAGCAGTCTGGTGACAGTACCCAGATCAGCCCAAGGAGGTTGGTCCCCGCTGTTGCTGCCTACTCCGAGATCTCGAATGTTAGTGGTGGGGAAGGGGACATGGATGATGACGTGTCTACGGACGTCACATGGGTGGCCACAAGAGAGGAAGAGGAGGGGAGTTCAGAGGGAGAGATGGACCAGCAGATAGGGAGGAGTAGGCGGAACTTGCATTGCACAGGAGGGACAAAGCAGACTGCAAATGTATCAGGAGCGAGCCATCAACCATGTACAGTCACATCTGGCGCTCCCAGGACACCGGCACATGGCTCCGCAGTGTGGTCTTTTTTTAATGTGTCCACTGCTGACAACAGTGTTGCCATCTACAGCCTTTGTGTAAAGAAAAATTTGCACTTTTCATAGAATCACTCTAATTCATGTGTTAAGCGCTGTTTTAATTTTGTTTCACATCTACAACCTTTGCAGTCAACGCATAAGTCGCGGTAAGCCCTGACCTGACACCGCAGAATTTGACAGTTGGTAAAGTGGTGTACGACAACAGTGCCAATCTGCTGAGTGTGCTGAAACAGGGCAAAATTACACATGTGCCATGCATGGCACACGTCCTGAACTTGGTCGTGCAGCAATTCGTTGCCAAATACCCTGGGGTCCAGGACATCTTGCGGCAGGCCAGGAAAATCTCGGGCCATTTCAGAAGATCTTACAGAACCATGGCTCGCCTTGCTGACATTCAGCGGCGACACAACCTGCCCGTCAAGCATCTTATTTGTGACTGCCCGACGCAATGGAACTTAATGTTGCATATGCTTGATAGGCTGCTCCAGCAGAAATGTGCAGTTAACGACTACCTGTACAAACTCTGTGGCCCAAATGACTAATGATGAATCCACCTGTGTGTGATCAAGTCTCCATATAAATGCACCTGCACTGTGATAGTCTCAGAGGTCCGTTTAAAGCGCAGAGAGCATCATGAAGAACAAGGAACACACCAGGCAGGTCCGAGATACTGTTGTGGAGAAGTTTAAAGCCAGATTTGGATACAAAAAGATTTCCCAAGCTTTAAACATCCCAAGGAGCACTGTGCAAGCGATAATATTGAAATGGAAGGAGTATCAGACCACTGCAAATCTACGAAGACCTGGCCGTCCCTCTAAACTTTCAGCTCATACAAGGAGAAGACTGATCAGAGATGCAGCCAAGAGGCCCATGATCACTCTGGATGAACTGCAGAGATCTACAGCTGAGGTGGGAGACTCTGTCCATAGGACAACAATCAGTCGTATACTGCACAAATCTGGCCTTTATGGCAGAGTGGCAAGAAGAAAGCCATTTCTTAAAGATATCCATAAAAAAGTTCGGAATTCGGCAACCAGAACCGACCAAAATGCAATGCTTCAGGAAATGGGCTTTAAAAGCCCGTGATTGAACCAGAACCATTAGCAAAAGCCAATTGAGGGGGCAGGAGAATGCTAGGAATGTGATTGGAGTGACTAGGGGGTCCCTAGACCAATCATTAGTGAATACGCCCCCCAGTATATAAGATCGCCCCCGCCATATTCCTAGCATTGTTATACTGGACATGGAAGAGAGTGGAAGCAGTTCTGTTAATTTTACTTTAAAAGTGTCATTTAGCATTTATTAGTGTGAGGAAAGGGATATCTAGTGTAGTTAGAGTGCTCCTTTACACTTAAGTTAGCTTCAAAAATTTAGTTTCTGTAGGGAAAGTGTTAAGTGTAAGGGGACCGTAGTGTAGTGTAGGGTTAACTGACAGTGACTGCTATGGAAGGGTGACAAAGAGATTTTTTGATTTCTACTTTGGATTTCAGATCTGGGGGGTCTAAAAAGTGTACATGTGAAGTTTCAGCTCTGTAGTATGTCCAGAACCAGAAAAAAAGATCATATAGGTGTAAAAGGAGGGTCCCACATCCCTGTTCTACTGAAAAATTATCTTTTTTTTTTTTCATGGTTCTGGACATGCTACAGAGCTGAATCTTCACATGTACACTTTTTAGACCCCCCAGATACTAAATCCAAAGTCAAAATCAAAAAATCTCTCTCTTTTTTTTTTTTTTCAATAATTGGCTTTTTTATCAAAAATTACAATTTTTAAGAACTTTTTTTGTGTGATCAATAGTTAATGGGGCATGACCCAGAACCCTAGGCACTTTTTAGGGGCATTTATTGGGGTTTAGGGCTTAAAAATTGTGTTTTTTGATTACCGAAGTTCGGGTCCCATTGATTTCAATGGGGTTCTGAAATCCGAACCGAACTTTTGGGAAATTTGGGTGTTCTGGTCGAACCGAACTTTTCAAAAGTTCGATCATCCCTATTGAATAGATGTAAGATTATAGGCTGGAAAATCAATGTGTCCAAAAGTGCATTCAAAATAGGAAGGATAAACCAACATATGCTGACCTGACATTTCTTTTATAGTCAATAGTTTTTAAAAATATACTTCTTAAATGTATCTTACAAATTCATACAATTCTCAGTTGCTTTGCAAATTGAACAGTCTTTGTTTTTACCAATTAAATTCATTTGTTTAGATTCTCAGTGAAGAAATCCCAAATTCCCTGGCATGTCAAACTGTGGTTCCATCTTAAGACAGAGACAATTCCTCCAGAAACCCATCTGACAAAATCAAATAATCCTTGTCAAAGTCCAGTTAATGAACACTTTCTCACTTAATCAGAGCTGCTTTCTAAATAGAATTGTGAACAGGTTTACACATTGGGAGTCCTTTTCCTACAAGCTATAATTACTATCAAGTATGAAATGTTTTAGTTCATATATTTTATTTTTTAACTTTTTTTAACCCTTTTGGCATTTCCAAAAAAATATTCATAGATGACCCCGGAAAACTCATCCCTTCAGGGAAGCCTATTCTGCTATTCCCAAAAGCTGTAATTCTACTTTCTCTATCAGCTCATCCTTCACAGATATTACCTTTTGCATCATTTGCCCCTCCCTATTAGACTGTAAACTTTATGAGCCCTTGTGGGGCCTCCTATTTTTATTTATTTTTTAATTCCCTTTACTTTTAAATTAATATATATAAATATATATATAGTATCTCACAAAAGTGAGTACACCCCTCACATTTTTGTAAATATTTTAATATATCTTTTTATGTGACAACACTGAAGAAATGACACTTTGCTACAATGTAAAGTAGTGAGTGTACAGCTTGTATAACAGTGTACATAACAGTGTAAATTTGCTGTCCCCTCAAAATAACTCAACACACAGCTATTAATGTTTAAACTGCTGGCAACAAAAGTGAGTACACGCCTAAGTAATAATGTCCAACTTGGGCCCAATTAACCATTTTCCCTCCCCATGTCATGTGACTCGTTGGCATTACAAGGTCTCAGGTGTGAATGGGGGAGCAGGTGTGTTAAATTTGGGGTTATCGCTCTCACTCTCTCAAACTGGCCACTAACATTGCACCTCATGGCAAAGAATTGTTTCTCTACATAAAGATGGCCCAGGCTATAGAAAGATAGCCAAGACCCTGAAACTGAGCTGCAGCACGATGGCCAAGATCATAGAGTGGTTTAACAGCACAGGTTCCACTCCAAACAGGCCTCACCATGGTCGACCAAAGAAACTGAGTGCACGTGCTCAGCATCCTATCCAGAGGTTGTCTTTGGAAAGTTGACGTATGAGTGCTGCCAGCATTGCTGCAGAGGTTGACGGTGTGGGGGGGTCAGCCTGTCAGTACTCAGACCATATGCTGCACACTAGATCAAATTGGTCTGCATGGCTGTCATCCCAGAAGGAAGTCTCTTCTAAAGATGATAAACAAGAAAGCCCGCAAACAGTTTGCTGAAGACAAGCAGACTTAAAACATGGATTACTGCAACCATGTTTTGTGGTCTGATGAGATCAAGATAAACATATTGGATTCAGATGGTGTCAAGCGTGTGTGGCGGCAACTAGGTGAGTAGTACAAATACAAGTGTGTCTTGCCTACAGTCAAGCATGGTGGTGGAAGTGTCATGGTCTGGGGCTGAATGAGTGGCACTGGGGAGCTACAGTTCATTGAGGGAACCGTAAATGCCAACATGTACTGCGACACACTGAAGCAGAGTATGATCCCCTCCCTTCGGAGACTGGGCCACAGGGCAGTATTCCAACATGATAATGACCCAAACACACCTCCAAGATCACCACAGCCTTGCTAAAGAAGCTGAGGGTAAAGATGATGGACTGGCCAAGCATGTCCCCAGACCTAAACCCTATTGAGCATCTGTGGAGCAAATGGAAGGTGGAGGAGCGCAAGGTCTCTAACATCCACCAGCTCTGTGAGATCATGCACTCACAACATGAAAGATTTTTCAAGTAAGCCTATATTGTATTGTCAAAGAAAAACATTGTTTGTATTGCTATTACAATGCTAATGTTTTAAAATGAAAGTGTATACTGTAACCATAGAACTGCTAAAAGGCTGAACTCCAGCTTTTTTTCTTTATTTGTCTAAATGACACTTGTTCCCCTCATTTCCAGTTTTGGCGCTACAGTGACAGAACTGTGTTATGGAAAACAGTTTAAAAAAACCCCAAATTTCTCTTTGTTGTCCTATCTAAAGGTAAATTGGATAAATTGGCTTTAAAAATATTTTTTTGTTTTCAGATAAATGCTGTGCACAGCTATTGTAGATTCTCAATTGCTACTAAAGGGATCAATGTTTACCTTTCCAAAGGTCCTAATTGCATCTTCTCCTGTGTACCAATTTTTTGCCGTCTTTATTGGTCGGCTCAAGATGAATTCACTCATGCACAGAAGCTAGCCATTCAGACACACAGGGATTGGGTCGGCCACTGTAAGCTGAGCTGCACATATACAACTCAGTTTACATTCTGGGGATCAATGTGAGCAGACAGGTAGGTGTAGATTATTACAGAAGATACATTTCATATCTCTTCTACAATAAAAAGTTCTGCTTTAGTGTGCTGTATATATGCATACATAGAATAAAACTTTTTTATAATACGTTTTTGTTCTCACACTTTAGGGTGTGTGAGCTGAAACGCAGTTTACAGCAGATTGGCAGATGCATCAAGTGATCTGCAACACTGGTTTGTTCAATTGTGACAATGGTGGGCCTTCCTTTTATCACTAAAATTATGTTTTGAAATTCCATAGTAGTTCAAAAATGGCCAAAATGTTGGAAGCAATACTCAATCTTTGTTTCTAATTATCAGGCTGTCTGTCTTCATCCTGAATTTATCCTCATCTTGATGTTTGTAAACTTCTAGATTTCAATATAGTTTAAAGCAGAACTAAAATCCTAAAATCTGCAGCACTTACGAGTCCAGTGATGCAACCTACTTCGTTGCCATTGCTTCCATTTTAACCCACTCTTCTTCCAAGTTTAGCATCGACAGCCATCTTGATTGACTGGCCTGGGATGACATAACCCCTGTACATGTGTACTGGAGGTAATTCATCCGGATGCCAAAGACATTCCAAGAATGTTCAATGAGGTGCACATGCAAGTCTCTATGTTTATTCCAAAGAAACTTGTTAACAGGCAGTTTAGGAAACATTTATGCAAAATAAACATACATGGGTTCACTTAATAAAGGCAAATAGGCTGGTCATTTTGCAAGGGATATTTTCTTTAGCTTAGTAAATGAGGTGAAGCTCTGCTGACCTCTACAATCCAATTATGTGCAGGCAAAAATACTGTTTTTTTTTTTGCCCTGCTAGTGATTGGGTATTCTTTACATGAATTTTAAGTGAATTTTCACCACTATCACTAAGTTAAGAGAAAATTCCTTGCAATGTGAACAGCCTATTTGCCTTTAGTAGGTCAACCCCCCAGAGTCTCTTCTTTAATAAAAATCTACTTGCTAGCACTATTTAAAGAATTTTAATCTGATTTCACTTAGCAAAGATAAAGTAATCAGATGGGTACCATCTCTACTGAGAAAGATTAAAGTGGTATATCCCTTGTATGACTAATTTAGTTTTATGTTTGTGTGTATTTTGATATTCTGCCAGCTTATAAGAAAGGGTTAACATATCCCCTAGCTATGGGCCCCCCTTTACAGAGAGTAACCCATTGTCCCTGCCCCTAGTTGAGTTGAGTTGAGCCTAGGAAGAAAGAGTGTTCTGGTGTTTCTTGAACAAGAGGAATGTAGCAGAGGGCTACATAGAACCATGCAGGTTCCTTGATATGGACATTTCTAATCATGGGCTTTGAATGCCAGCATTAACCTAAAGAGAAAAAGGATGTTAGATTGTACCTGAAGATATTGGTCTCTTGGATTGAATCCTGAACTGTCTTTTTACCCTCAAATGTTAGGAAGTTATACTCTTTATTATATCAATTGACCTGTGTTCAACTAGCTTGTCAGGTTTTTTTTTTTCCCAAACAGTAAGTGTTGCTGGCTATAGCAGACAACACTAATATTTGTGGTCTGCCGACAGTCAAGGTTTCCAATGATCCCCACTGACATAACACTGACATAACACAATAGCACTGTGGGAGGGATTCCCCCATCAGCACAGTCAGTGTTAGAAGGAAAGAAATTTGCATATTATATGGCCTGACTTACAAGCTGCATAGCGATAGCGTGTATAGATGTCTCTATTGCCTTGCACTTACCACCTGGTGGATGCAAGTATAACTATGAAATAGTCAGTATCCTAACTCGCTGAGTTTAAAACCAGTGTACACAACAATGTATTGTGTTAACTTTAAAACAAAAAGTATGTCAGTTTTCAGCCCATTTTTTTTAAATCTTAGATAGACAACAATTGATTATTTTGTTCTATGATCAGTAGATAATTGCAAATGCTGTATCAGCACCCGTGTGCTACATTCTTGCAATTTATTATGGATTCTGAATATTGACATGAAGACAAAAGTAGAGTAAGGAAATAAAAAGAAGAAAAACATCTCCCTCGCCTCTAACTTGCCAGATTTGATTTGCATAACCCCGGAGTCAAATGAAGAAAATCTACGTACTTTCTCACATTAGCTTCCCCTCCCTGCAGTTCCCGAAGGGAGTTCAGTCTCCAATGCGAGATAATCTGTGGATCAATGAAGCCGGATGTAAAACTCCTACTAAGCCATGTTTTCCCAGCTGGGGGTAAATTCTTTTCCCTGTATTTAAAACTTTCTAATTTTAAATGTGAATGTGTCCTTAGCACTCTAACCACAAGAAAAAGATGTTATGCTAAGATTACTATTTCCTATGCGTATGTGTTTAACGCAAACATAAGAAATTAAACTAAACTTAATAATTCAACATCTGGCAATAAATAAAAATATACACACTTCCAAAAGTTTTTAGAAAAACAATAAGTTGAATATTTATGGGTATGCAATAGAGATATGACAATGAGGTGTCTAATTTAATGCATTTTATAAACATAAAAACTTGATGCAAGTTATCTATTGATGAATGCATACAGTTTACACGTCATGCTGGAAGAGAAGGCATGGTTTACAGAAATACATAGTTAGTACTGTTCAAATACAGAACTTACTACATTCACATATACATACAGAAGAGGAACAATTGCAGATATTGTAGTAAAGGTAAGACGAAACAAAAGATATAACATTCATATTCAACAACAAGATGTATAAAGTACCTCTTGTGCTACACATATTCCAAGTCAGGTCTAGAGGAGGGCCTGGCCTGGTACATGACATGGTGCTAAGCATAGGTAATCAGCTCCAACTCTCAATAGGTTTCTCCAGGTTAAAGCAGCACAGAACCCCACAAAGCAGCACTAATGGACAAGCAACAACCCAAGGAACAGTGACAGACCAGCAGCAACTCTCTCCCAGGAGATTAAGCATTTTTTTCCCACAATCCCTCCTTTACTGTCGAGACAAGGCAGAAGCATATACCCAAGATGGTGCCTGAAGCCTCTTCTTTAGCAAGCATCTGCCTTATTCCATGGCTAAGACCATACATCACTTACATCCAAAATCATGCCTCACAAGTCTACAAGAATGATGGGACATGAAGACATATATTAAGGGACTTTGATTCTTATCTAAAACACCTTGAGGACATTTATGAAAATACATTTCATAGTTAAAAGGAGATATGGAGGTCAGAAATGAAGATATTCAGCAGACCATAATATTTTAAGAGCTACCTACAAACTCATGAAACAATCTTAAGCCAACAACTGATTTTCCAGCAAGATGATATTAAAAACAGAAGCAGACAGGTCAATATCATATTACGGGGTCTAAGACTAAAGGTCTGGCACCTGCAGCCACTGCAATCTTTAACCAATTTTAAAAGAAACTAAAAGATGCCTCATTTGAAATAAACAGAATCACAGGGCCTTGGCCCTTAATCATGGATGAGATAAACGTTAATGGCACCATAGTGTACCTCCTTCGGGATCTCTACATACAAGTCCTGCATTGCAATGGAAAAGACAGCAAAGAAAGAACATTGACTAGCATAAGGAACAAACTTTTCAGAGAAAGGAAATACAATAAGACACGTGGCCACTCACTAAAACTAGAGGAAAAACTGTTTAACCTTAAAATACGTAAGGGGTTCTTCACTGTCAGAGCAGTAAGGATGTGGAATTCGCTTCCACAAGTAGTCGTATCAGCAGGGAGCATCGATAGTCTCAAAAACTATTAGATGGGCACCTTAAAGACCACAACATACAGGGGTATACAATGTACGGTTAACAGCAAACACACACACACATCATAGGTTGAACTGGATGGGCTGATGTCTTATTTCAAACTCACAAACTATGTAACTATGTAACTATGACTGTTCTCTTTCACACAGAAAGAGCCCCTAGCTAAGTTCTATCTACTTCTATGGTCACCTGAATGCTATCCTAAATACACACTTCTGGAACCTTTCTGATGCTTTTTCTACAACTAAGTTTACTGTCTGATTTTACTGTCTGAAGACTTCTAACCCTCTTTGTGGAATTCCTCCTATTTAACATCCAGGAGACTTTCTTATCAACCATTTCCTGGATTTGTACACATCAAATTGATGGAACAGACACTTCTTTTCCATACTAGGATCCTGTTTGCCTTGATTCTTCCAGCCACCTGACCTACCCATTAATTTTATCCTTTCACTTGTTTTTTGTAATTTTTTTGCCATGCTGTGTCAATACTTATTACATTAACCCAGGAGAGGGATCCATAGCCTGCGACTCCATTGTTTACCCACTCAGGGGCATCTTGGCATATACAATTTAGAATGACTATTACCACCTTACCATACTCCTATTTGTCCAGTAGATGAAACCAACTACATAATTTCTGTTAACTATTACGAATAATAATTGAAAATTTTATTTCCACCTGATCCTTCTACCTTCTGTTTCTCCTGATTCTCTCTTCTTCCCTATTCTTTATTTCTATGTTCCCTGTCAAACAAGAATACCTAAAAAATCTACAACCACTAGGATATTACTAAAGAATTCCATCATTACTACTCTTATCTATTGTGTAAAATCTCCCCACACCCCAAATTCCACTCAAACATGACTTTCTTCACTAATAAATTAAGAGGGTACATACAGAACACCACTCTACCTACTGTGAACTCCTAAACCTCATCCTCATCTTTAGATACTCCTTAACCAAAACTCAAGATCCAACAAGCATTACTAAACCCAAGCTCAGGTCCCAATGGGTTTACCATGATTTTACAATATATTTACCTCCCTATTCTGATACACACCTTTAATTGCATCCTCACCCACCTCTGATGCTTGCCTCTAACATGTTTGTGACATCTAAACCTGGTAAACACTTATTTCTCTGTGGCAGCTACAAGCCCAAGTTACTCCCAAACCATGACTTAATTGTTTTTCCAAAAAAAAAGATACTTTAGCGTACTAGCTTATCATCTATTTTACATGAATTTCAACAAATCAAATCAATTGTTTCAGTATTTTAGAATCAGTAATTTCAAAGTGAATATATCTAATATTGAAGCCCTAAACTTCTCTTTCTCCCTTGCTCTCTAAAGAAATAATTTCCCTTTCCAATAGAGGACCAAAAGTATTACATACTTAGCCTATTTAGAATATTACTTCTATGCCTGTTTACTGGGCTGACCTTTGGGCCCTTAACTTCACACCATTACTGAGGGAATTTTTGCAAAGACTTTGACTTATGGTGTACACAAAATATACCATGTTTCAGCAGAAAAAGCAGCTTAAAACTGAATACTCCTCCTAAACTCCTATACATATTCCGGACTGTACCCATTAGCCCTCCAAAACTTTCTTACACACCTTAAGATTGTTGTTTATCAATTTATGTTGTTTCTCCCACTTAACATCATACATGATCTTACATCATAGACTGCTCTGCAAATCTAAACCCACTGCCCACTGGAGGCACAGGCTTACCAGACTTCACACTTCATCACAGACCCTCACTTACTACTCCTTTTTTAGATTAGTTTATAGAACCTGCGATGAAAGTAGCTACTTTGTCTCCTCTCATTTAATGATTAACAAATTTTCTTGGGTTCGATTAGAGGGCCAGTCTAACTCATCCAAAATTTCAAAAATTAAAAACTCCAATGTGAATCCCATTGAAGCTCTATGGAGGACAATCTTGAAAAGCTAAAGGATAATAGGTAATGGGTTGTCAAACAAAGGATATCTGGACCTGGGCACTGCCAGGTGTACCAAAGCAAACAAAATTTAAAAAAAGAGGATCAGCTTTTAAACATGTTTAAGGGAAACATGAAAAATACACAATCTCTTTAAATAACATGCTTAGCAGGTACCTTAAACATGCATGTGAAGTGGCTTACTTATACAATATGTACAACCAAAAGTGACAATTGGAAAGAAAAAAAAATACAATTTTAATTGCCAGCTGCTAAATGACTTTTCCCTTCCTCTTCATGTAGTTTGTAAGTGACCAGGAATTCATCCATACCAGGCCCTTATCCTAGACGGGGTCCTAGTATTGATTATAGAAAACCCTGTAATAAAAAAAAAAGATGTTGTTCATTCTGGCAACTAAGGACAGCCAGCCACCTACATCCAAGCAACAAATGATGTCATCGGTTTCTAGGAGACCAATGGACAAACAGTCATTGTTTGGTATGATGCACCATATCAACCAATGACACTTTAAAAAATGAAAATAATGCATATAAGCACACCAAGTAACCAATATCTAACCAATGATGCCACCCAGGATACTTTACTCCTTTGTACACATTTATCTGCAGGGCCGGGAGCTGTGATTTACAAATTAGAAAGTCGTCCAGAGCTGATTTTTTGGGGGACTAGTGTCATTCATTGTGTTTGACATGGATCCAAATCACTGGACAAAGTGATTGACAATTGATTTACACCATGGGACTTTTTTTTTATTTTTTTAATAAAAGACCTTTTAAATTAATTTGATGACAGTCTGGTATGAATCTGAGGGGTAAATCCATGTAAAAAAGCATACCACCCCCCCCCCCTCCCCCCAAAAAAAAATCCATACTAGACCATTAACTAAGTATGCAGCTCAACTGGGCAGGAACCATGCATCTCAACAGGGAGGGGGTACCTGGTCAGGTCTTCCTCTAGAAAATCACCTTCTCAACATGTACATTAAGATAAGGGCCTCTTCCCCACACGTCTGGGTAGATGTTGGGGGCTGTGGGTGGAATAATCAGAATCTAGAAGCCCCCTTTAAAATAAAAGGAGGTCCCAGATATTTGCCCCCCTTACATGTATAAGTAATGGGTACATAGTACTGCCGGTTACTCATTTATAAACAAAAAAAACTTAGAAATAAATAGACACACCGCACACACTTTTGAAAAAGTCTTTTGTCAACCACTTCAGCTCCGGAAAATATTTTACCCTCTTTGTGACCAGGCCATTTTTTTGCTATTCAGCTTTCTGCTATATTAACTGTCGATTGCATGGTCATTGAATGCTGTACCCAAACAAAATTGATATAGTCTTTTCACACAAATAGAGCTTTTTTATAGTGGTATTTGATCACCACTGGGATTTTTTCATTTGTTGCGATATAAATGAAAAAAGACTTAAATTTTGGGGAAAAAAACAATATTTTCTACTTTATGTTATAAAAAATATCCAATAAAATTAAATTTGGTCATACATTTAGACCAAAATGTACTCTGCTACAAGTCTTTGGTAAAAAAAAATCCCAATAAGAGTACATTAATTGGTTTGTGTGAAGGTGATAGCATCTACAAACTATGGTGTATACAGTAGATTGGAATTTACGCAGCTTTTACTTTCTGACTGCCTATCGCATTTCCTGAGGTGCTAAAATGCCAGGGCAGTACAAACACCCCCCAAAATGAACCCTTTTTGGACACTGAAAGGCATGTTGAGTGCATGGAAGATTTTATTTTTTGATACAAGTTTTAGAAAAATTATAATTTTATTTTATTTTACACAATGTTGTCAGTTTAATGAGATATTTCTCCCACCTGCCATGAGTTTATGTGGAATTACACCCCAAAATAGGGTGACTAGATGTCCCCAGATTTGTCCCCTGATTGCAGGGGCAGTGCTAGGTTCAAGGCGAAACCTGGGTGGGTGCTGAAGTCAGTGGCAATCCAAAGGGGGGTGGTCCGCCCCAGGTGCCACGCACTGGAAGGTGTCAGGCCGGCGTCACACGCTGTGTCAGCTTTAATTTTAATCGCCGGGAGCCCGCTGTTGCACAAAGTCTTGCCTCCAGATTTTACTCTTTTAATAGACGGCACACTTGTCCAATGCCAATGTGCTGTCTATCATAGGCAGAAGCTGATCCAGGAGGCAGGAATTGTGTGACGGCGGGTGCCTGACGATTCAAATTAAAGCTGACACAGCGGGTGACGCCGGCCTATGTGATGATCCGGCCGGCTCTCCTCTCTTCTTTCTGATCCGCTGCACTGGTGAGGCTGCATTGGAAGGGCACTGGTTATGCTGCATTGGATGGGCACTGGTCAGGCTGCATTGCTGGGCACTGGGGCTGCATTAATGGGCACTGGTGCTGCAATGGATGGGCCCTGGTGAGACTGCATTGCTGGGCACTGGTCAGGCTGCATTTCTGGGCACTAGTGAGGCTGCATAGATGAGCACTGGTGAGGCTGCATTGCTGGGCACTGGTGAAGCTGCATTGGATGGGCACTGGTGAAGCTGCATAACTGGGTACTGGTGAGGCTGTATTCCTGGGCACTTGCCAGGCTGCATAGATGGGCAGTGGTGAGGCTGCATTGCTGGGCACTGGTGAGGCTGCATAAATAGTTTTTGAAAAAAGTTTTTGTAAAATGACAAAACAAAATCTTTTTTTTTTTTTTACATAAAGTTGTCACTTTAATGAAATATTTCGCAAACATACCATGGGTATATGTGGAATTACATGCCAAAACACATTCTGCTACTTCTTCTGAGTATGAGGGTACCACATGTGTGAGTTTTTTTTGGGAGCCTAGCCAAGTAAAGGTGCCGAAAACCAATGACCACCTTCAGGCCTTCAAAGGGCACAATTCCCTCACTTCATTTCCTGACTACCTATCACAGTAGTGGAGATCCAGAAATGTCAGGATAATACAAACACCCATGGCATGTGTGAGAAATATCTTATTAAAGTAACAACTTTGTGTACAAAAAAAAATTGAATTTTTCAAAAACTTGGGTGTTTGAACTGTCCTGGAATTTTTTGTCCAACATTAAAAGCTTCTGCCACACACTACCCACTCTTCTAGACAAACAACGTCTTCCTGTTCTCCCCCGACAATGCTATCTCCCTTTATCTGAATTTGCTAAGCTGCCTTTCACTTCCTGAAAAGGTTGTTGGTCTTTCTTAGACAGGCATGCCTAGACCTGCCCAGCACCGCCCCCATCCCTCCTATCCTTCACAGAACATTATCTCCTGTCTTCAATGCCTTGTTTAAGCTAGCAGCTTCTCTTGAGAGAGAGAGGGTCACGTGACCGTTGCAATATATGAAAGAAATAAGGTACAAAGGAACATTTTTGAAAGCTTAGAAGGATACAGATCGATTTATATTGCTCATTACAAGTAGGTAAAGAGTTTTAGGCTCCGTTTCCACTAGTGCAACTTGCCATGCGACTTTGGACACAATAAGTCGCATGACAAGTCACAGCCCATTGATTTTAATTGCATCCGTTCCCATTTATGCAACCTTGAAAATCAGCGACTTTGAAAAGGTGCCTGCACTACTTTGAAGTGACTTTGAGTGCAGCTTTAGTCCAACGTTACACTCTCTGGATCAAAGTCACACTAGTGGAAACGTAGCCACTAGGCTGGACTGTGATTTTGATGTGAACTTGAATGCAGCTTTGATCCAACTTTACACTCTCTGGATCAAAGTCGCATCAAAAATTGAATTTTGGGACTGCATTTTTGGGACAAAAGTTGCAAGGTGGGACTTTTCAAAGTCGCTGATTTTTCAAAGTCACATAGATAGGAACGGGTGTCATTGAAATCAATAGGCTGTGACTTGGCATGCGACTTTGTGTGTCCAAAGTTGCATGACAAGTCACACTGGTGGAAACGGAGCCTTAGTCTACGTTTCCACTATTGTGATTTAAAATGAGACTTTGATCCAACTTTACACTCTCTGGATCAAAGTTGCATCAAACGTTGCATCAAAGTAGTGCAGGTACCTTTTCAAAGTCGGTGATTTTCAAAGTCGCATAGTTGGGAACAGGTGCCATTGAAATCAATGGGCTGTGCCTTTGGACACACAAAGTCACATGACAAGTTGCATTAGTGGAAACAGAGTTAGTGTGGTTGTCTATACTATGATCATTGTGAGCTGAGACCCCAGAGCACTTCCAGCTACACTGACAGCCCCCCTCCTCCTCCCCCTGTGTTCAGCTCTCTTCTCCTATGATAATCTTCATTCAAAGCCCAGCACAGCTATACTGTGATGTGCACCCCCGTGTCCTGTGTGAATTATTTTTTCATTTTCTCATGAATTAGGATGCACAATACATCCTTACTGATGAGAGAACACTGGGTGGGAACCTATGATCAGCTCCTCCCATCCTGCAAACGCCCACTGGCTACACAGGAACAGTGCTCCTCCCTGGAAATGATGTCACGTGCTTTCAGTAAGCACACCCACTTGCTTTTCTTGGACTCAGCAGGAAGAGGGATTGAAGTCATGTGACACCACTGAAAACTGCAAAATAAAGGTAGAAAAACTAAATTTTTTCCATTTTGACACATAAAGCTGAGCTCAGCTCACATTAATGGTTGCAGGGAAGAATTTAAGGTATTAGGCCATACTTCCACTTTAAAGACCAAGCCTTTTCCTCAAAAATTTGTAAATATGAATAAATGTTGCGCAAACCAAAAAGAAAAGCCAAACTGATACTTAAAACCAATGACCTAAAATGATCCGAGATAAATAAATAATCAAATCATCAAATAGATCAATTCACACAACAGTGCATAAAAGTAATACAATTAAAATAAAGTGCATATGTGTTAAAAAGTGCATATTAGTCTGTATCAGATGATAAATAAAGTGCCCATTTTTTCTTCCTGCAGTGTACGCTGCTTTAGTGTGACAACATAAAGACAAATGGCATGTTTCCACCAGATAGACTCACATGTGCTTATCCATATGTAAGGGTAGAAACAAAGAAGCCTTCCATAGTGTAATATTGCTAATAAAATTTGTTTTTGTTAAAGGAATAAGTCTTACATAAAAAAACTGTAAAAACACCTTTGGTATCATATACTCAGCATGAAAATGGTCTCCTAACATCACTTTCGGTTCGGGATGCCCTACGCGTTACGTCACTCCACGTGACAAACTTTTTTTTTTTTTTTTTTACTTTTTTGTAACTTATCAAAGCTGTAATTAAACTTTCTAGGCTGTGATTTTAGGGTCTCTCTTACTAGTGTGACAGAAGCAATCCTAGTCATGGACATAGAGGGGCATTTCAACAATGCCATATGCCATGCTAATTTGGACCATCCTGTCTGTTTGAATGGAAGACAGGATAAAAACATCCCATTTGTCCTTCCACTTCACTGTGGGCAATTCATATTTTCTCAAGCAGGCTTCCCCCCCCCCCTTTCTAAGTCAGATGTTTACAAGCCATTGGGAAAGCCCCGACGTTTAGGTGATATGGTGCCACATGAGCCAATTCCAACATTGTCCAAATAGCGGCACACCTGTACAGAAGTTGCCCTTGTATAAGTGGTACCCCTTGCTAAACAAAGATGACACCAAGTCCCATACTATCTTGCCACTACTTTGCATGTAGTCTGGGCATTTGGGGGGCACTACTTCACTGTCCTTTACCTCATAAACTCTAAAATTACATTTATAGCCTGTTGCCCTCTCACAGAGCTTATACATTTTAACCCCAGATCTGGCAAGCTTGCTCGGGAGATACTGTTTGAATGCAAGGCGGGCAATGAAATGTATAAGGGACACATCTACGCAGATGTTTTGTTGGGGTGTATACACATCTGCAAAATTATCAGTGAGGTAGTTTATAAGGGACCAATGTTTGTGGAGCCGATCACATTCAGAGTCACCCCGAGGATTACAGAGCGTGTTATAAATGCATAAAATGCATGAAACGCATTATCGTCTCATATATATGCCTGGCCATTGCAGTAGAGAACACGGGCATATGATGAATCGGGTCTTTGGACCACTATGACTGCAATTCAATCTTTTATGTAATGCCCATGTTGAGGTTTAGGCCCATAAAAGTCCTAAGTTCTAAAACCGTTATGGGTTTCTGCGCGAATGGTCTTGCAAAAGTTGAACTTGGGTGGGGGGGGGGGTGATGTACTGGTCAACGTATACATTTCTTTGGCCCACAATCAAATGATATAGATCTTCTGTGTGTAGCACTACTCAGAAGGGAGCTGCTGGTTACGGGTCCCCCTGGGTTACCATTTGCAACAGTAGAACAATCTGGCATTTTCCAAGTGTTTTTACCTCAGACAAGAATCAGTGAGTTTCTTTGGTTTTTATGTTTTATTAGGAACTTGGATAGGAGAAGGGATGAGTGGGATACTCCAAATGAACAAAACTATTCACAATAGGCAGGGACGACTTGAGTAAATGCTGGTTAACGCTTGTTAACGCTGAGTAACACTGAAATTGAACTAGTCACGGCTAGGGTGCTGGTTTCAGTCTGTCACAAGCTGTGACGCAGAACTGAAGTAATTCTCTGAGGTAATCTGTACTCTGAAGTCATCTGTACTCTGAAGCAACTGAACTGTACTGCTAAAGTAATCTGCACTGCTGAACAACTTCAGGGCCCTTCCTGGCACCCCCTTTGTTCTTAATCTTCAGGGTTCACAACACGACACCCCCTTTACTGTAACACTCTGAGTGAGCTAGCTCCTTGATCCCTGGACTTCTCTGGAGTGGTCCCCTCTCTTAGGCAGACCCCTAAGCAGATCTCTTGGTACTCATGATACTGTATATCCCAAAGTCCCCTGCCCAGCAGCTCCACTGGTCAACACACTGGATTCTCTGCAGCCCAGCTCTATTCCTGGTCCCTAGACCAACCACCCGGACCACCTTCCTCACTCTGCAGGAGGAGAGACAGCTGTCCACCTCCTCCTGGGACTTTGCTCCCGCCCAAAGATGCCCTGTCACATGCTCTCGCCCTATTTATGACCAATCCCAGGATGCATTGCAACATGTCCTCCCACTGGGACTGGCATGAAACAGGATGGGTCACTGGCTGGGTTTCCTCCACTGTCCAACAAGCTTTCTCATTGGATACAGTGGGGACACTCCCTCAGACCTAGTAAATCACACCTGGAAACATGTGAGAGGCAAAACTAACAGATCAGCTCCCCTGATAAGCAGCAGGAGCAAAATAGATGCTTTTAACTAGCACCTGTCTAGGAGGGTGCTACATGTGAAAAAAAGCCAAAAAAAAAAAAAAATTTGAGGGGATTTGTTAAATTTGCTGTTTACACCTAAATTCTGGGTTGGGCTGTGAATGGGGGAAGTACGGGTGCTTCTGAATCTGTGGGGTACCAATCAGAATTTGCAAACACATCTGTAAGGACACTATGGGTTCTACAGGCCTGTGTTTGCATTATTGGTGGCTGTGATAAGCTACTAGTGCTAGCCAATAGTGTTGAGCGAACACGGACTGTATTATTCGTGTTCGTACCGAATAATTGGATTTTTTGTACCCGAACACGGACACGGACACTTTACTGTATGTTCGGGTAAAAATCCGTGTTCGGTCGTTTTATTTCCGGGTTTTGCATGCTTTGGCGCTCTTTTCATGGCGGGCTTTCAACAGCCAATCAACAATCGTTTAACTGGTGTGCCTTAAGCCATCCCAGCCATGCCTGCAAATGTCTCAGTAGCTGTGATTGGCCGTCTGAAGCATGTGACCAAGTCTTTATAAGTTCGAGGCAGCCGCAGCGGCGTCATTATGCTGCTTAGATTCAGGGACAGAGCACACATCAACGTGCTGGCTGCTGATTAGGGAAAGATAGGCAGGAAAAAACCATTTGTGTCCGGATAGAATTGAGGGACAGGTCGGAGTGTTTAGGCAGGGCGAGTTGTAGGCATTTTAGGGATAGAGTCTGCTGAATTATAGGGTCAGTGTCTTCTACAAACTACAATCGATATTGCTGTGTGGGGGGTGGGGTCTGCACTCAATCCTGATCTACGATCTCTTCTCAATCCTGTTAGGGACAGAGTCTGCTGAATTTTAGGGAAACTGTGTTCTACAAACTACAATCGATATTGCTGTGTGGTGTGGGATTGGAGATAGGCAGGTGTCAGTGATCCACATCCATTTTTCTGTGTGTGAGCTGCAGTGAACACAATCTTTTTGGGCTGCAGTGAACACAATCTTTTTGGGCTGCAGTGAACACAATCTTTTTGGGCTGCAGTGAACACAATCTTTTTGGGCTGCAGTGAACACAATCTTTTTGGGCTGCAGTGAACACAATCTTTTTGGGGTGCAGTGAACAAAATCTTTTTGGGGTGCAGTGAACACAATCCTTTTTGGTGTGCAGTGAACACAATCTTTGTGGGGTGCAGTGAACAAAATCCTTTGTGGGGTGCAGTGAACACAATCTTTTTGGGGTGCAGTGAACAAAATCCTTTTTGGGGTGCAGTGAACAACATCCTTTTTGGGGTGCAGTGAACACAATCTTTTTGGGGTGCAGTGAACAAAATCCTTTGTGGGGTGCAGTGAACACAATCTTTTTGGGGTGCAGTGAACACAATCTTTTTGGGGTGGAGTGAACAACATCCTTTTTGGGGTGCAGTGAACAAAATCCTTTTTGGGGTGCAGTGAACAAAATCATTTTTGGGGTGCAGTGAACACAATCTTTTTGGGGTGCAGTGAACACAATCTTTGTGGGGTGCAGTGAACACAATCTTTTTGGGGTGGAGTGAACAACATCCTTTTTGGGGTGCAGTGAACAACATCCTTTTTGGGGTGCAGTGAACACAATCTTTTTGGGGTGCAGTGAACACAATCTTTGTGGGGTACAGTGAACAGAATCTTTGTGGGGTGCAGTGAACACAATCTTTGGGGGGTACAGTGAACACAATCTTTGTGAGGTGCAGTGAACACAATCTTTGTGGGGTGCAGTGAACACAATCATTGTGGGGTGCAGTGAACTCAATCTTTGTGGGGTACAGTGAACACAATCTCATACTTCTGAAGGTTTGAGGGTGCTGCCTGTTCCATACTCCCCCTACTCCTCATCTAGCCTTTTAGGGGTACAAACAATAGTAATTGGGGCCTAGTGTGGTTGTGTACGTGTGATATACATACACTTTTTTGGGATCATATTTTCTATTCCGCTATTTAATCAAAAACCTTTGGGGATCAGTTAAATTGGGGGATAGTCTGTGTTGGTACGTGTGAGAGAGATCCACCTTTCCAAGTTGTTGGGGTTCATCTCATACTTCTGAAGGTTTGAGGGTGCTGCCTGTTCCATACTCCCCCTACTCCTAGCCTTTTAGGGGTACAAACAATAGTAATTGGGGCCTAGTGTGGTTGTGTACGTGTGATATACATACACTTTTTTGGGATCATATTTTCTATTCCGCTATTTAATCAAAAACCTTTGGGGATCAGTTAAATTGGGGGATAGTCTGTGTTGGTACGTGTGAGAGAGATCCACCTTTCCAAGTTGTTGGGGTTCATCTCATACTTCTGAAGGTTTGAGGGTGCTGCCTGTTCCATACTCCCCCTACTCCTAGCCTTTTAGGGGTACAAACAATAGTAATTGGGGCCTAGTGTGGTTGTGTACGTGTGATATACATACACTTTTTTGGGATCATATTTTCTATTCCGCTATTTAATCAAAAACCTTTGGGGATCAGTTAAATTGGGGGATAGTCTGTGTTGGTACGTGTGAGAGAGATCCACCTTTCCAAGTTGTTGGGGTTCATCTCATACTTCTGAAGGTTTGAGGGTGCTGCCTGTTCCATACTCCCCCTACTCCTAGCCTTTTAGGGGTACAAACAATAGTAATTGGGGCCTAGTGTGGTTGTGTACGTGTGATATACATACACTTTTTTGGGATCATATTTTCTATTCCGCTATTTAATCAAAAACCTTTGGGGATCAGTTAAATTGGGGGATAGTCTGTGTTGGTACGTGTGAGAGAGATCCACCTTTCCAAGTTGTTGGGGTTCATCTCATACTTCTGAAGGTTTGAGGGTGCTGCCTGTTCCATACTCCCCCTACTCCTAGCCTTTTAGGGGTACAAACAATAGTAATTGGGGCCTAGTGTGGTTGTGTACGTGTGATATACATACACTTTTTTGGGATCATATTTTCTATTCCGCTATTTAATCAAAAACCTTTGGGGATCAGTTAAATTGGGGGATAGTCTGTGTTGGTACGTGTGAGAGAGATCCACCTTTCCAAGTTGTTGGGGTTCATCTCATACTTCTGAAGGTTTGAGGGTGCTGCCTGTTCCATACTCCCCCTACTCCTAGCCTTTTAGTGGTACAAACAATAGTAATTGGGGCCTAGTGTGGTTGTGTACGTGTGATATACATACACTTTTTTGGGATCATATTTTCTATTCCGCTATTTAATCAAAAACCTTTGGGGATCAGTTAAATTGGGGGATAGTCTGTGTTGGTACGTGTGAGAGAGATCCACCTTTCCAAGTTGTTGGGGTTCATCTCATACTTCTGAAGGTTTGAGGGTGCTGCCTGTTCCATACTCCCCCTACTCCTAGCCTTTTAGGGGTACAAACAATAGTAATTGGGGCCTAGTGTGGTTGTGTACGTGTGATATACATACACTTTTTTGGGATCATATTTTCTATTCCGCTATTTAATCAAAAACCTTTGGGGATCAGTTAAATTGGGGGATAGTCTGTGTTGGTACGTGTGAGAGAGATCCACCTTTCCAAGTTGTTGGGGTTCATCTCATGCTTCTGAAGGTTTGAGGGTGCTGCCTGTTCCATACTCCCCCTACTCCTAGCCTTTTAGGGGTACAAACAATAGTAATTGGGGCCTAGTGTGGTTGTGTACGTGTGATATACATACACTTTTTTGGGATCATATTTTCTATTCCGCTATTTAATCAAAAACCTTTGGGGATCAGTTAAATTGGGGGATAGTCTGTGTTGGTACGTGTGAGAGAGATCCACCTTTCCAAGTTGTTGGGGTTCATCTCATACTTCTGAAGGTTTGAGGGTGCTGCCTGTTCCATACTCCCCCTACTCCTAGCCTTTTAGGGGTACAAACAATAGTAATTGGGGCCTAGTGTGGTTGTGTACGTGTGATATACATACACTTTTTTGGGATCATATTTGCTATTCCGCTATTTAATCAAAAACCTTTGGGGATCAGTTAAATTGGGGGATAGTCTGTGTTGGTACGTGTGAGAGAGATCCACCTTTCCAAGTTGTTGGGGTTCATCTCATACTTCTGAAGGTTTGAGGGTGCTGCCTGTTCCATACTCCCCCTACTCCTAGCCTTTTAGGGGTACAAACAATAGTAATTGGGGCCTAGTGTGGTTGTGTACGTGTGATATACATACACTTTTTTGGGATCATATTTTCTATTCCGCTATTTAATCAAAAACCTTTGGGGATCAGTTAAATTGGGGGATAGTCTGTGTTGGTACGTGTGAGAGAGATCCACCTTTCCAAGTTGTTGGGGTTCATCTCATACTTCTGAAGGTTTGAGGGTGCTGCCTGTTCCATACTCCCCCTACTCCTAGCCTTTTAGGGGTACAAACAATAGTAATTGGGGCCTAGTGTGGTTGTGTACGTGTGATATACATACACTTTTTTGGGATCATATTTTCTATTCCGCTATTTAATCAAAAACCTTTGGGGATCAGTTAAATTGGGGGATAGTCTGTGTTGGTACGTGTGAGAGAGATCCACCTTTCCAAGTTGTTGGGGTTCATCTCATACTTCTGAAGGTTTGAGGGTGCTGCCTGTTCCATACTCCCCCTACTCCTCATCTAGCCTTTTAGGGGTACAAACAATAGTAATTGGGGCCTAGTGTGGTTGTGTACGTGCGAGATACATACACTTTTTTTGATCATATTTCCTATTCCGCTATTCAATAAAAACCTTTGAGGATCAATTGAATTGCGGGATAGTCTGTGTCGGTACGTGTGAGAGAGATCCACCTTTCCAAGTTGTTGGGGTTCATCTCATACTTCTGAAGGTTTGAGGGTGCTGCCTGTTCCATACTCCCCCTACTCCTCATCTAGCCTTTTAGGGGTACAAACAATAGTAATTGGGGCCTAGTGTGGTTGTGTACGTGTGATATACATACACTTTTTTTGGATCATATTTTCTATTCCGCTATTCAATAAAAACCTTTCTAGGGCAAGATCTTAAATTACAGAAATATGAGGAGACCGTCAAATAAGGGCCGTGGCCTGGGTCGTGGTGCTGCTGGTAGAGCTCCTGTTGCAAGGAGAGGACATGGTCGATCTGTGCCAGCTACACGCACAAGTGAAACACCTTCCTCAAGTGTGAGTAGGCGACAGAACCTGCATCAGTATTTGGTAGGGCATCAAACGCCCCTAGAAGTGATGAGGCCAGAACAAGTTGAGGCGATAGTAGATTGGTTTGCTGCTGACAGTGCCTCCAGTTCCTTCACATTGTCTCCCACCCAGTCTACTGCAGAAAGGTCAGAGTTGGCACCTGCAGCCAATGTCCAACCGTCTTTCACCTCACCCCCTTGCAAATCAGGCCAGCAGTCTGAGCCCCAAGCCATACAGCAGTCTCTTATTCTTTTTGAGGACTCTGTCAGCAGGGTTTCCCAGGGCCATCCACCTAGCCCTGCCCCAGAAGTGGAAGAGATTGAGTGCAGCGATGCCCAACCACTTATTTCTCAAGATGAGTACATGCAAGGATCATCGCAGCACGTCTCCGATGATGACGAAACGCAGGTGCCAACTGCTGCGGCGTTCAGCATTGTGGAGACCGACAAGGAGGGCAGGGGTGAAGACTGGGTGGAAGATGATGTGGAGGACGATGAGGTCCTCGACCCCACATGGAATGAACGTCATGCAGGTGACCTGAGTAGTTTGGAGGAAGAGGCGGTGGTCGCACAGAGCCACCAGCACAGCAGAAGAGGGAGCAGGGTGCAGAAGCGGAGCGGCCGTGCCCTAGACACTACGCCCGCTACTGCCCAACGCAGCAAGGGAACGAGCGCACCAAAGTCAGCTCAAAGGAGTTCTCTAGCGTGGAAGTTCTTTAGAAAATGTGCTGATGACAGGACACGAGTGGTTTGCACCCTGTGCAATCAGAGCTTGAAGCGAGGCATGAACCTTCTCAACCTGAGCACAACCTGCATGATCAGGCATCTAAGTGCAAAGCACGAGCTGCAGTGGAGTACACACCTTCAAAACCAAGAAACGTCTCTGGCTCATCCTGCTTCCTCTTCTGCTGCAGTCTCGGCCGCTCCAGCCACATCTGTAGTGATACCGGCACCTGCCACCCCGCAAACAGACGATCTGTCAGCAACACCACCACCTGGGTCACCAACAACCATCTCCACAATGTCCCGTGGAAGCGTTCAGCTTTCCATCTCCCAAACACTTGAGAGGAAGAGGAAGTACCCCCCTACCCACCCGCGATCCCTGGCCCTGAATGCCAGCATTTCAAAATTATTGGCCTTTGAAATGCTGTCATTCCGTCTGGTGGAGACGCACAGTTTTAAAAACCTTATGTCGGTGGCTGTCCCACAGTACGTCGTGCCCAGCCGCCACTACTTTTCCAGGCAAGCCATCCCTTCCCTGCACAACCAAGTGGGGGAAAATATCAGGTGTGCACTGCGCAACGCCATCTGTGCCAAGGTCCACCTAACTACGGATACGTGGACCAGTAAGCACGGTCAGGGGCGTTATATCTCCCTAACGGCACACTGGGTAAATGCAGTGGCGGATGGGCCTGAGGCGGATAGCAATTTGGCGCATGTCCTTCCACCACCGAGGATTGCAGGGCGCTTCAGTTTGCCTCCTGTTCGTAACTCCTCCTACTCCGCTTCCTCATCCTCTACCGCCTCCTCATCCGGACAGCGTAACACCTTCACCACCAACTTCAGCACGGCCAGGGGTAAACGACAGCAGGCAGTTTTACAACTGCCTGTTTGGGGGACAAACCACACACCGCGCAGGAGTTGTGGAGGAGCATGGAACAGCAGACAAATGAGTGGTTGCTGCCAGCGAGCCTCAAGCCCGGCCTGGTGGTGTGTGATAACGGGCGAAATCTCATAGCAGCTCTGGGCCTAGCCGGTTTGACGCACATCCCTTGCCTGGCGCATGTGCTGAATTTGGTGGTGCAGAGGTTCCTTAAAAACTACCCCGATATGTCAGAGCTGCTGCAGAAAGTGCGGGCCGTTTGTGCGCACTTTCGGCGTTCTCACCCTGCTGCTGCTCGCCTGGCAGCGCTGCAGCGTAACTTCGGCCTTCCCGCTCACCGCCTCATATGTGACGTGCCCACAAGGTGGAACTCCACCTTGCACATGCTGGAAAGACTGTGCGAGCAGCAGCAGGCCATAGTGGAGTTTCAGCTGCAGCACGCACGCGTGAGTCGCTCTGCGGAACAGCACCACTTCACCACCAATAACTGGGCCTCCATGCGAGACCTGTGTGCCTTGTTGCGCTGTTTTGAGTACTCCACCAACATGGCCAGTGGCAATGACGCCGTTCTCAGCTTAACTATCCCACTTCTATGCCTCCTTGAAAAAACAATTCGGGCGATGATGGAAGAGGATGTGGCACAGGATGAGGAGGAGGAGGAGGATGAAGAGGTAACATTTCCAAGGCTTTCAGGGCAGTCATTCGCAAGGGGCTCCGAGGGTGGGTTCCTGCACACGCAAACGCCAGGGACGCAATTGTCCAGCAGGGGCACAGTTCTGGAGGATGAGGAGGATGAGGAGGAGGAGGAGCTGGAGGAGGAGATGGAACCATGTTCACAGCAGGGTGGCACCCAGGCCAGCTCATGGCCATCACTGGTGCGTGGCTGGGGGGATACAGAGGACACGGACGATACACCTCCCACAGAGGACAGCCTTTCGTCGCCTCTGGGCAGCCTGGCACACATGAGCGATTACATGCTGCAGTGTCTCCACAACGACCGCCGAGTTGCCCACATTCTAACTTGTGCTGATTACTGGGTGGCCACGCTGCTGGATCCCCGTTACAAGGACAACGTACCGTCCTTAATTCACTCACTGGAGCGCGATCGCAAGATGCGCGAGTACAAGCGCACGCTGGTAGACGCCATGCTGCTGGCATTCCCATCTGACAGCGGGGCCACAGTGGAAGCACAAGGCAGAGGAGGAGGAGGAGGAGGTCGCCAACGCAACCAGGGCACCGCCAGCACCTCAGAAGGCAGGGTTAGCATGGCCGAAATGTGGAAAAGCTTTGTCAGCACGCCACAACAAACAGCAGCACCAGCAGCTCAGATGGAACGTCTTAGCAGGAGGCAGCATTTTACCAACATGGTGGAGCAGTATGTGTGCACACGCCTACATGTAGTGAATGACGGGTCTGCCCCCTTCAACTTCTGGGTCTCCAAATTGGGCACATGGCCTGAGCTTGCCCTTTACGCCTTGGAGGTGCTGGCGTGCCCTGCAGCCAGTGTATTATCTGAACGGGTATTTAGCACGGCTGGGGGCGTTATAACAGACAAGCGCAGCCGCCTGTCCAGAGACAATGTGGACAAGCTCACGTTCATTAAAATGAACCAGGCATGGATCCCACGGGACTTTTCCGTACCTTATGCAGAATAGCAATGGATACCGACCTTACCCACCCATTGTTCCATTTTTGCTCTTTCTCACTCTTTTGGGGTGTACCCTCATTTAAAATTTTTGAAAAGAAGCAGTGTTGGCTACCTCGTCCTCCTCCTCAGGGCCAGATTAATGTAGGGGCTATTGGAGCTGCAGCTCCAGGCCCCTACCTTTTATATAGGCCCCGGGTTGGCCATATTCACTGTTACCGCTCTTCTGTCACTTGTAAACACAGAAGTCTGGCTTCTATGCTCGCTTCCCCAGGCAGCACCCTCAGAACCTCCCCACACAGCGTGAAGGCCGGACAAGGAGGGACAGTTGGCGATGCATGGATGTGTTTATGGGCTTCAGAGACAGCATCCCATGTTGAATTAGGCATGCATGGCTGCACCCTTCCTCCTCTGGGTGCATGGCAAGGCACGGCCCTTAAGGCCCTTCAAAATCCTCAGCACCAAGCCCATGATGCTGTTAATCCGGCCCTGGTCCTCCTCCACCGCCGCTTCCACCTACACCGCCCATAGGTGTGCGCAGCCTATTGCATTAAGGTGTGCACCCCAAAGTTGAAATACACATGCATGTGTTTGCCAGCAGGGAGAGTAATGTATCGGGGCCATGTACCTGTAGGCAAGGAGAAATAGAGCAGAGCAGGTCCCAGGGAGATCTTTCCCATCTCCTCACTGGCAATGCTATGTGCCCTAGGTGATTAGGGTGTGCCCAGGCACACCCAGCACACCCTGTGCGCACGCCTATGTCACCGCCACATCCACCACCACCTCAACCTCCCTCCTACTCCATATGGGCCTCGTCCTTCAGAGATGAAGAAGAACATTGTTTTATTTTTCTGTTTTTTTTTTGTTGTTTTAAGTTATTTCCCTATCCACATTTGTTTGCAGAGCACTTGCCATGCTCTTAATTACGTTTTGCTGCCATTTGCAGCACTCTAGCCCTTTCCTTTGGTGTTTTAGAGCCATTTTAGTGCCTTAAAGTTCGGGTCCCCATTGACTTCAATGGGGTTCGGTGTCCGGGAAAAGTTCGGTAAAAGTCCGGGACACGGACCCGGACTTTTTTTTAAAGTTCGGCCGAACCCGTCGAACACGGACATCTAGGTGTTCGCTCAACCCTACTAGCCAACACAATGACTTGAACCGCACTTATGAGACTCATCACTACAGTGCTGATGTTTAAAATTCCAGGATGTACTAGGCCTCTGGTGCTTGTCAGATAACCAAAAGATAATGCAGCGATAGTACCTGGACCCTGTTGCATATGAGACAAGTCATGCAATCCTAGCACTTCAGCTACCTGGGGTCAGGTACACCTGACCTTAACAGGGACCTCTTCTCCATCGTCCAAGCTACCTGTCAGGGTGCCACTTCTCTCTACAGGTTCGTATTCTGAGGTGGATTCTGTCAGATAGGCTTCCCCTTAACTTTTATCTGATATGCTCAGAATACTGTAGGCCTCTTCACTAGAGTACATTTGTTGGGACATTTTAGCCACTAAATTTACAGGTACCTAGTGAAACTCATTGGAAAAAGAGTACCTGGCTATCTGTTACTGCTTGAACTGCTACAAGTAAAATTCACCTGCTAGTGCTAGCAGAGATCAGGCCTGATTTTGCTAACGTATTGCTGGGAACAGGCATCGCATGTAATAGCATAAATCACATAAGCTGTGTTGCATTTGTAAAACTTATTAATTTTAAAAATATTATTCTTGCTAGAACATACGCTCTGTTCTGGCAAGACATGGGAACAACACAAACAGTCAGAAGAGCCACACTTAAAGTTGCCCTTTAAAGTGTAGCCACGTCGATGATTGAACCTGGCTATTGGTGGAATGAAAGAAACTCAACGCCACAGCGTCAATACCATTATCCGAATCTGTGTACATACCTTGTCACTAGACAATAAAGGTAAATATTTCAGTGCAATGTGTTTCATTTGTTTAAACTCTAAACTAAGTATGAGCACCAAAGATAGATTTCTGTTTTTAGTAGAGACCTTGTGTACCTTTTTTTAGTTAATAGATCCTGTCGGTTCTTACTAAGGGCTATAGTGTAAGCCCTATCCAAGGACCATATGGGATATCCTCTATCTAGATATCTATTATACATCATAGAGGCCTCCCTTTCTTTAAAGTGAGAAACAGAAAATTGGTAAAGAAGAATACATACATTGAATGTGTATATTCAATATAAATACAAAAATCAACACCAAAATTTGCATCACTCATAATAGTGAGTGACATCCCACTCGAAGTTCATTCGATCCGGTATCCTGGTCTGGAGTTTATATATCCAGAACACTTCTCTTTTTACAGAGAAGGCGAAAAATATCACCCCCCCCCCCCCATTGGTGCCTTTATGTTCACTGAATCCGTCTCTAAGTCACGGGTAGTTCTTCCATCGTATTGCTACTTTTAACTGTATATTTGTTTATACGTGGTACATACAAATGTTTGAATATATTGTGTTAATGTGCCTATTCTATTTTTTATTTTGTATTGGGGCATACTTTTTGATGCTTGATTATTCACAGCTGATTTCCGGCTATTTAAGAGTTAAACTTTTCAAGCAACAATACGTTATGACTAAGCGATTGGGTTCATGAAACATGTCAACCTTGCTCCTTCAATTTATGTCATTAAGTTAGTATGATTATATTACTTCTTGTTGGATGATTTTATTATAATAAAGATTTCCTTGCATCTTGAAGTGCGGTCACCTCTCTTGGATATACTTGTTTTTCAGGGGTTGGGCTTGGCCCCTTAGTTCAAGTGAAGGGAACTCTTAAAGCATCAACATACCAAGACATTTTGAAAAATTTCATGCTCCAAACTTTGTGGGAACAGTTTGGGAATGGCCCTTCCTGTTCCAACATGACTGCTCACCACTGCACAAACAAGGTCCATAAAGATTAAAGACATGAATGAGTGAGTTTGGGTGGAAGAACTTGACTGGTCTGCAGAGAGTCATTTCCTCAACCCAATAGAACACCTTTTGGATGAATTAGAGCAGAGACTGTGAGCCAGGCCTTCTCGTCTACATCAGTGTCTGACTTCAAAAATGCGCTTCTGGGAGGCGCATGCGCGGTAGCTCCCAAGATGGCCGATTAGGACCGGAGCTCCGCGCCATCCCGGCACTGTCTCCCGCCCAGCGCGGTAAAGCGGCACACTAGCAGACCCGAATCGGGGTCCGCACCTCCACCGGACCCGCGGGAAACGATCTATGCAGGCTGATCGGGTCAGAAGAAACCTAACGAGGATATATACCTCAGGCTTTCCGGCGGCCGAGCATTCCAATATGGCGGACCCGTCCCCGCAGCGTGAGGAGATGGAGGAGGGGGACTCCGCTCAGCCACAATCGGATTCTCTGGCTAGAGGACACTGCCTAACTGATCCTCAGGGACCTGTGAGTAACCCCCTGCTACTGACTCCCTCCCCAGCCTCCACAGAGTCCCTCCTGAGCAGGGTGATGGGGGATTTCTCCCCTGCCTGCTATACACCATTAACCACTATCAGACCCCCTGCCACAGAGGGATCCGGAGGTCTCTCCCACTCAGATTATGAGGATCTTCTCCTCAAAATGTCCATCATGATGGAGAGGGGTATATCACAAATTGCTGACAAAATTACCTTAAACCTTAAAGTGGATTTTCAAAACCTGGGTGACAGGATGGAAGCCATTGAGAATAAAATTGACAGGACAGTGACAAAAACTAACCAGCACACTACCCTTATACAATCACTTCAGGATCAGCTGGACTCGGCCCTCCTTAAGGTGGAAGACCTTGAAAACAGGTCTCGCAGGTACAATTTTAGACTGCGGGGTCTGCCAGAATCAATTGCGGATGTCCAGACCGCTGTGCAGGGGCTCATTAAGGATCTTATCCCTGATATACCAGCGCACAAACTTGAACTTGACAGAGCACACAGAGCACTGGGTCCCCCAAGGCGGGACGTTAATCCGCGGGACATAGTGGTCAAACCCCACTTCTATATGATAAAGGAAAAAATTGTCAGCAGAGCCAGGAAGGTTCCAAATCTTACTTGTCAAGGCCACGCAGTCCAGATTTTCACTGATCTAGCCCCCTCTACAATACAACGGCAGAGAACATTAAAGCCACTTCTTTCCATCCTGTCACAGAAAGAGCTTAAATATTGGTGGGCTTTCCCCTTCGCCCTCAAATTCACATACAGGAATAAGACCTATACTTTTTCCAGCTTCACGGAGGGAGAAAGGTTACTTTATCATCTACAACTACTGCCACAGCCCCCAGATCACCCAGCCTCCTACACCGGATCAGGCTCGTCAAAACGCCCTAACCCATCAAGCCCCATTGCTCCCCTTTGGAATGGATCCAAATTTAAGCGCTCTAAAGATGGAAAACCTCCCTGATCGTCACCGCGGAAGCTTCTAGCAAGAGTTCCTTCACTGTGGAGTTCCTCCTCATGTGTTTGTCTCCATCCTCCCGGATCGAGATTGATGTTTATGGACTTCCATAGCTTTTCCTTTTTCTCTTCAGACTTGACCCTGTTGGACTGGCCTATAGAAGTTCCGTTTACTTTTTGTTTTTTGTCTGCAAGTACTGCACCCCCTTTTTGGATGCCTGCTGTTTTTGTTTCAGCCCCTTGAGCGGGTCCCCCCTCTGTTGGGGGGGCCCTGATCAAGGCGATTTGCAGCCGGTACACTAGCCTGCTACCGATTTATGTACTCAGCAGTGGACTCTGACACCACTCTTGGGGACCCTTCCAGCTGAGTAGCTGGGAGGTAGCGTAGCCCCTGAGGGTCGTGCGTTTATTGCAGTCATTTTTTTGCATGCTTAACCACATTTGTTTGTTTTATCTCTACAGCATTTCTTTCTATGGGGCGGGAGCCCTGCCGGAGTGGTCGGATGACGCCTCCACCAGTCACGGGAGAGGATTTCGGTTTTCTCGCGTGACTCTCTCCAGCCCCCCTTTCCGGGAGCCTGGAACCCTTTACTCAACCTTGTCGGGTTGGTGTGGACCTCAACCCGTCATTGGATGTCCTTTTTGGACGCAGGTCCACTCTCTCTCCCCTTTTCTCCTCTTTCCTTTTTTCCCCTGTTCCTCTTTCTCACTGCTTCTCTTCTTCTCTCACAGCTGGTCTCCGGGAGGATATCACATACCACTTCTACACCAAACTGGATCCTCATGCAATATCGACTCTGCACTCCAGATATCTTGTCTTGGAACTGGGTGACTGAAAAGATTCTTCAGATGCACCAACACTGCCTGCCTCATGTCTCTTTCTAAAACTATAGCCCCATACCTCAAAATAGCTTTCCACAATTCCCAAGGTCTCAACTCTCCCATGAAGCGAAGGAAGGCTTTTCAGGACTTTCACCGCAGGGGGATAGAGGTCTTAATGATCCAGGAAACTCACTTTCCCCGATCTTACTGCCCCTCGTTTATACACGCTAAGTACCCCACTTTTTTTTTAGCTAATGCAAAGGTAAAAAGCGGGGAGTAGCTATCCTTTTTGCTAAATCTTGTAATTTCACCCTCCACTATGAGCTACGGGATCCCGGGGGCGATTCATCCTTGTTAAAGGGACCATAGAGGAACAATTGTATACATTTGTCTCTTACTACGCGCCTAATCAGAATCAGACACACTTCTTCCAGAATATGTTTAGCCGGATTTTACCACAACTAGAGGGCCACGTCATTTTTGGGGGGGACTCCAACACGGCTTTTGATTATGGCTTAGACAAATCCAAACCACCGGGTTCTCGAACGGTCAAAACACCCAAACGTAGTTCACAGATTGCCAAATTGATCAATCAAATGGGATTGGTGGACAGCTGGAGGGAATTGCACCCAACCTCGAAAGATTACACACACTTCTCTCATCCACACCAGACCTTTGCTCGCATCGACCACGTTCTGGTCTCTCAGGCCTTGATCCCCTCACTGGTTTTGGCATCTATCAAAGATGTGGCCTGGTCGGACCACTCGATGGTGATAATTAAGATTACTAGATCCTACGCCCCTAAGGGCCCATTTCACAGGAGACTTAATGAGTCCACTCTTAGTGACCCATGTAGAGTATCGGAAGTTGAACGTGCGATTTCGGAATATTTTTCTTTGAATGACCTAGAGGTGATCTCTCCTGAAACCCTCTGGGCAGCTCATAAATCAACCATTAGGGGGAAACTGATACAAATCTCGTCCAAAATCAAAAGGGAACGGAAGGCTCACCTATTGAGCCTGGAAAAGGACTTTGCGGCTTTAAGTGCCGAACACAAATGTAAACCTTCCAGGGCATCTCTGAAGGCTCTTGATGCAGCCAGGGCTGACCTCAATATGGCTCTGACCAGCTTGGCTGAGAAGCACATTAGATGGCAGGGGGCTAAATTCTACCATCAGAGGGATAAAATAGGGACACTGCTTGCCCTGAAACTTAGACCTAGGATGAGACTCCATGCAATGCCCAAAATGTCCATCGGGGGGGGAGGTAAAACCCAGAACCCAAAACCCAAAACCCATATTGCAGGAATTTGCAACCTACTTTCAAAACCTTTATAGCGATGCCCGCTCCGACAAGTCACAAGCGTTACATTCCTTTCTAGACAATTTGCCTATCCCTAGTATATCTAAACAACATAAGGAGGTCATGGAAGCACACTTCTCTGAAGCGGAGATTAGAGGAGTGATTAAAGACCTTAAATTGGGTTCCGCGCCGGGACCAGATGGTTTCGCTAACCTTTACTACAAGACATTCTCTGAGTTGCTCTCCCCCTACTTAACTAGGTACTTTAACAACCTTAAAAAAGGTAGTCCGGTCGACAAGCAAAACAATCAGGCTTTCATCTCAGTCATCCCTAAGCCAGATAAGGACCCAGGAGAAGTTAACAACTATAGGCCCATCTCGCTTATAAATAATGATTTAAAGATACTTACCAAACTACTAGCGAATAGGTTAGCGTCCTTTATTAATCTGTATGTTCATAAGGATCAGGTAGGATTTATCCCTGGTAGACAGGGCCCTGACCAAGTAAGGCAGGCGATCGACATCATCTCTATACTACAGTCGGGGTGGGCTGGGGGGGATCCGCAGGAAGGCTTACTTCTTTCTATAGATCTTCAAAAGGCATTTGACACTGTCGAATAGCCATATCTATTCACAATTCTGGAAAGATGGGGATTTGGCACAAGCTTCATGGGCATCATCAGGGCTCTTTATTCCTCCCCCGAAGCAAGGATTAGATATCAGGGCTATTACTCTGACTCATTCCCAATCTCTAAGGGGACGAGACAGGGGTGTCCCCTATCACCTCTTATTTTCGCGATCGCGATTGAGACTCTCGCCCTTGCACTCAGATCCAATCCAGACATCAAGGGGGTCACCTGTGGCACCCAAGAACATAAATGTGCGTTATTTGCAGACGACCTGCTTCTATTCATCACATCACCTTCCGTTTCCCTTCCTAATATCTGCAAAACACTGGAGGACTTTGCGAAAGTTTCAGGCCTTCGGGTTAACTTACCGAAATCTTCCATCCTGAATATCTCAGTAAAAAGAGAAGAGGCCCAACGCCTACAATCCTCCTTCGAGTTCCTCTGGAATGATTCCCATATCAGATATCTAGGGTTTAATCTTACAGCCAAGTTCGAGGATCTACACAAAGCAAATTACCCAGCTGCCTACCAATCCCTGAGTGGAGAACTACAGAGTTGGTCTCTCTATCGCTTATCATGGCTAGGCAGAATTAATGCCATTAAGATGAACCTGCTGCCTAGACTTCTATACCTATTTAGGGCTCTCCCAATTCATCTCCTCAGGGAACCATTGCGCAAGTTTCAAAATTCGGTAATCAACTTTATTTGGGGGGTCATAGACTCTCCCGCAAGGTTTTATACACTCATAGACGGAGGGGGGGGGGGTTGGGAGTCCCTAACCTTTGGCTCTACTATCGTGCAGCACGATTAGCTCAGCTCTCTGTGGTTTACTCCAGATTTGAAAAACCAGACTGGATACAAATTGAGAGACAGGCAGTCCCCTCATACACTCTGGATTTCCTTCTCTGGAGTACGCCCAGACTCAGACCTCCCATACTGTCCCCAGTATTGTCCTCTTCCTTCGCTTTGTGGGATAGTCTACTTCAGTCCTCCTCTCTTACTTCCCGTATGAGACCACTTTCACACTTATTCCATAACCCGACCTTCCAACCCGGTATGGACATCAAGGCCTTTCAATGGTGGCTGGATAAGGGAATTTATCGTATAGGACACTTCTTCACTCCCAAGGGCCCCTTCACACTCAAATATTGCTCTGACAAGCTCAAAATGCCACCTTAAGAAAAGTATAGATTTCTGCAAATCTCTCACTTTCTTACAACCATTTCGAAAGATGAGACACCCCCCTTCTCCTTCACAAGCTATGAGGTATGGTGCTGTAATTCAGCAGAGCAGAGAGGGGGCATCTCAATAATCTATCAGTCACTGATATCCGATCAAGAGAAGCTTCCATATATGCAGGCCTGGGAAAGGGATCTGGCGTTCACCTGGGACATGGAGGAATGGAGTAGAGCTGGCTTTCGCTCCTTTCGGGGGATCGGAAGTGTTCCTTTAATGGAAGCGGGACTAAAAGTAATGACCCGATGGTATCTTGTACCAGTTAAACTACACAAGATGTATCCCTCTTCCTCACCTTTATGCTTCAGGGGATGTCAGATGCCTGGTACTATGCTACATGTTTGGTGGGAGTGTCCTAGACTAAGAGGCACATGTAACAGAATTTTTCACATGATATACAAAGTTACCGGTCACAGGCTTCCCACCACTGCCCCTGTTGCTCTTCTGCATTCGAAGCTTCCTGGCATTCCGAAATACACCCAAACATTAGTTCGCTATATTCTACTGGGTGCAAAACTCTCCATAGCGGGGTCCTGGAAATTATCCAGGGTCTCCATCAGGAAGATACGAAATAAAATCACCTGGATAATGACCCAAGAAAGGATGGTCAGTGTCCTGACCAATACAGTACCCATATTTGAATTAATCTGGGAGTCCTGGGCCAAATATGTAGGTGTCTCACTGGTACCTGGAGTGACCTTGAATTAGATTGCCTAATTGTCTTCTCCTGGGGATTGGCTGTACCCTCTTCTTTCTGTCCTATTCTCTTCTCTTTTCTCTTTCCCTTCCTTTTCTACCTCTGATCCTCTACTACCTAGTACTTCTCTGGGCCCATGGCCCCTCTTCCATGTTTTTGAGAGGTAACTACTCTTTATTACGTTAAGTTTGATGGGGGAGATAGCACTCTAGTTAGCTATCGAACTGTACAAGGTGTATTCTGCTTTTGCTTGTCCTATTTTTTCTTTTTACCTTATACAAATTAGCCTCCCTGTTGGGAAGAGAGCTAGTAGACAGGTTTGCTATTCTTGAAGCCGTACTGTTACTTTTTAATTGTACTTTTCCTGTTTTCTCATTGGCCATTAAATTTCTGGTGTTTTCTGTACTGCTTTGCTCTCAGGAATGTTACCGTATGGACCGGAAGCCTTCATTCTTTTGATTGCCGTGTTCTATTATTATTGCTATTTCTCCAAGTTATGTTACTTTCTCAACATTTTATTATTGTATTTTGATGCTATGTTCACTTGTTCTTCTTGAATAAAAATTATTGAAAGAAAAAAATGCGCTTCTGGAAGAATGGTCAAACACTCCTATAGAAACACTCCTAAACCTTGTGGACAGCCTTCCCAGAAGAGTTGAAGCTGTTTTAGCTTCAAAGGGTGGGCCAACTCAATACCGAACCCTATGGACTAAGACTGGGATGCTATAAAAGTTCATGTGCGTGTAAAGGCAGACGTCCCGATACGTTTGGTAATATAGTGTATGTTTGCTTGCCTCAAGCAGAATGAGGGTAAGTGAGTCACAGCTGTTATATACAAAGGGACGGGGTGATAGGGATAGGGTCTCAGGTGATGTCATTGACCACATTTGGTCAATGATGTAATAGGATCCCAGTGATGTCATTGACCACGTATGGTTGGAGCACATTGGGTGTCAGGTAGGTGACATAGATCTAGATCACTGAACAATGTGATTAATAGTAGATGTACATAATGATATATTTTAATTTTGTTAAAGGACCTGTCAAAAACTGTCTTTGGTTTTATTTACATGATATTGTTGAAGGAGGAATTGTGAAAGGGGTCCTTTCTTCAAATCTTCACAACCATCAGATCAGGATTTTGGGGAAGTGGATTTTGTTTTCAGTAGATAGAGAGTGTTTTAGGCACTCACAGGGGGTGCTAGACACTATAAGGGCTGCAAATGGGAACAGATAGTAAAATTGATATAATAAAAACATATGCACAAGGTTAGGATTAACAGTCCATGTGCCAGTTCAATGCAAAATGGTGGTGGTCTACTCTCTTAGTTGAGGGGGAGAGGAGAGAGAGAGAGAGAAGTGTACATCCAAGTTTCTTGGGATGGATAAGAGGATGGACTGGTAGACACTCTAGGCAGCTATCCGGAGGAGCGAAGCGGCTCTGCAGCAGGAATATAGAAAAGGGGGAAAAGCGCCTCTTGAGTGCGGTATACAATTTATTATCAAGAAATTATAGTAGTGACTCACATCTCAATACTCATTGTTGTGTGTGGCGTGATGTTGTTATCCGGTCGCTGGGTGCCAGCTCTTGTTCTTATCCGGTCTGAGGGTCCGGGAGAGGTCCGCAGTTCTTCCACCGAGTCAACCCGGAAGTCATCAAGACTAGCTCCCGGACATCTCCCGGACCCTCAGACCGGATAAGAACAAGAGCAGGCCCCCAGCCACCGGATAACAACATCACGCCACACACAACAATGAGTATTGAGATATCCCATTCACCTTAAAGATTGGCGAGGGATAGCTGAATTTTGCACTGCCAAGTTCTTAGGCGTCCTTTCTAAACAAAGAAACGCGTAGTGAAGCCCGGATTGCCCACATTGCCCTCACCGCAAGTGACGTCAGACGCTGCAGGCCGCCGCTCAAGATCACCACAGTTCTTCCACCGAGTCAACCCGGAAGTCGTCAGGACTAGCTCCCGGACCTCTCCCGGACCCTCAGACCGGATAAGAACAAGAGCAGGCCCCCAGCCACCGGATAACAGCATCACGCCACACACAACAATGAGTATTGAGATGTAAGTCACTACTATAATTTCTTGCTAATAAATTGTATACCGCACTCAAGAGGCGCTTTTCCCCCTTTTCTATATATCTTTGTTTTCAGTAGAGGCTCTTGGGGAAGAGTTTTTTTTACCGCTTGAAAGCCTGAAGGTGTTCCATGGATTTTGATCCCTCTATGCTGCTAGACTGAGAAACTTTGGGTGTTTTCTTTCCATAATGTGGTCACTTTGTGGGTGTCTTTTGTTGTGCGTTTTGGTATAAAATTTGACTATTTTTAATTTATTACTAAAAGGCGGTGTCTGAACTATCAATAAAATTATGACGCAGTGCCTCCAGCCGATTACGGCAAATAATTTAATAACTAAGAAAAACCCAATCAATTTTGTTCAGACCTCCAATAATATACCACAATAATTTTCCCGAGTTCTATTTTTATCAGTTAATTTCTTTTTAAAAGCATATACCAATCTTAGTGAAACAGTCTACAATAGGGAATATATATATAAGAATATTTATTCGCAAGACATATTTTCACCATAAATGATCATACTTGAGTGACACAAAGAGATAACCTTACATAAGATACAAACTTAAAACGATAAATGCAATGTGATATTTAGCTAAACGATGAAAGTGAAATAAAGCAAGATTATGTTTTTCCCAGGTGTAGTATGAACCATAAATTAATATTCTATATAATCAGACCACAATAGTCTGCGAATCACATGGCCGAAAGTCATTCCACTGCAGATGAAATGAGAATAAGCCATGCAAAACGGAAGACGTAAAATCGCAAATAATGCGCTTAATCTGATATTAAAAATGTTATAAAAACAAAAATCATCTCTTTAGAGAAAAATCTACATATGGTTTATACGGCTGGGATTGTACTTTCATTACCCTTTAAATAGGAAATGTAAAACATTTAAGGAAGTACATAAACAATATTGAATAATAATCAAGTAACAGCAAGGCATAATTACTATATTTAAAATGGCCGCTAATTTAGAATGGTAGTTACCAGGTTCCTTAAGAAGGCTGCATTTCCAAGATGGTGGCCAATTAGGGAGGAGTTTCGCTTGGCGTCCCTCAAAGGTTCAGATACATGGTGGACCAAGATGGCGTCTGTGTAGATGAGTCTATGCATGGCTGTTAGTAGTGTGTATGTTGTAAGTGTGATGTGTCTTGTGTGTGTCCGTTGTGTTGTGTTCTCTTATTACATCTCTGGTTTCTTTTTATTTTGTGTTGAACAAAAGGGCAGTAAAAATTATCATAAGCCAAACCCAGTGGGAGGAACATTATTCCTATTGGTTGGAACATCTTATTCATTAACTGGTGATGTCATAGGGTGACACCTCTTGGTTAACCAGTATATTAAAATTAATTAAAATTTCTCCATTTAAGACTATTATAAAAAAAACATAAAATGTAATCATGCTCTCATCTATGACGTCCATTTAATCCACCAGGTATCTGAATAAAGATTAATCTTGGTAACACTATTCTAATATTTAATATATCTTATGTAATATATATATTGGACTTTACTTTTTAACCCAAGACTTCAATTAGTAGCAGTAAGAATTGTATAGATACATATACAGTTATATATATTGATACACAACAGCTTGTATATGTAACTTTTTCTATACATGGTTTGTTTCCAATTAGAGTATTATCCATTTAAGGGATTACTATGTTAACAACAGTACATTTATGATTTGGACTGGATGATAAAATATGGGTGAAATTTCTGACCATTTGACACTACTATATGATAGAATATAATGTACTTCTCAGTAGGAGGTTGTCATAACATCATAGTTCCAAAACACCTTTTGTATATGATGGGGCAGAGATATCAATTTATGATTTTCTGAAATTCATTTTGAGATTTGCAGTTCTCATCAATCTAAGTGACAATGTTTATGTGACTCCGTGTAGATTTCAACAACTTTATCCCCCTGTTTGTGTTTAGGTAAATAAATGACAGATTCTCGTCTTTGTCCAGACAGTTTTGTTTGTCTTCTCAGGGTGGAAACAATAGTTTACTTGCATTGTGTATGGTTGAACACAGGTGTTATCCTGAAATTGAGTTTCGCCCATTGTGTGAGTCATGGCCTGAACATAAAGTTTTACGACCTCTCTGGTTTTTCGTGTTTCAAGACCAGGGGAAGGATGTCTTATGTAAACCTTTTCCCCCAAAGGCCGATCCACCTGTGATAAGCGATTTATTTATCTGTCTTTCTGAGTATTGTATTTAAAAGTTTGTCAAACACATTTTCCTTTTGGGGCAGATGACACAGCTTCTCATCTCAAAGTTCAGGCAAACAAAACCATGTCAAACAATGGACGCAATGTGTGTTTCAAACTGAAAGAGTTTTGACTCAATGTGTAGCAAGGTCAATGGAGGCCTCAAAGTTCACAATTCTTGACCTGTAATAATAAAAATGTATTTCTATTTCGCACTGAAAGTTTAACAAATCCCCCCTCTTGGAAAAATTGTGAAAATTGCCGTAGCCGTTTGAAACATTTTTCCAAGGCAGAACTTTTGAAGAAATAGGGCTTAAATCGGACTTTGACAGCTTTGTAGATAGGTATGGAATAGTTGAATGGGGTGTAGACACCTGCAAGTAGGTGTAGTGACTTCAGTAAACAAGCATGGTGACTCCGAGTGAGGTGTGGATCCAAGGGTTATCATCTGTTGGCCAGTGGAATGTGGATTTCTCCGGGCACTTTTGCCTTTGGCTGTCTTGACGGGTTTGTCTTGGTAGACTGGCCATCAGGGGTATCCCGGGGTCCTTCACACTGTACCCCCCTTTGGGTGTCTCAGATACATCAGACTCTCGGTTTCCTGCTTACTTCCTGGGTCTCTTAGTCCTATAAAGGGAAATGGATTCCATGAGAAAATGATACATACAGTTTTCAGCCATAACTTTTAGTTGGTATTTCAATGTGAGGTTGGTATCCTGAGCTTCCTCAGAGTCCTCCTTTTATTCCATCGTGTGATCAGCCTTTTATCTGACCACCATGGATGGTGAGACTATATATGCAACCTTTCCCAGGGGAGACTGACTTCTGGGGCCCATTAACATGGGGACGTATTCATCACCATGGATACCACTCATTGAACAATTGAACAGTGATATACTATTTTGTTAGAATTTACCTTCTACTTGGGAGGAAAAAAAATATAATATCCCCCCTTTGGGGCATCAATGCAATTCATGGTAGGCAACAAAACTACCTGACATTGAGGATTTTTCTTGGTTACCGTAATACCACCTTTAACCTCTTGACTTCATTACGTCATTAGGGTTTGATCCTCCTTGTATCACCGCCATTGGCGATTTTTCGAAATGTGCCCGCTTTGAGCGACCTGTTTGAGTCAGAGGGATGAAGTGACCACTGAAAAATAGGAGAGTAGTTATTATCTAACAACCAAGATCCCCCTGGCAGGGATTTTCAGGATCCTCAATACTGTGACCTGGGGATAAAATGGTGTTAGAACCTCTGTCTCCTATGCATCCATTCAGTGTGTCCCTCTGATCCCTTGCTATTTGGGCATTTAAGGATTTTGTGGCCTTTGGCTGGCCACAAGATTTGTTCCTAAAGAGGAATTATTTTAGTTCGGGCTACAGTGCCCTGAGTGAACCAAGTGATCATCCGATCCACCTTGGCATCTACTCTGCTGAAAAATCTTTTCAGAAATAGAATTATTGGCTTTTTTTTTTTTTTTATTTGGCTCCGCTTCCTGCGGTGCCTTTGTCTCTCGGGTACAGACAGATGGGACAGATCCCCCTCAGAACCATTTGCTCGGTTCTGGCAGGGGTCTGGGCCTCAATGTCTCTTCATCTTCCCGAGGGTTTTGAGGAGCCCTAAGATAGGGCAAATCCCTATTTATTTGTGGGGTCCCCCCTTTTGTTGAGGATATTTGGCATAGCGAGGATTTCCATCCTCAAGGGTGAATTGGGCTCTTTGGGGATGCTCCCTGGAGATTCTTTGAACCTTGGGCTCTGTCCCCTTGGAAAGAAATCCTAAAATGGCCTCCCCCCTCCTTATTTGTGGGGTGTCCGGTGTCCTCCTTGAGGTATCCGGTATAAAATCTTGCTCCTTTTTATTTATTTATTTATTATTATTATTTTTTTTTTAGTGTTAAGGTGGAGGAGAAAGGTGTGTTTCTGCCACAATTTTGGTGACAGGCTCACGCCTTTCTTAGGTTCACTGGTCTGTTGGATGGAGTGCAAATTGTCGCTCTCTTTTGCCAACCATTCCAGTGAACATCCCAACTTGTAGTCCCTGGCCAAACTTATTTTTATGTACCTGGCCGATGCCTCAAAGCACAGGGTTTTAAATTCTGGATAGTTGTACTCAGGCTCCTCCATTGAAGGGTGTTAGGCACTTTTGAGTACAGTACAGCAAAAATTCAGTGGGCTTTGGTGCTGTGTACCTTTTAAATTATATATAGCAGCTCTAGCAGCGTTAAGGATTTTTTTTTTTTTTATGTGTGGGCCGACTTTTAAATTACATCCTTGAGGCACAACACAGAAAGGCTGTTTTCATAGGCCTCAAAATGATTAGTAATATCTAAGGACCCTGTCTTAATAAAAATCGGGACAGTACTCTTTTTAAAACAAACTTTTTAAATTCTAGAGGTGTATGGTATCTTTTTAGGGGTGCTAGTCTTTTTGCGGTGACCCGATATGACTCATACCTAGTTATGTATGGCTGCCCAATTTCTGCCCTCCTATCTTAGGAATATGGCTGGGGTAGGACGTGGACTCTTTGCCTAACTCTCCCCCCCTTGTCTGGGTCTTAACCATCAGACTGGGAGTCATATCTGGGTCTAATTAATTACTTCATTTTATTTATAATGCAGGACTGATAAGCAGTACCCTTTTGTATGGCCACCATAACCTTTTTGAACTTTCCTATTTATTTATTTATGAATTCCTGTCCTTACTGGAACTGTTACATTTTTATTTTTATTTATTTATTTATAAATTTTCCACTGCTGGTTACTCGGCAACTTAATTTTCAACTACTGATTACTCTGCAACTTCCACTAATAAAAAAAAAATTTTCCTTGCTCAAAACTTCCTACTTATTGCATTAATCGTTTACATTGTTCTTTCAAATGGTTGCTTATATTACAGCTTTCTGAATAAAACTTCTGCCACAGTTCTACTTTTTCCTACAGTTTCACGCTACATTCTCTTAACCTATGTGTCCCAATAGAGGTCACTTTCACCTGCTCAAGGAGGTTCCTTATCTCACTTCTTATTATTTGGAGTGGAGATTAGAACTTTACTAAATTCCTTTTTGCTGAGCCTTATGGTGCAGTTCCTCACAGAGATACAGTAAGATTGGCCATGATTCTAAAAGTATGTGATCACGCTTCCTGACGTCTTTGGGGTTAGAGAAGCTTTCGGTGAGTTCATACATCAGGTTTTCCCCTACCCACGTCTGGTGCCCATTTTTGGCCCGACTTTTTCTGAGGATTTTGGTATGACTCCAACTAGCCTATACATACACCACCATTTTAGACTCAGAGAGGTGTCTCTACATATTCTAGATCTGTGCCGAATCTACTGGGGCTGTGGGATTAACATCTAGCCAGAGTTGGCAGCGTGAACCTTACCTTATGTAGACATTTTAGGGCATTACTATTAATATTCACAATTAAATAATTAAAAAAAAAATTATTAAAAAAAAATTCTCTTTTTTTTTTTTTTGCAAAGTTATTAATTATGTCACCATGATCAAAATTATGATTGGCATATGTAAGAAATCAATGATATCTCAGCAGTGCCTCCATTTAATATGTTGTGCGTTTTGGTATAAAATTTGACTATTTTTAATTTATTACTAAAAGGCGGTGTCTGAACTATCAATAAAATTATGACGCAGTGCCTCCAGCCGATTACGGCAAATAATTTAATAACTAAGAAAAACCCAATCAATTTTGTTCAGACCTCCAATAATATACCACAATAATTTTCCCGAGTTCTATTTTTATCAGTTAATTTCTTTTTAAAAGCATATACCAATCTTAGTGAAACAGTCTACAATAGGGAATATATATATAAGAATATTTATTCGCAAGACATATTTTCACCATAAATGATCATACTTGAGTGACACAAAGAGATAACCTTACATAAGATACAAACTTAAAACGATAAATGCAATGTGATATTTAGCTAAACGATGAAAGTGAAATAAAGCAAGATTATGTTTTTCCCAGGTGTAGTATGAACCATAAATTAATATTCTATATAATCAGACCACAATAGTCTGCGAATCACATGGCCGAAAGTCATTCCACTGCAGATGAAATGAGAATAAGCCATGCAAAACGGAAGACGTAAAATCGCAAATAATGCGCTTAATCTGATATTAAAAATGTTATAAAAACAAAAATCATCTCTTTAGAGAAAAATCTACATATGGTTTATACGGCTGGGATTGTACTTTCATTACCCTTTAAATAGGAAATGTAAAACATTTAAGGAAGTACATAAACAATATTGAATAATAATCAAGTAACAGCAAGGCATAATTACTATATTTAAAATGGCCGCTAATTTAGAATGGTAGTTACCAGGTTCCTTAAGAAGGCTGCATTTCCAAGATGGTGGCCAATTAGGGAGGAGTTTCGCTTGGCGTCCCTCAAAGGTTCAGATACATGGTGGACCAAGATGGCGTCTGTGTAGATGAGTCTATGCATGGCTGTTAGTAGTGTGTATGTTGTAAGTGTGATGTGTCTTGTGTGTGTCCGTTGTGTTGTGTTCTCTTATTACATCTCTGGTTTCTTTTTATTTTGTGTTGAACAAAAGGGCAGTAAAAATTATCATAAGCCAAACCCAGTGGGAGGAACATTATTCCTATTGGTTGGAACATCTTATTCATTAACTGGTGATGTCATAGGGTGACACCTCTTGGTTAACCAGTATATTAAAATTAATTAAAATTTCTCCATTTAAGACTATTATAAAAAAAACATAAAATGTAATCATGCTCTCATCTATGACGTCCATTTAATCCACCAGGTATCTGAATAAAGATTAATCTTGGTAACACTATTCTAATATTTAATATATCTTATGTAATATATATATTGGACTTTACTTTTTAACCCAAGACTTCAATTAGTAGCAGTAAGAATTGTATAGATACATATACAGTTATATATATTGATACACAACAGCTTGTATATGTAACTTTTTCTATACATGGTTTGTTTCCAATTAGAGTATTATCCATTTAAGGGATTACTATGTTAACAACAGTACATTTATGATTTGGACTGGATGATAAAATATGGGTGAAATTTCTGACCATTTGACACTACTATATGATAGAATATAATGTACTTCTCAGTAGGAGGTTGTCATAACATCATAGTTCCAAAACACCTTTTGTATATGATGGGGCAGAGATATCAATTTATGATTTTCTGAAATTCATTTTGAGATTTGCAGTTCTCATCAATCTAAGTGACAATGTTTATGTGACTCCGTGTAGATTTCAACAACTTTATCCCCCTGTTTGTGTTTAGGTAAATAAATGACAGATTCTCGTCTTTGTCCAGACAGTTTTGTTTGTCTTCTCAGGGTGGAAACAATAGTTTACTTGCATTGTGTATGGTTGAACACAGGTGTTATCCTGAAATTGAGTTTCGCCCATTGTGTGAGTCATGGCCTGAACATAAAGTTTTACGACCTCTCTGGTTTTTCGTGTTTCAAGACCAGGGGAAGGATGTCTTATGTAAACCTTTTCCCCCAAAGGCCGATCCACCTGTGATAAGCGATTTATTTATCTGTCTTTCTGAGTATTGTATTTAAAAGTTTGTCAAACACATTTTCCTTTTGGGGCAGATGACACAGCTTCTCATCTCAAAGTTCAGGCAAACAAAACCATGTCAAACAATGGACGCAATGTGTGTTTCAAACTGAAAGAGTTTTGACTCAATATGTAGCAAGGTCAATGGAGGCCTCAAAGTTCACAATTCTTGACCTGTAATAATAAAAATGTATTTCTATTTCGCACTGAAAGTTTAACACTTTACTATCCTGGAAATCCTAGAAATACCTCACAGGCTGGTTGTACACAAGTTGATTGAAAGACTTGTGTACAGTCAGCTAGCGTATAAATGGAGTTAAATTTGTCCGGTCCCTGCCACCATCAACATTTTTTGCACTGTGCAGTGGCATAACTATAGCTATAGCATTGCAGATGGCTGCTATGAAGGCCAGGGGGTGGTAAGACTGATGCTGAGCTGGTGTGAATCACAAATCTTCCTTGTTATGCTTCAACCTTGAGTAAATTAATTGCTTTCAGAGCTTCCTGCCATCCTGGCCAGATCTCAGATGTTAAAGTAATATTAACTACTTAAGGAATGGACCTATTTCTGACATTTTTTTGCTAGAAAATTACTTAGAACACCCAAACTATATATATATATATATATATATATATATATATATATATATATATATATATATATATATATATATATATATATATTTTAGCAGAGACCCTAAAGAATAAAATGGAGATCGCTGCAAAATTTTATGTCACACCGTATTTGGTCTTACAAACGCAAATTTTTTGAATATACTTTTTTTAATAAAAAAAAAAATACAATAGTCAAGTTAGCCCAATTTTTTTAACATGTGAAAGATGATGTTACCTTGAGTAAATAGATACCTGTCATGCTTTAAAATTGGGCACGCTCATGGAATGGCATCAAACTATAGTACTTAAAAATCTCCATAGGCAAAGTTTTACCCACTTAAGCCCCGGAAGATTTTACCCCCTTCCTGACCAGGGCCTGTTTTGCGATTCGGCACTACGTGATTTTAACGGACAATTGCCAAAACGAATTTGACGTCCTTTTTTTCCCACAAACAGAGCTTTCTTTTGGTGGTATTTGATCACCTGTGCGATTTTTACTTTTTGCGCTATAAACAAAAAAAGAGCGTAAATTTTGCAAAAATAACAATATTTTTTACATTTTTTTATATGAAATTCCCCCCCAAAAAAATGTAAAAATCAAAATTTTTTAACATTTTAGGCCAATTTTCTGCTACATAGGCCAAATTTCTGCTACATATGTTTGGTAAAAAAAATTGCAAAAAGCGTATTTTGATTGGTTTGCGCAAAAGTTATTGCGTTTACTAACTAAGGGAACGATTTTTGTCATTTTTGTTGTTTTTTTTTTAACGCGTAATGGCGGCGATCTGCGATTTTTTTTGCGGTACTGCGACATTGCGGCGGACAGATCGGACCCTTAACTGACATTTTTGACACTTTTGGGGTTACCAGTGACATTACTGCAGTAATCAGTGCTATACATATGCACTGTTACTGTAAAAATGACACTGGTAGTGAAGGGGTTAACTTTTTTGAGAGGGAGGGGTTATGTGTGTCCCTAGGGGCGTGATTCTAACTGTGATTGGCTGTGGCTTGAGGTGTATGAACAGTGATCAACGGTCCTACATAGTAGAACCGTATGATCACCATTCATACACAGGGGAGAATGACAGGCGGCTTGTTTACATTAGCCGCCTGCCTTTCTCCCTCTCCACCCGATGATCGCGAGTGACCGGCGGACATCGGGTCCGCCGGTCACACGCACGGGGGGGGGTCCGTGACCGCGTGGGAGTGGGAGCGCGCCTCCGGCAGCGCGCGCTCGCTCCCTAGACCCTCAAGGCTAGCGACGTAGACCTATGAGGGGCTGACTGCCGACGTAAATAGCCGTGCGGCAGTTGGCAAGTGGTTAAACATTTTTACAGGTTACCTTTTTAAAGAAGGAGGAGCTCTAGTGCTAGAATTATTGCTTTCACTCTAACGATTGCAGCATTACCTCACATGTTTGGTTTGAACACCAATTACATATGTGGGCACGACTTACGTATGCTTTCGCTTGTGCGCGTGAGTTTGGAGGGAATGGATGCTTTAAAAAATGTTTCTTTATTTATTTTACATTTTATTTTTTATTTTTTTCATCACTTTCAAGGTCTAGGGTCAAAAAGACCTCAGATCTTACATTTACACTTAAAAGCAAAAAATAAAAAAATTTAATTTTACATTTACCAAAACAATAAGTAAAAAATAGACCTTATAAGGCCGCTTCGGTTCTCCAAAGGACGTAAAGTCGAGTGGGGGTCATCTTGCCCAGCGCTCCAGGGGATTGAATCTTTTCCCCCTTTACCAATGGCTTCAGTAAGCAGCGAAATGAGCATAAAGCAGGGGGGGGCACCTCTCCTGCTGCTTATAAAAGTGATCCTGTGGTCGAATCTGCCGCCTGGGCAACTTTTATCGGATGTCAAATCACCTACTGTTTGAAAAAAAATACTGGGGATATGGCAGCTAGATGCTGCCATAACCCCAGTATTTAACTTAAAAGTAATGCCTTATGTATACAGTGGGTAGTCCAGAAGTTTAAAGATTGTTTTTTTTTAAAATAACAAACATGTCACACTTACCCACTTTGTGCAATGGTTTTGCACAGAGCAGCCCCGATCCTCCTTCTTTTCGGGTCCCTCGCCAGTGCTTCCTGCTCCTCCTGCTAGGGCAGTGCCCCCAGAGAAATCCTTCTTCCCTGGGGGCAACACTGCATGCTAGCTCCCTAGCAACTTCTCTATGCATCCATAAGACACATAGAGCCGAGGCTTGGCCCTGCCCCATTGCTTTCTCCTCATTGGCTTGCTGGCTGTTATTGAAAGCAGTGGGAGTCAATGGGCACTCACTGCAGTGTTAGCCAATGAAGAGAAGGAGTCCCGGGACATCTGCCTATCCCTGGATCAAGAGGGGGCTCTGGTGAGTATTGGGGGGCTGCTGTAGGGGGAGCAGCACACAGAAGGTTTTTTACCTTCAAGCATAAAATGCATAAAGGTAAAAAACCTTCAGCCTTTACAACCACTTTAAACTTGTATGCCTTCCTGTGTTTTAAGAATCCCAGTGTTTCTTCAGCTAAAAACTGATAAGACGGCTAAGGTTTGTAAATTTGCCACAGTTTAAAGAAGTTTATAGATTAATTGTGCACCTACAATTATTTAATACTATTAAAGTTAAAATAATAATATACTTTTTACTGACTACTACACTACAGTTTTCAGCACCTGTTAGCTGGGGTGGTGAAAGGGTTAGAATTTACACCATAAGTTCTTATACACCAAAAAAAATCAACTAATACTGAAAATACTGGGGAATTACTGAGAAAAAAATGTATTCTCTGCACTGCTGCTTATAACTGACAACTGCTATCCACTACATTGGTCCCTAATAGAGATGTGGTTTGGTTTGCACCAGAACATCCCAAAGTTTTTCTCCCGAAACCCCAAGTCTATGGGCCCTGAATTTGAAAAATCAAAAGTCCCCATTTTAAAGGCCTAAATGCAAGTTATTGGCCATAAAAAGGGTATGGAGGCCCGGCTCCTGCCCTGGGGGACATGTATCAATGCAAATTTTATTTTTTTTTAAAAAAGATTGTTTTTACAGGAGCAGTGATTTTAATGATGCTTAATGTGAAACAATAAAAATGAAAAATTCCTTTAAATATAGTGTCTGGGGGACCCCTTAGTCTGCCTGTAAATTAGTGCATTTGTGCCATGTATAGAGCCTGCTGCAGCAAAACTAACATTTATAAAGGAAACAAAATGAAATTTATAATTCCCAGTGTTCAGATTGTCGGATAAGGCCTAACATGATCTGTGCATGTGCAATACGTGGCATCACTGTAGCTGATCTCCCGATCGGCTGGCATGATGTCAACACTGCGCATGTGAAGATCGTCGGAGGCATTATCTGACGATTAGCAAAGGGGAAGGGAGAATGCAGTCGTCAGATTCTGGCTGGCTTTCTGCTCATGTGTGATAATTGACCGATCACGTGACAGGCGGATTTAGGTGTGTTGCAGGGCAGATCCTACAACACATCCAAATCCACACTACAAGATCTGCCCTGCAACACACCCAAATCCGTCCAACAACAATAGTATTCCATCTGTGACTCCGCCTATGACCTCGCTCATGCGCTGAGAGAGCGAGGCTGAATCTGACAATTAGATTCTCCCTCCCTTTGCAGATCGTTGGATAATGCCTCAGACAATCTGCCCATGCGCAGTGTTGACGGCAATACAATACAATTGCCGGCAATACAAAAATATTTTTTAAAAAGGGTGTGCCCCCCCCCCCCAATTTATACCAGGCCCTTTGATATGGCTTTGGGATTTTAAGGGGAACCCAAGGTTACATTTTTTTTTTAAATGCTGCCCCCCCTCCGAACCATACCAGGCCACATGTCCTCAACATGGAGGAGTGCTTTGGGGTGGGCACCCCATGTTGATGGAGACAAGGGCCTCTTCCCAACAATCCTGGGCTGTGGTTGTTGAGGTCTGCGGGCAGGGGGCTTATCGGAATCTGGAAGCCCCTTTTAACAAGGAGGCCCCCAGATCCCAGCCCCCTCCCTATGAATTGAATACCTTGTACCCCTACCCATTCACCAAAAACATGTTAAAAATAAATACAGGAGGCAGTTTTTCACAATTTCTTTATTAAAAAATAAAAAAAAACAACGTCCCCTGATGTAGATCCATCATCAATAACGATGCCTGCCGCCATCGCTAGACTCAAAAAAAAGAAAGTAAAAGCTCCGCCCGTGACGAAGGCTAACTGCTCGCTACAGGCTAACCCTCCACTCCAAAACACCCCCCATGTTTGAGCATGTGGCCTAATATGGTTCAGGAGGGGGAGGCGCTCGCTTTTCTGACCCCCTTTCCTGACCTGCCAGGCTGCATGTTCGGATAAGGGTCTGGTATAGATTTTAGGGGGGATCCCACGTCATTTTTTTTTTTGGGGGGGGGGGGAAAGTCGGTGACAGCCGAAGACTCATCTGTTGTTAAGGATGAAGCGGTCAGCTTCCTGGCCTGCTTCTTAACAACCAGCTATTCACTGTACCTTGATTGGGTAAAGCTTTGCCCAATCAGGGCTTAGAATGCACTGTGAAGTGCGCAGTGCATTGTGGGTTGACCTACAAATCCAGGTATTTGCCGAATTGGCGAACAGGGCGATGTTTGGGCCAAACTTTTGCTCAGCTCAAACCACTTGCCCATCTCTAGTCTCTAATAGTGTTTGACCTTGCTGACAGCTCTCCCTATCTGTCATTGCTTTAGGCATATTTCATTCAAAACATTTACATTATAGCCCTAATTGAAACAGAAAGGTGCAACAAAAAGGGATTGCTTGGGGGCTTCATAAATATTTGATCATGAGGTCCCATAAAAAGTCACTGGCATTGTGTCTAGGTCTTGCAGGAACATCCCAACAGGGACACTGGAAATAAACGATTGACAGAGGCTTTAAGGCTTACCTGCTTTTCCTACAAAAATTGGCTGAAGTTTATTCTGCTCAAAAAGAAATCTAGATACGTACACCAATCACACATAATTAACAGGAAACAAACATTGACATTGAGCAAGTAATAAACAAAAACAGAAGGGATAAAATTCATAGACAATAGCAAGACTGAGAAACTACAGTGCATAACATCCAAAAGGCAGTGTTGACAACTGTCCTTAAATTCACAGACAGTTTAAAAAAATCCATGATTTTTACAGCTGTCCATGAATATCTGCTACGCATAAAATGTCTGTAAAAACACTTCATCTATTCATGGCAATAGGAGATGCCTGGGTCAAACAATCCATTCATCTTAGACATATCCAGATGATGTTTTATTCCAGACACTACCCACCGCTAAAGTGCCACCTCCTGCATGGTGCTGCCACTGCAAGCTTAAGTGGTTGTTTGCTGGGTTTCTAGCAACCAATCACATGCTTGTTCCATCCCCATTAGTCAGAGGAGGGGGACAAAACTTACTCTTCCAGAGTCCAGGGCTGCTGCCAGTGCCCCACCTCCCTGTTTTTATGTGTAGCTGAGGGCAGCACTAACAGACTGAGCCTAAGCTTGCCCTCAGAACCCTAAAGCCCGCCCAAGCCAGCCCATAGTGCCCTACTGTCTGCATGGAGATGTAAGAGGGGAGAGCGACTGGGGAGCCTAAGTTAAAGGGGAAGTGAAGAGGACACTAATTAAAGGGGAAACTCTGCAGACTCTGATGTAAAAGGGAACTCTAAGTAATATGATCTCTGGTCATCAGTGCACCCCTTTACTTCAGACTTCCTTAAATAAGCATTCCCAGAGCCCCCTTTACATCAGAAACAGGAAAGTTCCCTTTTACAGTGTAGAACTCTGCAGGCTCTGATGTAAAGGTTTATTCAGGCAAGCTCTAAATCCTGTACTCTGTGAAGATCTGCATGTCTATCCACCTTGGAGCTATATGTAATTAGCCCTTAGAAATGAATGCAAATGCAGCAGCTGCATTTGGATTCATGCAACCACTCCTACTTGCATGTCAAATTTTGACATGCAATTGTGTGCATGCAGCTGCTGCATTTGCATCCACTTCTATAGGCTGCTTGCATGCAACTCCACGGTGGATGGACATGCGGCAGTCATCAGAGTCAGAGTCAACAGAGTTGCCCCTCAGAATGAGTCTTAAGGGGGAACTCTGTTGACTCTGATGTGTTGGGGCTCTGCAGATTCTGATGTAAGGTGGAACTCTGTGGACACTGAAGTAGAGGGGAATTCTGGGGACTCTGATGTAAGGAGGGAACACTGTCCTATGATGATGCTTTATTGCCCTGGTGAAAGTATGTGAAAAAATGTATTTCATTTCTTCATTCTCCAAATAATTGTGGCAAAAATTACAACTTCAAAAAACTTGCCACGCCTAAATACTTTCAACTGTCTACTTTTCAAAATCAGGTAATTTGGAGGTATTTGTACTGTCCTGGTATTTTAGGCGCCTCAAAGCTAAACTGATATAAGAAAGGAAGTGTGCCCCTGAAACGCATCAGCTTAGCTATATAGGGGGATAGAATTGGAGTATACATATCCTACGCGGTATGGCAACCTGTGGCCCATACACTTTTAACAGTTGGATTTTTTAAATTATTTAATCTTCATCTTTTTTATTTGCTCAAATACATCCCCTTTAACAATGCTGAAGCCCCTGGATATAACCCCTCCCTCATGTAAATTAGCAAGGGCTTCATAGTATGTGCTAAATGACAATTGAGGGCCCTATCACTAAGGGTGAGCAAAGGGGTGGGGTCTCCTGGGTAATATCATTGATCTAAAATGGCCACAGCCATGTTTGGTTAATGTCATTGCCCAAATATGGCAATGTGGCAGTATCTGGTCAGTGATGTCATGCCAACCCTGCGCCTTTTATGTGCCTGGGATTCTGACATCAAGGAAATTGTCATGTTATTAGCAGTGTTTCTATTATTTTTTACCACTGCTATGCATTACATTCGGCTTACACAGATTGTGTAAAAAGTCAGGTGAATGGCCAAACATTCAAAGTTCCATCTGGATTTGTGTTCGGACTGCACTTTGTGCTCAGTCCTAATTGACAGTACAGAAATATTGCTGTCCAACAATATATCTGTGCTGCTAGAAAGTATGGTGGTAGTTGTGTGCTAAAATGAAGATCAGCAGCTAACAAACTATGCTGTTACAATGTAGAAGATAATAGGACGTCCTTTTTTCACTCCTCCCAATTTACATGCTAAATGGGATAGAGCAAGAAAAGGGCTAAAATGCAACATACATACATACATGTATACAATTACATATAATTGAAAACACTGCGATATTAGCTGGCCTCTAGATGGAGGTTGTGAATAGATTTATAGTTAGATGTTTGCTATACTTACAGGCAGCTTGACATGACCTTTAAATAAATTATTCTTTTTGTGCTTTTATTTTTAATACTGAAAGAGCTTAAAAAATGAATAAAAATCAGTCTATAAACAATGTAAAGATACTGTAACTGGTGTTGTAAGCCAAGAATTGCTTTTTTTATGTTAAAAGAGTTTTCTTTACCATGGGCAAATCTTTTTTTTTTTTTTTTTATTTGCTTCTGTGTTTTTGTTTCCTTTTTTTGCAGGGAACCATAATTCAAGTTGCTCTACTGTATGTAATCGCTAGAGCTAAAAGATCCTATATACAACTAAATGTGAATTATCAGAGGAAATGGACAGTTTGCAAGGCTTTGTACACTGAAAAATATTGGTCTGGCAAACGAAACCCTAGTGATTTTCTAGACATGTGCCTAAAAACACATATACTTCATTTCAACTTGTTCTCTGACCTGATCTCCTGAGGAATGGCAGTTTCAGAGAGATGCTAGAGTAAAAATATTCTCAGTGCTGCAGGACAAAGCTTCAAAATGTTTCATTCTTAAGAAATCCTTCAATCTAAGTGAGGTTAAGCCACTTGTTCTGACAGTGTTTCCATTATTAGAATTTACCTGTCCTTTATTATAAGAAGCTTAGTGATACATCCAGATCTAAAATAGAAGAGGGATACATCAAACATATGTAATCATTTATATTAAATAACAATAATTTGTAACATGATTAATAGACCAGCCATGAGTATTTTGTTTGATTATTGCCTTGCCACAGGCATTTTTCAAACGTCTTTTAGCAGTGTGCTGCTAACAGCACTGTCTTGAAGTTGTTTAAGACCCTACAGGAACATTTACAAGATCAATTCCTTTACTATATGTTTCAACTGATAGACACATGTGTGCCCTACCGTTGTCTATGTGACAACTGAAGTAAAGATTTAACTAAGTTGGTGAAACCAAATGTATACATTAATGAATATAAGTTGCTGACATCATCCCTTGCAAAGTGGAAGTTGAGGATTAGGTAAAAATATAATATGTTTTCCTTATTACATACCTAGTATCCAAGTATGGGTAATACCTATATGCAGTGTTTTTTAAAGGGGGAAGGGGCCTGAATCTTCTAAATCATTTTACTGCAAGGTATGTTTCAAAGCAGCACTGCCTAATGCATTGAAATGTATTCTTTACCCTCAAATAAGAGAGAATATATCTTAAGAAAAGTGCCTACAAAAATGTACTGTGGATACATGGTATCTCGGTATCTCTCTCTAGAATGTTGGGCAAAATCCTCTACAGAATACTCCAGAAACTGTGAACAGTGGATTTTTTTTGCAAGTGCAGGTGGGTTTGGTAGCGTGGGAATATGAAAAAAAAAAAAAACACAGTGAACATTATTTATTCTCAGAAAGCTTTGTTTAATTTCTATAGATTTTTATTGTATTTTAAGCATAACAAAAGAAACAAGTACAGCATGCGATGTCCAAAATGCAAATACTAGAACATCCGAATACAACACAACAATAGTAAAACCCTGTGTAATGGGAATGAAAGGAGAGCCCCGCCCAGCCCGGGCCCAGCACCGACCGCCCCCCGGATCCTTCATGAATGGTCCAAGGGCTATTGCCGCCAGTGCCCGCCCCTACCGAGGCCCCCCCATCCCACAACGCCCACCCTAGGGGTAAGTGCTCCAACTCCGTCACAACCACAATTGTACAGTTGAAGACATGTAAATGAACATCAGCAAAACATAAGAAGAAGAAAGTAACTGGTCACAGCTATGGAAATATGGATTAAAAGAATGAAGAAAGAATGTCATACATGGTATCCGAGTGAAGCATCTGTCACACAAAACAATATTCAACAATAGCTTAGGCCCGAGTTAGAATACCAGCTCAGCCATGGTGCCCATTTTATTTGGGCTATGTCTGATTTATTGGTAGAAGAAGCGAACATTAACTCATAGGTAGTATGAGTGTGCGTGGTGAGTATTACCTCTTTAATGTTAGGGGCTACAGGCGCTCTCCAATGTCTGAGAATTGTAAGGCGTGATGCTAGGAAGATATGGATGAATGGTGTCCTTAAGTGATGGGGGATATTCTCGATTCCCAATGAGCACAATGCTAGCTCGGGAGATGGTTGTAAAGGGACTCCCCCTACTTGAACTAGGACCTCTGATACTGATCTGATCGCTCCCAGAATATGTGTAAACTCAGGCAACCCCATAGAATGTGGATCAAAGAGCCAACTTCTCTGCATTGTCTCCAACATAGAGGAGAAGCATTTGGGGAGAACTTAAAGATATGTTGTGGAGTCAAATACCAGCGTAAGTTGATCTTTTGAGTCATTTCCCACAAGTTAGAGCTCTTGGTGGCTGCGAATGTATAGGATATGGCACGTTGCCATGCTGCTACCTGGTATTCTATCCCAAAATCCCTCTCCCAATGAGAATATGGAGCAGACTTGAGGAACATTTCTTTATCATGAATAGCATTTTAAAATAATAAGATTCCCTTCAATTAAGTTTTATTAGCTGTAAGATATTGAGCTATGCGCCAAGGTTAGGCGAGGGGGAGTGTTTTGGTATGTTGCAGAAAATGGTGAATTTGTGATTACCTAAAGTGTTCCTGAGGAGGGATGTCATATTCAATTTGCAATGCTCGGAAAGTTTTAATTGTCGGACCCACAATAATGTCCTCCACCTGTGTGATGCCCAGTGCTGTCCAAGAGGTAACATGGAGGTCAGGGATGATGGAAGGTAAGCTAGATAGGGGCAGTGGGATGGGGGTTTGTGGTGTACTGCCTAGCTGAGATTGTTTAAATCCCTTCCCATAAGAAATTGCTGCATTGATAGTTGGGGGTAGAGGCTTAGCCGGTAGAGGCTTTCCCCTAAATCGGGTAGCCAGAAGGAAGCTGTGGAGGTCTGCCCCAGGTACCTTTGAGCTCTCCATCCCCACCCACAATGGCGCATTGTCGGCATTGAACTAGAACCTTAACGGGGACAGGATAGCAGCCTCATAACAGTCTCTAATGGACACCATGCCCACACCCCCTGCTTTCCTGTGAGGACTGACCTATCAAAAGAGCACAGTGTCCTATTACCTTTCCATAAATACCTGCTCAGGATGGACTGGGCAGTCCTAAAAAAGGAGTTAGGGACTGGAATCGGGAGAGTCCAGAAGAGATATAATAACTGGGGAAGTAACATCATTTTGAATGATGCCAGTCTGTCTGACCACGATAACTCAGTTTTCTCCATCTTTTGAAGTTTTTTTTTTCATCATATCCAGAAAAGCTGGCCTGCACCATGTCTTTTGTGTCTGGTGTAAAAGTAATTCCCAGGTATTTGATACCTGATGTAGACCACTCATACGAGAAAGAGGATGCTAGTTTTCATTTAACTCTATCTGGGACACCAATGGCCAAGATGTTAGACTTAAATGCATTAATTTTATAATATGAAATTCTTTTAAACATATTAAGTGCAGAATGCACTGAAGCCAGGGAATGTTCCACGTCAGTCATCATTAAAATTATATCGTCAGCAAATAAGCTGATTTTGTGGACTCTGTGGTTGATTCATAATCCTGAGATGTTGGGACAAGGCAGAATATGTATCGCCAAGGGTTCCATCAATAAATCAAAAATCAACGGGGAGAGGGGATACCCCTGTCGCGTGCCATTCGAAATTGGGAAGGCACCGAACAAAACCCCAGAGGCAAGAACTCGAGCACTGGAAGACGTATATAGCGCCATCACTGTGGAATATATTTGACCCTGAAAGCCAAAGGCGGCCATCGTCCTGGCCAAGTATTCCCAATGAATCCTGTCGAACGCCCTCTCTGCGTTCAACACGAGGAACAGAGAAAGCGTTCTCACATCACCTGCCGCTTTGATGACATTGAGGAGTCTACGGGTTGCATCAGTGGCCTGGCGATTTTTGATAAATCCTGACTGGTCAGGGTGGACCAGTAATGGCATAACTTCCATTAGTTGTATCGCAATAATTTTAGCGTAAATTTTAAAATTACAATTTAGCAGCGAAATGGGTCGGAAATGTTGGGGGGGTGACGGGATCCTTCCCTGGCTTAGGCAAAGTTACTATAGTGGTGCTGAGCATTTCTGTAGGGAAGGACGAGGAGGCAGCGGCAGCATTGTACAATTTCTCCATATGGGGGGCTAAGATGCAGGAAAAGGCTTTGTAGTATTCCTCAGAGAAGCCATCCAGGCCAGGAGATTTGTTGTTGGGTAAGATATTGATAGACTTAATAACTTCAGGGGTAGTGAAGGGAGCATTCAAGGAGCTGAGTGTCTCCGGATCCAATTTGGGGATGTTCAAGTGTCGGAGGAAGTTGTCAATCAATGTTGGCGTCGGTTGAGGGATAGTGGCATCTGAATTAAGATTATACAAAGAGCTATAATAGGTTTTGAACTCATCTGCAATAGCTTGGGGGTGATGTATGCATTGCTTGGTAATAGGGTAAATAAGGTAGGGGATTTTAGTCTTATGCCTCATTCCCCTCAACTGTCCAGCCAGAAGTCTGCCAGCCTAATTACCTGAGGTGTAGTAGGTCATTTTCAGTCTCCTGTTGGCCAGTTCAAACATGTCAAGGAGAAGGGATCTCAATTCCAGACGCATATGAGCTACTTTCTGCTGGTTAAGGGGTGAGGGAAGTTTTGGGAATCTAAGCTTCAAATTTCTTTAGTAAGTTCTTCTAGATGCCTAAGCCGCCGCCTCTTCGCCCTAGCTCCCAATTTGATAAGGGCCCCACTGAGAACTGCCTTGTGAGCATTCCACAAAAGAAAAGGGTCAGCAGCAGAGGGAGCATTATCATGAAAATTGTCATGTAAACTGAGTTCCTTAATGTTGTCTCTGTCTTGAAGTAAGCGTGCGTTCAGTCTCTATATTGATGAGCTAGGAGCCGAGAAAGAGTCCTCCAGCGTAAGTCTAACCGAGGCGTGATCTGACCACGTTATAGTGTTGATTTGGACAACAGATGTTCTCAGCAACAGTTCTCGATCTAGTAGGAAGAGATCAGTCCTACTGTAGCAGTTGTGCGGTGAAGAGAAAAAACTGTAATCCCTTTCATTATCGTGTAAGCAGTGCCACCCATCAAACAGATCATTGTCATCTATGAATGCCTGCAAAGCTGGTGGCCTTCTCTTGGGAGTGGAAGAAGAATCTAGAGAGGGATTGGGTGTTAAATTGAAGTCACCGCAAAAGAGTATTGGGCCCTTTCTCAGTTTGAGTACAACTCTCATCAATTTGTTGAGAAATCTTCTCTGGCCAGTATTGGGGGCATATGTATTGACCAATGTTAGTGTGGTTGAGTTCAGTTCACACACTAATATGAGGTACCGGCCCCGTGGGTCCTTGATTTCCTGAAGGAGGTTGAATGCCACAGTATCCCTTATGGCAGTCACCACTCCTCTCTTTTTAGAGTCTGTGTTGGCAGTAAAAATGAAGGTAAACTTTCTGTGGGTGCACTTTGGGGGACTCACATTAGTAAAGTGTGTTTCCTGCACTACCAGAATGTCACACTGATGTACCATAGCCTCCCTCCACAAAGGATGGTTTAATCCCTTTGCATTAATAGTAAGGAAATTTATCCCCATGGTGAGTATGGTAGCGCATGCTGTGTTTTGGTGAGATTAAATATAGAATTACTCACAGATGGAGTCCACAATGAGGGCAGATCCATATGATGACTTTCCAGACCTCTTCTCAGACTCAGACATGCTATCCCAAACGTTACTTATGTGAGCGAGAATTTTTCGTAGTGACCAGACGACACTCAGGGTTTCCTTGCCAGTGGCTGCCAGCTGGCGACTCCTCCTCCCCTGTATCCCGAAGTATGTGCCACTTCGTGGGTGACTGTCAACTTCGAGGGGTAACCCCATCTATACACAATCTTATGATTGCGTAAGGGCTTAGTGATGGTATGCAGGGCCCTGCGCTTCTGTAGAGTATACTGCGAAAGATCAGTGAAAAACTGAAGGCTTGCATATTGTGGGGGTAAGGAGGTAAGGTTCTGGGAGGATCTCATGATTTTTTTCTTTTATGTGAAATAATACAATCTCAGGATGACATCTCAGAGGATCTTGTCAGGCAGATAGGATGGTTTGGGCAGACAATTAATCCTGCCTATAGTCACGTCAAAATCTGTGGCCTTAGGCAAAATAGTTTTGAAAAGCTCTGTGGCAAATGCTCTCATGCTGTCTTGGTGCACATTCTCTGAGACCCCTCTTATTTTAAGATTGTTGCATCTGGACCTATCCTCAATATTGGCCAGCTTGGCCCTGACCCACTCCATCTCTTCCTCTTTTTGATCGTGAGCATCCACGAGATCATTTATAGTAGCAGCACCCCCCCCCCCCCATTTTGGTCTCCACATGGTCGACCCTGTAAGCTACTGACTGGAGATATGTGCTAAATCTGTGCACATATGAGGCCAAGTCTGTTTGTAGGGAGCTTCTAAGGGAGACTAACATGTCCTTCAGTACTGTATCCATAACCGGCCTGTTGTTAGTGGGGAATTCCTCTATAGTGTCGGGTAAATCTCTTGTATCCTCCCCAGGATCCCCCATATTGCTCACCTCTTGCCTTTTGTGGTGGTCATCCAGCCGAAACCTGGCCTTTTCTGGGCTTCCTAATTGTGGCGTGGAACTGTAGGTGAGAGGCATCCTGGCTGCTGTGCTGTTGGGGGCCTCAGCAGAGTCCTGCTGTGAATCATGCGGAGAACGGGAGGCTGCATGCACGGAGGAGCCGGCGCCATCTTGCCTGTCTCCGGGAGTCTGGTGGGTGAAGAAAGCTGTTCACTTTTGCGGCCTCGCCTCCTGCTTTCTATTCCTGGTCATCTCCCCGGTGGTCTAGGGCAGTGGTTCTCAATTCCGGTCCTCGGGACCCACTAACAGGCCAGATTTTAAGTATTACCTTGGGGGATGCAGACTAGAATACTGCAATCACTGAGCAGCAAATGAGATCACCTGTGATGTAATTTAGTTATCTTGCAAACCTGGCCTGTTGGTGGATCCCGAGGACCGGAGTTGAGAACCACTGGTCTAGGGGAGCTGATCGCTCACTTTGCGGGTGTATTTTTGTGCCGAGTAAGCTGTATGTGCCGCTCTATCACTCTGGGAAGCAGGAGCTACAGCCTCATGTGTCCATCGCAGTTCCCGGCCGGACATGCCCCCTAGAAAGATTTGTTTAAATGACAAAGTATATGTACAATAGAAACCCACATTGTTAAAAACAAGATATTACTGTCTTGGCAAGTCTGACTTTGCAACATTTCACTAATTTTAACATACACGTGCATATTTAATGTATTTAGACCTTCAGTTCCAATCCCCATTCATTTAATTGCTGAGTGATTCAAAATAGCCTAAAATTCAGTTGCCAGGTTTGCAGCCATCAATTTTTTAGTATTTCCACCCACCAATTATTCAGTACGCTGACTTTTATTTTATGAATTATAAAAAATAAAAAAAAATAAAAAATCACCCAGACACACCACTACAAAGATATACGAACAATTCCATTGCCAGAATTCAACAATCAAGCTAGTATCTGAAGCCTGTGTCAGACATCAGCCCATTTGTCTCACTTAGACAGTACAGAATAAGGTCTCTATGGAGATGGCAGGCTCCTTTACACCATCTGTACCAATTTTTTTTGTTTGTTTTTTTATCTGTGGGAATCGATGAACCTTAAAAAGATTCAATCATTGTGGGACTCAGAGCCCTAGTCTAATGAGATGTTGTCTTTTTTTTTTTCTATAGAAGAAAAGGCCCAGTGTGAAGCATGAATGCCCATTTGAAATAATATTGGGATTGAATTATACATTTTGCTACTTTATCAAGCAAACAGTTAAGAGGTAGTAAAGTTACTTTCACCAGTGCATCAAGACGAGGGGTAGGTAAATTATCACCATTTGAACACATGGTGGTAAAGAACAGCCCAGTGCCCATCAACAGGCAAATGATTGAGCATAGAAAGAATGTTTGTGACTCCTCTTGAAGTACCTGGTTTGTTTAGACCAGGGGTCTTCAAACTATGGCCCTCCAGTTGTTTAGGAACTACAATTCCCATCATGCCTAGTTATGTCTGGGAATGTCAGAGTTTTACAATGCCTCATGGGATGTGTAGTTCCGCAACAGCTGGAGGGCCGTAGTTTGAGGATCCCTGGTTTAGACAGATTATTAAAGGAGCCCAATGCACTCTCAGACCTACAGCCATGGAGTACCAAAGTGTATGCCTACACGGATGTTGTTGTGGGCTCTTTCCCTGATTTATGTCAGATCTTGATGTTATGATGTATGCCATGTCAGGAGCATCTAGCACTCCTGCTCCTCATTTTAGCAAGCTGGTTTTTGCTATGGCATACTCCTTGTCTGTCTGTCCACCTGCAAGATGATTAATGTGCCCAGTCTCTGGGTGTAAACCAAACCTGTTATAAACCAGCCAAACACTCACTCGCAAGCTTGTGATAGTGATATTTGTGTAATTCCTGATCAAGCCCCCATGTCTGTCTGCCTTGCTCTGCTAGTTTGGATTCTCCTGTGTATGACCTTGGACCAGATATTGGACTATTCCCTGAATTCAGCCTGCCTTTTACCTGGACTGTCATAGAACCACTCTGCCTGTCTGCTAGCCACAAGTACCAGTTTGCTTTACTTATTTTGCGCCTGCCCTGGTGTGGTGGCCAGGCACTATAGCATTGTGTATAAGACCTGGGGGCAACCGAGTACCAGTAGGCCGGCTTTCCTTATGGGAAAGGGAGCTGCTATAGGTGAAGAACACAGTAGTCAGCTATAGTGTCTGACCACCTGTGTTGGGATAGACTCGACAAATTTTAGTCCGAAATATGTTAGATGATTAAGATATCTACACATTACAGCCTGCCCATGCTACTCACCAGGCGGTTGTAAAATTTGGATACATTTGTGTATGATGTCTAATGGGTACTCTTTGTTTGTTTTAAACAGTCCCATGTGGGACATTTACTATTGTATTCTTGTTTTTCATTTTATGTATATTTAATAAAATTATGTTGTTTTATACTTATACTACTATAGTCTGTTGCCTATAGTCCATGAAGGGTATAAGCGCAGTATTTCTGTGCCCAATTTTGCAAATTCAATTTTTCATTGGACAGGACTGACCTTGGTTTTTTCATTGTATGTAGTTTTACCTACATCCCAATACCTAATCTCAAACAAAACATCTGTGTCGGGGTGGACATGACTAGCCCGTCAGCATCTCCAGGGGAAAATAAGCCTTGGTGGCTGCAGTTGTAGGAAGGGAGGGGGGGGGGGGGGCTAAGAGATTTTGAAACATTTTATAATACTCATTGGAGAATTAGTCTGGGCCAGGTAATGTCCTGCCATGTAGGGAGTTTATGATTTTAGCTATTTCTAAGGCATTAAAAGGAGCATTTAGACATGCTAGTTGCTCACTGGATAGTGTCAGACATTGTGTCTTAGATAAGAAAGCTGATGTATTTGAATCAGAGGTCTGGGGAGTCTGGGAGTCCTCCTTGAGGTTGTATAAAGCACTATAATAGTCAGCAAAGGAGTATGCAATCTCCTGAGGGTTTAATATATTATATTTCATGTGTAGGCTTACTAAATGGGCTATTTTAGTCTTAACTTTTTTGCGCTTTTAGGTTATTGGCCAAAAATGTCCTGCCCTATTGTCCTTGGCATTGGCATAAAATCAGAGTTTCATATGTCTAAGATATTTGTTGTGCTGTTTGCACAAAAGTCCCCTGAGTTCATGCCTGAGTTTATTTAGGGGATAGGTGTTCCTCATTTAGGTTTGATTTGTTTTTCATTTCCAAGTCATGCATAGCAGCTAAGACAGAATTACCATGTGCTTGATGCTGTTTTTTTGGCCTGTGCATGATACCTGTTATGTATGTCGTATGGTCATTCCAGGTAAAAGGGTAAAAAGGTAAAAATATCAGGGGTAGTGGGAGCATTGTTTTGGAAATGTTCCTGAAGGTGCTGAGAGATCACATTGGGGTTGACAAAGGACTTAATAACCTTTACAACGCCAAATATACACAGGTTTACATGCATCCTTCTCTTCCAATTTTATAGTAATTACATCATTATCTGGCTAAGTTATATCACCAATGTAAGGTGAGGAATCCTATTGTAACAACCCCCCCCCCCCATCATGTCTGGGAGGCCAACAAGGAGAGGTATGCCATTATGAGGGGGCTAGCAGCGTCTGTGTCATCCATAGGCAAAGGTGAACATGGTCCGTCCTCGTGCAGGGCACATTTGTCTCTGTTTAGTGATGTTGCCCGTGCTATCCAGCCACATCATGCACAGTAGGTGGTGAACTGGCCTACTAAACCATCCTCATCCTCCATCACCCAAGCTGAGACTAGAAATAGAAATATCCTCAGTTTGGTGGTGCAGTGTTTCTTAACCACTTAAGCCCCGGAAGATTTTACCCCCATTCCGACCAGGGGGTATTTTGTGATTCAGCACTGCGTGACTTTAACGGACAATTGCGCGGTCGTGCGACGCTGTACCTAAACGAATTTGGCGTCCTTTTTTTCCCACAAACAGAGCTTTCTTTTGGTGGTATTTGATCACCTGTGCGATTTTTTGATCACACGCTATAAACAAAAAAAGAGCGTCAATTTTGCAAAAATAACAATATTTTTCACATTTTTTTATATGAAATTCCCCCCAAAAAAAAGTAAAAATCAAAATTTTTTAACATTTTCGGCCAATTTATTTTATGCTACCTATGTTTGGTAAAAAAAATCGCAAAAAGCGTATTTTGATTGGTTTGCGCAAAAGTTATCGCATTTACTAACAAAGGGAAAGATTTTTGTCATTTTTGTTGTTTTTTTTTTTAACGCGTAATGGCGGCGATCTGCGATTTTTTTTGCGGTACTGCGACATTGCGGCGGATAGATCGGACCCTTGACTGACATTTTTGACACTTTTGGGGCTACCAGTGACATTTCTACAGTAATCAGTGCTATACATATGCACTGTTACTGTAAAAATACACTGGTAGTGAAGAGGTTAACTTTATTTGGGAGGGAGGGGCTGTGTGTGTCCCTAGGGGCGTGCTTTCTACTGTGATTGGCTGTGGCTTGAGCTGTAAGGACACTGATCAACGGATCTACATAGTAGATCCATGTGATCAGTGTCTTTACAGCGAGGAGAATGACAGGTGGCTTGTTTACACAAGCTGCCTGACATTCTCCCTCTCCCCCGCCGATCGCCGAGTGGCCGGCGGACATCGGGTCCGCTGGTCACACGCGCGGGGGGGTCCGTGACCACGCGGGAGCGGGAGCGCGCCTCCGGCGGCGCGCGCTCGCTCCCTAGACCCTCACAAGCAAGCAACGTAGCCCTACGTTAGTTTGCCTGTGAGGGGCTGACCGCCGACGTAGATAGTCGTGCGGCAGTCGGCAAGTGGTTAAACAGATTCCCAGGTTTGCAAGATCTTTTAAGGCAGGCCAGAGGATTCAGTAGTCATTTTAAGTGGTCATACACAGCCAGTGCTCGGTTGACTGAAATGGGAATTCCACCTGCCTGTAAACCACCTGATTAGTGACATGCCAACCTGGTTGAACTCAACTTCGGCAGAGCTGCAGAGGCTGCACATGCAGCAGAGGGCCATCATCAACCAGTACCTGTGTGAGTATGTCACAAGGACAGCCTTAGGCTTGGCTTTTTTCCCCTACTCCAATGGCTGCTGTCAAATAGGGATGATTGAACGGTTCGGGTCCACCATCGGTTCGGCCCGAACATTGGGTGTTCGAGGTTCGGCCGAATTTAGAACTTTTTGCCCAAAAAGTTCGGAATTCGGCAACCAGAACCGACCAAAATGCAATGCTTCAGGAAATGGGCTTTAAAAGCCCGTGATTGGACCAGAACCATTAGCAAAAGCCAATTGAGGGGACAGGAGAATGCTAGGAATGTGATTGGAGTGACTAGGGGGTCCCTAGACCAATCATTAGTGAATACGCCCCCCAGTATATAAGATCGCCCCCGCCAAATTCCTAGCATTCTTGTACGGGACATGGAAGAGAGTGGAATGCTGTTCTGTACTAATGTGTTACAAAGTGTCATTTAGCTATTTTTAGTGTGCGGAAAGGGATATCTAGTGTAGTTAGAGTGCTCTTTTACACTTAAGTTAGCTTCAAAAATTTAGTTTCTGTAGGGAAAGTGTTAAGTGTAACGGGACCGTAGTGTAGTGTAGGGTTAACTGACAGTGACTGCTATGGAAGGGTTTCGTCACCCTTCCATAGCAGTCACTATGGAAGCAGGAATATGGCTTCTCACCAGCCAAGCATTTTTCATGCTGCAGGGGCTGCCACTGCCAGTGCTTTTTTGAGGACATGTTTGATGTCAGACATGACATCTGAACATGTGTATAGGGGGTATATATACACATATATGTCTGTATATATACCCCTAGACATATATAGGTGTGATAGTAGCAGAAATATATGCTTGCGCTAATGAAATCATTTACAGTAATATATTTCTGCTACTATCACACCTATATATGGCTAGGTGTCTATATACATATAATTATGTGTGTATATATACCACTATACACAAGTTCAGATGTTTTGCCTGCCTCAAAAGAACCCCAAAAAATGCCAAAAAAAAACGCTAGCGTCAAAAAAAAATGCCCAGGTGTGTTTTTGCTGGCATTTTTTGGGGTTTTTTGGAGGCAGGCAAAACATCAGAACTTGTGTATAGTGGTGTATATACACACATACATATATTTATATACACACCTAGACATATATAGGTGTGATAGTAGCAGAAATATATGCTTGCATTAATGAAATCATTTACAGTAATATATTTCTGCTACTATCACACCTATATATGGCTAGGTGTCTATATACATATACAGTGGGTACGGAAAGTATTAAGACCCCCTTAAATTTTTCACTCTTTGTTATATTGCAGCCATTTGCTAAAATCATTTAGGTTCATTCTTCTTCCTCATGAATGTACACACAGCTCCCCATACTGACAGAAAAACACAGAATTGTTGACATTGTTGCAGATTTATTAAAAAAGAAAAACTGAAATATCACATGGTCCTAAGTATTCAGACCCTTTGCTGTGACACTCATATATTTAACTCAGGTGCTTTCCATTTCTTCTGATCATCCTTGAGATGGTTCTACACCTTCATTTGAGTCCAGCTGTGTTTGATTATACTGATTGGACTTGATTAGGAAAGCCACACACCTGTCTATATAAGACCTTCCAGATCACAATGCATGTCAGAGCAAATGAGAATCATGAGGTCAAAGGAACTGCCTGAAGAGCTCAGAGACAGAATTGTGGCAAGGCACAGATCTGGCCAAGGTTACAAAAAGATTTCTGCTGCTCTTAAGGTTCCTAAGAGCACAGTGGCCTCCATAATCCTCAAATGGAAGACGTTTGGGACGACCAGAACCCTTCCTAGAGCTGACCATCCGGCCAAACTGAGCTATCAGGGGAGAAGAGCCTTGGTGAGAGAGGTAAAGAAGAACCCAAAGATCACTGTGGCTGAGCTCCAGAGATGCAGTCAGGAGATGGGAGAAAGTTGTAGAAAGTCAACCATCACTGCAGCCCTCCACCAGTCGGGGCTTTATGGCAGAGTGGCCCGACGGAAGCCTCTGCTCAGTGTAAGACACATGAAAGCCCGCATGGAGTTTGCTAAAAAACACCTGAAGGACTCCAAGATGGTGAGAAATAAGATTCTCTGGTCTGATGAGACCAAAATAGAACTTTTTGGCCTTAATTCTAAGCGGTATGTGTGGAGAAAACCAGGCACTGCTCATCACCTGTCCAATACAGTCCCAACAGTGAAGCATGGTGGTGGCAGCATAATGCTGTGGGGGTGTTTTTCAGCTGCAGGGACAGGATGACTGGTTGCAATTGAGGGAAAGATGAATGCGGCCAAGTACAGGGATATCCTGGACAAAAACCTTCTCCAGAGTGCTCTGGACCTCAGACTGGGCCGGAGGTTTACCTTCCAACAAGACAATGACCCTAAGCACACAGCTAAAATAACAAAGGAGTGGCTTCACAACAACTCCGTGACTGTTCTTGAATGGCCCAGCCAGAGCCCTGACTTAAACCCAATTGAGCATCTCTGGAGAGACCTAAAAATGGCTGTCCACCAACGTTTACCATCCAACCTGACAGAACTGGAGAGGATCTGCAAGGAGGAATGGCAGAGGATCCCCAAATACAGGTGTGAAAAACTTGCTGCATCTTTCCCAAAAACACTCATGGCTGTATTAGATCAAAAGGGGGCTTCTACTAAATACTGAGCAAAGGGTCTGAATACTTAGGACCATGTGATATTTCAGTTTTTCTTTTTTAATAAATCTGCAACAATGTCAACAATTCTGTGTTTTTCTGTCAGTATGGGGTGGTATGTGTACATTCATGAGGAAGAAGAATGAACTTAAATGATTTTAGCAAATGGCTGCAATATAACAAAGAGTGAAAAATTTATGGGGGTCTGAATACTTTCCGTACCCACTGTAATTATGTGTGTATATACACCACTATACACAAGTTCAGAAGTTTTGCCTGCCTCAAAAGAACCCCAAAAAATGCCAAAAACGCTAGCGTCCAAAAAAAATGCCCAGGTGTGTTTTTGCTGGTATTTTTTGGGAGTTTTTGGAGGCAGGCAAAACATCAGAACTTGTGCACAGTACCACTATACACAAGTTCAGATGTTTTTCCTGACTGCAAAGAACCCAGAAAAATGCCTGCCTTGAAACCGGCAAGGTGTGAAAACCGAGGAGAGAAGCTAACCCCCTGAGCTGAAAGTTTTCTAATACAAACAATCCTTTTTTTATGGTTCTGGACATGCTACAGAGCTGAAGCTTCACATGTACACTTTTTAGACCCCCCAGATCTGAAATCCAAAGTAAAAATCAAAAAATCTCTTTTTTTTTTATTTATTTTTTTAATTTTTTCAATAATTGGCTTTTTTTATCAAAAATGACAATTTTTAAGAACTTTTTTGTGTGATTTTGTGTCTGGGGGGTCTAAAAGGTGTACCTGTGAAGTTTCAGCTCTGTAGCATGTCCAGAACCATTAAAAAAAAAGGATTGTTTGTATTAGAACACTTTCAGCTCAGGGGGTTAGCTTCTCTCCTCGGTTTTCACACCTTGCCGGTTTCAAAGCAGGCATTTTTTTGGGTTCTTTGCAGTCAGGAAAAACATCTGAACTTGTGTATAGTGGTACTGTGCACAAGTTCTGATGTTTTGCCTGCCTCCAAAAACTCCCAAAAAATGCCAGCAAAAACACACCTGGGCATTTTTTTTGGACGCTAGCGTTTTTTTTGGCATTTTTTGGGGTTCTTTTGAGGCAGGCAAAACATCTGAACTTGTGTATAGTGGTATATATACACACATAATTATATGTATATAGACACCTAGCCATATATAGGTGTGATAGTAGCAGAACTATATTACTGTAAATGATTTCATTAGCGCAAGCATATATTTCTGCTACTATGACACCTATATATGTCTAGGTGTGTATATAAATATATGTATGTGTGTATATACACCACTATACACAAGTTCAGATGTTTTGCCTGCCTCAAAAGAACCCCAAAAAATGCCAAAAAAAACGCTAGCGTCAAAAAAAAAAATGCCCAGGTGTGTTTTTGCTGGCATTTTTTGGGGTTTTTTGGAGGCAGGCAAAACATCAGAACTTGTGCACAGTACCACAATACACAAGTTCAGATGTTTTTCCTGACTGCAAAGAACCCAAAAAAATGCTTGCTTTGAAACCGGCAAGGTGTGAAAACCGAGAAGAGAAGCTAACCCCCTGAGCTGAAAGTATTCTAATACAAACGATCTTTTTTTTATGGTTCTGGACATGCTACAGAGCTGAAACTTCACATGTACACTTTTTAGACCCCCCAGATACAAAATCCAAAGTAAAAATAAAAAAATCTCTTTTTTTTTTTAAATTTTTCAATAATTGGCCTTTTTTATCAAAAATGACAATTTTTAAGAACTTTTTTTGTGTGATTTTGTGTCTGGGGGGGTCTAAAAGGTGTACCTATGAAGTTTCAGCTCTGTAGCATGTCCAGAACCAGAAAAAAAGATCATATAGGTGTAAAAGGAGGGTCCCACATCCCTGTTCTACTGAAAAATTATCTTTTTTTTTTTCATGGTTCTGGACATGCTACAGAGCTGAAACTTCACATGTACAATTTTTAGACCCCCCAGATACTACCGTATATACTCGAGTATAAGCCGACTTTTTCAGCACATTTTTTTTGCTGAAAAAGCACCCCCTCGGCTTATACTCGAGTGAGAAAAAAATTGAAAATGGGGGAAATGTTTGGAATGACCAGGAATGATTGGGAATGACTAGGAATCTGCCCCCCACCCGCCCGCCGCCGCCGTTTATGCCCGAATAACATGCCTGCCGCTCGGCTCCTCTGTGGCAGAAGAGCGGAGGAGATTGAGTCAGTGGATAAGCTTGGCCGGTCTGCACGGTGCACGTCACATGGGGGGAGGAGCCAGTGCTGGCGGCCACGCTGCTGAAGGGAGCTGCCCGGGCTGCAGTAGACACTGAAGGAACCCGAACCCCTGCATGACGAGCATGACCACCATGAGCACTCCAGCATCTCAAGGTTTATATATTATATATTTTTATTCATTTAATATCTCTTTATGGGTGACCTGGGTTGGGGGGGGGGTTTGGAGATGAAGGCCTGATGTGGGTTGAGGGGGGAGGGGGGTATGGAGGTAAAGGCCTAATGTGAGTTGAGGGGGGTTGGAGGTGAGGCCTAATGTACTGTGTAATGTGCTGTGCTGTGTGATGTTCTGTAATGTGCTGTGTGATGTTCTGTAATGTGCTGTGTGCTGTGCTGTGATGTGCTGTGTGATGTTCTGTAATGTGCTGTGTGATGTGCTGTAAACATTTAACCTACTGATGCTTCAGTGTAATTTTATTGGTATCTATTTTTATTTTTAAAATTTACCGGTAGCTGCTGTATTTCCCACCCTAGGCTTATACTCGAGTCAATAAGTTTTTCCCACTTTTTTGTGGTAAAATTAGGGGCCTCGGCTTATATTCGGGTCGACTTATACTCGAGTATATACGGTAAGTCAAAATCAAAAAGTCTCTCTTTTTTTTTTTTTTTCAATAATTGGCATGACCCAGAACCCTAGGGACTTTTTAGGGGCATTTATTAGGTTTTAGCGCTTAAAAATTGTGTTTTTTGATTATCGAAGTTTGGGTCCCATTGATTTCAATGGGGTTCTGAAATCCGGGCCGAACTTTCGGGAAGTTCGGATGTTCTGGCCGAACCGAACTTTTCAAAAGTTCGATCATCCCCACTGTCAAAGGGTGCATGAATTGTACTGTCTCCATTTGAGGTGGCGACAAGGATGGTGAGCTGTGACAATGTATGGATCAATGACACAATCCCTCTCATCTCATATTCCTGTTGGAGCATACTCTGTGTGGCCTTATGGACAGGACACTTGAGGCTGAGCAGTGGGAGGAACAGGAGAACTTCCTTTTCTCTCAAGGCCCGCTTTATGCAGACACCATTCTTGAGATGCCACAGAACACTCAAGAAGAGAGAGGAGACTTCTGGAAGTTTTTGAGGCATTAAAGCAGAGGAAATTATACGTCAATGCTTAAGAGATTGTTTTCAGTCCCCAGAAACCTTGAGATTAGTACGTAACTGTCAGGAACTGGTGAGACCAGAAAAATGTGTACTGCCGCAGAGAAAACCAGGCACAAGTACAGTATAAAATAATATAATTTATTTAAAAATAAGTGAGCAACATAAATGTTAACGCACCTGCAATATACCAAACTGTGTAAAACAAACCTGAGAACCAACAATGAACAACTGCCCAAACCAAGTATATACAAAATCAGGGAATGCAAAGTGCAGTCGTAACAGAGCCAGGGTCATACATAGGAGATCAAGCAGTGGGAGCTGGAGGAAGATAGGATATGGAGAAGGTAAAAGGAGACAGAGAGAGCAGGTAGGAAGGGATCAGGCTGCAAGGTCTGGGTCAGCAGACTGGAGCAGATCAGGTGGCATGGAGGCAGACTGGAGTAGATCGGCTGGCATGGAGGCAGACTGGAGCAGATCGGCTGTAGTGGAAGCAGACTGGAGCAGATTGGGTGGCATGGAGGCAGACTGGAGCAGATTGGCTGACATAGAAGCAGACTGGAGCAGATTGGGTGTCGTGGAAGCAGGCTGGAGCAGATCAGATGGCGGGGAAGCAGACTGGAGCAGATGGGCTGGCGTGGAGGCAGACTGGAGCAGATCGGCTGGCGTGGAGGCAAACTGGAGCAGATCGGCTGGCGTGGAGACAGACTGGAGCAGATCAGCTGGGTGGAGGCAGACTGGAGAAGATTAGCTGTGTGGAGGCAGACTGGAGCAGATCAGCTGCGTGGAGGCAGACTGGAGCAGATCGGCTGTAGTGGAAGCAGAGTGGAGCAGATTGGGTGGCGTGGAGGCAGACTGAAGCAGATTGGATGGCATAGGAGCAGATTGGGTGTTGTGGAAGCAGGCTGGAGCAGATCGGCTGGTGTGGAGGCAGACTGGAGCAGATCGGCTGGTGTGGAGGCAGACTGGAGCAGATAAGCTGCGTGGAGGCAGACTGGAGTAGATCAGCTGCGTGGAGGCAGACTGGAGCAGATCAGCTGCGTGGAGGCAGATTGAAACAGATCCGCTGGCGTAAAGGCAGACTGGAGAAGATCTGCTGGCATAGAGGCAGACTGGAGCAGATTTGCTGACATGGAGGCAGACTGAAGCAGATCGACTGGTGTGGTGTCAGACTGGAGCAGATCCGCTGGCATGGAGGCAGACTGAAGCAGATAGCTGACTTGTGGGCAGACTGGAGCAGATTAGCTGGCGTGGGAGCAGGATTGGATAGTGGAAGGATTGTGCGAGCTGGAAGAAAATTCAGGTTTTTTTTGGGGTTTAGCCACTGAGGTTCTGCATGTGAATGCAGAGCTGTGAGTAGTGGGTGCAGCAGATGGAAGAGAAGAGCTTGAGGGATGGTGAAAAAGAGGGAGTAGTGTCTAAGGAATGATTTGTGAGGGATTGCTGCAGGCAGCGGAGAAGAGGTAATCTTCAAAGGGTTAAAAGCAGGGTAGGTGCAGCAAGTAGAAACAGGTAACTGACATAAAGTTGGTATCAGGGTATACTGGGCGGCAACTGTGGTTGCTGTGGATGATGGAGAGAGAGATACTTGACAAGGCGGGTGTCTAGCACCAGGAATGGGTTGCTGCAGGCTGACTGAGGCTGAGTGCAATATATCTGACCATGCTTATAGTAATGGTTGAACAAAATTCAGTTTACACTCTGCATGTCTGACAAGAGACTGCACTTCCTTTATACACTCCACTAGTACCTGTTGGGAACATGCTCAATAGTGCTCAAAGAAATAGGCCCAATCATCCTCCAATAACCATAACAGCGATTCTACCTGAGCCATACTTAAGGGGGTCAAAAAGTCATCACTCCCTTTAGGAATGCTGGACAAAGTCAGTTCCGCACAAACTTGAATCAATGGCTGAATGTCACCAAACAACCTCCTGTCCTGATCAACTAGGGAATGAGCAAGACCAATGCATTCTAACAGTTGATCTCTGGCCCACTCCTATATATGGTGGCAGGTCAGCAGGTTCCTGCGAATCGCCGTACCTGTACGGCGGTTCATGGGAGCATTCTTGGGGGAGCGCGCATGCCCACTCACCAGTGGGGAAGCCGATCCATAGGGCCGGCAGCTACGGATGCCACCGGGCACCCCCAATCGCTCCCTGTGAAAAGAGAACGGCGGTCTGCTGTTGTAAACACAGTAGACCGTTGTTCTCTCAGCTATCAATACAGCACTCCTGCATTCCTCCTATTTAGGAACACAGATCTCTGTATTCATTTCACAAGCCCATCCCCCCCCCCCGCAGTTAGAAAATACCCCCTAGGCTCACATTTAACCCTTTGATCGCCCCTGGGTTAACCCCTTCTCTGCCAGTGTCAATATTTCAGCAACAGTGCATATTTTTAGCACTGATTACTGTAGTAATATCACTGGACCCCCAAAAGTGTCAAAAATGTCAGTTAAGGGTTCGCTCTGTCTGCTGCAATGTCGCAGTCTCACTAAAAATCACTGATCGCCGCCATTACTAGTTTAAAAAAATTAATAAAAATGACAAAAATCTTTCCCCTAGTTTGCAGACGCTATAACTTTTGCGCAAACCAATCATTTTTTTTCTTACCAAAAATATTTAGCAGAATACAAATTGGCCTAAAATAATGAAAAAATTGTATTTTATTTTTTTTTTTTGGGGGGGGGGGGATTGTACAGCAGAAAGTGAAAAATATTTTTTTTTCTTTTTCAGAATTGGTGATCACATACAACCAAAAGAAAGCGCTATTTGTGGGGAAAAAAACATAAATTTTATTTGGGTACAGCATCGCATGTCCGCGCAATTGTCCGTTAAAATAACGCAGTGCCGAATCACAAAAAATAGCCTGGTCATTAAGGGGGAAAAACTTCCAGTCCAGAAGTGGTTAAAGCGGAGTTTATGTAACACTTTTCCAGACACTGGTAGGATACAGTCTCATGGAAAAGCTAGTTTTGAAGCTTCTGTTGGTCAAAGGAGGAGCGGTGGAGAAGGGGGTCACCTCAGTGATGCATTTAAACATTTTTTTAGTCCTCGGCCCCCAGGGCTGTCAGCTTTAATATCCCATCGGGAGCGTCTGCATCATATGGTGGAAGATTATCTAGAGGAAAAAACAGACATGGAGAACTTTCCAGTTGATGATCCACTGGGTTTCCTAGTCATGAGAATAGACCACTGGCCAGAACTTGCCCAGTAGGCAGCCCTGCATCCATGTGCTTTCTAAATGGGCCTTTAGTGCTGCCAGAGATTTTGTGACAGATAAAAGAGAATGTCTGTCCACAGACTCTGTTGACTAGCTGACATTTGTCAGAATGAATCAGTCCTGGATTTGCAGTAGCTATCAAGCCCCTGATGCCGATGTCCCTGATTAAGTGTTATTGGGATCTTCAATCTCTGAAAGACTGTCTAGGCTGCCTAGCTTTTTGGGTGTTGATTTTATCTTGTCAAGTAATTTTTGGGTATAGGTTTTATTGGCATAATTAACACCCAAGGACCATTTTTTCCGCCCCTTTTTGACAGGTGCATCAAATTTAAATTTTTTACAGCAAGGCCAATTCTTGCTTTCATCAAAAGGACCTCTAGAAGGTTACGGGGTGAAGGCACCACCAACACCCAAAGACCAATTTGTCCCCACAAATTAGTGACAGGGGCATCAAATTTACATTTTTTTACAGCAAGGCCAATTCTTACTTTCATCAAGAATACCTCTATAGAGTTAAATAGTTGTTGAGGTTGAATAAAGACAATAGTCCATCCAGTTCAACCTGTGTAGGTGTGTGGATGTAATTATTTCCCATACCCCTGAATGTTATGATCCTTGAGATGTACATCCAAGAGTCTTTTAAATGTAGCCATACTCCCCGCAGTTCCACAATCTTGTATCCCTTACTGTAAAAAAAACCCCCTGCGTAGGTTAAATCTCTTCTTCTCTTATCACATTGTATGGCCTCGTGTCCTCATGCATTCATTGCGACTGAACAGTTTTTGTTGAGATCCCCATTATGGTACTTGTAAATTGCTATCATGTCCCCTCTCAGGCGTCTCCTTTCCAGGGAGAATAAATCAAGTGCTTGTAAGCGCTTTACCCTTTACCCTGTAAGCGGGTTACAGGGTAAAGGCACCACCAACACCCAAAGACCAATTTTTCTGCAACTGTGTGACAGGGGCGTCACATTTAAATTTTTTACAGCAAGATCAATTCTTGCTTTCATCAAGAGTAACTCTATAGGCTTACAGGGTCAAGGCACCACCTACCCCAAAAGCCCAATTTTTCCTCAACTGTTTGACAGGGGCATCAAATTAAATTTTTTTACAGCAAGGCCAATTCTTGCTTTCTCCAGGAGTACCTCTAGAAGGCACCACCAACACCCAAAGACCAATTTTTCTGCAGCTGTTTGCCAGGGGCAACTAATTTCAATTTTTTTACAGCAAGGCTAATTATTGTTTTTATCACGAGTACCTCTAGAAGGTTACGGGGCGAAGGCACCACCAACACCCAAAGACCAATTTTTCTGCATCTGTGTGATAGATGTTATTTACAGCAAGGCCAATTCTTTCTTTCATCAAGAGTACCTCTAGAAGGTTATGGGGTGAAGACACCTACAACACCCAAATACCAATTTTCCTGCAACTGTATGACAGGGGCATCACATTTCAATTTTTTACAGCAAGATCAATTCTTGCTTTCATCAAGAGTACCTCTAGAAGGCACAACCAACGCCCAAAGACCAATTTTTCTACAACTGTGTGACAGGGGAGTCAAATTTAAATTTTTTACAGCAATGCCAATTCTTGCTTTTGTCAAGAGTATCTCTTTAGGGTTATGGGGGGAAGGCACCACCAACACCTAAAGCCCAATTTTTCTGCAACCATTACTTCTATCCAAAGTCTTTCAAAGAGACACCAGGCTTTATATATATTTATATATCTTGGCCTGAGTGTACTATTGTTTGGCTTCTTCGAACAAGGCTTGCTCACTGTGGTGCAAAACTTTGTTATATCAATTCAGTCTGCCAGAGAGACACCAGAATGTATCCAACAAATCTCTAATCTTGTTCTGAGTGCACTAAATTGTGGCCTTATCATACAGACTGGCTCTCCAAGCTGCCGTTTACAAAATAAAGAAAGCTTGCAGAGAAAATCAATTTAAATGTAATATTTTTATACATAAATGTCAGTTTTGCTGCAGCAGTTTATATACAGGGTAGATATACTATACCACTTTACTTACAGGCAGACTAAGGGGACCCCCTAGGCACTATATTTAAAGGAATTTTTCATTTTTATTGTTTCACTGTTAGCATCATTAAAATCACTGCTCCTTTATAAATGATCTTGTTTAAAAGTATTTTTTGCATTGATACATGTCCCCCAAATGGGGACCCATAGGCTTCAATCGGGTTCGTTGTTTGTGCCCGAACTTTTGCAATATTCGAGAGTTCAGGGGGTCATTTGGCCCATCTCTTATTGATTCTTTAACTACTAAAGATGAATCATGTGGAAGGACTACATACTATCTAAGTAAAAGGCCTGTGACAGGAAAGCTGAACATGATATTATATTGGGACAACTTTAAAGCTGCACTAGAGAGAGACTGTCAAGATTAGGAACCGGTTTTTCTGCCACTAAGCAAAAAATCGTCTTAACAATGGAAATCTGCCTATTTAACTGTGGTTGAGACGAAACAGAGTAAACCGCACAATGAAACACGCCAAAATGGAAGCCATTGAAAGAGACAAGATTTACGAATTTGACAAAATCTGGCAACACAGGATCCAACACTTGTTAACACCAAACTTTGACAAAATGGTACTTCTGCCATGGTAGCTGTAAACCACATCAACTGCACTAGGCGTCTCGTTGGCAATTTGATCTTCCTTGGGGATCCCCTATCCTTTTTTTTCCTCTCTCCATCTTTCCCTTCCTTTTTTCTTTTGGTTGGTCGTGTAGTTCATCACTTATTGCCCATTACCATTCTTGTTATTCATTATCACAAGACGTACCTCTGTCAAACATAGGCAGGTGGCTCTACCAAGCCCGTGTCACTTTTACCCAGCCTGGGACAATATAATTGTTTAATAGTTTTTCAAAGGTTGATCTCAGTAACAAGTTAGGTTTTTGATATCAAGTTTTTCAAACAAACTCTTATTGTAAAATAGATCCATCACAGGCTCTACAGTGCCCCATTCTGTCACTATTGTCCACCTTACCTCACAGAGATTTCACTACTAGGCCTAACCTGTTTGAAAGCTGATGTATTAGCTCTTTTAATTTATGTTTTATATTTTTTGTTACTATGTGTAATACCAAAGTGCAATGTTATGATGTCTACAGTTTTTACACGTGGTTATGCTGACTACTCCCCATGGAGCTACACTGGTTATATTCTCATGTATACTCTCAGTATTGTATCTCAAAACTTCAGTAAAACCCTTTGAACTAGTAAGAACCTGTTTTCATATAACTGAAAAATGCCCAAAGTCCTTTTTCATAAGGAAATTGTAGGCCAGCTCTAACGGAAGTGACTTTTAATGTATTGAAAGATTTTTTTGTCACTGGACGGGGCTTTTTAGGCATTAGGAGTATGTAATTCCATACAGTTACATCGTATTAAAATTGAACATCATTTAATAAATCATCTTTAAAAGACCATATTTAACAGATTAAATCCAGCAAGATGATGATATGTAAGCATAGCTAAACCACCATGAACAATCACATAAAGACAATTGTAGATGCCTCAATAATGTGAATGCAACTGAGGCATTTTGATCCTTAAACAAAGAATCTTCATCAGGGGGAAATAGCAAAGTGGTAAGATATTTGCAACATAAATGGCTAGAGCAGGCCTGTTCTCCGGTGCAAGTCTCACAGTGTAGGGTCAAGAGAGTACAAAGGGCACCAACAAAGCTTTCCTGCATCACAATAAATCAGAGGGTTCGAATCAGCAATAGGTGCAAAAAAGATTGTTAATAATAAACAGGCCCTCCAAATGATAGGGCCAGGCTCTATGTAATGTAGCACACCATAGATAGCATGACAGTATAGGTCCTGATTATTTATAGCACTTATGACCATTATAAGACTTATGACTACAGTACTCCATGACAAAGCCCTGTGCGCGAGGCTTATCCTGGATAGAGTGGGGCTGAAGCCTTGTTTACTGATCCTGCAATTGAGCTGTGCTGGTGTGCGGCGATTTGTTCTTTTCTACCCAAGAGAATGCTGTCAGATTTAGCACGGTCACGGCACGGGGCTCTGAAGGAACGGCACCAGCGGCCGTTCCTTCAGAGCGCATGCGCCAGTGATGTCACGGGCTGCATGTAAGGTAAATATCTCCTAAATGGTACATGTTTAGGAGATATTTACAGTACCTATAGGTAAGTCTTACCATAGGCTTACCTATAGGTACAACTTGCAGAGGAGGGTTTACTTCCTTTTTAAACTATGTAGCGCAAGGGCCTGCCTGATTGGATACAATTGAAAGTTGCTTAGGTTTGACCTAATATTATATGGTTTTCGTAACTCGAAAGGAAAATTGTACAAGAAAATTGAACATGTATGGCCAGCCTTATGCCTCGTACACACGCAAAGATTATCGGCCGACCGATCGTCCGTCTTTTGTCCAGAGTGGTGTTTTGTTGGTTGGAATGTGCTCTAGACTGCACACGAATTTTCTCGGCCAACAAAAATCAACTTCAGAAGTGATGTCATGTGCTGGTTTACTTTCGGTGTGTTTTTTCTTCTCTGAGCATGCCCAGTCTTGCTCATCAGATTTTTGTCTGCCGAAATCTGTACTGACTGACGGAAAATCGGCCGTTGTGTTGACGGCCAACAAAAATTTTATAGCCTGCACACCAGATTTTTTTCAGCCGAAAAGTCGGTGTTGGTTGTCGAAAGCATCATACTAACAAGCCGAAAATCGGCCGATCGGCTGTTGGCCGAAAATTCATGGCCAATAATCGATGCGTGTGTACGAGGCATAAGTCTGTGTCAGATCTAATTATTGTTAAGCGCTCACCGGAAGAAAACTAGACTGAGGGACCCAGACCCAGAGGTCCACGAACTGTGCAGTGCCATGCATTATATAAAAAAATAAATAAAAAAATAAAGTAGGGCTAAAGTGATATAATAAATAAAACAATAAGTGTGTGACACATGAGTGACCAGTTGCAGCAAAACAAGCAATATATACAATACATAAAAATCTGTAAAGTCTGTGTTGAAAAAAAATAAATATTAATTAAATATTATTTTTATCCACACTGACTTTACTGATTGTTATGTATATATTGCTTGTATTGCTTCATATGGTCACTCATGTTTCACACACTTATTGTTTCATTTATTTTATCACTTTAGCCCTACTTTACTTTGTTTTTTTATTTCTGTTTGGCTGGTATCACAGTATTTGAAGTGGCTGCTTTCTGTTTTTATTACCACTGAGTGCTGACTTATTTTGTTTTGTTAGCGCCATGCATTATGCCTCATATTTGAACACAAACAGACACTTCTGACACAAGAATGTGAAGATTTTCTCTACTATAGGCTTTGCATATGGAGCAACAAATGACACCATAGCACTGAGGAGCAATGGGGGAGGGGGTCCAGGTGTAGTTATCAAGTTGGTTAAATAGTCTTGCTATTGGTGAGGGAAGAGAGGGGATGTAATGGGCAGTGGTACTGATTCATTGGGCCGGTTCTCAGGACTACAGAAGAAAAAAGGGGGAGGGATGAGGAAAGGGAAAGAACCACTTGGGGAAAAAGGGATATTGTGGACCCTTTGGGAAGGAGTGGATGAACAAGAGTGAGTTTGCTGGAGCAGAACTATCTACAAGAGGAGTCAGTAAATGACTCCTGCCCTGCTAGCAAGTGCTTCCCTTCATCTGTGAAGGTAAACTGTGGCCAGTGAAACCAGATCTCCACCTCCCTGGTGGTATGATTATGTCAGGAATTCTGTACCAAAAGCGGTACAATTTTTTTCATGGAAATTTGGCGTTATGTATTATAGGCCAACAATTCTTAGTAATTACTGACTTAAACCTGACCAAAACAAGACTCTAGTAGACATCCCAGATGTGATAAATTTGAAACACAAACGCAATATAATATTAATTAAATAATAATAAAAATTATATTATTGATTAGATTATAATTCATGTGTTATATTATATATATATATATATATATATATATATATATATATTTATATATATATATATATATATGTGTGTGTGTATATATATATATATATATATATATATATATGTATGTGTATATATATATATATATATATATATATATATATATATATATATATATATATATATATATATGTATGTGTATATATATATATATATATATATATATATATATATATATATATATATATATATATAATATAAATGTTATGTGTGTGTTTGTGTTTTGTGCAACGTTCAAAGTTTGAATTTCCCTCCCTAGTTCCGCTCCCATGCAGCATTGCTGCTGCAGGGAACAGAACTAGGAAGTAATCACACCGACGGAGGACGGACGAGCGGCGGGGATCTCAGATGGGATCGCCAGGAGAAGGTAAGACACCGCTAGGCAGGTTAATAAACACATCTGATCTATTGTTTTGAGCATGTGTTAGACCTTAATACTATCATTTATTTCCAAATAGATAGGTAAAATATAATGTAACTTTAGAAATATGTTGTATTTTCTCAACAAACTTTAAACAGTTTATTGTTTTTTAACAATGAAATGCCGTTGGAATGAAAAGGTCAAGAAGGTTAGGAGCAAGTGAAGTCACCAGGATTTTAATCGACCATTCTTAAACAATATTTTGTTTACAAATGAGTCTCAAAATAAATGCAATTTATGTGAATTTTTATATTATAACAGTAGAATACATTGGGACCCAAATAAGACCGAAGAGAAAAGACAGGTCAATCAACTATTTCGGGTGACTCAGATCAAAATGATTCACAGCTGACATCTTCAAATAATGGATCTGTAGGCTGATCTGCCAGACTTAAATGAACAGACTGCTTTTGCCTTTTTTGTTTTTATTGGAGAAAATAAATAGTTTATTCATTATTAATAAGTATTCATTGTTATTATTAGTAACATATTATATTTCTTTATTTACTTTGGCCATGCCTTAAAAAATACAGCTTACTTTTTAAATAGGTGAATATAAAATGTTTTTTTCCTGACAGACTCCATGGCAGCTTACCTGTGGGTTAGTCCTGCCTCCTCCTACTTCATAGGACCCTACTCCCATAAATGTTTGCTCCGTGCCAGAGGCCGTGTTCCTTTTTTGTCCTCCTCCTGAAAGGATTATGGTCAAATCTTACCTCATGAAGATTCCCGATTCAGGCCTTGCGGTTTGCACGTTGGATCCGGTGGTGTCCCCTTCATGTCCAGCACACCCTAGCTATTAGCGGGGTAGGACACGGGCATGGAGTCAGTTGTCAGAAGAGCTTACAAACCTGGCCAATGGCAGGCAAAGCGACATATGGCCAATCGTCCCAGCTATTAGCGGGAGGCCCATTAATATGCCCCATCGTGTGTGCAGCCGCAGTGTCCGTATGGTCCAAGGTCTGGTCGTGGAAGTGGTGATGTACCCTGCTTTTCATTCTATGGCAGCAGTTTATTTTTGTATATTCTCCTGTTGTTTGTTACTTATCTCTCTCTGGGGTCTAGTTCGGCTGTGGGATGCATGGAGTTCCATTCCACGTCCTTCCCCTCCGCTCCACTGCTTCCTGGTGCCTTCCAGGTTCGATCTGAATCGAGGCTTGGTTCGCACAGGTGGGGGGAGGGGGGGCAGTGATGTCATTCCGGCGGCAAATTTAACCACTTAAGCCCCGGAGGATTTGGCTGCTAAACGACCAGAGGGTATTTTGCGATTCGGCACTGCGTGACTTTAACGGACAATTGCGCGGTCGTGCGACGCTGTACCTAAACGAATTTGGCGTCCTTTTTTTCCCACAAACAGAGCTTTCTTTTGGCGGTATTTGATCACCTGTGCGATTTTTTGATCACGCGCTATAAACAAAAAAAGAGCGTAAATTTTGCAAAAATAGCAATATTTTTCCCTTTTTTTTATATGAAATTCCCCCCAAAAAAAATGTAAAAATCAAAATTTTTTTATATTTTCGGCCAATTTGTTTTATGCTACCTATGTTTGGTAAAAAAAATCGCAAAAAGCGTATTTTGATTGGTTTGCGCAAAAGTTATTGCGTTTACTAACAAAGGGAAAGATTTTTGTCATTTTTGTTGTTTTTTTTTTTAACGCGTAATGGCGGCGATCTGCGATTTTTTTTGCGGTACTGCGACATTGCGGCGGAAAGATCGGACCCTTGACTGACATTTTTGACACTTTTGGGGTTACCAGTGACATTTCTACAGTAATCAGTGCTATATATATGCACTGTTACTGTAAAAATACACTGGTAGTGAAGGGGTTAACTTTATTTGAGAGGGAGGGGCTGTGTGTGTCCCTAGGGGCGTGATTCTAACTGTGATTGGCTGTGGCTTCAACTGTATGCAGAGTGATCAATGGATCTACATAGTAGATCCATGTGATCAGCTCTCATACAGAGAGGAGAATGACAGGCAGCTTGTTTACACAAGCTGCCTGACTTTCTCCCTCTCTCCCGCCGATCGCAGAGTGGCCGGCGGCAATCGGGTCCGCCGGTCACACGCGCGGGGGGGTCCGTGACCACGCGGGAGCGGGAGCACGCCTCCGGCGGCGCGCGCTCGCTCCCTAAACCCTCACAGGCGAGCGACGTAGACCTACGTCACTTTGCCTGTGAGGGGCTGACCGCCGCCGTAGATAGTCGTGCGGCGGTCGGCAAGTGGTTAAGTAGCTGTCAGTTTCAGCTGTTTGTGGGTTTGTTCAGCAGTGTTTCCAGCGGCTTCCCCGTGCTCTGCAGGAATATTTTAAAGGTGAGAGATGGCTGTGATTATGCTGAATAGGCTTCCTGCCTGCTCTCTGCATGTCACTCATTCATGGTCTCTTGCAGTTTTCCTAAAGTGATATGGATGTCTCACCGCCCCCTGGTGGCCAGCCCTTACATTACAGGTAAGATTGGTTTTATTCCTCTCCCTGTAATGTTTCGGGTTTTTTCTGCTGTTCTGTTGATTCTTTATTTTCTTTCCTAAAGCCCTTCTAGGTCTGAAAGACGTTACTCAGCCCGTGAAGATCAAGATCCTCCCAGGTCGCAAACGCGGCATTCATCATCAAGTTCAAGGCGCCATCGGTCGTCCTCTAGGCGCCATGGTGAAGAGTCTGGAGCTACTTCAGGACACCACCACTCTGACAAAAGATCCTGCTGGGGATGTGGGGCACAGGTGCCTGACGGAAAGTCGCTCTGTGAGCCCTGTTTTGCACATGCTGCAAACGGAAAGGAAGACAGCAACCAGCAGATGGAGTCGCTGGTCAGGCGAGTAGTTAAGGAGCCCTGCTCGTGCTGGAACTTCCTCCCCCAGGATGGCGAGTACTCCGGCTGGTGAAAATATATATATCCCTGGGCCTTCTCCCTATTTGGCAACAAGTTAGAAAGTGCCATTTCCCATGCCACAGGTGGTAAGTCGGGGTTCCTTCCCCAGGATAGGCGCTTGCTGGACCAGAAGAGGTCTCAGCCCAGGCAAGGGGCTAATCGAGCAAGGGATGCTTGCCTATATAAGCCTGGCTGTCAATTCCGAAAGAACTGGAGAAGACCGCAGCCTTCAGGACAGAAAGCACCCAGAGGAGGGTCTTCTGGTGGTCGGGAGGCCACAAAGTCTTTTTGACGTTGTGCCTGCCCAGGTGGAGCAAGTCGGGGCCTGGCTACTACGCTTCCAACACGTCTGGGCAGCCTCGATATACGACTTCTGGGTCGTCAAGACAGTATCAACAGGCCATTCCTGGAAAGTCTGAGTCCGCCCAGGCTGAGGTTCATTCCAACCTCATTACCACAGTCAGAAGAGAAAAGACAAGGCCTTCTGTCTTACGTATATCTGTTGGTGGCTCAAGGCGCAGTGGTTCCAGTTCCAACCAACAAGAAGTTCCAGGGTCTATTTTCCCCCCTCTTCTTGGTTCAGAAAAAGAATGGTGCTTGGAGACTGGTCATAGACCTCACGCACCTGAACTCTTTTATTAAGAAGGAGAAATTCAAGATGGAGACACTATTCACCATCCATCAAGCAATACAACCAGCAGACTGGCTTGTGTCAATCGACCTCAAAGATGCCTATTTCCATGTGCCAGTGGCAGCAGATTACCAGAAGTTCCTGCGAATCGCAGTAGATCAGAATCATGTAGAGTTTGTCTGTCTCCCATTTGGGTTTACTACATCGCTGCGGGTATTCTCAAAGGTCTTACTAGCAGTGGTGGCTTTGATCAGGACCAAAGGCGTCCGTCGACACCATTATCTGGACGACCTGCTCCTGCTGTCACAAGACCGAGAACAACTTCTGGTACACAGGTCTCAGGTAATAGCCACTCTTCCCGAGTTTGGCTGGTTACTGAACATGGAGAAGAGCCACCTGGAGCCTACCCAGTCGTTAATATTTCAGGGAGCTCAGTTCGACACAAGTCGAGGCACAATTTCTTTCCCCCTCGAGAAGATCCTGGTAGTCAGGGACAGGGTACGCCTAGCTATGACGGTCACTCACCTTAGAGCATCTCAGTGTCTAAGAGTGGTTGGGACCATGGTAGCCATGACTCCAATGGTGAAGTGGGCACAGTGGAAAATGCGGCCAAGCGGGGTTTCTCCATCAGTGGCATCCAGGAGATCAAAATCACCTCATTCGCATAACATTATCAATGCGGGAGAGCCTTCCATAGTGGCTGCAGAGCAAAAATCTCCTCAAATGCCATTCCATCATGCCCATCTCTTGGATCACAGTTACCACGGATGCCAGCAACACCGGGTGGGGTGCCCTCTGTCAGACGGAGATAGCCCAGGGCAGCTGGGATTTCCAAGCTCACAGGGTAGTGTCAAATACTCTAGAATTGCGAGCCGCGTTCTGCGCTCTGAAAGCATTCCATCGCCTAATAGAAGGGACTTCTGTGATCCTGAGGATGGACAATATGACCGCGGTCTCCTATGTGAAGCGACAAGGAGGCACTCGCAGTCGCTCCCTGTTAAAGTAGGTAGATCCAATCTTATATTGGGCCCAGAAACACCTGGTAAACCTCACTGCAGTGTTTCTTCCGGGGGTACAGAATGTTCAAGCGGACCTACTCTCAAGAGTCCACTTGGACAACAACAAATGGAGCCTTCACAATGATGTCTTCCAGTGGCTCACTTCTCTGGAATTTCGCCCGGAGTATTATGTGAGGATCTGTTGTCCCCAAGCCTTTGGGACGGATGCTCTGACAGACCAGTGGAGATTCCACAGGGCATATGCCTTTCCCCCAGTTCCTGTCATTCTCCGGTTCCTGGCGAGACTCAGGATGGAAGATGTGGAAGTGCTAACAATAGCCCCATACTGGCTGAATAGGCCATGGTTTCCCCTGCTGATGCTCCTCAGTTTTCTGAATCCAGTTCCTCTACCCATCAGGCCAGACCTTATGTCCCAGGGAGCAACTCTACACCCATGCCCGGCTCATCTGCACCTGAAGGCATGGTTTTTGAGAGGGAAAGGCTGGAGGCGTTAGATTGCCCGAGTGGGGCAATTTCTACTCTCTTAAGTGCCAGAAGAGCGGGCACTAACAATGTCTATGGAAGGATCTGCTCCAAGTTCATGGATTTTGTTACCAAGAAAGGGGGGTCATGCAATGACCTGAATATCCAGCATATTCTTGGTTTCCTGCAGTCGGGACTGGACCTACCATTATCCGTTAGCTCACTACGTGTGCAAGTTTCTGCTATTTCGGCCTTCACAGGAATTTCTTGGGCGTCTCATCCCCTTGTTCGTCAATTCTTTCGGGGAGCGTCCAGACTCAGGCCACAGAGGAAGCCAAGGTTCCCTAAATGGGATCTTCCACTCGTCTTGAACTTCCTTTCTGACATGAGAAGAAGTCACACGGAGCAACTCTCCATTAAAGATCTGTCTCTGATATCGTCCTTCTTGGTAGCCTTCACCTCGGCTAAGAGAGTCTCCGAGATTAGTTCTCTGGGTTGCAAAGAACCATTCCTGACCTTCTTTCCAGATCGTGTGGTTCTTATCCCCATATTGGGATCACACCCCAAGGTGGTCTCTGTTTTCCACGAGAACCACGAGATTGTCCTTCCAACATTCAAATCATCAGATGATCCGGATACACATCCATTAGATGTGGGTGCAATTCTGAGACTGTACCTGAATGCAACAGCTTCCTTCAGGCGTTCAGATTATCTATTTGTTCTCCTCCACGGGAAGAACAAGGACTTGCGGGCATCTTCAAGATCCATAGCAGCATGGATTGTTCAGACCATCCAATGGGCATATAAGGCTAAGGGCTTGGCTCCGCCAGAAGCGGTGACCGTGCATTTGACAAGAGGGGTGTCCACGTCCTGGGCGGCTTCTTGTCATGTGGTCCCTGAAGTAATATGCAAGGTGGCTTCATAGTCTTCCATTAACACTTTCATGACTCATTTTTGTATTGAGCCAGCTTCATTGTCTTCTGTTAACTTTGGTTTGCAAGCACTGTCTGTTGATGGTGCAAATTAAATTTTTTTTATGGCCAGCAGTTTCCCACCCTTGTGTGTTTGGCTAGTTATTTCCCACATGTAAGCTGCCATGGAGTCTGTCAGGAAAACGAAAAAATTGTTATCAAATACTTACCGTAATTTTCCTTTCCTAATGGACTCCATGGCAGCTGGAGTCCCCTCCCATCTGCTGGAGTAGGCTAGTAATGGAACAGGGCCTCTGGCATGGAGAAAAAATTTATGGGAGTAGGGTCCTATGAGGTAGGAGGAGGCGGGACTAACCCACACATAAGCTGTCATGGAGTCCATCAGGAAAGGAAAATGACGGTAAGTATTTGATAACAATTTTCCATTATATTCATATTTTGCTGTTTCATTCAGCAGTTAAAGCAGTTGTAATCCGCTGGAGGATTTTTTTTTTTCTAACCCTGCAAGGTAATGTCATAATATGCTAGTAAGCATCACATACTAGCAGGTTATGCTAAACGTATGCTATCTCCAAATCCCAGCACATGCTCCAATTCCAGTTGACCCCTTCTGAGGGGAAGTCATCTGTGTGAATAAAAAGTAAATGTTATTTTTTATCCAAACGGACTTTACTGATTTTTATGTATATATTGCTGCATATGGTCACTCATGTGTCACACATTTATTGTTTCATTTATTATATCACTTTGGCCCTGCATTATTTTGTTTTTTATTCCTGTTTGGCTGGTATCACAGTTTTTTGAAGTGGCTTGCTATTGGTGAGGGAAGAGAGGGGATGTAATGGGCAGTGGCAATGATTCATTGGGCCAGTTCTCAGGACTACAGAATAATAATAAAAAAAAAGGGATGGGGAAAAGGGATATTGTGGATCCTTTGGGAAGGAGTGGATGAGCAAGAGTGAGTTTGCTGGAGCAGTACTAGTATCTACAAGAGGAGTCAGTAAAAAAAACTCCTGCCCTGCTAGCAAGTGTTTACCTTCATCTGGAAGGTAAACTGTAGCCAGCGAAACCAGGTCTTATTAAACACATCTGATCTATTGTTTTGAGCATGTGTTAGACCTTAATACTATAATTTATTTCAAAATATAAAGTAACTTTAGAAATATGTTGTATGTTCTCAGCAAACTTTAAACAGTTTATTGTTTTTTTAACAATGAAATACTGTCGAAATGAAAAGGTCAAGAAGGTTAGAAGCAAGTGAAGTCCCCAGGATTTTAATCGACCATTCTTAAACAATATTTTGTTTACAAATGAGTCTCAAAATAAGTGCACTTCATGTGATTTTTTTATATCATAACAGTAGAATACATTGGGACCCAAATAAGACACTGCTGAAGAGAAAAGACAGGTCAATCAACAATTTGGGGTGATTCAAATCAAGATGATTCACAGCTGACATCTTCAAATAGTCGATTTGTAGGCTGATCTGCCAGACTTAAATGAGCAGACTGCTTTTGCCTTTTTTTGTTTTTATTTGAAGAAAATAAATAGTAGTTTATTCATTTTTAATAATTAGTCACATATTATATTTCTTCATTTAGTTTGGCTATGACTTAAAAAAATACAACTTACTTTTTAATCAGGTGAATATAAAATGTTTGGTTATTAATATTTTGCTGTTTCATTCATCAGTTGAAGCAGTTGTAAACCGCTGAAGTTTTTTTTTTTTTTTTCTTACCCTGCAAGGTAATGTCATAATGTGCTAGTATACATCACATACTAGAAGGGTAATGCTAAACTTACACTATCTCTAAATCCAGTTGACGCCTTCTGAGGGGAAATGCCTTGGGCAGAGTCAGCCGTGACGTCAGTGCGCATGGTCTATACTGCAGGCAGCCGTGCCACCATGAGATTTCATGCTAGATTCAAGCAAACTATCTGTAAGTGCGATTCTTTTTAATAAATTTAGTTTTTAAAGGATAATGCATTTTTATCTCCAACCCTATCTATGAGCTGTGAGCCGCTGACTGTCCAGAGTCTACAGAGCCAGTGATCTAGATCAATACCATTCAGCTGAGGGCTGTATATATGCCTTTTGACCGCTGAGGTCTGGTAAGTGGCCATTTATTTTCTGAGCGCGATGGTGATGCATGCATCACTTTGAAGGCTTTGGAATAGCATCTTTTCAGCTCGCCACATCATTTGGGACTGTTTTAATTTAACAACCCGCAATAGAGTTCTGTTTTGCATCTTCCATCTTCACCTGTCTTGCTTCCAGGTTTGCAGGCTCCAGCTCTGTGACTGGCCGTAGTCGCGATTATGTCACTCCCATGCATGCGCATGTAGGAGCCTCGGTTTATAGCACAGGGCTCTTAAGAAAGGGCACGTGTGGCCGTTCCTTCAGAGCCCATGAGCCAGTGATGTCACTGGCTGCATGTACAGTAAACATGCAGGTAATTTGGAAAAAATCTATTGTTGTGGCCCCTGTGAATCGCCAAGTGCTGCTAAGGACCCCTGGGATCTCTGGATCTTTCAATGCTGTGGGACTGCATGTATGCCATATTAGTTATTTTACCATTCATTTTATACATCCTCTTATACTGTATATGCTACTATTTTGAATGACTTTTACTCAAAATGATGGTCCATCCCGGCCCACTGCATCCAATTCCAGTTTTTTCCTGTTACTTGTGAATACACTATTGTTAATACCCACTCTGCCCCGCACGCTTTATATCCCTTGCACAATATGGCCTCGGAATTAGCCTGATTAGGGACCACTAAAAACACAAATCCGGCACTAGTATGACAGGACCAGCACCCTCTCCAGGATAATTAGCATAACACCTGGGGGTTAAGTAGCAGCTGTGTGGGAACAAAACACACCAGGAGGAATGTTCAAAAGTATCAGTCACACAAGGGTTAACCACATATATGCTCTATATGAACTAGGGATCAACCGTTTATTGGCAAAACCGATTATCGGAGGGCCGATATTCACTTTTCCCGATGTATCGGCCCCGGAACTTGCCTGACCGTCGGGAATAGTCAGGAGTGTAACAAAGCCATACATTCAACCACCCACAGCAGCCTGGTGCCAGCCAGCCAGCCACCCACAGGCCCTGTACCAGCCAGCCAGCCACCCACAGGCCCTGTACCAGCCAGCCACCTACAGGCCCTGTACCAGCCAGCCACCCACAGGCACTGTGCCAGCCAGCCACCCACAGGCCCCGAACCAGCCAGTGACCCACAGCCCCTGTGCCAGCCAGCAACCCACCACAGGGTGCCAGACAGCCAGCCACAGGCACTGTTCCAGCCAGTCAGCCATCCACAGGCCCTGTACCAGGCAGCCACCCCCAGCCCCTGTGCCAGCCAGCCACTAACCACAGGGTGTCAGACAGCCACCCAGCTCAGGGTGCCAGACAGCCAGCCACCCACCATAGGGTGTCAGACAGCCAGCCACCCCCTAAAAAGGTGCAAGCCACTCATCACCACAGGGTGCCAGCCAGCCTGACAGATTTTTTTTAACCCTATATTACATTTTCGTAGTGTCTTTCAAATTTCAATGGAGATGGATGCAGACAGAAAGAGTAAAAGTGTGATCTGGGACTATTTCTCGTCTCCATCTCCAGGAAAGGCAGCAGTGTGCAACACGTGCACAAACAATGTAAGCATGGGATCAGCAATTGCAAAAACCAAAACTACGTCAAATCTTTTGGGCCTATCTAAGAGTTCATCATGTTGATTTATATCATGCAGCACAGGAAAAAAACAATAAATCACAAGGTGAAATACCAGTATCCCAGGCAACAATAACATATATGTTTCAGAAAAAAAAAACAGGTGGCTAAATTCAGATGGAAGATCCCAACTGCTGGACAGAGTAATCACAGAGATGATGGTCACTGATAACCAGCCATTTACAATGGTGTCGGACTCTATATTTAAGCTGTTGATGTCCAAAGTAGGGATGATCGAACGGTTCGGGTCCACCATCGGTTCGGCCCGAACATTGGGTGTTCGAGGTTCGGCTGAATTTAGAACTTTTTGCCCAAAAAGTTCGGAATTCGGCAACCAGAACCGACCAAAATGCAATGCTTCAGGAAATGGGCTTTAAAAGCCTGTGATTGGACCAGAACCATTAGCAAAAGCCAATTGAGGGGGCAGGAGAATGCTAGGAATGTGATTGGAGTGACTAGGGGGTCCCTAGACCAATCATTAGTGAATACGCCCCCCAGTATAAAAGATCGCCCCCGCCAAATTCCTAGCATTCTTGTACGGGACATGGAAGAGAGTGGAATGCTGTTCTGTTCTAATGTGTTACAAAGCGTCATTTAGCTATTTTTAGTGTGAGGAAAGGGATATCTAGTGTAGTTAGAGTGCTCCTTTACACGAAAGTTAGCTTCAAAAATTTAGTTTCTGTAGGGAAAGTGTTAAGTGTAAGGGGACCGTAGTGTAGTGTAGGGTTAACTGACAGTGACTGCTATGGAAGGGTGACAAAACCCTTCCATAGCAGGGTGACCGCTATAGAGAAAAGATCATTTCTCTGAGTTGCTTCGGGACAGGAATATGGCTTCTCACCAGCCAAGCATTTTTCATGCTGCAGGGGCTGCCACTGCCAGTGCTTTTTTGAGGACATGTTTGATGTCAGACATGACATCTGAACATGTGTATAGGGGGTATATATACACATATATGTCTGTATATATACCCCTAGACATATATAGGTGTGATAGTAGCAGAAATATATGCTTGCGCTAATGAAATCATTTACAATAATATATTTCTGCTACTATCACACCTATATATGGCTAGGTGTCTATATAAATATAATTATGTGTGTATATATACCACTATACACAAGTTCAGATGTTTTGCCTGCCTCAAAAGAACCCCAAGGTGTGTTTTTGCTGGCATTTTTTGGGGGTTTTCGGAGGCAGGCAAAACATCAGAACTTGTGCACAGTACCACTATACACAAGTTCAGATGTTTTTCCTGACTGCAAAGAACCCAAAAAAATGCCTGCTTTGAAACCGGCAAGGTGTGAAAACCGAGAAGAGAAGCCAACCCCCTGAACTGAAAGTGTTCTAATACAAACGATCTTTTTTTTTTATGGTTCTGGACATACTACAGAGCTGAAACTTCACATGTACACTTTTTAGACCCCCCAGATACGAAATCCAAAATCTCTTTTTTTTTAATTTTTCAATAATTGGCTTTTTATCAAAAATTACAATTTTTAAGAACTTTTTTTTGTGTGATTTTGTGTCTGGGGGGTCTAAAAGGTGTACCTGTGAAGTTTCAGCTCTGTAGCATGTCCAGAACCAGGAAAAAAAGATCATATAGTTGTAAAAGGAGGGTCCCACATTTCTACTGAAAAATTATCTTTTTTTTTTTCATGGTTCTGGACATGCTACAGAGCTGAAACTTCACATGTACACTTTTTAGACCCCCCAGATACTAAATCCAAAGTCAAAATAAAAAAAATCTCTCTTTTTTTTTTTCAATAATTGGCTTTTTTATCAAAAATGACAATTTTTAAGAACTTTTTTTTGTGTGATTAATAGTTAATGGGGCATGACCCAGAACCCTAGGGACTTTTTAGTTGCATTTATTGGGTTTTAGGGCTTAAAAATTGTGTTTTTTGATTACTGAAGTTCGGGTCCCATTGATTTCAATGGGGTTCTGAAATCCGGGCCGAACTTTCTGGAAGTTCGGATGTTCTGGCCGAACCGAACTTTTCAAAAGTTCGATCATCCCTACTCCAAAGTTGAACCAAGGTACACACTGAAGAGTGACAAGTACTATCGAACCAAAATGCTGGGAAAGATTCCCCAAAAGGTCGTTGAGAAAGTAAAGGCTATTCTGAAACCAGAGAATGCTGGCAACTCCACTCTCATTCACGACTGACTGCTGGTCAGAACGGAGTCACTAATGAGTCTTACATGCCACTTCATTGACAGCGGATGGCATTTTGTGTTGAATAGGGATGGCCTTGCGGTCGGTTCGCGGCAAATTTTGCTTGTTCGCTACCCGCCAAATTTGAGAACACATACCGTTGTTCGCGGCGGCCATATTAGTTTACATTGGTGAGAGCTTTGACCCATGACACAGCCGTCAGGTGGAACGGGACAGCCAATTAAAACATTTCAGCACATGGACATGCCCCCTACCCTATAAATAGACCTGAGCTGTCGGCCATTTCATATTCTGCTTTTTGCCAGTGTAGGGAGAGGTCTGCTGTGCTCATGAGGGAGAGATTGCCAGACACAAATAGCTCTGTGAAGATCCACAAAAGTCCTTTTCAGGCCTGGTATTTCGCTATAGGTCTACTAGTATCTTCTCAGGTTAGGGGCAGGTATCCAGTCGGTGCTTTAGGGGCAGTTAGAGATCGGCAGCAGTCACACACAAATCGCTCTGTTAATGTCCACAAAAGTCCTTTTTCAGGGCTGGTATTTCGGTATAGGTCCAGTCTCTTTTCAGGTTAGAGACAGGTATCCAGTCTGTGCTTTAGGGGCAGTTAGAAATCGGCATCTGCAGTGACACAAATCGCTCCGTAATGTCCACAAAAGTCATTTAAAGGGCTGCAATTTTTTTGGTATTGCTGTGCAGTGCACTAAAAAGGGGGGGGGTAATCCACAGTATAATATACTTTGTAGAAAGCATATTATAGTGGATTAGTAGTATTATTGTGCACTAAGCAGCATTGTGACAGGTGTGGTGACTGAGCGTTGCTGCAGCAATACTACACACAGTGACAAAAGCACTTATAATGTATTCTAACTGGTGTGATAGACCAATGGCCTCCCAATACCACATATTGAAGTGGGGTGTTATCTGAGTAAACTTTTACAAGTGTATTTGTGTCCTGCAACAATATTGCCTCATTTGCTGAGTTAAGTCTGGTACACACAGTGCCAAACTCACTGGCCAATTTTTTGAACAACTGGTGTGATAGACCAGTGGCCCCCCAATACCACATATTGAAGTGGGGTGTTATTTAACAGTATAATTTTCTAAGATTGTATTTTAGTCATGCAAAAATTTGGCCTCTTTTGCTGTGTTAACTGTGCTACACACAGTGACAACAGTTGCTGGCCAATTATTTGTAGAACTGGCGAACTGACGGACCGGCAGATAGGGAGGAGAGGCAGGCAGAACTTGCATTGCACAAGAGGTACAAAGCAGACTGCAAATGTATCAGGAGCGAGCCATCAACCATGTAAAGTCACATTTGGCGCTCCCAGGACGCCGTCACATGGGTCCGCAGTGTGGGCTTTTTTTAATGTGTCCGTTGCGGACAACAGTGTTGCCATTTGCAGCCTATGCAGTCAACGCATAAGTCGCGGTAAGCCTAACACTCACCTAGGGACAACCGCCTTACGAAGGCACCTGAAATCCCATCACGAGCCCAGTGGGAGCAACACAGTCATAACCCACAAAGCCACACTCCAGGCTCTCACCGTCCAGCCTCTTCTCCTTCTCCTTCTCTTTCTCCTTCTCCTGTCTCCTCACAGTTGTCCAACACTCCACCTTCCATGATGCCATCGTCACGTTGTTCTGGAAAAAGGCAGGCTTCTGTGGCTGGAGCATAAATGTTGGAGCATAAAAAAGGTGTCCGACAGGTGTCCGACAACATTGGGTTAACGGCCGATGTGGATGCTCTGAGGAGTGATGAACCCCTGGACTACTGGGTGGGCAGGCTTGACCTCTAGCCAGAGCTTGCACAATTTGCAATGGAACTGTTGGCTTGCCCCCCATCCAGTGTCCTGTCCGAAAGAACGTTCAGCGCAGCAGGGGGGATCGTGACCGATAAGCACACTCGCCTAGCTCATGACAGTGTAGACTACCTCACATTTATAAAAATGAATGAGGCATGGATCTCTGAGGAATTCAACACATGTGACCAGTAGATCATGTTTCATTGAAATTCCTCATGACAGGCCACAAATATCTGCCAGACCGCCATCCACCCACAACAATTCCTGGTCCTTGTTTTCGCTAAATACAGTGGCATAAAAGGCATTTCATGTCCATTGAATGGCTAATTTTTGCAGCCTATACAGGCTGACACTTACTTCTGTATCCTGTGTGAATGTCTAATGTACCTCTAGCCATCAAATACTACATTCTTTGCGGTCAGTTAAACCCATGTGAGCTAATTTTTGGAGCCTATACAGGCCGACACTTACTTCTGTATCCTGTGTGAATGCCTAATGTACCTCTAGCCATCAAATACACTACGTTCTTTGCTGTCAGTTAAACCCATGTGAACTAATTTTTGGAGCCTATACAGGCCGACACTTACTTCTGTATACTGTGAATGCCTAATGTACCCCTAGCCATCAAATACTACGTTCTTTGCTGTCAGTTAAACCCATGTGAGCTAATTTTTGGAGCCTATACAGGCTGACACTTACTTCTGTATCCTGTAAATGCCTAATGTACCTCTAGTCATCAAATACTACATTCTGTGCTGTCAGTTAAACCCATGTGAGCTAATTTTTGGGGCCTATACAGGCCGACACTTACTTCTGTATCCTGTGAATGCCTAATGTACCTTCAGCCACAGAATACTACGTTCTTAGCTGTCAGGTAAACCCATGTGGGCTAATTTTTGGGGCCTTTTATGGCCAACACTTCTGTATCCTGTGAATGCCTAATGTACCTCTAGCCATCAAATACTACGTTCTTTGCTGTCAGTTAACCCATGCAAGCTAATTTTTGGGGCCTATACAGGCCAACACTTACTTCTGTATCCTGTGAATGCCTAATGTACCTTCAGCCACAGAATACTACGTTCTTAGCTGTCAGGTAAATGCATGTGGGCTAATTTTTGGGGCCTGGAATGGCCGACACTTCTTTATCCTGTGAATTCCTAATTTTTCAGACTGGAATTGAAAATCAATGGGTCTCTAAAGGTTCCGCCAAATTGTAGAATGGATGCGGACCCATTTTACAAATGTGTGAATCGACCCTATATGTATTAGACATGTATTTACTGGCTGCTGTCAGTTCTGGCTGATTTATGAAAAAAAAATATATATTTTTTGCTGTAAAAAAAAAATAAAAAAAACATTTAGGGCAACTTTTCCAATTGCAATACTTCTGTTATGACATTGCCCATGTTCTGGGACTATTTGTGCACAGCTAGTATGTCTTTTGTGGCTGCAAATATGACCTAAAGGTTTTTAAAGTTTGCCTCCCATTAAAGTCAATGGGGCCCGCCGCAAACTCGCGGGTTCGCTGACTTGAGAAAATTTGCGGCTGACGTTCGCAAACCACCCCAGCCAATGTTCGTCCATCTCTAGTGTTGAATACAAAAGTGATGCAAGGATCCCACACTGGTGAGTACATTAGAGAGAGGTTTTTAGGCATGCTTGAAGACTGGGGAATCCCCAAAAACCGAGTGATGCTTGTGCTTCGAGACAGCGGAGCCAACACGGTGAAATTAAAGCACTTGCTGAAGTGTCAGACCTCAGTTGTGTGGCACGCACCCTCCATCTTGTGGTAAATGATGGACTGTTAAACCAGAGAGCTTTGCTTGATATAATTGGCATGCTGAAGAGGTGTGCAGGCCATTTCCAGCATCCAATCTTTGCCAAGCAGCGACTGAGGTGCATTCAGGAAGACCTTGGCCTACCCAAATAAACCTTGATTGACACTGTTCCAACACGATGGAACTCAACACTTCACATGCTGCAAAGAATGCTGGAGCAGAAGCGAGCTCTTACCATCTATTCAGGGGAATATAGAGAATATTCTTGTCCTACTGCTGATCAGTGGGACATTGTAGCCAATGTCATTGAGACCCTCCTCCTCATAGAGGAAGTGACACTAGAGGGGAGTCATTACAACTCATCTGTGTTATCCCATGTGTGAGAGTGCTGAAGATGCTTCTTCAAGAGAATGAAGGACCCAACACACGTGGCACTAAAACATGTAGGCAGGCCATGAGGGACAGCCTCGACAAACGTTTTGAGAAGCATTAGGAGAATAAAAATGCTTTGCTTGCATGTCTTTTCGATAATCAATACAAGAATCATGCTTTCTCTTCTGATGACATATTGGTCAAGGCAAAACAATGGCTGACAGAAGATATTCAACAGGAGGTGCAGGAGGTTCCTGCTGAAAAGACAAGTCAGGAAGAGCAGGTTTCTAATCTGGAAGAGCAGGATGCTGCAGTAAGAGAAAAATGTCCAAAAAGACAACTGACAGAAGAGAAACGTCATCGTGGTGGAATAGATGCCACGTTCAGTGTTTTATTGGGGCCTTATGCAGAGGATTCTTCTGAATTTGCAATAATGACCCTGGATGATGAACTTCATCTCTATTTGAAGGAACCTGTAATTGACAGAAGAAGTGGTGATCCTCTTCAGTGGTGGAAAGAAAATGAGGCACGCTACAAAAGACTTGCTTCTCATGCTAGAAGATACCTTTCTGCTCCTCCTTCCTTGGTACCAAGTGAGCGTGTTTTTAGTGAAGTGGCAGCAATATATGAAAAAAACAGAAGATGTTTTAACTGGTGAACATGCTGAAATGTTATGCTTTCTGCACTATAATATTCTACTTAACTGGGAGTATTAAAAGTGGGTAGTACTAGTGTCCAGTCCAGTGTCTTTTGCACTGCAGCTACTAGATTTAATCATTGCAGAAAGTGAGTGCACTACTGCAGCAGTTTATGTAAATTTTGTTTTGGGAAGCCTTTAGTTATTATTTTCCCAGCACAGTTGTCTACGGTTGTCTACTCTTCTAGGACTTGTTTGTTCACATGATTTGAAACTGGTGTACCTGCAAGTGAAAGCTATGCAGTTTTCCTTTCAGTTTTCATGCAGGTAAGGTGTGAAGAATGAGCCTTTCATGTTAAAAATGTTAATAAACAAACATTAACATTTTCGGTACCAGATTTGTGTCAAAAATTGTCTTTATTTTTCAAAACTTTAAATGTACAAAATATCGGTATTGGCCCTGAAAAAACAATATTGGCCTATCCCTAATATGAACCCGCTGATGATGATTACAGATGGCAGCAATAATAGTCATTAATGATGGCAAAGTAGTAAATAGAACATTGAAAAGTTGTTAGGATAACCATACGAGAAGCAGGCACTCCTCACGCTCCCCTGCATTGGGTCACCGCACATGCCGCAGCGCTTACCACCAGTGCCTCTATAGCGGTTCAAGCCTCCTTTTGGTCCTCTTTCCCCAAGAGTCTGACTTCACGTCTGGATCCCCTTCCCGGTCGGCACTCATCGCGACAGCAATCCTCCTTGAGGTGAATGCATTGTAAAATCTCAGTTAATGTCAGTTGGTTTAAATCAGTTATAAATATATTTGGGCACAACATTTACACTTGGTGTATGTTCCTATTCATATTTTGTGAACCTAAAAGTTGACAGACAACCTTTATTACCAATAATATGTAATGTACTTTACAATGTTCCTGACATATATTTCAGCTTTCTGGATTTTTTTTTCTTTCCTCTGGCCTTTAGATATGAAAGGCAGAGTGATTTAACACCTGTTTAGATTTGTTATCCATGTGATGAAATTAAAAGTGTACCGCAATAAACTTTGCATAAAATAGTTAATTTGCATTTAATTTTAATGGTCCAAAGAATGTCAGGCAAAATGTTCGGCCCTCACGCATGTTCACTTCATTAAATCTGGCCCTCTTTGAAAAAAGTTTGGACACCCCTGCAGTAAGGGAACAGAGAGCATGTGATCAAAACCAGCATTTGACAGGAGTAATAACACATTATGTTCCCTAGACTCCCGGGGAAATGAATACATTTTTAAATACTATTCTAAAACCAAGGAACAGCCCTCACCTGTTCACTCAACAAATATGTAACATAGTAAGGCGTTACAGAGGGAACTGGGAAGATATTTTATGTATGATCAAGCATGTGGCAGGAGCAAGTGATTATGAGTAGTGTTGAGCGAACACGGACTGTATTATTCGTGTTCGTACCGAATAATTGGATTTTTTGTACCCGAACACGGACACGGACACTTTACTGTATGTTCGGGTAAAAATCCGTGTTCGGTCGTTTTATTTCCGGGTTTTGCATGCTTTGGCGCTCTTTTCATGGCGGGCTTTCAACAGCCAATCAACAATCGTTTAACTGGTGTGCCTTAAGCCATCCCAGCCATGCCTGCAAATGTCTCAGTAGCTGTGATTGGCCGTCTGAAGCATGTGACCAAGTCTTTATAAGTTCGAGGCAGCCGCAGCGGCGTCATTATGCTGCTTAGATTCAGGGACAGAGCACACATCAACGTGCTGGCTGCTGATTAGGGAAAGATAGGCAGGAAAAAACCATTTGTGTCCGGATAGAATTGAGGGACAGGTCGGAGTGTTTAGGCAGGGCGAGTTGTAGGCATTTTAGGGATAGAGTCTGCTGAATTATAGGGTCAGTGTCTTCTACAAACTACAATCGATATTGCTGTGTGGGGGGTGGGGTGAATCTGCACTCAATCCTGATCTACGATCTCTTCTCAATCCTGTTAGGGACAGAGTCTGCTGAATTTTAGGGAAACTGTGTTCTACAAACTACAATCGATATTGCTGTGTGGTGTGGGATTGGAGATAGGCAGGTGTCAGTGATCCACATCCATTTTTCTGTGTGTGAGCTGCAGTGAACACAATCTTTTTGGGCTGCAGTGAACACAATCTTTTTGGGCTGCAGTGAACACAATCTTTTTGGGCTGCAGTGAACACAATCTTTTTGGGCTGCAGTGAACACAATCTTTTTGGGGTGCAGTGAACAAAATCTTTTTGGGGTGCAGTGAACACAATCCTTTTTGGTGTGCAGTGAACACAATCTTTGTGGGGTGCAGTGAACAAAATCCTTTGTGGGGTGCAGTGAAAACAATCTTTTTGGGGTGCAGTGAACAAAATCCTTTTTGGGGTGCAGTGAACAACATCCTTTTTGGGGTGCAGTGAACACAATCTTTTTGGGGTGCAGTGAACAAAATCCTTTGTGGGGTGCAGTGAACACAATCTTTTTGGGGTGGAGTGAACAACATCCTTTTTGGGGTGCAGTGAACAAAATCCTTTTTGGGGTGCAGTGAACAAAATCATTTTTGGGGTGCAGTGAACACAATCTTTTTGGGGTGCAGTGAACACAATCTTTGTGGGGTGCAGTGAACACAATCTTTTTGGGGTGGAGTGAACAACATCCTTTTTGGGGTGCAGTGAACAACATCCTTTTTGGGGTGCAGTGAACACAATCTTTTTGGGGTGCAGTGAACACAATCTTTGTGGGGTACAGTGAACAGAATCTTTGTGGGGTGCAGTGAACACAATCTTTGGGGGGTACAGTGAACACAATCTTTGTGAGGTGCAGTGAACACAATCTTTGTGGGGTGCAGTGAACACAATCATTGTGGGGTGCAGTGAACTCAATCTTTGTGGGGTACAGTGAACACAATCTCATACTTCTGAAGGTTTGAGGGTGCTGCCTGTTCCATACTCCCCCTACTCCTCATCTAGCCTTTTAGGGGTACAAACAATAGTAATTGGGGCCTAGTGTGGTTGTGTACGTGTGATATACATACACTTTTTTGGGATCATATTTTCTATTCCGCTATTTAATCAAAAACCTTTGGGGATCAGTTAAATTGGGGGATAGTCTGTGTTGGTACGTGTGAGAGAGATCCACCTTTCCAAGTTGTTGGGGTTCATCTCATACTTCTGAAGGTTTGAGGGTGCTGCCTGTTCCATACTCCCCCTACTCCTAGCCTTTTAGGGGTACAAACAATAGTAATTGGGGCCTAGTGTGGTTGTGTACGTGTGATATACATACACTTTTTTGGGATCATATTTTCTATTCCGCTATTTAATCAAAAACCTTTGGGGATCAGTTAAATTGGGGGATAGTCTGTGTTGGTACGTGTGAGAGAGATCCACCTTTCCAAGTTGTTGGGGTTCATCTCATACTTCTGAAGGTTTGAGGGTGCTGCCTGTTCCATACTCCCCCTACTCCTAGCCTTTTAGGGGTACAAACAATAGTAATTGGGGCCTAGTGTGGTTGTGTACGTGTGATATACATACACTTTTTTGGGATCATATTTTCTATTCCGCTATTTAATCAAAAACCTTTGGGGATCAGTTAAATTGGGGGATAGTCTGTGTTGGTACGTGTGAGAGAGATCCACCTTTCCAAGTTGTTGGGGTTCATCTCATACTTCTGAAGGTTTGAGGGTGCTGCCTGTTCCATACTCCCCCTACTCCTAGCCTTTTAGGGGTACAAACAATAGTAATTGGGGCCCAGTGTGGTTGTGTACGTGTGATATACATACACTTTTTTGGGATCATATTTTCTATTCCGCTATTTAATCAAAAACCTTTGGGGATCAGTTAAATTGGGGGATAGTCTGTGTCGGTACGTGTGAGAGAGATCCACCTTTCCAAGTTGTTGGGGTTCATCTCATACTTCTGAAGGTTTGAGGGTGCTGCCTGTTCCATACCCCCCCTACTCCTCATCTAGCCTTTTAGGGGTACAAACAATAGTAATTGGGGCCTAGTGTGGTTGTGTACGTGCGAGATACATACACTTTTTTTGATCATATTTCCTATTCCGCTATTCAATAAAAACCTTTGAGGATCAATTGAATTGCGGGATAGTCTGTGTCGGTACGTGTGAGAGAGATCCACCTTTCCAAGTTGTTGGGGTTCATCTCATACTTCTGAAGGTTTGAGGGTGCTGCCTGTTCCATACTCCCCCTACTCCTCATCTAGCCTTTTAGGGGTACAAACAATAGTAATTGGGGCCTAGTGTGGTTGTGTACGTGTGATATACATACACTTTTTTTGGATCATATTTTCTATTCCGCTATTTAATCAAAAACCTTTGGGGATCAGTTAAATTGGGGGATAGTCTGTGTTGGTACGTGTGAGAGAGATCCACCTTTCCAAGTTGTTGGGGTTCATCTCATACTTCTGAAGGTTTGAGGGTGCTGCCTGTTCCATACTCCCCCTACTCCTCATCTAGCCTTTTAGGGGTACAAACAATAGTAATTGGGGCCCAGTGTGGTTGTGTACGTGTGATATACATACACTTTTTTGGGATCATATTTTCTATTCCGCTATTTAATCAAAAACCTTTGGGGATCAGTTAAATTGGGGGATAGTCTGTGTCGGTACGTGTGAGAGAGATCCACCTTTCCAAGTTGTTGGGGTTCATCTCATACTTCTGAAGGTTTGAGGGTGCTGCCTGTTCCATACCCCCCCTACTCCTCATCTAGCCTTTTAGGGGTACAAACAATAGTAATTGGGGCCTAGTGTGGTTGTGTACGTGCGAGATACATACACTTTTTTTGATCATATTTCCTATTCCGCTATTCAATAAAAACCTTTGAGGATCAATTGAATTGCGGGATAGTCTGTGTCGGTACGTGTGAGAGAGATCCACCTTTCCAAGTTGTTGGGGTTCATCTCATACTTCTGAAGGTTTGAGGGTGCTGCCTGTTCCATACTCCCCCTACTCCTCATCTAGCCTTTTAGGGGTACAAACAATAGTAATTGGGGCCCAGTGTGGTTGTGTACGTGTGATATACATACACTTTTTTTGGATCATATTTTCTATTCCGCTATTTAATTTAACTGGGCCTCCATGCGAGACCTGTGTGCCTTGTTGCGCTGTTTTGAGTACTCCACCAACATGGCCAGTGGCAATGACGCCGTTCTCAGCTTAACTATCCCACTTCTATGCCTCCTTGAAAAAACAATTCGGGCGATGATGGAAGAGGATGTGGCACAGGATGAGGAGGAGGAGGAGGATGAAGAGGTAACATTTCCAAGGCTTTCAGGGCAGTCATTCGCAAGGGGCTCCGAGGGTGGGTTCCTGCACACGCAAACGCCAGGGACGCAATTGTCCAGCAGGGGCACAGTTCTGGAGGATGAGGAGGATGAGGAGGAGGAGGAGCTGGAGGAGGAGATGGAACCATGTTCACAGCAGGGTGGCACCCAGGCCAGCTCATGGCCATCACTGGTGCGTGGCTGGGGGGATACAGAGGACACGGACGATACACCTCCCACAGAGGACAGCCTTTCGTCGCCTCTGGGCAGCCTGGCACACATGAGCGATTACATGCTGCAGTGTCTCCACAACGACCGCCGAGTTGCCCACATTCTAACTTGTGCTGATTACTGGGTGGCCACGCTGCTGGATCCCCGTTACAAGGACAACGTACCGTCCTTAATTCACTCACTGGAGCGCGATCGCAAGATGCGCGAGTACAAGCGCACGCTGGTAGACGCCATGCTGCTGGCATTCCCATCTGACAGCGGGGCCACAGTGGAAGCACAAGGCAGAGGAGGAGGAGGAGGAGGTCGCCAACGCAACCAGGGCACCGCCAGCACCTCAGAAGGCAGGGTTAGCATGGCCGAAATGTGGAAAAGCTTTGTCAGCACGCCACAACAAACAGCAGCACCAGCAGCTCAGATGGAACGTCTTAGCAGGAGGCAGCATTTTACCAACATGGTGGAGCAGTATGTGTGCACACGCCTACATGTAGTGAATGACGGGTCTGCCCCCTTCAACTTCTGGGTCTCCAAATTGGGCACATGGCTTGAGCTTGCCCTTTACGCCTTGGAGGTGCTGGCGTGCCCTGCAGCCAGTGTATTATCTGAACGGGTATTTAGCACGGCTGGGGGCGTTATAACAGACAAGCGCAGCCGCCTGTCCAGAGACAATGTGGACAAGCTCACGTTCATTAAAATGAACCAGGCATGGATCCCACGGGACTTTTCCGTACCTTATGCAGAATAGCAATGGATACCGACCTTACCCACCCATTGTTCCATTTTTGCTCTTTCTCACTCTTTTGGGGTGTACCCTCATTTAAAATTTTTGAAAAGAAGCAGTGTTGGCTACCTCGTCCTCCTCCTCAGGGCCAGATTAATGTAGGGGCTATTGGAGCTGCAGCTCCAGGCCCCTACCTTTTATATAGGCCCCGGGTTGGCCATATTCACTGTTACCGCTCTTCTGTCACTTGTAAACACAGAAGTCTGGCTTCTATGCTCGCTTCCCCAGGCAGCACCCTCAGAACCTCCCCACACAGCGTGAAGGCCGGACAAGGAGGGACAGTTGGCGATGCATGGATGTGTTTATGGGCTTCAGAGACAGCATCCCATGTTGAATTAGGCATGCATGGCTGCACCCTTCCTCCTCTGGGTGCATGGCAAGGCACGGCCCTTAAGGCCCTTCAAAATCCTCAGCACCAAGCCCATGATGCTGTTAATCCGGCCCTGGTCCTCCTCCACCGCCGCTTCCACCTACACCGCCCATAGGTGTGCGCAGCCTATTGCATTAAGGTGTGCACCCCAAAGTTGAAATACACATGCATGTGTTTGCCAGCAGGGAGAGTAATGTATCGGGGCCATGTACCTGTAGGCAAGGAGAAATAGAGCAGAGCAGGTCCCAGGGAGATCTTTCCCATCTCCTCACTGGCAATGCTATGTGCCCTAGGTGATTAGGGTGTGCCCAGGCACACCCAGCACACCCTGTGCGCACGCCTATGTCACCGCCACATCCACCACCACCTCAACCTCCCTCCTACTCCATATGGGCCTCGTCCTTCAGAGATGAAGAAGAACATTGTTTTATTTTTCTGTTTTTTTTTTGTTGTTTTAAGTTATTTCCCTATCCACATTTGTTTGCAGAGCACTTGCCATGCTCTTAATTACGTTTTGCTGCCATTTGCAGCACTCTAGCCCTTTCCTTTGGTGTTTTAGAGCCATTTTAGTGCCTTAAAGTTCGGGTCCCCATTGACTTCAATGGGGTTCGGTGTCCGGGAAAAGTTCGGTAAAAGTCCGGGACACGGACCCGGACTTTTTTTTAAAGTTCGGCCGAACCCGTCGAACACGGACATCTAGGTGTTCGCTCAACCCTAATTATGAGTTAATAATACGTGAAGCAGAGTTATTCAAGATGGAGGATCTAGGTAAGACCCCAATCCCTGAAGATTCCCCAGAAGTTGCTATAAGTTAGTGTACTTAGATGAAGGGGGCAATAGGGAAAATATTTCTTTCTGCTTCCTGAACTAAGGCAAGTACAGATGTCACAGGGGATAGGGGAAGAAGTACATAAATATACTAACAAATTCAAAATGGTTGTTACAGAGACAGGGCAGGACCCAGATTCTGCTGCCCAGGCTCCCATGTTAGTCAAAATGTGGGAAACAGAAAGCTATTCAGGATAAGCTAACCATACGCTATCAGGAGTGGAAAACCATGAGTCTGCAAGCTTTGACCACTGTAGCATTCAATGTACAAAAGAACATGGATGATATGGAGGCCAAGAAGCCACAAAGGGTGATGTTAGCCAGTGAGGTCACTAAAGGACCTGGGAAGGGGGGGGGGGGGCCTGGCTTGTTAAAATTGTGGCAAGCCTGGACATATGCCACTGAGACAGGTCAGGAAACCGTGGGTTAAGAAAGGTTGACTAGATGCAATATTGGCAGTAATCTCATAAACAGATGGCCAAGATGCTTTTGTAAAATAAACCTTAAAGGAAATGCCATTTTTTTTTTTTAAGAGAGGAGTTGACCTTCTTGGTGGACTCAGGGGCCAGAAAAAGTGTAATATCTAAACAAACTGTCTCCCCTCTGCCCATAGGGCACAGTGTGCCAGTGTGGGACTAAATGGTTCCACATTGATATTGCAGGAAACTCCCCCTCTTCAGGTGAAATTAGGAGATGTTTCCTTGCAGTCAACTTTCATGTTGTTTGATAAGGTACCTTGTAATCTGCTGGGAAGAGATATTTTATCGGAATTACAATGCTCCATAACTTACACCCCAGAGGGAGTCTTCGCAACTTCACCACTGACTGAAGTAGAACAAAACATGTGCGATAGTCTGCATGTGTTAATTGCAGCAACACAGGAAAAAACACACCCACCTGTGCTTGCAGAGTTGCCAGAAAAACTCTGGGTCACCTCTAGAGAGGATGTAAGAATATCTAATGTAGCTCCAGTCAAAGTGAACCCAGGGATCCCTCTGCCAAAATTACCCCAGTATCCCTTATCCCAGCAGTGGCGGAGCTAGACTTTTAAAACAGGGGTGGCAAAGGGGTGGCTAGGTATTATTTTGGGGGGGTCAATATACAAAGTGTAATTTAGTGTCAGATTCGTCCACCGCAATGTCGCAGTCCCTCTAATGATCGCTGCCATTACTAGTAAAGACAGGACACAGGTGGTGGTGATCAGAGGATACAGACAGGATACAGGTGGCGATCAGAGGATACAGACAGGATACAGGTGGCGATCAGAGGATACAGACAGGATACAGGTGGCGATCAGAGGATACAGACAGGATACAGGTGGCGATCAGAGGATACAGACAGGATACAGGTTTGCCCCCAATGATTATTGCAGAGTGCCACAGCAATGCCCCCAATGATTATTGCAGAGTGCCACAGCAATGCCCCCAATGATTATTGCAGAGTGCCACAGCAATGCCCCCAATGATTATTGCAGAGTGCCACAGAAATGCCCCCAATGATTATTGCAGTGAGACAGCAATGCCCCCAATGATTATTGCAGAGTGCCACAGCAATGCCCCCCAATGATTATTGCAGAGTGAGACAGCAATGCCCCCAATGATTATTGCAGAGTGAGACAGCCTTGCCCCCAATGATTATTGCAGAGTGCCACAGCAATGCCCCCAATGATTATTGCAGAGTGCCACAGCAATGCCCCCAATGATTATTGCAGAGTGCCACAGAAATGCCCCCAATGATTATTGCAGTGAGACAGCAATGCCCCCAATGATTATTGCAGAGTGCCACAGCAATGCCCCCAATGATTATTGCAGAGTGAGACAGCAATGCCCCCAATGATTATTGCAGAGTGAGACAGCCTTGCCCCCAATGATTATTGCAGAGTGCCACAGCAATGCCCCCAATGATTATTGCAGAGTGCCACAGCAATGCCCCCAATGATTATTGCAGAGTGCCACAGAAATGCCCCCAATGATTATTGCAGAGTGAGACAGCAATGCCCCCAATGATTATTGCAGAGTGCCACAGAAATGCCCCCAATGATTATTGCAGAGTGAGACAGCCTTGCCCCCAATGATTATTGCAGAGTGCCACAGCATTTGCCCGCAATCATTGCAGAGTGCCAGCGTCGTCCCCCCCCCCATGAGACCGGCTTACTTACCTCATGGACGGACGGTCATCACAGCAGCTTATCATCGGTCCGCGGCTCCCTGCATCTTCTCAGTCCTCCCGCCGGCGCCTCCTCGACCAATGGCACGGCATTTGCCATTCGGCCAATCAGGAAGCGGGGGGACCCGCTCCCTGATTGGCCGGAGGAGGATCCATGTGACAATAGCGAATTTTCATTCGCTATTGTCACAGAATGGGCGGGCTCGGCTTCGGGACGCACTGTTCTGCTGCTCCCTGACCCTGGCCGCCAGCTTAGAGGGATCAGCCGGTTCGCCCACTGCCTGTGATTCCTCCGCTGCCAGCCAGGATTGGGGTGGCAACAGGGGTGGCAGGGACTTTTTCTGGGGTGTCAATTGACACCCCAGCTAACCCTCTGGCTCCGCCACTGTATCCCAGCAGCAAAAGGACGGTATCAGAGGACAGATTAGGTTGTATTTGGAAAAAGGGGTGTTGGAAAAGGTACATTCTCCTTGCAATACAACTCTCTACCCAGAAAAAAATAAACCCCAAGATCGTAACTAGGGATGATCGAACTTTTCAAAACTTTGGTTCAGCCAGAACATCCGAACTTCCCGAAAGTTCGGCCCGGATTTCAGAACCCCATTGAAATCAATGGGACCCGAACTTCGGTAATCAAAAAACACCATTTTGAAGCCCTAAAACCCAATCAATGCCCCTAAAAAGTGCCTAGGGTTCTGGGTCATACCCCAGGGACTATTAATCACACAAAAAAAAGTTCTTAAAAAGTGTCATTTTTGATAGAGAGCCAATTATTGAAAAAATTAAAAAAATAAATTAAAAAAAAAAAATCCTTTGGATTTAGTATCTGGGGGGGTCTAAAAAGTGTACCTGTGGGTCTAAAAAGTGTACCTGTGAAGTTTCAGCTCTGTAGCATGTCCAGAACCATAAAAAAAAGATTGTTTGTATTTTGTCACTTATAGAACAGGTTAGTGGCTTCTTTCACACCTTGCCGGTTTAGTAGCAAGCATTTTTTTGGGCATTTTTTGGGGTCTTTCAGGCAGGCAAAACATCTGAACTTGTGTATATGGGTATATATACCACTATACACAAGTTCAGATGTTTTGCCTGCCTCCAAAAAACCCCAAAAAATGCCCAAAGCGTCAAAAAAAAAAAAAACACCCAGGTGTGTTGTTGCAGGCATTTTTTTGGGGGGTTTTTGGAGGCAAGCAAAACATCTGAACTTATATGTATTTTACACTTAGACATATATATGTCTTATAGGAGCGTAACCATATTAGTGTAAATTATTTCATTAGCGCAAGCATATATTTCTGCTACTATCACACCTATATATGTCTAGGTGTGTATATATACCACTATACACAAGTTCAGATGTTTTGCCTGCCTCCAAAAACCCCAAAAAAATGCCTGCAACAACACACCTGTGCGTTTTTTTTTTTACGCTAGCGTTTTTTTGGGCATTTTTTGGGGTTCTTTGGAGGCAGGCAAAACATCTGAACTTGTGTATAGTGGAATATATACACACATACTTATATGTATCTTACACTTAGACATATATAGGTGTGATAGGAGCGTAACTATATTGGTGTTAATTATTTCATTAGCGCAAGTAGTTTTTTTTTGCTCCTTTCACACCTATATATGTCTAGGTGTATATATACATACATGGGTGTGTATATATACCCCCTATACACATGTTCAGATGTCATGCCTGACTCCAAACATGTGCTCAAAAGATCCCTATGGACACCTGCAGCCAAAAAGAATGCTGACGGGGGCGAAGCCATATTACTGCAGCGAAAGTGACACAAGAGAAACTAGCTTTTCTCTATAGCGGTCACCCTGATATGGAAGGGTTTTGTCACCCTGCCATAGCAGTCACTGTCAGTTAACCCTACACTACACTACGGTCCCCTTACACTTAACACTTTCCCTATAGAAACTGAATAAATTAAAGCTAACTAAAGTGTAAAAGAGCACCCTAACTACACTAGATATCCCTTTCCTCGCACTAAAAATTGCTAAATGACACTTTGTAACACTTTGTAACAGAAGTAACAGAACAGCATTCCACTCTCTCCATGTCCCATATAAGAATGCTAGGAATTTGGTGGGGTGCTATCTTATATACTGGGGGGCGTATTCACTAATGATTGGTCTATGGACCCCCTAGTCACTCCAATCACATTCCTAGCATTCTCCTGCCCCCTCAATTGGCTTTTGCTAAAGGTTCTGGTCCAATCATGGGCTTTTGAAGCCCATTTCCTGTCCCATTGCATTTTGGTCGGTTCTGGTTGCCGAATTCCGAACATTTTGGGCAAAAAGTTCTAAATTCTGCCGAACCTCGAACAGCCAATGTTCGGGTCGAACCGATGGTCGACCCGAACCGTTCGATCATCCCTAATCGTAACGCCCCTGTTAAGTACAGAATGGTGCAAGATTTGAGAGCAATAAATAAGGTAATAAAACAAAGCGTCCTTCTCATTCCTAATCCAAATACAGTGCTCTCTAATATTCCTAGTGAGGCAACTTGCTTCAAGGTGATAGATAATACAAATGCATATTTCTCAGTGAGGAAGTTTGAAAACCAAAGCTATACATGGAAAAGACTTCCCCAGGGCCTGTCCATATCACCTAGTGTGTTTAACCAGGCGCTCAAACAGGTGTTAGATCAGTGGCAGATGCCACCAGGGGTTACTCTACTACAATATGTAGATGATCTCTGTTTATGTGCAGATACTTATGAGAAGTGTGAAAAGGCATCTGTAAGTCTCTTACAATTTTTAGCAGAGCAGGGATGTAAGATTTCAAAAGAAAAGCTACAATGGTGCCAGGAGAAAGTGGTTTTCCTGGGACATTGTATCTTTAGGTGGAAAGCATCTCACATCAGAAAGAAAGGTCGTGATACAAGCATACCCTCTCCCAAAGAATCAGAAGGCACTCAGGGTATTTTTGGGTCTTGTGGGTTACTGTAGAACCTGGATTACAAACATGTCACAGATTGCCCAGCCTTTATATACAGGGACAGCTAGTAAAATTACACATTTCAAATTAACAAAGGATAAAAGCAAGCAATAGAAACATTGAAACAAGCCATTATGACAAGCCCATGTTTAGCCTTGCCTGATTACAAAAATAATTATTATTTGTTTTGTCATGAGGCAAAAAATCAAGCATCAGGAGTATTGGCACAGAGGCACAGAGGAGAAACACAGGCGCCACTTTAAGTGCAATACCTTGAGATTTATTTGGTAAAATCAATGGAAAAGGGGTACTCACAAAATGATAAAACACAAGGCTCATAACAAACACTCCGGTGAGAATCAGGATGGCTGGAGCGGTGGTGGTGAGCAGGCTGTGAACGGTGACTGGCCGCACTTCCTGGTCCGAGATCATTCAGATGCCGATCCATCATCACTTCCGGGAGCGTGCTTACGTCATGGCGCCGGCGACACGTTCTCGGAGCATGCACTCATTCCTCAGGCCTGAGGAAGGAGCGCATATTCAGAAAATGCGTCGCCGGCGCTATGACGTAAGCACGCTCCCGTAAGTGACGACGGATCGGCATTTGAGTGATCTCGGACCAGGAAGTGCGGCCAGTCACCGTTCACAGCCTACTATAACAAAATTATAACCGCGCTAGTATAAAGGCAAGCTGCAGCTTATAGTGAGATAACACCAAAAATAGTAGCAGATAAAAAAAGCTGCGCTGAGCGTGAAAAAATGCAAATAAATAAATCAATAAAATTGTGAAAACTGTAAACTATTTGTACAGTGACTAAAACTAGCTAAATAACTGATATCAAGTATGAATGTGAAACCGCAAAAAGTCCCAAATAATTTGTGACAAAACTGGTGAAATGTGATGATATTGAATGAATAACGGTGCCCCAAGTTTTTTTTTAGTGATTTATCTTCTTACAGAATGTGAGTGCATTTTCTTTTATATAACAAAGTGGTTTAAGGCATATTGCACTATGGAGCTGCTTTTATGTTTTATATGGTAATACCTCGGACTGGTGCCTGGAGTGTTTCTGGAGTGTGTTGGCAGTTTTTGGCGCTGCGCCTTCTACCCGGAGTCTCCTTGCTGTTCGGATCCCTTGTGAGAATCGTCCTGCTGATCCATATGTGATATTTGGTGAATGTCCATTTGGCACTTTACTAAGGGTCCTTTCACACGGAGTGGACTGTTTTTTGATCCGCTCCGGCACTTTTTTTTTTTTTTTTTTACGGACACGGATGACACTTGTGTCATCCGGTCCGTATATCCATTTATCATCCCATCAGTTTGCAGATGATAAACTGAGATAATGTAAGTCTATGGGGATTGCGGATGTCAGCAGATGGTCATCCGCTGACATCCGCAATCCCATTGACATGCATTATGTCCGTTTTTCATCCGCAAAAAAATGGGATGAAAAACGGACATACGGAGCCCCGTCTGAAAGAGCCCTAACCGGCATCTAGTAAGCATAACTGCATGCTTAGGTGACTGATGCACCGGGGTGGAAGACACTTGGGCACCGTTATTCATTCAATATCATCACATTTAACCAGTTTTGTCACTAATTATTTGGGACTTTTATTTTGCTGTTTCACATTCATACTTGATATCAGTTATTTAGCTAGTTTTAGTCACTGTACAAATAGTTAACAGTTTTCACAATTTTATTGATTTATTTATTTGCATTTTTCCACGCTCAGCGCAAATTTTTTTATCAGCTATACTGTTGGTCAGGGTTAGGATAACACTCCATGGGGAAAAGGACCTACCAAGCCAGCCAGGCTCACCACCCGCTCTCATAGATCCAGGCGCGGTGCTTTCAGAGTTCCAGGTGCGGGGCCCTCAGCGGTCCAGGTGCGGGCCCTCAGCGGTCCAGGTGCAGGGCCATCAGGGATCTGGGAGCGGGGCCCTCAGCGGTCCAGGAGCGGGGCCCCCGGGATCGGAGCTGTCAAAGGTCTGGAGGCTGGGCTTTCAAAGGTCTGGGGGCAGAACTCGCAGAGGTCTGGAGGCGGTGCTACCAGCGTTCTTCTCTCTCAGCTCCGAGCAATGCATTGTGGCTACATGGGGCAGACAGGGTCAGAGCAGCAGTGGAGCTCCTGGCCCGCCCCCACCCCGACGGCTAGGGAATACGCCGATGTACAGTGCACTGTGACTCTGTAGTGTTATCATGGCAGGACTCCCAATTTGCGGGCAGCGCGGGCTAAAGTGGCAAATGCTTTTGGGCCCCCCAACAATGACAGGGCCCAGGGCAGCTGCCCCTTTTGCCCTGCGGTAAAGACGGCCCTGGATGGGTCGGCTGAAAGAAGGATCTCATATCTTTAGTGACCAACACATCTTCAAACCGCCCTCTTCTTGCAGTCGCTGTTGGATTGCTACCCACAACTGTTTCTCTGTGAGTGTAAATTCCTCTGCCAGCGCACGCAAAAGCAGAATGCAGCATTTCTCGCAGCAAAGCCTGGAAGTGCTGCATTCTGACCGCCCTCTGTGATGGTGGTAACATTTCCGCCATTTTTTGTTTGTAACGGGGGTCTAAGTACGTTGCCACCCAGTACTGGTCCTTGCCCTTTATGCCTTTTATACGGGGGTCCCCCTTAAAACACTGGAGCATGAAGGCCCCCATTCGCACTAAACTGGATGCGGTGTAGTGGCCTGGCTCCAGCTCATCATCTAGGATAATGTCGTCCTCGTTCTCCACCCCCCCATTCACGGACAACACCAGGGATCCCAGAAAGGTTTAAAGCATGCTTTTCTTACTCCTCTGACTCCTCTTCAGACTCCTGTTGTTGACTTGTCTCAGAGGGAGTAGCACCCCCTGGGAATTCATCCGACATTGAGACTTCCTCATCTTCCTGCTCCTGCTCCTCGACGGCTTGATCAATGACATGACGCAATGCATGCTCCAGAAAGAAGGCTTAAGGTACGATGTCACTGATGGCGCCCTGGCCGTGACTGACGAGTTTGGTGATCTCATCAAATGGCCACAAAAGTCTGCATGTGTCGCGCATGAGCAGCCACTGGCGAGGTGAAAAAACCCAAGCTCCCCAGAACCTGATCTGCCGCAGAATTCGTACAGGTAGTCGTTAACTGCACGTTTCTTCTGGAGCAGCCTATCAAGCATATACAAAGTTGATCTCCATCGCATCGGGCAGTCCCAAATAAGACGCCTCACGGGCAGGTTGTGTCACTGCTGAATGTCAGCAAGGCGAGCCATGGCTGTGTAAGATCTTCTGAAATGGCCCAAGATTTACCTGGCCTGCCGCAAGACGTCCTGGACCCCAGGGTATTTGGCAACGAATCGCTGCACGACCAAGTTCAGGACGTGTGCCATGCATGGCACGTATGTAATTTTGCCCTGTTTAAACACGCTCAGCAGATTGGCACCATTGTCACACACCACTTTACCAACTGTCAAATTGAGCGGTGTCAGCCACTGATCTGCCTGCGAACGCAAAGCTGAAAGGAGTGCAAGACCAGTGTGGCTCTTGGCTTCCAGGCACAACAGACGCAGCACAGCATGGCAACGTCTCACCTGGCATGTGGAATAGGCTCTGGGGATCTTGGGCGGTGCAGTGGAAGAGACCGTAGCAGCAGAAAAGGAGGAGTCAGCCGAGGAGGAGAGGGAGGATGGAGTAGGAGGAGGAGAAGAAGAGGCAGGCCTGCATGCAATCCATGGCGGTAAAACCCAATCTACATGGGTGCCACGGGTTACATGCTTAACGGCTGTCAGAAGGTTCACCCAGTGGGCAGTAAAAGCTATATACCTTCCCTGCCCGTGTTTGCTAGACCATGTGTCTGTGGTCAGATATATCTTGGCACCAACACTGTGTGCCAGAGATACGTTCACTTGCCGCTGAACATGGCCATACAGCTCTGGAATGCCCTACTGCGAGAAATATTTCCTGCCTGGGACCTTCCATCGTGGTGTTCCAATGGCCACAAATTTCCGAAAGGCCTCCGAGTCCACCAGTTGATATGGCAGTAGTTGGCGGGCTATCAGTTCCGACAAGCCAGCAGTCAAACGTTGGGCAAGAGGGTTATCCGGCATCATCATTTTTTTACGCTCCAACATTTGGGCCACGGAAGCCTGCCTTTTTCCAGAACAACGTGACGATGGCATGATGGAAGGTGGAGTGGAGGACAATTGTGAGTAGAGAGGAGAAGGAGAAGAGGTTGGACGGTGAGAGCCTGGAGTGTGGCTTGGTGGGTTCGGATGGCTGTAAGGTTCTGGCACTCTCAGTGCCTCCTATCACATTTATTCCGGGTGATTTCCATCTACCTAGACAGAAGAAACACATATAGGTGTGTTTCCCTTTAAGGCTGAAGCTGTCATCACCCAGCGCCGGACTAGATGGCTATTTAGGGCGTCGGTTCTCACTCACATGTGTTCGTTCAAACACCAGTACCTGGATACTAATCTTGCTTGAAGCTTCCATGCTTGCAAGCTCTCCTCGCTGACGAACCTCGCTGCGCTGATCCCTGCATCCTGCTACTGGATCATCCGCATCTCCTGAGCGATCCTTCGGCTATCGCTATTAGTGCTAAGTACCCCACAGGGGAAATCTCTATAGACTTGTACTAGGCTTACACTATTTAGCTCTGCATAGCAAGGACTGTCTTTTACATCTGCATAACTAGATTGCTAGCTCTTGAGGCTACTGCTACTATTTCCTGCACTGGGTTGATCTCTCCTGTATGCACCTGCTACTCTGTCATCTGTTATCATACATGATCGCTAACCCTTCCTGCATCCATCTGCACTGTCTCACCTCAAGTGTCTGTCACCTACCACTTCCACTCAAACCTATCCCTAAGACCTTTATCATTGTCTTACCACATGTATATAAAGTCACACTAGGAACCAGCTTAATTACTGTGTGTATTTACTGGCTGAAATAAGACCTTCCATACATGATGAGTCATTGAGGTTGGGATTGGTATCTCAGCATATCTCCTACATGACTACTGACGTGGAACTACTTCTGCAGCTGAAAATCCACACCTTATAAGAAACGCAAGGAGCGTTACAATGGCGTTGCTCCCACTGGGCTCGGTGATGGGAGTCCAGGTGCCTTCTTAAGGCGGTCGTCCCTAGGTGAGTGTTGGGCTTACCGCGACTTATGCGTTGACTGCAAAGGCTGCAGATGACAACACTATTGTCAGCAGCAGACACATTAAAAAAAGCCCACACTGCAGAGCCATGTGTCGGCGTCCTGGGAACGCCAGATGTGACTGTACATGGTTGATGGCTCACTGCTGATACATTTGCAGTCTGCTTTGTCCCTCCTGTGCAATACAAGTTCTGCCTGCTTCTCCTCCCTATAAGCTGGTCCTTCTCTCCCTCTGAACTCCCCTCCTCTTCCTCTCTTGTGGGCACCCATGTGATGTCCATAGACACGTCATCATCGACATCACCTTCCCCACCACTAACATTCGAGATCTTGGAGTAGGCAGCAACAGTGGGGACCAACCTCCTTGGGATGATCTGGGTACTGTCGTCAGACTGCTGAAATGAAATGGCCGCCAGGTCAGGTCTATTTATAAGGTAGGGGGTATGTCCATGTGCTGAAATGTCTCAATTGGCTGTCCCGTTCCATCTGACCTGGTGGCTGTGTCATGGGTCAAAGTTCTCCCCAATATAAACTAATATGGCCGGCGCGAACAACGCCATATGTTCGCAAAATCTGCGGACTGCGAACGAGCAAAGTTCGCCGCGAACCGCAAGACCATCCCTATTAACAAAGGCATGTCGAATAGCAGAAGGTCAGTCGGTTAATATCCATACCGATTCATGCTCTGCTTTCAGCGCAGTGCATGATTTTGCTGTGCTGTGGAGAAGTAGAAACTATTTGACTTCTCAAGGTAAACCAAAAATGCTGTTCAGATAAAGGCTCTATTGGAAGCTATTATCTTGCCAGCTGCTGTGGTAAAGGTAAAGGCCTATTCAAAAGGAAGTGATCCTGTCACTATCGGAAACCAGAGAGCAGACAATGCTACTGAAGAGGCTGCTCTGTTTCCCTTAGATGAGAGGAGAAGTGAAATAGTGTGTTTCTTAAAGGGCACACTTGATGAGGAAACATTGGGGAAGTTGCAGGACGCAGCATCCCAAAAAGAAATGAGTAAATGGAAAAAGGCACGGTGCAGACAGAATGAAAAAGGTATTTGGTATCATGTGGATGGGAGACTTTGTGCCCCTGGCTTTATTTATTCTGCTTTATGCTCTATGGAGCATGTCTCCTCTCATGTTGCCAAAGAAGGGATGGTGGATGCAGTTCTAAAATATGGTTTGCACCAGGTATTGAAACAATGGCAAAACAAGTTTGATTTGTGCACAGTTCAACCCAGGGAAAAAGGTAAAAAACACCATCTGGTCATATCCCAAGACCTTTATACCCATTGCAGATAGACTACATACAGATGCCAAAGGTGGGAATATGTGAGTATTTTTCAAATTGTGTAGATTGTTTTAGTGGTTGGTTAGAAGCTTTCCCAGTACAGAAGGCTATAGCAACAGCTAAGAAATTGATACAGGAAGTAATATGTAGGTATGGAATTCCAGAACCAATAGTAAGTGATGGGGGAAAGCAATTCACAGGTCAGATAATGAAAGAGATACTGACAGCTTTCAAAATTGAACAGTGCCTACATACACCATACTGTATAACTCAGCTGCAAGTGGTAAACTGGAAAAATATAATGGGCTGTTAAAGGCAAAGTTGGGGAAACTTAAGGCTGAGGTAGGATTGAATTGGTTACAAAGATTACCTATGGCATTGTTCTCTTTGAGAACTACTGTGAAACAGAAAGAAAAGATATCTCCCTATGAGATACTTTTTGGATCAGTGCCAATGTCAGGTTTGTACTCTCCACAGTCCTTAACTAAGTCCTATGGCACGCTCACAGAGTATGCGATAGGACTACAGAGACACCTCAATCAGTTGCACAATAAAATCTATGCTTCACTTTCAGATCCAGATGATCTTGAAGGGACACACAAGTTACAACCTGGTGACTGGGTGATGCTTAAGAAGCACCAGAAGAAAGGTCTTGAGCCTAGATTGTCAGGACCTTATTGTGTAGTGATGGTGACCCCAAACGGCTGTAAAGCTTGAGGGCAGAGAGGTTTGGGTACATGCATCACACTGTAAACCTGTGCATAAAGCTGTGGTAATTGAGCAATCAGGCTAGCTTAAGGGATGGAGGTCTCAGAGGGGGCCCCGAATCTTGGCAGGCAGTGCTTAGGAAGCATATTAATTGTGTCCTTTTAGTTACCAGAATAAGTCATCTGTGGAGGAGGAAGATGGAAGCATGGCAGGGTGTCCTGATGGTATTAATCCTGGGTCCGATATATTTTGGAAGCCAAACCTTCTTGAACAGGATGATCCAAATGCATGAGGTGATCAGTACTCAGTTCAATCCTTCAGATTGTTGGATATGTACTATTATTCCACCTAGTGTACGTAACGTCACAAACCCATAACTGCTATGGCAGTAACGGCAGTAAATTTGTGTAAGAATAGTGTGCTAACTGTGCAGCAAGGGAAAAGAGTCAAAGAAGAGGATTTATCGATGCAAGAGATATTAGGTAAAGGGATAGGTATTATCCTGAATGGGACAGTTTGAGTGGGTATCACTTGATTATTATCAAGAACCAGGTTGTTCTTGAAACAAACAATGTGTCAATGTGAAAATTATTGCTCCAACTGTTTTAATGAAACCTTGAAGCAATTATTAATGGCTTTCGATAAACCAGATGAGTGCAATGAGACATATAAAGACACTGATGTGAACAAGTATAATTGGTCCTTGAAGAAGTTGGTGGATTCAGAACTAAAAAGTGTTGCAGCAAGAGTCTTGTCTATTCCATACTATTTTATGTGTGTATGGAAAGCAAGAAAAGGTCGGAATTGTGAAAAGAACATATCGGAGGTAGACAAAAGAGATCCTCAGAGAGCAAGGTCTACTCAATAAAGGCTGCTACAGATGCCATGACTGACATTGCACAGAAGTATAACATATCAGTATTTGGGGGAGGCATTTAAAGCATGAACTTATGCTCCATCCTTTTCTGGATAGGGACACGAGATGGAACATAGGATTAATCGGTATGCAAATGTGACCAATATAATGTTGGGTCGTGTTCTAGAAGCATTGAAGGATGAAGCAGATGAATTAATAGAAGTAAGAAGACAGCTGATTGCTAACCATATGTGTTTAGACATTCTGTTTGCGTTCCAGGGAGGGCTATATACAGTAGTAAAGCAGGAATGTTGCACTTATATGGTTGAAAATAGTTATGACATAAATGCCCACCTTTCAGCAGCATAAGAGTTACAGGGTGATATCCTCAATCATAATCTATATTTATCTGAGTGGGGTGGAGGTGTACTGTCATGGACATCTTGGTTGAACCCAGCTAACTGGTTTAAGGGAATTGGTGAAGTTTTTAGGATATTCCTGATAGGATTACTGAAAATAGGATGAATCATGTTAGGAGTGATAATATGTTTGCTTTTATGCTATAAACTAAGCTTATGTGCTTGCAAGAAGATGTATATCTAGTTTAAGTCTAAGAAAGACTCAGATGTGTTTGTCACTTCATTTTGAAGGAAAATGGAAGACAGCAGAGAAGAAAGTGAAATGCCTGAACTGTCACCCATTTCTGAGCCATCCCTTAATACACATTTATCAATGCATTCTTTGATGCCATGTGCCCTGAGATGCCTGCACTGGTACTAATGTCACCTGCAATCTGTGAGGGGGAAGATGAGCCAGGCCATGATGAGTCAATAAAAATTGAAATTAAGACTGAAAAACTTGTGCCTGAAACTGCCCAAGACCCTCCAAGGATGAAGTCCCTTCTCCCCACCTCCTGAAGTAACATGGACTGTGCCTGTATTAATTGACTCGCCTTTCACTAGTGGGGGGACTGAGACAGGACCCTGACCCAACTCATGCTGAAGAGACCTCAGGAGAAGCTCAGCTCCCTCAGGAAGTTAATAAGGACATTTTGATCATTTGACATTCATACACTGAACAAAATTTTAAACGCAACACTTTTTTTTTATTTTTGCCCCTATTTTTCATGAGCTGAACTCAAAGATCGAAGACTTTTTCTATGTACACAAAAGGCCTATTTCTCTCAAATATTGTTCCCACATCTGTCTAAATCTGTGTTAGTGAGCACTTCTCCTTTGCTGAGATAATCCATCCACCTCACAGGTGTGGCATAGCAAGATGCTGATTATAAAGCATGATTATTGAACAGGTGTGCCTTAGGCTGGCCACAATAAAAGGCCACTCTTAAAAAATAAAAAAATTATGTTTGGGGGTTCTAAGTCATTTTCCAGCAAAAAAGTAGATTTATACATGTAGGAGTGAAGTGTCAGAATAGACTTGGGAAAGAGGTGGTTAAAGTGAAATATTAAAAATGCAAAACTTCACTAAATATTGTGCCTGTGGGTTTTCTGACACTGCTTGTGAAGTGGTGCATCTTTGCCATATGCTGTATACAACCTTTTACCACAACACTGACATTTACAAAGAAATAATAATTTAAATTGCTGGAAAATTACAGCTTTAATCAGCTTCATTCTGTTGTAAGCAAGGCAGCTGGGGGGTAATCTTCAGCTGTACCTAATATATATGTTATGAGGGACCCCCACACACAAAATGACATGTGGTTCTCCCCATAATTCTCACCAAGCTCTTCAGGTACCCCCCAATTTTGAAAGCATGTGCCTACTGTATTTCAGGGAGGAATAGCATGCTCATTCACCCTCTTTTTTTGGCCTGCCAAGCTGTAAACTCAGATCCAGAGTCGGGTATAGATTTTTTGAGGAGACCTCAAGCTTTTTTTTTGTGAGTTCCCCCTCAAAAGTTATACCAGACCAGAAGAGGCTGGTATAATTTACAGTATGTGGGGAACCCTCATGCTGCTTTTTTTTTAAATTCATAATTTTTAACTGTCTCCAGCTCCTTTGCTCAAATGGCCATGGATTCCCAGCTATATAGGTGAATGGGACTGGTGACATCACTGGTCGTTAAGGACTCAGCAGTGCCTGCACCTGCTGGTGTCCTTAGCAACCATTTACACTGGGAAGCTATCATGTATAACAGTGCTAGTAATACCACTATGATATGTGATGATTGGCTCCAAGTTCAGACTTGTGTTTGGAATAACCATAAGTTCATCTCTACTGGTAAGTTCCTTTTATGTATTTAATGTAATTTGTTCTAATGAACTATTGTTGTATCATTGGTAGGCAAAGTTTTTTTTTAGAGGGCAGGGATACATGCACAAATGGAGTTTACCAAATAGATAATAATTATGATTTTGTTCATGTATATTTTGTAAATTGTAAAGAAAGAGAATGGTGATGCAATAGAAAGAAAGCAGGGTCTGTTGGTATTATAAAGGCTGTTAATTTCTGCATAATAGTTTGGACCTGATCCCAAAACTGTTATAGTTTAGGGCAAAACAAGAAGATATGTAGTATAAATAAATGGCAACTGCCCCAACTAATAACTGGCCTTAACAGCAAGGAGAAAATAGAAGGGGGGCACATGTCAAACAACAAAAAAGAAAAATTCCCAGCTCAACTTACCAGCCAGCCTGGTATTTGCAAATGTATCCAAACTAAATCCCTGTTTTTAACATTAACTGTTAGACAGGACAGTTCGGTTTTCAGTTTGTTGCAGGCTGGCTGGTAAGCTGTTTTTGTAAGGCATGTAGTATGTCTGCAGACTATTGTTAGTCCTCTAGAAGAAGTCCTTGCAAACACCTCAGCCGTTCTGACACTCTAGGTTCAGACATGAATTAGCAAACCCTGTTCAGTAACCTTGTCACAAACAGTACCCACTACATAGTAAAAGCAATGAACATGGACTTCAATAAACACTATTGTATTGTTATATTCAGTAAGTCAGGTTAATAATAGAAGCAATCCATTTGCAACATTACACAGTCAAATGATATTATAAAAATAGGAACATTTAACAAAGGTAATAATAAATAGACAGCTTGAAACAGATAATAATGAACCACTGGGCAGAGCAGTCTGGAATATAAAACTGCATATGCGATGGAACAGGACACCCCTACTGGGTATCTCCACCAAGAAGCTGCTTCCTAAGTTCTGGAACACGAGACCTGTGAATCTGGCTATAGTTACCCCAAGAACTTGACAGTACAAGTTTTGAAGTCAGCCAGAATGAACTGTTTATTTGGAATACAAAGCACAAAGAAATATATACTCTGGGACAACCCCTCCCCCTTAGACCCAATCCACACACACATACACATCCCATAATGAGCTTACTCAAGGCAGACTGGAACAATGGAATGTAGGTATTCAACAATAACAAACCCCACCCCACTAGCAAGGGTCTATGAAATGCTTCTGCAATATCCTAGCAATCTGCAATATATCTTTATATATTTTCCAAAAGGCTGAGTCCAGGGTGGTTGTACAGCCAGTCTGATTAGTGCAGACCCGTTTGGGGTTCTTGGTCACCCTGTGCCCCTAATAGACACAGGGTGACTTACACATAAGATTGGCTGGGGAAGCTGGACAAGTAGTCTCCCAACCTCCCTAAAGCAATCTGAGTTCCACAAGCCCCCCCCCCGACCAAAGTGACTCACGTCACGGCGTATACAAAATATTAAAATCATATAGTGCTTAAATACCGCTGATTCATCATATAATACATAGACCCCAATTGGGCCGTAGCCAAAGCACCTCTCTTTTGCACAATGTATCCTATAGCCTATAAGTGAAGGTGTTAGGGTCCTCATCCGCTGGTCAATGTGCTTTGCTAAATGTGTAGCTTCTTCAAGACCATACTATATGGGAATCTTATTCTGACGAATAAAACAGATATGTTACTTGTTATATATGTAATATAATATAATACACTGTGTATACAGGATACAAAAAAAATTATATCTACATCATGCATGTCTACATCATGTGTTTAAGTCGTATCGGTAGACATAGGGACAAAGATCCTTATGTATATTCAAGAATTTTCCAGTAATATAGAAATTAAACATCCTTTATAAGAATGAATGAAGGTATCAATTAAAACCGACTCATGCTTAGATAAGGACCCAAAAATAATGAGGTACATTTAAATAACCCAACACACTACACTTACAATAACAATGATATCACCAGTTATCCACTAAGCCAGGGTTTCTCAACCAGGGTTCCTCCTGAGGTTGCTTGGGGTTCCTTGAGCAATGGTCAATTTCTGCCTCACAGATAAGTTCCCAATAACATCATTGTTCCTTTTAGCTATCTGTAAGGGGGTAATTCTTCACAATGATGACAAGAGTCTGGAGCATTCTTCTCCCTAACTGTCAGGCTAATGTGTCATGAGTTGTAGATTTTTAATTTTTAGCAGGGGTTCCCAGAGACCAGAAATTTATTTCAAGGGTTCCTATGTGTTGAAATGGTTGAGAAAGGCTGCACTAAGGTATACTGCGCTGAGGTGGGTATATCCCAAGCAAAGTTAAGTATATTTGAAATGTTGGAATGCGCCAGTAATGTTCAAACAGCCTATAATTCCAATATATAAAGAAAAAGATTACTATCAAGCACTCTCCACGAACCCCACAGCACCTGTGAATATAATATGTACCTTTATGTCTAATCACTCCACAATGTCACAGTTATTTTTTGCTGGTAATAGTCAGGATAGTATAAAGGTAGGCTCAGCCCTACTCCCACTGGATAAGTAATAAGATCTATAGGTATCCAAGAGAAATAGTAAAGACCAAAGGTGTAATAAAGCCATAGCAAAATACTAAGGCATATCCAACACATAAATATCCCACCTTGTAGTTCCTAGTGTAAGCATGCCACTATGATAGGGAAGACACATGGAGGAGGATCTATATATCTGCCCCACAACCGCTGCAGCAACCGCCCGGCTTCCAAAATGGTGCCAGATTTGACGTCACGACTACTCTTGCGCCCCACCCACCATGCATACTCAAGATGGCGTCCAGCATGGTGGAGATTTCCCCAAAGAGAGGGGCTGCCAAACCCTGCCCAGGTGAGGGCAGAAAGTGAGGGCAGCCAACGCTGACCAAGGAACAAGCCCGGTCCATTAAGTGGCACCCATGGGGGAAAACCTAGGCCGCCATGTTGAAGGAGATCAAAAGACAATTTTCAGAAAAATACACATTCTAAATATACATAAATTTACACCATTGAGCAACATACTATATGCTGAAAACATGTATCAAACATCTACTAAATAAATGCATTTATAACACATTATATAGATATACTATTTACAAGGGCACAACATATAGGGGCAATATGTGGAATCTAGTAGTCTATAGGATGCAGATAAACTGACACTATGTTAGCTATCATTTCAAAATAAAGAACCAGTGCTGGCTGAAGTATATCTGTATCTGTGTCTGTAGTCAGATTAGTAGGGTAATAGGGCAGAAAAAGTACAAGGTATTTTATAAAAAAGGTTTAAAGCTAATAGTGTAATTTAAACAAAAGTGGCAAAGTGGCTTGTAATAAATAAATCTACCTGCCTCATGTTGTAAGATCCTCTTATCAAAGGGTCAGGTATAATGCCTTCCAAGGCAGCAAACTAAATAACAGTCCCATTTATGCAATAACACTACACATGTACCTACCAGTCGGTGTAGAAAGCTTGTTATTTCTTCTATAAAGGATAAGTCCACCCTAAAACTAAAATCCGTGCATCTATAGATCTCTACATTCTAAAACTAACCTATCTAGCCCTGTAAAGAAAAAATCAGTACCTTTTTTGAAGTCGATCTGACCCGATCCCACGCTGAACTGTCAGCCACAGCTTTGCTATGGAGGCGAGTGCAAAGGACAGTGCTGACAACGGAAGCTCTTTAGTAACTCTATGGGTGACATCACATCCCATTAATTTCACAACTGTTGTCAGCTGTGTCCTTCTGCCAGGACTTCTGCCGCTGGAGATCAGGTTGGATCGGCTTCAAAAAAGGTAAGTACACTGATTTTTTCTTTACAGGGCTAGATAGGTTAGTGTTAGAATGTGGGGATCTTTAGATGCAAGGATTTTAGTTTTAGGGTGAACTTATCTTTTAATCTTGCACCAAAATGGGTGCTTAATTTTCCCCACATAAAATGCCCCACATTCACAGAACATGATATATGTGATGCCAATCGTTTGGCAATTAACATGATGGGACAACGCATGTAAATTGCCATTGGAAAGAAATATTGATTTTTGTATATTCATTTACAGTAATTGCAGGCTCCACACTTCCAAGTGCCATGAAGATTATTATCAGAATCCTTATTATGCAAGCACTCAAATGGACTTCTAGTGACATTATCCTTTACTAACCTAGCCCTATTTCTAGATAATCTTTTACATATTTCCTCAAGATCGGATCATTGGTCATAAGATATCAGTGTTTCTGGAGGATATGTCGGACATCGACATGTTGTCTATTAAATTAAGTAATCATTCTAACTGCATTTGACTGTTTTTTGTTTTTTTTCTTAAAGAGGACCTCCTCCCATGACAACTTTTTTTACTTTACTTTATTGAAGGCCTTTTTTAACATGTTGTAAGGGTATCCCTTCTGAAGCAACCTATTTCTGAGAGCATTATTTTTAAAATGGGAGGTCTGATCACTGGAACATATGTGTCAGAGCCTCAAATATTGGCTGAAATGGATACTGAGTAAAAGTGGTTTAGGATGGAAGCTTCCTGCAGGAAGTAGGGTGTTACCGGCAGTCGATTTGTGGTATAGTATTGTTCCAATGGAACCGTCATCTTGTGTCATAATTTGAATGTCAAGAAATGTAATTCTTTGCAGGCTATAGTCCACTGTAAATCTTATATTAAGCTCATTGCTCTCAAGAGTCTGTGTGAACTAATTTAACAAAGGGATAGCACTGATGCAAAACATAAAAACGTCATCAATCTACTGATAAGATAATAGTTTTGAGTCCCAAAATGTTGCACATCTGTTCTCCGCAAACAATGACCGCTCCCACCCCCCCAGGTACAGGCTTGCACAACAAGTGCCCATAGCCACCCACTGTACCTGAAGGTAGTGGGAGCAGTCAAAGACGAACATTTCTGGTCAAGATATGCTCAAGTATCGTCTGAATAAATTGACCATGAATCTTGTTCCTTTTCTTTCAAAAATTCACTTACTACTCAAATTCCTTGGGAGTGGGGTATATTGCTATAAAGTGCCTTAATGTTGATCGCCACTAAAACAGTGTTAGATGGTAATCCAAACCCTTCCAGTACTTTTAATAGATCTGGGGTATCTTGAGTATATGACGGTAGTGATGTTTCACGTGGGCGTAAGTAATTGTCTGCCAGATGGCTTGCCAATTCCATCTGGGAGCCAATCCCTAATATTATGGGTCTGCCCAGGGGTTGTGTGAGGCTTTTATGCATTTTGGGCAATGCATAAAACATTGGTGTTTTTGGAAATTTGACCAGAATAGATTTGTAGGCATCCTTATCAATAATATCTTGATAGTAATCTTCCAAAAGGAGTTGGAAAAATTCCTTGTGGGATTTTTCCACTAGGATTTCGGGGATTTTCCTATATCAGTCCTGATTTTGTAAGATCTTTAAGCACACATTCTGGTACTGATCTCTGTCCATTAGAACCACATGCCCCCTTATCAGAAGCTTTTATACCTAACTCATTGTTTTTGTGAGTATAGAGCCTCACTCTGTGGAATATAGTACTCCTATCAGAGGGTGAAGCATTGGTTATAGAAAGGGAGCCTGCCACCAATGCAGTGAGGCTCCACACAGCCAGTGGTTCAGAATCTGGGAAGAGAGTAGTAATTCTATATGGGTATATGCGAGACACCCCTAGGTGAGTGATTGATATCTGTATGTGGGTGGGGAGAAGTCAGTTCATGTTTGAGGCTGAATCTTCTGCTGAAAATAGTAAGGGCCATGTAATGCTTGAGGTATAGGTGCTGGTGACTGAGTTAGATCAGCATACAGTGAGAATAAAGTAGTAAGGTCTCAGTCACTGAGTTTGGGTAGAGATGCCTGCTAGCATTGTCTATGTATAAAAAAAACAGAGTAAAAACTGGGCAAACTACCTTCTCACCAATCCTGATAGAAGATAGAACTCTGATGCCAGAAGGTAGGATGAGAAGGCATTGGATCTACAGTAGGATTGAGTGGCAAGTGCACAGTGGGTTGCGGTCGCCTCAGTGGGGGCACCACACATAGCAATCAGTGCTGATATCTCTGCACCCTCCAGCCACTGAGGAAAGCAGTGTAGCTGGGTGCCTGCCACTGGGATGCACAGTGCCACTAAATCTCTGGTGCTGGTGCCGATTGATTCATGAGCTGTTGCGTGTATAAGGCTGTAGCAATGGTTGAAAGATCTTCTCATCACCACTGATCTTGTGTTCAGGTCTCTGACACAAAGATGGATGTCACATCATGATCATCCTCGGGAGCCCCTGCAAATGATCTTTGCTGCAACACTCCTCTAGATGTATCTTTATTAATAACTATATAACCCGGGTATGAGTACACAGCTCCCCCAGGACTTTTGTTGGGCCCTTTGCTGAGAACACCGATTTGTACAATCACACCATTAATCTTTTCTGTGTAATCTATATTATTTCTGTTTAATGTTATATGCTTGTTGCAGTAGTTCCTTTGCTCCCAATTACATTGATTCGATTACAGGTTAATTTTCTTGGAAGAGAATACCCTCTGTTCACAGAGGCCTTGTCCTGGTTGGCGGCACTGCCAATGTTATTATTAAAGTGGTTCTAAAGACAAAAGGTTTTTTTTTTCCTTAATGCATTAAGATAAAAAACATTCTGTGTACAGCAGCCCCTTTCAGTCCCTAAATACTTAGGTGAGCCCCGTCTCGATCAAGCAATGTTTAACGAGAGCCTCGAGTGTCTGGGACTCCCCCCGTTCATTGGCTTAGACAGAAGCAGGTGCCATTGGCTCCCACTGCTTTCAATCAAAGTCAGTGAGTCAATGAGGAGAGAGAGAGGGTGGTGCCGAACCATGGCTCTGTGTCTGAATGGACACACAGAGCAGCAGCTTAGCTTGGTTGCCCCCATAGCAAGCTGTTTGCTGTGGGGACACTGGGAAGGAGGGAGGGCTCGGGAGCCACGGTGAGGGACCCAAGAAAAGGAGGATCCGGGCTGCTCTGTGCAAAGCCACTATGTGGAGCAGATAAGTATAACATGTTTGGTATTTTTAAACAAAAAAAAAAAACAAGACTTTAATATCACTTTAAGCCCACTCTTCCAATTAGCAAAGGTTCTGCTTCTCCTAATCTCCTACAGGTTTAGAGCAATATCCTGTTTAAGAAGGGCCATTTCTCAACCCCCCCACCCTCCCCTAAGGAGGGCTGCACTTTTTTGTTATCAACTTATTATTCTTTGATGGTGTACTGACTCACCACCATAAATGCTCACCACCTTTGAGTCTAATTATCTCATATCGCACTACTTACTGTATATCTTTTTTAAATGTTTTTCTCCTCATCACTCTATATTAGAAAACAGAGCTTTTTTAAACAGTGTACCAATTAAAAAAACCTTTAACTTTTGAAAAAAATTATGATAAGTCAGAAATATGACCACTTGCAAAGATGTGAAATAAATATTTCACATTCAAAAATAACAATGAATATCAACATGAGCTAACACCTTCAGAGGAGAACTGTTAAAAAGAATTATATTATAAGAAAAATGTGCGCTGGCTAAAAAAGAATTTTTTTTTTTAGTTCCCACTGATTATAACACAAATCAGTGCTCCTCTTATTTAAAAGATTACATTTTTATTTCTAGCCACCAAAATCACAAAAAGATTAACATAAATAAGCATGCTAACGAAAATATATAGCCGCATAAAAAATGAGGGTGTATGTGTGTGTGTGTGTGTGTGTGTGTGTGTGTGTGTGGGGGGGGGTTATTAAAGCAGTTACAATACTCTTCTGTCAGTATAGTTTTGTACCAGATTCATAAAGCCTTGCAACAGTTTTAGTAACAGTTTCAACACATACAACAGATTCAGGTAATTCTCTTTTGCTTAGGCTCCATTCATATCTCTTCCATTCTGTCCATCATCCAGAACCACTCCTTTATTTTCAAGATTTCAGTGGAGCGATAGTGGCAAGGGGTGCAATAAGCCCCCGCAGTGATCATGAACATCGACAGGGATTTACTATAGATGTTCCTAGGAATGGATGTGTGGTGTAGGAGGTACTGTGCTGGTGAGAACTCCAGTGACTCCAGTAACTGTGGAAATAATTTTGTGTACTTTTTCTCAAAAGGGTAGTACCTTGGACCATGACCACCAGATATGAATCAATGTCTTCTCCTGTTCGCATCTCCAAGAGAGGTTAGAGACAATGAGGTTACACTTGTGGAGAAGAGATGGAGTCCTGTACCAGCGCGTAAAGATTTTATAACTGCATTCCTGCAAGGCCACATTCAGAGAACCTTTGTGTAGGAGAGTGCACACTGATTCCCATTCCTCTACAAAGAGGGAGATTTCGAGGCCCTGTTCCTAGCCTGTACTAGAACTGCCCGAGTGAGACAAAAGATTTCCAAATATCGAGGAGTAAAGGGCCAAAATTAGGCATCTCTGTGCTTGCTTCCTGTTACAAAAAGTCTTGAGTGGGATTGAGGGCCTAGTCCTAGTTGCTGGCATACTATGTGATAGCAGAAAGTGTTTTATTTGAACATATGTCCAGAAAAACAGTGATTTCAGGGCAAGGGAAGCGTTAAGGGCTGCAAGGGGAATAAATGCTCCCTGCTGGAAGAACTGAAACTCCCGAAGTTCATGAGAATTTGAATAATCAAGTAGGTGATCACTTCATCACCTATGTGAAGGGGAAGTTGGATTTGCAGAGAGAGAACAAGTTCGCAAGCAGTGATATGTTGAGCGCAAATGATTTTGCATAGTTAATCTTCAACTTAGAGATTCGACAGAAATGTTCCAGAGTTGTAAGGTAAGGAAAGGAGGGGTTCAGTCAAATAAATCAGGATGTCATCTGCAAACGCCCATAACAACTATTTGCGATCATTAACCTCAATACCCTTTATATTTGGATTCCAGCAGAGTCTGTTCAGGAAAAGAGCAGCCCTATCTAGTGCCATTGCTGAGCTGGAAGCCATCCCACAATTGGCCATTAACACGAACGCGTGCCATGGGGCTATGGTTCAATGCTTGGATGTATGTACACATACTAGGTAACAGTCCAATGGAACGAAACACCGCCTCCACATAGTCCCAGGCCACTATATTGAATGCCTTCTCGCCATTGAGTGATAGGAAAAATCCCTGCTGGGCATGGAGCATCAGCCAATGATGTAAGTTCAACCGCCCCAGATGACGTCGTAGTGACGAAACGCGTAGAGCGGCAACCAGCGTCATACGTCACTTAGGTGGTTCTGGCCGGTGGAACGCGGAAGCGCCGCACGGCCGAACGCCAGAAACACACTGAACAAGCTGACAGTGAACTTCTTATACAGTGAGTCGCTACATTTTTTTCCCTAATGTAATGCTGTACTACGCAATGGAAGCCTTTTTTGGTTTTGTATACTGACTCCCTAGATGCAAGTATAACAACATCGGTGAATCATCCAAACACAAAACATTGCAGGCATCATATTAAGGGGAGAAACAACCAACCAGGCTGAACGTGGAGTAAGGGAGAGTTCTTGGTAAGTGCTTTGAACCGGTATCAAGCACTTTTCACTCCCAGCAGGCGCTACAAAAGCGCAATTCACTTATCACTCCATTGTATTGTTATTGGTTTTACCAATCACGGATGTTAGTCTCCCCCGCAAGGGGATGTCACAATAAAAAGTTTTCATTTAATGTTTATTCACTTATTTTGCACTTTTGCACTTTGGCACTTTGGCACTTTTTCACCGACCACCGGCTGATGGTCGCATTTTCAGTATACATCCGTTGATTGGCACATAGACGGTACAATTCACTTAGCAAAACGTACCGTGGAGAGTACAATTTTTTTGCACTGTTTGCACATTGTATCTTTTCTTTTAAGCACGCAGCACCTTATATATTATATAAAAAAAAATTCTTTGCACATATTTGCTATTATATGAGCACAGTGCACTTTTCTTGTGGGACCACATACACCATTGATTTTGTTGTACAAGGTGGTAGCGCCCCATACCAACACCCCCTGACCCCCACAAAGCCTTAGCCATGTTATCACAACCCTCCGACCTGGAATAAAACAAACTCTGTCCATCAAAGTCACTGAGGGGAGTAAGGGAAGCAGTATGTTGGCAAGGATATTTGCAAAGATTTTTATGTCCACATTTAACAAGGAGATTGGGTGATAATTGGAAACCAGCGTTTTATCCTTTCCCACTTTCGGTATGACAAAAATGTTAGCCTCCATACGGGGAGTCCAGGGTGAACGACAAGGGGAGTCCAGGGTGAACGACAAGGGGAGTCCAGGGTGAACGACAAGGATCTAAAGGCGGCCATAAAGGCGGTTTTAGAGATTCAGCAAAAGTAGGTACTGCAAGACCAGCCTGTCTGGGCCAGGGCTTTTGCAGACTTCATGTCTTTTAATGCCTTTTCAAATTCTTCTGGTGTAAGAGGGACCTCAAGTTTTCACGTCACCCCTGAAACCGAATGCGGATTCAAACTGCCAGAGGAAGTCGTTGATGAGGCTCTCTCGCTCAGCCTTAGCTTGAGAGATAGTAGGGACAGTCTGGAATTTATACAGTTCCTTAAAGAACTACTCAAACTGTGTGGCAATGACCTCACTCAATAAGTGGAGCTCGCCATTGGAGACCCATATGTGGTGGACTGATCAGGAGAATTTCTTTGACTGCACCGCTCTAGTCGAAAGTCTCCTACATTTATTGCCATACAAGTAAAACATCTTACTACACAGGAGAAATAACACAACAGATAGATGGGTGTACTGGCGCTCCCTAAGATGAATGACAAATAGGTACTTTGGAGTCTCATTTCTTGAAAAATAGTCACAATAAAAAAGTCACAATAAAAAATGTCAAATTTATTAAAACGATGTAAAAATACTGTAGTCAGCAGGAGGCATCCAGCTAAAGGGCAATACCTTATAGATGGTCCCAGGGATTGGGTGAAGACGCCTCTCCAGGTATTGAGGGGACTGCAGCAGCGCTGAAGCGTTAAAGGTGGTGACGGCTGGGAGCGATGGGAGTAGGAGGGGGGAAGGGGGGAAAAGCTCGACCCCCGTGTCCCAGACCTGCCGCAAGCTGTCCCACAGCACAGCGGCTTCGACTGCTAGCTTCCAGCGGCTGAGGCGGTGCAGGAGGATGACGTCATCGGCTGCTGTTAATCAAGTCACAGGAATCAGTGCAGCGCTTCAAGCCAAGCCTCATACCCAATGAGTGGGAGGCAGTCTCTCTAGACCGGACGCTCCGCACCGAAGTGCACGCTGCCTAACAGTGGAAAAACTTAGTAGCCACAAAGGAGGATGACATGTTTCGGGCTATGCCCTTCGTCAGATCCTCTCGTCATACATCTTAGGGAGCGCCAGTACACCCATCTATCTGTTGTGTTTTATGTCTCTCAGTCAGGACCTGGGCATGGGTCGGCTGCAACCCTGATATGACTAACTGGCTTTTTTTGGCACCAACCTGTCCATCCCACACAATCTACTTAAAATTTTTGGGATCCTTGAACATCTGTTCTTCAGCGCCAGGAATTGCTTGTTTGTGTTTACTACACAGGAGAAATTGCTGTTTTGTTTTTTTTCCCAGATCCTCAAGTAGCTGGGTCCTAGACTGAACTAGATCCAGGTAGGTGGTTGTTGATCTGGTCTATTTATGGCAGGCTTCTAGGGAGCAGGTTTGGGGTGTCAAGGAGGAGATCAGGGCCTAATGTTTTTTTTTTCCTCTTAGCCGCTAACGCACGAAATTCTCCCTGAATGACACAGTTATGCGCCTTCCATTGAGTTTGGGGGGAGTTGTCTGGGGTGTTGCTTCATACGTATAAAGAAATCATCTTTAAGCTGGGCGGCATTGGGACATCTAGTGAGAACCTCGGGAAATTATAGCTTTAATGTTAGTGTTGTCAAGGCCGGGCTCGCATCAGCTCTCTTCTCTGTGCTCAGGCTGCTTAGCTGTTGGATAATTGTCAGGACTCATTGTTTTCTCAGTGGCTCACCTGGTTATCATTATATGCTCATCAGTCCCGCCTACAGCCAGCCCCTTGTGACTTTTTAAGCTGCCTTGTTCATTCCTTTCCTGACTTTGCCTTGTCAAGATATCCTGTTTCTCTGCTGTGTTCCTATTAAAGACTTTACTCGGCTGACGTCCCTTTTGATTTGGGATACTGACCTTTTGTTTCCGACTGTGATGTTTTCTGGCTCCCTGATCACTGGCTTGTCTGATTTCTCATTTTGGTTTCCGAACACTGGCTTATGTTTTGACTACATTCCTGATCTGTACTATTTTTTACTATTACATTAAAGGTGTGATTTTTACTGCATTTTCTGATTCATGGTTCCTGATAATTGGGTTATGGTTGGAAAGCACCATGGGTTCAAGAAGTTTAGTCCCTCTCTTGCGGGTGCAATGTGCACCACGTGACATACAACTAGAGCCCATGTAGCTATAATTTAATAATTTAATTTGTTGGAGTGCTCTGAAAGGTAAAATTTGACATCCCCAATGAGGTATCAGAAAAGTGGATTAAGTGGGACATTGAAGTTGCCCCCCCCCCCCCCCAGGAGTAGAATTCCAGAGGCAAAGGCAGACAAGATCCCTGATCCCAGATTTGGCAAAAGATCACCATTTGTTTTGTATTCAGAACAATGACATTTGCTATCGTGATCAGTCATGTTCCAAGTACTCCCTTGAGGAACTAGTAACATCCACAGGGATCCAGTTTATCAAATGACTGGAATGACATCTGTTTGGAGAGCAGGATAGAGACTAGGTAGAGAGGGCCAAGCCAATGTTGTGGGCAGGCCCAGGGAGGGGAAAGACAATGTATTGCCTCACCCTGCGGCCAAACTGGGATGGAAGAGGGATAGCTAATATGGGAGGCGGGTTCTACAAATCCCAGGGCCCAGCTAGGCTCAATGACTCAAACTCCAAAAGAGCTACATCAGGCCTGAGAAAGCCTGCACCCAAATACCCATATCTTTTTAACTGGGCAGGAAAGGAGGAGTGGGAGAGGACAAGTATGACAGGGTAACAGGAGGGGACGGGGGGTAAGGACAGAGGAACTAAGGTAGGAGTGAAGGGAAGGGAAAAGTAGTGAGGCGTAGGAAGCATGACAGGGGAAGGGGAAGCTGAGGGAACCATAGGGACTCATGAGACAGCATGAGACCAAATGGAGCAGGTTACAGGAAATGGACATAAAACAGACATGTACAAGGTATGTAGGACCGACGTGGCCAGTTGCTCCTGCACCACAGACTCAGGCATGCCTCTAAGGTACAGATTGTAGTGGTGGCCCCTATTGTTGAGATCCTCCAGATGCTCCATGATCACCACTGACAGTGTGTTTTTTATATCTGTGGCGATATTGTGCAGATCAGAGAGGCTTGGCGATTGCTGAGCTGGAAAAGTGCTCTGCTGATGTTGTCCCTGGCCGAGGCAGCTTGGGCTCTGGCTAGAGGCACAGGGAGTGTGCAAGGAGGCATGGGAGGAGGCAGCCATGGTGTGTTGTTGGGTCTGAAATATCTTTGGTATGTTCCAGCTTAGCTGGGTTCCCAAATCCCTAAGAGAGTGGGAATGGAAGGCAGAAGGACTGTGGGTAGATTTTCCTATGTCGAGCATAAGAAGCCTCTGTTTTAGATGATGAAGATCCTCCAGTGGCAGGAGCTTGCTGATCAAGCGGTCATCACGGTCCAAGGTCAAACCACACCCCCACTTTCATTTCTTTCTGCGCAACTTTCCTGTCTCAGTCTCCACCTCTTATAGCATATCTCATGAAAGTCCCATGGGCTTTGTTTGTTATGTATTTTTTTAGGGAGTTATGCCATCCTATGCATAAGACTATACATTTTTTGTTAGAGTATTCACATATAATTACTTCTTTTCAAATGCAGAAAAACAAACAGCAAACAATCAAAACAAGAGCTAATCCCTTTTGTTATGTGAGATGAGAAATACAAATCATTTTCAAAGATCGCTGTGGACAGAAAAGCTTTCTTTTAGCACATGTATGCAGCAGGGCTATTTACCAAGATTGTAACTAGATGTTATAAGTCTGTCATTTGTTAGCAGCAAAATCATTGCACATATGGGCTTGCAGAGAAGTGACAAAAAAAAGACCTGAGGTCGGTTGTAGCTTTTAGATTTTATATAATTCAAGAACTGGATTTCAGCCTTTTTTTTTTTTTTTTTATTATATAGGATTTATATAAGACATTGTTGCTAATGAGAAAATGCTGGGTATTATATTCATATAATTTGAGTTGTGCTCACTAAAGATAACAGAATTTATTTCTTTTATAATAGAAAATAAGCAGGATTTTAGCCAGCCACATAAATTTTGATCTAAAACATGTTACAAAGTTATAAAAGACTTCCAGTTCCTATATCTCATTTACACTTTCTAATTTATTCTTCAGACACAATTTATAAACTCATTTATAATAATTCCATAATATGCCAAGTCATTACCATATTATAGAATTACTGAAATTGTATAAAGAATTAAAATAGATATCCAAAGCTCTTAAAGAAGTTGTAAAGTCTCAGGGTTTTTTCCCTTATTGCATTATATGCATTAAGGTGAAAAAACTTTGGTGCTGCAGCTGCTTCCCCAGACCCCCCCTTATTCTTACCCGACCCTGACCGTTCCAGCAATGAGCACAAGCCCAGCGGCTCCAGCCGCTTTCTTGGGTCCTACTTGGATAAACTGAAAGCAGCAGGAGCCACTGGCTCCAGCTGTTGTCAATCAAATCCAGTGACACAGGAGCTGGGGCTCGGGGGCCGAGTCCTGCTGTCTGTGTCAATGGATGCAGCAGCGGGACTGGTGAGTGCACCTACATGGGTGCCCCCATCAAAAGCATCTCTTTGTGGGGGCACCCAATGAAGAGTAGGAGTCAGGAGCGATGTGGGGGCACCCCAGAAGAGGAGGATCGGGACTGCTCTGTGCAAAACCCTTGCACAGAGCAGGTAAGTATAACATGTTAGTTATTTTGCACAAAAAAACAAACCTTTACAATCACTTTAAGATCAAATTACTTTTCTTTTTCAATAGATTTTTATTGGGATTTTCAAGGAAAATTAGGTTTACAAGAAAAGCATTGCGGACGCAGTCGCATGGTTGCTATGTATAATACAACAACTTGAAGCAACGTTTATCATAAGGTAGTAGCAGAATCTGAAGGATTTTAATTATATTTGTATGCTGTAGTACTACAAAAGGGGATGTTGAAGATATCACAAAGGGTAATACAAATGTGTAATAAAGGGATAATGCAGGATTAAACAAAGAGCAACAAGTAGATATGCAACTAGGTTCTATGAGTCTCCGAAGCACTACGAGTCACATTTAGTGTGTTAAATGGTATAATGAATGAGATCAGTGATTTAACCAATTAATCCATGGTTGCCATGTCCTGTCAAAGGTAACGAGTGTATCAGAGTGTACAGCTAATGCTTTTTCATAGGAGTAGTTAAGATGTGTTGTACGCACAGCTTCAGATGGGTTGGGGGCAAGATCTTTTTTCCAGTTACGTGTAATGGTCAGTTTATCAGACATTAATAGGTTGGCTATTACTTTACGATGATGGGATGGGATGGAAAGGTATTGATTCCTATATTTAATATAGCAAGACTTGGGTTAGGGGCAGTGAGAACCCCTGATATTTCTGAAATTATTTGAAAGATCTTTCTCCAGAAGCTGTGTATATTCTTACTTGAGCATAAGATGTGATACAAATTACCCATGTGGCCACAACCTCTCCAGAAAAGTTTGGAACAATTAGGATACATCTTTGCAAGTTTAATAGAATAGAATAGCTTGCGGCACAGTGGCAGCCCTGGGTCCAGCGACATAGACCTACATTGCTGCACTCCTAGCTGTCTCAACGGGGCACGTGCGCTGCCGGAGGCTCGCTCCTGCTGTGTTTAGACACAGCAGGAGTCGGGCTGGAGGATTGCCACCTCTCTTCCCCGATCGTCGGGGAAAGTGTGAGAAGATCCGCCTGCTTGCGTAAACAGAGCAGGCGGATATTCTCTGTGACAGACAGGGAGAAATCACAGGATTCAGCATAGCTGTACCTGCGATCTCTGTCTCTGTCACAGAACCCCCTCCCCCCACACACCTCAGTAAGCATGAGGCATACATTTAACCCCTTGATCAGCAACAGTGTTAACCCCTTTCCTGCCAGTGTCATTATTACAGTAACAGTGCATATTTTTAGCACTGATTACTGTAGTAATGTCACTGGTCCCCTCAAAAGTGTCAAAAATGTCAGTTAGGGGTCCAATCTGTCCACCGCAATGTCACAGTCCCGCAAAGAAATCGCATATCGCCGCCAATACTAGTAAAAAAAAATAAAAAATAAATAAAAATGACAAATCTTTCCCGTAGTTAGTAAACGCGATAACTTTTGCGCAAACCAATCAAAATATGCTTATTGCGATTTTTTTTTTTTACCAAAAATATGTAGCAGAAAACAAATTGGCCTAAAATGTTAAAAAATTTTGATTTTTAATTTTTTTGGGGAATGTTATATATCAGAATGTGAAAAATATATATTTTTTTTTGAATTGTCGCTCTGTTTTTCAAAAATTAAATATTGCACAGGTGATCAAATACCACCAAAAGAAAGCTCTATTTGTGGGAAAAAAGGATGTAAATATAATTTGGGTACAGTGTCACACAGCTGCGCAATTGTCCGTTAAAGTAACGCAGTGCCGAATCACAAAATATGGCCTGGTCAGGAAGGGGGTAAAATCTTCGGTCTTAAAGTGGAAAAAAATCTGCTCATTAAGAATTTTTCTGTCAAAGACATGTAGCTAAATACATTTTGGCATAAATATATGACAAAAATTAAATATATAGGATATTTTTTTAACAGTCAAAGTAGAAAATGTAAATTTTTCACAAAATTTTTGCTCTTTTTTTTATTAATATCGCAAAAAATAAAAAGCGCAGAGGTTATCAAATACCACCAAAAGAAAGCTCTGTTTGTGGGAAAAAAAGGACGTACATTTTGTTTGGGTACAGCATTGCATGACCGCGCAATTGTCAGTTAAATTTGCACAGTGCCAAGTTGAAAAAAATGGCCTGGTCATTGAGTAGCAAAATCTTACGGGGCTAAAGTGGTTAAAGGGTGTGAGGTACCACCTGACACTCATTTTCAGGGCTAGTTCCCAGTGGGTAACACAGTGTGTAACATTATATGTTGAGAGTATTGCTCTTTGCCATTGAGATTCAGAGAATAAGTTGTGCAGGTCTTTTTCCCATTTAATCATGAGGTTGTTTTTGTGGAAATTTGATTTGTTGTGAAGTAGGTTATATATCAGTGAGATACCCTTTTGGGGTTTCTCTTGGGGAACTAAGAAACTCATTAGCTTAAGATGGATAGTTATTAGGGGGGTTGGCATGGTGGATAGAAAATGTTTAATACGTATTAGATTATAGTACATATTTCGTGGTAAGTGAAAACGCTTCAAGAGTGAATCGGAATCTGGGGGTTTGCCATCCACTATGAGGTTATCATCCCTATGTATATTATAAAATGCCCAATCAGAGATCCGGGATGAAGAAGCGTAGTGTGTGTATAGGAAGTCATATTCGTTCAGCTCGCTCAGGTGCATGATAAGACATACTGTAACTCCCTCCAGGCCTGTATAAAGGATTTGATAGCATTGGGTAGATCAGAGATTTGCAATGCTTTCCACCGGTCTGCTAATAGTAGATTGCTCAGTGTATCAGTTTTAATGAGAAAGCATTCAATGTCCACCCATAAAGGGGACTCCCGGGTAAGGAACCAGTATTATAGTTGGTCCGAGTGTGTTGCAGTATGGTAATCATAAATATCCACCATTCCCATGCCACCAACATATCTATGTTTAATGAGGATGGAATGGGGGCATCAAGCTCTTTTACCTTGCCATATAATTTTTTTCAGGAGAGAGGAGATGGATGCTAAGTAGGATCTCAGCATAGGGACATGCGACGACCTAGACATAAATAGGATTTGGGGAAGAATTATAATTTTAAAGGCTGCCAGCCTACCTGCCCAGGACATCTCTATTTTTGCTAAATTGTTAAAATTTTTAGCCAGTTTGGATAAGAAGGGTTTATAATTCACTTCACCAAGAAAGGCCGTGGATGAAGTTAGGTGGATTCCTAAGTAGTGAATGCTCCCTTTAGGTGTAGGGAAATTGATCCTGAAGGCGCGTGGCTTTATGACGAGGCATACCTATGTTCAGGATCATAGATTTGTTATAGTTAACTTTATAATAGGAAAGAGTGCCCACAAGGTAATCCTCACTGGAATTTCACCACCTTATCTGCCCACCCTACAATCCAGGCAGAGCCTATGGGGTGTAATTGCCCTCACCCACTATATGCTATATATTTCCACATCACATAATATTGGAGTTTATGACTATTTCCTTACCTCTTCCTCATGTTCTTTATATTTTCCCTCTTCTTCTTTCCCTATCTTCCCACCAACCCTCTACTTACCCTCTTGGGGGCACAGAGAGGACTACATAATGCATCTTGATACATATTTAGGAATATAAAAAAAATAGAAAAAATAGAAAAAATTTCCGCGCTAATATGATAAATAATTAGTAGATGTATGTCAGCAGCCAACACAAAATCAACCAACAGTGACTCAAAAATAACAGTAAACCATAAAAGTGTAGCGCTAAAAATATTGATGATCACAAATTGAAAAATAGTGTCCAAATAAATGGAAGAAAACCACTAATCACAATAATGTTTGTAATAAAGAAAAAAGTGTCCAAGTGAATAAGTCCCAATATAAATGATATAAAATGAAATCATGAATCCACGTGCACAATGTTGCAAGAAGTGATTCAGCCCGTGACACCCAGGGTATGAGAAGGAAGGGAACACCTCGGTGGTGGGATATATTGAGCAGCTTACCAGATTTCCGTGGCTGTTCAACTTAATGAACCAGCCTCTCCCAGCTAGTAATCAAGACCGTTGACGATCCGGTGTTAAAGGGATGCTTAATTGATGCAAATAAACCACTTCTCAAGAAGCATATAACGGATCAGTGCAGGATTCGTACTCCTCAGTATTTTTCACCAAACATAAATGAATATGTGGGAAGAAAAGAAAGCGAAGCCCATAGCGTGATCCCATTTAAAAACAATATTCCATTTTATTAAAAAATATTACTCACAATATCTCAAGAACAAACAGGCTTGTCATATCATTAAACCTGGGGATGAAGATGCGGCGTCCCGCGAATAATCCCACGTGGCAAAGGATGATGGAGGCCGGCTATTTTCCAGGGGGCGTGTGGACGTTGCGTCTGGAGTCGACTATGCTTCTTGAGAAGTGGTTTATTTGCATCAATTAAGCATCCCTTTAACACCGGATCGTCAACGGTCTTGATTACTAGCTGGGAGAGGCTGGTTCATTAAGTTGAACAGCCACGGAAATCTGGTAAGCTGCTCAATATATCCCACCACCGAGGTGTTCCCTTCCTTCTCATACCCTGGGTGTCACGGGCTGAATCACTTCTTGCAACATTGTGCACGTGGATTCATGATTTCATTTTATATCATTTATATTGGGACTTATTCACTTGGACACTTTTTTCTTTATTACAAACATTATTGTGATTAGTGGTTTTCTTCCATTTATTTGGACACTATTTTTCAATTTGTGATCATCAATATTTTTAGCGCTACACTTATATTTAGGAATATGCATTACTCTTTAATTCTAGATACAACTCACTAATTACCTTATTTTAGGAGTAAATAGTTTTACGGTTTGTATTATTTCTATGGTTAAGACCCGATAAGTTTGAGCTGGTTGTGTTGTCTCCATGCCCAAGACTAAGGATGATCGAACTTTTGAAAAGTTCGGTTCGACCAGAACACCCGAATTTTCCAAAAGTTCGGCCCAGGATTTCAGAACCCCATTGAAATTAATGGGACCCGAACTTCGGTAACCATAAACACAATTTTGAAGCCCTAAAACCCAATAAATGCCCCTAAAAAGTGCCTAGGGTTCTGGGTCATGCCCCATTAACTATTAATCACACAAAAAAAAGTTCTTAAAAATTGTAATTTTTGATAAAAAAGCCAATTATTGAAAAAATTAAAAAAAAAGAGAGATTTTTTGATTTTTACTCTGGATTTAGTATATGGGGGGTCTAAAAGGTGTGCATGTGAAGTTTCAGCTCTGTAGCATGTCCAGAACCATGAAAAAAAAAAAGATAATTTTTCAGTAGAACAGGGATGTGGGTCGGGACCCTCCTTTAACTTTAACACCTATATGATCTTTTTTTCTGGTTCTGGACATGCTACAGAGCTGAAACTACACAGGTACACCTTTTAGACCCCCCAGACACAAAATCACACAAAAAAGTTCTTAAAAATTGTCATTTTTGATAAAAAAAGCCAATTATTGAAAAAAAAAAAAAAAGAGATTTTTTTATTTTTACTTTGGATTTCAGATCTGGGGGGTCTAAAAGGTGTACATGTGAAGTTTCAGCTCTGTAGCATGTCCAGAACCAGAAAAAAAAGATTGTTTGTATTAGAAAACTTTCTGACAGGGGGTTTGCTTCGCTGCTGTAACACCTTGCCGGTTTAATAGCAGGCATTTTTTTGAGTTCTTTGCAGTCAGGAAAAACATCTGAACTTGTGTATAGTGGTACTGTGCACAAGTTCTGATGTTTTGCCTGCCTCCAAAACCCCCCAAAAAATGCCAGCAAAAACACACCTGGGCATTTTTTTTTTTTTTGACGCTAGCGTTTTTTTGGCATTTTTTGGGGTTCTTTTGAGGCAGGCAAAACATCTGAACATGTGTATAGAGGGTATATATAGACATCTATGTCTGAATATATACCCCTTGACATATATAGGTGTGATAGTAGCAGAAATATATTACTGTAAATGATTTCATTAGCGCAAGCATTTATTTCTGCTACTATCACACCTATATATGTCTAGGGGTATATATTCAGACATATATGTCTATATTGTGACAGGAAGTCAGGTAAATCTGGGATTGTAGTCACTGAGAGGAGACACATTCCCACCTGCTTTGAAAAGTTCACTGATACTATAGGGTGTTGGCTGCAAAAAGAGCCAGCAGGAAGTTGAAAACCATTCAGCTGTTCAGAATGAGGAGATCAAGGCCTCTATAATTTGTCCAGAGAAAATCTATTGAGTGCTGCCTCCTGTCGCTGTGTGAGCTGGGAAGAGGAGGACAGACATACGTGTACCTCCCGACGCCGTGTGGGCATGGGAGAAGGACTGCTGCCGCCTGTCGCCGTGTGGGCTGGGAGAGGGGGACAGTCGGATGTGTGCCTCCCGACAAGCTGGTGAGCATGGGAGAAGACCCCCTACAGCGATGTGAAGCTAAGGAGGGTAACCACGAGTGAAGACGTCTCAAAGGTGAGAAGACAAAGTGTTCCATGTGAAGAGTGTGAAGAGTAAAGGATCCTGTTATAAATGAACATGTGCTGTGTGAAAGAAAACAAAGGGACATGTTCAATGGACAATGTTTGTGCTGTGTGAAAAGCAAACAAATGGACATTTGAGTGTCTGCTGTAGGATCAGCAGTGTCGGCCCAACAGTAGGTTGGGAAGACTTCTTAGGTAGGTTCCAGCGTGAGAAGGTAGCCGCCCACAGAGGCAAGGATTTATTTTGTCTTTTATTTTATTTTGGCTGTTTTGACGCTTGCAATTATGTGAAGTAAATTGCATGAATAAATCAGTCTTGTTTTCAACCTCTGCTCGGCTATCTCTCTGTGAAAACGCACCCCCAAAGGGGTCACCCATACGCCTACCACCGAGCTAATCCCTCACATATGGTGGAGGATGCAGGCATAAGCAGAGATCCCTGCAAGGAAGTGCATATGTTTGATGAACTTTATCTGGTGCATGAGATTGCACAATCTATGTGTGCAGGAGAGAAGATCCTGACAAAAAAAAAAAAAAATTTTTTGATGAACTTTGTTGTGTCTGGTGCAAGTGACTGCACAAACTGTATGTGCAGGAAAAGAGATCTTGCAAGAGAGAGAAAAACTACATGTGTTAAAGAGACAGTGGTCTGAAAATTTTTGCTGGACTGTGAAAAATTTGTTTGTGGAGTTATTGAAGATGGGGCGTTCAAAACGCCTGAAGAATGCAAAGATAGATGAAATGAGAGACCGGATTCTATGGATGGAGGGGATGTTGCCGTCTGAACCAGCCCCATCCATGCCTAAAGAGAGTCTACTAAAGAGGAAGGTTGTTGTCCCTAGCAACACTGATGAAACTGCTATGGAGACGCAGTGTGCTCAGATGAAAAGTAAACTCAAAATGGAGGAGATGTTGAAACATCTGATTATATCAAATGCAGCTCAACAGCAGGCAAATGCAGCTCAACAGCAGGCAAATGCGGATTTTCAGCGGAGCTTTGCAGCTCAACAAAAGGCTCATCAAGAGAGCATGGCAGGCTGGAAACAGAGACGCCAGCAGCCAATGGAGGCCATCGGTTTGGAGGAAACCGAGTATGTGTGCAGGGCTGAGTTGGATGCCTTGCAACGGAAAATGGAAGAAAAGGAACAAGCCTTGGAATTGCTTAAAATGGAGCATAGAAACTTGCAGGAAATGAATGAACTACTCAAGTCTCATGTGTTACAGTGGGAAGAATCCACTGCTCTTCTTTTGGTCGAGTTGCAAAAATGTCAAGACACTATAAAGGAGAAAGATACCATCCTCATGGAAAAGGAAATTGAAATTCAGACTTTGCAGAAGCAAAGTATGTGTGAAATGTTGGAGTTGCGTAATCAGCTGGAAAAAAGTCTTCAGTGTTTGGAAGTTACAAAAATAGACCTGCAGGAGTCGCAGGAACAGAATGTCGCTCTGAAAACGACATTGTCTCTCAGCGACAACGAGAAAAGTGAAAGAGAGGCTAAATTACTGAGTACTGTGTATGAGCTCACCACTTTGAGCAATGTGGTAGATGAATTACGTGCAGACTGTGAAAGTTGGAAAGGTGAAGCCCAACGTTTCCAGCAGCAGTTAAAGGAGAAAGAAGCCTGTGTGGCAGAATTACAGTCTCATTCCCAGAAACTAGCCAATGAGGTGAAGGCTCTTATGCAGGGAAAAGGAGATTGTGAACATAAGAGGGAAAAAGTAGAGGCACGGCTTCTGGAATCGCAAGTCAAGGTGTCAGAAGGTGACCGATTGTGTGCTAAGCTGTTAGAGAAGGCAAACCGACTGCAGGTTGAGTTGGACAATGTTACAAATCAGCTTTCTCAAGCAGACAGCAAATCTAGAGAAATTGCGGAAGATTTTTCTATCTTGGAATCGCAGCTGCAAGACACGCAGGAACTCTTACAGGAAGAGAGGTGTCAAAGGCTGAGTTTTAGCACAAAGCTCAAACAAATGGAAGATGAGAAAAATGGCTTCCTGGAACAATTAAAAGAGGAGGCGGAAGAAAAGAAAAACCTATCAGAGCAAGTCGCAACATTGCAAGCTCAGATAGCGGATATGAAAAAACGCATGGAAGAAAGCGTTGGTTCATTACAGTGTGTTGAAGATGTGAAAAAGAAGTTTGATCAGATGCTTGGTGAAGAGAAGACTGTGTCTGCAAAATATGCAGAAGAACGCGCACGTGAAGAAACGGAGGTGCGTGATAACGAGAGCAAAGCCCTGTTCTTGGCTCGCTCTTTGGAGGAAGCTCTAGAGTGTAAGGCTGAACTAGAAAGAGTTAACCAACAGCTGTGTACAGAAATGGAAGATTTGGTCCGCTCCAAGGATGATGTTGTGAAAAGAGTTCAGGAGCTAGAAAAGTCTAAGCGAGCCTTAGAACAGCAAGTAGAAGAGATGAAGATTCCGTTGCAGGAACTGGAAGAGGAATTCCAGGCAACAGAGGATCTGTCCCAAAGAGGGGATAGTGTGCCTGATGCAGTTTTTAAAAGGATCAGTGTCTTGGGGTCTGTCCTGAGTGAGCCTCAGAAATGTGATGACACGTGGCTTGAATCACCCCTTTGGAATAAACCGTTCCTTCAAAAACTTCAAGCATTGGAAAATGTATCATTAGAGCTTCAGCAAACAAAAGAGTTGTGTAAGAAATTTGATGATTTCTCAGTTCAGGCTGAAAACCTAGTGGAGAAAACTAAAGCGGAGAAAACTAAAGCAAGTGATATAAATCTGGGAGAAAAAAGCAAACGCCACCTAGTGGAGAAAACTAAGGCTGTTGGTGAAAACGTGAAGCAAATGAATAAGTGCCTTTCAGGGAGTGTTTCCAAAATGGAACTGGTGAAAGACGGGTGGCAGAAGTTTGATCGTGATCTTGAGATACATTCCATGTGGAATTCAGATAGAGAAAAGGAACTAGGTGACCTTGAGCGGTCAAATAGTTCAGCAGAAAGTGCATTGAAGAAACCTGTAAAAGAATGTGTTGCAGTTCCATGCTTCTTCACTGATGCAGAGAGGAGGTCTATAATGGATACCACCCAGATCGCTGGGTTCAACTGTGTTGTTGCCTTTAACCCCTATGTTGGTGGAAGGAAAGTTGATGATGTTCTGGTTGGCTACTTCTGTGAAGAGTTTGGCAAGAAATATAAACTGAATATCAAATCAAATAGTAGGCCTTTACTGCGACTCGCTCAGGAGGGCGAAAAGTTTAAGAAGTTGATGAGTGCAAATGCTTCAGATCTGCCTATGAATATGAAATGTTTGAATGATATTGATATCTCTGGGAAAAGGAACAGGGGTCACTTTGAAGAAATGTGTGACAGCCTGTTGTCTCAATTGGAAAATCCTCTGCACAGCATCTTAGAGCAAGCAAAGCTCAAGAAGGAAGATCATTCCCTTTTACAACAAAAAGTCAATGATTGTGTACAGCTGTATGGAGAGGCAACTCAAGTCACAGAGGGATGTCAAGAGTCCCTACTTGGAACAAAGCTTAGTGAAGCAAAGGTTCTCAAAGTTTTGTGGAAAACATTTATGGATTGCAGAGAGGGGCGTCTTAAGAATGTTGAAGACATTAAGACTAGCCCAATTGAGTTGCCTATGGATCACGGTCCTCCATGGTGGATTGGACAGACGGTTATGAGGGACAAGCTGTCTGACATTTATGAGAAAGCTGTCAATGAAGATGACAGAAACGAGAAGGAGCAAAATTATGCCAAAAATGCAGTTGAAGAATGTGTATATGAGATGAGAGACAAACTGTGTGGCATTTATGAGAAATCTGTCAGTGAAGATGACAGAAACAGTTTCATCCGGAAGCTTGAGGATAATAGGAGGCTTATCAGTGAGTCAGCAGTGCCTGACACATGCGTGCCTGGAAATATGTGTCCCAACCCTAGGGTTGAAACAAGAGGGGGGGGTATGTGACAGGAAGTCAGGTAAATCTGGGAATGTAGTCACTGAGAGGAGACACATTCCCACCTGCTTTGAAAAGTTCACTGATACTATAGGGTGTTGGCTGCAAAAAGAGCCAGCAGGAAGTTGAAAACCATTCAGCTGTTCAGAATGAGGAGATCAAGGCCTCTATAATTTGTCCAGAGAAAATCTATTGAGTGCTGCCTCCTGTCGCTGTGTGAGCTGGGAAGAGGAGGACAGACATACGTGTACCTCCCGACGCCGTGTGGGCATGGGAGAAGGACTGCTGCCGCCTGTCGCCGTGTGGGCTGGGAGAGGGGGACAGTCGGATGTGTGCCTCCCGACAAGCTGGTGAGCATGGGAGAAGACCCCCTACAGCGATGTGAAGCTAAGGAGGGTAACCACGAGTGAAGACGTCTCAAAGGTGAGAAGACAAAGTGTTCCATGTGAAGAGTGTGAAGAGTAAAGGATCCTGTTATAAATGAACATGTGCTGTGTGAAAGAAAACAAAGGGACATGTTCAATGGACAATGTTTGTGCTGTGTGAAAAGCAAACAAATGGACATTTGAGTGTCTGCTGTAGGATCAGCAGTGTCGGCCCAACAGTAGGTTGGGAAGACTTCTTAGGTAGGTTCCAGCGTGAGAAGGTAGCCGCCCACAGAGGCAAGGATTTATTTTGTCTTTTATTTTATTTTGGCTGTTTTGACGCTTGCAATTATGTGAAGTAAATTGCATGAATAAATCAGTCTTGTTTTCAACCTCTGCTCGGCTATCTCTCTGTGAAAACGCACCCCCAAAGGGGTCACCCATACGCCTACCACCGAGCTAATCCCTCACAATATATACCCCCTATACACATGTTCAGATGTCATGTCTGACATCAAACATGTCCTCAAAAAAGCACTGGCAGTGGCAGCCCCTGCAGCATGAAAAATGCTTGGCTGGTGAGAAGCCATATGGGTGTGATGAAGCTATTCAGAGAAATGATCTTTTCTCTATAGCGGTCACCCTGCTATGGAAGGGTTTTGTCACCCTGCCATAGCAGTCACTGCCAGTTAACCCTACACTACAATACGGTGCCCTTAAACTTAACACTTTCCCTACAGAAACTGAATTTTTGAAGCTAACTAAAGTGTAAAGGAGCACTCTAACTACACTAGATATCCCTTTCCTCACACTAATAAATGCTAAATGACACTTTTAAAGTAAAATTCACAGAACTGCTTCCACTCTCTTCCATGTACAGTACAACAAGGCTAGGAATATGGCGGGGGCGATCTTATATACTGGGGGGCGTATTCACTAATGATTGGTCTAGGGACCCCCTAGTCCCTCCAATCACATTCCTAGCATTCTCCTGCCCCCTCAATTGGCTTTTGCTAATGGTTCTGGTCCAATCACAGGCTTTTAAAGCCCATTTCCTGAAGCATTGCATTTTGGGCGGTTCTGGTTGCCGAATTCCGAACTTTTTGGGCAAAAAGTTCTAAATTCGGCCGAACCTCGAACACCCAATGTTCGGGCCGAACCGATGGTGGGCCCGAACTGTTCGATCATCCCTACCCAAGACACAGCTTGCTCCCAGGAGGGGTGTCTGGGCGGTGTAGACAACATCCTTACCAGCTACGTAGCATCTACCATAAAACCCAGTACTAAACTTTGTTGTGACCTCTCTCTATGTGTAAACATTACAGTTGTTCATCTATGTAACCACAATTACCATTGTTTCATCTTGTATCTCTTTCTATGAAAATCAATAAAACAGTTTGAAGGAAAGAGTGCTAAACTTCGATAACACAGCATTAGCGTTGGGAAGGGAAACTTCTGGTTTGGTTAACATAAGAATTTCAATTGTCAGCAAACAGGTTAATAGTGTATATAGAGATTGGTCTGAAATTTTAGGGAGATTTACAATGTGCGCCCTTAACATCTCTGTGGGAAAAGCTGCTTTTTCAGTAGCAGTATTGTATAGTGCAGTGAGATTTGGGACTAGTCATTCACCAAATATTTGGTAGTATTCATTGGTGAATCCATTCGGGCCAGGGGACCTACCTTTCAGCGAAGTTTTGATTACTTTGAGTATCTCTTGAGCAGTGAATGGGGGGTTGAGGTCAGCCAGATCTGAGGGAGCTATGGATGGGCAGTTAAGATGGCCAAGAAAAGCTGAGATTACAGAGGGTATAGGCTGTGGGGTAATAGAGTCCTTACCTATATTATAATGAAGCAAATGCGTCTGTGATCTCTTGGGGGTTAGTTACTCTGATTTTGATGTTACAAAAGCATCTGTATCAGGATCATGGTTGTGATGAAAAAAACATCAGAGCTGTTGAAGAAGCACACGGCTAGAACTCAATTTCATCAAGAGTTTGTTGTTACTTTGCCATGTGTGGGTAGGGGGGCAGGAGTTTTCCTCTGAAATAGTCGGGCACATTATGTCTGCGATCTCAGAAGACACAACCGTCTGCAGAAGCCACTTATCAACCAGGAAATAATCAATGCGCGAGTATGAATTATGCCTGTGCGAATAGTGTGTTTAGTCTCTCTCAGACGCATGGAGGTAGCGCCAGGTGTCATAGACATACTCTGCAAGCAAGAGAGGGCGCATAAAGAAGGAGCAAGCTCCCCTGCGGCAGACAAGTCCAGATTAGGATCCATGACCGAATTTAAGTCTCCACACACTATGAGGTTACTACTTTTGATTTTGTGCAACTTGACAAACAATTTGCGAAGAAATCGACCTGGATGTAAATTTGGAGCATACACTCCAACGATAGTATATCGGGCATTGCTAATATTGCATACCAGAATTATATAATGCCCCCCTCATCAAGAAAGGAGGAATGTACAGTAAATGTAACCGAGTTTTTAATGGCTATAAGAACAACTCTTTTCTTGGAGGAATAGTTAGCCATGAACACGTGGGGGAAGTCTTTATGATAGCACTTGGGAACTAAAGAAGTTTGGAAGTGTGTTTCTTGAGCGATTAGACATCAGCTTCAGAAGCCACAGCCTCCTTCCATAATGAAAATCGCTTAGCTGGATGGTTCAAGCCTCGGGTATTAAGTGACAGGAATTTGAAGGACATTCCATCTGAGGGATCTTATGAGCAAAACGTGCTGCACAAACCGACTTTGGCAGTAGTTGTGTATGAGCATAGTAGACAGGAAGGATAAGCAAGAACATCCCTGTTTTTTAGGGCTGTGTAACACACTGTAGGGCAGTCAATGGGGATACCCGATGAGATTCCTTCTGCGAACGAATCATGAATATAAACCATTAACATAAAAAAACATAAAAAAACATAAAGAACAATAGAGAAGTGTAGTCCAAGCACTTCTTCAAAAGAGTAAAACAGGAGAATATAAAAAGTAAAGGTTCGAATATGAACCAGAATCTGACAGACTGCTTACACAGTGGGGTATCCAAGATAGAAAAACATGTAAGCACTACCGGGGGGGGGGGGGTGGTAGGCAATAGGGTTGTACTTCACAGGTGGTATGACCCAATGTTGTTTGAGGATGATGCCCTTTTTATGGGAGACCTTCTGCCATTCCTGGTAGTTGTGAGGAGATGCTCTCTCCATTGCTTGATGTGGGGAAGGTAACCTAGTGTGTTCTCTTTGTTTAGGCCACGTTAGGTGCTCTGAAAATCCAGAACCCAAACATAAAGCAACCATCAACCCTTACCTTCCCCCTCCTGGTGACACTTTAACTAGGCATTAAAGCAGAACTAAACCCTGTTATCTATTACAGCCAAAGAAGCTGCCATCTTAGCCTTTGTTTGATCTGCAGTTGCCAAGGTTCCACACATGTGTCAGTTATGGTACTAAACATTTGATGACTTGACAGTTCAGTTGAGGGCACAAGCAAACGTGACAGCTATCATGCACAGCATGCTTTCAGTGTAATTGTTTTGGTAACAGTTAAATTAATGGGCTTAGTTGCACTTTTATTGTCAGGAGGTGGGACAGTCTGCCTGATCAATTGACCACTGTGATTGGCTTTGAAAGTGAACACAAGATCATGCAGTCCATTCTGCTGGTTTCTGAACATAAACGGAGAGTAGGAGCTGTTTGTGTTCAGCACAGAAATCTTGGCCATCATGAATGCAATATGTAGCATGTGGTCATTTAACTCATCAGAAAAAAACCTCAGCTCCACACTGCATTTCTTTGAATTGAGCAATCCTACCATCACCACAGTTTGGTTGTCATAGAGGGGTGTGGATCAGTTTCCCAATGTTGCACAGGCAGAGACTGTTTAATTGTTATAAATTTTACAAAAAGCTTAGAAGCTGTGGGGATAAAGGACAGAGACATTGAGCAAGAAAAGGGTACTCTCTGAGGACACGATTAGAAAAGTTGTCATGTGACAAGCAGCTTAGTGTTGGTTCTAGGAACCAATACTAAGGAAAACAGAAGAGACAAAGAGGCTTCCATTTGGGGGACACCTGTGGCTAAAGCACAGTATAGTTTTTAGTCGAGCTTTTCCTTTCTCAGAGTCTAGTTTTGTGTATCAGCTACCAAGTATCCTTAATGTTATATCTAAAGTTATATCTTGTGATAATTCCTGCCATGTTGTGTCTCGAGGGGACACAGGCTGCAAAAAAAAATCTGATAGGCGTCCCAATCATTCCCTATTTAAAATAATAATAAAAAAAAGACTTTAAATACACTTTAACCTCCCTGGCGGTCTGATTATGTCCAGATCTCTGTGCTAAAAGTGGTACATTGTTTTGCATGGAAATCTGTTTTTCATCCTTCCCCCGCTGTCCTCCCTCGCCGTCCCCTCCCCCCGTCCTTCCGGAAAGTGACAACATCGACGATTCTGATGTCTCTTTCTGGCACATCGCTCCGTTGGAAATTCTAAAGAATAATTTGATATACTTCCCAAATTCCACAAGCTATGTGCCAGAAAGAGACATCAGATACGTCGCTGTCGTCACTTTCCGTACCTGATGAGGAATTTTCCCACGAATCGCTATCGCTCAGTTCTTCAAGTAACTCAGTTTCGCTTTTGCAAATAGCTTTTGCGCGAAAAAAAACAAACGCTTTTTGGATGCCATGGTCGTTCAAAATTTTCAAGGCACAAAGCACTGGAAAGGCACAGGAAGGGCACTGGAAAAGTCACCAGGTGCAATCCTGTGCTGAAATGGCATGATACAGTGTAATCTGTTAGGATCACAGCTTTGTATCATGTAATTTGTGTATTTACACTTTTGAAATTGCCCCCAGTTCCACCCCCCTGTGTTGCAATGCTCGCAGGGAAGGGAACTGGAAGGCAAGTGCTGGCAATCGGCTGTGCACAGAGCGGGGAGAGACTGTGAGGATGCCGGGGATTGCAGGGAAGGTGAGTAACATTCTGGGGTAGTCCCGAGTGTGGCTCGGGGTTACCGCTTTTGGTACTGAAAGTTAACCCCGAGCCACACTAATAGCACTAAGTCCTTGTGCCAAAAAACAGTGCTTTTTTTTTTTTCTTAAAGAATGTAATATCTTACATTACTTAGCATGCTCATTATACTTTGTCTCCTATAATTAGAATCATTCCAACTTAAGCCTATGTGAAATTGAAACCATAATTTTTAGCGAATATGCCCTGTGATTATCTCCTAAAATCCCCCAGCTATAGTAGTTTTGTATGCAACTATTGACCACTGCCATATTTCTGGGCTTATGCAGATTATCAATGTTTTATAATGCTATAGCAAAGAGGACCTTGTAACTTCAAGGCTCCCTTGTTAGAGGAAGCACTTTAAATATGCAGCAGCAGAAGCTGCAAAATTCTAGTACTGCAAAAATATGCTATAAAATTAGGACTATAACTTAATCTAATTAAAAAAAAATAGTCAAGGATTTATGCATCGTATTTGAATATCTATTTTTATTGGGATTTTGTTTTGTTTTAGAAGAAGGAATGGTCAATGCTTGTTTCTGTTTCTGTTCCTAACTATAAAGTTAATCAGAACAATTAAAGCAGTAAACCTTACATGGTAAAGCCCATGTCACACTAATTATTTTGTTGCTGGCAATTTACCAGAGATACAGTATCTCACAAAAGTGAGTACACCCCTCACTTTTTTGTAAATATTTTATTCTATCTTTTCATGTGACAACACTGAAGAAATTACAATTTGCTATAATGTAAAGTAGTGAGTGTACAGCTTGTATAACAGTGTAAATTTGCTGTCCTCTCAAAATAACTCAATACACAGCCATTAATGTCTAAAAGCTGGCAACAAAAGTGATTACACCATAAGTCACAATGTCCAAATTGGGCCCAATTAGCCATTTTTCCTCCCTGGTGTCATGTGACTCGTTAGTGTTACAAGGTCTCAGGTGTGAATGGGAGCAGGTGTGTTAAATTTGGTGTTATCACTCTCACTCTCTCATACTGGTCACTGGAAGTTCAACATGGCACCTCATGGCAAAGAACTCTGAGGATATGAAAAAAAGAATTGTTGCTCTACATAAAGATGACCTAGGCTATAAGAAGTTTGCCAAGACCCTGAAACTGAGCTGCAGCACGGTGGCCAAGACCATACAGCGGTTTAACAGGAGAGGTTCCACTCAGAACAGGCCTCTCTATGGTCGACCAAAGACGTTGAGTGCATGTGCTCAGCGTCATATCCAGAGGTTGCCTTTGGGAAATAGACCTATGAGTGCTGCCAGCATTGCTGCAGAGGTTGAAGGGGTGGGGGTTAGCCTGTCAGTGCTCAGACCATACGCCGCACACTGCATCAAATTGGGTATGCATGGCTGTTGTCCCAGAAGGAAGCCCCTTCTAAAGATGATGCACAACAAAGCCCGCAAACAGTTTGCTGAAGACAAGCTGACTAAGGACATGAATTACTGGAACCATGTCCTGTGGTCTGATGAGGCCAAGATAAACGTATTTGGTTCAGATGGTGTCAAGCGTGTGTGGCATCAACCAAGTGAGGAGTACAAAGACAAGTGTGTCTTGCCTACAGTCAAGCATAGTGGTGGGAGTGTCATGATCTTAGGCTGCATGAGTGCTGCCAACACTGGGGAGCTACAGATTATTGAGGGAACCATGAATGCCAACATGTACTGTGACATAGTGAAGCAGAGCATGATCCCCTCCCTTCAGAGACTGGGCCACAGTGCAGTATTCCAACATGATAACAACCCCAAACACACCTCAAAGACGATTACTGCCTTGCTAAAGAAGCTAAGGGTAAAGGTGATGGATTGGCCAAGCAAGTCTCCAGACCTAAACCCTATTGAGCATCTGTGGGGCATCCTCAAACGGAAGGTGGAGTAGCGTAAGGTCTCTAACATCTACCAGCTCTGTGATGTCCTCATGGAGGAGTGGAAGAGGACTCTGGTGGCAACCTCTGGAGCTCTGGTGAACTCCATGCCCAAGAGGGTTAAGGCAGTGCTGGAAAATAATGGTGGCCACACAAAATATTGACACTTTGGTACCAATTTGGATATTTTGACTTAGGGGTGTACTCACTTCTGTTGCCAGCGGTTTAGACATTAATAGCTGTGTGTTAAGTTATTTTGAGAGGACAGCAAATTTATACTGTTATACAAGCTGTACACTCACTACTTTACATTGAAGCAAAGTGTAATTTCTTCAGTGTTGTCACATGAAAAGATAGAATAAAATATTTACAAAATGTGAGGGGGTGTACTCACTTTTGTGAGATACTGTACAGTATATCAATATCACTAAAATGTGCAGGGAAAAAGCTCATCTGCTTTTAAGTCTTTCTAATTTGCTATACTTTGCTACTGAAATATGCTTCAGAATGTAAGTTGCAAGTGAGAGATAGAGATGTACCGAACGGTTCGCCGGCGAACGGTTCTCGGCGAACTTCGAACGTTCGCATTCGCCGCTGCGGGCGAACATATGCGATGTTCGGTCCGCCTCCTATACATCATCATTGAGGCAAACTTTGACCCTGAACATCACAGTCAGCAGACACATTCCAGGCCAATCAGCATACCTCCCTCCCACACCCTCCCACCTCCTATAAATAAGCAAGGGCAGCATCCATCTTAGATCATTTCTGTGTTACTGAGAGCAGGGAAAGTGCTGGTGCTGCTGCTGCTGCTGTTATAGCTAGGGACAGTTCCCGGTCTTGTTAGCCAGTGTTCTTGGTACACTCCTGCTGTAAGGACAGCACCCCAAAAAGCCCTTCCTAGGGCTGGTATTTGAGGTTTTTTTTGGATATATATATATATATATATATATATATATATATATATATATATCTATTGTCCCCAAAAGCCCTTTTGAGGGCTGGTATTTGTGTAATTTTTTTTGTTCTGTGATATATATATATATATATATATATATCTATTGTCCCCAAAAGCCCTTTTGAGGGCTGGTATTTGTGTAATTTTTTTGTTCTATTAAAAAAATACTCAAATACCAGCCCTCAAAGGGGCTTTTGGGGACAATATATATATATATATATATATATATATATATATATATATATATATATGTAGCATGTCCAGAAACCAGAAAAAAAAAAAGAAACCAGAAAAAAAAGATCATATAGGTGTAAAAGGGGTTCCCACCATCCCTGTTCTACTGAAAAATTATCTTTTTTTTCTGGTTCTGGACATGCTACAGAGCTGAAACTTCACAGGTACACTTTTTAGACCCCCTAGACACGAAATCACACAAAAAAAGTTCTTAAAAATTGTCATTTTTGATAGAGAGCCAATTATTGGAAAACTTAAAAAAAAAAAACTTAAAAAAAAAAAAATTCTTTGGATTTATTGTCTGGGGGGTCTAAAAAGTGTACCTGTGAAGTTTCAGCTCTGTAGCATGTCCAGAACCAGAAAAAAAATAGAATTAGGGTTAGGGCTAGGGTTAGGGTTAGGGTCAGGGCTAAGGTTAGGGTTATTTTTAGTGCTTAGGGTTAGAGTTAGAGGGGTAGGGGTAGGGCTACTAACTCTAACCCTAAGTATCTCACCGTAACCCTAACCCTAGCCCCTAACACTAAACCTAACCCTAACCCTCTAACCATAACCCTAACCCTCTAACCTTAACCCTAACCCTCTAAGCCTAGCCATAAAAATAACCCTAACCCTAGCCCTAACCCTAGCCCTAACCCTAACCCTAATTCGTAATTTTTTCTGGTTCCGGACATGCTACAGAGCTGAAACTTCACAGGTACACTTTTTAGACCCCCCCCCCCCAGATGCTAAATCCAAAGAATTTTTATTTTTTTTTTTAATTTTTCCAATCATTGTCTCTCTATCAAAAAGGACAATTTTTAATAACTTTTTTTTGTGTGATTTAGTGTCTGGGGGGGTCTAAAAAGTGTACCTGTGAAGTTTCAGCTCTGTAGCATGTCCAGAACCAGAAAAAAAAATAGAATTAGGGTTAGGGCTAGGGCTAGGGCTAGGGTTAGGGTTAGGGTTAGGGCTAGGGTTAGGATCAGGGCTAAGGTTAGGGTTATTTTAAGTGCTTAGGGTTAGAGGGTTAGAGGGGTAGGGGTAGGGCTACTAACTCTAACCCTAAGTATCTCACCGTAACCCTAACCCTAGCCCCTAACACTAAACCTAACCCTAACCCTCTAACCATAACCCTAACCCTCTAACCTTAACCCTAACCCTCTAAGCCTAGCCATAAAAATAACCCGAACCCTAACCCTAACCCTAACCCTAGCCCTAACCCTAATTCGTATTTTTTTCTGGTTCCGGACATGCTACAGAGCTGAAACTTCACAGGTACACTTTTTAGACCCCCAGATAATAAATCCAAAGAAATTTTTTATTTTTATTTTTTTTTTAATTTTTCCAATAATTGGCTCTCTATCAAAAAATTACAATTTTTAAGAACTTTTTTTTTGTGTGATCCCTCTCCAGCATGCCACAGTCCAGGTGTTTGTCCCCTTGAAACAACTTTTCCATTACTATTGTGGCCAGAAAGAGTCCCTGTGGGTTTTAAAATTCGCCTGCCTATTAAAGTCTATGGCGGTTCGCAATGTTCGCGTTCGCCGGCAAATTTTATGTTCGCGACATCACTAGTGAGAGAGTGACATACCACTCATCCAGCTTGCAAGGCAGTGACACATGCAAGTAGGTAAGTGTTTCTCCTGCCTGCTGTGTCCTCCATAGTGATACCACTGCAATTGTGACCTTTACCTTATTACTACATTTGCTCTACAGATGCTTGTTCATTTGTTTTTGCCTTTTTGTTGTTGTTTTTTTAAATTGCATTTTCATCAAGAATGAGATTCAGGTTTTATGCTACCATGGGTTTGTGGTGAATCCCAGGAATTCACAAGTTTCATGAGTAACAAACTTTTGGCCAAAAGGTTCACAGGTAATCAGGTTTGTGCATACAAAGGAGCATGGGGGAGCTCATGACCATAATGAGAATGGTATTGACACAGCCCTAAATGATCCACAATTGCTCAAAAGTGATATGGTCCAGAAATATTTAGACAGAATAAAGGTGGCTAAAGTGCCTGGACCAGATGGCATCCACCCACACATCCTAAAAGAATTGAGCTTTGTCATTTCAAAGCCTTTGTTTCTAATTTTTAGGGACTCGTTAAGGACTGGAATAGTACCACAGGATTGGAGTAGGGCCAATGTGGTGCCTATTAGGGTTGAGCGAACACGGACTGTATTATTCGTGTTCGTACCGAATAATTGTATTTTTGTTACCCGAACACGGACCCGAAAACTTTACTGTATATTCGGGTAAAAATCCGTGTTCGGTCATTTTATTTCCGGGTTTTGTATGCATTGGTGCGCTTTTCATGGCGGGCTTTCAACAGCCAATCAACAAGCGTTTAACTGGTGTGCCTTAAGCCATCCCAGCCATGCCTACAAATGTATTAGTAGCTGTGATTGGCCATCTGAAGCATGTGACCAAGTCTTTATAAGTTCGAGACCCTGGGCCGCTGCGTCATTATGCTGTAGTTCAGGGACAGAGCACACATCGTGCTGGCTGCTGATTAGGGACAGACAGGCAAAAATCATTTGTGTCAGGATAGAATTGAGGGACAGGTCGGAGTGTTTTAGGCAGGGCGAGTTGTAGGGCATTTTAGGGCGAGGCTGCTGATTTTTAGGGTCAGTGTTCTACAATCGATTTTGCTGTGTGGGGTTTGCAGTGACCGATCTTATCAATCCTTTTAGGGAGAGGCTGGAGATAGGCAGGTGTCAGTGGTCCACATCGATTTTGCTGTGTGTGGGGTGCAGTGAACACAATCTTTTAGCCCACTGAGGAGGAGGGAGAAAAGTCTTTTTTATCAGTCACTGTGTGCAGCGTTTTTCCTTCAGTGCTGCTGTGCTGACTGTGATAATACACTGCTGTGTTCACATGTGCTATTATTGAGTGATTTCAAAAGTTATACACTTTTTTCTATTCCACTATTCAATATACACCCTTGGGTTAAAAAAATTAAATTGTGGCATAGTCTGTACTAATCTAGTTAAAAATTACAAACTTAAAAGGGGAATTTTTTTTTTCCCTCCATAGCGTGCAGCAGAGCTGGTCCACATCGATTTTGCTGTGTGTGGGGTGCAGTGAACACAATCTTTTTTGCCCACTGAGGAGGAGGGAGAAAAGTCTTTTTCTATCAGTCACTGTGTGCAGCGTTTTTCCTTCAGTGCTGCTGTGCTGACTGTGATAATACACTGCTGTGTTCACATGTGCTATTATTGAGTGATTTCAAAAGTTATACACTTTTTTCTATTCCACTATTCAATATACACCCTTGGGTTAAAAAAATTAAATTGTGGCATAGTCTGTACTAATCTAGTTAAAAATTACAAACTTAAAAGGGAAATTTTTTTTTTTCCCTCCATAGCCTGCAGCAGAGCTGACTGATATAAGACACTGCTGTTCACATGTGCTATTGATAAATCACACCAATTTTATATCATATTTTCTATTCCGCTATTCAATAAAAACCTTTGGGTATAAACAATTAAATTGCGGGATAGTCTGTGTCGGTACGTGTGAGATACACCTTTCCAATTTTTGGGGTGCATCTCATACTTCCGAGGATTTGAGGGTGTTGCCTGTTCCGAACTCCTCCTACTCCTCATCCTGCCTTTGGGGGTACAAAAAATAGTAATTGGGGCCTAGTCTGGTTCTGTACGTGTGAGATACATACACTTTTTTTTTGATAATATTTTTTATTCCGCTATTCAATAAAAACCTTTGGGTATAAACAATTAAATTGCGGGATAGTCTGTGTCGGTACGTGTGAGATACACCTTTCCAATTTTTGGGGTGCATCTCATACTTCCGAGGACTTGAGGGTGCTTCCTGTTCCGAACTCCTCCTACTCCTCATCCTGCCTTTGGGGGTACAAAAAATAGTAATTGGGGCCTAGTCTGGGTCTGTACGTGTGAGATACATACACCTTTTGATATCATATTTTCTATTCCGCTATTCAATCAAAACCTTTGGGTATAAACAATTAAATTGCGGGATAGTCTGTGTCGGTACGTGTGAGATACACCTTTCCAATTTTTGGGGTGCATCTCATACTTCCGAGGATTTGAGGGTGCTGCCTGTTCTGAACTCCTCCTACTCCTCATCCTGCCTTTGGGGGTACAAAAAATAGTAATTGGGGCCTAGTCTGGTTCTGTACGTGTGAGATACATACACTTTTTTTTGATAATATTTTCTATTCCGCTATTCAATCAAAACCTTTGGGTATAAACAATTAAATTGCGGGATAGTCTGTGTCGGTACATGTGAGATACACCTTTCCAATTTTTGGGGTGCATCTCGTACTTCAGAGGATTTGAGGGTGCTGCCTGTTCTGAACTCCTCCTACTCCTCATCCTGCCTTTGGGGGTACAAAAAATAATAATTGGGGCCTAGTCTGGGTCTGTACGTGTGAGATACATACACCTTTTGATATCATATTTTCTATTCCGCTATTCAATCTACACCTTTGGGTATAAACAATTAAATTGCGGGATAGTCTGTGTCGGTACGTGTGAGATACACCTTTCCAATTTTTGGGGTGCATCTCATACTTCCGAGGATTTGAGGGTGCTGCCTGTTCCGAACTCCTCCTACTCCTCATCCTGCCTTTGGGGGTAGAAAAAATAGTAATTGGGGCCTAGTCTGGTTCTGTACGTGTGAGATACATACACTTTTTTTTGATAATATTTTCTATTCCGCTATTCAATCAAACCTTTGGGTATAAACAATTAAATTGCGGGATAGTCTGTGTCGGTACGTGTGAGATACACCTTTCCAATTTTTGGGTGCATCTCGTACTTCAGAGGATTTGAGGGTGCTGCCTGTTCCGAACTCCTCCTACTCCTCATCCTGCCTTTGGGGGTACAAAAAATAGTAATTGGGGCCTAGTCTGGGTCTGTACGTGTGAGATACTTACACCTTTTGATATCATATTTTCTATTCCGCTATTCAATCTACACCTTTGGGTATAAACAAATTGCGGGATAGTCTGTGCCGGTACGTGTGAGATACACCTTTCCAATTTTTGGGGTGCATCTCATACTTCCGAGGATTTGAGGGTGCTGCCTGTTCCGAACTCCTCCTACTCCTCATCCTGCCTTTGGGGGTACAAAAAATAGTAATTGGGGCCTAGTCTGGGTCTGTACCTGTGAGATACATACACCTTTTGATATCATATTTTCTATTCCGCTATTCAATCAAAACCTTTGGGTATAAACAATTAAATTGCGGGATAGTCTGTGTCGGTACGTGTGAGATACACCTTTCCAATTTTTGGGGTGCATCTCATACTTCCGAGGATTTGAGGGTGCTGCCTGTTCCGAACTCCTCCTACTCCTCATCCTGCCTTTGGGGGTACAAAAAATAGTAATTGGGGCCTAGTCTGGTTCTGTACGTGTGAGATACATACACCTTTTTTTGATAATATTTTCTATTCCGCTATTCGATCAAAACCTTTGGGTATAAACAATTAAATTGCAGGATAGTCTGTGTCGGTACGTGTGAGATACACCTTTCCAATTTTTGGGGCGCATCTCATACTGCCGAGGATTTGAGGGTGCTGCCTGTTCCGAACTCCTCCTACTCCTCATCCTGCCTTTGGGGGTACAAAAAATAGTAATTGGGGCCTAGTATGGGTCTGTACGTGTGAGATACATACACCTTTTTTTTGATAATATTTTCTATTCCGCTATTCAATAAAAACCTTTGGGTATAAACAATTAAATTGCGGGATAGTCTGTGTCGGTACGTGTGAGATACACCTTTCCAATTTTTGGGGTGCATCTCATACTTCCGAAGATTTGAGGGTGCTGCCTGTTCCGAACTCCTCCTACTCCTCATCCTGCCTTTGGGGGTACAAAAAATAGTAATTGGGGCCTAGTCTGGTTCTGTACGTGTGAGATACATACACCTTTTTTTGATAATATTTTCTATTCCGCTATTCAATCTACACCTTTGGGTATAAACAATTAAATTGCGGGATAGTCTGTGTCGGTACATGTGAGATACACCTTTCCAATTTTTGGGGTGCATCTCATACTTCCGAGGATTTGAGGGTGCTGCCTGTTCCCGAACCCCTCCTACTCCTCATCCTGCCTTTGGGAGTAAAAAAATAGTAATTGGGGCCTAGTCTGGGTCTGTACGTGTGAGATACATACACCTTTTGATATCATATTTTCTATTCCGCTATTCAATCTACACCTTTGGGTATAAACAATTAAACTGCGGGATAGTCTGTGTCGGTACATGTGAGATACACCTTTCCAATTTTTGTGGCGCATCTCATACTGCCGAGGATTTGAGGGTGCTTCAGTCTGCCTCCTGCCTGTTCCGAACTCCTCCTACTCCTCTTCCTCATCCTGCCTTTAGGGTACAAAAAATAGTAATCGGGGCCTAGTTTGTGTTTGTACGTGTGAGATACACCGTTTTGTAAAATTTGTCCTATTCCGCTATTCAATATACACCCTGTTTGAGTGTAAAAAATTAAATTGCGGGATAGTCTGTATCGGTACAATGGAGATACACCTTTTTTAATTTGTTTGGCGCATCTCCTTCTACCGCCGAGGATTGCAGGGCGCTTCAGTTTGCCTCCTGTTCCCAACTCCTCCTACTCCTCTTCCTCATCCTGCCTTTAGGGTACAAAATATTGTAATCGGGGCCTAGTCTGTGTTTGTACGTGTGAGATACACTGTATTATAAAATTTTTCCTATTCCGCTATTCAATATACATCCTTTTGGAGTGAAAAAAATTTAATTACGGCATAGTCTGTGTTTGTACGTGTGAGATACACTGTTTTTTATCCTTTTTCCTATTCCGCTATTCAATATACACCCTTTTGGGGTAAAAAACATTAAATTGCAGCATAGTTTGCATATTTGACTGTGAGATACACCCGTGCAATACTGTTGTTGTTTTGTTCCGCTATTCAATAAACCCCTTTCTAGGGCAAGATCATAAATTACAGAAATATGAGGAGACCGTCAAATAGGGGCCGTGGCCTGGGTCGTGGTGCTGCTGGTAGAGCTCCTGTTGCAAGGAGAGGACGTGGTTGATCTGTGCCAGCTACACGCACAAGTGAAACTCCTTCCTCAAGTGTGAGTAGGCGACAGAACCTGCAGCAGTATTTGGTAGGGCATAATGCGCCTCTAGACGTGATGAGGCCTGAAGAAGTACAGGTGATAGTAGATTGGGTTTCTGACAGTGCCTCTAGTTCCTTCACATTGTCTCCCACCCAGTCTACTGCAGAAAGGTCAGAGTTGGCACCTGCAGCCAATGTCCAACCGTCTTTCACCTCACCCCCTTGGAAATCAGGCAAGCAGTCTGAGCCCCAAGCCATACAGCAGTCTCTTCTTCTTTTTGATGACTCTGTCAGCAGGGTTTCCCAGGGCCATCCACCTAGCCCTGCCCCAGAAGTGGAAGAGATTGAGTGCAGCGATGGCCTACCACTTATTTCTCAAGATGAGTACATGCAAGGACCATCGCAGCACGTCTCCGATGATGACGAAATGCAGGTGCCAACTGCTGCGGCGTTCAGAATTGTGGAGACCGACAAGGAGGGCAGGGGTGAAGACTGGGTGGAAGATGATGTGGAGGACAATGAGGTCCTCGACCCCACATGGAATGAAGGTCATGCAGGTGACCTGAGTAGTTTGGAGGAAGAGGCGGTGGTCGCACAGAGCCACCAGCACAGCAGAAGAGGGAGCAGGGTGCAGAAGCGGAGCGGCCGTGCCCTAGACACTACTCCTGCTACTGCCCAACGCAGCAAGGGAACGAGCGCACCAAAGCCAGCTCACAGGAGTTCTCTAGCGTGGAAGTTCTTTAGAAAATGTGCTGATGACAGGACACGAGTGGTTTGCACCCTGTGCAATCAGATCCTGAAGCGAGGCATAAACCTTCTAAACCTGAGCACAACCTGCATGATCAGGCATCTAAGTGCAAAGCACGAGCTGCAGTGGAGTAGACACCTTCAAAACCAAGAAACGTCTCTGGCTCATCCTGCTTCCTCTTCTGCTGCAGTCTCGGCCGCTCCATCCACATCTGTGGTGATACCGGCACCTGCCACCCCGCAAACAGAGGATCTGTCAGCAACACCACCACCTGGGTCACCAACCATCTCCACAATGTCCCGTGGAAGCGTCCAGCTTTCCATCTCCCAAACACTTGAGAGGAAGAGGAAGTACCCCCCTACCCACCCGCGATCCCTGGCCCTGAATGCCAGCATTTCAAAATTCTTGGCCTTTGAAATGCTGTCATTCCGTCTGGTGGAGACGCACAGTTTTAAAAACCTTATGTCGGTGGCTGTCCCAAAGTACGTCGTGCCCAGCCGCCACTACCTTTCCAGGCAAGCCATCCCTTCCCTGCACAACCAAGTGGGGGAAAAAATCAGGTGTGCACTGCGCAACGCCATCTGTGGCAAGGTCCACCTAACTACCGATACGTGGACCAGTAAGCACGGTCAGGGGCGTTATATCTCCCTAACGGCACACTGGGTAAATGCAGTGGCGGATGGGCCTGAGGCAGATAGCAATTTGGCGCATGTCCTTCCACCACGAGGATTGCAGGGCGCTTCAGTTTGCCTCCTGTTCCTAACTCCTCCTACTCCGCTTCCTCATCCTCTCCCGCCTCCTCATCCGGTCAGCGTAACACCTTCACCACCAACTTCAGCACGGCCAGGGGTAAACGACAGCAGGCAGTTTTAAAACTTGCCTGTTTGGGGGAAAATACCACACACCGCGCAGGAGTTGTGGAGGAGCATGGAACAGCAGACAAATGAGTGGTTGCTGCCAGCGAGCCTCAAGCCCGGCCTGGTGGTGTGCGATAACGGGCGAAATCTCATAGCAGCTCTGGGCCTAGCCGGTTTGATGCACATCCCTTGCCTGGCGCATGTGCTGAATTTGGTGGTGCAGAGGTTCCTTAAAAACTACCCCGATATGTCAGAGCTGCTGCAGAAAGTGCGGGCCGTCTGTGCGCACTTTCGGCGTTCTCACCCTGCTGCTGCTCGCCTGTCAGTGCTGCAGTGTAACTTCGGCCTTCCCGCTCACCGCCTCATATGTGACGTGCCCACAAGTTGGAACTCCACCTTGCACATGCTGGAAAGACTGTGCGAGCAGCAGCAGGCCATAGTGGAGTTTCAGCTGCAGCACGCACGCGTGAGTCGCTCAGCGGAACAGCACCACTTCACCACCAATAACTGGGCCTCCATGCGAGACCTGTGTGCCTTGTTGCACTGTTTTGAGTACTCCACCAACATGGCCAGTGCCGATGACGCCGTTGTCAGCTTAACTATCCCACTTCTATGCCTCCTTGAAAAAACAATTCAGGCGATGATGGAAGAGGATGTGGCACAGGATGAGGAGGAGGATGAAGAGGTAACATTTCCAAGGCTTTCAGGGCAGTCATTCGCAAGGGGCTCCGAGGGTGGGTTCCTGCACACACAAACGCCAGGGACACAATTGTCCAACAGGGGCACAGTTCTGGAGTATGAGGAGGATGAGGAGGAGGAGATGGAGGAGGAGATGGAACCATGTTCACAGCAGGGTGGCACCCAGGCCAGCTCATGGCCATCACTGGTGCGTGGCTGGGGGGATACAGAGGACACAGACGATACACCTCCCACAGAGGACAGCCTTTCGTTGCCTCTGGGCAGCCTGGCACACATGAGCGATTACATGCTGCAGTGTCTCCACAACGACCGCCGAGTTGCCCACATTCTAAGTTGTGCTGATTACTGGGTGGCCACGCTGCTGGATCCCCATTACAAGGACAACTTACCGTCCTTAATTCACTCACTGGAGCGCGATCGCAAGATGCGCGAGTACAAACGCACGCTGGTAGACGCGATGCTGCTGGCATTCCCACCTGACAGCAGGGCCACAGTGGAAGCACAAGGCAGAGGAGGAGGAGGAGGAGGAGGAGGAGGAAGAGGTCGCCAACGCAACCAGGGCACCGCCAGCACCTCAGAAGGCAGGGTTAGCATGGCCGAAATGTGGAAAAGCTTTGTCAGCACACCACAACAAACAGCAGCACCAGCAGCTCATATGGAACGTCTTAGCAGGAGGCAGCATTTCACCAACATGGTGGAGCAGTATGTGTGCACACGCCTAGACGTACTGAATGACGGGTCTGCCCCCTTCAACTTCTGGGTCTCCAAGTTGGGCACATGTTCTGAGCTTGCCCTTTACGCCTTGGAGGTGCTGGCGTGCCCTGCAGCCAGTGTATTATCTGAACGGGTATTTAGCACGGCTGGGGGCGTTATCACAGACAAGCGCAGCCGCCTGTCCAGAGACAATGTGGACAAGCTCACGTTCATTAAAATGAACCAGGCATGGATCCCACGGGACTTTTCCGTACCTTGTGCAGAATAGCGATGGATACCGACCTTACCCAGCCATTGTTCTATTTTTGCTCTTTCTCACTCTTTTGGGGTGTACCCTCATTTAAAATTTCTGAAAAAAAGCAGTGTTGGCTACCTCGTCCTCCTCAGTGCCAGATTAACGTAGGGGCTATTGGAGCTGCAGCTCCAGGCCCCTACCTTAATATAGGCCCCGGGTTGGCTATATTCACTGTTACCGCTCTTCTGTCACTTGTAAACACAGAAGTCTGGCTTCTATGCTCGCTTCCCCAGGCAGCTCCCTCAAAACCTCCCCACACAGCACGAAGGCCGGACAAGGAGGGACAGTTGCCGATGCATGGATGTGTTTATGGGCTTCAGAGACAGCATCCCATGTTGAATTAGGCATGCATGGCTGCACCCTTCCTCCTCTGGGTGCATGCCAAGGCACGGCCCTTAAGGCCCTTCAAAATCCTCAGCACCAAGCCCATGATGCTCTTAATCCGGCCCTGGTCCTCCTCCACCGCCGCTTCCACCTACACCGCCCATAGGTGTGCGCAGCCTATTGCATTAGGGTGTGCACCCCAAAGTTTAAATACACATGCATGTGTTTGCCTACATGTACATGGCCCCGATACATTACTCTCCCTGCTGGCAAAGTGAAATAGAGCAGAGCAGGTCCGAGGGAGATCTTTCCCATCTCCTCACTGGCAAACAGAGCGATAATGCTAATGTGCCCTAGGTGATTAGGGTGTGCCCAGGTACACCCGGCACACCCTGTGCGCACGCCTATGACACCGCCACATCCACCACCACCTCAACCTCCCTCCTACTCCATATGGGCCTCATCCTTCAGAGATGAAGAACATTGTTTTATTTTTCTGTATTTTTTTTGTTGTTTTAAGTTATTTCCCTATCCATATTTGTTTGCAGAGCACTTGCTATGCTCTTAACTACGTTTTTCTGCCATTTGCAGCACTCTAGCCCTTTCCATTGGTGTTTTAGAGGCATTTTAGTGCCTGAAAGTTGGGGTCCCCATTGACTTCAATGGGGTTCGGTGTCCGGGAAAAGTTCGGCAATAGTCCGGGACACGGATCCGGACTTTTTTTCAAGTTCGGCCGAACCCGCCGAACACGGACATCCAGGTGTCCGCTAAACTCTAGTGCCTATATTTAAAAAGGGATCAACGTCTTTGCCAAGTAACTATAGACCCGTTAGTTTAACTTCTATAGTCGGGAAGATACTGGAGAGTTTAATAAAAGACCACATACATGAGTTCTTTCTGGAAAAAAGTATTTTAAGCAACAGGCAGTATTGATTCACGAAAGACAGAAGTTGTGAAACAAATCTGATTTATTTTTATTAGGAGGTAAGTAAAACCTTGGACAGAGGGGTGGCTGGGGATGTAGTATACTTGGATTTTGCAAAAGCGTTTGACACAGTTCCCCACACAGGGCTATTGTGTAAGGTAAAGTCTACAAGCTTGGAAAGATCAGTTAGTAAATGGTTACAAAACTGGCTAAAAGAATTCAGAGAGTAATGGTTAATGATGCTTACTCTGAATGGTCTAAGGTTATCAGTGGTGTACCCCAAGGTTCAGTGTTGGGGCCCTTACTTTTTAATATCCTTATAAATGATATAGGGTTTGGGATTAAAAGTACCATTTCAGTCTTTGCAGATGACACCAAGCTTTGCAGTGGAATAACTTAGTTACAGGATGTCTCCAACTCACAAGCCAATCTCAATGCACTTTTTCATTGAGCAACTATGTGGCAAATGAGGTTTAATGTTGATAAATGTAAAGTTATGCACTTGGGGACTAAGAATATGCATGCATCATACATACTAGGGGGAGTAGGCATGGGGTAATCCATAATGAGAAGGATCTGGGTGTTCTGGTAGATCATAGGCCTAATAATAACATGCAATGCCGATTTCTGAAGCAAGCAAAGTTCTTTCTTGTATTAACAGAGGCATGGACTATAGAGAGAGAGATATAATTTTGCCTCTGTACAAATCTTTGGTAAGACCTCATCTGGAATATGCAGTTCAGTTTTGGGTACCAGTTCTCAAAAAGGATATCATGGAACTGGAGAAAGTGCAGAGAAGGGCAACCAAACTGATAAGAGGCATGGAGGAGCATAGCTATGAGGAAAGATTAGAGGAACTGAACCTATTCTCTCTTGAGAAGAGAAGATTAAGGGGGGGGGCATGATCAACATGTATAAATACATAAGGGGTCAATTTAGTGAACTTGGTGTTGAGTTATTTACTTTAAGGTCATCACAGAGGCCAAAGGGGCACTATATACATCTAGACAAAAAGAGATTTAATCTCCAAATACAGAAATGTTTCTTTAAAGTAAGAGCTGTGAAAATGTGGAATAGGCTCCCTCCAGAGGTGGTTCTTGCCGGCTCACTAGATTGCTTTAAAAAAAGCCTGTATTCTTTCCTAGGTGTAAATAACTGGTTGCTAATATTTATAGGTATGGCAAAAAGGGGAGAGAAATGTGGGACTTTAGATGAGTACAGCTAGACATGTATGTTTGATAAATTCTGTACAAATAGTATCCTAATAGGACCACAAAAAGGGGGCCCATAAAGGGCTATCACTGTATATATAATTTATACTTATTAGTATGGCATGTATAAATGTGAATCATAAATCATCCATATAATACATATAAACCAAAATAAATACAAAAATAACATATCCAAAATCATTATTAATAAATAACAGATTTATTGTGACAGCAAATTCTCTATAGGTACACAACTTTATAATATAGAAAACGTTATATATCCCAGAAAATGGGGACCTATAGAGAGCTGACACATAATCAAATATCTGATTTATCATTTATAATGCATAACACAATATATCTGGATAATAGTAGTAAAATATATAAATAAATAATACATACACAAGTCATATAAATGGGAATAAATACATAACCAAAATCATTCATTGATAAAAAACAGATTTAACATGAGGCTATATTTTCTGAAAGTACACAATCTTTAAATATAAAAAGCTCGGATAAGATTGTCTGAGTGATTGTCAGTTCATTATAGGAGGTATTGGGTAAGATTATCTGAGTAATTGTCAGCTCGATGCGTTTCATGGACCTCCGTCCATTCATCAGGAGCATTATAATGTATGTCTAAAAATGAGAGTATGGGTTAAATAGTTGTAATAGTGTAAAGTATGAACTAGAATGGGGAATATGATGGAATAGACACTACCTTAAGCGGTGTCATAAATCCAAGAGCAGTCCAGTCTGATATAGAAAGACCCAAGCTGATCCAGGGGATGCCTGACCCGGGTCTGAGGCATGGTTCAACGCCACCACACAAGGGCAATGGGGAGGAGAGGACCAGAGATGGAATAGTGATAAATAAACAAATAAAGAGGGCTTCACAGATGTCACTCAAAGAATGATGGCAAAGACACATTGGGAACCAACGCAATCTGAAAATATATATATAAATTGAATAAATATTTGGAATAAATATATTGAAGAAAAAGCAATCTCAAAATATCCATGATATATAAGGCGTATAGGATCAGACAATTGAACCCAGGAAGTGTGCCTATGAATACCCGATCAGAAAGCAAAATGTACCAAGGAAATGTACATTTTGCTTTCTGATCGGGTATTGAAAATAAAAATGCATTTGTTTTACACAAAATTTTCCATTTATGCAATATTTCTAACACATAGCATGTACATAGCAAATATTGCACCCCAAAATACATTCTGCTACTCCTCCTGAATATGTCAATACCACATGTGTGAGACTTTCACAGCCTAGCCACATACAGAGGCCTAAAATCCAAGTAGCACCGTACGGCATTCTAGGAGCATAAATTACACATATAATTTTCTGACAACCTATAGCACTTTTGAAGGCCCTGGAGCACCAGGACAATGGAAACCCCCATAAAATGACCCTATTTTGGAAAGCAAATACCCCAGCATATAATTTTTGAGGTATAATGAGTCTTTTGAACGTGTCATTTTTTTCCACAAGTTTTTGGAAACTGTGGAAAGAAAATGAAAATGCTTTTTTTTTACACAAAGTTGTCCATTTATGCAATATTTCTAACACATAGCATGTACATAGCAAAAATTGCACACCAAAATACATTCTGCTATTCCTCCTGAGTATGGCGATACCACATGTGTAACACTTTTACACAGCCTAGCCACATACAGAGGCCCAACATCCAAGTAGCACTTTACACAAAGTTGTCCATTTATCCACTTTAAGACTGGGCCTATTTTTGACACTTGGTGTTTACAAGCTAAAATCATTTTTATGCTAGAAAACTACTTGGAACCCCCAAACATTATATATTTTTTTTTTAGCAGAGACCCTAGAGAATAAAATGGAGATCGTTGCAATATTTTTTATCACACCATATTTGCGCAGCAGTCTTCCAAATGCAATTTTTTTAACAAAAATTCACTTTTTTTAATTAAAAAATAAGAAAACAGTAAATTCAGCCCCTTTTTTCTTTCCATAATGTGAAAGATAATGTTACGCTGAGTAATTAGATACCCAACATGTCATGCTTCAAAATTGGGCACGTTCGCGGAATGGCGCCAAACATTGGTACTTAAAAATCCCCATAGGCAACATTTTAAAAATTTCTACAGGTTACCAGCTTAGAGTTACAGAGGAGGTCTAGGGCTCAAATTATTGCTCTCGCTCTAACAATTGCAGCGATACCTCATATGTGTGGTTTGAACACTGTTTACATATGTGGGCGGGACTTGCATATGTGTTCGCTTCTGTGCGAGCTAACAAGGACAGGGCGCTTTCATTTTTTTTTTCCTATTTATTTTATTTAATAATTTTTTATTTTTACACAGTTTAAAAAAAAAATGTTTTGATCATTTTTATTCCTATTACAAGGAATGTAAACATCCCTTGTAATAGAAATAGGCATGACAGGTCCTCTTTATTGTGAGATCTGGGGTCAAAAAGACCTCACACCTCACAACTACACTAAAAAAGAAAAAAAAATTGTTGAAAAAGAAAAAAAAACAAAAACGAAAAAAAAAATGGCCCTTTAAACCGGTTGCTAGGCAATGACTTTTGACGTAGCTCCGATCCTCCAAGACCATAGAGTCGAGTGAGGGCCATCTTGCCCTCACTCGACTTCCTGTCTCTGAGGATCCGGGACCGGATAATTTTCCCCACTGCCGGCGGGTCCGGTAAGCTGGGAAAACGTCTAGGATGCGGCGGGAGGGGGGGGCACCTCTTCCCCTGCACGTTCCGGCAGATTCCGCAGGGGGATCTGCCACTGAGACCACCCTTATCTGAAAGCCAACCGCTCGCCGTTTAAAAAAATAGGGGGGTTATGGCAGCTATCTGCTGCCATAACCCCAGTATTTAGCAAAAATCGCACCCCAAAATACATTCTGCTACTCCTCCTAAGTATGGCAATACCACACGTGTGAGACTTTTACATAGCCTGACCACATACAGAGGCCCAACATTCAAGTAGCACCGTCAGGCATTCTGAGAACATAAAATACACATCTAATTTACTGACAACCTATCATTTTTGAAGGCCCCTCATATTTCTAACACATAGCATGTACATACCAAGAAATACACTACAAAATACATTCTATAAAGGAACGTGTAAAAAAAGTATTACCTGTGGTTTTAGTAGTGCAGTTGTCCACAGAGGAGAGCATTAGTCCAGGCAGCAGGCAGGGACATGCTTAGCGACTACAATAGCAATTTTCCAGGCAGCAGGCAGGAATATAGTCTATAGTCAATACTGGGATATTGTCAGCACAGCCGCAGCATTTGTTCAAAGGAATTTTCCAGGCAGAGATATGGTCAGCACAGCCATAATATTGGTCCCGGTACACTGCAGACAATCATTGTACCACTCCCTTCATTGACATACTGCCTCTTGCTACAGCTAATATCATGCAGCAGGCAGAGGTATGATGGTAGTAAGTCAGCTGAGGGCCTCGGTTAGGTAAGACCTGGGGACAGGGGTATAGGCTTCTCCCACCCAAATCTCTTTGAAGCCTCCAGACTCCAGACCCTAATCCGTAATTTACGAAACCCGGAGAGAACCAAAAAATTGTTTTTCTCCACCTGGAACAACAACTCTGGAGCCCCTCACATATGTGAGACCCCCTGTGTACTACAGTAGCAGGACAACAGATCAGTTCAAGCAGTAGGCAGAAGCATAGTCGGTAAAACAAGCCAGGGTCAGTTCACGTGCAAGCAATCCAAGCGGCAGGCAGAAGCGTAGTTGAAAAACAGGCCAGGGTCAGTTCACAGGGAAGCAATCCAAACAGTAAGAAGAAGCGTAATCGGTAAAACAGGCCAGGGTCAGTTCACGTGAAAGCAGTCCAAACAGTAGGCAGATGCATAGTGGAAAAACAGGCCAGGGTCAGTTTATGTGGAAAGCAGTGGCATGGTTATATGAGGAAAAATGGTCAGCACAGATGAAAACGGGGAAATTATTAAAATATGGGCTAGTAATTTATGGATGTATGATAACCAGGGATGATCGAACGGTTCGGGTCCACCATCGGTTCGGCCCGAACATTGGGTGTTCGAGGTTCGGCCGAATTTAGAACTTTTTGCCCAAAAAGTTCGGAATTCGGCAACCAGAACCGACCAAAATGCAATGGGACAGGAAATGGGCTTTAAAAGCCCGTGATTGGACCAGAACCATTAGCAGAAGCCAATTGAGGGGGCAGAAGAATGCTAGGAATGTGATTGGAGTGACTAGGGGGTCCCTAGACCAATCATTAGTGAATACGCCCCCCAGTATATAAGATAGCCCCCGCCAAATTCCTAGCATTGTTATACTGGACATGGAAGAGAGTGGAAGCAGTTCTGTTAATTTTACTTTAAAAGTGTCATTTAGCATTTATTAGTGTGAGGAAAGGGATATCTAGTGTAGTTAGAGTGCTCCTTTACACTTTAGTTAGCTTCAAAAATTTAGTTTCTGTAGGGAAAGTATGAAGTGTCAGGGTGACCGTAATGTAGTGCAGGGTTAACTGACTGCTATGGCAGGGTGACCGAACCCTTGCATACCAGGGTGACCGTAATGTAGTGTAGGGTGAACTGAGACTGACTGCTATGGCAGGGTGACCGAACCCTTCCATAGCAGGGTGACCGCAATAGAGAAAAGCTATTTTCTCTTAGCTGACTTTCGTTTCCGTAATATGGCTTCGCCGCCGCCAGCATTTTTGGCTGCAGGCGTTGCTAGTGCTTTTTTGAGCACATGTTTGGAGTCAGAAATGACATCTGAACATGTGTATAGGGGGTATATATACACACCAATGTCTGTATATATACACCTGCACATATACAGGTGTGAAAGGAGCAGAAAAAACTACTTGCGCTAATGAAATAATTAACACCAATATATTTCTGCTCCTATCACACCTATATATGTCTAGGTGTGTATATATACATATAAGTATGTGTGTATATACACCACTATACACAAGTTCAGATATTTTGCCTGCCTCCAAAGAACCCAAAAAAATGCCCAAAAACGCTAGCGTCAAAAAAAAAAACGCCCAGGTGTGTTGTTGCAGGCATTTTTTGGGGGTTTTTAGAGGCAGGCAAAACATCTGAACTTGTGTATAGTGTACCTGTGAAGTTTCAGCTCTGTAGCATGTCCAGAACCAGAAAAAAAGATAATTTTTCATTAGAGCAGGGAACTTGGGACCTGTTTTTCCTGACTCCAAAGAACCCAAAAAAATGCCCAAAAAAAAACGCGTGCTATTAAACCGGCAAGGTGTGAAAAGCGAGAAGCCATATTCCAGATCTATAATTGCACAAATACAAATGATCTTCTTTTTTATGGTTCTGGACATGCTACAGAGCTGAAACTTCACAGGTACACTCTTTAGACACCCCCCCCCCCCCCCCGATACTAAATCCAAAGAAATGTATTTATTTTTTTTCATTTTTTTATTTTTTTTTATTTTTTCAATAATTGGCTCTCTATCAAAAATCTATGAAAAATGACAATTTTTAAGAACTTTTTTTGTGTGATTTTTTGTCTGGGGGGTCTAAAAGGTGTACCTGTGAAGTTTCAGCTCTGTAGCATTTCCAGAACCCCCCAAAAAAATCATATAAGTGTAAAAGCGGGGTCCCACCATCTCTGCTCTACTGAAAAAGTATCTTTTTTTTCTGTTTCTGGACATGCTACAGAGCTGAAACTTCACAGGTACACTTTTTAGACCCCCCAGATACTAAATCCAAAGTCGAAATAAAAAAATCTCTTTTTTTTTTTTTTTTCAATAATTGGCTTTTTTATCAAAAATTACAATTTTTAAGAACTTTTTTTTGTGTGATTAATAGTCCCTGGGGCATGACCCAGAACCCTAGGCACTTTTTAGGGGCATTTATTGGGTTTTAGGGCTTTAAAATGGTGTTTTTTGATTACCGAAGTTCGGGTCCATTGATTTCAATGGGGTTCTGAAATCCGGGCCGAACTTTCGGGTAGTTCGGATGTTCTGGCCGAACCGAACTTTTTAAAAGTTCGATTATCCCTAATGATAACGTCTGAAGCATTCTCCAATGCACAGGCCAGGTTGGGAGGGACAGTCCGGACAATAGTAGCTGGTATCTTTGCGAAATCCCCTTTTGCTGCATACACAGCATCTTTTTTGGCGCCTTTGGCCTGCTTCAGACGGTGGAACGTGATCTGGAAAGTGGCGCTCATTAAGTCGGCTAACAGCCTCAGAGTGAAGGTTTTCTGGGGGGGGGGGGGTCCTTGTGGGTAGATGACGGTCGTGACAGTTCTTCAATGAATTTTAGGAAGGAGATGGGGCTTTCAGTGGATTTGGTGTAGATAACAAAAGCATTATAAAAGGCCAATTTAAATAAATAAATTGCAACTTTCTTGTACCAGAAAAGGACTTCCTTGTTGCTAAGTAGGGCTGAAGCATTTGGTCATTAAAATCCACACCCCCCCGCCCGCATGTAAAGATTGTAATCCTGGACGCACGTTGGCTTTTGAATGGGACCTTCCTTGAACCTCAACTGTGGTGTCGTTATGAATGGTGGACATCATATAAACATTTCTATTATCCTTCCATCTCCATCTCAAGGCCAGCACTTTGTTGTTTCTCAAGGCTGATATTTCCCCCTTTCTCATTATTTTATTCACTAAGGATTGTGGGAAGCCCTTCCTGTTCTTCCTGGTGGTTCCGCAGGCCAGGGTTCCTTCAAGGTAGAGATATTTGAAAAGGGGCAGGCTGGTATAAAAATTATCCAGGTATATGTGGTAACCTTTCCTCAGCAGTTGGTACGCCATGTCCCATACAACCTTTCCAGTTGTGCCCATGTAGGCCGGGCAATCAGGGGGATCGAGCTGGGAATCTCTTATATGCAGAACGCATACAGATATCCCGTAGATCTGCCGCACAGTTTATAGAATTTGACCCCATATTTGGACCTTTTGCTTGGAATATACTGCTTTATTCCTAGCCGGCCTGTGAAGTGTAGCAGGGACTCATCCACACATACGTTTTGATCAGGGACGTAAAGTTCTGCAAAACTTTGGGGAAAAAAATTTATGAGGGGGCGAATTTTATATAACTTGTCAAAATTTGGATGATTTTGGGGGGGGGGGGGGGGGGCACTGGCTGTTGTCACTGAAATGAAGGAAACACATAATCATTTCATACCTGGACCTGGACATTAGGGAAGAATATATGGGCATATGGTGTATGGGGTGGGTGGACAAATGGGCATGTCCTTCATTTTTTTTTGTAACCCCCCATGTTTATCGTAAGGCCCAAAAACATTTTCAACTCCTCCAAGGTCAACTCTCTTCACTCAAACGAACGGGAATAGGATGATTGGGGGTTGTTTACAATAAATTGCTGGGCATACAGATTTGTTTGGTCCACGATGAATTGCAGAAAATTGTTGGGCAAAAATAAATGGAGACAATCAATTAATGCAAAATTCTCTGTATTGGCCTGCACACCTGGCTGTGCGGTAAAAGGGGGAATATTTGCTGATCCCGAGTTGGAGGGCAGCCATCTTGGGTTGGCAGGAGGTGGGTAGTGGCCCTGGCTCTTGGGGGATGTAACACTCCAGTGCTGGTAGTAGGGGGATTTGAAATTGGGAGTGATACCACAGCGCTGGTGCTGGGCCTGGGCATTCGCTCATGGAGTGTATTGCTGGTGGCAGTGCTGGTACTGGGCCTGGGCATAGGATCCTGGGGTGTACTGCTGGTGGCAGTGCTGGTACTGGGCATAGGATCCTGGGGCGTATCCCTTGTGGCTGCCTGGTTTCCAGAGCGCCGTGCCCTTTTAGGAGGGATCCATTCTTCCTCCGAGTCCATCTCTGATCCGCTACTATTAGCGACTTCAAATTCCGAATCGGATTCGGAATTGGATTCAGATACTGATGAGAGCTCCCCGGTGCTCTCATCAGTCATAGAGAGGATCTGAAGCAACTCCTCGCTGCTGTACATCCTTTTTGACATGCTGGCTGTGATGGGCTGTGCGACGGGTGACGGTTGACTGCGAATGATCACTGATGGGTGGCAGGTGACTGATAGGTGGCAGGTGACGGTCACTGATGGGGTGACAGATGACTGATGGGTTGACAGATGATGATGACTGATGGAGTAACAGGTGACGATGACTGATGGGGTGACAGGTGACGATGATGATGGGGTGACAGGTGACGATGATTGATGGGGTGACAGGTGACGCTGATTGATGGGGTGACAGATGACGATCACTGATGGGGTGACAAGTGACGATGACTGATGGGGTGACAGGTGACGGTGATTGATGGGGTGACAGGTGACGGGCGATGGTCACCGATGCGTGACAGGTGCACCGCTGGCGGTACTGATGGCAGTCTCTGGTGACAGGTGCACTTTATTGGTGGTGATTTCTGATGAGGTGACTGTTGGGTGACAGGTGCAATTGGGGGGGGGGGGGGCTGATGACTGTATGGGGACAGTTTTTTTTTTTTTTCTGATTTTACACTGACAGACACAGATCAGTAACTCACTGTTTCTGGCTCTGCTTTCCTCACACTGGAAATGGTGTGTGAGGAGAGAAGAGCAAGTAACAGTGAGTTACTGCTCTGTATTTACATTTGTGATCGGCTGTGAATGGCTTCACAGCCGATCACGTGGTAAACAGCCACTGTCATTGGCTGTTTATCACTGTCGGTGACTAGCTGTGTTCCTAGGGAACACAGCGCCACCGACATGACCGCGCTGCGCGCTCCCGATCGCGCATGCACGGTCTTCTTCCGGGACTTACTTCTGTGATCGGCTGTGTGATTAGAACACAGCCGATCACGTGGGAAACAGCCATGCCCATTGGCTGTTTCCCCCCTGCCGGTGACGCGCTGTGTCTCGGGGACACGCCGCCACCGACAGTGGCCTGCCTGAATGGGCCGCCGTCATATGACGGCGGCCCAAAACAATGGTCGCACCGCTCCGCCGTCATTTGACGGTGGGCGGGCGGAAATTGGTTAAGCTAGAAATGAACTGAAACAGCATTCCAAATTTTTGTTGTGATATTTGAGGATCTTTGAGAATGAATAAATTCACAATAAAGGTAACTAAAGAGGGATGCACTGTTTAAAAAACATTTTTACTGTTTGTTAAGAATATGTGGAAATATGTCCATATTATGGTCACAGTTGCAATTTAAGTTTTAAATGTATTTAATATCACTAACAGGCTCACTTAGGGAAGTTTCTTGAGCCATCATGCTGGAAATCTGTACTTTGTTTCTAATAAGCTTTTGTATATTGCCTTTGTCCTGAACTATACGATTTAGTAAAGATTATACAATGCTTTCAATGCTTTTCCCCCTCATATATGATGCTGTTTTGAAGCTACCAAGCTTCTTTCCATCACTAAAAAAACAAAGTATAGTTAATTGTTTTTCTTATAAGAGCATTTAGATGTAGTGCTGGGAGGACTGAGAAAATAAACATTGTGTATAATTTGCATTTTTTTTTCTCTAAACAAATTTACATTAATCTTCTGCTAAAGTTGCAAAAACCTGTATACATACATTGGGTACATTTTCTTTTATTCTTCACAATACAATTCCACAAATGTGCCAAAGCTTTTGAACACAACCAAAACATACAATGAATAAAGACTGAGGAACCATAGTCTAGTAAAACTCAGTGTCAGTGGCCTGAATGTCAGGCAGGTGTAGAAATATGGTAAGTGGGAGTAGTGAACTGAATGACCTTTTAGAGGGTCTAAGGCACTTATCAATTACAGGCAATAGGCATAGGTGGTTGCCAATTCCGAGGTCATGCTGATTCACTTTTGTATTTTAAGTGCATAGCAACTTAGTATCCTCTAAGACAGAGAACCTCAAACTATGGCCCTCCAGCTGTTGAGGAACTCCACCTCCCATGGGGCATTGTAAAACTCTGAGATTCGCAGACATGACTAGGCATGATGGGAATTGTATTTCCTGAACAACTGGAGGGCCAAAGTTTGTAGACCCCTGCTCTAAGAAGACAATGGAGAACAAGAGGGTCACTATTTCCAAGGCATATGGCAACCCATGGCAGAGGAAAAGGAGAAAAAGGGGGGGGGGGGGAATAAGGGAGAAATGGAGAGGAGGCGGAGGAAGAAAGGTACAGTAAAAGGGAAATTGAAGGGGAAGAAAAGGAGAAGATGAGGTGGAAAAATGTAAAGGGGGAGGTGTGAGAAGGGGTGATAGGGTTGAAGGGGGGAGCAAGCAGAGAAGAAGGAGGGTGGCTGGGTGTCTCTACTCCCAGTCTGGTGTCTTTCTCCAAGTTAAACCTTATGATTCAGGCCATTCAACATAGGCAGGTCGAAGGGTTAAGACATAGCTGGAGACATTCAAATATAGGGTACATTTCCATGTGATATTGTGACATTCTTTGTAGCAGGTTAAACTTCAGGTAAACAACAGTGCATTGTACTGTTTTGTAAATACAATCTTTTTTAATTCATGCAAATTTCTGGAAATTGTTTTAGCGAGGCTCATTTACAGTCCTAATTAATTGCCATTGATGCAACATAGCTGTCATCTTATTAAACTCCCTGTCATTCACTTTTAATTGGCTTGATTGGGGCATCAGAACTTGCCTAATGTACAACAATGTTACATTGCTTCTAGCCAGTTCAGTGCACATGAAATCTGTCAGCATTATGGCATTGTATAATGATGTTTATAATCAGAATTGTTGAAACACAGGCACTTGCAATGTTGCTTGTACATTTGCTGTCAGTATTTATCTATGTCATCCATGAAAATAATTTAGCATGCTTCTGAATTCATGTGACCTTTAAATGTTTGATCTCCATAAAGCCCACTAATTAATAGTAAATTAAATGATAGCTGAGTGATGTAAATGACTATGAACTAAAAGCCAAAATAAAAGTTCATTTCCTTATCAGTGACAGTTAAGAAAGTGTGACCAGGCAGCTAGTATCCCATAGCTAGAGGGCAAAATAATCATTCCAGAACCCTGCTATTCTAATTTCTGAATTCCCAGCATCAGGCTAGAATTCCAGGTTAAAAATAAAATAAAACTTGAAAACTGCATTATGGCTTGGTTCACACTTCTGCATATGGAATTGCAGCGATTCCCACACCCGCAACCACCCAAAGTGAAAACGCACTGCTGTGATAATGCGTGGGGCTGTCATTCATTCTGAATGGCACCACCACGCATGTAAAATCACAGTGTATGTGCGAGTGAGGAAGCCGCAGGGAAATTGCATGGTTAAAATGACTATTCGATTTTCCTGTGGCCACGTTTCTGAAAAGGTGCATGCACCTTTTTTTTCTTTTTGTGGAAACGCAGGCACGGCAGCCCCTCATTTTAATGTGATAAAAAATGTGATACACTTTAAATAATGAAATACATAAATTTCAGTAGGTTCCATCACCAGTTCAGTTTTGCAGTCAATAAACACATAACGTTCAAGTGACTGATGGATATCAGTGAGAACCAACACCACTTCACAACTGCAATCAACTAACTATAAATTCAGCGACCTCCACCACCACCAAAACATGCAGCCTCTTACTGAATATGATAGACCCCACATTATGGGTGGTCTAAACAGTGTTCTTTGTGACCATGGGGAGCATTAACAAGGATCACAGCTGAAAAAAATGATTTTGGGGGCACTTGGGAACCACAGGGCACATCAGCAGGGACTAAGTGTAAATGCATCACCTCTGCCAGCATGTTTTTCCAACAAAAAACAGCTGCATAGTGCAACCTGTTGTATTTTATTGTATTAACAAACTGAATGTCTACTCACATTGATATATAAAACAATTGCATGTAATGGATCCAGCACCGATGAGCGCTCCGACAACCATGATGACATCAGCGCAGGCTTATTTTTTAATTTATTGTACTACTTTTTTGGGGAATTTTAGGTTAAAAGCAACAAAAAAAACAAAAACAAAACCAGTAAGGGTCCTTTCTCAAAACAGTCTGTTGCTGAAGGGCTTTTTCACACCAAGAAGAAAGAAGAAATACTGTAATGTGGGCATTTCCCTGTCCTCAGTCAGAATGTTTGATGTTCATCCCTTGACCCTGCAGAACTGGTAAAGGATTCTTTTTTAACAAATATCCTTTTCTCTCTATCCCCACTTCCAGTCCCAAAGGAGCACCTATCCTTACTACACTCTGTGCCCTCCTCTGGTCCCTAGTACTTTATCCCAATAAAATGAAAGGGGAGTTGCTCCAAGGAGGGGATGCTGAATTTGGGAGGGTGGGGGGGGCTAGCCTTTTTAGAACGCTTTCCAGAGATCAGTTCCTGCTCCAAGTGCAACTTTGAAAATCAGAGGAATTCTTATTGTAATTTAATGTTATTAAAAATTACCTTTCCTTTTCAATCTGCAGCTATGTATTTTTTGTACCCAAATGCCCTCACTGCAATTTTTAGTGAGATACTCCCAAAAGGAAATTACATCTAAAGGGATGCAGACCCTGCAATTTTCCTCATTAAAACCCTGTAAGTGCAGCAGCTGATTGATAATTATGAAATCACTCACATTTACATCCATTTTGCACAAGGACACAGACAAACAGCTATTTTTTCAGAATACCAAAGTTAAGGAATCTGCAATAAGATTTGTTAAAATCTGTTGAATGTACATGTAGATCACAGAGAGGGGATTTGTTTTCACCAACAAAAGTGGTGTTACTCCTTAAATCCTGCAACTTCCAGGAAAATTCCAGTTATTTAGTTAATTGATACAATTAAATAATTCTAATTCTCTTTGTTCCTGGTGTGAGTGTAGGATTAGGTGGAGAGACAGGGTCGAGAGAGAGAGCACAGGAGTGTTTTTGTTGTGTAGGGATAAGATAGAGGGATAAAGTAATATAGGGGTAGTTTTACGTTTCATGGTGTGGGTGGAATTATTGGTATGCTATGGAAATATTGGATTGATGTGTGATTTTGTGTGTTTTTGCCTTTAAATTGTGTACAAACCCGATTCCAAAAAAGTTGGGACACTGTACAAATTGTGAATAAAACAGAATGTAATGATGTGGAAGCTGCACATTTCAATATTTTATTCAGAATAAAACATAGATGACATATCAAATGTTTAACCACTTTAGCACCGGAGGATTTTGCTGTCTTACGTCCAGGCCACTTTTTGGGATTCGGCGCTGTGCGAATTTAACTAACAATTGCGCGGTCGTGCGAAGCCGTACCCAAATGAAATTTACATACTTTTATTCCCACAAACAGAGCTTTCTTTTGGTGGTATTTGATCACCTGTGCGATTTTTACTTTTTGCGCTATAAACAAAAACAGAGCGTTTATTTTGAAAAAATAACAATATTTTTAACATTTTTTTATATGAAATTCCCCCCCAAAAAATGTAAAAATCTAAATTTTTTTACATTTTTGGCCAATTTGTTTTCTACCTATGTTTGGTGAAAAAAAATCACAATAAGCGTATTTTGATTGGTTTGCGCAAAAGTTATTGCGTTTACTAACTAGAAAGATTTCTGTCATTTTTGGTGTATTTTGTTTTAACGAGTAATGGCAGCGATCTGCGATTTTTTTTGCGGGACTGCAAGATTGCGGCGGACAGATCGGATCCTTGTGACATTACTGCAGTAATCAGTGCTATATATATGCACTGTTACTGTAAAAATGACACTGGCAGGGAAGGGGTTAATTTTATTGGAGAGGGAGGGGTTAATGTATGCCTGGTGCTTACTGACGTGTGTGGGGGGAGGTGACTGAGTGAGTCAGGGACAGATGGCATGTTCAGCTGAACACTGCAATCTGTCACTCCCTGTCACTTAGGAGATCCGCCCTCTCTGTTTACACAGGCGGGCGGATCTCCAAACTAGATTGCTCCTCCCCTGGCCCGACTCCCGCTGTGAATGAATACAGCAAGAGCGCGCCTCTGGCGGCGCGCGAGCGCCGCCTACAGGGGGAGGATAATGGACCACTTTGCCGCAGTAGAGCTCGAGTGAGCGGTCGGCAAGTGGTTAAACTGAGAAAATGTGTCATTTTAAGGGAAAAATAAGTTGATTTTAAATTTCATGGCATCAACACATCTAAAAAAAAGTTGAGACAAGGCCATCTTTACCACTGTGTGGCATCCCCTCTTCTTTTTATAACAGTCTGCAAATGTCTGGGGACTGAGGAGACAAGTTGCTCAAGTTTAGGAATAGGAATGTCTAATACAGGCTTCTAGTTGCTCAACTGTCTTAGGTCTTCTTTGTCACATCTTCCTCCTTATAATGCGCCAAATGTTTTCTATGGGTGAAAGATCTGGACTGCAGGCTGGCCATTTCAGTACCCGGATCCTTCTTCTATGCAGCCATGATGTTGTATTTGATGCAGTGTGTGGTCTGGCATTGTCATGTTGGAAAATGTAAGGTCTTCCCTGAAAGAGACAACATCTGGATGGGAGCATATGTTGTTCTAGAACTTGGATATACCTTTCAGCATTGATGGTGTCTTTCCAGGTGTGTAAGCTGCCCATGCCACATGCACTCCTGCAACCCCATACCATCAGAGATGCAGGCTTCTGAACTGAGCGCTGATAACAACTTTGGTTGTCCTTGCTTCTGGATCATGTTTAGATATGGCTTCTTTTTTGGCCTGTAGAGTTTTAGCCGACAACGGCGAATGGCATGGTGGATTGTGTTCACCGACAATGTTTTCTGGAAGTGTTCCTGAGCCCATTTTGTGATTTTCATTACAGTAGCATTCCTGTATGTGATGCAGTGCCATCTAAGGGCCAGAAGTTCACGGGCATCTAGTATGGTTTTCCGGCCTTGACCCTTACGCACAGAGATTGTTCCAGATTCTCTTAATCTTAGGATGATAATATGCAATGTAGATGATGATAACTTCAAACTCTTTGCAATTTTTCTCTGCGAAACTCCTTTCTGATATTGCTCCACTATTTTTCGCCGCAGCATTGGGGGAATTGGTGATCCTCTGCCCATCTTGACTTCTGAGAGACACTGCCACTCTGAGAGGCTCTTTTTATACCCAATTATGTTGCCAATTGACCTAATAAGTTGCAAATTGGTCCTCCAGACGTTCCTTATATGTACATTTAACTTTTACGGCCTCTTATTGCTACCTGTCCCAACTTTTTTGGAAAGTGTAGCTCTCATGAAATCCAAAATGAGTCAATATTTGGCATGACATTTCAAAATGTCTCATTTTCATTTGTAAATTAGTCCATTTCTTTTTTACTGGCAATTTGTACAGTGTCCCAACTTTTTTGGAATTGGATTAGTATATTTTTTAGGGGGAATAGGATTGGGATGGGTATTATCCAAATGTTATAGTGGAACATGGTGTTAATAAATTGTGGTTTTGTACATATTATATTGTGGGTAGGAATATACTGTAGGTAATAAGACACCATGAAAATATTGTAATACGGTCTTTTTGGACATTTAAATATTGTTTTTTGATTATGAAGTCATTTTTTGCAAATAGCTTGTTCTGTGGATTGTTACAAGAAATTTGTATGCATTGATGTTTTCACCTAAATATATTTCAAATAAAATAATAATAAAAAAAAAAGTTTAACACCATAGCACTGATTGAAGGGAGGGAGTTATCCACAGATCTGTGTGTGAGTGGACACTTCACACTGTCTCCCGTTACATTGTTCCAATATCTGAGGTTAACCTCACTTATGCTGTGAAGTCTTTAAACATGCAATTAATTCAAATTCTGCAAGCCTGGGCTGTGGATAAAACCACAAGATGATCTATTCAATTAGATGTAAACAGTCTGGGAAGAAAAAACAGAAACGCACTGTTTGAATTTTTTCTATAATTTGTTTATCCCAGAACACAAGCCAGTGTTCTGTCAGTTTTACATAAGTAATTTCCTCTGAGATGCAATGTACAAAACCACAAGTCTTAATTAAAATATTGTGGTTGGTAAAATTGAGGCACTTTGCTTTTTGGATTGTTAATGCCATGCAGAACACTACTGCAGTAGCTCTATAATAATTCAAATACAATACATTCTTTCCTCTGAGGATATTTTAAAAGAAAACTAAATATACCTGAATATTTATCAGACCTTACATAGCAATTTCTTTTCAGTTTTTCATATTGCAACTCAAAATGTATTCGTTGTAATCAAAAATATGTCTCATTAAAGTTACTTATTGACTTTTTTTCTTAGCCCAGTATTGACCAGTTTTTTAAGTCTGAACAGTCACATAATAAAAGGGAAAATAATAGCTTTACTGATTTTTATGTCACAAAGCTAAATCTGTAGGATGCTACCATGGAGAGAGGTATGTACAGAGCCAGGGCTGTCAGCAGGACAAATTCTTCATGGATATCCTATTAGAAATACATTTTAAAAGCCTTAAACTAAAAGTAAAGTTTAGTAAAGTTTGGGTCAAGTATGGGTTCAAGGCAATCCCAACCCATTTGCAATTCACGTAATAAGTCAGTTAGCAAAGTCCCTGTTATTGGCCTTTATAAGCTATGTCCTGGCCACCTCAATATAAAAGCAAGGGCTATGAGCGGTCATATTGATATTGTGCTTAGTTATAGTGTTTAGTAATATGGAGAGGTAGGGTTTATAGGCACTGGTATCTTGTAGAGGTAAACACTTACAGAATGTCCTTTAGGTGGCAAAATGCTGTGCATCATGGGGAATTTTGGGATAGGGGAAGGGAGTAATTTAATATCACACTGATGTGTGTCCTGTAGCTGATTTACAGCTTATCCAGATGAATTACAGTCATAGCAGGCTGAATGTATTTTTTGACAGGGTATACGGGGTTTCCTGTTGACTGCAATTGTTTTTTTCACATTCTGCCTTCATATCCCAGAATACCCCTTCTAAATAATACAGGGGATCATAGATTGTACAACAGTAACTTCCTGTGTGTGGGCTGATAAGCTGCCTGATATAAACATGGTTGTTCTTATTGAGGAGGTTAAAAACCACCCAGAATTGCATCAAGCAAATATGATGCTTAAAAAAAGGGAGGCCTGGTTGGAAATAGGCAAGCACATATGTTCCCAGAATTGGGAGAGAATATCTGCAAAGGAGAAGGAGAGGCAAAACAAGTACTATTCTTCTGTATAATCTTATAACATAATGAAGGTTGCATTGTACCATTTTATTATTTATTTAATGACATGTAACAGAATAAAATTTTCAGAATCCAACAAAAGTCCCTTTCTCAATGTCTTAATTTATTTCTACTCTATGTCACTTGCCTATTAAATCAAAAGACATCACTCTGGGGTGGGTTGTTTGATGTGCATAGCCTATGGAAAGGCAGCTGGCCTATGCCTGTATAATTTCCGCTATCTATTTGTGTCTGTCAATCCTTTCCACTGCTCCCTTGCATTGTGAAGTGTGGGAAGCCTTTATCATTTGTGAATGGGTCCAATGTGGTGTATGTTTTCTTTTTTCTGACAATTTTTTTAGTTTTAGCTTCATCCAGGGCCATCTTTAATATTGATAGGACCCTGGGCAAACATTTTCTTGCCCCCCCCCCCCTGCAATTTTGCTCTCTACCTGGTCTGTAACATACAATAAATAGCAGCTAGACTCAAAATCAGTTTATGTAGCAGATCAGGCAGCAATTGTGATGGTTTGCCAGGGTTACAGCACATACTTGCCACTCACTGACTGGCTTCTAGAGGTTACAGCACATCACTACTGCACATCCCTACTGCTCACTGACTGGCTGCTAGAGGTAAACGCACACATTACCTCTAACTGATTCATTGCTAGAGGTTACAAAACATGTAATGTTGATTGGTTGCTAGAAGTTATTGCACATCATTAACCAAGATGCATATCAATTGAGCATAGCAAAATTATTATCCATAAGCAGCGCTACAAAACATGATCTTACTAGAAATTAATCAAAGTTCATGCAAAAGATAGAACTAAAATCAGTCCAACAAATGAATAGTCCATAGGATATGTATCCAATAAGCTCTTGTGGGATCCAAGTGAGGAGTGTGTCACCGGTGCTGGAACAAGTACAGGTACTCTATCCCTTCACCTCACCACGTGCGCTTTTCCCAAAGGAAACACACTTACCAGATCCTGCTGTAAACTGAGCCTATAAGATAGAGTTTCCAAACTCATCCGGACCATGGAATCGTCCACACAAACAGAATCTCTGCAACCCTGTTCACCGCTGTAACAGTCTCTCACAGGAAGTGCAAGGGAGGGAAATGAAAGAAGGGCACATAGAGCAGTATCACCTATACAATGCACACTTTATTAATATTCCGCCCCCCCTTCACAATTGCACTTACAAGATATACAGTTAAAACAGCGTGGATAATGTTTAAAATCACGATACGGGCGCCGTCAGACGCTTACCGGTCCTCCGTCCGCTCGTCAGTGTTCCGGAAGTCCACGGGATTAAGAGAGAAAGGGGGTAAGGGTGAGAGAGGGGGTAGAGAGGTGGGGTGAGAGAGAAAGAGAGAGTAGTGAGAGAGAGGGTGAGAGAGGGGGTGAAAGAGAGAGGGGGTGAGTGAGGGTGGTGGGAGAGAAAAGGGGTAAGAGAAAGCAAGGGATGGGAGAGAGAAGGGGTGGGAGAGAGGGGGTCTGTGAGGATGAGAGAGAGAGGGGGTGAGGGAGGGTGAAAGAGGGGGGTTGGAGAGAAAGGGGGTATGTGAGAGAGTGGGCTGAAATAGAGCGGAGGGTGAGAGAGGGAGGGTGGGAGAGAGAGGAGTGGGAGAGGAGGTGAGAGAAAGAGGGGGGAGGTGAGAGAGAGGTGGTGATAGATAGGGGAGTGAGAGAGAGGAGGTGAGAGAGGGAGTGAGAGAGAGAGGGGGTGAGGGAGGGTGAGAGAGAGGGGTTGAGAGATTGAGGGGGGTGAGAGAGAGGGGTTGAGGAAGGCTGACAGAGAGGGGGTGAGGGAGGGTGAGAGAGAGAGGGGGTGAGGGAGGGAGAGAGAGAGAGAGAGAGGGGGTGGGTGAGAGAGGCGGGACAGAGAGGGGGCCAAGAAAGAGAGGGGGTGAGAGAGAGGGGTTAAGTAAGAGAGGGGGTGGGGCAGAGAGGGGGGTGAGGGGGTGAGAGAGAGAGAGGGAGTGAGAGGGAGAGAGGGGGTGGGAGAGAGAGGGGGTAAGGGAGGGTGAGAGAGAGAGGGGGTGGGAGATAGGGAGGGTGAGTGAGAAAGAGGGGGGGTGAGGGAGGGTGGGTGGGAGAGAGGGGGTGAGGGATGGTGAGAAAGGGGATGGAAGAGACGTGGGAGAGAGGTGGTTTCAAGAGAGACCCTCTAGCCCTGCCTGCAGTCCCTCTTGTGCCCCCTGTCTGTGGGAAGGTGTGTGTGATGTATCTACCTCCCACCCGTCCTTGCCCTCTGGGCCCTTGGTCAGCCTGTCTTCCTGTTGATGTCAGCGCTAGGAGCGGAGAGGAGGTTGAAGAAGGAGTGCAGGCTCTGGGAGGCGCCCGGGATGCTGCACCCACTGCTACTCAGTTCAGGGTGGCGGTGGAGGTCTTCTCCCTCCTGGGCTCTTGGTTCTAGCCAGCCTTGTGCTACTCACCTTCCCCACAGCCTCCGGGGCCGCCCACTTGCTGTGTGAAGATAATATGCTGAGTTCGGACATATCATCCTGCTCGCACCCCAAGGATGCCGCTGTCGGTACCGAATTGGTGGATTCAGCTCCACCCCTTTCACCCCACTGCCAGCAGACCGGGACTCTCCATAACAAGGGGCTCAAGGGGCAGCTGCTTTGGGTTGCACAATGATGAATGGCTTGCTTGCAAGGAAAGACAAAGCTGGGTTTACACATATGAAAATTGGATGAAGGTTTGTCCATATCCAATTCGCATGACAGGCGAGTGTGACTGGCTCTCAATGGAGCCGGTTCACACAGGTCTGGGGTGGCTGCAGTCCACATTGAAAAAGGTGTTGTGCTTCTTCTGGTCCAATTCAGGTGTGAATTCAGGCAAAAATTTGGGCCCAATTCACACCTGAACCAGTGAACTGGGACGCATCGGACCCCAGGCACGAACCCGCAGCCACATATGTATGGACCCAGCCTGAAAATTGAAAGTATAACAAATATTTGGAAATGTTCAAATTATAAATGTCTAATATAATTGTATATTTCATCCAGCTGTATAATTTTCCATTTCCATTTGCAAACTTTATTCATTTTTTGTATAGGGACAAGGTAGTGTAAAGGCCTTTAACTTCCTCTTTTACAGAGGTAATATCCACTTTGAATTGCTGTGCCTGCCCATGTTTGCTTCACCAGGGCAGAAATTACCTTAAAAGGAAAAAAAAAAAACAATCATTAAATGTATTTAAATTAGGTGATAATCATAAAATGTAATTCTGTAAAATTTAAACAAAAATATCTCCAAATAAAGAACCTCTGTCTATTACTTTAGGCAGCACTCACTTTTTTTTAATAAAGGGGAAGGGTGTGTGGCCTATGGACGTAGGCTTCTGTACTAAATCTTTACTGCTACCTGTCTTTCCCCCTTGTCCCCTTTCCATTTGCTACTTTCTGCCCTTCCACTTGTGTTGTGGAAGATCGGGCAGCATATGAGTGTAGGGTTTCCATCTACAAATATGCTTCAAGTGTGAGGGATAGGGCCACCATCGCGAAATGTGGCAAATAAGTTGTCACAACACAGCCTGAAAGTGCTGCATTTTGGGATCCCTCTGGGATGGAGGCAGTAGATTCCCTGATTTTCACCTTGTATTGGGGAGGGGTGAAACATCCCCTTAAGGTTCCAAATTTTGTTTTAATAATCTCCAGCATCATAATACTCCTCCTTACCACAAACAACCCAGCACGAAACCACCTCAACACAAGCACCACAACCCTCCTCCCCTTCACAGAAGGCACCCCAACCCTCGCTGTAATCCCCTTCTTCCTACTGCTGCCTCTTGGCATTCTAAATACTGCTGGAGGGCAGGTATGACCTTCTGAGCAAAATAATAGCAGCTGAGGAACTAATAATGTGGTGTAGCATAGGCCACAACATCACATAAACAAGATGTTTGGAAAAGCTTGGCTGAAGACACTATTATTTGATGTGATTTGGGGAAAGTGTTTTCCACTCTAACAACAGCAGTGCACTGGTATGTGGCCCTGATTATAACAGACAAAATTCGGCAGACCCCTCAGCATGCAGTGCTATAGTGAGTTTAACTAAAAAGGAGAAGGAAAAGGGATCACGAGCAGCAGTGTAAACAAAAGTGGCTGCTCTATGACCTTAAGGAGGAGGAAGAGGAAGTAAATAAGAAAAAAATACACATTTTCAAAACCTTTAGCAGAGGTATGGGGGAGGATTAGATGGAGAAGGAGGTAGAACAGAGTGCATGACAATTATTAGAAAGCCAAGGGGCTACTCTGTACCTAGGAGGAGTAAGAAGGAAAGGTATTGTCAGATACTTTACCACCTCCTGTGTAATTCACTACTGGTAGTGTTTTAAAAAAAAATCCCTACAACTTGTTACAGTACTTCCTTTACCAACAGGACTTATGCAAGGACTTCCAAAATCTCTGCCAGTATTTCCAATGGGGCCTGCAGAATTCCTGCCAGGACTTCTAGCATCCCTACTAGTACTTCCAATGATACTCAAAGAATCCCTGTCAGTACTTCTAATATTGCTCAAAGAATCCTTGTCTGGACTCCCAGAACTCCCTGAAATGACAATGAGCATATCCTCTTACCCAAATGGTATTTAGTATCCCTGGAAGTAATTGGTGCTTTTGTCTTGTTATCAGCTACCCCTTTTTAAAAAGATCTATAATACTTATTAATGAGATTTCCTGACCATTGCTAACCCAGACTGACCTGACTTGACCGCAACCCTTTTGTTTGCCAACTGCCTCGACCTGAACCAAACTATTCTCTGGACCACATCCTAGTGTATAATCTCCACAGCTTAACTTTTCAGTCCTCACTCACCCCTTGGTGGGGCAATCTGTACCATGACCTGGTACTAGCCTGTAGCAAGGGGTCAAGACCTTAGGGTTTGTTTCTCTTATAGGTTTGCTTCTTCCTTTTAAACAGTCCTTTGCTTTCACTATGTATGAGAGTAAAATAGCCACTTCTAATACCTTTGAAAATAGAATTTTGTTTGGCTCACCCCCTCTCTCATTTTTTTTTTTTTTTTTTTATTATTCCGTTTACTTAGTAACTGTTTTGTTTCTGTGTTTATCCTTCAAGTCTGGCACTCTAAAGATCCTTGCTATATTTTTGGCAATCTTGTGACTGACTTTCCAATTATAACAACTCTAGGATTACAGTTGGACTGATTTTGATAAATGTATAATATGATGTGTTTAATTATCCACTTCCTGAAAGAAGAACTCTTAGCTGACAAAATGTGGCTCATTAATTGTGATGTGTTCCCTGCTTACTAAATTTTACCTTGCATCATTCAGTAGTGGTGTTTGGAATTATTTAGGAAAGTGTGTCTATGTCTCACAAATTTTAAATTATCAGTTTTTTTAAATCAAATTAGAAGGTAGGGTCGGGGCATCCCCAGGCATGTCATTTGATAAAGTTTTTCGTTATTAACGTTTAACTTTACGCATTATTAAAGTCTCTGCTCCCAGACAAATAGAATTTAAAAAAAATGTTTCCATTGTCCTCTAGGGCAGTGCCCAGCCCCCCTTGCCATTTGTCTCACAACCCCTTGACTATAAATGTTCAGTCCCAGATAACTTCAACTCAAATTTAGCACCTAAAGTTTGCTTGTGTTCACCAAACCCTGTTCGAAGCAAACGCAGATGTGTTCAGCTGAGGAGCATGAGGGTTACCATCACAGTGGCAGGGAGTCTTCAACAATGGAGTTACCATCTTGTGTGGCAGATATACGAACATAGTATTGCTTCTGGGAAGTCCACTTTTTTTTTACTGTCAAATAGATATAATAAACAACCTATAATACTAGTAAGTGATGCATAATATTTTACTTCTTACCATTCTTTGCAAGCTAGTATTTAGATTAAAAAACACACAGGAGGGTGCAAACACTTCATATATTACCATTGATAAATTTGTTTCAACATGCAAGACAAGTGGATACTCACAAAAGAATAAAAATAATTTGCATAATTCACAAATGCTTCAGCCAAACGCAGTGTACCTGTCATAGGACCAAAACCGTCTATGTCAACCAAACATATAAAAAAAAGTAAAAATATAAGTGCATCCATCTACCCCATTGTATACAAAACGTCATTCTTAATACATTTATACATGAAAAATGGGGAATAATATTTCAACATTTCATACTAATATAACTATTCTAAAATTCACATTAAAAATATACCTTCAAAGGATGAGAAAGATGAAAGATACACATGTTACTAATGCTATTTCGTGGGGGTTGTGTAATACAATCTCATGTGTTGACTCTAGCTTTACTTATTGCCTCTTTTGTCTGCTTTTCCCCTCCAGTTTCTCCCCTCCTCTTTTATTTCCCTCCCTTTTTCCTCACTTTCCCTTCCATTTAGAGGAGGACCATGGGTTCATGACTATTTATATGGCTGTTGAACAGTAAGTAGGGTCAGTTCTGAGGAAGGGGATCTTTCCTCCGAAACACGTCAGCAATTCTGTCAGGTTTGGTCCCATGACAGGTACACAAGATTCGGCTAAAGCATTTGTGAATTATGCTCATTGTTTTTATCCACCTGCGAGTATCCATTGATCTAGCATGTTGAACTACATTTATCAATGGTAATGCACGAGGTGTTTTCGCCCTCCTGTGTGTTTTTTGAAGTGTTTTGAAGATTTCCTGGTCTGAGGAGGGCTGCAACCTAGAGAGGCATTGCTCATTGAAGAACCGTGGAAGTAAAAACCTCTGGATTTAATGCTAAGGTGTTTTTTGGAGTTTTTCTGTAGTATTTAGGTAACCTGATAGTAAATCTATGATAGCCTATGATATATGTTGTTTTACATTCATTTTTATATAAAATATAATTCTCATAAGAGCAATGATGAATCATGCAGCAACCAAAAAACCTGCAAGCTGGAAATCTTTACTTTATGTGCAGTGTACATGTTCTCATGCTGTCTATCTTGTCTTCTTATGAGATATTTAGCAATGGGGATGTCTTACCACACTTGTAATGGTAGCTGTTGCTCTTTAGACATCCTGACATTAAATGAGGTTCTACATCAATCTCTGGTGCAATACAATATGTGTATGCTCAGCCTCGTCAATTCACCTTAAAATCACTGGAGTCACTTTTTCTACTCCTTTCACCTAGCCTCCCTCCATGATGTGTTAATCTCTCTCGATTTCTCTCTTTCACCAGAAACATGCCCTCTTTTCTGCCTAGTTTCCCAGTGTCCTGTTTCTTTTTTTTCTAACATTTTCAAATAAGTAAAACATAGTGAATGACCCGCTTTATTACCCACTACCCTTTACTAGTTCAGCTCTTACACCTGTTCACCTTTTGAAAAAAAAATAAATAAATAAATGCACATTTTTTTTTTTCTAAGGAGCCTGCAAAGCATCGCAATGCAATATCCAGCTCTTGCAGCCTCTCAGGATATCTGTCTGCCCGTACCTAATATGGGCAGGCATTCACTTGAGACTGAGCAAGAGGATCAATGAACTACGAGGATGCTCACCAGCACCCTTGCAGTTCATTGAGAACTACAAGCAGTCAGCTGCAATGGATGACGGTACTTGTAATTAGGGTTGAGCGGACACCTAGATGTCCGTGTTCGACGGGTTCGGCCGAACTTTAAAAAAAAGTCCGGGTCCGTGTCCCGGACTTTTACCGAACTTTTCCCGGACACCGAACCCCATTGAAGTCAATGGGGACCCGAACTTTAAGGCACTAAAATGGCTCTAAAACACCAAAGGAAAGGGCTAGAGTGCTGCAAATGGCAGCAAAACGTAATTAAGAGCATGGCAAGTGCTCTGCAAACAAATGTGGATAGGGAAATAACTTAAAACAACAAAAAAAAACAGAAAAATAAAACAATGTTCTTCTTCATCTCTGAAGGACGAGGCCCATATGGAGTAGGAGGGAGGTTGAGGTGGTGGTGGATGTGGCGGTGACATAGGCGTGCGCACAGGGTGTGCTGGGTGTGCCTGGGCACACCCTAATCACCTAGGGCACATAGCATTGCCAGTGAGGAGATGGGAAAGATCTCCCTGGGACCTGCTCTGCTCTATTTCTCCTTGCCTACAGGTACATGGCCCCGATACATTACTCTCCCTGCTGGCAAACACATGCATGTGTATTTCAACTTTGGGGTGCACACCTTAATGCAATAGGCTGCGCACACCTATGGGCGGTGTAGGTGGAAGCGGCGGTGGAGGAGGACCAGGGCCGGATTAACAGCATCATGGGCTTGGTGCTGAGGATTTTGAAGGGCCTTAAGGGCCGTGCCTTGCCATGCACCCAGAGGAGGAAGGGTGCAGCCATGCATGCCTAATTCAACATGGGATGCTGTCTCTGAAGCCCATAAACACATCCATGCATCGCCAACTGTCCCTCCTTGTCCGGCCTTCACGCTGTGTGGGGAGGTTCTGAGGGTGCTGCCTGGGGAAGCGAGCATAGAAGCCAGACTTCTGTGTTTACAAGTGACAGAAGAGCGGTAACAGTGAATATGGCCAACCCGGGGCCTATATAAAAGGTAGGGGCCTGGAGCTGCAGCTCCAATAGCCCCTACATTAATCTGGCCCTGAGGAGGAGGACGAGGTAGCCAACACTGCTTCTTTTCAAAAATTTTAAATGAGGGTACACCCCAAAAGAGTGAGAAAGAGCAAAAATGGAACAATGGGTGGGTAAGGTCGGTATCCATTGCTATTCTGCATAAGGTACGGAAAAGTCCCGTGGGATCCATGCCTGGTTCATTTTAATGAACGTGAGCTTGTCCACATTGTCTCTGGACAGGCGGCTGCGCTTGTCTGTTATAACGCCCCCAGCCGTGCTAAATACCCGTTCAGATAATACACTGGCTGCAGGGCACGCCAGCACCTCCAAGGCGTAAAGGGCAAGCTCAGGCCATGTGCCCAATTTGGAGACCCAGAAGTTGAAGGGGGCAGACCCGTCATTCACTACATGTAGGCGTGTGCACACATACTGCTCCACCATGTTGGTAAAATGCTGCCTCCTGCTAAGACGTTCCATCTGAGCTGCTGGTGCTGCTGTTTGTTGTGGCGTGCTGACAAAGCTTTTCCACATTTCGGCCATGCTAACCCTGCCTTCTGAGGTGCTGGCGGTGCCCTGGTTGCGTTGGCGACCTCCTCCTCCTCCTCCTCTGCCTTGTGCTTCCACTGTGGCCCCGCTGTCAAATGGGAATGCCAGCAGCATGGCGTCTACCAGCGTGCGCTTGTACTCGCGCATCTTGCGATCGCGCTCCAGTGAGTGAATTAAGGACGGTACGTTGTCCTTGTAACGGGGATCCAGCAGCGTGGCCACCCAGTAATCAGCACAAGTTAGAATGTGGGCAACTCGGCGGTCGTTGTGGAGACACTGCAGCATGTAATCGCTCATGTGTGCCAGGCTGCCCAGAGGCGACGAAAGGCTGTCCTCTGTGGGAGGTGTATCGTCCGTGTCCTCTGTATCCCCCCAGCCACGCACCAGTGATGGCCATGAGCTGGCCTGGGTGCCACCCTGCTGTGAACATGGTTCCATCTCCTCCTCCAGCTCCTCCTCCTCCTCATCCTCCTCATCCTCCAGAACTGTGCCCCTGCTGGACAATTGTGTCCCTGGCGTTTGTGTGTGCAGGAACCCACCCTCGGAGCCCCTTGCGAATGACTGCCCTGAAAGCCTTTGAAATGTTACCTCTTCATCCTCCTCCTCCTCCTCCTCATCCTGTGCCACATCCTCTTCCATCATCGCCCAAATTGTTTTTTCAAGGAGGCATAGAAGTGGGATAGTTAAGCTGAGAATGGCGTCATTGCCACTGGCCATGTTGGTGGAGTACCCAAAACAGCGCAACAAGGCACAATATATGCAAATGTCAAATATGCAAACTATGCCGCAATTTAATGTTTTTTACACCAAAAGGGTGTGTATTGAATAGCGGAATAGGATAAAAAACTGTGTATCTCACACGTACAAACACAGACTAGGCCCGATTAAATTTTTTCCTACCCTAAAGGGAGGATGAGGAAGAGGAGTATGGAACATGCAGCACCCTCAAATCTTCAGAAGTATGAGATGAACCCCAAAAACTTGGAAAGGTGGATCTCTCTCACACGTACCAACACAGACTATCCCCCAATTTAACTGATCCCCAAAGGTTTTTGATTAAATAGCGGAATAGAAAATATGATCCAAAAAAAGTGTATGTATATCACACGTACACAACCACACTAGGCCCCAATTACTATTGTTTGTACCCCTAAAAGGCTAGATGAGGAGTAGGGGGGGTATGGAACAGGCAGCACCCTCAAACCTTCAGAAGTATGAGATGAACCCCAACAACTTGGAAAGGTGGATCTCTCTCACACGTACCAACACAGACTATCCCCCAATTTAACTGATCCCCAAAGGTTTTTGATTAAATAGCGGAATAGAAAATATGATCCAAAAAAAGTGTATGTATATCACACGTACACAACCACACTAGGCCCCAATTACTATTGTTTGTACCCCTAAAAGGCTAGATGAGGAGTAGGGGGGGTATGGAACAGGCAGCACCCTCAAACCTTCAGAAGTATGAGATGAACCCCAACAACTTGGAAAGGTGGATCTCTCTCACACGTACCAACACAGACTATCCCCCAATTTAACTGATCCCCAAAGGTTTTTGATTAAATAGCGGAATAGAAAATATGATCCAAAAAAAGTGTATGTATATCACACGTACACAACCACACTGGGCCCCAATTACTATTGTTTGTACCCCTAAAAGGCTAGATGAGGAGTAGGGGGAGTATGGAACAGGCAGCACCCTCAAACCTTCAGAAGTATGAGATGAACCCCAACAACTTGGAAAGGTGGATCTCTCTCACACGTACCAACACAGACTATCCCCCAATTTAACTGATCCCCAAAGGTTTTTGATTAAATAGCGGAATAGAAAATATGATCCAAAAAAAGTGTATGTATATCACACGTACACAACCACACTAGGCCCCAATTACTATTGTTTGTACCCCTAAAAGGCTAGATGAGGAGTAGGGGGGGTATGGAACAGGCAGCACCCTCAAACCTTCAGAAGTATGAGATGAACCCCAACAACTTGGAAAGGTGGATCTCTCTCACACGTACCAACACAGACTATCCCCCAATTTAACTGATCCCCAAAGGTTTTTGATTAAATAGCGGAATAGAAAATATGATCCAAAAAAAGTGTATGTATATCACACGTACACAACCACACTAGGCCCCAATTACTATTGTTTGTACCCCTAAAAGGCTAGGAGTAGGGGGAGTATGGAACAGGCAGCACCCTCAAACCTTCAGAAGTATGAGATGAACCCCAACAACTTGGAAAGGTGGATCTCTCTCACACGTACCAACACAGACTATCCCCCAATTTAACTGATCCCCAAAGGTTTTTGATTAAATAGCGGAATAGAAAATATGATCCAAAAAAAGTATATGTATATCACACGTACACAACCACACTAGGCCCCAATTACTATTGTTTGTACCCCTAAAAGGCTAGATGAGGAGTAGGGGGGTATGGAACAGGCAGCACCCTCAAACCTTCAGAAGTATGAGATGAACCCCAACAACTTGGAAAGGTGGATCTCTCTCACACGTACCAACACAGACTATCCCCCAATTTAACTGATCCCCAAAGGTTTTTGATTAAATAGCGGAATAGAAAATATGATCCAAAAAAAGTGTATGTATATCACACGTACACAACCACACTAGGCCCCAATTACTATTGTTTGTACCCCTAAAAGGCTAGGAGTAGGGGGAGTATGGAACAGGCAGCACCCTCAAACCTTCAGAAGTATGAGATGAACCCCAACAACTTGGAAAGGTGGATCTCTCTCACACGTACCAACACAGACTATCCCCCAATTTAACTGATCCCCAAAGGTTTTTGATTAAATAGCGGAATAGAAAATATGATCCAAAAAAAGTGTATGTATATCACACGTACACAACCACACTAGGCCCCAATTACTATTGTTTGTACCCCTAAAAGGCTAGATGAGGAGTAGGGGGAGTATGGAACAGGCAGCACCCTCAAACCTTCAGAAGTATGAGATGAACCCCAACAACTTGGAAAGGTGGATCTCTCTCACACGTACCAACACAGACTATCCCCCAATTTAACTGATCCCCAAAGGTTTTTGATTAAATAGCGGAATAGAAAATATGATCCAAAAAAAGTGTATGTATATCACACGTACACAACCACACTAGGCCCCAATTACTATTGTTTGTACCCCTAAAAGGCTAGATGAGGAGTAGGGGGGGTATGGAACAGGCAGCACCCTCAAACCTTCAGAAGTATGAGATGAACCCCAAAAACTTGGAAAGGTGGATCTCTCTCACACGTACCAACACAGACTATCCCCCAATTTAACTGATCCCCAAAGGTTTTTGATTAAATAGCGGAATAGAAAATATGATCCAAAAAAAGTGTATGTATATCACACGTACACAACCACACTAGGCCCCAATTACTATTGTTTGTACCCCTAAAAGGCTAGATGAGGAGTAGGGGGGGTATGGAACAGGCAGCACCCTCAAATCTTCAGAAGTATGAGATGAACCCCAAAAACTTGGAAAGGTGGATCTCTCTCACACGTACCAACACAGACTATCCCCCAATTTAACTGATCCCCAAAGGTTTTTGATTAAATAGCGGAATAGAAAATATGATCCAAAAAAAGTGTATGTATATCACACGTACACAACCACACTAGGCCCCAATTACTATTGTTTGTACCCCTAAAAGGCTAGATGAGGAGTAGGGGGGGTATGGAACAGGCAGCACCCTCAAACCTTCAGAAGTATGAGATGAACCCCAACAACTTGGAAAGGTGGATCTCTCTCACACGTACCAACACAGACTATCCCCCAATTTAACTGATCCCCAAAGGTTTTTGATTAAATAGCGGAATAGAAAATATGATCCAAAAAAAGTGTATGTATATCACACGTACACAACCACACTAGGCCCCAATTACTATTGTTTGTACCCCTAAAAGGCTAGATGAGGAGTAGGGGGGGTATGGAACAGGCAGCACCCTCAAACCTTCAGAAGTATGAGATGAACCCCAACAACTTGGAAAGGTGGATCTCTCTCACACGTACCAACACAGACTATCCCCCAATTTAACTGATCCCCAAAGGTTTTTGATTAAATAGCGGAATAGAAAATATGATCCAAAAAAAGTGTATGTATATCACACGTACACAACCACACTAGGCCCCAATTACTATTGTTTGTACCCCTAAAAGGCTAGATGAGGAGTAGGGGGGGTATGGAACAGGCAGCACCCTCAAACCTTCAGAAGTATGAGATGAACCCCAACAACTTGGAAAGGTGGATCTCTCTCACACGTACCAACACAGACTATCCCCCAATTTAACTGATCCCCAAAGGTTTTTGATTAAATAGCGGAATAGAAAATATGATCCAAAAAAAGTGTATGTATATCACACGTACACAACCACACTAGGCCCCAATTACTATTGTTTGTACCCCTAAAAGGCTAGGAGTAGGGGGAGTATGGAACAGGCAGCACCCTCAAACCTTCAGAAGTATGAGATGAACCCCAACAACTTGGAAAGGTGGATCTCTCTCACACGTACCAACACAGACTATCCCCCAATTTAACTGATCCCCAAAGGTTTTTGATTAAATAGCGGAATAGAAAATATGATCCAAAAAAAGTGTATGTATATCACACGTACACAACCACACTAGGCCCCAATTACTATTGTTTGTACCCCTAAAAGGCTAGATGAGGAGTAGGGGGAGTATGGAACAGGCAGCACCCTCAAATCTTCAGAAGTATGAGATTGTGTTCACTGTACCCCACAAAGATTGAGTTCACTGCACCCCACAATGATTGTGTTCACTGCACCCCACAAAGATTGTGTTCACTGCACCTCACAAAGATTGTGTTCACTGTACCCCCCAAAGATTGTGTTCACTGCACCCCACAAAGATTCTGTTCACTGTACCCCACAAAGATTGTGTTCACTGCACCCTAAAAGGATGTTGTTCACTGCACCCCACAAAGATTGTGTTCACTGCACCCTAAAAGGATGTTGTTCACTGCACCCCAAAAAGATTGTGTTCACTGTACCCCCCCAAAGATTGTGTTCACTGCACCCCACAAAGATTGTGTTCACTGCACCCCAAAAAGATTGTGTTCACTGTACCCCCCAAAGATTGTGTTCACTGCACCCCAAAAAGATTGTGTTCACTGTACCCCCCAAAGATTGTGTTCACTGCACCCCACAAAGATTCTGTTCACTGTACCCCACAAAGATTGTGTTCACTGCACCCCAAAAAGATTGTGTTCACTGTACCCCCCCAAAGATTGTGTTCACTGCACCCCACAAAGATTCTGTTCACTGCACCCCACAAAGGATTTTGTTCACTGCACCCCAAAAAGATTGTGTTCACTGCACCCCAAAAAGGATTTTGATCACTGCACCCCAAAAAGGATGTTGTTCACTGCACCCCAAAAATGATTTTGTTCACTCCACCCCAAAAAGATTGTGTTCACTGCACCCCACAAAGATTGTGTTCACTGCACCCCAAAAAGATTGTGTTCACTGTACCCCCCAAAGATTGTGTTCACTGCACCCCACAAAGATTCTGTTCACTGTACCCCACAAAGATTGTGTTCACTGCACCCCAAAAAGATTGTGTTCACTGCACCCCAAAAAGGATGTTGTTCACTGCACCCCAAAAAGGATGTTGTTCACTCCACCCCAAAAAGATTGTGTTCACTGCACCCCACAAAGATTGTGTTCACTGCACCCCAAAAAGATTGTGTTCACTGCACCCCAAAAATGATTTTGTTCACTGCACCCCAAAAAGGATTTTGTTCACTGCACCCCAAAAAGGATGTTGTTCACTCCACCCCAAAAAGATTGTGTTCACTGCACCCCAAAAAGATTGTGTTCACTGCACCCCACAAAGGATTTTGTTCACTGCACCCCAAAAAGATTGTGTTCACTGCACCCCAAAAAGGATGTTGTTCACTGCACCCCAAAAAGGATTTTGTTCACTGCACCCCAAAAAGATTGTGTTCACTGCACCCCACAAAGGATTTTGTTCACTGCACCCCACAAAGATTGTGTTCACTGCACACCAAAAAGGATTGTGTTCACTGCACCCCAAAAAGATTTTGTTCACTGCACCCCAAAAAGATTGTGTTCACTGCAGCCCAAAAAGATTGTGTTCACTGCAGCCCAAAAAGATTGTGTTCACTGCAGCCCAAAAAGATTGTGTTCATTGCAGCTCACACACAGAAAAATGGATGTGGATCACTGACACCTGCCTATCTCCAATCCCACACCACACAGCAATATCGATTGTAGTTTGTAGAACACAGTTTCCCTAAAATTCAGCAGACTCTGTCCCTAACAGGATTGAGAAGAGATCGTAGATCAGGATTGAGTGCAGATTCACCCCACCCCCCACACAGCAATATCGATTGTAGTTTGTAGAAGACACTGACCCTATAATTCAGCAGACTCTATCCCTAAAATGCCTACAACTCGCCCTGCCTAAACACTCCGACCTGTCCCTCAATTCTATCCGGACACAAATGGTTTTTTCCTGCCTATCTTTCCCTAATCAGCAGGCAGCACATTGATGTGTGCTCTGTCCCTTAGCTAAGCAGCAGAATGACGCTGCTGCGGCGGCTGCCTCGAACTTATAAAGACTTGGTCACATGCTTCAGACGGCCAATCACAGCTACTAAGACATTTGCAGGCATGGCTGGGATGGCTTAAGGCACACCAGTTAAACGATTGTTGATTGGCTGTTGAAAGCCCGCCATGAAAAGAGCGCCAAAGCATGCAAAACCCGGAAATAAAACGACCGAACACGGATTTTTACCCGAACATACAGTAAAGTGTCCGTGTCCGTGTTCGGGTAAAAAAAATCCAATTATTCGGTACGAACACGAATAATACAGTCCGTGTTCGCTCAACACTACTTGTAATCTATTTATTCACAGAAAACTGTAAATTAATGTCCGTGTGGGTTGAAGCCCTGCACAGCAGCTTTGCTTTCAAATTGTGACAGTGGGTGCAGGTAGAAGATTCCCCCTCCTGCCTTCACAGGGAGCAGGGGGATTGGGGGGAAAGGATACAGATGCTGAAACATGTTACATGTTCCACTATTAAAGTGGGTAAAACATGTAACATGTTCCAAAGGGAAATGTATCCTTCAAGATAACAAAGTAATACATATATCATTTCTGGCACCACAAACAAGGTTTTTTTTTTGGTGATAGAGTTTTGCAAAAAGTTTGTGATTTTCTATGCAATCCTTAGAAAAAAAAAAAAGAAATTAAAAAATGCATTTCTATTACTTTGATTGCTATTAGTATTGTGGAAGCATATTTTTTTATTCTATAATTTGTCCTATTTATAATGAAATTTCAGTTCTGGTACAACGCATTGCAAGGATATTTCTAAATGAAACAACAGATGAAATAATATACTTTTCTTCACATTATTTATTGCTACAAAAGAAATGAAAAGAAATTAAATGTTTAACAATAATGGTTACAAAAATAGAAATAAGGGGGGGGGGGTTAATCGAGGCTGATTCAGGTAAACTAAAGCTAATAAGATGTTATAGAAAAAAAAAAAATTAAAACGTTAATAGTAAGTTTGCTTTAATTGATATCACATGCAGAATTAAGGTCACCACTTTAATTAACATATACATACAACTGAGTAAATACAGGTCCCTCTCAAAAAATGAGCATATTGTGATAAAGTTCATTATTTTCTGTAATGTACTGATAAACATTAGACTTTCATATATTTTAGATTCATTACACACAACTGAAGTAGTGCAAGCCTTTTATTGTTTTAATATTGATGATTTTGGCATACAGCTCATAAAAACCCAAAATTCCTAAATCAAAAAATTAGCATATTTCATCCGACCAATAAAAGAAAAATGTTTTTAATACAAAAAAAGTCAACCTTCAAAAAATTATGTTCAGTTATGCATTCAATACTTGGTCGGGAATCCTTTTGCAGAAATGACTGCTTCAATGCGGCGTGGCATGGAGGCAATCAGCCTGTGGCACTGCTGAGGTGTTATGGAGGCCCAGGATGCTTCGATAGCGGCCTTGAGCTCATCCAGAGTGTTGGGTCTTGCGTCTCTCAACTTTCTCTTCACAACATCCCACAGATTCTCTATGGGGTTCAGGTCAGGAGAGTTGGCAGGCCATTTTAGCACAGTAATACCATGGTCAGTAAACCATTTACCAGTGGTTTTGGCACTGTGAGCAGGTGTCAGGTCATGCTGAAAAATGAAATCTTCATCTCCATAAAGCTTTTCAGCAGATGAAAGCATGAAGTGCTCCAAAATCTCCTGATAGCTAGCTGCATTGACCCTGCCCTTGATAAAACACAGTGGACCAACACCATCAACTGACATGGCACCCCAGACCATCACTGACTGTGGGTACTTGACACTGGACTTCAGGCATTTTGGCATTTCCTCTCCCCAGTGTTCCTCAGGGTCCGGTCACCTGTTCTCGTTGTGCAGCATTTTCTGCCACACTTTTTCCTTCCCACAGACTTCCCACTGAAGTGCCTTGATACAGCACTCTGGGAACAGCCTATTCGTTCAGAAATTTCTTTCTGTGTCTTACCCTCTTGCTTGAGGGTCTCAATGATGGCCTTCTGGACAGCAGTCAGGTCGGCAGTCTTACCCATGATTGCGGTTTTGAGTAATGAACCAGGCTGGGAGTTTTTAAAAGCCTCAGGAATCTTTTGCAGGTGTTTAGAGTTAATTAGTTGATTCAGATGATTAGGTTAATAGCTCGTTTAGAGAACCTTTTCATGATATGCTAATTTTTTGAGATAGGAATTTTGAGTTTTCATGAGCTGTATGCCAAAATCATCAATATTAAAACAATAAAAGGCTTGCACTACTTCAGTTGTGTGTAATGAATCTAAAATATATGAAAGTCTAATGTTTATCAGTACATTACAGAAAATAATGAACTTTATCACAATATGCTAATTTTTTGAGAGGGACCTATACATATTAGTACAGCTCAGAAGGTCTGTTTTACGCAGCAGTAGCTGTAGTTCAGGCTATCATTTTGATGCCTGAGATTTACTGGCAAGTGCAGTAGGGAAAGCCACACAGCGATGGATGGGAAAAGGTATATGACATACGCCTCAAGTAATACAAATACATTTTTTTGGGGTGTACGTCACATGACCAAAGTCCCATACTAGTTAAACATTTTAACCACACCCAGTTTCAAAGTAGTGCACCACTTCCCTATCCCCCAAAGAACTGTTCTCCCAGGCTACCATCTGTGATTCTACAATTGACGCAAGTTAAATGGTGTATGGAATCTGCCATAAAGTATCACTTCAAGAAGTTGTATTAATGCATTCTATGCATTAAGATAAAAAGCCTTCTGTGTGTAGCAGCCCCCCCAGCACCCCCAATACTTACCTGTGCTCCCTCTTTGTTTAGGTCCCTTGGCCATTCGGTACTCTCCCTCCTGATTGGCTGAGACGCAGAACAGCGCCATTGGCCCCCGTTCCTGTCAAACAAAGTTAGTTAGCCAATCAGGAGAGAGGGGACGGGCTGAATGGCAGTTCTGCGTCTGAATGGACACACAGAGTTGCAGCTCGATTCGGGTGTCCCCATAGCAAGCTGCTTGCTGTGGGGGCACTCAACATAAGGGAGGGGCCAGGAGCAGCGAAGAGGGACCCGAGAAGTTTAAGCCTCAACTGTGAACAAATCACCTAACAATGGAGTATCAGGCAAAGCATCCTGAATGCCCAAGTATTCCAATTGTTTCCCCAGATTTATTTAACATTGAAATTCAGTGAAGCACAAGGTGAGTGGTTTGTGGAGATAATAAATATTAGCAAATAAGCAATTATATTTTTAGAACAGTTTTATCTAAAACATATCCAAGATCCCACTGACCATCTGAAGAAATTATCATTATGAACTTTTTCAAATGTAATAAGGAAGCTAGAGGCAATTATAGATTAATACTGAATTGTGCCCTTCTTAAAACCTTAGAATAACAAAAGATTAATAAATTCTTAGGAGATTGAGGTTTAAAGAAAAGTTTGATCTACACTAATGAAGTTAAATAGAGCATAATAATGTTTGTGACACTCATGCTAACATTTTACTTTGAAAAAGTCGACTGACATTACAATTTAATACCCTAATAATGGTGCTAAGCTAATAATGAATGCTACATTATTTACCGCAGGCAGCTTATAGTAGATACAGCAACTAATTAGTCTAAGTGTTCACTTGTACTATCTCTTGAGAACTAGCATGGATTAGTGAAGAAATATCACATCTCAATAATTTGCTTCAGATAATTATGCAGAATGAAGAAATCCATATACACAAATCTGTTGTAATCCTTTCAATGTGAGTTTGGTTATCCACGCCAAAACCATCACCTCTCCCAGTGAAATGTTTTAAGTGATCAGTTTCCAAGAGCATTATTTCAAGCTGAATTACATTTTCACTCTGGTTTTGGTTGCTAAGATACAGCAAATGAAGGAAAAAAAAAAGACAATGGATGCTACAGAACCGTATAAACCTAGTCATGTTTTTTTTGCTTTTCTTATTAACAAAAATATTGCTTGCTTCAAGATTTCCTGTTTTTCTTTTTTTTTTTTTTTTTTGTCCTGAAGCAACTATGCTAGCATGTCATTTTATTTCTGGGGATAAATCTGATTTTGAAGAACTCACATCACTTCTGCTATTGTAAATGATGTAAAAGATTGATTGATTGTTTGGTATTTGTGGAATATGTTTTACCTGTGGGCTTCAGTAGATGTATTTTCATTAACTTAAAGCGATTGTAAAGTCTCGTTTTTTTCCTATAAACATAACAAACATGGTATACTTACCTCTTCTGTGCAGTGGATTTGCACAGAGCAGCTTGGATCCTCTACTTTTCGGGTGCCTCTTCTGTGATCCCTGCCCCTTCCTCCTGTTCCTTGCCCCCACAGCAAGCAGCTTGCTATGGGGGCACCTGAGCCGAGTCACAGCTCCCTGTGTCTATTCAGACACGGAGTCCCGGCCCGGCCCTGCCCCTCTCTCTCCTGATTGGCTAGCTGACTTAGACTGACAGCAGTGGCAGCCATTGTCTTAGCCAATCAGGAGGGAGAATCTCGAATGGCTAAGACTCTCCTGGACATCGCTGGATAGAGAGGGACCTCAGGTAAGTATTAGGGAGGCTGAGGGGGGCTGCTGCACACAGGTTTTTTTTTCTCTTAATGCATAGAGTGCAGTAAGAGAAAAAGCCTTCTGACTTTACAACTCCTTTAAAACCCCTTTAAACAATTTTTGCATTTGATTTGGTCAACTAATATAACTTCAGTGCAAGAGTTCAAACAAATTGTAAATCATTCCTTTACCTCAGAATATCAGTGGGGGGGGGGGGGCAGGGACATTGTGCATCTTCCACTAACTCCTTCGGTTAGAAACATGTAGACTGCAATGTTGATCTTTCCTCCTGAAAATGCTAAATGTCTGGCTGTTTTGCTAAGCCTTTTATTTCAATATTGTGAGTCGCTAATGTAGAATAAGTATGCAAATAAGGACTTTTTTTCTATCTTAGAAATTTTGACTTTCCTGTTCTGCACAGTCTTCAGTGCAGAAAGTGCAAAAGCCAGAGAATAAATAATAAACAATAGTAAATGCACATTTTTTTTCTGCAGAAATATGTGCATTTATTATTTTGCTCCAAAAAGATGAACTTAGCCTATAACATACTGCAGAGGATACAAAACTGTAAAATTTCCCAGTAATAGAACATGTTTCATAAGGGGATAATAGACCTAACCAGTGTATGCCTAACTTTTATTTTATCTATGTAGATAAGGGGTGCCAGGATTCTGAATGATATAATGTGTAGTGGCTTAGATGCAGAATGTTCTTTTTTTTCTTCCAAATGATGCAGTGGCATGCTGGGAACAAAAGGCATGTCCAAGAACAGATTGTCATTAACAAATGAATGCTCTGCTTTGAGCGTCTCAAACTTAAAAAATACCCTCTCAAAATAAAATGTAAGAAAAAAATCTAAATATATGAAAACCTCAAAATACTACCTCCTGACTGAAACAAAATGGGTGTTGAAGCAAGAAAAACAAAATGTCTGGAAAGGACAGCAGCTAAAAGGGACCACTGACCTTAATTTGACCATAAAATAAAATGAAAGACAAAACAGTCCCCCAATAATAACAACAATAAAAGGCAGCAAAGTGGTTGACTGCCCAAGGAGTTCGCAATCAAAATTAAAGAATGGTTTCCTAACTGAACCTAGTTTCTCCCTACCCAGTTTGTCAGCTTTCCTTATGCTTTCACTGCACCAGTTTCCAATTTACTAACACTATAGCTACTCAGAGTTCCTTTTTTAATTAGGGGGTACAAAAGCTCACCTTACTTCTCCCCGTGATCATTCTGTTCCTTCATAGGAACGCTTAGAATTGCTCAATGCTTTTGGTTATGGGCAAGCATTAGACCTTCTTATCTCCCACACTGCAGTGCTTTGGCCTAAGTGCCCTATTGCTTTTTTTTTTGAAAATTTTTTATTGGATTTTTAGCGTACAAAGTCAAAAACAGAATAAACATGTAAACATGTACATGTTGAGAATATCAATACAATCAGATATAGGGGGAGCATCCCTAGGTGATGCAAAATAGTCCAATAACAAACTGGCATAAAAGGGACTATGCTAAAAAGAGGGGGGGGGGTAGGGCAGATTGTGGTAAGCCTGTATAGGTTGTTGTAGTAAGATCTAAAAAACATTATAGCATAATACCTGAGAAAAATTAAACAAAGTGGGTGAGACCATAGCAATCACAGTAGCTAAATACTACAAACAATGATAAGCAGTCATACAGTTGCCTAGAGATAGAGTGAATAGGGTAGGGGTTAGCCTGGACTGACTAGAGGGAGAAGTGTCAACTTGCCTAGGGAATTGGCTATATCTCTAGTTAGGTACCATTCAGTGTATCTGAAGGGGCGTATCATATTGGCCAGGGCCTCTCCAGATAATGTGTGTTCCACAAAGTTTCTCCCTGGAGTAAAAAAATCTGTTGCTAGAATGAAGGTTAGATAGCATGGCATTTAGTCTTGGCCTATTGCTTAAATGGAACTTCAGTTCAGGCAAAGTCTTACTCTCAGCTATCTGTAAACTGTGAGGCTCTGACACAACCTCAAACCTCAGCCTCAAAAAGTTTAAAGGCTCTTAAGTAGCAAATCACTTGCTTTCTTTAGAGTAAAATCAAAGACTTAGAAAAGTATTTCTCTTACTGCAGGTAGATGGGTAGAATGGGAGGAAAATACCTCTTTCGATTTGTTTCAGAAAGACCTAACCTAAACCCTCTCTGTATACTGTATGTGTGTATGATATTATCTTTTGAAGTCAGGAGATTTTTGTCTTTTCTTTTATGTATTGTTAACAGCAGCATATTAAAGTGAAAAGGTCGAAGATTTAAGATTTGGGTCAACATGCAGGTCACAGTTGGAAGTATATGTTCAAAAGTTAGTAGACGATATGTCAAGAATATGTGACATGAGTGCAGAAAAGGAAAGAATCTTATGTTATTGTCACATAATAAGACTAGTGAAATGGCCACTGGCTTTTTAAAAAGACAGAGGTCAATCAGAGAGGAGCACATTGGTGTGCTTTTGTATCCTTCCACATTACGTTCTAATGTAGATAAGGGAACTGAAGAGTTTGCTGAAAGCTTGGAGCAGAGGGTAATGATGTTTAATAATTCAAAGAGATGAATCATTTTTTTATCAGTTTACAGTAATTAGAGAAGTTCAAAGATGATTGTCTATCTATAGGAATTATGTTCTTAAAACGTTTGAGACATTATTGTTGCTTTTTAGATTTTAGTATCAAGTGGCCATTCTAAAAGAGATCAGTGTGCAATGAGAAAATATGAGACGTCATGCTACGTGTTACTACAGAGTTTTTAGATTAAACACATTGTTACAAATAAAACTATGTTTAATAATGCACTGAAACTTACCCAACATTACATTTTCTATTGATTGCACCAAATCCTTTCTTTTTCACAAATTTTCCTATTTGTTTTTCTATATGGTCAGTACGTTCCCCAATGTGTTTCCCTTGAGACTGGACATGTAAAATGGATTTGTTAAAGTCCCTTTGCAGTTCTCACCTCAGAGACAATAGGAAGGGTTTCAGATTGTGCTCTGAAGCTGGGTTGTTTAATGTGGACAAAGCAGCTTAGTGAGTCACTATCCCTGTAATTGTCTGCTGGCTTATGCCAGTGCTGCTTTTTACTCAGCGGAGCCTTATTGCAGAGAGAGGAGGTAGGAGAGGGTGCTCACCTCTTTGTCTGTTCCTTTATTGTAGTCTGAGTGTCAGAAGTTGAGTTTTCAGTATCTGATGGGAATTTAAGGCTCTCCTGTATGGGGGGATCCAAGAGTGGTGTTACTTCCTCCAATATGGGGATTGGAGGAAAGCTAACGTGATACCGATATTCAAAAAAGGGCAGAGGCATGTCCCGGGAAATTATAGGCCTGTCAGTTTGACATCGATAGTATGTAAACTTCTGGAGGGGATGATAAGGGACTATATCATAGAGTTTGCTAAAGACAACAACATCATCAGCAGTAATCAGCACGGGTTTACAAATGGGCATTCTTGTCAAACAAATCTCTTAACATTCTACAAGGAGGTGAGCTGTGAGCTAGATAGGGGGAGACCAGTGGATGTGGTGTACCTGGATTTCAATAAGGCGTTTTATACAGTTTCCCACAAGCGCTTAATTTATAAAATAAGGTCTGCAGGCATCGACCGCAATGTTTGCTCTTGGATACGGAACTGGCAAAAAGGGCATGTCCAAAGGGTGGTAATAAATAGCGCATACTCAGACTGGTCTGGGGTGGTAAGTGGGGTCCCCCAAGGCTCAGTCCTGGGACCAACCCTGTTCAATTTATTCATAAACAGCATTGAGGACAGGATCAGTAGTTCTATATCAGTTTTTGCAGATGACACAAAAATGGGCAGGGCAATAACTGCACGGCATGAAGCAGATATCCTACAGAATGACCTGGACAAAATAACAGAGTGGGCAACGACATGGCAAATGAGGTTTAATGTGGAGAAGTGTAAGGTTTTGCACTTGGGGACTAAAAACATAAAATCACAATACACTTTGGGGGGGGGGAAACTTTGGGGGAATCAAAAATGGAGAAAAATCTGGGAGACTTGGTAGAGGATAGACTAAGCAATAGCATGCAATGTCAAGCGGCAGCTGCCAAAGCCAGCAGAATATTAGCATGCATAAAGAAAGGGATGTATTCCAGAGATAAAACTATAATCCTACCACTTTATAAAACTCTGGTCCGACCGCATCTGGAGTATTCTGTCCAGTTCTGGTCTCCAGTCCTCAGGAGGGATGTGTTGGAGCTGGAGAGAGTCCAGAGAAGGGTAACTAAACTAATTAGGGGATTGAAGGACCTTAATTATGAGGAGCGTCTGCAATCGCTTGATTTATTCTCCCTGGAGAAGAGACGCCTGAGAGGGGAGATGATAGCAATTTATAAATACCTCAATGGTGATCTCAGCATAGAAAAAATGCTATTCAGTTGAAAGGATTGCATGAGGACTCGAGGGCATACAATGCGATTAGAGGAGAAGCATTTTAACCTCAGGCAACACAGGGGATTCTTTACTGTTAGGGCTACAGGATTGTGGAATTCTCTACCACAAGAGGTGGTTTCTGCAGGAATGGTTGCTTTTTAAAAGACACTTGGACGTACATCTTATTGATCAGAACATTCAGGGGTATGAGAGATGATTACGGCCACACACACCTACACAGGTTGAACTGGATGGACTATTGTCTTTATTCAACCTCAACTACTATGTAACTATGTAACTATGGAGCCATCTTGGGAATCTTCACTCATAGGCTTAGGAAAGAGGTTTGGGTGATTTGCTTGTGGGATATTATGCAGGTTGGTGTGGGAGATATTACCATATTACCAGATCTCAGATGGGTTTGAATAGAGACTGGTGTTGCGGTGAGTTTCTGTTTCCTTCAGCATGGCAGCCATTGGCATGTGCACATGGTGTGCTGGGTGTGCCTGGGCACACCCTAATCACCCTGTGTGGTGCAGATTCCCCCTGTTTCCAGGCACCCCCTGTCTCCTCCCTGAAGTGCTACCAGCTTCCCTCTTCTCCCACTGGCTGCTGCGGGGGATGTTTCAGGATGGATGAATAAATGAACACAGGGAGTGATCTGTCCCAATTTTCATTCTTAGCTGAAGCTTAGTAACCTATGTTTACTATGCTTCAGTTTGTGAATGAATAGGAAGCCACTCAGCAAAGAGCACTTTACATTCATTCACTGTCCAGTACAGCTGAGGCTGCAAAGAAAGGGACTGGGGAAGCTCTGTCCTCAGTCCCTTTTTCTCTGTTTAGACCCTTGATATTTCACCAAAGCTCCCCAACAGGGCTTCCAAAAAAATTGACTGACCCTGTTCACTGCCCTGCTGACCCCAATCTCTGCTCTACTGACACCGTCCACTGCTCTGCTGATATATACATGTTTGCTTGTGCTCTGAGGTGCACACCCTAATGCCATAGGCTGCACACACCAATGGTGGCAGCACAGCACTCAGGTCAGGTAGCCATTTCTGTCTATGGCCAACCATGGCCCAGACTTTTCTTTTTCATTGGCCTTCATAAGAGTGAACAGTCAGTTACTTTAAGCATTGGTAAACATTCAAAGATTGGTGCATTAGCATGTGACAGTGATGAATCTAGTCCACAGAGCTAAACAAAGTTATTAGTGGCACATACTTCAGGGCTTGGAAAGCAGAGAAAGGAAGCACAGAAGTACAGTGTGTGTGTGCAGCTCGCCCATTCATAGCTAGAACCTGAGCAGATGTTTACTATTAGAAACATAGAAACATAGAATGTGTCGGCAGATAAGAACCATTTGGCCCATCTAGTCTGCCCAATATATCTGAATCGTATGAATAGTCCCTGGCCCTATCTTATATGAAGGATAGCCTTATGCCTACCCCGTGTATGCTTAAACTCCTTCACTGTATTTGCAGCTACCACTTCTGCAGGAAGGTTATTCCATGCATCCACTACTCTCTCAGTAAAGTAATACTTCCTCATATTACTTCTAAACCATTGCCCCTCTAATTTAAAACTGTGTCCTCTTGTGGTAGTTTTTCTTCTTTTAAATATGCTCTCCTCCTTTACCGAGTTGATTCCCTTTATGTATTTAAAAGTTTCTATCATATCCCCTCTGTCTCTTCTTTCTTCCAAGCTATACATGTTAAGGTCGTTTAACCTTTCTTGGTAAGTTTTTTCCTGCAATCCATGTACTAGTTTAGTAGCTCTTCTCTGAACTCTCTCTAGAGTATCTATATCCTTCTGGAGATATGGCCTCCAGTACTGCGCACAATACTCCAAGTGAGGTCTCACCAGTGTTCTGTACAGCGGCATAAGCACTTCTCTCTTTCTACTGCTTATACCTCTCCCTATACATCCAAGCATTCTGCTGGCATTTCGTGATGCTCTATTACATTGTGTTCCCACCTTTAAGTCTTCTGAAATAATTACTTCTAAATCCCTTTCCTCAGATACTGAGGTCAGGACTGTGTCAAATATTCTATATTCTGCCCTTGGGTTTTTACGCCCCAGGTGCATTATCTTGCACTTATCCACATTAAATTTCAGTTGCCAGAGTTCTGACCATTCTTCTAGTTTTCCTAAATCCTTTTCCATTTGGCGTTTCCCTCCAGGAACATCAACCCTGTTACATGTCTTTGTGTCATCAGCAAAAAGACAAACCTTACCATCGAGGCCTTTTGCAATATCACTTATGAAGATATTAAACAAAATTGGTCCCAGTACAGATCCCTGAGGTACCCCACTGGTAACATGAACTTGTTCTGAATGTTCTCCATTGACTACAACCCTCTGTTGTCTGTCACTCAGCCACTGCCTAATCCACTCAACAATATGGGAGTCCATGCTCAATGACTGCAGTTTATTGATAAGTCTTCTATGTGGGACAGTGTCAAAAGCCTTACTAAAATTTAGATATGCAATGTCTACTGCACCTCCACCGTCTATTATTTTAGTCACCCAGTCAAAAAAATCTATAAGATTTGTTTGACATGATCTCCCTGAAGTAAACCCATGTTGTTTTTCATCTTGCAATCCATGGGATTTAAGATGTTCCACAATCCTATCCTTTAATAGGGTTTCCATTAATTTGCCTACTATTGATGTCAGACTCACTGGTCTATAGTTGCTCGATTCCTCCCTACTACCTTTCTTGTGAATGGGCCAATTTCCAATCTTCCGGGACGACTCCTGTTACTAATGATTGGTTAAATAAATCTGTTAATGGTTTTGCCAGCTCACCACTAAGCTCTTTTAATAATTTTGGGTGTATCTCATCAGGACCCTGTGACTTATTTGTCTTCACTTTAGACAGCAATCTTAGAACGTCTTCCTCTGTAAAGACACATGCATCAAACAATTCATTAGTCATCCTTTCAAGTGGAGGTCCTTCTCCTTCTTTTTCTTCTGTAAAAACTGAACAGAAGTATTTATTAAGGCAGTCGGCTAGCCCTTTATTCTCTTCTACATACAGTACCTTCCGTCCTTTGTTTTTTAATTTAGTTATTCCTTGTTTTAATTTCCTTTTTTCATTTATATATCTGAAGAATGTCTTATCCCCCTATTCTTTGTTTGTGAATAGATCAATGGCAGAAGGAAAAATAGTACATACAGTGCTTTCTATCTGAGACCACGGAGGATTTTTTTTGTTTTTTGTCAGGGAAAAGTAAGGTAGAAGCAGGGTCTGCATTTGGGGTAGGCAAGCTGGCAAAATGCCCATGCCCCCCCCCCCTTACACACACACACACACACACACACACACACACACACACACACATACATTTATAAGGGTCTCAGATATATTTTCAATCCAGCTGCTATTTTACCAGCCTGGCCAGTAATATGCTGAGAGAAACAAGTGCAAGCACAAAAAAATGACCGGAACACTAATGGCTGGTAATTTCTTTCCACAAAGAATTTTATTGAAATAAAACAGGTACATGGGAAAAAGAGAAATGTCCCAGAGGCCAAGAACCAATAAAATGCAGATTATTCAAAGTGCACAAATGGAGTGCAATCCGAAGAATGTCCTACAAAGTAATTTAGCGATTACCAAAACAGCCTATAAACAGAAATGGATACTCAGGGTAAATGGACATACAGCTAATTAAAACCACAAGGAACAAGGCCCCCTGAACAGGAGGGGTTAACCAGTTGAGGAGTGCCATGTAAAGAGCCAAAGTCCTGATGTCATGGGGGCCTAATCATCTGAAATACAAAGGTTTTTGTGCAGGAATGAGTTATAGTGGGAAATACCTCGGTATCATTTGTGTGAAAAGGGGAGTGGAAAGTGAGTTGGCCGTCAAACTCCACCGGAGGGGGGGTATCTGATTAGCCAAGAGTGTGAATGTCAGTAAGAGGGAGTTATGGCTAGTAATTTTATCAGTTGTCTGTTGTTTCTGCTTCTTGGGTAGCCGTCTTCTCAACCATTCTTGGAAAGCTAAACCCACCCGCAAACTTTGAACTGCTTACAGACTTTTGCAGCTACGATGAGGCAGGCTCACAGATGCTGCTACATACTAAATGCTGAGCCACTTCCTACGAGAAGGGAGGTTGAAGTTGCAGGTACATGGAAGTCTCAAAGTGACAGTAACCTCTTATTTTTAGTAATACAAGGGAGAGCAGGAGCAATAGGAAAAAAGATTTTACTGTTGTCAATCAGCTTATATTTTTGACATCAAGGTAGGCTTTATAAAGAACCATTGTGATGATATGCCCCAGGTGGCTAGTCCAATAAGGTCTAGGCTCCTAGGAAATGGGCTAAACAACACTGGGAAGAGGACCAGCAGGGAATGGAGCTAGGAGTCTGCAGGGACAGCATCAGACAGGATGTGAGTATTGCATCAGGAAATGCTTCCTTTTTTTTCTCACCTACGAGGCAATCGTTTTTTATTTATTTTTTTTATAAAAGTTGGAGTTGAGGTTAAGACCCCATTCACACTAGCGCGACTTGTCAGGCGACTTGGTCGCCTGACAAGTCGCAGTGGGTCGCTCACCATTGAATAGTACAGGACCCGTTCTAATAGGAGCGACACAAGTCGCTCCGACTTAGAAAAAGGGTCCTGTACTACTTTGGGGCGACCTGGAGGCGACTTGCATTAACTTCAATGATATGAAGTCCGTGCAAGTCGCGCCGAGGTCGCGGTGCACGCTGTGCACAGCGACTTCACAGGTCGCCCCACCAAGTCGTGTCACCCTGTCTGAACGGGGTCTTAATGCTTAACAATATCTGTCAGCAATATTTGTTTACAATTACAGGCAGTCCCCGGGTTACAAACAAGATAGGGTCTGTAGGTTTATAAAAGAACCAAGGAACCTGATCCCCAACCTCAAAGGGTAAGAGGATACTGGTAACTAGGAATAAAATTAGTGGATATGTTGAGGAGGACTCCTGGTAGGTGAGCATGAAACAGTTACTACACATGTAGAAAAAACATCATTTATTAAATATACAAGTCATAAACATAAAATGAACAGACATATAAAAAGGAAACAACATTTCCATAGTACATTCAGTGCAACAGTCCAAATAGGTCTCACATGTGCCCTGGGACAGGTCTGACGTGTTTCGCCCTTGGGTGGGCTTTCTCAAAGACCATAGCCAGTCCCGGGTGGACTAATACAAAGAGACAAAAATGTAACATTAAGTTTACCATTATAGCAACATCATATTATCTCAGTACTCAAGTACCTACTAATCATCACTTTTATTACATCAAAAGTACAATGTATGCTCACCACATGAATAGAAAAATCGAGGATAGTTGCTGGTGACCAGGGGGTTCCACATACAACCCGATGCATGGCTCCACACTCGCGTACAAAAGAGGCAGCAAACTGGGTATCTCCAGCCCCGAAAGGGGCAAGAAAGATTGTCCCAAAAGGTGGGGTGTCGAGCCCCGCCCCTTAATCTGGAGGAGATCAAAGATTATGACCTCAGGGGGAGGAGGCCAGCCGACCAAAGGGTTACAATTATCCCCTGTAGAACAACGGGGTGGCTCAATAGGCTCTGAAAAATAAAGGATAAAAATGCCATAGTAGGTCTAATGTTGACCAAAGGTTCCCCTCCTTACCCTCATTACACTCTGTCCGGCCATGCGGTAAAGGTGAAGAGATGGAAAGCAATATCCCATATGTGATGAACAAGTGAGACACCAACAGGGCAAGCCATATACTGTACCTCGGAGCACGTCCAAGCCATTGGATCCCAACTAGGGAAACAGGGTCCGTCTCTATCAAAGGTTAAAAAGTTTAAGTAGTGTGCCTGTCTCACTCCTTCACCACAGAGCATATCACAAGTTGCCAGAAAAGAAAAGAAAAGAGGCCCGCCAGTGTAAATAGATCAGAAAAAATGGAGGGGGGGATGGAAATACACCAATACAAGTGAAGAGACCATCTCCATAGAGCAGCACAAGAGGGAAGAAGAAAACAAGGCAGGCATGTCCATCTAACCAATCATCAGAAGGGGGAGAGAGAGGGAGGAGGCAACATATAGATACCACAGTAAAGACCCAAGGAGCGTACTGCAACCAAGCCAAAGTCCAATGCCCAAAGGGAGCCCTGAGCAGAGATGACACCAGTCCCCACTTACCTGTTAGCACGCACGGCCAAACCAAGACGCCACCACTGCCACATGCAAGCGGAGGCTAGAGCACCGTGGCCCGACCGTGCGTGCCCTCCTCCTAAAGTAGGCCGGGTAGGGTCTGTAGGTTTGTTCTTAAGTTGAATTGTTTGTAAGTCGGAACAGGTACATTTTTAAATGTAGCTCCAGCCAAAATAATAATTTTTATGTTTTTTGTATAGCATAGGGCAGTGTTTCTCAACTCCGGTCCTCAAGGCACACTAACAGGCCAGATTTTAAGTATTGCCTTGGGGATATGCAGACTAGAATACTGCAATCACTGAGCAGCAAATGATATCACCTGTGATGTATTTCAGCTTTCTTGCAAACCTGGCCTGTTAGTGTGCCCTGAGGACCGGAGTTGAGAAACACCAGTATAGGGAATGGTTTACACCCCTGTAACATTTGTTTTGCTGTCTGTACCCCTGTTCAGAAGATTTCACCTCACTTACTATCCATATGACAATTGCATTTTGAAAAGTTTGGGCTGTTGTGGAAACCATAATTGGCAATACAGCTCCAGTGGAGACACCTTTTTCCCATCATAACTGTTATCATGTGAATTTTCCTTCCTAGGGGTAGATTTCCTCTGACTTCCTGTTGTCTCCCTCCGTTTGTAAGTAGGAGTCGACCGCCTGTACAGACCACAGCAAAAGCAGAATTAAGGTTGATAATACATTGAACATTGAACATTTCTAGAGCTATAGAGCTTAATGTGCACTGATTGCTTCAGGGCTCCACCAGTCCGCTTTCTTTGAAAAGGCTCATGGGATTAAAGTCCATACCGATATTCACTAATGAAAGCATTTATGATCAATATAGACTACTTGTAGAAGACAAATAATACATTATAATTCACCGCATATTACTATAGGTTATGGTCTTGTAAAGTTGCCTTGGAAGTGTTTTCCAGCTATTGCATCACCTGGTAATTATTGGGCTGTAACTTATTTCCCAGAGCTAACTGGATTACTTCTGCTCTGTGATTTACAAAGCTTAAGTTGTGTAGAGTGCCCATTCTGTGCCTTTTTATTTAGCACAACATTTTCTGCTTTTCTCACACTTAATGACTAGCTATAAACAAAGGCATAGAAGATTGATTATATTACACATATCCCTGCCTAAATCGGCCTTTCCAGTCAGGACTGTCTGTGGAGACCTTCAAAGCATGCTACAGTGCTAACTCATTTCATTGCTTAGATCTGAAGATACTGAGGTGAAAATATTTGCTTTTCTTAGGCTCACTTTTGAGGATACTAATTATTCTATCTCCGTTACGACATCTCTATCTCCCTCTGCTGTTTACTTCCCCTATATATCACCCTTCACAGAGTCTGCTTCACTTGTTTTTTGTGAGCTATTTTAAAGTATCCAGAATTCCTTTGCCTATGCCATAACTTAAAGGGAAAATTTACTTAAGAAAAAATACTTAAATGCAATTTCACAGTATGAAATAATAGCAATGTCCTTGTAGAAAACCGTGATCAAAATTACTTCTCAGCTGCTTCCTTCCAAAATTCTTATGTACATAAAAAGAATACATTTTAGGTATATTACAAAATTTCCATATTGATTTTTTTTCCTTTATCACTGTCACATTATCCAAGCTCAAGCTACAATATCCCTGGGCATGCTTAATGCTGTGTGAATGCATTTAATGATGAGCCATATAAGCCTGCAGTGAAGTGTATTGGCTAATTACTGATATAAGCAATTCAGAATAAAAATAAAACCATCATAAGACAACCTAAACCAATTAGTAAAATCTCATATACAGTACATTTTTAAAATGTTAACACCATTTCAAAAGTTGTTTTTAAGTTTTTAAAATATGAAAATGATTCTAAAGGCTATTTTATTTTCTTAAAAGTTAAAAAGTGGTAACTTATTTCCACTTTGGCGGTCCCCCGCTGATGCTCCTTCTTCCTACAAGTGCCCCCTCAGTAAGTCTGGCGCAGGCGTTCCCCCTCTTCATAAGAGTTTCATTGGCAGCATCAGGAGCTATAGACTCTCAGGGGTTGATTTACTAAAGGCCGTTGCTCCAGAGCTTAGTAAATGAGCAGAAGCTCAATTGACTTCCATCATCCAATCAAGTACAAGCAAAAATGCTGTTTTTCTTTTCTCCTTACTGGTGATTGGGTACTCTTTGAAAAGTGAAGCCTTACCTCATTTACTAAGCTCTGGAACAACTGCACTTGTAGAGGGTAACTGCACTTTGCAAAGTGCACAGTCTATTTGTCTTTAGTAAATCAACCCCTCAGAGTCTTCTGTGAATCCAGGAAGACAGAATAGCAGTGCTGGAGCCAGGATAATGCTGGAGCCATGGGAGGTGTCAGATAAATGTTTAGGGATAGATAGAGGGGTGGGGTAGAACAGGTATTGGGGAATCTTTACCTTAATATAGGGAATGCATTAAGGTAAAATGCATTTAGAACCACTTTAAGTATATTTTTAAAGAATACCGTCTGATTCTGAGATGGGATTCCCTGTTGTGGGGTAACAACTGTCTCCCAATTGTGCTTCTGCTTTGTGACCTTGCCATCTGCACCCCTGTGCCAAAACATATTTGCAGAAATATGGTCTACCATTATCGGGGTGCCTGATTAGTGTTGTATGTTCAGTGACTATATGCAAACATGAAGTGACTAGAGTCATTATGCCAGTGGCATTAAAGTAGTACTTAAAATGACAAAAAAAATAAATTCTATTTATGTATTCCTAACTCAAAAAAGTAACATCTATTTCTCATAGCCTCCTCCAAATACCTTTTTTTGCTGCTGTGATCCAACTCTAGGAATGGATTGTGAGTAGAGTTGAGCGGACACCTGGATGTCCGTGTTCGGCGGGTTCGGCCGAACTTTAAAAAAAAGTCCGGGTCCGTGTCCCGGACTTTTGCCGAACTTTTCCCGGACACCGAACTCCATTGAAGTCAATGGGGACCCGAACTTTCAGGCACTAAAATGGCTCTAAAACACCAATGGAAAGGGCTAGAGTGCTGCAAATGGCAGCAAAACGTAGTTAAGAGCATGGCAAGTGCTCTGCAAACAAATGTGGATAGGGAAATAACTTAAAACAACAAAAAAACCCCAGAAAAATAAAACAATGTTCTTCATCTCTGAAGGACAAGGCCCATATGGAGTAGGAGGGAGGTTGAGGTGGTGGTGGATGTGGATGTGGCGGTGTCATAGGCGTGCGCACAGGGTGTGCCGGGTGTACCTGGGCACACCCTAATCACCTAGGGCACATAGCATTATCGCTCTGTTTGCCAGTGAGGAGATGGGAAAGATCTCCCTCGGACCTGCTCTGCTCTATTTCACTTTGCCAGCAGGGAGAGTAATTTATCAGGGCCATGTACATGTAGGCAAACACATGCATGTGTATATAAATTTTGGGATGCACACCCTAATGCAATAGGCTGCGCACACCTATGGGCAGTGTAGGTGGAAGCAGCGGTCGAGGAGGACCAGGGCCGGATTAAGAGCATCATGGGCTTGGTGCTGAGGATTTTGAAGGGCCTTAAGGGCCGTGCCTTGGCATGCACCCAGAGGAGGAAGGGTGCAGCCATGCGTGCCTAATTCAACATGGGATGCTGTCTCTGAAGCCCATAAACACATCCATGCATTGGCAACTGTCCCTCCTTGTCCGGCCTTCGTGCTGTGTGGGGAGGTTCTGAGGGAGCTGCCTGGGGAAGCGAGCATAGAAGCCAGACTTCTGTGTTTACAAGTAACAGAAGAGCGGTAACAGTGAATATGGCCAACCCGGGCCTATATTAAGGTAGGGGCCTGGAGCTGCAGCTCCAATAGCCCCTATGTTAATCTGGCCCTGAGGAGGACGAGGTAGCCAACACTGCTTTTTTTCAGAAATTTTAAATGAGGGTACACCCCAAAAGAGTGAGAACAAAAGCAAGAGCAAAAATAGAACAATGGCTGGGTAAGGTCGGTATCCATCGCTATTCTGCACAAGGTACGGAAAAGTCCCGTGGGATCCATGCCTGGTTCATTTTAATGAACGTGAGCTTGTCCACATTGTCTCTGGACAGGCGGCTGCGCTTGTCTGTGATAACGCCCCCAGCCGTGCTAAATACCTGTTCAGATAATACACTGGCTGCAGGGCACGCCAGCACCTCCAAGGCGTAAAGGGCAAGCTCAGGAAATGTGCCCAATTTGGAGACCCAGAAGTTGCAGGGGGCAGACCCATCATTCACTACATATAGGCGTGTGCACACATACTGCTCCACCATGTTGGTGAAATGCTGCCTCCTGCTAAGACGTTCCATATGAGCTGCTGGTGCTGCTGTTTGTTGTGGCGTGCTGACAAAGCTTTTCCACATTTCGGCCATGCTAACCCTGCCTTCTGAGGTGCTGGCGGTGCCCTGGTTGCGTTGGCGACCTCTTCCTCCTCCTCCTCCTCCTCCGCCTTGTGCTTCCACTGTGGCCCCGCTGTCAGGTGGGAATGCCAGCAGCATCGCGTCTACCAGCGTGTGCTTGTACTCACGCATCTTGCGATCGCGCTCCAGTGAGTGAATTAAGGACGGTACGTTGTCCTTGTAACGGGGATCCAGCAGCATGGCCACCCAGTAATCAGCACAAGTTAGAATGTGGGCAACTCGGCGGTCGTTGTGGAGACACTGCAGCATGTAATCGCTCATGTGTGCCAGGCTGCCCAGAGGCAACGAAAGGCTGTCCTCTGTGGGAGGTGTATCGTCTGTGTCCTCTGTATCCCCCCAGCCACGCACCAGTGATGGCCATGAGCTGGCCTGGGTGCCACCCTGCTGTGAACATGGTTCCGTCTCCTCCTCCATCTCCTCCTCCTCATCCTCCTCATCCTCCAGAACTGTGCCCCTGCTGGACAATTGTGTCCCTGGCGTTTGTGTGTGCAGGAACCCACCCTCGGAGCCCCTTGCGAATGACTGCCCTGAAAGCCTTGGAAATGTTACCTCTTCATCCTCCTCCTCCTCCTCATCCTGTGCCACATCCTCTTCCATCATCGCCCGAATTGTTTTTTCAAGGAGGCATAGAAGTGGGATAGTTAAGCTGAGAACGGCGTCATCGGCACTGGCCATGTTGGTGGAGTACTCAAAACAGCGCAACAAGGCACACAGGTCTCGCATGGAGGCCCAGTTATTGGTGGTGAAGTGGTGCTGTTCCGCAGAGCGACTCACACGTGCGTGCTGCAGCTGAAACTCCACTATGGCCTGCTGCTGCTCGCACAGTCTTTCCAGCATGTGCAAGGTGGAGTTCCACCTTGTGGGCACGGCACATATGAGGCGGTGAGAGGGAAGGCCGAAGTTACGCTGCAGCGCTGACAGGCGAGCAGCAGCAGGGTGAGAACGCCGAAAGTGCGCACAGACGGCCCGCACTTTCTGCAGCAGCTCTGACATATCGGGGTAGTTTTTAAGGAACCTCTGCACCACCAAATTCAGCACATGCGCCAGGCAAGGGATGTGCGTCAAACCAGCTAGGCCCAGAGCTGCTATGAGATTTCGCCCGTTATCGCACACCACCAGGCTGGGCTTGAGGCTCGCTGGCAGCAACCACTCATTTGTCTGCTTTTCCATGCTCCTCCACAACTCCTGCGCGGTGTGTGGTTTTTCCCCCAAACAGGTAAGTTTTAAAACTGCCTGCTGTCGTTTACCGCATGGCCGTGCTGAAGTTGGTGGTGAAGGTGTTATGCTGTCCGGATGAGGAGGCGGTAGAGGATGAGGAAGCGGAGTAGGAGGAGTTAGGAACAGGAGGTAAACTGAAGCGCCCTGCAATCCTCGGTGGTGGAAGGACATGCGCCAAATTGCTATCCGCCTGAGGCACATCCGCCACTGCATTTACCCAGTGTGCCGTTAGGGAGATATAACGCCCCTGACCATGCTTACTGGTCCACGTATCGGTAGTTAGGTGGACCTTGGCACAGATGGCGTTGCGCAGTGCACACCTGATTTTTTCCCCCACTTGGTTGTGCAGGGAAGGGATGGCTTGCCTGGAAAAGTAGTGGCGGCTGGGCACAACGTACTGTGGGACAGCCACCGACATAAGGTTTTTAAAACTGTGCGTCTCCACCAGACGGAATGACAGCATTTCAAAGGCCAAGAATTTTGAAATGCTGGCATTCAGGGCCAGGGATCGCGGGTGGGTAGGGGGGGTACTTCCTCTTCCTCTCAAGTGTTTGGGAGATGGAAAGCTGAACGCTTCCACGGGACATTGTGGAGATGGTTGGTGACCCAGGTGGTGGTGTTGCTGACAGATCGTCTGTTTGCGGGGTGGCAGGTGCCGGTATCACTACAGATGTGGATGGAGCGGCCGAGACTGCAGCAGAAGAGGAAGCAGGATGAGCCAGAGACGTTTCTTGGTTTTGAAGGTGTCTACTCCACTGCAGCTCGTGCTTTGCACTTAGATGCCTGATCATGCAGGTTGTGCTCAGGTTGAGAAGGTTTATGCCTCGCTTCAGGCTCTGATTGCACAGGGTGCAAACCACTCATGTCCTGTCATCAGCACATTTTCTAAAGAACTTCCACGCTAGAGAACTCCTTTGAGCTGGCTTTGTTGCGCTCGTTCCCTTGCTGCGTTGGGCAGTAGCAGGCGTAGTGTCTAGGGCACGGCCGCTCCGCTTCTGCACCCTGCTCCCTCTTCTGCTGTGCTGGTGGCTCTGTGTGACCACCGCCTCTTCCTCCAAACTACTCAGGTCACCTGCATGACCTTCATTCCATGTGGGGTCGAGGACCTCATCGTCCTCCACATCATCTTCCACCCAGTCTTCACCCCTGCCCTCCTTGTCGGTCTCCACAATTCTGAACGCCGCAGCAGTTGGCACCTGCGTTTCGTCATCATCAGAGACGTGCTGCGATGGTCCTTGCATGTACTCATCTTGAGAAATAAGTGGTTGGGCATCGCTGCACTCAATCTCTTCCACTTCTGGGGCAGGGCTAGGTGGATGGCCCTGGGAAACCCTGCTGACAGAGTCATCAAAAAGAAGAAGAGACTGCTGTATGGCTTGGGGCTCAGACTGCTTGCCTGATTTGCAAGGGGGTGAGATGAAAGACGGTTGGACATCGGCTGCAGGTGCCAACTCTGACCTTTCTGCAGTAGACTGGGTGGGAGACAATGTGAAGGAGCTGGAGGCACTGTCAGCAGCAAACCAATCTACTATCGCCTCTACTTCTTCTGGCCTCATCACTTCTAGAGGCGTATGATGCCCTACCAAATACTGATGCAGGTTCTGTCGCCTACTAACACTTGAGGAAGGTGTTTCACTTGTGCGTGTAGCTGGCACAGATCGACCACGTCCACTCCTTGCAACAGGAGCTCTACCAGCAGCACCACGACCCAGGCCACGGCCCCTATTTGACGGTCTCCTCATATTTCTGTAATTTATGATCTTGCCCTAGAAAGGTGTTTATTGAATAGCGGAACAAAACAACAACAGTATCGCACGGGTGTATCTCACAGTCAAATATGCAAACTATGCCGCAATTTAATGTTTTTTACCCCAAAAGGGTGTATATTGAATAGCGGAATAGGAAAAAGGATAAAAAACGGTGTATCTCACACGTACAAACACAGACTAGGCCCTGATTAAAAATTTTTGTACCCTAAAGGGAGGATGAGGAAGAGGAGTAGGAGGAGTTGGGAACAGGAGGCAAACTGAAGCACCCTGCAATCCTTGGTGGTGGAAGGAGATGCGCCAAACAAATTTAAAAGGTGTATCTCACACGTACCGATACAGACTATGCCGTAATTTAATTTTTTACACTACAAAAGGGTGTATATTGAATAGCGGAATAGGAAAAATTTTATAATACGGTGTATCTCACACGTACAAACACAGACTAGGCCCCGATTACAATTTTTTGTACCCTAAAGGCAGGATGAGGAAGAGGAGTAGGAGGAGTTGGGAACAGGAGGCAAACTGAAGCGCCCTGCAATCCTCGGCGGTAGAAGGAGATGCGCCAAACAAATTTAAAAAGGTGTATCTCACATGTACCGATACAGACTATCCCGCAATTTAATTTTTTACACTCAAACAGGGTGTATATTGAATAGCGGAATAGGACAAATTTTACAAAACGGTGTATCTCACACGTACAAACACAAACTAGGCCCCAATTACAATTTTTTGTACCCTAAAGGCAGGATGAGGAAGAGGAGTAGGAGGAGTTGGGAACAGGAGGCAAACTGAAGCGCCCTGCAATCCTCGGCGGTAGAAGGAGATGCGCCAAACAAATTTAAAAAGGTGTATCTCACATGTACCGATACAGACTATCCCGCAATTTAATTTTTTACACTCAAACAGGGTGTATATTGAATAGCGGAATAGGACAAATTTTACAAAACGGTGTATCTCACACGTACAAACACAAACTAGGCCCTGATTACAATTTTTTGTACCCTAAAGGCAGGGTGAGGAAGAGGAGTAGGAGGAGTTGGGAACAGGAGGCAAACTGAAGAGCCCTGCAATCCTCGGCGGTAGAAGGAGATGCGCCAAACAAATTTAAAAAGGTGTATCTCACATGCACAAACACAATCTAGGCCCCGATTACAATTTTTTGTACCCTAAAGGCAGGATGAGGAGTAGGAGGAGTTCGGAACAGGCAGGAGGCAGACTGAAGCACCCTCAAATCCTCGGCAGTATGAGATGCGCCCCAAAAATTGGAAAGGTGTATCTCACACCTACCAACACAGACTATCCCGCAATTTAATTGATACCCAAAGGTTTTTATTGAATAGCGGAATAGAAAATATGATCAAAAAAAGTGTATGTATCTCACACATACACAACCAGACTAGGCCCCAATTACTATTGTTTGTACCCCTAAAGGCAGGATGAGGAGTAGGAGGAGTTTGGAACAGGCAGCACCCTCAAATCTTCAGAAGTATGAGATGAACCCCAAAAACTTGGAAAGGTGTATCTCACACCTACCAACACAGACTATCCCGCAATTTAATTGATACCCAAAGGTTTTTATTGAATAGTGGAATAGGAAATATGATCAAAAAAAGTGTATGTATCTCACATGTACAGAACCACACTAGGCCCCAATTACTACTGTTTGTACCCCTAAAGGCAGGATGAGGAGTAGGAGGAGTTTGGAACAGGCAGCACCCTCAAATCTTCAGAAGTATGAGATGAACCCCAAAAACTTGGAAAGGTGTATCTCACACGTACCAACACAGACTATCCCGCAATTTAATTGTTTATACCCAAAGGTTTTTATTGAATAGCGGAATAGAAAATATGATCAAAAAAAGTGTATGTATCTCACACATACACAACCAGACTATGCCCCAATTACTATTGTTTGTACCCCTAAAGGCAGGATGAGGAGTAGGAGGAGTTTGGAACAGGCAGCACCCTCAAATCTTCAGAAGTATGAGATGAACCCCAAAAACTTGGAAAGGTGTATCTCACACGTACCAACACAGACTATCCCGCAATTTAATTGTTTATACCCAAAGGTTTTTATTGAATAGCGGAATAGAAAATATGATCAAAAAAAGTGTATGTATCTCACACATACACAACCAGACTAGGCCCCAATTACTATTGTTTGTACCCCCAAATGCAGGATGAGGAGTAGGAGGAGTTTGGAACAGGCAGCACCATCAAATCTTCAGAAGTATGAGATGAACCCCAAAAACTTGGAAAGGTGTATCTCACACCTACCAACACAGACTATCCCGCAATTTAATTGATACCCAAAGGTTTTTATTGAATAGCGGAATAGAAAATATGATCAAAAAAAGTGTATGTATCTCACACGTACACAACCAGACTAGGCCCCAATTACTATTGTTTGTACCCCTAAAGGCAGGATGAGGAGTAGGAGGAGTTTGGAACAGGCAGCACCCTCAAATCTTCAGAAGTATGAGATGAACCCCAAAAACTTGGAAAGGTGTATCTGACACCTACCAACACGCAATTTAATTGATACCCAAAGGTTTTTATTGAATAGCGGAATAGAAAATATGATATAAGATTGGTGTGATTTATCAATAGCACATGATGTGAACAGCAGTCTCTTATATCATTCTGCTCTGCTGCAGGATACAATTTAATTTTTTTTAACCCAAGGCTGTATATTGAATAGTGGAATAGAAAAAAGTGTATGATTTTTGAAACCACTCAATAATAGCACATGTGAACTGAACACTGAACACAGCAGTGTATGATCAGAGTCAGCACAGCACAGCTGAAGGACAAACGCTTCACACAGTGACTGATAGAAAAAGACTTTTCTCCCTCCTCCTCAGTGGGCAAATAAGATTGTGTTCACTGCACCCCACACACAGCAAAATCGATGTGGAGCACTGACACCTGCCTATCTCCAGCCTCTCCCTAAAAGGATTGATAAGATCGGTCACTGCAAACCCCCCCCACCCAGCAACATCGATTGTAGAACACACTGTCTGACCCTAAAAATCAGCAGCCTCTCCCTAAAAGGATTGATAAGATCGGTCACTGCAAAATCGATTGTAGAAAACTGACCCTAAAAATCAGCAGCCTCTCCCTAAAATGTCCTACAACTCGCCCTGCCTAACACACTTCGACCTGTCACTCAATTCTATCCGGACACAAATGTTTTTTTTTGCCTGTCTGTCCCTAATCAGCAGCCAGCACGTATGATGTGTGCTCTGTCCCTGAACTAACACAGCAGAATGACGCAGCGGCGCTGCCTCGGACTTATAAAGACTTGGTCACATGCTTCAGATGGCCATTCACAGCTACTAATACATTAGTAGGCATGGCTGGGATGGCTTAAGGCACACCAGTTAAACGCTTGTTGATTGGCTGTTGAAAGCCCGCCATGAAAAGCGCGCCAATGCATACAAAACCCGGAAATAAAATGACCGAACACGGATTTTTACCCGAACATACAGTAAAGTTTTCGGGTCCGTGTTCGGGTAACAAAAATCCAATTATTCGGTACGAACACGAATAATACAGTCCGTGTTCGCTCAACCCTAATTGTGAGATTTGTACATTGCATCATTGCAACTAACGTGCACTGCTTGCTACAAATGAATGGAAGTGAGGGGGGGGGTAGGGGGAGGAGACATTTGGGCGCTTATAGAAGCTGGTACAAAGGGGGCAGAAAAACAAGGTAAGAAGCAATTTCATTAAAAATAGATTACAGGGCAAATAAGTATTAGAAGTCTATGGATAATTTTTGCAGAATAAGAATATTTTCTAGTGCCATTTTCTTGTGCTAACTAAATTGGTGCCGAGCAGCTAAGCAGTTGAGCAGTGGACAATAAATGCCTTAGCATACAAAAGTACAGAAACACTTACTATTAGAATGATCTCAGGCTTCATGTGGACCACTTTCCTGAACTTCCAGGAGAATGACTGCACTTAGCACTTGGAAGTCCCTCTGACCCCCCTCCTTGGGACTACTTGTCTTATGATGCCAAGTCCCATCACTCTTGCCTGCCCTTCCAGCCTGTTCTGGCTGCATATGCATGGGACCACTACATATGCACGTCCCATCCAGCCTGCTTAGGCTGAGAGCCAATGTGCTTGAGCATTCTATTGAGCCTGCTTTGCCTACACCTAACTGTGCATGGGGCCACTGCATATGTGTGCCCCATCCAGCCTGCCTGGCTGAATCTCCAAATCGGGAGCTTGCTTACATAGGTATCCTCATAGGACCCTAATAGGGCAAGGTGACCCCTGAGAATGGAAAAAGAGGGAACAGAGAAAACAGACCTGAGCAGGAGAAAGACAGAGCCCAGACCTCTGCTGCAGGAAACTTAAAAGAATAGAGTTAAATATCAGTTTAAGTTGCAAAATAGATTGAAAAGGATAAAACAGTATTTTAGTAAAAAAAAAATCATTGCATATGTTTATGATGAACACTGTCTGGAACAATGAAATTCTTCTCCCCATTTTCTTGTGTTTTTGAGTATGGTAACATCCTGTTTTAAAAAGTGCCATCAAAAGGACATACTGTCAATGATAAAAGTGCTCATCACTATCAGCAATGCAGGAGAAAAAGAGGGGTTCAAATAGTCAGCGATGTTTCATTTAAATTTTGGTGTTTTTTTTTTCTAGGGTTTTTATTCTTCTGAATATCTGCCCTGGGTCTCAAAGAGCATGTATACACATGCACCAAGGGCTTCCACTTTTCAGAATAGTGACTCACTATCAGGTCTTTTTTCAGAGGCATTTGACAGGTGATAAAGAGGTGATATGTAAACACTTCTGTTTTAACCCCCTACATGCAACACTACCACACCACAACCGTGTGCATTGCACATGGTTGTGCAGTGGTTGCAGTGCAGTGCAGCCCCATTCACTTGAATATGTTGCATTAGGCAGGTGGTAGTGCCTGCAGTATACTACAGAGGGTTTAATTCCTGCCATCACTGGGAAGCAAAGCAATGCAGCAATGGCCTGTGTACAACCCTTGCAATTTCCTTTGCATTCTAAGGGTGAGTAATTGGGGGTGGTAAAAACGTAGCTCAACCCCATGCTTTACCACTCCTAACCACAAGTTTAAATTAACTTCTTTTGGTTTTTATCAGTTGTAATGTTTTCCAATTATTTATATATGTGTTGTTCTGTTTCAAATTCTACTTTATTCATTGAAATATTTACATAGACCCAGTCTCTTAGGACAGTATGGTCATTTACTGACCTGGCAAAATCTACAGGCAGTTTAACTCTTCAGTAGGACACAGAAGTTGAATTTGACCACAGATACAGTAAGTGCAGTACAAAGGATGTTATTTCAGTCTATTGAAGTGTAAGAAAACAATGACTTTCTACATCTTGTCCCTGCAATGACTAACGCTGACCGAAGGAACATGTGAGAAAACTGGTAGAAGTAAACAAGTTGTATTGGCCCTAATCCACAATTAGATGTCATTATACATTAGAATAGTAAAAGCCGGATACAGTTTGATCCAATAGCAGAAAAATATATATACGTTACAGAACATTTGTTTTTAACTTTTACTTCCTTCTCACATGCTCATTAGAACTTAGAAAGCCTTACAAAAAAGCTCCACCCATTCAATAAATAATTAATTGTACATTGTCCTTATATTAACTGGTTCCCGACCGTCCGCCGCCTATTTACTGAGGCAATGTGACTCTCCTGCGCAAACCGACGTGGGGCTACGTCAGTCGCGAGCGGGACGCCTGACACCCACGATCGCTCCCCGCTGAGAGAGAGAGGAACGGTCAGCTGTTTTAAACACGGCTGACCGTTCTTCTCCCTGGAATGATCATAGAGCCCCTGCAATCCTTCTATATAGGATCACAGGTCTCTATGGTCATTTCAGAAGCCATGCCCCTCCACAGATAGAATCACTCCCCTAGGCTCACATTTATCACTTGATCACCCACAAAGTTAACCCCCTCCCTGCCAGTGTCATTATTACAGTAACAGTGTTTATTTTTAGCACTGATTACTGTAGTAATGTAACTGGTACCCCCAAAAGTGTCAAAAATGTCAGTTAGGGGTACGTTCTGTCCGCTGCAATGTTGCAGTCCTGCTAAAAATCACAGATCGCCGCCATTACTAATAAAAAAAAAACAATAAAAATAACATAAATCTTTCCTGTAGTTAATAGATGCGATAATTTTTTGTACAAACCAATCAAAATACGCTTATTTTTTTTACAAAAAATATGTAGCAGAAAACAAATTGGCCTAAAATGTTACAACAATTTGATTTTTAAATTTTTTTTTTTTGAGAATGTCATATAGCAGAATGTGAAAAATATACAGCATATATATATATATATATATATTTTTTTTTTGCAGAATTGTCGCTCTTTTTTTGTTTATAATAAAAAAAAAAAAAAAAATCGCACAGGTGATCAAATACCACCAAAAGAAAGCTCTATTTGTGGGAAAAAAGGACATCAATGTTTTGGGTACAACTTCGCACAACCACACAATTGCCCGTTAAAATAACGCAGTGCCGAATCGCAAAATATGGCCTGGTCATTAAGTGGGAAATTCTTCCGAGCCAGAAGTGGTTAAAGTTTGTATCTTTCAATTTTTTTATTTAAATCCTCTCACTATATTTTCTCCTCACGATATGTTCTGTTGTTTTTATGATAATAATTATACCAGGCCTCTGTCTCTCTTGTTTGCTCCTTCAGTCCTAATTTCTATTGCTCTTGCTTTTATAAAATGTCCTCTCTCAGTATTGCTTTCTAACTAAAAGTTTCTATTTTCCATAACCCTACATGTTTGGCTGTATTTCATAACATCAGGAAACAAAATGTCAGAGATGCAGAGCAAGTGCAGGCTGTATGACATGCTCTATACACATCGGTATTAAAAGAGACATTCCAATTCAACCAACCATACGTTCAGTGACAATCAAAATTTGCTCATCCAGTAGCAATTTGGACATAGACATACAAAGTTTCCATGAACATAACCCTGTTATATGGTTGATAAACAGAGAACTGAACATTCTCAGAGACACAGTGATGACATAAGCCTGTTCTTTATTCCATTGGTGCGGGCAGTACACATATATGCAGCATCGCGGAGATGGGCCTTTTCCAAGGAGCTGCACATATGCATGTTTATGTTTGTGCTAGAAGCATGCTTTATAGTGCTCTCCCAGCTCAGAAACTGAGCTTTGTACTAATGACTAGGAGCCAGGGGGATTGACATTATATCACATGATTGCAGTGATTCGCCTTCTTGGCCTAGGTTTAAACCTATGATGCTCTACAAGCCGTGTTTTGCATGGGCACGGCAGCCTATTAATTTGAATGGGCTTCCCTGCTTCCTGAAATGCAGGGAAAAGGTCCCTGCACCATTTCTATAATCATAGCCCGCACGGGTACAGCAAATGCAGTGAGGTTCCCAGTGCAGGTGGGATTTCCAATGCGTGCCGCATTCCATTAGTATTAATGGCACCCACACACTGCTTTTGCATTTTTCTGTCTAGGTGGTTGCAGGTTTGGGAACAGATGTATTCCTGCAGCGGTAATCACCCACACAGAAGACAACCTAGCCTTAACCCTTGTTCACACTGATGCGGTGTGGGAAACAGTGTGTTTCTCGCAGCGCATAGCAATCTTACTGTGTTCATGCGATATTCTGCATGTGTCAATGAAAAGTTAATGAAAAACTGGATAGCATGTAAGGGCCCATGCTATTTTGTTCCAGTGCGAACAAAAAAAAGCTGCCTGGTACGCTTTCATGTGGATGGGGTGCGATTTGAGCCATTCATTTTGAATCACGTGATTTGCACAAGAATGAGGTGTGATTCCTCTGCGAGTGACATTATTATTATACAGGATATATATAGCACCAACAGTTCGCGCAGCGCTTTACAATATGAGGGAATACAATACATTTACAATACAATTCAATACAGGAGGAATTAGAGGGCCCTGCTCATTAGAGATTACAATCTAGAAAGGAGGGTCAGGTGAAACAAAAGGCAATAACTGTGTGGGGGATGAGCTGATGGAGAAGATGGAAGTATGGTTGTTAGGTGTGGGTAGGATAGGCTTCTCTGAAGAGGAGAGTTTTCAGGTATCGTCTATAAGCTAATAGAGTAGGAGATAATGTGACAGGTTGGGGTAAGGAGTTCCATAGGATTGGAGAGGCTCTGGAAAAGTCCTGGAGGTGAGTATGGGAGGAGGTGACAAGGGAGCTGGAGAGCAGGATATTTTGAGAGGAACAAAGAGAGCGATTAGGTTGGTATTTTGAGACTAGACTAGTGATGTATCTGGGGGCTAAATTGTGAATGGCTTTGTAAGATGTTGTTAGTATTTTGAATTTAATTTGTTTGGTGAGAGGAAGCCAGTGGAGAGATTGACAGAGAGGGGTAGCAGACACTGAGCGATTGGTAAGGTGGATGAGTCTGGCAGCAGCATTCATGATGGATTGAAGGGGTATAGCCTATGTAGAGGTAAGGCAATGAGAAGGGAATTGCAGGAGTCGAGGCGCGAGATGACCAGGGAGTGAACTAGGAGCTTTGTTGTGTCATTGGTTAGAAAGGGGCATGTTTTCGAGATGTTGCGGAGGTTGAGGCGGCAAGATTTGGACAGTGATGGGATGTGGGGCTTGAAGGAGAGTTCAGAGTCCAGGAAAACACCCAGGACCTTGGCATGGGGGGATGGGCTGATAGTTGTGCCATCAATATTGACAGAGAGATCGAGGGAAGGGGCACGTGGTGGAGGAAAAATTATAAGTTTGGTTTTGGATAGATTGAGTTTGAGGAAGTGGTGTGACATACAGACTGATATATCTGATAGTAAATTAGAGATACGTGAGGACCCCAACAGAGAAAGGAAGAGGAGAGGAGGAAGTAGAATTGTAAGTAAAGCTAAAGGTGCAATTGGATAAGTAGGAAGAGAACCAGTGAAGAGTACAGTCCCGGAGACCAAAGGCGTGGAGTTTTTTGAGGAGGAGGGGGTGGTCAACCATATCAAAGGCAACAGAAAGTCCAGGAGTAGAAGTAGGAGTACAGAATAGTGTCCATTGGTTTTGGCCATTAGTAGATCAATTGTTAGTTTTAGGAGAGCAGTTTCTGTGGAGTGTTGAGGCCGAAATCCAGACTGAAGGGGATCAAGAACGCTATTCTCGGCAAGGTGGTCGCTCAGTCGCTTGTAGACTAGACATTCAAGGAGTTTGGATAAAAAGGGGAGCAGAGAAATAGGGCATAGGTTGCTAAGATTGGTTGGGTCCAGTGGGGGCTTTTTAAGTATGGGGCAAAATTTGTCCCGAACTAAACAAGGTATAATTCACTTGGATACACTAAATTATTATTATTATTATTATTATTATTATTATACAGTATTTATATAGCACCAACAGTTTGAACAGTGCTTTACAATATGAGGGAAGACAAAACAGTTATAATACAATTCAATACAGGTAGAATTGGAGGGCCCTGCTCATTAGAGCCTACAATAGTTGCAATGTAATGTACCATTTTACTAACACATGTTAAAGTTGCAAAACTGTGTTCAGGAGTTGAAGGTTGTTTTACCTTCATTATGAAGATGGTACATAGTACTTTTCAATCTAGACTGCAAGAAATTAGATTTATTATGTTCTTGAACACAAAAAAGTTGGTGCATGTCTGTCAAATAAAAGTAAGAGGCCTTTTTAAATGGATTATCTTCATTCCACCCTGAGAGTTAAAGGAGAAGTACAGCCAAAGTTTGTTTGGCTGTATTTCTCCTGTGGATCACAGGAGTGCAGTTTGCTGATGTCACAGAGGCGGTCCAGGCTGGGGAAAAGACCACGACCATATGGTCACAATCCACCCAGATACCTAAACAGGCACTTGGCTCAACCTCTCAGCGAGCCAGCCAATCCTGCCCCCCTCCACAGCTCAGCACTCCAATGAGCATGGGGGGGGGGGTGGCCAGAGCAGAGAGCCACTGACTAACCGTAACCAGCTTTCTGTTTACGGAGCACTGAGAACTGAGTGATCAGTGGTGTTTGATTGCTCAGTTTCCAGTCTTAGAGCTAGCGGGAGACAGATGTAACATTGGACCGTTGCTGCATCCACCTAGGTAGGTATTTCTAAAAAACTCTTTTAAATGCTATTAAAATATAAATTTTGCCAGCCAATGGAAATATTTATATGCATAGCCATTACAGAATGTTTTATTTTGCCAGTAGTTCATTTCAGCTTTATTTGACCTATCCTCTCTCTATATTTGCATTTCCTAACTCTTTTATAATGACCTCTGCAGTGTGAATGAATCTTAAAAAAATGGCTTTGCTAGTATGAAATTTATGCTGCACATTATATTTATTATGAAATTATTTTACATTATGTTTGACATGGGAACAATTTCATACATGCCGTTTTGAGCAGTTCAGTATATAGACTAGAGTCCCATTTCTCTCTTCTCATTATGAAGAACTTATATAACACATATTTCTATGTAATTCCACCTCTGCAGCAATGTAAATGACTTTCTTGCTGCTTTCTGTGCTGTGATATCAGCAATGCAATGATGCCCATCTTCTGTTTGAAATTTAAGGCACAATCATTTTGTCTCCTTACTACCACCAAACTCATAATTTTGCCTACAGGACATGACAGGATTCCTCACAATAAGTAGCCATCAAACCTCTGGACAGACTATGCTGAGTCACACCTTGTTCAGAACTACGGAAAAGGTCAATGGAGCTGACATGACCAAGATCCTTAGTGAAGGCTATTAGCTGTTCTTTGACTTGCCACCATTTTCACTGACCCTGGTTTCCTTATCTGTGATGCAAATGTCAAGTGATTTTCTGGGCTCTTTAAAGTTGAATTTATATGTTTGCATTTCATATTTTACTATCGATAAAAATGTCCATTTTGTAAAATTGCTAACTGGTATGTTCAAAGTGCTGTAACAATTGATGTTAACAAATGTAAAAGGAACTAACTAGGGATGCATAATGAATCCAGGTTTAGAGAATTCTGTATCAAACCTCTTCAGGTTCAGTCAAGTGTAAAAATTCTATTTTTTTCAAGTTTCAATAGACAAGACAAAGATATATAATTTTCATAAACTATGTACAATATTTTATTATTTTATAGCTGGTCTTTTTTTAAAGCTGACCTGTCATGTAACACTAAGGTCCTGAACCCAAGAACATTGTGTATTCTTATCTTATGTCTTAATAACATAAGAAAAGCATTTGACAGGTTTGAAGCAAATTTACAGAAGCTCTTAAAGCTAACCTGTGATCTTCTAATTTGTAGTAATCTGATGGCGGGATCATCATCTGTCTGCAGGCACTCTTATATTCACATAATGGCCCAGAACACAGAAACTCATTTATAAATTGAGACTGTGAAAAAATATATAACTCAACCTTGCATTCAATGTTCCAGCTGTTAAGTTAGTATAAGAATCATTATTTTCCCTGCCATGATTATTGTAATAAAAATGAATATCCCCTTTAGAGCCTGTGTTAATGGACTTCGGTGGGTAAATTGCAACATGCTTTTTTCATCAATTTGAGATGTTTGTAAGATCATTCAAAGCTCATTGCAGGTGCAGTAGACCTGCATTTGACTTCCTTTAGCTGCTTTTCCATTCCCATAGACTTACATTGATTGAGAAGGCCTTCTCAATTGAAAAAAGCCTACCAAGAATGACTAATAAAATGACTGTGATTTTTTTTTTTCTTTATCAATCGTTGTTTATTGAGTTTTAAAACAAGGTGCAGGTAGACTGCCTCAGTGGAAATAAGTTAAATTACATAATAGTAGAACAATACCACAGAGGGAAGCGTATGAGGTTGCACAACAATTTATAGCAGATTCTAGTAAGTTTGTACTCAAAAAGGGAAGAGAAATACATACTTTCTCATAGCAATTATTATACATTATGCTTTGTAGCTATCCAAGTTGACCAGGGTTCCCATATAGAGTCAAAGCTGTTTAGTTGGCCATTCCAAGCTGTCAAAGTGCATTCATAGGAATGATGAAGCTTTGTGAGTGAAACTACTTCAGATGGGTTGGGAGCTTCATTCACTTTCCAGTTTCTGGCAACCGTGAGTCTGGCAGCTATAAGTAGATGCGTTACTACCGTCGGCAAAGAGTGGGGAACATTCTTGACGCCCGGGACTCAGGATTGCCAGGTGAGAAGAGAGGGAATTATTATACCTGCAGTTTCAGATAATATATGAAATATTTTGTTCCAGAAACATAGGATACATTTACATGACCAGAACACATTGAGGAGGTTTGAGGTTTGTCTGCATTCTCTCCAACATAGAGGAGAGTGTGCAGAAGAGATTTGGGATAGTCGTAGGGGTGTAAAAAAAATATATATATTTTTTAACCACTTGGCCACTGCTCACATTGCTGCTACTGCAGCAATGTGGCTCGATACCGTCCAGCGACGTAGACCTACGTCGCTGGACTCCTCCCCCTGTAGGCGGCACTCGCGCACCGCCGGAGGCGTGCTCCCGCTGTTTTCAGTCACAGCGGGACTCGAGTTGGGGAATCGAGTGAGGAGATCCGCCCGCCTGTGTAAACAGAGCGGGCGGATCTCCTAAGTGACAGGGAGTGACAGATCAGAGTGTTCAGCATAGCTGAACCTGCGATCTGTCCTTGTGTCACATAGTCACCCCCCCACACACACGTCAGTAAGCACCAGGCATACATTAACCCCTCCCTCTCCAATAAAATTAATCCCTTCACTGCCAGTGTCATTTTTACAGTAACAGTGCATATTTATAGCACTGATTACTGCAGTAATGTCACTGGTAACCCCAAAAGTGTCAAAAATGTCAGTCAAGGGTCCGATCTGTCCGCCGCAATGTCGCAGTCCCTCAAAAAAAATCGCAGATCGCCGCCATTACGCGTTAAAAAAAAACACTAAAAATGACAGAAATCTTTCCCGTAGTTAGTAAACGCAATAACTTTTGCGCAAACCAATCAAAATACGCTTATCGTGATTTTTTGTACCAAACATAGGTAGCAGAAAACAAATTGGCCAAAAATTAAAAAAAATTAGATTTTTACATTTTTTTGGGGGGGAATTTCATATAAAAAATGTTAAAAATATTGTTATTTTTTCAAAATAAACGCTCTTTTTTTGTTTATAGCGCAAAAAGTAAAAATCGCACAGGTGATCAAATACCACCAACAGAAAGCTCTGTTTGTGGGAAAAAAAGGACGTAAATTTCGTTTGGGTACGGCGTCGCACGACCGCGCAATTTTCAGTTAAAGTCATACAGCGCCGAATCACAAAAAGTGGCCTGGACGTAAGACAGCAAAATCCTCCGGTGGTAAAGTGGTTAAAAACATAACATAAAGTGCATTAACACCCTTTTCACATCTGCTATTTCCAAGTGCCAGATGTTTTGAATAGGCTTGTTGTGATGCTTGTCTTTTTTTGAATAGACTCCTAATTTATTGATCAGATTTTAAGGGATTTACAATTGTCTGGCACTGTTTATCTTAAGTTCCTTTTCAATCATCCCAAGGAAACCGATTATATATGCAATTTAAATCTCTTGAATTAGTACCAGCGATATAACCCACACTCACAATTAAAAAAGAGTAAAAATATACATGAAACAGATGACAGGTTAAAGAAAATAGCAGTCTCAGATCTTACTTTCCATCCATCTCAGATATCTTTTGCAGGTTGCTAAGTTTAGGTGGTCTTGCAGCCACTTAACGGAACTCTTTTGACTCTTAGTCTTTTAGTTTTAAAAGCAATACTTAAGCAGTAGTGATAGGTAAATCTACTTGGATTCTATTGCAGGCATGTACAAGGAAAACATCCAAAAATTCACATATTGTGAACTTTAATTGGACCCCTTTGAAGTCAAAGGGAGATGAATCTTGAAAATCAATTTTCTCCTTTGTTGAGGGTAATAAACAAAATATTGTCAAACAGTGGAAGTGTGGAGCCGAGCACTGCCAAGGGAGGCATGTGCCATTGCAATAAAAATAAAAAAAATATGGTTTGGTGGGGAGCAGCTCTTTTAAGACTTAAGGGAAATCTCTGGTCACAGCTTACACTTTAATTCTAGAGCATCAGAATTGTAATAGCAATACACTCAATAGTTATATTTGCATTTCAATAAATAAAGAAATTGCATTTCTATAATAAAAAGGAAAAATCTACTTTAATGTTTTGAGTGCTGCCTGTCTGCCGGCCATGCCTTTCAATAACTTTCTGGATTCCTTATATGCTTTGCAACTTCTCCTCCACTGTTTACCTTCAATTTCTATAAAATACATATCCCATGACACCTTGCTGCATGCAAGCAGTGATTTCTGTACTAATCCCATCTCCCAAAACCCCTTCTCTAAGCACTTCCACTGTTCAGAAGCTCTGTGAAATGTATGACACAGCAGTGCCTACTCACAGGGCAAAGTATACATAGAATTCAAGGATTCAAGGGTTTTTTAAAAAAAAAGCCATTTAAAGAGGATAGGGAAGAGGTTGTGAAACAAAGGGGATTAGAATCTGGACACTGCCCTGGGGGACTTGCATCAATAAAAAAATGAAAAATAATTTTCAGTAGGCAGCAGCTCTTTTTTTAAGATTTAAAATGTAAAAAATACACATGTACTATGCACTACAGCAAAAGTGACATTTACAAAGAAATAAACAACATTGAAAATTTTGCTAACTGCCATTTTTTAGCTGTGTTGTTTTGTTTGTAAACAAAGAAGCTGGGTTTCCCCTCAACATCCATACCACATCAGTATCTTAGATGAGGGTCTGATATGGATTGAAAGGGGGGAAGACAAAAAAGAAATACAGCATTGGGGTTTCCCCCAAAAATCCATAATAGACTCTCATCTTTGACAGATTAGTATGGATTTTACTTTTTCTGAACCATACTGGGCCATGTGCCTCAACATGGGGAGGGGATCTTGCCAGGAGGGACTATTTTTATTTTTTTGTGAGTGAGCAGCCAAGAGTACTATGTGCCCCATACGTATTTATGCAGCGGGACATTATATCTAGGGGCCCCTTATTTTATTCTGATAGCTCCCCCCATGTACCACTACATCCCTGGGGCCAGGGTTGTGGGAAAAATGTAATTTTCCCAATTAACATGGAAAAACAGTATGTGTAAAAATTCCTGCAAGGTCAGTCACAGAATTTTAAGTTTGTTTCCATCCTTTCAAAAACAATTTTTCCTCATGGGGAGCTATTTTGTTAATTTTACAACTGGATTCTTTGCTCTCCTGTTATTGGCCAAATTACTTACTTTAATTTTGGTTTCACGTGCTGTGTATTAAATTCTCATTGCTATAATTTGTTTTTAAATAGACTTTTGTTCAAAAGTTGAGGAATATAACACAAAAAACATTTGATATCTGTTGCAATCCCTTATCTCAGTAGTGATTACAAAGCTGATACTTTTATTTTTTTTATTTTAAAAAGACATCTTTCACATCATGTAGGATTCTTCAGTTATATGACATGGGTCTTAGCCAGCATATATCTATTTCTCTTTTAAAGTGAAGGTTTTATTACAGTAAAACTGAAGATTCCGATTTAACCTTCTTCACTCTTATACCACCTTACATATTTCTAACAAGTTTTTGAATAAAGACAGAAATTCTTGGTTCATGAGCCATAAATCCCTGCTTTTTAGCAAAAGTTTGCTAGAAATATGTTAAGGGTATATAGCAGTGTGCAGACAGTCAACTCAGAATCTTCAGTGTTAACATGTGGTCATGCCACTCTAGCACCAGCTATTTGGATTGAACTCAGGCTTTTATCTAGTTATAATATAGCAAGGACCATATTATCAGAAAGGGAGATTAAAAGGGTATAGATATTTGTTAGATATCTTTTACATTTTTTTTTGTATTTTAAATACAGAAATGTAGATTCTTACTAACTGTATATTAAGTAGTGGATTCAGCATCCATACAGAACAACCACTAAGATTACAAGATCAGAGAAGCTTCAGGCAGATGAGAAGATTCCAAGATTGGCAATTGGAACAAGATAGCATGAAGTATTTTCTTTTGTAGAGTGTTTTATTTCCAAATTGTATTTTGATGACAAGGTATCTTTAGGCCTAGGTTCACACTGATGCAGTTGGTGTGTGCCACATTTGTACAGGAACAGCAGCCATATCATTTGAATGAGCTGCTCTATCTGTGTCACAGAGAAAAAGTCTCTGACCTTTTTTTTTTTTTTTAAATGCAGCCACATGGAACTTTTGTCTATCATTATTAATTCCAATATCCCCTGGGCAGACTATAATTCAAAAAAAGGAATCAAATATTTTATTTTTTTCAGTTAAAAAATAAACATCTACCAAAGAGGTTGTCTGGTAAAGCATAGTAGTACTTTTCAGCCTGTCATGAACTCATTCAGTAGGCAAATGTGTAGGCCTATGTTATCTGCTTAATGTAAAAACAAACATAAAGTGTCCCATCTGGCAGTATGGATTGCAATATGACTGGACAGATTATAAGGAAAAATATTCAATCAAAAAACCTATTACCATCACATTTAGATTTATAATACATCTACCAGAGAGCTTGACTGGTAGTGCACAGTATTACCTTGTCATGCACAAAAAAAAAAAAAACTAAGATATAAGATACCAAGAGTACCAGACTAAGGGTCCAATTAGGTTTTAATACTTTCTTGTTTTGATGAAATGCAACATCCATCACTTTTTAGGGGCTCAGACGCTCCCTCTTTATCAGACACTAAATACTGGATAACTGAAATAAGATGACTCAGTAGGGAAATTGGTGGAAACAAATGGTCAAACTAACACTTTTTACCCTCAGTAGCTAGCTGTGCAGCATAGACCTGTGTTATCTGCCTAATGGCACCCCAGAACATGAAATGTCTAGTCATATTGGTTTCAATATGACTAGACAGGATATAAGAAAAAAAGGAATCAAATCACCTATTATCTGCAGATTAATCAAACACCTAGCAGAGAGAGGTTGTCTGATAGAGCAGTGTTTCTCAACCTTTTTTTCGGTCAAGACACTCTTTACAAATTATGGACAGTCTTGAGGCACCCCATTCTAAAATGTAAAAAAATATTCTAATAGTTTTGCACAATGCAGCAACATCCACACAAGTAGGACACTCAACGTTAGAGGTGATTTATTCTTCCAAAGAAAATACACTTTTGCAAACTGGTACTGACCAGTAATTCAATGTTTCTCTTCTCCCTCAGTTTTTTTTTTTCATCACTTAGCTAATGTGACCCCAACGCTGATGGCAGGGGCAGGGGAGGGTCAAACAAGGATACTATGCAGGCGACTGACATCCTCCGTATCGACTGATGATGCCATTGGTTGTTAGGATGCCGGCAGCTAGAAACTTGTAAGGGTGCACAATGAAAACCTGTCGCTAAACTAAATGTCAGGTTTCATCCAGACGCCAGCTTGTATACAATTTTTGGAAATTTTTTAGGTATTCTGCCAAGGCACCCCTAAAGAAACCTCAAGGCACCCCAGGGTGCCTGGGCATCCTGGTTGAAAAAGGCTGTGGTAGAACATAGTAGTACTTTCAGCCTGCCATGCTAAAAAAGGACATTAAACAATGAATAAGTTCTGTTTATTGTTAAAAAAGATAATCTAATATTATAATTGTAGCCTAATATCATACTATAAGCATCATCATCTCTGATGGCCGAACTTCAACCAGTGGGAAACCACAAAACATATGGTTGTATAAACTGCATTACTATGTGGTGATTTGAAATCAAAACAATTTATTTTAGGATTTGATAGGGTAATTGTGTATTGTATAATGTATCTTAATGAAGTTTAATCCATCATTCCTGATATTACATTTGGGAATGGCACTAGTGGACATTGCAGACAGCTATGTATTCCCAAATGAGCTGTCGCTCTAAATCTTTTTAGACATTTCTGATAGTTCTCTACTAGTTAAGAAAAGAACTATGGAAGGTCACACATGGAAAGTCACATTAAGGTATTTAAAAGGATTAGCAGACCCAGGAATCTGTTTACAGTGCATTATTTGCACACAGTGTATTGAATGCCACAAAGACTTGGAGTAGAAGAATTAATCTCCAGAGCAAAGGAAGTTAGGATAACATTGTGCAGGCTCACGTTCCTGAATTAAAAGATTTATACCCTTCAATTTATGGATCAGCAGATACTCAAGGTTTCATGCAAAGCACTAAGCTAAGGTTGAAAAACAAAATCTGGTTTCATTATAGTTTAGTGAAATCCGTTTTGTTTTTATAAGTAGTCATATAAATGATGTGTAATCCAATAAAGGTATTGATGATTAAACTAAAGATATGTAAAACATGAGAAAATATGCAGCTACTCAAGCTGTTTAAAGCCCATGCCTGCTAGGACACAATAAACAATCTAACAATGGGAATCACCAACATATTATATCCAGAAATATTTTAATGAAGAAGTAAAATTAACATTTACTGCAGGAGGGTGTATAGAGAACTTTCAAATAATAAAGTGTCTATTTTTTTTTTATTTGATTTCCTTGAGAAAACATATGACTGAATATCAGTGTTCAAAATAAGCAGTATACAAGAATGACGGACTAGCAAGGATTATAGTGGAGTAGCGTTAGACAACAAGACTAAAAAAAGGTGACAAACAATATTCACTGAAAGTTGGAAGTTGTTGACCTACTGATAGGATAAATTGTCTCATAAACCAACACTGAAAACAATGTTATAGTATTAAAAATTAGCAGTGAGAAGGACAGCAAAAAAAAAAAAAAAAATGGAATGGGGGTAGAATAAAAAAACTCAACTTGCTGACAAAGTGGAAAATGTATTCTCTAGAACGATGTAATGAGAGAGGGGCTAGGATTTTCCTAATGCATTATTTAGTTTATCTTTTCAAACCACTGACCCAGAGATAGGAGAGGTAATAGTCATCTAGATCTAGGATCCAGAATCTAGCTGCACTTACTAAACTAATAAAAATATTATAATAACTATTAATAATGTATCATCTTTTCCTGGAGAAAATTTTAAAGTTTAAAGAAAAAAAAAAGTCACTGAAAAAAGTGTAATGTATGTGGCTTGAGAAATAATTGAATGACATGGGTAACCTAAGTACAGAGCAATGCATTGTGGGAGGTGTATGGGGAATTAGGGGAGTGAGCATATTTGCCCCCTACCAAGAACATTAGATATATTTAGGGAGTGCAATAATGGCAGTTTTACTGTCTCTTGGGGTAGGCAGCCTCAGTGATGGTTTTTCTACAGGAAGAAGTTCAGGGTTCGATCTTGCTGCAACCATGTTTATTGCCTTTACAGAATAGAATAAATATAGACAGCATTGCCAGCATCAGACAGGCTGTACAGCATATACAACACAGACCAAGTACATTTCTTCCTGATGAAATAACTACACAGTGGGTGGGTCAGATCAGGACCCGCGTTCTCCCACTACACTGTAATTGACATGCATTTTGCAGAAAAACAAAAATTGCTATGCTAATTTTATCGACAGACTGCAATATATATTTATCTTTTTTGAGTTTGCCTGTAATTAAATTTTAACTCTGCAGGATACAGAAAGTATTAGATATGACCTGTTTTACATCGTACTTGTAGTTCCCTTGGTGGATATGCTATACTGGTAAGCCTTTCTCACTTTCTACCTCTTTACTAAAATATCCCTGTTACCTGTATTATTACAAACTTACTGTACGTTGCACAGCAGACCAGAAAGAAATTGTCACAGTACTGACATATGGAATGAGGCTGATTTTTTTTTTCTCATTACTCTTTAATTGTTGTTTATGTCATTTAAATATCTCACCATCGGCTAAAGCAATAAAAAGAAACTATAAAAAGAAATGCACACAGATAAAAAGGTCTGTGCAATGAAACAGTTAAGTGAGATCTGCACACTTTATCCCCATTCCTTCTGTGTAATATTTCAGTTCCATTCTGGTAAGTTATATTAATGCTTGCCTATGGGGATGTTCATAATGACACCATCTGACTCTTATCATAATTTCATTCGAGCTCATATTGCTTTTACATTTATCCCTATTTGCCATCCTGGCACATAACTGCCAACAGCAGACTGAAATTTTACCTAAATGAGAGTATTTCTGTGATGTGAAAGCACATTTCTCAGCACCATTTGCTTAATAGTGCACTGTATATTGTGAAGCAGTGAGCTCAGCATCCTAAGGCTAAGTTACTGGCATGCAGCTTGTTAAAGTTTCAAGGGCATGATAACAGAAGATTCTGCATGGCAAAATACTTTATTGTCTGTTACAAAATGGCTTGTCAGGACTGTCACAAGGAAACCTTTTGAAAGAGAACTATGATACACACACTTAAATCTATTCATCCGGTTTACGATTGGCTGCATAGCTTCTTATCCCTCATCGCAGCGTTCATTAAATTAATCACATAGTATTTTTTTTATTTTATTCCTTCTTATATTCACGGTATATGTGCAGTATATTACAGGTGTGATGCTTGGAGCCTCCACCACTACCGATCACAAACTGATCTGTAACCACTTTAAGACAGTAAGATTTTGCTGCTTAATGACCAGGCCCTATTTTGCTATTCGGCATTGTGTTATATTAATGGACAATTGCGTGATCGTGCGACACTACCCAAACGAAACTGACGTATTTTTTTCCCCCACAAATTGAGCTTTCTTTTGGTGGTATTTGATCACCTGTGCGATTTTTATTTTTTGCGGTATAAACAAAAAAAGAGCGTCAATTTTGAAAAAAAAAAACAATATTTTTCACATTCTGCTACATAACATTCCCAAAAAAAAAATTAAAAATCAGTATTGTTTAACATTTAAGGCCAATTTGTTTTCTGCTATATATTTTTGGTAAAAAAAATCACAATCAGCATATTTTGATTGGTTTGCGCAAAAGTTATTGCGTTTACTAACTAAAGATTTATGTCATTTTTTTTTTTTTAACTAGTAATGGCGGCAATCTGTGATTTTTATCGGTAATTAGACATTGCGGCGGACAGATCGGACCACTAACTGAAATTTTTCACACTTTTGGGGGTACCAGTGACATTACTACAGTAATCAGTGATAAAAATATGCACTGTTACTGTAATAATGCCATTGGCAGGGAAGGGGTTAATACTATTGGTGATCAAGGGGTTAAATGTAAGCCTAGGGGAGTGATTCTAACTGAGGGGGGGGGGGGGGTTTGAGAAAGTCTCTTCCCTGGTCTGTTATTATGTAAGAGTCAAAGAGGTGATGGCAATGAACTGTGAGGGGTGAGAGTTTGAAGATCAGTAAAGTTTCCTGTTTAACCCGTGCATGGAAATTTTTTGGCAAAACCAGCAGTTTAATATAACCTCTGCAGTCTTTTCTTTACTTAGCAGTTGTCACGTATGGATACAAGTACAGCAAATTTCTGCATCAGTTATTAGTTACTAAGGGGAGCAGATTTATGAGATCAGGGAAAGGTTGCTGGTAAACAAATACAAAAAGAGATTTCCAAGCTCAAACTTACCAACCAGTCAGCGAACAACCGAATTGACCTGTCTAAGAATATGCGTTAAAGTGATTGCGTTAAAGTTTTGTTAAGTTAAAAATGAAAAACATATTATACTTACCTGCTCTGTGCAGTGGATTTGCACAGAGCAGCCAGGATCCTCCTCTTCTCGGGTCCCTCTTCAGTGTTCCTGGCCCCTCCCTCCTGTTGAGTCCCCCCACAGCAAACAGCTTGCTATGGGGGCACCCAAGCCGAGCCACAGCTCCCTGTGTCCATTCAGATATGGAGCCACAGCCCAGCCCTGCCCCCTTTCTATGCTGATTGGCTGACTGACTTTGTTTGACAGTAGCGGGAGCCAATGGCACCACGCTGCTGTCTCAACCAATCCAATCAGGAGGGCCGAGACACTCCTACACTCTTACAACATTGCATTGCTGGATCTAGAGGGACCTCAGGTAAGTATCAAGGGGGGCTAAGGGGGGGCTGCTGCACACAGAAAGCTTTTTCTCTTAATGCATATAATGTATTAGGATATAAAAACTTTCTGAATTTACAACCACTTTAGGAGCAGGAGTTTAGTCTGCACACATTTGCAAATACATATGTAATCTACGGGCCCCATCAAGGCACCCCGTTTTCTGTAGTTCCTAACTCTAACTTCTGAGAGTCTCCACAATGGAAGCACATGCATTTTAATGGATAGGCAGACTGCAGGTGAGCCTGGAAGGAGACCAACCCCCCTAACCCACTTCCAGACCACCCGCCGCAGTTTTACGTCGGTTCTTTGACTTTAAATACCAGGATCTATTTAAATACCAGCTATCTGCTTCCATAACCCCGGTATTTCCTTACAGTCTTTATCTTTCATATAAAAGTGGTCCCAGTGGCAAATTTGCCACGGGAACATTTTTATGGGTGGTGGGAGAGGTGCCCCCCACTCTCCCACCGCTTCCTGGTCATTTTCCCTGCTTACCGGAACCGTCGGTAGCGGGTAAAATGATCCGGTCCATTCATGTCCCAGGCAGGAAGTCAAGTGAGGGCAAGATGGCCCCCACTCGACTCTATAGCCTTGGAGGGCCAGAGCGATGTCATAGATCACTTCCTCCCAACGGCCTTAACGGGCCCATTTTTTTTCATGCTGAAAAAAAAATAACATTTTTTTTTTTTTTTTTGCTTTTAAGGGTAGATGTGAGGTCTCACATTAAAGAGGACTTGTCCTGCTTATTTTACATTCCCTGTAATAGGAAAAGAAGTGATCATTTTTTTTTTTAAAGGGACAGTGAAAAATTAATAAATAAAAGGTAAAATAAATAATAATAAAAAAAAATAAAATTAAAAGCGCCCTGTCCCTCCGAGCTTGCGCGCAGAAGCATAAGCAAGTCGCACTCGCATATGTAAACGGTGTTCAAACCAAACATGTGAGGCATCGCCGCGATAAAATCAGTTCTAGCCCTAGACCTCCTCTGTAACTCTAAACTGGTAACCTGTAGAAAATTTTACAACGTCGCCTTTGGAGATTTGTAAGTACCAATGTTTTTCGCCATTCCACAATCATGCGCAATTTTGAAGCATTAATTATCTTTCACATTATAGAAAAATTGGGCTAACTTTACTGTTTTCTTATTTATTAATTCAAAAAAGTGTATTTTTTCCAAAAAAATTGCATTTGTAGGATCGCTGCACAAATACGGTGTGACATAAAGTATTGCAATGATTTCCATTTTATTCTCTAGGCTCTCTGCTAAAAAAAATATATAATGTTTGGGGGTTCTTAGTAATTTTCTAGCAAAAAATACTGATTTTAACTTGTAAACAACAAGTGTCAGAAATAGACTTGGTCCTTAAGTGGTTAAAGTTACAGGGCGCACTGAACACCCAGCAAATGCACATTTGAACTTGATATGGGATTGAATACATAATTTGGGTCATTCACCGAATTGTCATATTTTGGACATTTGTTTTTGCTACAATTTTGCACTCTGTATTGAGCACTTTGCTTTTATTGATAACTACCATTGCATTTTGTCTATAAATTAGGATTTAGCACAATTGCACTTCATGCACTTATATTATTAATGATTATAGTTTGAATTTAGCACTATTGCACTTTATGGTTATTATTGCATATACATTTATGATATTTTATTTATACTCATATTTTTAGTGATTTTATATCATTACAAGCGCTGTTTTTCTGTATATCCAAATTAAATTAAGCCATGCACATTATTCTTCAGCTAAAATATTTTATTCTTATTTATACTTTTTTAAATTTAGACACTAATGTCCAAGTCACACTTGTCTGTTACGGAAGTAAAAACAAATAAAGGACAGTTTATTTCGTATTTTTGTTGTTAAGCAAAAGAAAAAAAAAAGTGTTATTGAATGTTTCTATTTGCCCTGAATTTCATGCTATATATAAGCACTGTCCCCGTAGGGCTTGCTGTATGAAGACTTGTTTGGTCTTCTTTGATCACCAGCACACAGTCACTTAGGGTACAGTTCACACATTCATCCTTACTCCCAATGGCTCGTTGCTCAATAAACAGTCCAGGGGTGTTGGTTATTTAGTATTTATTGTGGAACTATGTACATTGGATAAGGACAACTCTCATTTGCCTCACCAGGTTGCTTGTGGAAGCAGTCACACTGCTTATACTGCCAAGTGTATACAAAGGGTTAAGTCCCCTTGCTCTCTCTCTCCAGCAATAGACTTGGTGTTCTACATTCTCTTCAGGACACTCACTACCATCCCCTTTACTGACACTCGTCCACTGTTCTAGCTGCAGGGGTGGCCCCCCTCAGGTCAGGCCCCTTGACACAGATCTGTACTCACTATACTGCATACCTCCGGGTTCAGTTCCCCTCTTTAGGCCCTCAGGTCGACTACCTGAGGCCGCATGGCAGCTCTACAGAGGAGGAGGAAGCCTTCCCGTCCCTTCGCTATCCAGACAAAAGACCCTGACCACATGTGCTCCTGGCATTTATACAGTATCCCAGCATGCACAGAGGCACTTTCCTCTGCCAAATCACCAGGGCTGTATTAAACACCTGCACTCATTCATCAAGTTTCCTCCCACTGTCCAATATGCCTCCCTATTGGACCAGTGTGAAACACTCTGCAGACAGCATGAGTTGCACATTAAGCAGACCTCACTAGCAGATCCTACTCTCTGGTAGGCAGAGAACAATATAGATTTACCTGCAATCCCTCTGGTAAGCAGACTGGATTCAAAAACTATACTTTCTCTCTAGCACTTACCTAGAAGGGTGCTACATCTATAAAAAAAAGAAAGATGTATGTTAGTCCACAAAGGAAAACTAATTTGTTTTGTCCTTTTTTTCATGTTGATGTCTTTGATCATGCAAAAGAAATGAATAATGTTAAGGATTTGCTTCAATATTGCTTCACCTTGTCAAACGTTTTTCTACACAAGTAGTTCATCTTTGTTCTCTTCTCCACCCTCCAAGATTGAACTTCAATTTCTTGTGGTATTACCTCAGCTTCTAGAAAAAAAAAGAATCCACAAAAAAATAAATGACACATTTTTTAGTGGGTATTTTTATTTGACGTCCAAGTTTTAACTTTACTTCCATGTTTCTGATGCACGCTGTGAAAAAAAAAGGTTTGAATTTGAATATTCTCTTCACTTTCAAAATGGCCTCTTTACCAAAGTGTCTGAATCTGACCGAACACCAATTTCCCATGCTGTTTCTGCACATCTAGTAAATATTTATTTTTCTGTAAAAATAATGGGTCTTTATTCCTGATGTCAGTCACTAATCTTCAGTTTTCTGTGTCGAAATTGGAGTAATACAATATCATTAATATTTGTGTATCTTCTTTGGTGTATAGTTTTTGGCTTCCTTGGAAAGCTCAACATAGTACATTTAAAGTGATATGCCTTGTTTTATTTTTTCTTCTAAAATACCAATTATGTTATACTTACCTGCCCTGTGCAGTTGGTTTTGCACAGAGCAGCTCAGATCCTCCTCTTCTCTGTCCCTCTTCTGGCTCCTGTCAGGTGCCCCCACAGCAAGCAGCTTTCTGTGGGGGCACCCAAGCAGCTTTCTGTGGGGGCACCCAAGCAGATTTCTGTGGAGGCACCCAAGCAGCTTTCTGTGGGGGCGCCCAAGCAGCTTTCTGTGGGGGCACCCAAGCAGCTTTCTGTGGGGGCGCCCAAGCAGATTTCTGTGGAGGCACCCAAGCAGCTTTCTGTGGGGGCGCCCAAGCATCTTTCTGTGGGGGCACCCAAGCAGTTTTCTGTGGGGGCACCCAAGCAGCTTTCTGTGGAGGCACCCAAGCAGATTTCTGTGGAGGCACCAAAGCAGCTTTCTGTGGGGGCACCCAAGCAGATTTCTGTGGAGGCACCCAAGCAGCTTTCTGTGGGGGCACCCAAGCAGATTTCTGTGGGGGCACCCAAGCAGCTTTCTGTGGGGGCACCCAAGCAGGTTTCTGTGGAGGCACCAAAGCAGCTTTCTGTGGGGGCACCCAAGCAGATTTCTGTGGAGGCACCCAAGCAGCTTTCTGTGGGGGCACCCAAGCAGATTTCTGTGGAGGCACCCAAGCAGCTTTCTGTGGAGGCACCCAAGCAGCTTTCTGTGGGGGCACCCAAGCAGCTTTCTGTGGGGGCACCCAAGCAGCTTTCTTTGGGGGCACCCATGCAGATTTCTGTGGGGGCACCCAAGCAGCTTTCCGTGGGGACACTCAAGCAGGCGCACTCCCGACCTGCGGCTTTGTGTGTCCATTCACACACATAGCCACAGCTCGGCCCCGCCACCTCCACCTCCTGATTGGCTCCCTGGCTGTGATTGGCTCCTAATGCCTCTTGCTGCTACCAAAAGCCAATCAGGAGTGTGAGTCCCCGGAGAGGCAAGGCACTTGTGGACATTGCTGGATTGAGAGGGAACTCAGGTAAGTATAAGGGGGGCTGCTGCTCACAGATGGTTTTTTTACCAAGGAATGAAGGTAAAAAACATTGTGCATTTACAACCACTTTAACTGATTAAAAAACAATACAGGGCAAAAGAACGTATAAACTTGTGACTCAACTATGATTTTTGGAAATATCCTACGTGTATTTTATTTATTTTTTTAAACACAGGTTACAAAGTTTTAAGCTTTTGCTAAAGGGCTCAGTATGTGACTGAACCCCAGGGATATCTGGCCTGGAAAACTAGGGGAATAACATAGGAGATAGGAATCACTAGGAGAACAGATTTTTATTTACATAGTTCACTTTATCTATAGCATTTTTTAATACTGAGTAATATAAAACTATAGATATGTTCAGCAGAATGTTAGTAGTTTAAGAAACCATTTCAAACGTTGGAGACACAGTACTGTATGTAACTTGAAAATAAAATCGCACAATCCTTATTTATTAAAAAAAAACTTTATTTAATTGTAATATTTATCACTCAAAAATCCTGTGCTTGTCCTTGAGCTGACTGATAAAGTATATCAAATAAACAATCCTACACTGTGTATTATACTCAGCAGGTTACCTCAAGGCTGTAACTCACCTCTGAACCTTTTGTGTGAAGTAGGCAAAATCATAGCAAGGTTGCTGCTATATGCCATGAGGTGATGTTGACCTTGTCTACAAAACACATATAAAACAGAAAAACCATGTTAGAAGATGTTTGTTTTCCTGCTTTACTGAGTCACAGCAAAACAGAAATAGCAATCTTTTAGATGTATAAGAGTTCTGTAATGCATTAGTATTGCCCCAATTCCTGGTTGCTTGCATTGATTTTTATTGTAGAAGATACTAAAAAAGCTAAGCCCGAATGAAGTAAGAACAGTAAAACCCTGTTAAAAGCTATGTTTACAAGTAATATTTTCTCATACAGTTGTCTCCAGTGCACAATGGACACTGATGCTCCCTAGCAGTTTACCTAGGACTCATATTGTACCTGCAATTACATTCAAGGCTTCTATCAAGGCTGGCCCAAGACGTTGTACTGCCTGGGCCCAAGAATGAAATGCTGCCCCCCCCCCTGGAAAAAAAATCACACCCACCAAAATGCCCCTACATCCATTATTTTATATAAATATAACATTTAGAAAATATTATTTATACTGTTATCTTCTTCCATAACGCACCACCTGACCGGTCCATCAAACACCCACTGTCTGTCCTCAGTCCTCCTGTTACTCCTTGTCTGTCGTGGCCACCGCCCTAGAAGATCCAGCCTGCCCTGCGTAAGATGGAGTGCGCTGATGTCTGACGTCATTGCGCACACCACAAACACGCAACGGACGTTCTCCAGAGGAGACGCTTCGCCTCCTCATACTCATCAGTTTGCACTATGAAAGGCAGTATGAGATGGGGAAACGCCACCGTAACATGCCGCAAACCTATGACACACTGCAAACCTATGACACACAAAACTGCTGAAAAAAAAATCTAGGCAGTCAATTTGCCGCCCCTCTCAAAGTGCTGCCTGGGTCCAATGGACCCAGCGGGACCCATGGTAGGGCCGGCCCTGACTTCTATGATGTCCACACTAGCGGAATAATTTCTCAAAATTGTATATTCCTGTCATGACACCATTGTAGGTGGACTGGCTTTGGACCAACAGAGTATACGAGAGATACAAATACATACAGTAAATAACGTTATTGAAAAAAATGTGTCTGTATTTTAAAATGACATTGTCACAGAAAAAAGATGAAGGACAGGTCATAAAATGTACCTGTCATTCATTTGTGGGGACGTAGCATGACAGTTGGTATAAAAAAAAAAAATTAATTATATGTTATTAAAGACAGTCTATTGGTTGATAAGATAGAATATATGATTGGTCATTTAACTCTATTATTGATTGGGCATTGACAATGTAATATTACTGGTTACTTTTTATTACATGTTGTTGATTGGTCCAAAAGTTACAGAATTTTCACCTTGAGCCGTTTGGACTCCCCTATATAAAGAGGAAATCTAATGGTTAAAATTCATTCAGCAGCGGGAGCAACAGACAATAGCTTCAGGACTTTTGTTGTTGTTACTGACCTGCTATGGAATCCCTTCTCCAGCAGATCTTGAACCGGGCCGGGGAAGCCGACGGTGTCGAATGGATGCGGCATTGCCTGTCCTTTTCTACGATCCCGGAGCCGGTGGAGCCTTGCCGGTCTTCTTCGGCTGTTCCTGATGTCGTTTTTCCTGTGTCTGTGGCGCTCCCTGCTGACGCGGGTCATGTTGGCCGAGGTCGTCCAATCAGAATGGCTGCCCGTGACCCCGGTGACGCAATTCCTGCCTGTCGGGACCGTGACCCCAGTGACGCATTTCCGGATCGTCAGGTCTGTGACCCCGATGACGCAGTTCCGGATCGTCATTTCCGGGCGATGGTCGCAAGGAGGCAAGATGGACGCCCGCTCCGCTCGGTGAAGCGACCGGGTCGTTTTAGAGAAGATGTCGCCGTTTCCTGCAGAAATTCCGGGAAAAAGGGAAGGCCCGTTTGAGGTACATGTAGTACCAATTCACAGTCGGCCCCCTTTGCTAATGTTACTCCTTCTTTCCAGGTTGTCGGTTCGGAAGTGTTAGCGGCTCGGCCTACCATCCCGGTTCCTGTCGTTCCAGTTTCCTCGTCTGACAGCTCTGCTTCAGGGATCCTGCCTGGGTGTTCTACTGGTACTGTGGTCATTAATGACGCAGTACCTGAAGGTCAGTCTCATATGCTCAGGAATTTCTTTGCTATGTTGACTGATTTTTGTTCTCAAATGTCTTCTCCTGTTGCTGTGGGTTCTACTATGCCTGTTGACAATGTTATTGTTTCTAATGTGCCTGTCCAGGGGCCATCTGTTGCGGACCCTCTGACTGAAGCTTGGTCTGAGGCTTTGCTTCCCGCAGATCGCCCTGTTTTGCATGATGTATCTACCCCCTCTGTTCCTGTTTCTTCACCTTTGGTACCTGCTGTTTGCATGAAGGAGAGTATACCATGCAAAATTTCACCTTTAGGATTTAATTTACCTTCTTCTGTTAAAGAAAGGATTTGGAGGGGGGAATTTGTTGATCTTTTAACTTTATTGCCTCATTACAGAGCTGCAGGTAAGGATGGTGAGAAGCCGTCTGAGGATAGACTTAGGAATATTCCCAAGTCTTTTAATAATTGGCTGCAGGGCTATTGTATTTTTGCAAGTTTTTTAGGTGAGAGGCGTCCTGAATTATGCTCAGGACTTTTTCAACATCTCGACATTGTCCTGGAGGCTTACAAACATTTTCAGGGATTTGGTTGGTACAATTATGATGAATGCTTTAGACAGAACCTTTCTATTCATCATTCCTTAAAGTGGGGAGTAAAGGATGTGGGATTGTGAATTAATTTATTGTTGCCACAAAGATCATCTGCCCCTTCTAAGTCTTCCAACTTTGGGCAATTGAGAAAAGGAGTTTGCTTTGCTTTTAATGAAGGCCTGTGTTCTCGTTCTAATTGCAGATTTAGACACGAGTGTTCACATTGTGCAAATAATCACCCTATTTCACGTTGTTTTAGAAAGAATAATCCGCCTTCTGTCCCTTCAGCTAAGGATCAGCTCTTTCAAAAGAGCGGCAACTCCGGTGAGCTGGGAAAAAATGCTTCCCTGGCTCATGGAGTACCCAGACAGTAACAAAGCTTTGATTTTGTATGAGGGTTTTAAATTTGGTTTTTATTTGCCCCCATATTCTGGTTCTGGATGTTTTGTCGTTGAAAATTTGCCTTCTGTAAATGAATTCCCTGAGTTGGTTCGTGAAAAACTTTTTAAAGAAATTGCTGCTGGTAGGATGGCTGGCCCTTTTTCTGTACCCCCTTTTCCAGATTTCCGCATTTCACCATTGGGGCTTATCCCAAAGAAAGAGGTCGGCGAGTTTCGCCTTATCCATCACTTATCCTACCCTGACGGGCTGTCTCTTAATGATGACATTGACCCTTCTCTTTGTTCTGTATCCTATTCCACATTTGAAGATGCATTGAAGAAGATTAGGGGTGTTGGGGCTTCTGCCTTGTTAGCCAAGTCTGATGTGAAGTCTGCGTTCCGACTCTTACCTATACACCCTTCTGCGTTCAACTCCTTAGGAATTTTTTTTTGTGATCAGTTTTTCTACGACAAATGTTTGCCTATGGGGTGTTCGCTGTCCTGCTCTTATTTTGAGCTCTTTTCTTGTTTTGTTGAATGGGTAGTGTCCAGTAGGGCATCTTCAGGTAATATTTTACATTACCTTGATGATTTCTTGTTCATTGGGAGTGCTGATTCTCTGGATTGTTTGAGAATCTTTACTGAATTCAAAATTATTTGTTATGAGTTTGGGATCCCCTTGGCTGCTGAGAAGACTGTGTACCCTACCACCAGGCTTGAATTTTTGGGTATTGAAATAGACACTGTATTGATGGAATTTCGTCTCCCAGCTGCCAAGATCTCAAAAATAAAATTTTTGTTGCAATTCATTTTGTGTAGGAAAAAAGTCCAGTTGAGGACTATTCAGTCTCTTCTGGGACTTTTAAACTTTGCCTGTCGAGTGCTGCCTATGGGCAGGGTTTTTTGTAAACGTTTGTATAGAGCTATTTCTGGTTTTTCATCCCCTTTTCATTTTGTGAGAATTTCTTCTGCTGTATCTGAAGATTTGCGGATGTGGTTAAGGTTTTTGGATGAATTTAATGGATCTTCAGTTTGGCAGGATGATTTTTGTTCTGCTTCTGCTCTTAATTTATTCACGGATGCATCTGCCGCCCACGGTTTTGGGGCTTATTGGGATGGCAATTGGTCTGCTGCTTCTTGGCATCCTGATTGGATTAGTAGGGGTTTGACTTCTAGTATAGTGCTTTTGGAGTTGTTTCCTGTGCTTGTTGCATTGGAATTGTGGGGACAGCAATTTAAAAATAAGAGGATTATTTTGCATTCTGACAACCAAGGAGTTGTATTTGCTGTCAACTGTTTGTCCTCTCGTTCCTTACCTGTCATTTTTCTATTATGTTTCTTAGTTTTGCAGTGTCTTCGCTTGAATGTTTGGTTAAAAGCGAAGTATATTCCAGGTTTTTCGAATGATATAGCTGATTCTTTGTCCCGCCTGCAGTTCCACAGGTTTCGGATGTTGGCGCCCCAGGCTGCTCCAATTGGCCTGTCTTGCCCCAGCCACTTGTGGACCCTTGTTTGACTGACGTTGCATCGGCTATTCGGAATTCATTGGCTCCTTCTACTTGGTCATCTTATCTGTCCTCGTGGGGGTTATGGTCCTCCTTCTGGTTATCCAGAGGGAGGGCTGTTCTTCCTGTGGATGAGGGGTCTGTTATGTTGTTTTTGAATGACTTATGTGGTAAAAAATTTTCTTTTGCTTATGTAAATAAAACTTTGGCTGGCATTTCATTTTTTGCACGTTTGAGTGGTTATCCATCATGTGCTAGTCATTTTTCTGTGAAAGTTATTTTGCGTGGTTATCGTAAGGCTCATGTTGTTCCTGATAAGAGGTTTGCCCTATCATTGTCCATTTTGAAAAGTCTTTGTGGTGCTACCTCTTCAGTTTGTTTTTCAAATTTTGAATCTTTATTATTTCAGACTGCTTTTTGTGTCTGTTATTTTGGAGCCATGAGAGTCTCCGAGTTATTTGCTTCGTCTTCTAAAGCAAGTAATGGTTTGCTGTTTCAAGATGTATCTTTGGTTGACGGGTCCTTGAGGATTTGCTTGAGGCAAAGTAAAACTGACCAATCTGGACAAGGTTTTTTGATTTCCTTGAATAAACAGGTTGATACTACCATTTGTGTTGTGTTACTGGTGGAACAGTATTTGAAAGTTAGGCCTCTGTTTTTTGGTCAATTTTTCATTCACCAAAATGGTCTTCCTATTACTGTCTTTCAATTTAGTGCTATTCTTAAAAAATGTTTGGCCCAATTGCATTTGGACCATTTGCCAATCACGTCTCATTTGTTTACAATTGGGGCTGCCACTTCTGCTTCTGTTGCAGGTTTTTCTAGTGGCTCTATTCAAAATATTGGCAGATGGAGATCAAATGCTTTCAAATCTTACGTTAGACCTAACCTTTCATTTTGAAATTGCAGGTAATGCTAAAATTGTATGGATTATCGGACATTCCTATATTTTTTGGGCCCACAGAAGAGCTAATTTAAGGACTTATGGCAGTAATCTAGGATTTCCTTCTACATCAGTGAAAATATATTGGTGTGGTGTTCGTGGTCTTCTATGGAATAATATACGTTCTATGTTTTCTGATCTTTGCATGAAGTGGCCCGTTCCTGATATTATTATTATACATGCCGGTGGTAATGATTTAGGGTCTCGCAAAAATATTGATATTATTTTGCAAGTCAGATCTGATTTCTTGTATTTTAATTCTAGGGCCAAGCTATACCTTTGTTTTAAATACCACATGGTATTTTAAAAATATTTAATAAAGGCCGTGGCCGTTTGTACCAATGCAAGTTGTAGTGTCATAATTTTATATATTTAAAGCTAATGTATGGGATATTTTAATTATTCATTCCTTATTGAAAGAGTTCTGCTTACGGCACCAAAAAGATGAAGGACAGGTCATAAAATGTACCTGTCATTCATTTGTGGGGACGTAGCATGATAATTATATGTTATCAAAGACAGTCTATTGGTTGATAAGATAGAATATATGATTGGTCATTTAACTCTATTATTGATTGGGCAATGACAATGTAATATTACTGGTTACTTTTTATTACCTGTTGTTGATTGGTCCAAAAGTTACAGAATTTTCACCTTGAGCCGTTTGGACTCCCCTATATAAAGAGGAAATTTAACGGTTAAAATTCATTCAGCAGCGGGAGCAACAGACAATAGCTTCAGGACTTTTTGTCCCTCCCGCCCGCCCTGTGTTCTGTTTTTGTCACGGCTTAGTGGTTGTGGGATGTTTAATATTATTTTGTGGTATAGGCTGTGCTTTTTGGCTAGCCTACAGTATATATATGTAGTATTTGTTTAAATTTCAGTGGTGGTTAGTTTGGGCTTTAGGGCCAAGCTATACCTTTGTTTTAAATCCCACATGGTATTTTAAAAATATTTAATAAAGGCCGTGGCCGTTTGTACCAATGCAAGTTGTAGTGTCATAATTTTATATATTTAAAGCTAATGTATGGGATATTTTAATTATTCATTCCTTATTGAAAGAGTTCTGCTTACGGCACCAAAAGTACGGACCTGCCATGCAGCCTCTCTTCTGACAATGTTAGATTTCAATGACAGTGAACTAAAATTCTTACAGTAGAGTTTAGTAACGGCAGCCTCAATGAATCTCTCATGACACTTGCCCTTTATTCTTGGTAAGTGTTTGTTACCCCAGAAATTCATATTCCTGATTAGGGATGATCGAACGGTTCGGGTCCACCATCGGTTCGGCCCGAACATTGGGTGTTCGAGGTTCGGCCGAATTTAGAACTTTTTGCCCAAAAAGTTCGGAATTCGGCAACCAGAACCGCCCAAAATGCAATGCTTCAGGAAATGGGCTTTAAAAGCCCGTGATTGGACCAGAACCATTAGCAAAAGCCAATTGAGGGGGCAGGAGAATGCTAGGAATGTGATTGGAGTGACTAGGGGGTCCCTAGACCAATCATTAGTGAATACGCCCCCCAGTATATAAGATCGCCCCCGCCATATTCCCAGCATTGTTATACTGGACATGGAAGAGAGTGGAAGCAGTTCTGTTAATTTTACTTTAAAAGTGTCATTTAGCTATTTTTAGTGTGAGGAAAGGGATATCTAGTGTAGTTAGAGTGCTCCTTTACACTTAAGTTAGCTTCAAAAATTTAGTTTCTGTAGGGAAAGTGTTAAGTGTCAGGGGACCGTAGTGTAGTGTAGGGTTAACTGACAGTGACTGCTATGGCAGGGTGACAAAACCCTTCCATAGCAGGGTGACCGCTATAGAGAAATGATAATTTCTCTGAGTTGCTTCGGGACAGGTATGTGGCTTCTCACCAGCAAGCATTTTTTATGCTGCAGGGGCTGCCACTGCCAGTGTTTTTTTGAGGACATGTTTGATGTCAGACATGACATCTGAACATGTGTATAGGGGGTATATATAGACATATATGTCTGAATATATACCCCTAGACATATATAGGTGTGATAGTAGCAGAAATAAATGCTTGCGCTAATGAAATCATTTACAGTAATATATTTCTGCTACTATCACACCTATATATGTCTAGGGGTATATATTCAGACATATATGCCTATATATACCCCCTATACACATGTTCAGATGTTTTGCCTGCCTCAAAAGAACCCCAAAAAATGCCAAAAAAACGCTAGCGTCAAAAAAAAAAAATGCCCAGGTGTGTTTTTGCTGGCATTTTTTGGGGGGTTTTGGAGGCAGGCAAAACATCAGAACTTGTGCACAGTACCACTATACACAAGTTCAGATGTTTTTCCTGACTGCAAAGAACCCAAAAAAATGCCTTCTATTAAACCGGCAAGGTGTTACAGCAGAGAAGCCATATTCCTGTGCTTAAAGTTTTCTAATACAAACAATCTTTTTTTTTATGGTTCTGGACATGCTACAGAGCTGAAACTTCACATGTACACTTTTTAGACCCCCCAGATCTGAAATCCAAAGTAAAAATCAAAAAATCTCTTTTTTTTTTTTTTTTTTTTTTAATTTTTCAATAATTGTCTTTTTTATCAAAAATGAAAATTTTTAAGAACTTTTTTTTGTGTGATTAATAGTTAATGGGGCATGACCCAGAACCCTAGGCACTTTTTAGGGGCATTTATTGGGTTTTGGGGCTTCAAAATGGTGTTTTTTGATTACCGAAGTTCGGGTCCCATTGATTTCAATGGGGTTCTGAAATCCGAACCGAACTTTCGTGAAGTTCGGGTGTTCTGGTCGAACCGAACTTTTCAAAAGTTCGATCATCCCTATTCCTGATATGTGCCTGTTGTACCATGTACTTTTATAGAAAAGTATCCTGTTCTCCTTATATTGCTTCCTTTGTTTGAAATCCCTGATGTTTCTGCCAGTTCCTCTGCGTTCCTATTAGAAACTGACCATACTAAGCAGGAGAGCATATCATGGTGAGTTCTCTAGCTATGCTGGTTAGGTTGTATGCAGCTGAGATTAGAGATTATGTTATCACATAATGTAATGTATTTATAATTTTTATATATATATATATATATATATATATATATATATATATATATATATATGTATATATATAATATTTTTACACAAATGTTTTGCCTTTCATTTCAGTCTTAACCACTTCTGGACCGGAAGGTTTTACCCCTTAATGACCAGGCCATTTTTTGCGATACGGCACTGCATTACTTTAACTGACAATTGCACGGTTGTGCGATGCTGTACTCAAATAAAATTGAAGTCCTTTTTTCCCATAAATAGACCTTTCTTTTGGTGGTATTTGATCACCTCTGCAGTTTTTATTTTTTGCGCTATAAACAAAAAAAAGAGCGATAATTCTGAAAAAAAAAACTATATATTTTTTTACTTTCTGCTTTAAAAACATTTCCAATAAAAAAAATAATTTGTCTAAAGAGTAATCAATGATAGCCCCCTCCTCATGCTGCATAGTATCATCCATACATAGTTTTGCCCGTGTGGACACCCTACTTCACTATATGTGCACACACCAAAAGAAACACATTACAAAATGAAGTCAAAGTTAATAACAAAATACAGGACTAGTGTTTGACTTAATATTCTGAAAATGATAATACAAGACTTACAAGCTTGGCCACAATATTATGAAGACCACTGTTTTAGCTTTGCTCATACTCACATGCACACTTAGAGCCGGTTCACACATATGCAATGACAGACATCGCATGTGATTTGCAGCACACTGATCTGCAAATCACATGCAATGTCTGTGCAATGCAAATTCAGCCTCACAAATTGTATGATAAAATGAGCATGCCTATTGCACACTTCCCACAGCACTTGCAACACCCTAAAAATGATATAATCAATATCAATTAATAAAACATTTAGCTAATGTACTTAACATGTTGTAAAAGTGCTAGTGCAAAAAGAGATGATCCAAAAAGTTCTTATCAAAAATATATAAAGTGCATAAACATATAAAGTGCTTCGTAAAGTCTGTATTAAATATATATAAAGTGCATCAACATATAAAGTGCTCCGTAAAGTCTGTATTAAATATATATAAAGTGCATCAACATATAAAGTGCTTCGTAAAGTCTGTATTAAATATATATAAAGTGCATAAACATATAAAGTGCTTCGTAAAGTCTATATTAAATATATATAAAGTGCATAAACATATAAAGTGCTCCGTGAGATTCAGAAGATAAGAAATAAATCGGCCGTCTGCCAAAATCCTTCTCAGTTGGTGAAGAAAAAAGTAGGTGGAAAAACACCCTAGGGTGTCAGTGAGGTAGGTAGATTTCCAACTCACCAGATGTAGTTGATCTTACTTGCTTTATAGCAATAAGATCAAAAGAGGCTTATGTGGTCACCATGACCAGGGAGACGTATTCCCCAAGAAAATGATCCTGCTGCTTCCTTGTCCGGTGAATCCAAATGGCGTATTTACCTTGCAACAACAAAAAAGGAGATCGGACTCCTCATAGTGAATTCAGATAAAAATAGCTGGATTACAGGTACAGTACAGGTTTTATTTCACCTAGTCACTTACTGGGCACACACCCAGGTAGCCCAGACCGTTGCACCAGTCACCTTAATTTATCTTATACAATTTATATATAGTGTAATGTTTTTCTTTTGCTTATATGTTTGATTTACATAAACAATTATCAGCGATATATGATCTTGTATAGATCCAAGGCACGTTATATTTCTGCATTCTCTTATATTGTTCTCTGTTGGATTTGCTGGATTCACACAGAGGATTGCCTTCACATTATACTTGCCTATATATGATACCTGTCCAATACAGTCACAAGACTTACTAATACTCCTCCTGTAGTACCCACCTTCCCCTACATCCTATCCCAGGCAGTGCCATATTCACTCACCCCTTAATCTAAACTACATAAGGTAACATCTAAATAGAAAATATTCTTGCTTTTATAGCCTGGGAACTGGATATGGGTACTTGCCTTTACATCAATTATAGATTTAGCTTATAAGCACTTGTCATTTTGTTTTCATTCTTAGCTACATTCTTAGTCACTACATTAAGTTTCTCATGCTTTGTTTATTATTCCTTTTTTTTTTTTTTTAACTAATAGCCTAGGGCAGGCCATAAATGGGTTTAAGGAAATGCAATTGCTTGATTCCCCCATCAGCACAATCAGTTTGTCGTGGGGTCTACTGCACCCATGTACATAGGGGAACATTAGGGCAGATCCCCTTAGAGATGGGCCCTACTGTGTGTAGTGGTAAAGTGCAGAGTTTCTTTTGAAAAAAAATTTTCTCGTGTCAATACACACTGTCTCCTGTATGTTTGCATTCGGAGGGACGTGCTGTATGTTTGCATTAGGAGAGACGTGCTGTATGTTTGCATTAGGCGGGATGTGCCACCTAGCACAGACCTCATGCATGCTCTCACCTAACCTATACCTCTTGACCGGGCCATATCTCTCCATAATACTAGCCTGTTCCCGGTTGCTAAGGGAGAGAGCCAAAACATTAACTCCCTTGCTACTGGAGAGTCTGTCACCTTACCAGGTACCACACTTAAAGACTGGTTGCTGTGGCCTGTTCCTTCACTTGGTTACCCATAGTAACTACACTTCTATTCTTGTATCCTGCCGAGTTAACCTTTTTTAATAGTATTACAGTGAGGGAAAAAAGTATTTTATCCCCTCCTGATTTTGTATGTTTGCCCACTGACAAAGAAATGATCAGTCTATAATGTTTCTTTCATTTACGAATAATTGCACCAACTGTTGTCACCCTTTCACCAAACTGTTTGGCAATGGTCTTGTAGCCCATTGCAGCCTTGTGTAGGTCTACAATCTCATCCCTGAAATCCTTGGAAGGCTTATTGGTCTTGGCCATGGTGGAGAGATTGAAATCTGATTGATTGATTGCTTCTGTGAACAAGTGTCCTTTATACAGGTAACAAGCTGAGATTAGGAACACTCTCTTTAAGAGAGTGCTCCTAATTTCAACTTGTTACCTGTATAGAAGACACCTGGGAGCCAGAAGTCTTGCTGATTGATAGGAGATCAAATACTTATTTCACTTATTAAATGCAAATCAATTTATAGCTTTTTTAAATACATTTTTTATATATACTGTATATTCATGTTGTTATTCTGTCTCTCACTGTTAAAATAAGCCTAAAATTAAAATTATAGACTGATCATTTCTTTGTCACTAGGCAAATGTACAAAATCAGCAGGGGATCAAATACTTTTTTTCCCTCACTGTATATCTTACCCCTTAGTGCAATTACAGACGTAGGTTCCTTGGAAAATGCCAGAACCAACATGCGCCCCCTTTGAATAACTTCAGACTAGGCTTAGAATGGTAATATAACTTTACTGTAAAAAGGCATCAAGACCAATACATGGCCTATCGCCTTGCCTTGGAGGAGAGAATGTAAAAGAATAGTCTGCCTGGGGAGCAGAGAATTGGGTAAGTAAAAGTGCTTTTTCTGTTTCCTCAGCAGAAACAAACAGTAAAACTTGCAGTGCGGGTGCACTCCCACTGTAACTGAGTTATTTTAGCTTTCCAGGAGCTTTAACTGCTTTTTCCCGCTGAATTTTGTATTAGATTTGAGTAAGCAGGTAAAAGATTAGAAAGTAACAAGCGTGGCTGGGCCACTCTGCTTTAGACAGAGTCAGATTAATCAATCAATATTAGGGAAAATCCCACTTTGGACAGTATTCAAAGGAACAGGAGTTTCTGTTAGAAGATTTCCCTCACATCCTGTTCAACTAGCCACCATAAACTATTAACCAAAAAGTTAATAATCATAAAATCCAAAGTCCATATAAGACCATAGTCCACCAAAAAAATATGTAAAAATATGGAGTCCTAATAATGCATATCCAAACGGGTACCTGCTGGTACTGTGCTCGTCAAATAGATATGAACTTCTCCAGAGGGGTTATGTCCGTGGATCAATATATAAGGAAAGTAAAAAAAAAAAAAAAAGATCATTGTGCAGTACCAACAAACTGAGATGCAATACAAACATGGAGAGGGTAGCACCAGTGATGGAAAGACAAAACCTCAACTGTGTTTGGCTCCTTCCCCCCTCATGCAATGCAAACTCACCAGAAGATGAAACCTTATTACACCTTCAATCACGACCAGTATGAGGAACTCAGCATAATGTTAGTATAAAACCATGGATGTGGATCTGAATATTTATAAGGCTTCAGATTAGCTGGAAACATTTGGGCGAGGCCACGCACTGAGGATCATGCTGCTGCCCTAGCCTTTTTGGAGTGACAGTCTGGTTTTTAATGTGAGTGGCTTTATTTGTTTATGTGTTTTATATTAGTACAATAAAACTACTTTTTTTCCATATACACTGATGACGTTGATTTAATCTGGAGCTATATGAAGATTCAGATCCACACCTCCTGCTCTTACAAGTATGTATAATGATGCAGTAAATATAACAACAATGTATAATGATGCAGTAAATATAACAACAATGTACAAAAAATAAATAAATGCATAAATAAACAGCGTTCAATGTGCCAAACGTGAAGTCTCTCAAAGTCCATTTACATTCAGATAAAAAAACATCTTCCACTCTGGAATCCAACACTGTGCGCAAACTCCTTAATCAAATGCACACTCACCAGAGCATAAGCTATAGCAAGTACAGCAGACACAGCATGTTTCTTAGGCACAGATCCTACCTAGGTGTTTGCACTTCTATTCTGGAATCACTTCTCTCAGACAGCAGCAAAAAGGAAACTCACAATGGAACAGATAGAGCTCACTAAGGAGCCAACAGAAAGTCAATGATAGTGTAGTAGTTTGCATAAATGTTTTTTCTACAACAGAACCAGTCATCCAGTTAAAAAAAAAGCAGTAAAAACTCACTAAGAGAGCTGATGATAACTTGAAATCGTGCAGCAGCATGACATCAGCACTGAGACTATGTCCTTACTAATTTCGTCCAAACGGTCATTCTCTGGACCCAATGAGAATCAGCCATCAATAGATTTAGTAGTAGTAGTTTTTACTGTAAGTTTTGTACAATATTGTATTTTTTTAGATTTGGGTAAATTAAACTTTGTTTGCCAGCTGCCACACATGTTATCACAGCCCAGATTCATTGCAATACATTTCTTACAAGTGTAGCACCCTCTAGTGTGCTACAAGTGCCAGTGTAGGCATATGTATGCTTATGACTCATGGTAAGCTGTGTGAGTCAGAAATTGGGTTGGGTTACTGCAAGTCAGGCTAGATCAGCCTTTTTTCAACCAGGGTGCCCAGACACTATGGGTTGCCTTAAGTTGTCTTCAGGGGTGCCTTTGCAAAATGCCTAAAAATTTAACAAACTTTGTATACAAGCCAGCGCGTGGATAAAGCCTGCCTTTTAGTCACACAAAGCCCTGGTTTTCATTGTGCACCATTACAACCTCCCAGCTGCTGGCGTCCCAACGACCAATGGCATCATCAGTTGATATGGAGGATGTCAGTCACCTGCATAGCATCCTTGTTTGACCCTCCCCTGCCCCACTCCATCAGCGTTAGGGTCACAGTGAGTGATGGAGAAAAACTGAGGGAGAAGAGAAACATTGGAATACTAGTCAGTACCAGTGTGCAAAAGTGTATTTGCTTTGGAAAAATAAACCGCCTCTAACATTGGATGTTGCTGAATTATGTAAAACTATTAGAATCGTTTTTTACATTTTAGAATAGGGTGCTTCAAAACTCTCAATTTTTAAAGGGTGCCTCAAGATTTTCCATAATTTTCAAAGAGTGTCTTGACTGCAAAACGTTGAGAAACATTGGGCTAGATGGCTCTACATAGGCAGGTCTCTGGTACCTTCCAATGGATCTAGAAGCTAGTAGAAGTTTTTGAAAGCTTTTGGAAGTTAGTGGGCGGTGGCCAGGAGGTCCTGATCTGCATGCTTATGAGGAGTCTGACTAATCCCCAGGCAAAATGTCCTGGCAGGGTGGCTAGGCCCATAGCTCCCAACTATCCCTGATTTCAAGGGACTGTCCCTCCTCATTTGTCCCTAATTTAGGTCTGATCTATGTAGTTGTATATCAAATGCACTTTTTATCTTTCAAAAGTATTTATTAGTGCTAAAGCTTTCAACCAGTTTCTAAATTGTTTCAGTTGTAAATTAAAAAAAAAAACAGTATAAAGGAATGGCAATGGTAAAATAAAGCACTTGTGGGTTTACCTAATATTTTTTTTGTATAATACTCTTTTAAGGGGGCATGGCAAGGGGTGTGTCCTATGCCTACATACTTTTGCTAATAGGTGTCCCTCATTCCCATCTCAAAAAGTTGGGAGGTATGTAGGCCAACCCCTAAATATTCGGGGGCCATGCTAGCAGGGAAGTTGGGTGGAAGATGGAGTGCTGAGAGGCTGTCAGTGGCCTAGGATGGGTCCCTTAGTTCCGAGGGGGGACTCTGTCTCCCGGCTGGGCTCAAGCTGGCCTGTAAAGATCCTATCAGCAGAATAGCTTGAGAAGGAATCTTGCCTAAAAAGCAGCAGGGACCAAAGAGGACAGAGTAAGTGCATCAGCAAACCCAGGAATTCACAAGGGGAGAGACTGCCACATGTAGCAAGCTTTAAAAAAGACGGCAATGTGGTTAACCCTTTTATCCCTTCTCTTGGGAGATCTTCGGAGCAGCCAGGTGGGCTGGTAGACAAGCAGCCAGGAGAGCAGGTAGTACCTGCAGGCAGTGGAGCTGGGAGCAGTTCTACAGAGGAGAGGAGATACTCCTGCATACAGTTTGTCATGGTTTGTGCTATTTTCCAAAGGGGACTAAGAGCTCCTAGTCTGTAATGGACTTTTGCCACTGATCCTGTAAGACTGATTGTGTCCAGGAAGGAGAACAGTCCAGGATATTTTTTTTAACTGAACATAGGAAGGAAGTTGTTCCCATCCGTTGTTTCAGTCAAGTTGGGCATTCCAAAACCTCTCTACCCCATCCAAGTTGTTATCCCTAACAAAAACAAGCCCATGGACTGATTTCTTTGTGGGACAATCATCTAAGTACCAGGAGCGGGAGAGTGATCAACAATAGAGTCGGTTAACTCACACAATAGATGTCACCATGTGTTTTTTACTGAAACATACACCTCTCATAGTATATGATGAAACTATTCTAACTTTTTAAAAGCACACTGTCACACCAGACAGGGATATAACACAGGTTAAAATCTAGTAGCACTCTTCAATGGGACAGAAGTTCTTTAGGTTTGAGTTTAGTGCACTAGATAGGCTTAACAATTTTAAAATATTGTTTAATATATAAAGAAAAAAATGATTAATGGCTGTTTGGACCACATACTAACAAGTTGTTTTTGTCTAGTCACAAGAGAAGCTATTATATACTGTATGTATAGATGTTAGTTTTAGAGTGAAGGGTATTCATCCAGGAATGTTTTTTTTTTTTCCAATAAAAGGAATGTTGATTCTGCTTTCCACTGCTTGCTAGAATATTTATGATACAATATGTCATAAAGCCATGCAGCTGCAGACATCATCCCAGTATGAACATTTTTAGCCAGCAATTCCCTCTAAGACAGAAGTGATTTGAGAGTTGAAAAGCCACTCGTTTACTTCTGCAGGTGACAGAAGGAGTCCCCCCCCCTCCCGCAGTCACTGCCTCCTTTTCCGGGCTCTGCCATCTGCCTGGGAGTGATATGACTAGTGGCCACAATTGCACTACATGGAGAGAGAGGAAACTGACGTTGTGCCTCCCTCTCTGTGACCCCAGAAACTGGAAGCGATGAGGATTTAGTCACTTCTGATTTTGGCTCTTAGTTTACCCAGCCAGGGAAGCAGCCTATCAGACCAATCTGTGTCTGATCGGTTGCATTGGAGCCCAGATGAGAGATTTGGGGTCTAATAGACCCCAGATCTCTCCATAAAGAGGATGTTGATCATCCCCTAAAACAATAAAGTTGATAAAAAAAAGAGTTAAAGAGAAAGTGTAAAAAAAAGTTTTGAAAAAAAAAAAATGAAAGCGCCCTTCCCTCTGTGCTAATTCATAAACGTGAATGCATACGTAAGTCCTGCACACATGTGTAAATAGACCAGAGCAATAATTTCAGCTCCAGACCTCCTGTGTAATTTTAAACAGGAGGTAACCTGTAAAGGCTTTTCAAGCGTCTCTAATAGAGATTTTTAGATACTATAGTTTGGCGCCCTTCCACGGGCATTTGCAGTTTTAAAGCATGCCCTATTAGGTATCAATTTACTTAGTGTAATATACATTATATATAACAGCTTGTATATTTTTTTTTAAAAAATTGGTTATATACTGTTTATGTGCAAAAAAAAAAAAAAAACAATACAGTGTTTTTTTTCCCAAAAAAAATTGCGTTTGAAAAACTGCTGCGCAAATACCATAGTTAGGAAGATACTCGAGAATTTAATAAAATACCACATAGATGAGTTTTTGCTAGAAAAAATATTTTAAGTAATAGGCAGGAAGGATTCATGAAAGACAGAAGCTGTCAAACAAATCTGGTTTCTTTTTATGAGGAGGTAAGCAAAACCTTAGACAAAGGAGTGGCTGTGGATATAGTATGCTTAGATTTTCCAAAAGCGTTTGACACAGTTCCCCACACACGGCTAATGTGTAAGATAAAAGCTACAGATTTGGAAAAAATCTGTTTATAAATGGATAGAAAACAGGCTAAAAGACCATATTCATAGAGTAGTGGTAATGATTTATACTTTAAATAGTCTAAGGTTATCAGTGGTGTACCCCAAGGTTCAGTGTTGGGTCCCTTCATTTTTAATAGGCTTATAAATTATATAGGGTCTGGAATTAAAAGTAACATTACAGTCTTTGCAGATGACACCAAGCTATGCAGTGGAATAACGTCCTTACAGGATGTCTCCAACTTACAATCCGACCTCAAGGCACCTCAATTTAATGTGGCAAATGAGGTTTAATGTTGATAAATGTAAAGTTATGCAGTCGGGGTTAAGAATATGCATGCATCATACATACTAGGAGGAGTATACAGCTGGGGGAATCAGTGGTGGAGAAGGATCTGGGTGTTCTGGTAGATCATAGACTCAATAATAGCATACAATGCCAAGCTGCAGTTTCCCAAATGAACAACATCCTTTCCTGTATGAAAAGAGGTGTGGACTGCAGAGAGAGAGAGATATCATTTTGCCCCTGTAAAAATCATGAGTAAAGCCTCATCTAGAATATGTTGAGTTTTGAGCACCAGTTCACAAAAAGAATATTCGGAAACCGGAGAAAGTGCAGAGAAGGGCAACCAAACTGATAAGAGGCATGGAGGAGCTCAGCTATAAGGAAAGATTAGTGGAACCGAGAAGAGGAGATAAAAGGGGATGTAATCAACTTGTATAAATACATAGGTGGTCCATATAGTGAACTGTATTTAGAGTTATTTACTTTACGGTTATCACAGAGGACAGGGGGGCCATTTTTATGTCTGGAGGAAAAGAGATTTAACCTCCAAATACGGAAAGGCTTCTTCATAGTAAGAGCTCTGAAAATGTGGAATAAACTTCCTCAAGAGCTGGTTCTGGCCAATTCAGTAGATTGATTTAAAAAAGGCCTGGCTTCTTTCCTAAATGCATGAAATATTACTGGATAACAATATTTATAGCTAAAGTTGATCCAGGGAATATCTGATTGCCACTAATGAAATCAGGGAGGACTTCCCCCCCCCCCCCCCCGCAGAAGCAATTTGGATCATGCTTTATTGAGTTTTTATTTTCTTCCTCTGAATCAACTGTGAGTATAGGATAGTGCATATGGAGATTTTCAATTTTTTTTTTGTTTTTTCTTTTTTTGAACTGGATGAACTTTTTTCAGTCAGATTAACTATGTAACTGTGTAATTCAAGCTATTACTGTATGTTAGTCACAGAGCAGCTTTCTTCATGCCTTCTGAAAGTTGTAAACATTAAATATTTGTAACACTGGGCACTGTTACTGAAGTCACAGAACTCTATTTATCCACAAGATGGCAATGTTCACTACTTTGCCTTGCCATAGTTTTAATACAAGAGTAATCTGGGAAATGTAGTCTCAAAGGAGGATCCTGTATACAGTGCTGTTTGGACCAGGTCAAGTAGGACTGTATTCTACATGGCTGCAGAACTGAGGGCAAGCCGCTGTGCTGCATCACTACTTAAGGGGGTCCCCCAGCACTCAGACAACTTGTTGTTTTCCTAAGGAATTCTGCCTAAGGATTGGATGAGAGGCTCTCTGACCCACACAGTTGCTACAATCAACAGTTTTTTCTTGTCTGTCCCGCAGGCCTAGCATGGCCATTACCCTTCATTGACACTGCTCTCCAATAGAAGTTAAACACATTTGTTGTCATTTTCTACTGAAAACTGCATCTATCAACACCAAGGACTGCCATCAAAGCTGCCACTACTCCAGACTGCTGACTTTGATTACTCCTTGTGCATCACAATTTGTTGCATGATACCCCTACATTAACTCCTTCAAATTCTCTCTCTTCTCTTCCCCTTTTTCTTTAAATATGTTTGCTTTGCCTAGCTAAATTAGCATACCTGAGACTAACCTTTAATTTAACTGTTCCTGAACCCTACGCCCTAAAAGCATTGCACTGCAGGCTCTTGCCTTTTCTTGCTCACACTTGCTGGGAAGTTGGTTTCCTGGGATTGAAGCTGCTACATGTGCAGGAGGGAGATCCAAGCAGGGCAAGGTTCCTGATGGTGATAACATTTGGTCCATGAGAAGTCTGTGTGATCGAGTGACAATGACAGGAGCACAGCTGGGAGACAGGGACAGAGCGTTGTCACCCTGTGACAGGAAGTGCCTGAAGAGGAATCTGCATGGCAGGATCACCAGGATTATTTTGAAGAAAGTATAGAAATATTGAAAATAACATAATTAACATGCCCAGGATCTGTGTGGAGGATATATGTCATTTTGGCTACTTGCCTTGCTGATGACCCCTAGTGGTCAAGTGTGGAAGTCCAGGATTTCGGTAGAGGATCTGTATCAGCAATCCCTGCTTGTGTTTGCCTGATGACCCTTAATGGTCGATTACTGGAGGTGAGAGGCAGTATTGCTCACTGGTGGAAGGTTTTCACTGAATTGGTGTTTGATTTACTCCTTTCTCACACTAAAGGCATCTTCACTGTGATATCCCCCTTTTTTTCTATGGACGACTATGGACTTTTTATCATTATTATTGTCATCATTTTAAGTGCTGTACTATTTTCTGTTTTTTGTTTTTTACTGAGGTTTGTTTGGTTTGACCTTAATTAAGTGTCCAGCTGCTTGGCTTTCGCTAGGGAGTGATTGAGCGCTGAATATTCCCTTTGCTATTGTATTCTGATTAGGGATGATCGAACGGTTCGTGTTGACCATCCGTTCAACCCTAACATTGGGTGTTCGAAATTTGGCCGAATTCCAAACTTTTTGTGGTAAAAGTTCGGAATTCGGCCACCAGAACCGCCCAAAATGCAATGGGACAGTAACTGGGCTTTAAAAGCCCGTGATTGGCCCAGAAACATCAGTAAAAGCCAATTGAGGGGGCAGGAGTCTGCTAGGAATGTGATTGGAGTGACTATGGGGTCCAGAGGGCAATCAGTAGTGAATACGCCCCCCAGTATATAACATAGCCCCGCCAAACCTCTGGCACAGTAATACAGGGTCTGTGGAAGAGAGTGGAAGCATTGTGTTTCTCTGCTGTATGGAGCTGTTCTTTTAGTGTGAGGAAAGGGATATGCAGTGTAGTTAGGGTACTATATACCACTATAGTTAGATTCAATAATATAGTTTTTGTAGGGATACCTTTAAGTGTCCGGGTGACCGTAGTGTAGTTTAGGGTGAACTGACTCTGCCATGTCAGGGTGACCATAGTGTAGTTTAGGGTGAACTCACTCTGCCATGTCAGGGTGACCGTAGTGTAGTTTAGGGTGAACTGACTCTGCCATGTCAGGGTGACCGAACTCTGCCATGTCAGGGTGACCCCACTATGCAGATTCTGGGTTAGGAGTATATATATATATATATATATATATATATACACACACACCACACATATATATATATGTATATATACACACACACACACACACACACATATATATATATACATACATATATATATATATATATATATATATATATATATATATATATATATACCCCTATACAGAAGTTCAGATGTCATGCCTGCCTCCAAACGCCTTCAAAAAATGCCCAAAAGACGCCTGAAAAATGCCCGAAACAAAAAGCCCAGGTGTGAAAGGAGGGTAACACCATCCCTGCGCTACTGAAATTCTAAGAAAAATAATCTGTTTTTTTTTCTGGTTCTGGACATGCTACAGAGCTGAAACTTCACAGGTACACTTTTTAGACCCCCCCAGACACTAAATCCAAAGAAATCTAATTTTTTTTTTCAATATTTTTTTCAATAATTGGCTCTCTATCAAAAACAACAATTTTTTTTTTGCCTGATTCATAGTCCCTGGGGCATGACCCAGAACCCTATGCACTTTTTAGAGGCATTTATTGGGTTTTAGGGCTTCAAAATTGTGTTTTTTGATTACAGAAGTTCGGGTCCCATTGATTTCAATGGGGTTCTGGAATCCGAACCGAACTTTCGGGAAATTCGGGTGTTCTGATCGAACCGAACTTTTCAAAAGTTTGATGATCCCTAATTCTGATCTTGTGCCTGCCTGGTTGCAGAACGGGGTTGCTGGTAGTGTTTCAAATTCCCATGCCTAAGCCTAGCTTCTCTAGACTGAGAGCCCTCAAGTGCACTAGCCTACTTATTGTTAGCCATCCACAGTCACTTGGGGTGTAATTTCTTAGTCAGAGAGAGCTATTGTTTATGCTCTTGGCACTGCAGTACATGCTGAGTCCATTATTAAAGGTACCTGGGTTAAATGCATTATATTTGTATTGCACAGTTTTTCATGTGTTGACACTGAATTATTGATTTGCTATGTTATTTTTTTACTTTACCCAGCCAATATAATCTGCTTACTTTCTAACAGTCATTGTGTGCCATTTTGGTGCGTCCCCTAGAAGTTCCCAGACAAGATATTCTGGTGGTGCCAGCAGGAACTGGGTTCCAGCTAGAGGCAAAATAAGAGCAGAGGACCCAATATCAATAGGAGCTCCTGGGGGGCTACATATTTATATGCAATTCATAAGTACAAATAATATAAGCACAATATGTATTTTTCCTCAATATAACAGATAAAGAATCACACTATGCACTCTGTGAAAATTATCTCACGTGTGTTTAAAGGGTAACTGTACATTTGTGGCATAAATATAGCAAATAAAAAAAATAAAAAATATATATATATATATATACATACATACAGTAAAACCTTGGATTGAGAGTAACTTGGTTTGAGAGCATTTTGCAAGGCAAGCAAACGATGTTTGCCTTGATAAACAAGTGATGTCTTGATGTACAAGTAGTGTCATGTCACAACTAAGTATAAAAGAGAAGAGAGGTGCCTCTAAGTGTAGCAAAATGGTTACATTTAATGAAGGTACAACATTTAACAACTCACATGGTTGGTTAAAACAGGTACATCTAAGTATGCAGGCATCCGGGGTAAAGGGCCGTACACACTTGACGAAAATTGGACGAAATATCCTCCAATTTTTCTCTGTCTTCTCAGCGTTCATTACCGTTTTTAGTTGACAGTGCATAAATGTTCATGAAATTTCTCGTCCGATTTTTCTTTTTTTTGGCACATTTGTTCCTAGACTTCCGGGTTGTCAGCAACTTCAGATCCTGCATGGTCTTTCGTATCCAATTTTTCACGGACGTACTGCATACACATTAAACAAAAATCGGTCATCTGGGGACGTACGAAAAAATTTTTGGTGTTTGTCCCTCCGTTTTTTTTTCGTTGAAAATGCCGGCATCGGCTGCTAAGAGTTGTGTACACATTAGGCGAAAATCAGACGAATTTACCTCGGACGGGAATTTTTGGCAGATTTTCTACTAGTGTGTACCCCACTTAAAGCTGTCTACATAGACCATCCTCCACACCGGCATCAACATTATCCCTTCCATGCTGCGCTCCACGAGCGCCTCAAACCTCAATCTTATATCACTCTACTGCAGGATAGTCTTCCCGGTCACAATTGCAGACTGACGGCGGTGAGAACCGGCGTTGCGGAGGACGTTCTATGCGGACAGCTTTACCCTGGATGCCTGCATACTTAGATGTGCCTCTTTTAATCATCAACCATATGAGTTGCTACATTCATTAAATGTAACCATATTGCTACACTTAGTCCCCGTTCACACTAAGGCGACCTGTAAGGCGACCTGGTCGCCTTACAGGTCGCCGTAGGTCGCCTTCCATAGGGAAGCTGCGGACCCGTTCTAATAGGAGCGACACAAGTTGCTCCGACTTAGAAAAAGGGTCCGGAGCTTCTTTGGGGCGACCCGGAGGCGACCGCCATAGACTTCAATGTTATGAAGTCCGTGGCGGCTGCTCCAAGGTCGCGGCGCGCTGCTCGCACCGCGACCTCGGAGGTCGCCCCCCCAAGTCGGATCACCCCAGTGTGAACGGGGCCTTAGAGGCACCTCTTTTCTCTTTTATACTTTGTAGCTCCTGCTGGATTTTGCTTCTAATCCCCTTGTGTAGGCTGCCATTTGTGGATAGACATTTTATGATTGCACAACCCATCACATTGCTATATTCTTTTTAAATGGACTATAAACTTAAGTACTTATGAATAAATGGTTGTGGAACAAATCATCTGGGTTTCCATTAATTCTAATAGGGAAATGTGCTTTGATATAAGAGTGCTTTGGATTACAAGCATGTTTCCGGAACAAATTATGCTCACAATCCAAGGTTTTACTGTGTGTATATATATATATATATATATATATACTGTATATGTATATATATATATATATATATATATATATATATATATATATATATATATATAATATATATATATATATAGCATAAACTGTACAATTGCTACATAACCCATATTGTAATTTAATGGTATTAAAAATTACCTTTCCTTTTACAATTTGCAGCCATTGTATTATTCTGTAAAATTTAATGCAATTTGGCAAACAGCTCTGCAGGCATTCTGTACACAATTGGTGTACAGAACTTTCCCAGAAATGTTGCTTCCTGCTTATTTGATTAGCTCACTAATTTTCCCAGAAGTCTGCAGTAAGAGACACGTAAAATTTTAGGCATTCTTTGCAAAAGGAATTATGTTTTTAGTCAGATACCCCCTAAGGATGAGTAACTTTTAAAGGGATGCAGATACTGAAAATGTCTTCATGAGAAGACTGCAAGTGTATCAGGTGATTAGACTGAATACGTACACTCCCTTTAAGTTATCAGACTTCCAAGGACATAGTAGAACAAGCAGCCTTTTCTAAAGGGTTAAAAACCCTTTAAATGGATAAAAAACAGGTAGGACTCTGCTACAAAGTTTGTTAAAAATCTTTGTGATGTACATCACCCAAAGGGGATTGTATTTTTCTCAGCAAAAGTAAAGTTTCCTTTTAAAAAGTAGCTGTATAAATGACGTTTAGGTCATTAAATTCTCATATCTGGGGTGGAAATACTCCTGTCTGAAAAACTGTAATATTTGAAAGGAATGTTTGAACTGAAAAAAGGTATGGCACCTTGAGAAAGTTATAAAGCAAGGGGTACGTGCAGTGTTTGAAGGCAAAACACTGACTAGGTAGTTAATAGAACATACAACTAATTGATTGTTTTTATTTTACTTGACAAAGACTACAGTTCTCAGCTGTGAAATTTTGTCTATGTTGTTCAGATACTACACTTGAATGCAAGATGGATATTCGTTATTAAACGTTTTGTTACATTAGACATCTGTCTGTTTTAATAGAAATTCTCTTAAGTATAACACAGAAATAAAATGCTAGAAGTCAGAAACAAGGCTGTAGTCACATTTCAAGGGCAGAGAGAAACACTTTTCCCATCTAGTATTGTGCATTTATTGCACAATATGTCATGGTTTGGTTTATGTACTACAAACACAAGTGTGCCTCAAATGATACTGGACTGCTTAAAAAAAAAAATATATACTCTTATAGCTGAGCTAAAAATTTCCTTGTAATACAGTTAAGCTGTAATCCTCACTGTTGCTAGGTAACCAGCAAATGCCGGATAGATAGATAGATAGATAGATAGATAGATAGATAGATAGATAGATAGATAGATAGATAGATAGATAGATAGATAGATAGATAGATAGATAGATAGATAGATAGATAGATAGATAGATAGATAGATAGATAGATAGATAGATAGATAGATAGATAGATAGATAGATAGATAGATAGATAGATAGATAGATAGATAGATAGATAGATAGATAGATAGATAGATAGATAGATAGATAGATAGATAGATAGATAGATAGATAGATAGATAGATAGATAGATAGATAGATAGATAGATAGATAGATAGATAGATAGATAGATAGATAGATAGATAGATAGATAGATAGATAGATAGATAGATAGATAGATAGATAGATAGATAGATAGATAGATAGATAGATAGATAGATAGATAGATAGATAGATAGATAGATAGATAGATAGATAGATAGATAGATAGATAGATAGATAGATAGATAGATAGATAGATAGATTTCAGCAAATTTGGAGCTGCAAAAAATATATTTTAATCAGATATGGGTTTATAAGGTCTTTTGGCTTATAATACACTCAACAGAACATGGCCCTTTTAACCGGCATAAACCCTACATCAATTTACCGCCTATATGCATCTACATAAAGTTGGCAGTAGCATTGTAAAGGTTGGAGAATCGGTTGAATGACCAGACAGAGGGGAGCTTTAACTTGAACTTTACCAAACAGATGCAGAGTAATGATGAGCTCAGGGTTTAGTCCAAACGAAAGTTTGGGCTGAACATTAGCTGTTCAGAATTCTTCCAAACTATTTTAGTCTGTACTGCAGTAGCCAAACTCCATATAGCAGTGGTATTTACACCGCTTCTATATACTATAGCTTCCTATCAGTCAGTTTTTTTCTAAGGAAGTGGCAGGTGCAAGCACCCACCATGTTCTTAGCAACCAGTGATGTCAACCGACCCCCATTCATTTACTGGCTGGGAACACCCATCCATGTAAACAAAGGTGCTGGAAAGGTGTGATATTATTGACCAAGTAAAATCACATCTCCATGTTTGGGCAATGACATAGACCATATATGGATGTAACCATATTTGGTCAATTACATCACCCAAGAGACCCTTTCCCTTTGTTTACTTTTAATGGGGGGGGGGGCAGGAGATGTCATATGGCATAAGTCAGCAATGAGACTGGACATCTCTGTTGGTTGATGGGATTTTTTGGTTTTGGAGGGTGGGCTCTGGATTGCTGGAAGACATTACTGCTGATAGATATACATCATTTTACTTTTTGTGTGTGTGAATGAGTAACAGTACTACCACCCCTTCTTTCACCTATGGTTTTAATAGAGAGGGCTTCCAGATTCTAAATAAGCCACTCCCACAGTCCCCTAAAACCACCAGCCCGGATTTTAAGTGAAGAGGCTCTTATTCCCATCAAAATGGTGACATGGTGCTTTGCCAGGAGTTTCCTCCTGGCAAAGTGCCCTCATAATGTTAAGGGCATATGGCCTGGTATGGTTAACAAGGACAGGGACCATGCTCACTTCCCCCCTTCCTTGTCTCCCTGGCTGCATGCACAGATAAGAGTCTAGTATGAATTTTTGGGGGAACTCATGTTTTTTCTCTTGTGTAAGGGTCCCCCCTTAAAATCCACTCCACGCTCAAGGGGTCTAGTATAGGATTTAGGGGGCCCCCATGCCTTTTTTTTTTTCACTTTTTTTTGGATTCCCACTTCACACTCTCTGATTGAACAAAAACAATTCACAGATCCTTGCATCAACACAAGTGATGTTGATGCTGGGATCTATCCTACTGTGTCTTTGTATTCTGACAGTGATGACTCCCCCTGCCAAAATACACAGATCAGCTGTTCGATTGCTGATTTTCAAGCATGACTGTTCAACAGAAGCCAGCATTGGATAAAACATGTCAGATAGAGACTCTGTGCTGACCTCACAACGCCATGCGACAAGGATCAGCAGCAAGCAGAACTTTTCCGTTTGGGTGGAACTCTGTTTTAACCATTATCATTGAAAGTGAAAGTAAAAGAAAATCTCAAATTTTGGGTTGTCCTCAGAAAAGTAATAGAAGAGAAATCTTCTAATTGGACACTTGTTCTGATGATCTAGGGTCCCCAAGAAATTCCTTTAATTTGCAGGGATTTCTTTTCACTTCCTATTTGGCTTTGGGATAGGAAGTGAAGAGAAATTTCTGCAATGGGACAAATATGGCAAAAAAAAAAAAAAAAACCTCTTGACAGGGGGTATAACTCTCCCTTGCTCTATCCAAAATGCAAAAGAAAAATTGCCAATAGTTTTACTTTAAGTAATTACTGTGCCACACAAACCACTCTCGGGATGTCTTTGTATTTGTATCAGGCTATAAATGTGCATTTTAAAGATTTAGGATGATATGGTATTATTTTCCTCCGGTAATGTGAACAAGTATAATTGTACTTTGCAGCTGTATGGATAGGGTCATAGAGCTTTTATGTGACCTTGTAAATGTCAAGATTGATGTATGAGAAACAGCCTCAAATGTGTGGGGTTTCTGAATTCCCACAGAAACACCATCTGTCATTGAGACTGTACAGGTAGGCTTCACTGTTGAGGCTTATTAACTTTATAATTTCCTTCCCTAAATATAAATATCAATATATCAGTTTAAGTAGGCACCAGTAAGCACCTTAAAAAAAACACTACAGAAGATTATTGTTTAATCACAGATGTTGAAAGCATCAACCTATCCCAATGGGACTGAATGAACTGCCTGCCTGTGTAAAGTATTTTACTGTGCACTGTGATTCTCAGTGATTTGCTTTGCTAATTAATCTAATTGAATTTGCAGCCTATGTTAATCTATAATATGCAAAATCTCAGTACTGAACTACGTTGGGAAACCCCTGCAGATTTGCAGAATGTTTCCAGCCACATATGAAAAAAATGTAAAAAAAAAAAAAACTGTAGAAAGTTAATGTAAGTATAGGCCTACAATTCACCGTTCAAAATGTTATTGTGGAATATTTAATATCTTAAAACCACGCTAGAAACTCAGAATTATTTATAATGAGGTTCCATTAATACTCTGGCACATTTTAATGAGTGTTTTTTCATGAGTGGCATTAAACCAGCTCTTTAACTTTGAATGAGCTCTTAATAGTATGATACACAAAAAAAAGTGTACCTGCACTAAAAGAGTGGCAACAGAGGGAAGTTCGTTTCCATAAGATTAATAATGGAAGAGTTTAAAAAGAGATTGTCTCCTCACCCAAAAAAAGGCCCCTCAACCCCCATATGCTCACATTATCTATGCTCTCTTGGGGTTCTTTGCTCCGCCATAGCTAGGATATCTTGCTCTTTCAGACATAGAAGAGCATGTGACCTGCTTTCCTGTGATTGTGAATAGACTAAAAATGGGGTAGTAATGTCAATGCTCCCCCAAGACACTGACACTGCTGATCTCAATGCTGCCTACAGAGGTAAGGTGACTACAAGGTGGTTGAGGAATGCTGATATTCAGAGACATTGTCACCTTGCTCATCATGGACAAGGTAAAAGGGTCTCTGAGCATTTAAGCATAATTAATAAAATGCATACAAAAAATTATATTAGACTTAGACATGTTGGTTGTCCTACAAACAATTCAATGGGTAACTGAGACTCTCCAAAACACTATACAACCCTCCCAGTTATTATTATATATTATTATTATACATTTTTATTTTTGTTTTAGCACAGACTCTGAAGGTCCGGCATTATATTCTGGACCCTCAGAGCGCATGCACCGGTAACGTCACCGGCTGCATGCACTCTAAACTGTGCAAGTGTAGGAGATATTCACAGTACCTACAGGAAAGCCTTACTATTGGCTTGCCTGTAGGTTCAAGTAGTATAACAGAGTTTACTACCACTTTAAACAGTTTATTCCCCCTTTTCTAAACTTTCAAAGAGTGTGTTGGTTAAGTGGTTGTAGACCCACAGATAGGTGAGAAGCTTTGTATGTAGACCTTAAAGGCAGCTCTCTGTCAGTTGGGAATCCCTAGGGGTCCCTGGAGTAATCATAATACTCATAATACTACAGTGCCTTGCGAAAGTATTCGGCCCCCTTGAACTTTTTGACCTTTTGCCACATTTCAGGCTTCAAACATAAAGATATAAAACTGTAATTTTTTGTGAAGAATCAACAACAAGTGGGACACAATCATGAAGTGGAACGAAATTTATTGGATATTTCAAACTTTTTAACAAATAAAAAACTGAAAAATTGGGCATGCAAAATTATTCAGCCCCCTTAAGTTAATACTTTGTAGCGCCACCTTTTGCTGCGATTACAGCTGTAAGTCACTTGGGGTATGTCTCTATCAGTTTTGCAGATCGAGAGACTGAAATTTTTGCCCATTCCTCCTTGCAAAACAGCTCGAGCTCAGTGAGGTTGGATGGAGACCGTTTGTGAACAGCAGTTTTCAGTTCTTTCCACAGATTCTTGATTGGATTCAGGTCTGGACTTTGACTTGGCCATTCTAGCACCTGGATATGTTTATTTGTGAACCATTCCATTGTAGATTTTGCTTTATGTTTTGGATCATTGTCTTGTTGGAAGACAAATCTCCGTCCCAGTCTCAGGTCTTTTGCAGACTCCATCAGGTTTTCTTCCAGAATGGTCCTGTATTTGGCTCCATCCATCTTCCCATCAATTTTAACCATCTTCCCTGTCCCTGCTGAAGAAAGATGCTGCCACCACCATGTTTGACAGTGGGGATGGTGTGTTCAGGGTGATGAGCTGTGTTGCTTTTACGCCAAACATAACGTTTTGCATTGTTGCCAAAAAGTTTGATTTTGGTTTCATCTGACCAGAGCACCTTCTTCCACATTTGGTGTGTCTCCCAGGTGGCTTGTGGCAAATTTTAAACGACACTTTTTATGGATATCTTTAAGAAATGGCTTTCTTCTTGCCACTCTTCCATAAAGGCCAGACTGATTGTTGTCCTATGGACAGAGTCTCCCACCTCAGCTGTAGATCTCTGCAGTTCATCCAGAGTGATCATGGGCCTCTTGGCTGCATCTCTGATCAGTCTTCTCCTTGTATGAGCTGAAAGTTTAGAGGGACGGTCAGGACTTCGTAGATTTGCAGTGGTCTGATACTCCTTCCATTTCAATATTATCACTTGCACAGTGCTCCTTGGGGTGTTTAAAGCTTGGGAAATCTTTTTGTATCCAAATTCGGCTTTAAACTTCTCCACAACAGTATCTCTGACCTGCCTGGTGTGTTCCTTGTTCTTCATGATGCTCTCTGCGCTTTAAACGGACCTCTGAGACTATCACAGTGCAGGTGCATTTATACGGAGACTTGATTACACACAGATGGATTCTATTTATCATCATTAGTCATTTAGGTCAACATTGGATCATTCAGAGATCCTCACTGAACTTCTGGAGAGAGTTTGCTGCACTGAAAGTAAAGGGGCTGAATAATTTTGCACGCCCAATTTTTCAGTTTTTTATTTGTTAACAAAGTTTGAAATATCCAATACATTTTGTTCCACTTCATGACTGTGTCCCACTTGTTGTTGATTCTTCACAAAAAATTACAGTTTTATATCTTTATGTTTGAAGCCTGAAATGTGGCAAAAGGTTGCAAAGTTCAAGGGGGCCGAATACTTTTGCAAGGCACTGTATGTAAACGAATGAGAGCACCACAGGCTTGTATAAAGTCCTGTAGATATTATTTTATACACCACAAAATGTGTTAGCTGTAATAAACATCTACATGTCACTACATGGTCCGGCTTTCTGCAGTATTTGTGATATGCCCAAAAAAGGGTGAAAAGCACCTCTGACATCACCGGATCCGATTACAAAAAAGGTACATATACATTTTTTAAAGATTGCTCCAATTAGGATTGTGGCAATCAATTTCCAGAGGTGGACTTTAATAATTGCAACAATATAATAGGAGGCACCCCAACTCTTGTGTACTTTTCAAATGAAAAAGTATGTAAAATAATGAGAGCACCACAGCTTTGTTTCAAGCCTATTATATGTTTATTACAGTTCAACGGACATAACCACAACATTTAGGGGGTTCAGAGACTCCCTTTATCAGGGCTGTGGTATATAATATAATATCTATATAATTAATATCTAAGCAAATGGACTGACTTTATGCAGCTTCTTTACTGCCACTCCCTGTCTACATGTATGCACTCCTGAAATGGTTGCATGCATTTTTCAGGAAAAGTTTCCTAATGGCAACATCAGTTGTACCATGCCTGTGCAATGTGTGTTGAAATGTTCACAACATTCTCCATTGTAAGCCTGTGTGACAGAGTAATAATGCAGGAACACAATTGTAGGACAGGGAGAGAGTGTTGTTACCTTATAACAAGAAGTATCCAGACAAGGCAGGATCCCAGGTACGGCTGCAGATTTAAGAATTTTAAAAATGACATTTGAAATTAAATGAACATTTTTAGGTGACGGTGTTAGGTTTATATACCTAAAATTACTACATGTTGTTACTTTATTTAAGGTGTCCACCCTTGCGTAAGTATATATAAATAAATACACAAAATAGATGTCTTTAAATTAAAAAAATATATATATTGATTTATTGTTTTCTGTTGTCTTTTGCATACATATCCTTTCTGTCCAATTGCATGGTAATGCTAAACAGTCTGCACAAACTTTATAAGTAGCAATTTTTGGGTAGTCATCTACATGGTCTGCCTTTAATCTGGCTATTACCTCATAAAAAAAAAAAAAAAAAAGTTGAAGTTGTCCAAAAAATATTCCACAGATTGACATGTCAACCCATTAGCTGAAATTTAAATGCCAACTTGTCAAACATATCATAAAGATTCCCCATTGACAGGTTATGTTGTACAGAGCAAAAACTTTTCTAACCTAACAGTCATGCAACATAATAATGATTGTAATTTTCTGACAGGGTGGATAATCTCTCAGCCAATTACATGCTGTGTGCTTTTTTTACACAAGCTCCAATAAGCCAAGATTTTATGTGCAAAAGTAAAGTTCCAGTAACATTCAATGAGTTCACAATCACTGCTCACAGAATCTGGTCTTAGCCGTTCCAGCTTATTACCTATTCAGTAAATGCCATAAGATAATGAGTAATACAGGTTGAGTTGAAAGCTAAGCTACATTTGAAATGGCCATATAAAATTTTAACCACTTCCATTCCAGACACTTTCACCCTCTTCCTGCCTAGGCCAATTTTTTGCTTTCAGTGCTCTCACATTTTGAATGACAATTACTCAGTCATGCAACACTGTACCTTAATGAAATTTTTTTGCATTTTTTGAGACAGATAGAGTTTTCTATTGGTGGTATTTAATCACCACCACTGGGTTTTTTATTTTTTGCTATATATGCGAAAAAGCACTGAACATTTTAAGAAATAACACATTTTTTTTAGTTTCTGTTATAACAGTTTGCAAATAAATAATCTTCCTTCATAAATTTAGGTCAACATGTATTCTGCTACATTTCTTTGGTAAAAATAACCCAAATCAGTATATTTTATTTAATCTGTGTGAAAAGTTACAAAGTCTGCAAACTTTGATATACATGTTTGAAAATTATTCAATACTGATTGTCAGGTCACCTGTGGCCAGGTGACAACTGCACCCTGTTGGAGGCAGGGGCGCAGCGCAAGGTAGTGAACCCTATAGCAGACTGCTGCGGATGGACCAGAACGTGAACCCAAGATTCCCCAGGGCGCGGAGTCTAAGACCCAGCAGGTGTTCACCAGTGCCTCTAGTGGTGAGGATGGACTTTGCTGCAACTGGGCCCAGGTCGCGGCCCCTGGGGTCCCCCAGGTCACGCTCCATAGTGTAACGCTCCTGCGTTTTTGTAGTAGGCTGGATTTGCAGCTGCAGAATCTCCACTCAGTAGTCATGTAGAGATGTGTTGAATAACCAGATCCAACTCTCCAGACTCATCACTGTGGGCCTGTCAGCTTCAGCATACAGATATACACACTCAATAAGATGTTCCTGGAGTGATAGGATGTATATGATAGTATGAAGATGATGTGCTGAAGGGACAGGTGTGAACAGTGACAGAGATGGTAAGCACTTGATAGAAATGTTCAGGAGAGTACTAGATGGTATTAGGTAGAATGCAGATAGGTTAGTAATCGAGTATGGTAACAGGTGGTAAGGACAGCAGATGACAAATACAGGATAGACTAACCCAGTGCAAGGATAGATGGTAGTAGACTCAAGAGCTAGCAATCTATGTAACAGTGCAGATGATAGATTTAGTATGCATAGATAGTAACAGTCCTTAATGTGCAGAGGTAGATAGTGTAAGTAAGGTTATGGAGGATTCCCCTGTGGGGTACTTATCACTAGTAAGGTTAGTAGTAGAAGGGTCCAGTAGTGAGGGAGTGATCCAGTAGCGAGATACAGGGATCAGTAGCGAGGTTCCGGTCTGTTTCCAAGTAATAGAAAGTAGCTGGAAGTTCCGGCAGCAAGACAAGCTTGTAAGCATGTGGACACACAGGCAGGTTGAACGAACAACGTGAGAGAGAACGCCGGCGGTTGAAATAGCCGCTCTGCGGCGCTCGGAGATGACGTCATCCGTCTTAAAGGTGTATGCGTACCACCTATTTAGAAAGGTGGGACGCATATTTGAAAAGAAAATAAGGGTACCAGAGGTACCAGAATCTTACAGTACCCCCCCCTTAAGGCCGGCTCCGGAAGGCCTATAGCACTGGTTTCTCCGGGTATTTCGAGTGAAACCTTCGTATAAGCCTAGGTGCGTGAACATCAGTGGTATCCAACCAGGTGTCGTCTTGGGGTCCATAGTTCTTCCATCTTATGAGATACTGGAGTCTTCCTCTGTGGATACGAGAATCCAAAATCTCCTTAATCTCATATTCTTCTCCGCCTTCAACTTGTACTGGAGGTGGAGGCAAGATGGTAGGCCTTATTCCTTGATTAGGAACATGGGGTTTCAGTAGCGACACATGGAAGATGGGATGGATTATGAGATCTGCTGGTAAGGTGAGCTGTACTGCAGCTTTTCCAATAAGTTTCTTAATTTGGAAGGGTCCCAGAAATAAAGGTCCAAACTTTTTGCTAGGGATCTGTAATCTTAAATTTCTTGTCGATAGCCAAACGAGGTCCCCAATAGCATACTGAGGAGAAGGTCTTCTACGTAGGTCGTAGTACCTTTTTTGTTGGCTATGGGCGTGTGAGATAGTGGTATTGAGTAAACCCAGAGAGTCCTTTATTTGGGTAAGATAGTCTGAGGCTACTGGGTTACTTGATGGTAGGATGCGTGGTGGAAGTAGTGTGGGATGAAACCCATAGTTCAAGTAGAACGGACTTTGCTTAGTAGTACTGTGGGTTGCGTTGTTATAAGCAAATTCCGCCAGAGGGAGAAGGTCCACCCAATCATCCTGTAGGTATGATGTGTAGCAACGCAGATATTGTTCTATACACTGGTTGACTCTTTCAGTCTGTCCGTTGGTCTGAGGGTGGTAGGGAGAAGTGAGCTTTCGCTCAATCCGTAATATTTGACAAAGAGCTTGCCAAAATTTGGAACATTGAACTGTGAACCACGGTCGGATAAAAGAGTCTTTGGAATTCCGTGTAACTTGAACACATGTTTCATCAGTAGTTCCGCTGTTTGTTTAGATGAAGGTAGTCTACGGATAGCGATGAAATGTGCCATCTTTGTCAGGTGGTCCACTGACACTAGAATGGTATTAAATCCTTTAGAAGGTGGTAGTTCTACTATAAAGTCTAAGGACACAATTTCCCGTGGAACCTGGGGTATTGGTAGACTGCAGAGTAGACCAGATGGTTTTGTAGTGTCAATTTTGGGCCTTGCACAGATGTCACATGAAGATACAAATTTTTGTACAGACGTCTTCATATCAGGCCACCAAAACTGCCTAGTAAGCAAATTAAGGGTTTTCGTCATACCCATATGTCCTGCCATGGGCACATCATGTGATAACTCCAAGATCTTGGTGCGCATAGTAGGGGGTATGTAGAGTTTGTCGTTGTAGTAGAGGAAGCCTTCTGCATCAGTACTTAGTTGTGGTGGAGGTGAATCCAATCCTACACTGTGCAAAATCTCTTCCTTCAGGGAACGAACAACCCCAATAATACGTTCATAGGGTATTATAGGAATAGAAGGGATTTCAGCGCAGTTATCTTTGGTTAATCGTGATAGCGAATCCGCTTTTTTATTTTTGTCTGCAGGCGTGTAGGTCACTAAGAAGTTGAATCTTAGGAAGAATAATGACCATCGTACCTGCCGGTGGGAGAGAGTTTTGTTAGTCTGGAGGTATTGAAGGTTTTTATGATCTGTATATATGAGTATTGGTAACCGGGTACCCTCAAGTAGATGTCGCCAATTCTCCAGTGCCAGTTTTATGGCAAGCAACTCCTTTTCACCCACTCTGTAATTCACCTCTGGGCTGCTTAATGATTTTGAAAAGAAAGCAACTGGGTGGAGTGGTGAAGTATTTGTTGGTCGTTGGGAGAGAACTGCTCCTACTGCCATATTTGACGCATCTACCTCCAGAATATATTGGAGGGATGGGTCTGGATGGCGTAGTATGGGAGCAGAAGTAAAGCTTGATTTTAACAAGCAGAAAGCTCGATTTGCTTCTTCTGACCATTTGAATGGTTTCTTTATACTTGTCAGTTGTGTGAGAGGTCTCACAATAGCAGAAAAGTTCTTGAAGAACTTCCTATAGAAGTTTGAAAATCCAAGGAATCGCTGTAATGCCTTACGAGTTGTTGGTATAGGCCAGTCCAGAATACAGGATATCTTGCTCATATCCATCTTAATTCCGGTTTTGGATATGATGTATCCTACAAATAATATTTCTTCTTTATGAAATAGGCATTTTTTTTATTTCACGTATAGATTGTGTGCAAGTAGTCTGGATAACACAAGTCTTACATGTTTTATATGTTCAGAGAGAAATCGAGAATAGATAAGTATATCGTCCAGATATACTACAACAGAGACATCAAGTAAGTCTCTAAAGATGTCGTTTATGAACCTTTGGAAAGCTGCGGGAGCATTACACAACCCGAATGGCATCACAAGATATTCAAATAATCCGTATCTGGTTCTGAATGCTGTTTTCCACTCATCTCCGTCACGGATTCGGATTAGGTTGTATGCCCCTTTCAGGTCTAATTTAGAGAAGTAAGTAGCCACACGCACTTGTTCAATGAGTTCAGGGATGAGCGGTAAAGGATAGCGATCCTTTATTCTAATCGTATTTAATTGCCTATAATCGATAATAGGCCTAAGACTTGAATCCTTATTGCGGACAAAGAAAAGTCCTGCAGCTGTGGAAGAAGTAGAGGGTCTGATGAACCCTTTTGTCAAATTCTCATCCAAGTATTCCTTGAGATGAGAAAGTTCATCCTGTGAAAGAGGATAAACATGACCGAAAGGCAATTTGCTGTTAGGGAGTAGATCGATAGTGCAATCATAATCCCTATGGGGAGTAGTGTTGAGCGAACACGGACTGTATTATTCGTGTTCGTACCGAATAATTGGATTTTTGTTACCCGAACACGAACACGGACACTTTACTGTATATTCGGGTAAAAATCCGTGTTCGGTCGTTTTATTTCCGGGTTTTGCATGCTTTGGCGCTCTTTTCATGGCGGGCTTTCAACAGCCAATCAACAATCGTTTAACTGGTGTGCCTTAAGCCATCCCAGCCATGCCTGCAAATGTCTCAGTAGCTGTGATTGGCCGTCTGAAGCATGTGACCAAGTCTTTATAAGTTCGAGGCAGCCGCAGCGGCGTCATTATGCTGCTTAGATCAGGGACAGAGCACACATCAACGTGCTGGCTGCTGATTAGGGAAAGATAGGCAGGAAAAAAACATTTGTGTCCGGATAGAATTGAGGGACAGGTCGGAGTGTTTAGGCAGGGCGAGTTGTAGGCATTTTAGGGATAGAGTCTGCTGAATTATAGGGTCAGTGTGTTCTACAAACTACAATCGATATTGCTGTGTGGGGTGGGGTCTGCACTTAGTTCTCCTGATCTACGATCTCTTCTCAATCCTGTTAGGGACAGAGTCTGCTGAATTTTAGGGAAAGTGTGTTCTACAAACTACAATCGATATTGCTGTGTGGTGTGGGATAGGAGATAGGCAGGTGTCAGTGATCCACATCCATTTTTCTGTGTGTGGGCTGCAGTGAACACAATCTTTTTGGGGTGCAGTGAACACAATCCTTTTGGAGTGCAGTGAACAAAATCTTTGTGGGGTGCAGTGAACAAAACCTTTGTGGGGGTACAGTGAACACAATCTTTGTGGGGTGCAGTGAAGACAATCCTTGTGGGGTGCAGTGAAGACAATCCTTGTGGGGTGCAGTGAACAAAATCTTTGGGGGGTACAGTGAACACAATCTTTGTGGGGTGCAGAGAAGACAATCCTTGTGGGGTGCAGTGAACAAAATCTTTGGGGGGGTACAGTGAACACAATCTTTGTGGGGTGCAGTGAACAAAACCTTTGTGGGGTGCAGTGAACACAATCTTTGTGGGGTGCAGTGAAGACAATCCTTGTGGGGTGCAGTGAAGACAATCCTTGTGGGGTGCAGTGAACAAAATCTTTGGGGGGTACAGTGAACACAATCTTTGTGGGGTGCAGAGAAGACAATCCTTGTGGGGTGCAGTGAACAAAATCTTTGGGGGGGTGCAGTGAACAAAATCTTTGTGGGGTGCAGTGAACACAATCTTTGTGGGGTGTAGTGAACAAAACCTTTGTGGGGTACAGTGAACACAATCTTTGTGGGGTGCAGTGAACAAAACCTTTGTGGGGTACAGTGAACACAATCTTTGTGGGGTGCAGTGAAGACAATCCTTTTGGAGTGCAGTGAACACAATCTTTGTGGGGTACAGTGAACACAATCTTTGTGGGGTGCAGTGAACAAAACCTTTGTGGGGTACAGTGAACACAATCTTTGTGGGGTACAGTGAACACAATCTTTGTGGGGTGCAGTGAACAAAACCTTTGTGGGGTGCAGTGAACACAACCTTTGTGGGGTACAGAGAACACAATCTTTGTGGGGTGCAGTGAACAAAACCTTTGTGGGGTACAGTGAACACAATCTTTGTGGGGTACAGTGAACACAATCTTTGTGGGGTGCAGTGAACAAAACCTTTGTGGGGTACAGTGAACACAATCTTTGTGGGGTGCAGTGAACAAAACCTTTGTGGGGTACAGTGAACACAATCTTTGTGGGGTGCAGTGAACACAATCTTTGTGGGGTGCAGTGAACAAAACCTTTGTGGGGTGCAGTGAACACAACCTTTGTGGGGTACAGTGAACACAATCTTTGTGGGGTGCAGTGAACAAAACCTTTGTGGGGTACAGTGAACACAATCTTTGTGGGGTACAGTGAACACAATCTTTGTGGGGTGCAGTGAACAAAACCTTTGTGGGGTACAGTGAACACAATCTTTGTGGGGTGCAGTGAAGACAATCCTTTTGGAGTGCAGTGAACACAATCTTTGTGGGGTACAGTGAACAAAACCTTTGTGGGGTACAGTGAACACAATCTTTGTGGGGTGCAGAGAAGACAATCCTTTTGGGGTGCAGTGAACACAATCTTTGTGGGGTACAGTGAACACAATCTTTGTGGGGTGCAGTGAACAAAACCTTTGTGGGGTACAGTGAACACAATCTTTGTGGGGTGCAGTGAACAAAACCTTTATGGGGTACAGTGAACACAATCTTTGTGGGGTACAGTGAACACAATCTTTGTGGGGTACAGTGAACACAATCTCATACTTCTGAAGCTTTGAGGGTGCTGCCTGTTCTATACTCCTACTCCTCCTCCTCATCCATCCTTTTAGGTGTACAAACAATAGTAATTGGGGCCTAGTGTGCTTCTGTACGTGTGAAAAACATACACTTTTTTTGATCATATTTCCTATTCCGTTATTCAATAAAAACCTTTGGGGCTCAATTAAATTGCGGAATAGTCTGTGTCGGTACGTGTGAGATCCACCTTTCCAAGTTTTTGGGGTTCATCTCATACTTCTGAAGCTTTGAGGGTGCTGCCTGTTCTATACTCCTCCTCCTCCTCATCCATCCTTTTAGGTGTACAAACAATAGTAATTGGGGCCTAGTGTGCTTCTGTACGTGTGAAAAACATACACTTTTTTTGATCATATTTCCTATTCCGCTATTCAATAAAAACCTTTGGGGCTCAATTAAATTGCGGAATAGTCTGTGTCGGTACGTGTGAGATCCACCTTTCCAAGGTTTTGGGGTTCATCTCATACTTCTGAAGCTTTGAGGGTGCTGCCTGTTCTATACTCCTCCTCCTCCTCTTCCTCATCCATCCTTTTAGGTGTACAAACAATAGTAATTGGGGCCTGGTGTGCTTCTGTACGTGTGAAAAACATACACTTTTTTTTGATCATATTTCCTATTCCGCTATTCAATAAAAACCGTTGGGGCTCAATTAAATTGCGGATTAGTCTGTGTCGGTACGTGTGAGATCCACCTTTCCAAGTTTTTGGGGTTCATCTCATACTTCTGAAGCTTTGAGGGTGCTGCCTGTTCTATACTCCTCCTCCTCCTCCTCCTCATCCATCCTTTTAGGTGTACAAACAATAGTAATTGGGGCCTAGTGTGCTTCTGTACGTGTGAAAAACATACACTTTTTTTTGATCATATTTCCTATTCCGCTATTCAATAAAAACCTTTGGGGCTCAATTAAATTGCGGAATAGTCTGTGTCGGTACGTGTGAGATCCACCTTTCCAAGGTTTTGGGGTTCATCTCATACTTCTGAAGCTTTGAGGGTGCTGCCTGTTCTATACTCCTCCTCCTCCTCTTCCTCATCCATCCTTTTAGGTGTACAAACAATAGTAATTGGGGCCTGGTGTGCTTCTGTACGTGTGAAAAACATACACTTTTTTTTGATCATATTTCCTATTCCGCTATTCAATAAAAACCGTTGGGGCTCAATTAAATTGCGGATTAGTCTGTGTCGGTACGTGTGAGATCCACCTTTCCAAGTTTTTGGGGTTCATCTCATACTTCTGAAGCTTTGAGGGTGCTGCCTGTTCTATACTCCTCCTCCTCCTCCTCCTCATCCATCCTTTTAGGTGTACAAACAATAGTAATTGGGGCCTAGTGTGCTTCTGTACGTGTGAAAAACATACACTTTTTTTTGATCATATTTCCTATTCCGCTATTCAATAAAAACCTTTGGGGCTCAATTAAATTGCGGAATAGTCTGTGTCGGTACGTGTGAGATCCACCTTTCCAAGTTTTTGGGGTTCATCTCATACTTCTGAAGCTTTGAGGGTGCTGCCTGTTCTATACTCCTCCTCCTCCTCTTCCTCATCCATCCTTTTAGGTGTACAAACAATAGTAATTGGGGCCTAGTGTGCTTCTGTACGTGTGAAAAACATACACTTTTTTTTGATCATATTTCCTATTCCGCTATTCAATAAAAACCTTTGGGGCTCAATTAAATTGCGGAATAGTCTGTGTCGGTACGTGTGAGATCCACCTTTCCAAGTTTTTGGGGTTCATCTCATACTTCTGAAGCTTTGAGGGTGCTGCCTGTTCTATACTCCTCCTCCTCCTCCTCCTCATCCATCCTTTTAGGTGTACAAACAATAGTAATTGGGGCCTAGTGTGCTTCTGTACGTGTGAAAAACATACACTTTTTTTTGATCATATTTCCTATTCCGCTATTCAATAAAAACCTTTGGGGCTCAATTAAATTGCGGAATAGTCTGTGTCTGTACGTGTGAGATCCACCTTTCCAAGTTTTTGGGGTTCATCTCATACTTCTGAAGCTTTGAGGGTGCTGCCTGTTCTATACTCCTCCTCCTCCTCATCCATCCTTTTAGGTGTACAAACAATAGTAATTGGGGCCTAGTGTGCTTCTGTACGTGTGAAAAACATACACTTTTTTTGATCATATTTCCTATTACGCTATTCAATAAAAACCTTTGGGGCTCAATTAAATTGCGGAATAGTCTGTGTCGGTACGTGTGAGATCCACCTTTCCAAGTTTTTGGGGTTCATCTCATACTTCTGAAGCTTTGAGGGTGCTGCCTGTTCTATACTCCTCCTCCTCCTCTTCCTCATCCATCCTTTTAGGTGTACAAACAATAGTAATTGGGGCCTAGTGTGCTTCTGTACGTGTGAAAAACATACACTTTTTTTTTTATCATATTTCCTATTCCACTATTTAATAAAAACCTTTGGGGCTCAATTAAATTGCAGAATAGTCTGGGTCGGTACGTGTGAGATCCACCTTTCCAAGTTTTTGGGGTTCATCTCATACTTCTGAAGCTTTGAGGGTGCTGCCTGTTCTATACTCCTCCTCCTCCTCTTCCTCATCCATCCTTTTAGGTGTACAAACAATAGTAATTGGGGCCTAGTGTGCTTCTGTACGTGTGAAAAACATACACTTTTTTTTGATCATATTTCCTATTCCGCTATTCAATAAAAACCTTTGGGGCTCAATTAAATTGCGGAATAGTCTGTGTCGGTACGTGTGAGATCCACCTTTCCAAGTTTTTGGGGTTCATCTCATACTTCTGAAGCTTTGAGGGTGCTGCCTGTTCTATACTCCTCCTCCTCCTCTTCCTCATCCATCCTTTTAGGTGTACAAACAATAGTAATTGGGGCCTAGTGTGCTTCTGTACGTGTGAAAAACATACACTTTTTTTTGATCATATTTCCTATTCCGCTATTCAATAAAAACCTTTGGGGCTCAATTAAATTGCGGAATAGTCTGTGTCGGTACGTGTGAGATCCACCTTTCCAAGTTTTTGGGGTTCATCTCATACTTCTGAAGCTTTGAGGGTGCTGCCTGTTCTATACTCCTCCTCCTCCTCCTCCTCATCCATCCTTTTAGGTGTACAAACAATAGTAATTGGGGCCTAGTGTGCTTCTGTACGTGTGAAAAACATACACTTTTTTTTGATCATATTTCCTATTCCGCTATTCAATAAAAACCTTTGGGGCTCAATTAAATTGCGGAATAGTCTGTGTCTGTACGTGTGAGATCCACCTTTCCAAGTTTTTGGGGTTCATCTCATACTTCTGAAGCTTTGAGGGTGCTGCCTGTTCTATACTCCTCCTCCTCCTCATCCATCCTTTTAGGTGTACAAACAATAGTAATTGGGGCCTAGTGTGCTTCTGTACGTGTGAAAAACATACACTTTTTTTTGATCATATTTCCTATTACGCTATTCAATAAAAACCTTTGGGGCTCAATTAAATTGCGGAATAGTCTGTGTCGGTACGTGTGAGATCCACCTTTCCAAGTTTTTGGGGTTCATCTCATACTTCTGAAGCTTTGAGGGTGCTGCCTGTTCTATACTCCTCCTCCTCCTCTTCCTCATCCATCCTTTTAGGTGTACAAACAATAGTAATTGGGGCCTAGTGTGCTTCTGTACGTGTGAAAAACATACACTTTTTTTTGATCATATTTCCTATTCCACTATTCAATAAAAACCTTTGGGGCTCAATTAAATTGCGGAATAGTCTGGGTCGGTACGTGTGAGATCCACCTTTCCAAGTTTTTGGGGTTCATCTCATACTTCTGAAGCTTTGAGGGTGCTGCCTGTTCTATACTCCTCCTCCTCCTCCTCCTCATCCATCCTTTTAGGTGTACAAACAATAGTAATTGGGGCCTAGTGTGCTTCTGTACGTGTGAAAAACATACACTTTTTTTTGATCATATTTCCTATTCCGCTATTCAATAAAAACCTTTGTGGCTCAATTAAATTGCGGAATAGTCTGTGTCGGTACGTGTGAGATCCACCTTTCCAAGTTTTTGGGGTTCATCTCATACTTCTGAAGATTTGAGGGTGCTGCCTGTTCCATACTCCTCTTCCTCATCCTCCCTTTAGGGTAGGAAAAAATTTAATCGGGCCTAGTCTGTGTTTGTACGTGTGAGATACACAGTTTTTTATCCTATTCCGCTATTCAATACACACCCTTTTGGTGTAAAAAACATTAAATTGCGGCATAGTTTGCATATTTGACTGTGAGATACACCCGTGCGATACTGTTGTTCTTTTGTTCCGCTATTCAATAAAGACCTTTCTAGGGCAAGATCTTAAATTTCAGAAATATGAGGAGAGCGTCAAATAGGGGCCGTGGCCTGGGTCGTGGTGGTGCTGCTGCTAGAGCTCCTGTTGCAAGGAGAGGACGTGGTCGATCTGTGCCAGCTACACGCACAAGTGAAACACCTTCCTCAAGTGTGAGTAGGCGACAGAACCTGCATCAGTATTTGGTAGGGCATCATACGCCCCTAGAAGTGATGAGGCCAGAACAAGTGGAGGCGATAGTAGATTTGTTTGCTGCTGACAGTGCCTCCAGTTCCTTCACATTGTCTCCCACCCAGTCTACTGCAGAAAGGTCACAGTTGGCACCTGCAGCCGATGTCCAACCGTCTTTCACCTCACCCCCTTGCAAATCAGGCAAGCAGTCTGAGCCCCAAGCCATACAGCAGTCTCTTCTTCTTTTTGATGACTCTGTCAGCAGGGTTTCCCAGGGCCATCCACCTAGCCCTGCCCCAGAAGTGGAAGAGATTGAGTGCAGCGATGCCCAACCACTTATTTCTCAAGATGAGTACATGCAAGGATCATCGCAGCACGTCTCCGATGATGACGAAACGCAGGTGCCAACTGCTGCGGCGTTCAGCATTGTGGAGACCGACAAGGAGGGCAGGGGTGAAGACTGGGTGGAAGATGATGTGGAGGACGATGAGGTCCTCGACCCCACATGGAATGAACGTCATGCAGGTGACCTGAGTAGTTTGGAGGAAGAGGCGGTGGTCGCACAGAGCCACCAGCACAGCAGAAGAGGGAGCAGGGTGCAGAAGCGGAGCGGCCGTGCCCTAGACACTACGCCCGCTACTGCCCAACGCAGCAAGGGAACGAGCGCACCAAAGTCAGCTCAAAGGAGTTCTCTAGCGTGGAAGTTCTTTAGAAAATGTGCTGATGACAGGACACGAGTGGTTTGCACCCTGTGCATTCAGAGCTTGAAGCGAGGCATAAACCTTCTCAACCTGAGCACAACCTGCATGATCAGGCATCTAAGTGCAAAGCACGAGCTGCAGTGGAGTACACACCTTCAAAACCAAGAAACGTCTCTGGCTCATCCTGCTTCCTCTTCTGCTGCAGTCTCGGCCGCTCCAGCCACATCTGTAGTGATACCGGCACCTGCCACCCCGCAAACAGACGATCTGTCAGCAACACCACCACCTGGGTCACCAACAACCATCTCCACAATGTCCCGTGGAAGCGTTCAGCTTTCCATCTCCCAAACACTTGAGAGGAAGAGGAAGTACCCCCCTACCCACCCGCGATCCCTGGCCCTGAATGCCAGCATTTCAAAATTATTGGCCTTTGAAATGCTGTCATTCCGTCTGGTGGAGACGCACAGTTTTAAAAACCTTATGTCGGTGGCTGTCCCACAGTACGTCGTGCCCAGCCGCCACTACTTTTCCAGGCAAGCCATCCCTTCCCTGCACAACCAAGTGGGGGAAAAAATCAGGTGTGCACTGCGCAACGCCATCTGTGCCAAGGTCCACCTAACTACCGATACGTGGACCAGTAAGCACGGTCAGGGGCGTTATATCTCCCTAACGGCACACTGGGTAAATGCAGTGGCGGATGGGCCTGAGGCGGATAGCAATTTGGCGCATGTCCTTCCACCACCGAGGATTGCAGGGCGCTTCAGTTTGCCTCCTGTTCCTAACTCCTCCTACTCCGCTTCCTCATCCTCTACCGCCTCCTCATCCGGACAGCGTAACACCTTCACCACCAACTTCAGCACGGCCAGGGGTAAACGACAGCAGGCAGTTTTACAACTTGCCTGTTTGGGGGACAAACCACACACCGCGCAGGAGTTGTGGAGGAGCATGGAACAGCAGACAAATGAGTGGTTGCTGCCAGCGAGCCTCAAGCCCGGCCTGGTGGTGTGCGATAACGGGAGAAATCTCATAGCAGCTCTGGGCCTAGCCGGTTTGACGCACATCCCTTGCCTGGCGCATGTGCTGAATTTGGTGGTGCAGAGGTTCCTTAAAAACTACCCCGATATGTCAGAGCTGCTGCAGAAAGTGCGGGCCATTTGTGCGCACTTTCGGCGTTCTCACCCTGCTGCTGCTCGCCTGGCAGCGCTGCAGCGTAACTTTCGGCCTTCCCGCTCACCGCCTCATATGTGACATGCCCACAAGGTGGAACTCCACCTTGCACATGCTGGAAAGACTGTGCGAGCAGCAGCAGGCCATAGTGGAGTTTCAGCTGCAGCACGCACGCGTGAGTCGCTCTGCGGAACAGCACCACTTCACCACCAATAACTGGGCCTCCATGCGAGACCTGTGTGCCTTGTTGCGCTGTTTTGAGTACTCCACCAACATGGCCAGTGGCAATGACGCCGTTCTCAGCTTAACTATCCCACTTCTATGCCTCCTTGAAAAAACAATTCGGGCGATGATGGAAGAGTATGTGGCACAGGATGAGGAGGAGGAGGAGGATGAAGAGGTAACATTTCCAAGGCTTTCAGGGCAGTCATTCGCAAGGGGCTCCGAGGGTGGGTTCCTGCACACACAAACGCCAGGGACACAATTGTCCAGCAGGGGCACAGTTCTGGAGGATGAGGAGGATGAGGAGGAGGAGGAGCTGGAGGAGGAGATGGAACCATGTTCACTGCAGGGTGGCACCCAGGCCAGCTCATGGCCATCACTGGTGCGTGGCTGGGGGGATACAGAGGACACGGACGATACACCTCCCACAGAGGACAGCCTTTCGTCGCCTCTGGGCAGCCTGGCACACATGAGCGATTACATGCTGCAGTGTCTCCACAACGACCGCCGAGTTGCCCACATTCTAACTTGTGCTGATTACTGGGTGGCCACGCTGCTGGATCCCCGTTACAAGGACAACGTACCGTCCTTAATTCACTCACTGGAGCGCGATCGCAAGATGCGCGAGTACAAGCGCACGCTGGTAGACGCCATGCTGCTGGCATTCCCATCTGACAGCGGGGCCACAGTGGAAGCACAAGGCAGAGGAGGAGGAGGAGGAGGTCGCCAACTCAACCAGGGCACCGCCAGCACCTCAGAAGGCAGGGTTAGCATGGCCGAAATGTGGAAAAGCTTTGTCAGCACGCCACAACAAACAGCAGCACCAGCAGCTCAGATGGAACGTCTTAGCAGGAGGCAGCATTTTACCAACATGGTGGAGCAGTATGTGTGCACACGCCTACATGTAGTGAATGAGGGGTCTGCCCACTTCAACTTCTGGGTCTCCAAATTGGGCACATGGCCTGAGCTTGCCCTTTACGCCTTGGAGGTGCTGGCCTGCCCTGCAGCCAGTGTATTATCTGAACGGGTATTTAGCACGGCTGGGGGTGTTATAACAGACAAGCGCAGCCGCCTGTCCAGAGACAATGTGGACAATCTCACGTTCATTAAAATGAACCAGTTATGGATCCCACGGGACTTTTCCGTACCTTGTGCAGAATAGCAATGGATACCGACCTTACCCAGCCATTGTTCCATTTTTGCTCTTTCTCACTCTTTTGGGGTGTACCCTCATTTAAAATTTGTGAAAAGAAGCAGTGTTGGCTACCTTGTCCTCCTCCTCAGGGCCAGATTAACGTAGGGGCTATTGGAGCTGCAGCTCCATGCAGGCCCCTACCTTTTATATAGGCCCCGGGTTGGCCATATTCACTGTGACCGCTCTTCTGTCACTTGTAAACACAGAAGTCTGGCTTCTATGCTCGCTTCCCCAGGCAGCACCCTCAGAACCTCCCCACACAGCGCGAAGGCCGGACAAGGAGGGACAGTTGCCGATGCATGGATGTGTTTATGGGCTTCAGAGACAGCATCCCATGTTGAATTAGGCATGCATGGCTGCACCCTTCCTCCTCTGGGTGCATGCCAAGGCACGGCCCTTAAGGCCCTTCAAAATCCTCAGCACCAAGACCATGATGCTCTTAATCCGGCCCTGGTCCTCCTCCACCGCCGCTTCCACCTACACCGCCCATAGGTGTGCGCAGCCTATTGCATTAGGGTGTGCACCCCAAAGTTGAAATACACATGCATGTGTTTGCCTACATGTACATGGCCCCGATACATTACTCTCCCTGCTGGCAAAGAGAAATAGAGCAGAGCAGGTGCAAGGGAGATCTTTCCCATCTCCTCACTGGCAAACAGAGCGATAATGCTATGTGCCCTAGGTGATTAGGGTGTGCCCAGGTACACCAGGCACACCCTGTGCGCACGCCTATGACACCGCCACATCCACCACCACCTCAACCTCCCTCCTACTCCATATGGGCCTCGTCCTTCAGAGATGAAGAACATTGTTTTATTTTTCTGTTTTTTTTTTTGTTGTTTTAAGTTATTTCCCTATCCACATTTGTTTGCAGAGCACTTGCCATGCTCTTAACTACATTTTGCTGCCATTTGCAGCACTCTAGCCCTTTCCATTGGTGTTTTAGAGCCATTTTAGTGCCTTAAAGTTCGGGTCCCCATTGACTTCAATGGGGTTCGGTGTCCGGGAAAAGTTCGGTAAAAGTCCGGGACACGGACCCGGACTTTTTTTTAAAGTTCGGCCGAACCCGTCGAACACGGACATCTAGGTGTCCGCTCAACCCTAATGGGGAGGCAACATTTGAGCATTTTTTTCAAGGAATACTTCGGACAGATCCTGATAGCATAGTGGTGCAATCTCATCTGACACCACAGACAGGATCTTTCCATAAGATGGGAGGTTACACGTAATCTCACAATAGTGAGAAGGGAAAGACAAAGTCCGTCTTTTCCAATCTATGATTGGTTGATGTGTGTGTAACCAGGGGAGTCCCAAAATAATAGAAAAATGGGGTGAAGATAGTATATCAAAAGGTAACAAAACATGTATCAATATAGTTTCCACAAGATCCGGTGTCGATCATAGCCTTGGTGGTAATCCTAGTCTGGTCCCACTGTAATGTCAAATGAACAAAGAGATAGGGGTTAGAAAAGGAAGTCGTTAATCCTCCTAGCAAGACATGTGAACACTCACCCTCTTTTTTGCGGACAAGGGGACAGACGCTTATCAAATGATCCGGGGATGCGCAGTACATGCAAAGGTTTCTGGATCTTCTTCTGGCTCGTTCAGTAGTTGATAAAGGTGGGCGTATGGTTCCTACCTCCATGGGAGTAGGGTCAACGGCCGAAATCCAAGAAGAACTAGACAATGGCATTCCCATTTTCTCAGCCTTTCTTTCATGCAGTCGCCTGTCGATGTTGATACTGAGTTGTATTAAGGCATCCAAGGTGCCAGGTAAATCCGCTCGGGCGAGCTCGTCTTTAACAGCTTCTGACAACCCGAGTCTGAATTGAGTTCGCAGAGATGTATCATTCCACCCTGAATCAAGGGTCCATCTTTTGAACTCAGCTACAAAGTCTTCTACAGGTCTCCTTCCTTGTTTTAAAGCCCTCAATTGAATATCAGCAGTACTCTGCCTGTTGGGGTCATCATATAAACTAGCGAGTTCCGCTAGGAATAAAGAATTTTTCTCAAAAAGAGAGTCTGCCCAGGCCCGTGGATCACCCGTTAAGTATGAGATAACGGTACAGACTTTAATTTGATCAGTAGGGTATGTACGAGGTTTTAACAAAAAAAGCAATTGACATGCGTTTTTGAATTCACTAAATGTTTTCCGATCACCTGTTATCACTAGAGGAGGGTTTATTTTGGGTTCAGGGGGTTGAGCAGCAGTGAGCCGTGAAAGACGGGTTACCTGCTGTATCAGAGTCTGATTTTCTTCTTTTACTTTAGTAAGAGCAAGCGTTAATGCATTTACTTGTTGTGTTAATTGTGTCACTTGAGTGGGTAATTCTGCTGAATCCATTTTTTAGGTTCGTTCAATCTGTAACGCTCCTGCGTTTTTGTAGTAGGCTGGATTTGCAGCTGCAGAATCTCCACTCAGTAGTCATGTAGAGATGTGTTGAATAACCAGATCCAACTCTCCAGACTCATCACTGTGGGCCTGTCAGCTTCAGCATACAGATATACACACTCAATAAGATGTTCCTGGAGTGATAGGATGTATATGATAGTATGAAGATGATGTGCTGAAGGGACAGGTGTGAACAGTGACAGAGATGGTAAGCACTTGATAGAAATGTTCAGGAGAGTACTAGATGGTATTAGGTAGAATGCAGATAGGTAAATAATCGAGTATGGTAACAGGTGGTAAGGACAGCAGATGACAAATACAGGATAGACTAACCCAGTGCAAGGATAGATGGTAGTAGACTCAAGAGCTAGCAATCTATGTAACAGTGCAGATGATAGATTTAGTATGCATAGATAGTAACAGTCCTTAATGTACAGAGGTAGATGGTGTAAGTAAGGTTATGGAGGATTCCCCTGTGGGGTACTTATCACTAGTAAGGTTAGTAGTAGAAGGGTCCAGTAGTGAGGGAGTGATCCAGTAGCGAGATACAGGGATCAGTAGCGAGGTTCCGGTCTGTTTCCAAGTAATAGAAAGTAGCTGGAAGTTCCGGCAGCAAGACAAGCTTGTAAGCATGTGGACACACAGGCAGGTTGAATGAACAACGTGAGAGAGAACGCCGGCGGTTGAAATAGCCGCTCTGCGACGCTCGGCGATGACGTCATCCGTCTTAAAGGTGTATGCGTACCACCTATTTAGAAAGGTGGGACGCATATTTGAAAAGAAAATAGAAAATAAGGGTACCAGAGGTACCAGAATCTTACACGTAGGGAGTGAAGGCAAGCAGCCACTCAGGACACACAGAATGGTGATGGGTAAGCCGAGGTCGGGGTAACAGGCAGACAAGGGTAGTCAAGGTACAGGCCAAAGGTCAGGGTAACAGGCAAGCAGGAATAGTCAGAGGCAAGCCAAAGTCGGTACACAGAGGAGTAGTTACAAGCACACGGCAAACAGGAAACAGGAAACTAATACTGTTGAACAGCAAGGCAGGCCTGCAGTGCGCTGGTTAATATAGGCTTCCTGTGATGACCTGGGCGGGGCAGGAACAGGAAGTAGAGATGATAAAAGCAGCCAGAAGGAAGAGTCTGGCCCTTAATGCAGACATGAGGAACAGGTAAGCCACCAGACATTATTGCATATCCATTAAAGTACCCTCCCTCTTACGAGGCCTCCCCCTTCCCCGCCCGGACCCGGGTTTAGAGGGAAACTTCAGATGAAATCTTTTTAACAGACGAGATGCAAAGACCTCCGATGCAGGGACCCAAGATCTCTCCTCAGGACCAAAGCCTTTCCAATGAACAAGGTACTGAAGAATGCCTCTACAGAGTTGGGAATCCAGAACTTGACTGACCTCGTATTCCTGATTATCCTCAGAGACCGGTGCCATGGTAGGGAAAGGACGAGAAAACGTATTGAGGACTAAAGGCTTCAGAAGGGAAACATGGAAGGAATTAGCAATTCTGAGGCTTTTGGGGATCTGAAGTTTGAAACAAACCGGATTCAGTTTAGAAATGATGGTATATGGACCAATAAATCTTGGAGCAAACTTCAGGGAAGGCACTCGAAGCTTGATGTTCCTAGTGGAGAGCCAAACTTTGTCCCCTTGCTGAAGAGAAGGTGGTTTACGCCTGCGGCGGTCAGCAAAGCCTTTGAATTTGTCGGCAGCTGCCCGGAGGGAATCATGAACGTCACTCCAGATAGAATTGAAGGACTCCTGAGCTGAAGCCAATGCTGGGATATCCGAAGAACAGGCCATGGGAAGCGGAAGTTGAGGATGTCTTCCATAAACTGCGAAGAAGGGTGTTTTCTGCGAACTGGTATTTACATGATTGTTATGGGAAAATTCCGCCCACGGAAGTAGAGAGGACCAATCGTCATGATGAGCGGAGACTAAGGTGCGAAGAAAAATCTCTAACTCCTGATTAACTCTCTCCGTCTGCCCATTAGATTGAGGATGGTAAGAAGAGGAAAAATCCAAGGCAATATTGAGGGATTTGCAAAAGGCTCTCCAGAAACGAGACGTAAATTGAACGCCCCTGTCGGAAACAATGTGAGAAGGAACCCCATGGAGGAGGAAAATTTCTCGAATAATAATGGGAACCAAAGCAGGAGCAGAAGGAAGACCAGGAAGGGGAACAAAATGAGCCATCTTGGAAAACCGATCGACTATCACCCAAATGACTGTATTACCGTCCGACAGTGGGAGATCGGTGATAAAATCCATGGCAATATGAGCCCAGGGTTCCTTAGGAATGGGCAAAGGCATGAGGAGACCAGCAGGAGCTTGTGTGGAGGATTTAGACTGAGCACAGACATGACAAGCCTTGACATAGTCTTTGACCTCTGAGCGGAGGTTAGGCCACCAGTAGTGACGGCTGATGAGCAAGAAGGAGCGGAGAACCCCTGCGTGGCCTGCCACCTTGGAATCATGCCCCCAACGAAGAATCTTAGTTCTTAGCTCAGTGGGGAAAAAGGTCTTAACAGGAGGAATCTTCGAGTCCAGGGTGGTAGAATGGGCAATAATGCATGACGTGGGGATGATCGGCTCAGGTTCAGGAGTGGACTCCTCGTCCAAAGTGTCAAAGGACCTAGAAAGTGCATCAGCCCGACCGTTACAGGAACCAGGTTTGTACGTAATCGTGAAATTAAAACGGGAAAAGAAAAGACTCCATCTGGCCTGTCTGGGATTCAAACGTTTAGCATTCTGTAGGTACTGTAAATTCTTGTGATCTGTGAAGATCGTTATGGGGTGAGGAGAACCTTCCAAAAGATGACGCCACTCCTCCAGCGCCAATTTGATTGCGAGAAGTTCCCGGTCACCGATAGCATAATTTCTCTCTGCCTGAGAAAATTTTTTGGAAAAGAACGCACATGGTTGACGTTTCTTCTCAAAGAGTTGAAGAAGAACAGCTCCCACCCCCACTGAAGAATCGTCCACTTCAATAAAGAAAGCATCCCCAGGATTAGGTCTCCTCAAGACAAAGGCCTGTTTCAGATCATGAAAAGCATCGACAGCTTCGGGGGGCCAGACTTTGGCATTAGCACCCTTCTTGGTCAAGGCGATAATAGGTGCAGCAATGGAAGAGTAATTCCTTATGAACTGCCTATAGTAATTGGTGAAGCCAAGAAAGCACTGTGTGGCCTTAAGACTAGCAGGAAGGGGCCAGTTGGTAATGGCTAAGACCTTCCCAGGATCCATACGAAGGCCCAAACTTGAGACAAAGCATCCTAGAAATAGGACCTCAGAACATTCAAAGGAACATTTCTCCAGCTTGGCATAGAGATTATTCTCTCGAAGGCGCTGGAGTACAGTGCGGACATGGTTTCTATGGACATGCAGATAGATGACAACAAACTGGTACAGCAGGTCCCTGAAGATCTCATTGACAAAGTTTTGAAACACAGCTGGGGCATTACACAGCCCAAAAGGCATGACCAGGTATTCGTAGTGACCGTCCCGAGTGTTAAACGCAGTCTTCCATTCATCACCCTCTCGAATTCGAATTATGTTGTACGCCCCTCTGAGATCCAACTTGGTGAAAATGGAGGCACCCTTCAACCTATCGAATAGTTCAGATATTAAGGGTAAGGGGTATCGGTTCTTAATAGTAACAGCGTTTAAGCCTCGATAATCGATGCAGGGTCTCAAGGTACCATCCTTCTTGGCGACAAAAAAGAACCCTGCTCCTGCAAGTGATGAGGATTTCCGGATGAAACCTTTTTCAAGATTCTCTGCGACATACTCCGACATGGCCTGGGTCTCTGGGATGGACAATGGGTAGGTACGACCCCTGGGCAGCGTTGCCCCGGGAACAAGGTCAATGGCACAGTCGAAAGACCTGTGGGGAGGAAGCACGTCAGCTGATTTCTTACAGAACACATCTCGGTAATCGCTGTATGCAGCGGGAAGGTCAGAAGATACAGATGTGGTGGCAACGGAAATTCTCTTCTCTGGGGTCACCTTGGAAAGACATGATGAGAAACATGAGGGGCCCCAAGCCAGGATCCGCCCAGAGGCCCAGTCCACATGGGGAGAGTGGAGCCGTAGCCAAGGAAGGCCCAACACAATGGGGTTAGAGATTTTGGGTAGGATAAGAAAGGATATCCACTCCTGGTGAAGAATCCCTACTGACATCCTAATGGGTAGCGTCTGGAAGCGAATAGGGCCCCCTGGGAGAACAGTGCCATCAATTGCCGAGACCACCAGCGGCGTAGAGAGGGGTGAAAGGGTGAGCTTCGTAGAACAAGCAGTTCTCCAATCCATGAAGTTGCCGGCAGCCCCGGAATCCAGATATGCAAGGGTCGACTGAGGAGAAGTGCTTACGTGGAGGCACACTGGAAGAAGAATACGGGAAGGTGATGTTTCTGGGTCCAACATTCCACCTTCTAAATGTATTACCCGAGCGTCTCCCGGGCGAAGCGAACAGGAGATATGAAGGTGGCCCTTGCCTCCACAATAGAGGCATAAGCCCAAAGTTCTGCATCTAGAACATTCTTCGGGGGTAAGTCTGGTCCGGCCCAGCTGCATAGGTTCCTCAACAGGCAGAGGATGCTCCACGGGACGGAGTGAGGGGAGCTCAGACTGGCTAAGACCTAGGGAGTGTTGGCGTCTTTTTTCTATGGACCTCTCCTGAAAACGAATATCGATCTGGTTGCATAAAGAGATGACATCGTCCAGACCGACGGGGATGGTTCTTCCCGCTAATTCGTCCTTCACTCGGTCAGAGAGGCCATGCAAAAAGGTAGCGACCAGGGCCTCATTGTTCCAGCTCAATTCAGCTGAGAGGATACGGAACTGGAGAGCATATTGTCCCAGTGAACGGGATTCTTGGCGGAGATGTAAAAGAGCACTAGCCGCTGAAGAGACCCGAGCCGGCTCCTCAAAGATGTTGCGAAAGAGCTTCAAGAAGTCGGACAGGTTGGAAACTACCGGATCATCCTTCTCCCATAGGGGGGCAGCCCAGGCTAGAGCTTCGCCAGAAAGGAGGGAAATAATATAGGCTACCTTTGCCCGATCTGACAGGAAGTTTTGCGGCTGAAGCTCAAAATGGATGGTACATTGGCTAAGAAATCCCCTGCAGGCCTTGGAGTCTCCAGAAAAACGGATTGGAGGAGGTAGTTGCAGCAGATGCGAATCTGTGACTGGCGTGACAGGCCCAGCTACTGGTTGTTCTTGGGGTTGCAGATTCGGGGTCCCCAACGAGGTCTGAAGCTGTTCAAAGCGGGAAGCCAGATCCTGTAGGAATCGCATCACCTGAGTCTGATTAGTTTCATGCGTCTCGAGTCTGTGAACTAAGCTCTTTAATGGATCATCTGGGGGGAGCGGCACGTCAGCCGGGTTCATGGCTGTTCAAACTGTCAGGTCACCTGTGGCCAGGTGACAACTGCACCCTGTTGGAGGCAGGGGCGCAGCGCAAGGTAGTGAACCCTATAGCAGACTGCTGCGGATGGACCGGAACGTGAACCCAAGATTCCCCAGGGCGCGGAGTCTAAGACCCAGCAGGTGTTCACCAGTGCCTCTAGTGGTGAGGATGGACTTCGCTGCAACTGGGCCCAGGTTGCGGCCCCTGGGGTCCCCCAGGTCACGCTCCGTAGGAAGTGAAGGGAAGCAGCCACTCAGGACACACAGAATAATGATGGGTAAGCCGAGGTCGGGGTAACAGGCAGACAAGGGTAGTCAAGGTACAGGCCAAAGGTCAGGGTAACAGGCAAGCAGGAATAGTCAGAGGCAAGCCAAAGTCGGTACACAGAGGAGTAGTTACAAGCACACGGCAAACAGGAAACAGGAAACTAATACTGTTGAACAGCAAGGCAGGCCTGCAGTGCGCTGGTTAATATAGGCTTCCTGTGATGACCTGGGCGGGGCAGGAACAGGAAGTAGAGATGATAAAAGCAGCCAGAAGGAAGAGTCTGGCCCTTAATGCAGACATGAGGAACAGGTAAGCCACCAGACATTATTGCATTTCCATGACACTGATGTACTAATTTCATGAGGCCCTAAAAAGTCAGGACAGTATAAATACCCTCCAAATTACCCCTTTTTGGAAAACAGACAGTCCAAGGTATATAGTAAGAAGTATGGTGAGTTTTTTTGTTACAATTTTTTTAAAAAGTAAGAAAATAAATTAAATGTGTTTTTTTTTTTTTGTTTTTTTTACACAGTGTCATTTTAACAAGATACATCTCACATACAACATAGGAATACCTATAATTACACCCCAAAACACATTCTGTTATGTCTCCTTAGTATAAGTATACTACATGTATGAGACTCTTCCACAGCCTATATGCAAAGAGGGACCCATTATCCAAGGAGCACCTTTGGGCTTTCAAGGCAAATTAATTGCACATCTAATTTCTGGACTACCTAACACATTTTTGGAGGCCCTGGAGCACTAGGACAGTAGAGACATCTACAAAATTACCTCATTTTGGAAAGCAAACACACCATGATATTCTCTGAATGACATAGTGAGTCTTTTGAAAATTAAATTTTTTGTTAAAGGTTTTTGGAAATTTAGGGAAGGAAAATGAAAATGTATTTTTTTACAGAAAGTTGTCAACTAATAAGATATTTCTAGCACAGAGCATAGGCATACTTAGAATTACTCGCATATACGACAATTCTACATGTGAGACTTTTTCAAAGCCTAGCAACATTCTGGGACCCAAAATCAAAGGAGCACCTTTATGCATTCTAGGGAGACAAATTTCCTGACTACCCACAGTATCACATTTTTGGAGGCCCTGGAGCACCAGGACAGTAGACACACCCTCAAAATGACCACATTTTGGAAGACAATTACCTAAAGGTATTTTAAGAGGCATGGTAAATCTTTTTGCCACAAGTTTTTGGAAAATGCAGAAAGAAATATGACAATATATATTTTTACACAAAGTTGTCAATTTAATAAGATATTTCTCACATACAACATGGGCATAGTTAGAATTACACCCCAAAACACTATAGGCTACTCCTTTTGAGTATGTCAAAATCACATATGTGACACTTTTTTAACTTTTTTCTTACTGATTATTATACATTGTATCATGTGTATCACACAAATCAACAAATTGTATCAAAACCAATGTAGTGTAATGGTTGTCTCTATATGAGTAATCAGGGAATAAATCTTAGTGTAGTGTCACCTATAGCAGTCCCAGTTCCTAAAAGCCAAGTAACCCTAGCTCACCTGGTACATGGCTACCCCAGGAATGCCCTGTTTACTGGCCAGGAAGTACAGGAGGCTGAAGAACAAAGGAGTCCCTGTCGTTCCAGGAGTGCAGATGACTTGGACTAGTGTCTCATAGGAACATAGTCAGTTCAGGCCCTGGCAGAGGCATGGTCAGAAAACAGGCAAAGGATTGGTCCAGGCAACAGGCAGAAACATGATCAATAAATAGGCCATCATCAGTACAGGCAGCAGGTAGAGGCAACACTGCATTGGTTTGGCTGTGATCAGTCAAATTGTTGCTGGCTGCACTGGTCTAGTGACACTGGGACTGGTGTGGCAACAATCTGGGACACTGATGCTGGCCTACATTGGTGTGGCGACACAGCAACTAGTGTGGCAGTGACCAGGGACACTGTAACTGCAGCCATTGAGAACTACTGTGATAAGCTGTGATTGGCTACAGCTACCACATGGTACAGGGATGTGGTGCTTGGCTCTGCACCATGTGATCACTGTGACAAATCACAGAGATCACAGTAGTTCTGAATGGCTATATGAATGGCAGCTATCTTTACTAATGGACATGTGATCACTGTAATTGGTCACAGTAATCACATGGTACCAGGGCAGAGCACGGCCACTTGGTTCTCAGGATCAGTGATCCACTGTGTCTAGTGTACACAGCAGTCACAAGATCACACCAATGTGTGGCCATGTGGGCACACACGAGCTGAAGATCTCAGAGGATGTATGATATGTCCCCCCTAGATCGACATTTGTTTATATGCAGTGCTCAGGCAGAAAGCCATTGAAGAAAAAGAACTCAAACACAAATATTTGAAATATTGCAGCTTACCAGTACTTAGATAAGTACCCCAAAAAATGCCTACAACAACACACCTGGGCGTTGTTGTTTTTTTTTGGCGCTAGCGTTTTTTTGGCATTTTTTTGGGTTCTTTGGAGGCAGGCAAAACATCTGAACTTGTGTATACGGGTATATATACACACATACTTATATGTATATATACACCTAGACATATATAGGTGTGATAGTAGCAGAAATATATGCTTGCGCTAATGAAATAATTAACACCAATATAGTTACGCTCCTATCACACCTATATATGTCTAAGTGTAAAATACACATAAGTATGTGTGTATATATACCACTATACACAAGTTCAGATGTTTTGCCTGCCTCCAAAAACCCAAAAAAAATGCCTGCAACAACACACCTGGGCGTTTTTTTTTTTTTTTGGCGCTAGCATTTTTTTGGCATTTTTTTGGGTTCTTTGGAGGCAGGCAAAACAGCGCAATCCTCTTCTGCGTCCTCTTCCATCCTCTTCGGTCCCACGATGCACTGCACCGGCCCCGCCGTCCCTTCCGGGGCTGCAGCGTCATCCCTGCACAGCTTCTGGGCATGCCCAGAAGCTGTTTAGCAAGGTATGACGCGCCTGCACCGGAACTGACGTCGGGGCCGGTGCAGGCGCATTGATTCCTGGGAGCGATGATGTTCAACTCCAAGGAATCATTGCAAGCCAGGAAGTAACTGCGGCGGCCGTGGCCGCAGAGGGAGGAAGAGGAAGTAAGGTAAGTATATTTTCTTCTAAAACAAGGTAAGTAAGTAAGTACGTCAGGTGACCCGGAGTAAGAAGATGGACCGAAGTTCAATTTTAGGGTGGAACTCCACTTTAATGTACTTTGTGTATCCAGGGTTGTGGGCTTGTTGCTGGATTGTCTGGGGTTGGGCACTCTCTGACTTATCAAAGTCTGGGCACCTGGCTGTTGATTAGCTTGCTGTTATTTATATCACAGTTTAATTAGGTCACTGTTAGCTGTTAGCTATTAATTGAATTGTTCTTTGAAGTTTGTATTGTCATGCTAATATCACCAAGAGGGTAATGTCCTCCTATGGGGTATAAAGTAAGTGTCTGTGTTTAAAAAAAGTAATTCCTCAACATCTTGTCTGTGTACAATGCTTGAGGTAAAGGGCTGGTATTAGCTCTCAGTCTGCTGGAAGGGTTTGGAGGGGAAGAGGCACTGTTAGGAAGAACAGGGTGCCAGGCAGTCTGTCACAATTATTATTATTATTTCTTTTTTGCTACTATGTCCCACTGAATAGAATACCCTTCACTTTCTTTCTTGTAGATGCAAGAAAAAGTGTGAAAAATGTCTCCACATTGAAACAAAATCCTATCTCACTAGAACAAGATTTCCGATTGGAAGAGTTTTCCTCCTTTCCTGCTCTGATGTCATATCAACTTTTCCCTTTCTCTTCCAGTGACAATCATCATCAGGACAAATCGACAGAGTGAATCTCCTCTGTAGGGACATAGTTAATTAATACAACCTGATAGAGGTTCTAACTCCTCATCACTCTTTCCTAAAACTGAAAAAAAAAAGTTGTGCTTTTAAATACACTTTATTAGGAAAAACTACAATATTACCAAAGGATCGTATAAAATATTGAATGTGAATGCAATGATACAGAAAGCTGTCCGAGACTGTTGACATGCAACAGGATGTAATCAAATACTACAAGCTTGCTGCAAGAGATGACCAGGAATAGTGATGGGTGAAACTGTTTGAATCATATGCATATTTTGCACACACGTCCAAAACTCTGCAAATTGCATATTTTGATGCAAACCCCATTGAAATAAATAGGAGCCAATTTTTGAAAATTTAGACTTAATTAATCAATTTAATTTAAGACTAATAGGCAAAGGGTTGAAAAAAAATAAAAAAAAAAAAAAGGCACAGGGAGCTGTGCACTTCCGGGAACGATATATACCAATGGAAAAGAACAAAATGTATGAAAGTTCAGCGAGGGACAGCTCTTTTATTAAAGGTTTAGAGGGCAATAATAAAATTACATAAAGAGAAAGGATGGGGCAATTTTTGCATTAAATAAAATAAGCCAATTCATTTGTGTAGCACTAAAAAGGTCTAAGCCCTTAACACATGAGTAAGGAACAGCAGAATACCCTTATTCTGTTAAAATCTGGCAGGTTGTGACACAGGTTAGATTCAAATCTAATTCTGTCTGTAGGGCCAGCCTGGAATTAATTCTAAACCCTCCTCTTCTCCCAGAGAAAATATCCCAAGATTGCATCTCCTATAATAAACAACATTTTAGCTGCATTCCAAACAATCATCATCAGCACTATGATAGTACATTGCAGAACCACTTAATGTTTAATTATCATCTTAACTAACATCAGGACAGAGCCTGGCAAAACAGATAATCTTTTAATTTAGCCCATAGTAAATTTCATTAACAGAACCTAATGGGGGTCATATCTCTTTTAGCAGCAATTAGGGAGTATGCATCCAAAGTCTGGTGTTTTAATGGCTAATACAAAGTATTCCGTTTTCCAGCCTTAAAGTGGAACTTCACTCTCCCAATCAACATTGATTATTTTTAAACCTCATGCTGCTAGCATTAAGATAAGAATGTAGATCATATTTATTTGCTTTAAAAAAATGTTTTTCACATTTCTTTAGTCACTTCCTGGTTTCTTGCCTAGGAAAATGATGTGGGGAGGAGTTTTCTCAGCTAAGCATACTCTCCTGCATGCATGTTTGAGCTAAGGTCAGATAATTTCTAGGAAGTAAATGCTACATGAATCATTTGCCCTTACTCAAGATTGCTATTGCCAGGAATGCTAGGCTGGTGTTTTTCAAAGTGATTTGTCAACAAAATCTAGCATTGGGATGTGGATAGATGGGTGAGCTTGTTTTGAATATTAAAAATTATTTAAAAAGTGTTTTTGGTTTGTGGTGCTCAGATGCAGTGAAGATCTGCTTTAACCGGTGCCCGACCACACACCGTGTATTTACTGCAACAGAGTGGCTCTCCCAGGCAAACCATGCCTGCTGCTAGGAGGTGAGTGCGCGCTGGTGGCGGTGCACTCCCGCCCCCGCTCGTCAGCGGGGAAGCCGATGCATGGGTCAGGTGGCTCGGATTTCCGCCTGACACCCGCAATCATTCCCTGCTGAGAGAGAAGGACGGACAGCTGTTGTAAACACAGCTGACCGTTTTTCCTCCCTGGAATGATCATAGAGCCCCTGTGATCCTTCTATATAGGATCACAGGTCTCTATTGTCATTCCACAAGCCACGCCCCCCAAAGTTAGAAACACACCCCTAGGTACACATTTAACCCCTCTATCACCCACACTGTTTACCCCTTCCCTGCCAGTGTCATTATTACAATAACAGTGCATATTTTTTAGCACTGATTACTGTAGTAATGTCACTGGTCTCACCAAAAGGGTAAAAAAAAATCAGTCAGGGGTCCGATCTGTCCACCGCAATGTCCCAGTCCCGCAAAAAATTGCAGATCGCCGCTGCCATTACTTGTAAAAAAAAAAAAACAATAAAAATGACATAGCTCTTTCCCGTAGTTACTAGACACAATAACTTTTGCGCAAACCAATCAAAATATGCTTATTGCAATTTTTTTTTACCAAAAATATGTAGCAGAAAACAAATTGGACTAAAATGTTAAAAAAAAATTAATTTAAATTTTTTGGGGAATGTTATATAGCAGAATGTAAAAAATATTGTTGCTCTTTTTTTGTTCATAACGCAAAAAAATAAAATATTGCACAGGTGATCAAATACCACCAAAGGAAAGCTCTGTTTGTGGTGAAAAAAAAGTACATTTACGTACAGCTTTACACGACTGCGCAATTGTCCGTTAAAATAACGCAGTGCTGAATCGCAAAATATGGCCTGGTCATTATGGGGGAAAATCTTCCGGTCCAGAAGTGGTTAAGTAATTTGAACCCTTAAGCAGATATCTGTCCAGGCAAGGGCTTTAGGCAGGTTATTGCCCTATCATAAAATAGTTTAGCCTTCAGAAAAAAGAATATACATTTCTGACTAAATATCCCCCCCTGTAGAGTAAAAATGTAAAAGTGTTTCATAACTCCTGATAACATTAGATTAATAATAAGAACAAATTCACGTGTATCAAGTAATATCTAGCATTTTAAGACCAAACACCATCTATGCAAAATATATAAAGGTACGGTGCTCAACAAGAAATGAATCAAATTATGTAAATTATACAAACCACAACGTGCTTAATAGTGAACAGTGAAGTAAAATTAAATGTGTCAAACTCCAGTGTTCAATCAATAGGGAGTGACAATAAATCAAATAAATATATCAAGTCTCTAGTGCTCAAAACATCAAACAGATAATCCAAATATCAGCAGCTGATAGGAAATCTTCAACTTGATAGGAGTGTGTATTCCTTTAAGCCTCCACCTTCACTCGTTCACCCAGTGCAAGCAAATCTTACTGCTTACCAGAAATATGGGACCCCTTGATTATAGGGGGTTACATAAGTGTAATCCTTTCAGCATATACTTGGACCAGACCGTATAAATCTCACACCTATATATATCCACATTTAAATTGGCACTTAATGTAGAATACACTTTCTTAGCAGGAAGAGTGTGTAGCCAAACCGTGGTTTTAATCAGGACCATGACATAAGTGGAGAAAGAAAGAGGCTCTCATGGTGCAGTACCTCATAATAAATTGTTTAATAGATTTAAAAATGCACTTACTACATCCAGATAAAAGAAAAGCCTTTAGCTATAGGAATCGCGGTGACAAGGGATGGGAATGCCACTTCCGCGTTCCACCTTGACCGGAAGTTCCTCTGTGGTTACGATCTCACATTCCCGACGTACGTTTCATCAGGCCGTGCTGACGTCAAACACCATCTATGTTAGGTGGTACCAGAGGCAGGTTAGGCATTGTCCATCTTCTAGGTGACACTGGTATTTGTTACCTATCCCATTCTGGACAATAATATGCTGAACACATTTAGAAAACTATCTGAGGGAGTGGAAGCTACATGATTTTAAACATTTGACACTTGGCCACTCTTCAGATCTGCTGATTAGTCAGGTCATTTCTGTCAACACCTCCCTCCAGGACCAGAAGAGGTGGCTGCATCAGCATCAAGAGCTTTCCTTTACCATCAAATAAAGAATATCAACTAAGAGTATTTTTTATAAGTGACAACACTGATTTATCTTTTTCCCATGGACTGAACTTTGCAAGAACTCAAAGAACAAAGTACTTAAGTAATATTGTTCTTAATCCCTGCAGGCATCATCCTGGCCTTTTTTTCAGAATGCAATAAGCTTTTTTGTAAAAGCCATTCTAGTGGCTAATTAGCTACTGGATTGCTTTTGCAGGTGGCAGGAGGAGTCGCCCTGCCACCCCCCGGTGCCTCTCCAGGCTCTACTGTCCCATTAGCAATGCCCAGAAGAAAGCCAGCAATTTACTAGAATCTTACTATAGAGCTGATCGAGGACCAGAAAGTAAAGGTTTGGTAAAGGAAACTGTAAGAGATGAGTATTTTATCACTTCCTGTTTCCCCAGATTTAAACAGGGCCATTTTTAAATTGTGAAAGGATCTGATCACACCGATTTTGGCGTGGACAGATTATTTTAAGGGCGAAGGAAACATCTGTCACTGCCTTTTGCTGTCACCAAGGATGTTTACATTCCTTGTGACAACAAAAAAAGTGATTTAAAAAAAAAAATAAATAAAGAAACAGTGCAAAATTAAAAGTTATATAAATAAGAAAATAAGAAAAAAATTTAAAGTGCCCTTGCCCCCCTGTGCTCACACGCAAAGGCAAACACACACATTAGTCCCGCACATTTACCTAAACTGCAATCACACCATATATGTAAGGTATTGCCGTGAATGTCAAAGCGAGAGCAACAATTCTAGCACCAGATCTCCTGTGTAATTCTAAACTGGTAACCTGTGAAGGCTTTTAAAGCGTCACATATGAAGATTCTTAAATATCATAGTTTGGTGCCATTCCATGGGCGTGTGCCATTTTAAAGCGTGACATGTTAAATATCTATTTACTCAGCATAACACCATATTTTATATTTTTCCAAAAATATTTGGGGGTTCTAAGTAATTTTCTGGCAAAAAATACTGATATTTACATGTAAACAAAAATTGTTAGAAAAGGCCTGTTCTTGAAGTGGTAAGAATCCTTCTTTCTTTGAAGAGCACTACTATATTATAAATCTCCAAAATATTTCTGTCTGCCATGACAGAGTGTATTAAATACATTTATTAAAAAGTTTATTCAAATTTAAAAGTGCAAAAAACCTTTAGGCGGAACTTTTGAGGCACAACTTTCCCAGTACTCCAGATGTAAAAAAAAACAAAAACATTTTATTACATAATAATGACAATTAAAACAATACATGAAAACAACTCAATAAAAAGCTACCTCCACTTGTCAGATTTTATTAATCACCATAAATGTAAGCTCTAATGATTAGGGCCCTCTAATTCCTCCTGTATCGAATTGTATTGTAACTGTATTGTCTTCCCTCACATTGTAAAGCGCTGCGCAAACTGTTGGAGCTATATAAATCCTGTATAATAATAAATAAAATATAATAAATAAAATAATAAATCTATTTTAGAAAACCATTTGGTGGACAAAGCCAGATCAACATCATTTAACTTTGAAAAGTGAAAATGATTCACTTTTTTATAAGCAGACAATGGACGAATGAAAGACAACTGCTCTAAACATCGAAGAGCACTTATAAGAATACAAGTTTAGCTATCTCTAACTTGGTTGAAAATTAGTACCAGGAAATAGACACAAGACTGTTTAGTGGTAAATGAACTCAAGGTATTGGTATAGGTTTGAATAAATGGTGGTTTGAGCATAAATGTAAGCACAGAAGGTAGGTTCAGACCCAGTCAACTAGACAGTAAAATCATTATGCCAAGGTAACTTAGAATAGAGTTCTGTACCACTAGACTGGGATTAACTCATGAATCAGCAAAGTCATCAATAAACAGTGCTTTTAAGCATTAACTGCAATGTGAATAATAATACTATAACTAATCTAGAGTGCACTCTAGAAGAATGGCTAGGAAATAGTGCAATGTCCCTTGGGTGGTACCTCTTAGAATAGGCAATGGGTTAAGGTCTCTGTGTAACAGCTGCAAAGGAATAGCCTTTAGTTCTTACTCTTCAGCTGGCTAGCGCTGGGGCCCAATTGTTGCACATGAGAATACTCCCAGTCGAGCCTGCAGACAGCAAAAATGCTACTAGATGGCTCTATGGTAAATTCCTATATGGCTCTGTCTCCCTAGCAGCAGATAGTAAGTCCATACAGCAGCAACTCACCAGTCCCAGTGATATTGCAGCTCACACAGGTGACTCTGGCTGTCAGCACAACTAGACTCAGCTCTCCGGTTAATGCTCAGGCCATTTTTATGCAGCAGTGGTAGTGCACACTGGACAGCGATGTGCTCTCTCTGGGCTCCTTCATAGTAATAGGAAGCTGTGTCCGATACAGCCTGAGAAAATGCAGCTCTCCTCCTGGCAATCTCCCTCTGGGCAATGCAGATCAAATGTTCTTAATTACGGTAGAGTCTCTCTCCTCTGGACTACAGTTCCAACAGTGCAGTGGTGTCTGACAGTTATAGACAGCAGCAGCAGCCAGTGGTTCTCTCGCTCACCATTCTTAGCCAAGTCAGAAATTGAGGAAATATAAATGGACTTTATAGGCACAGATATGGGTGAAGTAAAAACTTTTTTATTGATTGACATATAAAAACAAGAAAAAAGAAACCCCTACATGGGGGAAAAATTACATATACACACAATACATACAAAATAATGCCTAGATGTAACTCCGCAGTAAAACAAGAGTGTACATCAGTGATATAATATATAGTTGCATAACACATGAAACGTGGTGGTAAGAGGATACTATATGTTACATCCTACATAACTCGAAGACAATGCCAAAGGATAAGGCTACTAACGTCCCCGAGTGTAGTTAGTACAACCCTGGAATAGGGGATGATTCATGTAGCCAGATGCCCTACATGTTTTGCTTGAGGGGTCAAGCTTCTGACCTCTGAACCAGGATGTGGCACATAGTTTCTTAATATTGTTGCGCCCCTGTTTGCTACTGAACCGGTTGCGCATTATCTCCATTTACATTCTTAGCCAAGTACCTGGCTACAATACCGCAGTAGTAAAATACATATATCCTTTATTTGGTATATAGCCTGACTACAAAACAGTAATAAAAAATATGGCTTCAACTAGGCTGTAAACATACAACTACATTAGTGCAAAAAAATTTTCTTGTAATGGTTTGCTCACTACTAATATAATAATGTATTTAACAAAAGAGTCACTAAGGTAATGCATTTCAGTATGCTGGTAACAAAAATATGCAGTGCATACAAAGTACTGCAAAAACATACAATAAATGTAGTCATTTATGTATGTGTGTTTGTGTTTCACAAGTATATGTTGAAGAGCTTCCCAGTATCCATTTAAATGTTTATACTGTCCTAAACATTTCGCCAGTACAGGATCACCTGGTTACCTACATAATGCAAGCAGAACTCTCAGGACATTTTTTATTAATGTATTTTATTCATCTGTACTGTATTATTGTGAAATACTTGGCTTTATTGTCTTTTCACATCATTCCCAGGCCCCAAAGGAGCCTACACTGAATAGCTATGGCTACAGAGGTTATTTTATTCACTTTTCAGCAAGACTTTTAACTCCTTGTTGACAAATTCTTTTTTTTTTTCATTTATCTTAACTGAAGCAGTTGTCAAAAGGGGTTAAATCTGTTGCTAACCAGCTATTTAAATCACCTTTTGCGTAGTCCTAGCTTTATGTAGCTACCATGGGCAAACAGATGCACACATTTTATTTGATTTGCTCAAGTTTTTGTTCATATGCCAACACATCATGCACTCCAGTGTCCAAACATATGGCAAGAAACTGCAAGTGTGCTTAAAATAAAAATATAATTATCTCTGTTTTCAAGTCTATCATTTTAACATTGACATCCTTTGTAGGAACAGTGACGTGCATACTAATAATATTAAAGTAAATTGTGGATGTACAGTGGGTACGGAAAGTATTCAGACCCCCTTAAATTTTTCACTCTTTGTTATATTGCAGCCATTTGCTAAAATCATTTAAGTTCATTCTTCTTCCTCATGAATGTACACATAGCACCCCATACTGACAGAAAAACACAGAATTGTTGACATTGTTGCAGATTTATTAAAAAAGAAAAACTGAAATATCACATGGTCCTAAGTATTCAGACCCTTTGCTCAGTATTTAGTAGAAGCCCCCTTTTGATCTAATACAGCCAGGAGTCTTTTTGGGAAAGATGCAACATGTCTTTCACACCTGGATTTGGGGATCCTCTGCCATTCCTCCTTGCAGATCCTCTCCAGTTCTGTCAGGTTGGATGGTAAACGTTGGTGGACAGCCATTTTTAGATCTCTCCAGAGATGCTCAATTGGGTTTAAGTCAGGGCTCTGGCTGGGCCATTCAAGAACAGTCACGGAGTTGTTGTGAAGCCACTCCTTCGTTATTTTAGCTGTGTGCTTAGGGTCATTGTCTTGTTGGAAGGTAAACCTTCGGCCAAGTCTGAGGTCCAGAGCACTCTGGAGAAGGTTTTTGTCCAGGATATCCCTGTACTTGGCCGCATTCATCTTTCCCTCGATTGAAACCAGTCGTCCTGTCCCTGCAGCTGAAAAACACCCCCACAGCATGATGCTGCCACCACCATGCTTCACTGTTGGGACTGTATTGGACAGGTGATGAGCAGTGCCTGGTTTTCTCCACACATACCGCTTAGAATTAAGGCCAAAAAGTTCTATTTTGGTCTCATCAGACCAGAGAATCTTATTTCTCACCATCTTGGAGTCCTTCAGGTGTTTTTTAGCAAACTCCATGCAGGCTTTCATGTGTCTTACACTGAGGAGAGGCTTCCGTCGGGCCACTCTGCCATAAAACTCCGACTGGTGGAGGGCTGCAGTGATGGTTGACTTTCTACAACTTTCTCCCATCTCCTGACTGCATCTCTGGAGCTCAGCCACAGTTATCTTTGGGTTCTTCTTTACCTCTCTCACCTAGGCTCTTCTCCCCCGATAGCTCAGTTTGGCCAGACGGCCAGCTCTAGGAAGGGTTCTGGTCGTCCCAAACGTCTTCCATTTGTGGATTATGGAGGCCACTGTGCTCTTAGGAACCTTAAGTGCAGCAGAAATCTTTTTGTAACCTTGGCCAGATCTGTGCCTTGCCACAATTCTGTCTCTGAGCTCTTCAGGCAGTTTCTTTGACCTCATGATTCTCATTTGCTCTGACATGCATTGTGATCTGGAAGGTCTTATATAGACAGGTGTGTGGCTTTCCTAATCAAGTCCAATCAGTATAATCAAACACAGCTGGACTCAAATGAAGGTGTAGAACCATCTCAAGGATGATCAGAAGAAATGGAAAGCACCTGAGTTAAATATATGAGTGTCACAGCAAAGGGTCTGAATACTTAGGACCATGTGATATTTCAGTTTTTCTTTTTTAATAAATCTGCAACAATGTCAACAATTCTGTGTTTTTCTGTCAGTATGGGGTGCTATGTGTACATTCATGAGGAAGAAGAATGAACTTAAATGATTTTAGCAAATGGCTGCAATATAACAAAGAGTGAAAAATTTAAGGGGGTCTGAATACTTTCCGTACCCACTGTAAAGAAGATAATAAGGTACAATGTGCTAGGTGTTTCAAATTGTAAAAATACTGATATGTTCTGGCCACAAGTATGAGTACACAATTTTTCATATGTTTCTGCTTGGAGTGGAGATATAAGTGGTAAATATTCGTACATACTGGGTTTTTTTTTGTTACAATAGCATGGTCTTTTTGACCTACTATTTTTTTGGTAAATTTAATTCGCTTCTGTGTAATTGCACGTAACATGCTGACACTCATATTCCTCAGTGCACCTTATTAGAATTGAAGTCACAAGCAGGGATTTTTTCTTATGATTTTATAGGCTTAAGGATTGTGTGCAATATGGGCACATGCTCATGAGATCCTATATTACATGTGTACCATAGCAATTTATTCCTGCTTTTTTTTTAGTTCCCTTTAGAAATCAGGTTCATTGAAGGCAAAATTTTAGGTAAAAGCCAAATTACCTGCCATATTGTTTAAGAAATGTAAAGAAAAGAGAGCACCCAGAAGACAGAGCAGATAAGCATGGTAAAAAAAAAAAAAAAAACCCTACATGCATATAGTTTTCCTGTCAGGAATATGAGGCTTTTTGTAAAGAAGCAATGGGAGAGGAAGGTGAGAGTAAAAGACATGATCCCTCACTGTACTATGGAGCTATCAGTTATAGTGCTGTATATAATATCCAGCATGAATGAAACAGTGACCAGTGGTGTTGTGGGTATAGGATACTAATCAATAAAGATATCCTTTTTACATGAAGCTGTTTCCAAAAAAATCCTGAATTTCCACTTTATGAACAGCACATGGGCTTTGAAGAAAATCCACCACTGACCTTTCTAGCTGCATGTATTGGGAATTATCATCAAGGATCCTCAAAAATTATTCTAAAGTAACCTTTCTCAACTAGGGTTCCTGCAAAGATTCATTGCAAACAAACAAAAGATTTCTGAGCACACTTACCAGCCAGCCTGCAAAACAACCAAATTGGCCCTGTCTAACAGTATGCGTTAAAAACAGAGAGTTTTGTTTCCACGCATGTGCAAATACATGCTTAGGCACAGTGCCCACGTCAAGGGACCTCTATACTGCGGTCCTAACTTTTAACTTTACAGAGTCTTGATAGTAGGAGCACATATAGCAATGGATAGGTTAGGGACAGGTGTGCCCTTTCCTCCTGAGGTTGCTATGGGCTCCTTGAGCAATGAACCATTTCTGCCCCTCAGATATGTAAAAACTAACAAATAATTGTATTAGCTATCTATACAGGGGGCATTCTTACCCCTGACCACCAAGGAAAGAAGGGCATTTTTCCTATTTTCCCCACTGGTCACTATGATATTGTACTATAAGCTGTGGATATAGTAACTATTGAGAGGTGGTTTCCTAAACCCTGAAAATTATTTCAAGGTTTCCTTCATATTAAAACGGTTAAAAAAAGACAGATTTTCTTCTCTCAACTTCTGAGCACCTGGCTCATGTTTACATTAGAGGTCAGGTAGGTTGACAAGATTCTGCTTCCTTAGGGGAAAGAAGTTGAAATTGCAGCACCTCTGATTGTAGTTCCACAGTGGTAAAAAGTGGGCTTTAACAAATGCCAGTTCTCTTGGCAGAAAAAACTCTCATATAGAGCGTTTTTGTACAAAGTTTAGACAAGTTTAGGAGAGTTTTGTGTTTTTTTCTGCCAGTAAGCTCTAATCAGAAACGCAGACCAGAAGGTTTTTTTTTCTCCTGCCTCTAAGTGTTGAACTACCTGTATTTGTCCTAATGTGCATGGACACATAGGATAACATTGAGCTGCTTCTACAGGCAAAACACAAAACTCCTGTAGAAGTAATGATTTTTAAGCCAGTATGCATGGAGCCTAAAATACGTAGATAAGCAATAATGTGAAGCTGCTACTGAAGTTTACATACATAGCCAGGAAGTTACACAATCCCTGTACTAGAGAGACAGCAGTCATTCAATGTACTGTATCTTCTTGAGGTAGTCTTTTTTTACCTTAAAGAGGAAGTAAACCCTCCTCTACAACTTGTACCTATAGGCAAGCCTATGATAAGGCTTACCTATAGGTACTGTAAATATCTCCTAAACATGTACCGTTTAGGAGATATTTACCTTACGTGTCGCCAGTGACGTCACTGGCGCATGCGCTCTGAAGGAACGGCCGATCGTGCCGTTCCTTCAGAGCCCCGTGCCGTGACTGTCGGCTCCCGCGCGCGTGCGCGGGAGTGACGTCACCGCGGCTCCGGCCAATCAGATGGCCGGATGCCGCGATCCCGGAAGACGGGCGACTAGACATGTCGCCCGTCATAGAGGTGAGTGAGCGGCACGGCGGGGGCTCGTTCTGAGGTAAGTATTGCATAATGAGCTAATATGCGATGCATACTAGCTCATTATGTCTTTCTTTTGCAGGGTGTAAGAAAAAAAAAAAATGTATACGAGTTTACAACCTCTTTAAGGATCCATGCACACTGCCTTAAAAATCGCTACTTCTACGGGGGTTCTTTGTTCTGCCTGTAGAAGCAGCTCAGTGTTATCCTATGTGTCCATGCACATTAGGACTATTACAGACATATTTTAAGCTTAACATTTAAAGGCAGGAAAAAACATCCTGGTTTGCCTTTCTGATTGGAGTCTTCTGGCAGGAAAAAAAGCTAAACTCTCCTAAACTCGCCTACATTGTGGGGACAGGGAACTGGTGTAGTTTTAAGGGAGTTGTAAAGGCAGAAGGTTTTTTATCTTAATGCATTGTTTGCATTAAGATTAAAAAAAACATCTGTGTGCAGCAGCATCCCTAGCACCCCCTAATACTTACCTGAGCCCCATATCGTTCCAGCGATGTCCACGAGTCCCTCAGCTGTCCAGGACTCTCCCTACTGATTGGCTGAGACACAGCCACGGCGCCATTGGCTCCCACGGCTGTCAAAGTCAGTTAGCCAATCAGGAGACAGAGGAGGCTGGGCCAAACTGCAGCTCTGTGTCTGAATGGAAAAATGGAGTTGCAGCTCACGTCAGGTGCCACCATAGCAAGCTGCTTGCTGTGGGGGCACAAGACAGGAGGGAGGGGTCAGGAGCAGAGAAGAGGGACCCTGAGAAAAGGAGGATCCAGGCTTCTCTGTGCAAAACCAACTGCAGGAAGTAAGTATAACATTGACTTTACAATCACTTTAATCCCAGTGTGCATGGAGCCTCAGCTGGCTGTACCCATTCAGATTTCTCTTGTTTAGCCCTGCAGGGTGAGCAATAAAAATTCCCTGATTTCTCCACCCACAGAACACCTTTATACTTTCAAAAGAGGGAATATAAGTTTAGTTTGTTTCTAGGGTTTACATATACTTCAGCATTGTTGTGTATTGCTTTTCTTTTTTTTGTATTCAAACACCTTTGACTTGGACTTGTAATGAATGCCCATTGTTCATGTACTGATTTCAGTATATATTTTGCTACACTTAAAATGTAATTGAAATGTGATTATACAGAAAAAAAGAATATTCCAAAAAGATTGCTATGTAAGTTTTTTGGGTCCACCCTGTGAAATGCCATATATACAGTGGGTACGGAAAGTATTCAGACCCCCTTAAATTTTTCACTCTTTGTTATATTGCAGCCATTTGCTAAAATCATTTAAGTTCATTCTTCTTCCTCATGAATGTACACATAGCACCCCATACTGACAGAAAAAACACAGAATTGTTGACATTGTTGCAGATTTATTAAAAAAGAAAAACTGAAATATCACATGGTCCTAAGTATTCAGACCCTTTGCTGTGACATATTTAACTCAGGTGCTTTCCATTTCTTCTGATCATCCTTGAGATGGTTCTACACCTTCATTTGAGTCCAGCTGTGTTTGATTATACTGAGTGGACTTGATTAGGAAAGCCACACACCTGTCTATATAAGACCTTCCAGATCACAATGCATGTCAGAGCAAATGAGAATCATGAGGTCAAAGGAACTGCCTGAAGAGCTCAGAGACAGAATTGTGGCAAGGCACAGATCTGGCCAAGGTTACAAAAAGATTTCTGCTGCACTTAAGGTTCCTAAGAGCACAGTGGCCTCCATAATCCTCAAATGGAAGACGTTTGGGACGACCAGAACCCTTCCTAGAGCTGGCCGTCCGGCCAAACTGAGCTATCGGGGGAGAAGAGCCTTGATGAGAGAGGTAAAGAAGAACCCAAAGATCACTGTGGCTGAGCTCCAGAGATGCAGTCAGGAGATGGGAGAAAGTTGTAGAAAGTCAACCATCACTGCAGCCCTCCACCAGTCGGGGCTTTATGGCAGAGTGGCCCGACGGAAGCCTCTCCTCAGTGTAAGACACATGAAAGCCCGCATGGAGTTTGCTAAAAAACACCTGAAGGACTCCAAGATGGTGAGAAATAAGATTCTCTGGTCTGATGAGACCAAAATAGAACTTTTTGGGCTTAATTCTAAGCGGTATGTGTGGAGAAAACCAGGCACTGCTCATCACCTGTCCAATACAGTCCCAACAGTGAAGCATGGTGGTGGCAGCATCATGCTGTGGGGGTGTTTTTCAGCTGCAGGGACAGGACGACTGGTTGCAATTGAGGGAAAGATGAATGCGGCCAAGTACAGGGATATCCTGGACAAAAACCTTCTCCAGAGTGCTCTGGACCTCAGACTGGGCCGAAGGTTTACCTTCCAACAAGACAATGACCCTAAGCACACAGCTAAATTAACGAAGGCGTGGCTTCACAACAACTCCGTGACTGTTCTTGAATGGCCCAGCCAGAGCCCTGACTTAAACCCAATTGAGCATCTCTGGAGAGACTTAAAAATGGCTGTCCACCAACGTTTACCATCCAACCGGACAGAACTGGAGAGGATCTGCAAGGAGGAATGGCAGAGGATCCCCAAATCCAGGTGTGAAAGACTTGTTGCATCTTTCCCAAAAAGACTCCTAGCTATATTAGATCAAAAGGGGGCTTCTACTAAATACTGAGCAAAGGGTCTGAATACTTAGGACCATGTGATATTTCAGTTTTTCTTTTTTAATAAATCTGCAACAATGTCAACAATTCTGTGTTTTTCTGTCAGTATGGGGTGCTATGTGTACATTCATGAGGAAGAAGAATGAACTTAAATGATTTTAGCAAATGGCTGCAATATAACAAAAAGTGAAAAATTTAAGGGGGTCTGAATACTTTCCGTACCCACTGTATATATATATATATATATATATATATATATATATATATATATATATATATATATATATATATATATATATATATAATGAGCATACAAATGTGGAGGCTACTTACTAAAAGAGATGAGAATCTTTAAATAATATATGTAACTATATAAGACTAAGGCCCCTTTCACACATACGGTCCGTTCAGTTCATCAGTTCAGTCACGTCAAATGTATCAGTTTTTCATCCGTTTTTCATCCATTTTTCATCCGTTTTTCATCCGTTTTTCATCCGTTTTTCGTCAGTTGTCATCCGTTTTTCGTCAGTTGTTATCCGTTTTTCATGCGTTGTCGTCCGTTTTTCATCCATTGTCGTCCGTTTTTCATCCGTTGTCGTCCGTTTTTCATCCATTGTCGTCCGTTTTTCATCCGTTGTCATCCGTTTTTCGTCCGATCCGTTTTTTTGACGGATGAAAAATAGGGCATTCATCCGTTCAAAAAAGCGGACATTGACAGAAGCGGATGAAAATGGATGTTAACGGATGATAATCCGTTGTGGTCTGTTTTTACATAGAGATACACTGATGTCCGTTTTTCATCCGTCAACGGATGGATGAAAAACGGACAAACGGACAGCATGTGTGAAAGGGGCCTAACTATGTAACTATGCAAAATTCTCACCTTCTTTAGTAAATCATCATAAATGCAGATGCAAAAAATATATAAAGGTCTCTAGTTGGTTCCATTTTTTCTGTATGATCCACTGGCTTCCTTGTTTTTAAATGCCTGTTTCAGTCACAGGAGTTGAAAATGTATTTCTAATTCAGGTACCCTAAAAGCTGTTTCTCTGAGAAAAAAACGGCCTGTTTTGACAAAATATATAAAGGCTAGTCACAGTCAATTGAAGGGGCAGGTTAAGACACAGTACAACAACAGCAAGCATTTTGCAGACTGCTCTATCAACAATGTAGAGCAGGTACCTTCAAACCAGTGTTAATTTCGTAGACTAAAACCGACTAAAACGTTTTCGTCGACTAACACAATTCAGATGACTAAAATATGACTAAAACTAAAATGGCATTTTAGTCTTAAGACTAAAATACGACTAAAACTAAAATGGCATTTTAGTCAAAAGACTATAACTAAAACTAAATTGAAATTTGCTGCCAAAAATTAACACTGGTGCATGCTCAAAGCATAAATAATAACGTATTAGATTTTTCACTCCAGGACCAGCAGTAGTATATAATGAGTTTGGAAATTGTAGAGAAATGCTTAAATAATGCATTACAAATTACAATTGAACTACACCCATTCGATTATAGATGACTAAAATGAGTTTTAGTCGACTAAAATGTAGGGCGTTTTAGTCGACTAAAATATACTGGAGTTTTAGTCGACTAAATACGACTAAAACTAAAACACTTGCAGAAGACTAAAATAGGACTAAAACTAAAATGCCATTTTAGTCCTAAGACTAAGACTAAAACTAAATTGAAATTTGCTGCCAAAATTAACACTGCTTCAAACCTTCTAAATAAAAGGCCAGTTTACTGTTCCTCAGACTTTGAGCGGGCCAGACTGTTGCCAGTTTGCGTAGAAAATGCCCTGGTGTTAAAGGGAATGTTTTCATGACTCACTCATGACTCAGATGACTCCCTCATCTGTGTACAGGACTCCATAAGAGAAAATTGCTTTGCCCCATTACATTTTAAATGTAGATGTGTAAAAGAGGAAAGCACAAAGATGTACTATATGTATGTATGGTATTGAACAAAGAAAAACACAACTTTATTTATTAAAATAAGATAACAGTTGTGGATAGATAACCCACACAAAGTGGGAGCCTGTATAAAAAGCAGGGCAGACGTTAAAGAGTTTGTACAGCCTATAATGATCTTAGATGTGGATCCTACAAAAATAGACATAACTATTTATAAATCTAAAAAAAACAGCATTTTTTTACCATATATAGGTTGAGTCCCCTAAAGGGTTTGCTTTTTCTAAATAAAGCTTATCTATTAAAATTTCATCTACTAAATGTGCAAGTATTGTAAATGAAAGTACCCTTTTGTAAGAGATCAATATGGTTAATCAGCAAGGCAATATATCCTAAAACTGACAACTCCTTCACATAGCTATACATATTTGTGCATTCCATAGGATTTTAGAAAGGGATACATCCACACATGGGAGAATCAATTCTAAAAGCGGTATTAAAACCAAAACCAAAAAAAAAAAAAAAACCCAAAACCAAAATGAAATATATTGCAGCTTACCCATCCTGAGATGTGATGGTTGCATTATTTTGCTTTTTTAGGCTTTTCCCTCTGTTTTTACCCATCTCTTTACATTTTTGCAGTAATTATCACACAGTAGGGATATATATATATATATTATATACTGTATATATAAATAAATAAATATATATATATATATATATATATAACCAGTCTGCAACACTGACAGAAAAAGGATTCTGTGTCTGGCAGCAGAGAAGAAATGTACACACATGCACAGGCAGAGGTGTAAACTCCTATTGCACAGTATAGGGCAACCTGTGTTAAGCCACCCTCCATCCACTAGGGTGTGTACTGAGGATGTGGACTGCTAGGGACACTGGAGAGAATGGTGGAGGATTGTGGTAGGTGTAGATTTTCAGACTGATCTGCCTCTAGATTCTAAGAGGAAAAGATTTCAGCTCTCAGTGGCACTGTGGTGGAGAGGAATGTTGTAACTTTCCCAGGCTGAGGAGAGGGAAAAAAGAGAAACTAATGCTGCAAGCAGACCACTGCACCTGAGTGAAAGAGAGACACAGAGGCAGCCATTCCTAAAAATCAGAGGACTCCCTGGATGCTGGTCGAGCCTGCTGTCTAATTAGGAAGACAGATGTTGAGGGCACTGATTAGGGTACACATTGTGCCAGTGAGCAGAAGCAGATCCCCTGCTGACACAGAGTGGTGAGAGGCAGCTGGCCAACCCTGCACTACATCATGATAAAAGACATAGTTTCCTGCAAGAAACACAGTGGCAGTGCCTGCAAGAAACATAGTGCCAGTGACCGCATCAATTCCTAAAGAGACATTACCTTGAGATCTCCATCATAATGGTTGGTCCCCAATGAGCTGACCCGCAGAAGAAATAAGGTAGCATATTACTGACTACTGAACTTATTGTGTGTGTGAAAACCACATGCATCTCCCATGGGACTTTGTTGCAGCAAATAGAACTCAGCGATAGTTTTTTTTTAAAAAGCAGAAAACATTTATTTTACAATAGAATTAAAATGTATCCAGTCTATATAATAGAATTCCTGGTCTAATGTTAGATATTATCTCATACTCTCCTTGCAGGGGGTAGAGATAGCATACACATGATCTGATAGTTACATAACCACCAAAATCTCCCATGTTATATATATATAGATATATATATATATTCACACACACACACACACATATATATATATATATATATATATATATATATATATATATATATATATATATATATATATAGATAGATAGATAGATATATACCCCTAGTTACGGTTGGTCAGTACAGGGTTCGGGAGTGGTTTGTGTTGTATAACAAATATTGTTTCTGAAGCATATTACTCCTTTGTTTCTGTTTACCCTGTTGTGTATACTTCATACTTCTTGCTATTACTTATTCAGTTGCTGTGTCATTCCTGGTGTCAGTGCACCTTGAGCTTTTTACGTGTAAAATACAGCTACCTGCAATAAACATTACAAAAAAACCAAACAGGCACACAAATATTATTGCATTAGCAACTCTAAAATTGAAATAAAGTAAGTAGCTGGAAAAATAAAGCCTAATCATTTGGAAGGCTCCTAAATTGCTGCTTGTTTTAGGATTTTTGATATTCACAATAAATTGCTATGCTTTTTAATCAGTTTTAGAGGTGTTAATGCACTGATACTTGTGGCACTGTACACAGAGTCATGGGCACAGGAACAGTGTACCCAACAACACATCAAGTGACTCCTTCAGGGGTAAGCACTACATATAGCCTGGACACCCAGTTGCAAAGAGACATGTAGTGCTTGGTGTCTGGGTGGCCAATACCAAGGACAAGGGAGGAAGTTTGCACAGTTCTGTTTACTTTTCAACAGATATGAATCTTGTGCAGCAGAGAAGCACAGGACAAATAATTATAGGATGCCTAACTTTCCTCCTCTAGAGTGAACCTAATACTTAGATTCTTACTAGCAATGTATGTGTTCACTTTAAATGTTTTCTCTATTTTTTTTTTTTTTTTAACAAAGCTTGAAAGATTTCTAAAAACATACCAGCTGTGTGTCCATAGTAACCACATAGGTGAGATATAGCAGAGCTTTTATATATTGTTTGCTGTTGCCAGCTAATCCCAGCAGTGAAGCAGTTTAGGTTGTTTAAAGCTGTTAGAAAAGTAAACTTATACATTTCCAAATATTGGTCCGTATATCAATTAAATTGCTATTGGATAAATCTCTTAGTGGTCCTAATGACTATTTCAGTTGAACAGAAAAACACCTAAATGTTCTGACTGAGGTAGTTTCAGACTTTTTGTCTGAAAGGATATATACTGCATTCTTGAAATGGTACTCAAGATCTCAGACATTCTTTCCAAAACAGGCCATCATTCCCATTCAGTTGTGTGGACCTTTGCCATTTCTTTAAATTGCACATTATAACTAATGTTTAAGTGCAGTATATGCATTCACTTCTTAACTAGTACTTCTAAAAACTGATTTCAAATCATTAAAGTCAAATTGCATAATACGATTGACTTGGCCATCCTCCAGATCCCCTGAAATAATAATCTCTATACACATACATACAAAAAAAAAGAAAGGAAAAAGCTGAATGCTTAGGTTAATGCAGGGGTTATAAGACACGGCTGTAAGAGTCTGTCTAGATTTAAACCCATCATCTATTTTTGTACATCTGTCCTTTGCACTGCTTTAACCACATCCCGCCTGCCCTATAGCAAATTGACGGCGGGATTGTGGTTGTATTATCCTGACCGGACGTCATATGACGGCGATCGGTGATGCGAGTTGTCAGTCTGACTCCCTGCATCTCCGATCTCAGTAAAGAGCCTACTGATGTAGGCTCTTTACCATGTGACCAGCCGTGTCCAATCACGGCTGGTCACATAGTAAACAGGAAGAGCCGTTGATCGGCTTTCCTCAGTTCGTGCCTGACAGGCACGAGTAAAGGAGCGCCGATCGGCGGCTCCCCTGACAGGGGGGGGGGGGTTGGCACTGGTAATCAGATCATTGATTACCAGTGCAGACCCTCGGGGGGTGCCACTAGAACCACCAGGGATGCCCACCCATGACCCCAGGGATGCCCAATATGGCTACCAGGGATGGCAATCAGGGCTCAGGGAGCCCCCCATTGCCCTCCCCATCAGTGCTGCCCACCAGTGCCCATTATTGCCATCTATCAGTGTCGCCCACCAGTGCCCATTATTGCCCATCAGTGCTGCCTATCAGTGCCCATCAGTGCCCACCAGTGCCGCCTATCAGTGCCCATTAGTGCCCATGAGTGCCACCTACCAGTGCCCATCAGTGCCACCTATCAGTGCCCATCAATGTCGCCTATCAGTGCCCAGCAGTGCCACCTATCAGTGCCCACCAAGGCTGCATATCAGTGCTACCTATCAGTGCCACATATCAGTGCTTATCAGTGCCGCCTATCAGTGCCGCCTAGCAGTGCCACCCCATCAGTGCCACCCCATCAGTGCCTCCTCATCAGCGCCTGTGAGTGCAGTCTCATCAGTGCTCATCAGTGCAGGAAAAAGCGTATTTATTTACAAAATTGTATAACATAAACAAAAAAACGTTTTTTTTCTTTCAAACTTTTCGGTCTTTTTTTATTTGTTTAGCAAAAAGAAAAAAACCCAGAGGTGATCAAATACCACCAAAAGAAAGCTCTATTTGTGGGGGGAAAATAACATAAATTTGGTGTAGGTACAGTGTTGCATGACCACGCAATTGTCATTCAAAATGCAACAGCACTAAAAGGGGAAAATTGGCCTGGGCAGGAAGGGGGTAAAAGTGCCCTGTATTGAAGTGGTTAAGCACCTGCTCTTGCCTTGCACTCCTGTTTCTGAGCTTCCAACAGCCCCTAGGAAAGTATACCTTTGCCACTCTTGAGAGAGACTGCTCAAGCATTTTCTCTGTCTTTTTTTTTTTTTACCTCCAGCTGTCTTCTGTTCTCCAAGTGGTCTGGGCAGTGTGGAGAATGTCCATTTCTTCCTGGGTATTATTTTTTGTTGTGTATATCCTCTGTTTTTGCTTTTTGTTAAAGTAGAACTATAGACAAAACCTTTTTATACATTTTTGATAGATGAAGGTAGGGTTGTAACCCCCGTCAGATTTTTTTTTAACCATCTGTGTCCCATTGCGGAGTTTTCTCTTCACTTCCTGTCCCATAGCCAAATGGGAAGTGACAGAAAATCCCTGAAAATTAAGACATTTTTTTGGGGGATCCCCAGGTCACCAGAAGTAGTATCCCATTTGAAAGATACCCTCTCTATTACTTTTCTGGAGACAACCCAAAATTTGTGATTTTCTTTTACTTTCACTTTCAATGATAATAGTAAACAGGACAAATAGTGAGGGTGAATCTCTGTAATGGGGACACAAACAGAAATAAAAACTGACAAGTGTTCAAATCCATCGCCACTCTATCCAAAACTAAAAGAAACGTTTTGCCTTTCGTTATAATTAAATACCCCCTTTTCAAAGTTACTTTGTATGTTCATTGTTTAAAGCAGTATTAAATCCAAAACAAAAATGGAATATATTTCAGCTTAGCATTCCTTAGTTGTGAGATGTGAGGGCTGCATTCTTTTTCTTTTTTTTTTAAAGAATTTTTCACCTAGAAATCCAGCCAGTAACACTTCCTGTCCAAGGATGTCTGCATTCTGGATAAAGCAGTAAACCAGACATCTTTGGACAGCAGCAATGTCAGTCTGGGGAGTGGGTTGAGTTATACTAGCAGTTTTATAAAGACTTGTCTAACAAATTGAAGCTGAACTCCAGCTTACATTTTGTAAGCAGTTACAGCAAACTGTTTTTACTTTTTCCGAATACATATTATACATAAATTAATAAATTTATTTGCCTCAAGCCTCTAACTGTGATTTTGTCTGTAGCTTGGTCTGTTAAAGTAAGATGAAAAATAAAAGTCTTACTGGCTGGGTTACCAGGTGAAAATAAAGGAAAAAAGTCTTAAAAAATATCACTAATGCAGCCACCACGTCTAAGAATTGGTAAGCTGTAAGTTAATACATTTTTGTTTTTGGGTTTAATACCACTTTAATTGTTATAATCCTTTGGTGCTACCCCCTGCCTTGCATCCCGAATCCCATACTTTCTTTGTGCACTCTGCACTCTTCTGTGTAGTTTGCAACATCCAAATTAACAATGGTCCTCAAGGATATCAGACGCTTCCAGTCCCTGCACCAATGCAAGATATTCACTGTAACACATTTCTAGTGAATTTCACACTGTAAAACCCTTCTGTATTATTTTCACAGACTGAATAGGTGTCAAGGATAAGAATTTGCCTGGTGTAGTCCCCTCTCTGGCTACAAGATGATGCTAGAGGACTACTAGGATTAATGGGTATTGTAGGTGCTGTGGTGGCACACAGAGGTCCCCCTATTTAGGATATCAGTGGTTAGAAAGAGGAAAAGCTTCTGTAGAGCAACAATGGCATAGAATTGATAGGCTGAGATTTTTAGGACATCAGCTGATGTCCTCTTTCGACAAACACACAGCTGATTCTCTAGCATAAAAGGAGCCCAAAAGATCTCTTACAGCAGTCTGTACTCACAAATGTCCAAGGAAAGTTGGTTGGCTCTTTCCAACATCCATGTGACTCCTTTCTCCTGTGATCCCAGACTAGATCTTTAAATGACAGCCGTCTGTCAGCTCTCTGTAGCTTCAGTATCCAGGCCCTCAGGTCACCCATCTGAGGCTTTACAAACAGCAAGCCTTCCAGACTGTGTTCCTCCCCCGAAGGAAAAGATCCAGAAGCTCTGTGTCTCAGAGTATATATACAAACTCCCAGCAGCCTTCAGGGCTGCCTTTCCAGGAACTGGCCATGGCTGTATAAATATTCCTATCACTATCTGCATTGTTCCACACCTACACTATATTGTGAAAAGTATTGGGACACTCGCCTTTACACACACATGAATTTTAATGGCACCCCAGTATTAGTCCATAGGGTTCAATACTGAGTTGGCCCACCCTTTGTAGCTATAAAAGCTTCAACTCTTCTGCGAAGGCTATCCACAAGGTTTAAGAGGGTGTCTTTGGAAATGTTTGACCATTATTCCAGAAGCGCATTTATGAGATCAGGCACTGATGTTAGACGAAAAGGCCTGGCTCGTAGTTCCTGCTCTAATTCATCCCAAAGGTGTTCTATCGGGTTGGGGTCAGGACTCTGTGCAAACCAGTCATGTTTCTCCACCCCAAACTCGTTCATCCATGTCTTATTGAACCTTGTTCTGTGCACTCCTGGCTCTCTGTGTATACACTTCTGAGCCCTGTACAATGGACACTATGTTATATTTTTCATACACCCAACCTCTGTACTCTGCATGTGGGCATTATAGAACATACTCCTGACCAAATTATGTTTTCTAAATATTTTATGGCAAATATATCTGCTCTGTAAACTGTAAGAGCTGTTGGGATGCTGCACTTTAAATAGCCCATATAGACTAAAAGTTATAGTTAGGTAAACAAATACATAAATAGTTTTATTAAATAATTACTGACCACATACGCATATGTGCACTGGCAAGAAGGGTTGTCCTTAACATCCACATGCCGTATATATGTGTCCATGGTGGCTTAGGTTTCTGTGCTGAGAAGGCTAACTGCATGCTCCCAGCACAGTGACTAAGCTGTCACTGACAACTACTGGTCTCTAGTTATGATCAGGAGCTTGCAGGATGGGCTCCACATTATGGGACCACTGTGACAGCCAGACAAATCCAGTTAAAGGATTGTGGTGGGCAGGTGTGAAGGGGTTAATGAACAATACCTCATCGGCTGTGTCCTTGATATGGTAATTCTTCCAGTGCCAGTTATCAAAGCTGCTGCAGGTTTATATTTAATCCATACCCATACTGACACACTATTTGCTAACCACACACACCTTTTACTATGTGCGTTGCCCCTTTTTTATCAAGTTCAAAAAGTTGAAAGATATGTCTCATCACTTAGCTACTCAAATTGTAACTTATCTTACTGAAGTTGTGAAGTTGTACTGATCATTATTTTCCTTGCATACATCTTAAAGCGGAGTTCCACCCAAAAGTGGAACTTCAGCTTTAGGGAGTCCTGACCCCCCGACATGCCACATTTGGCATGTCATTTTTTGGGGGGGGGAGCGGGTACCTAGTTTTGACAGGTACCCGCTCCCACTTCCGCTCGGAGCGCCGCGGCGCCCTGAGCGGAAGTTCTCCTCTCCCCCTCCCTCCCTTCAATCTTCTGGGACACGTCAGAGGTCCCAGAAGATTGCCGGCCAATCACGGCGCGCAGCGTGACTCGCGCATGCGCAGTGGGTACCCGGCTGTGAAGCCGCAAACTGTAACAGCCGGGTGCCCACAGCAGTGATGCCGGCGCCGAGGGAGAGGATCGAGGCTTCCGGCGGCCGCATCGCTGGACCGTTGGACAGGTGAGTAAATGGCTGGAACTCCGCTTTAAATATTCTTTACAATGTAAATTTCCACTTAGCCTTGCCTCATTTACCAAGCTAAATTTACTTTGCAAAGTGAGTATGCTCTTCTCCTTTAGTAAATATACTACAATGCTAAACTTAGTTGTGTTCTTAATCTGGCCCACCTTGTTGTCCACAGCATTACACAAATGAAATAATTGAATGTTTTTCAAATGGTTCATCCAAAGACAAAAATTAAACAAAGTAAACAGCTTTCAGTTTGAAATATTTATTGCTGATGTGTTTTGCCTAAAAAATTGTCAAAGACTTAACGGTTAGTATTCATTATCACTAAAATAGCCAGCTACGTTTTTTAGAGTACAATTCTACTTTGATTTGCCTTTAAAGATGTATATCTGTTCATATAAAAAAATAAAATAATGTAAAATGCAGACAAAAACTGAAAAAAAAATCCATTGAAACAGTGTAAAAAACCCTTATCAAGTTCTACCATTTAACCTTCCTCTTATGTTAGCTTTCTGTTACTATCCATGATGTTAACGGGTCAGTTTTGATCCGTGTCTTAAATCAGCCATAAAATACCCTCTGAACAATTATTTATCATCCAATTTGTTTCTTACCTCTTGGTTACCTTGTTAGGCTTCTTTTTCCTTGAAAAGATTGGTTTTAATATTTTTGGTGTGACCCCTTAGACCTTTCTTTTGATAGCGTACCTCTCATTTTCAAATTTAAAAAATGGTAAAATAAACCAGCAACTCTGAAATGTATTGGTCCTATGTTTCTTCACTTTATTTAGAGAAGCAGACAAGCAGGCAAAGAGATAGGCCCCTCCCTAACTACAGATCACAGGGTTGAGAGGTGATTGGCTGTCAGTGTTACTAAGCAGAGAGAGTGTTTATGATTTCAGTTTTGGCACTTATTAGTGTCCTATAATCCTATATTATAACTGGGTCAGAATTAACCGTAACACCATAAACGTCTTAATTTTCACCACAGTATTTTATAATTTAGTGAAAAGGATTCTTTTTCTATTACATTGTTTAAATATAGGTTCCTGACTAAGTAAAAAAATCTTGATGCAATAAACAAATTTATGTGATACTTATAGACATTCAAAACCTGAAAACGGGTCGGTTCTGATCCTAACACAAGAGGAGGGTTAAGATATTCAGGAAAGCAATGTTGCCAAATTCAGGACATACTGTTGTATTGTATAGTATGTTTGAAAACAGGGACCATCTTCTTTCTAGTGTACATATAATAGTTGCTCTGTGAGCATTCTGTACACAGCTGTAAAAATGTTAAGAATGACAAATGAGGTTTAAATAAGAGATCTTTTGACTGCAGGCCAGTAAATAGATTACATTGAACACCTGTAAGATTAATAGCGGGCATTATGCAGGCACACAGGAATCGTGTTTGACAATAACTAGAATCAAACACTCAGACACTATTGATTACCTGTTATATGAAGTGAAATAAAATTACCCTCCACAAAAAAAAAAAAATAAAAAATGTAAAGCAACCTGCTCAGGTACATATTTTCTAAGATTATTTCTCTGTTGTACAGATATAATTTTATGGATGTTTTCAATGCTAAAAGTACTATGCTTATAACATAGTTGTATGTTAGAAATAATCAAAACCGCACTGTAAATTACTCCAACTCTCAATATTTATAAGCCAGATGCCAATAAAATACACGCTACGGTGCCCCTCAATAATTTTATATATATATATATATATATATATATATATACATTGTATATCTCAGCACTAGCTAAAAGCTACAAACCATGATATGTAAAACGTATTAGGTGACCAGTTATATGTAAAAATCCACTAATAAATCAATAAATGTAAATACACTTGTGAAAATCAAAAAAGGCCAAGTGTCCCATAATGAATGTGAAAAATCATGAAAAATCAATAAGCCCAAAAATCTGTTATATACAATCCTCTTGATAACCACCTTTCTCATCCACAATGTGCTCAGTGCTTGTGCTGGTGACTGTCAGTCACTGCTGTCTGCTCTGCCCCCTCCTCGCTCACTGGAGCACTGGGCTATAAAAGGGACGAAAGCGGACGGCACCGGCTCTAGGTGGCTTCCTGAGGGGCTGAGCCAGGTGTCAGTCAAGGCATAAGGGCAGATCCTGACTTCATTGTCGCGATCTTGCCCGAGCCTGGACCGGCTCAGTGATGTTAGCTCACTGTCTGCTGAAAACGTCTCACAGGAGTGCAGAACTTCTCCTTTAAGTAGATACTCCTACCTCACTCCTTGGTCACCTTTTTGGATCCTTGGCTCAGGGACAGCATTTATGCTTTGTTCACACCATGTGCAGATACATGAGTTTTTCTGCACACAATCTGCAAGGGCATAAAGAAAACAATTGTTCTCTATGTGCCCTGTTCACACCACAAAAATGGTATTATGAATGGATTTTTTCTGCGCAGGAATCTGCAATATGTTGTAGAGAGTAAACCTGGGGCAGGGTTAAGAGAGGGTTAACTGAAGAGGGCGGGTACTTTACTATCAGACCTGCTTATTAGTCAGTTGGTCTGAAAGTTCAGTGGAGCTGTTTGCTGAGAGAGAGAGGCATCAGCGTGCTGTGTGAAAGGGTCCACTTGTGGATTGTGTCCTGCTGGGGGAGATAAAACCTCTGTAAAGGACTGTGGCTCTGGTTAGAGCTGTGACATATTGCCTATAAGCCAGTTTGCTGCAGTGCCTGTACTTTACCTGTATGTGGGACTGTATTTCAAGAGAAGCCTGCTGTTTTTTTCTGTTTGCTTTGCCTTAAAGCTGAATAAAAGCACATTTTACTTTTACTGGACTGTCTCTGAGCTGGCTGTTCACCCCTCTGATCCATTACAGTGTATAAAACTCACTGAAACACGCATAAAAACTGATGTAAACTCGTGTCTCTACAAGTGAACTCTGTGCTTTTTCCATGAGTTTTTCTACACGTGTTGTGTGAACAAAGCCTTTGAAAAGAAACATCTCCATAATTCAGTATCTTTCAAATACGTAAAATGGTATTTACAAAAATGTTAAACTCACATTTATTAAAGTAAACTATAAAGTCCATCAGCCTGGGAAAAGGAAACCAGAACAAATCTATGTTTATCTTATAAAGCCATCAAAGAACAGTGAAACTCTGGTTTTAATGTCAACCCTTCAAGAGTGTGGCGAGAGTTTAGGATACAGTATGTAGTTCAGTTTATCACTTTTGGTACACAGGATGTAATATTCAATAGAAAGTGATATCATTGCTGTTTGGACACAAACTGAAATATGGCTTCTCTCTAGGAGCAAACTGCTACATTTACACAACTAGCCAATATAAAAGAGGGCTAGCTAAATGCATGAGTTTGTTACTATGTAACTAGTAGGAACCTTGCCCCCACACCTGGACAGTATGGGTTACTGAAGTAGGAGGGATGGAATGGACATTCCGAAGACCAGGACCCCTGCAGGGGTTTACTGCCCAGATCCAGCTAGAATGACAGCTTACCTCCGGAGCTGGGAGGTCATGTGGACAGCTTAAGTGAGTACCTGATCAAGAAGTCAATTGTTAAGCCTGGGACAGGAATGTGATGCTGCACCTGCTCTAGTACTCCCAAGATGCAATCTGTTAGCTCTGGTCCTCTGGTGAGCACTGACAGGTCTAATGGCAGGTCTGCATACTCTGCTTCCCCACACTAAGCTGCCGCACAGGTTTCTTCAACACTGGTGTAGGCACAGACAGGTACAACTGCAGGTCTGTCTTGTTTCCGGTCCCTGCACACAAGACAAAGTTTCCCTTCCCTGAGCCCGGGAAAAAAGTTTCTACCCTCTCCTCCTACTTTCTATGGCTTTTCTGGCTCCTGTAGTTCCTCACTCATTCCTCCCTGTAGTGCTGTGCTCCCCGAGAACTACATACCCCATCATCCCATGCAGCTGCTACATCACCCAGTCCCAGCTACTGCTCCGTGGAATGTGGGAGAAAGGGAAGAATGGCAGAAACACATATTCAACACAGATTTCTCCTTAAAGCAGTGGTGGGATCGGGAAGTGCATAGCTCGGCAGCTAGCGAAAAACACCTGGCTACACTGTGAAGTTCAACAACTCCACAGTGTGCCACCTCCAATCAGTCTTATGTGAATCCTTCCCAAATTCCAGAGAACTCATCAAAAAACAAAATCTTTAAGATCCATGGGTCATACTTGCTTGTGAACATCCAGATCTCAAAAGCCATCATTTCCTCCTATGCATTATACATGAAATTAAGAGAGGATAAAAGGAAAAAATACATCAAAAGAAAATAAAACTAATCCATTCACATTCGGCAGTGCTATCCCTGCACTAACATTACAGCTTATGTGGCATATGAGAACACAGCTCCACCTGCTCGCTGCTGTGTGCAAACAACTCTTCTCAATGTGGGATCAAGTCACATGCCTGTAGCCATGCCCTTCTAGAAAGGAATATATATATTGCATCCCTTAGTTATTATTAGTGTTATATATTTTTATTTGAGAGAATTTGTGCGTGTTTTAAATATACATTTTTATGTTAGTAAGGAGTAAGATAAGTGTACCGAGAAGTTAAAAGTTTTACAGTTTGCATCCACAACCCCGCCCCTTCTCCTATCTTTAAATCCTCCAGTTGCCATTCCTCTCCATGACTTGATAAAGCTCATGGCGCAAAACAAGTGGTCATGGCAACAAGATAGTTTGAGTTTCGCCCTGGCTCCTGGTTTCTTCCTGCAAGCGGCGCCTGCCTGGCTGACGTCACCATACCGGAACTACAGTGGAGGGATTCCATCCCTGCGCTGGCTGGTTTCCGGCTCTGCATACACCCCACTCAGCGGTCCTTGAAAATTGATCTCTCAGCATCTGTGTCGCTCGCTGTTGGTGCCCTTGTCCACTCCAGCCCAGGGTGATGTAAGCAATTCATGTACTTTTTTTCTTGGACCCCATTACCAATAAACTGTTAAACCCCCTTTTTTACTGGATGTCCACCTGGCTTTTTAATCCTTTGCATCCTGGGGTGTTTATGCGCTGCAATTTTCATGTACTTGTATCTGTGTCAGCATCCTTACTATGTTTGTTGGCTGGCAGCATAACAATCACTGGGGAACCTCACAGGCTTGCTTTTACCCTCCACCATACAGGCACCCCAGGAGTGCCTGGCATGTGTTTATTGCTTTCATTATGAAATACTTACCTTAGATCGAAGCCCCCGCAGTGCCACCCGCTCATTGGTGACATGGCCGACATGCTCAGCCATCTTTCTTCCGGATTTGCATCCTCTGGCCACCTGATTGGCCGGAGCCGAGATTATGTCACTCCCACGCATGCGCGCGGGAGCCGCCGTTCACGACACAGGGCTCTGAAGGAAAGGCCGGGCGGCCGTTCCTTTAGAGCACATGCGCCAGTGATGTCACAAGTAAATATCTCATAAACAGTGCATGTTTAGGAGATATTTACAGTACTTGTAGGAAAGCCTTATCATAGGCTTACCTATAGGTACAAGTTACAGAGGAAGTTTACCTTCCTCTGTGAGCCTTTATATATGTGAGCTGACTGATACTCAGGGTTTTCTCTCTTGCTCTGCTGTGGAAGCCAGCCTGTTGGCTGAAAAGGATGCTTGCTGTGAAAACACTAAAATGGTACAAGAGCTGCTGGGGGAACCTATTAGGTAACATCCTGTGTTTCAACACCTGACATGAGTTTACCTAGTGGCTCAAATGACTAGGTGTTTCCATGGGCGTCCATAGAACTTTTTTTTGGGGGGGGGGCATCATTTTATGGTCACCCATGCTCCGCCCCTTTTCAACAATGTTGTGAAGGGGAGGGGCTTAGTCATTCTATTTATTTTGAGTATTTATTTTTAAAGGGCAAATGGCAGAATTTATTTTTAAAGCAATTGTCAACCTAAAAAGAAAAAAAATGATCCTTTTCCCTAAAGCATGTTATACAGGACAGTGCTTGTGCTGTGTAATTTGGCCCCTTCTGTCACCTAAAATACCTGGCTGATCATGCATGGCTAAGTCCTCCCCTCTGTAAACTGACCACGGTATACCTGGCTAATCATGCATGGCTAAGTCCTCCCCTCTGTAAACTGACCACAGTATACCATGACTGCTGAGCCCTGACACCGTGGTCAGTTTCCGTGCCTCGGTCATCCGCAGCCCTCCTGTCCTCCTCTGTTCTCGCTTCTGTGTCAGTGCCCACCCCCTCCTGCTGCTGTAGTTTCATTTAAAGTTTCATATCCTCTCTACAGTCTGTTAAATAATCCTTTGTGTCCCTGTATCTGTGTTTTAAAAAAATAAGCCATTCTTTATAAGTTTTCAGAGTGCCAATCGCCGCTCAAGTGACCCGCTGCCTCTCCCCCCCCCCTCCCCTCCTGCTCTTCTCCTGACTGACGCCAGCAAGGAATCCTCTGCCCCTCCTGCGGCAAGCAACTGTCAGATGGGGAGAGGAGAGAGCCGACGGGCCACTACCAGACCAGACAGGATAGTATAAAGTGGCTTAACAGTCACTTTAACTGGGAAGTTTAGATTTCGGGGGGGAAGGCATTTGCCCCCCCCCTGCCCCTACTTGTGAACACCCATGGGTGTTTTGTATGTTTAAAGATTGTATGTTTAAAGATATGGATTTGGTGTACAAAGCCTTACTCTAGTGAAACTATGGCTGTCCCTCTCTTGTACATGGTTTACAGTTGCCACTTCCTCTTTTTCTCTTGAAACAGCCCCATTACAACTTGCTGGAGGGTGCACACAGTGCCTGTGGGGTTAGACTTTCTTGTAAAATACAGTAGCTTGTACTGAAAATAGCTAACCAATAGCAGACAATCTGTTACTGCAAGAGGTGAACCGCTTAACCGCCACATGCAAAAGTTGACTAAAACCATCTAAGCCATAGCCATCAAAGATATAACAGCAATTGAACCTTTCTCTAAAGCAGCAGAGACAGGCCCCATCAGAAAGGCAGATGTTGACACAGAGGCCAATATCTCCATCTTGACAGCTGTGATAGAGCGCTTTATGAAAATTGTCTATGGGGGAGAATGTTGAAGCATATCTCAGAATCTTTGAGTGGAATCATTTGAGCTGCGCCACCCTGTGTCATGTACTGTAAATTGGTTTTAGTTACTGTGCAGTCATCTGCAATCACTCCTCTTCAGTAGCCTCATCTTTTCACTCCTCAGAAACACCAGTCCCCTGTAAGTGCTCCAGAACCCATGCAATGACCCAGGCAAAAACACTGCTATGCTGTTTTGTAGCTGTTATGCCTTGGGACAGGAGCCACACTGAGCCAGAGATTCTGGCAGCTCTCGAGGGCCAAGCCAAAAGGGGCTGATCCCATGCCATCTTGTGACAGACAAGGTTGTGTATGACAATGGCACTAAAGTTCACACATGTACCCTGACTGTCACATGCCCTCAACCTGGAGATGATCTCCTGGCCTACCACTGTTACAAGTTCCAGCTGCCTCCCCTGCACCCTTCCCTGGTCTGCCACCATTGGCGGCTTCTGACAACTATTCTGGCCTGCCCCCTTTCGCAGCTTCTGACACCTATTCTGACCTGCCACCATTTTCAAGTACTGCCACCTCTGCTGGCCTGCCACCATTACCAGCCTCTGTCCCCTCTCCTAACCCACTAATTACACTATTACAAGCTCCTGTCACCCCTGATGGCTTGCCACCGTTACCAGTTCCTGAAACCTCTGCTGATCTTCCAACAGTGTCAGCTCCTGCCACCATTACCAGCCCCTGCCAATTCTTCAAGTCTGGCACCTGGTTACCAGCTGTTGTTACCTCTCCTGGCTGGCCATCATTACCAGCTCTTGCTATCTCTACTGGCTGACCACCATTATCAACTCTTGCCAACTCTCTCCTGGTCTGCCAGCAATAGGTACTTCTACCACCCATCCTGGCCTGCCACCATTTCCAGCTCCTGCCTTCATTACCAGCTTTTGTCTGCTCTCCCGGCCTGCCACCACCAGTATTACCAGTTCCTAAAACCTCTGCTGGCTTTCAAACAATGCCAGCTACTTCCACCTCTCCCTAATTGCCACCATTACCAACCTGTGCCATCTCCTCTGGCCAGATGAGGGTCTGGTACAGAAGTTAATGAGGGACCCCACACAACAAATAAATGGCATTAGGGTTCCTTCCCAATTGATGCCATGCCCTTTAGCGCTAATAGGAATTTAAAGGGGGACTCTATGCTAAATTAAAAAACAGCATGAGGTCCTCCCAAATTCTGTACTGTACCACACCCTTCAGCATGAACTCTCCCAAAAATATCCATGCCAGACCCTTATTTGAGCATGCAGCCTAGCTTGTTGAGTTGTAACTTCATGAGCATGTTGTCACAATACAAGATCTTTTGGAGGCTGCAAAAAGTATAAACAATGATAATTTCCTGGGGTTACCCACCCAAATATTGACAACACCAAAAAATTACAAAAAGAACCTTGCCCGGGGGACAAGCGCGAAACTCGATCTTGTAGCCGGACTGAATTACTTTGTGGACCCACTTGTCTTGTACCAGGGATGTCCGCAGGTGAGGGTTCACCGTCATGCTGAAGGAGCTATGTCTGCAGGTCTTTTAAATCAGTACCACAGGGAAGTATTAACATATAACTCTTCATACAAACATTTAAAATGATTAAAACAATTTATTACAAAGGTTAAAATTTCTAATGTTATACAATAAAACCATCCAGCCAACCAACCATACAGGTATTTCTCTTCTTCCGAATCGCTAATATGTTAGGATATAACTTGGAAAAAGGAAAAGGACAAAACTATCAATAAAGAAGCAAATGTATAAAACATTACATTTTCAATCAAAATGGAGGAGGAGGCCCCTGCAAGACAGAGCTGTCTAAACCTCAGGACTATAGAGACATACTGTAAATACAAATCCTTTGGCAGGTAAAACAGCTCCTATATACAGTACTTCCTGGTTTTATCTGATGTTTTATCTGATGTTGACCACTGTAACTGGTGAAGCGGTATACACACAGGGGTTTGTTGACCACCCTAACAGGTCACACGAGATCTGGAAAGCAGAATTTCAGTGTGAGAAGTGTCACTGGGTTTACATCAGGATCTCCTATCTATCACAACAGTTGTGGGACTATCATCTTCAATGTATTTTAGGACTTTTACATATTATTATTGGACAATTTTTTCACAGTGCTGCATTATTTTTTGTATTTTGTTTTTTTTATATTTGTTTTTGGTTTATAAACACAATGTTCAGCTGTGCTTTAGTGTTTGAGTTTTTGTCTGGCGCAGATTTGTTTTTGTTTTTGATTCAACGTGTTAATATGTGTGGGAAAATCCATAGGAATGCCTCCTGGTATCAGGTGGTACCACCTACCATCACTTCATGATTTTAGGAGTCCCTCTTTTGGATCATCAAAAGCACATTTAAAAAACAAGTGATCAGTGAAAATACTAGTGATTTTTTGAAGGTCAAATACTCAGCTCCCCAAGATGCACAAAAATATAAGAGAACCTCTTGGTGACCAATTGTTTCAGGGTCAATAGCCTAACCTCTAAGACAAGTAAGTTGGTAGATGATAGTTTTTGCCCAATGTAGAAAGCTTACCTTCATATTTGAAGGATACCATTCATTTGCTATTTTGGATGGCATACAGGTGAATAAGAACACGATTTTGGCTTGATTGATGTAGAAGCACTATACTCATTTATCCTTTGTAATAAGGGCCTAAATATTGTTATATGGTTTCTGAGTGAGAGGAGTAGGGATTTCATACATTATAAAATCTTTGTTATGGAATTGCTTGAGTTCATTTTAACTCATAATTTTATTGTGTTTGACCGTACCCACTACCTCCAGGTGCAGAGAGTGGTAGAAGATACAGGCAACTTGTGCCCCATCCTAATCTGTACCTGGTGGAGTGGGAACAGTCTCTTTTGTCTTCATAGAGTGTGTCTGTATATCTCTGCATATTACTTTATGGTTTATGGTGTAGATATCTAGACAATATCCTATTTTCTGGAGTGATTCATGAGGGTCTCTATCAGACTTTATAGAGTTTCTCAATGATAATTACTTTAACCTTAAATTTACCCTGAATTGGGGTCACAGTTCATTACCTTTTTTTGACCTAACCAATGTTAATGTTGAGGGGGGTGATTTCCACGGGCCTATTTCCTAAACCAACTGCTGGAAATTCACTGTTATATAGGGATAGTGCACACCCAAAGCATGCCATCAGAGCAGTACCAACGGGTCAATATTTAAGAGTTTGGAGGAACTGCTGTGATGACTTTTGAACAACAAGCAAGGGCACTTAGACACCACTTTTTGAAACATGGATAGAGTAGAAAGTCCCCCAAGAGAGCCTATAAAAGGGTAAAGGATGCCCCCTGGAGTTATTGTTATTTCAAGGAGAAAAAGATCTGGGGTTAACTAAGATCTGACCCATTGTAAAATTCAATAAGCAGAGTAATATCATTAGGCAGATAGTATAGAAACATTGGCATCTACTAACTGAAGACCCAATCCTCAAATGTTTTGTGGATGAGCAGCTCATACCGCTTTCAGAGACTTGTTAGTCCATAGTCCATTTCTCCAGGGATGGATCTGACCCTTGTGGATCCAGACCAAGGGGTACCTGCAAGTGTAGCCATTCTCCCTACTGTAGGTACAATAAGGTTTTTGGAACCTTATTGGAACTGCCACGGATTTTTATTTTCAAACCACATTTTTTTTTTAAACTATGAAACAGTTGGCATTGTACAGTATATCTTTTGATGTGTGGTTGAAACTCCTACATAGGTAAGACATGTAGAAGGTTTTGACAAAGAATCCAAGATCATGTGATTGATATCAATGGAGATAATTTAGAAAGCTAGATAGCTAGACAGACTTTTTTGTAGATAATAACAATTACATTAGGCATGCCTTATGTTTTCTAGCTTCAACTAGAATATGCCCCCATTCTTAGGGCAAGGGTGGCATTTTGGACAAAAAGATGCTCCACGTCAAGACCAAATGGATCTTTAAACATAAGACCACACAATTACCAGCTCCTAACAATGCCATTAGTTATGCTACTTTTTTTTTAGATGTGGGCACAGTTTTTTATCTATTACTTGTGACAGTATGGGAAGATGTAGATGGCTATTCCCTATAAGTGTTTGGATTATTATTATAGTATACAGTATTTATAAAGCGCCAACAGTTTGCGCAGCGCTTATGATGCATGATGATGATGTTTTTTGTGCTTTTTTTTTCTTAGTATCATGCCAGACAGTATTTTATACATTTTTCTTTATATGATGTTTTTGACTTTTGTACTAAAGTTTTTTAATTATTTTATATATTTGTATGAATATGTATATGTTAATAGTTTCCTGGGGTACCAATTTAAAATCTCAGTTGTTTTTGTAATTTTGTTGGTGTTAAGGAATGTGCACGATTTCAGCATGGACAGGGGTACCTTGTCATATTGATAAGGACAAGGGCCTCTTCCCCACAGTCCTGGTACGATGGTTGTGGGGGTATGTGGGTAGGGGGCTTACCAGAATCTGGAAGCCCTCTTTAACTTTTAAGAGGCACCCTGATACCAGGATCTACTATGTAAATGAGTATGTTGTACATAGTACCCCTACTCCTTAACAAAAGATTGTAAAGTTTGTAAAAAAAAAATATTTTGACCTGTCCTTTTTTTTTTTTTTTAAAAGGCCCACAATGTACATTCACTGTCAATTACATCATCCAGCAATGTGGATCTATGTCAATTATGAAGCTGAACACCTTTTGACCTTCCAATACAGAGCAGAACCCAGCTACTGTTTATTTACTACTGGCAACTCTGGAGGATGACAGCTTTTACATACAATGGGGCAAGGTCTCCAAGGTGACATCATTGAATGCATATGGACATGACCATACATGGTTAATGATGTCACTGGGATCCCGTGTAACCCATATACTCACCACTTCAATACCAATTTTCTCCCTGGTTGAATTATTTACAGTGTAATTCAACCCATTGTTTGTGAGCCCAGGGTTTCAGGAAACCAGCTCATGAATCTGCCATAGAATCACAGGAAAATACTGAACCAAACAGCACCACATCACTCATGTAATGGACCACCCAGCAAAGAGTTCAGAGGAAGAGGTCCCATAATATCAAAGGATTGGACTTAAAGCGGAGTACCGGCCTATTTTGCAACTTTAATGATTCCTGGAGTGCTCGCTATGCTGATCAACAATTGGGCATTTTTTTGGGGGGTCCCTTACCTTATTTTCAGGGCATTTTTGATTGTACTTCCTCCTTCTCACCCCTCTGTGGCCGCAGCCACCGACATCACTTCCGACTTTGTATTGCATCCTGAGAGCTGTTTGTCATCACTCCCAGGAGGCTGGAATCATGAAGAACTCCCAGAACACTCCCTGGAATCAGGAAGAAGGACACAGCAGATTACACTGTGGCTTCAGATGCCCACATCCAAGATGGCCACGCTCAGACAGCATTTTTAAAAGTAAGATTTTGACTAAAATCCAATACTATACACCTTGTAAGTATGAGAATAGCGGTTCTGTAAAGGGTGATTGATTAGTATTATAGGGGTAATTTTAGTTAAAAAAGGTATTTGAGGCCGGAACTCCGCTTTAAGATGTTTAAAAAGTGTTTCTGTTTATAATGCTGGCAGAAACCCGCAACCTAGCAGGTTGTGGGAAGACTAGGGGCCAAGGGTGGAATGAAAGTAAATTGGACTTTAAGGTTTATACTGACAAGGAGGATTTGGATGAACAGACATCAAGATACAATCCAGGATAAGCCAATGGCTAATGTAAACTGTAAAAAGTAAATATATAGCAGGGGAACAGAACCCATCAATCAACTTTAGACTGTTAGGCTAAAATAGTATACTTGTAACATTTACTCTGGTGTCTGCAGTTGTTCCAGTGGCTTTGTGATATAGTGAGCTGCTGCTTGCAAGGCAATTTTTCCTGACCACTCCTTTCATGCTTCCACTTGTTGGTAGGTGAAGTGCCATGTATTTGTTGCTCCTTCTCTGGTAATGTAAGTGAGTGGAGTCTGTGTCATTTTTATTACAAAGTTGTAGGTGGGACCTGGTAGTTCAGTTACAGGAACAGGACACCCCTGACCACATCATGTAGGTCTGTGACCTGTGCACTAGAATGGGAGAGTCCTCTAGTCTACAGGACTTGACTACCAGTAGAATTGTAAATGGATTGACAAGGGAGAAGATATAAGAACCTTGATACCCCTGACCTTCACATATCTGATCTGTAGCTTAGTGTAGATAGGCCTTTGGACCTGGGACTGAGGAGCATCATGTGTGAAACCACATTTTCGAGACTTACAGGAAACAAGTGGGAAAATTACTAGATTTTTTTTTTATTTTCCAAACAAGTTTATTAACGTAATAAGAGGATACAAGGTTTACAAACATTGCATGTACAACAACAGGAAGGTACATCACATGAATAACATTCAAATAATAAAACAAATTGAGACATTTTGTCACGTGCAGTCTAGAAAGATAATTGACTGTGGGTGTAATTATTGTAGTAGGAAAGTCCATTAGTAGGCACATATGGATCCCGCTGAAACATAACAAATGATTCATCTGGTAGGTCACAGTACGGGTATGCATTTTGAAGAAGGGTGTGCTATTTGTTTCGTTGTCAAACAACTAGATTCTGAATTTGTGATGGCTTCAATAAAGTGTTCAGGTATGCAGTGGGGGGGCACCCAGGTTTAGATCTCCAGTTAGGCTGCATTTTGTGCAGTTTATTGCACCTCTCTGCAGCATCACAGCTTGGCTTTTACAACCCTATGATTTTTGTAATGTAGTACTGTGGTATTGGGGTGAATTAAGGCATCAGATTGGGCACCCAGTTTTCGCAGGGCAATAAATAACACATAGCTCCCTTTGGGATGAACAGGTGTTGAAACATAACCACTTTCAGCTACATTTCATACAACTAGGAAGCAATAAACACGCAGTCCATATTGTTCAGATATTTTGAATAATTTATGTGTGGTTTCATCCACTTTATTAGGCCATACTTAAAAAAAAAATCAAAACTCTCATATAGCAAAATATGGACAAGTACCTTTTCCCTTGATTTAGGTTTCCTGAACTTTGACTTGCTTGCTTTCACCATCAGGCAAGCACCCACTGCTTCCTTAGCAACCACAGACAGTGTGATGCTGCCATGTAAAAAAGCTGTAGAAATATTGCTTCTAAATATAATTTTTGTTCCTGATGAACGGAGGCTGAATAGGCCTTGTTATTTCAAGGAGAAAAAGATCTGGGGTTAACTAAGATCTGACCCATTGTAAAATTCAATAAGCAGAGTAATATCATTAGGCAGATAGTATAGAAACATTGGCATCTACTAACTGAAGACCCAATCCTCAAATGTTTTGTGGATGAGCAGCTCATACCGCTTTCAGAGACTTGTTAGTCCATAGTCCATTTCTCCAGGGATGGATCTGACCCTTGTGGATCCAGACCAAGGGGTACCTGCAAGTGTAGCCATTCTCCCTACTGTAGGTACAATAAGGTTTTTGGAACCTTATTGGAACTGCCACGGATTTTTATTTTCAAACCACATTTTTTTTTTAAACTATGAAACAGTTGGCATTGTACAGTATATCTTTTGATGTGTGGTTGAAACTCCTACATAGGTAAGACATGTAGAAGGTTTTGACAAAGAATCCAAGATCATGTGATTGATATCAATGGAGATAATTTAGAAAGCTAGATAGCTAGACAGACTTTTTTGTAGATAATAACAATTACATTAGGCATGCCTTATGTTTTCTAGCTTCAACTAGAATATGCCCCCATTCTTAGGGCAAGGGTGGCATTTTGGACAAAAAGATGCTCCACGTCAAGACCAAATGGATCTTTAAACATAAGACCACACAATTACCAGCTCCTAACAATGCCATTAGTTATGCTACTTTTTTTTTAGATGTGGGCACAGTTTTTTATCTATTACTTGTGACAGTATGGGAAGATGTAGATGGCTATTCCCTATAAGTGTTTGGATTATTATTATAGTATACAGTATTTATAAAGCGCCAACAGTTTGCGCAGCGCTTATGATGCATGATGATGATGTTTTTTGTGCTTTTTTTTTCTTAGTATCATGCCAGACAGTATTTTATACATTTTTCTTTATATGATGTTTTTGACTTTTGTACTAAAGTTTTTTAATTATTTTATATATTTGTATGAATATGTATATGTTAATAGTTTCCTGGGGTACCAATTTAAAATCTCAGTTGTTTTTGTAATTTTGTTGGTGTTAAGGAATGTGCACGATTTCAGCATGGACAGGGGTACCTTGTCATATTGATAAGGACAAGGGCCTCTTCCCCACAGTCCTGGTACGATGGTTGTGGGGGTATGTGGGTAGGGGGCTTACCAGAATCTGGAAGCCCTCTTTAACTTTTAAGAGGCACCCTGATACCAGGATCTACTATGTAAATGAGTATGTTGTACATAGTACCCCTACTCCTTAACAAAAGATTGTAAAGTTTGTAAAAAAAAAATATTTTGACCTGTCCTTTTTTTTTTTTTTTAAAAGGCCCACAATGTACATTCACTGTCAATTACATCATCCAGCAATGTGGATCTATGTCAATTATGAAGCTGAACACCTTTTGACCTTCCAATACAGAGCAGAACCCAGCTACTGTTTATTTACTACTGGCAACTCTGGAGGATGACAGCTTTTACATACAATGGGGCAAGGTCTCCAAGGTGACATCATTGAATGCATATGGACATGACCATACATGGTTAATGATGTCACTGGGATCCCGTGTAACCCATATACTCACCACTTCAATACCAATTTTCTCCCTGGTTGAATTATTTACAGTGTAATTCAACCCATTGTTTGTGAGCCCAGGGTTTCAGGAAACCAGCTCATGAATCTGCCATAGAATCACAGGAAAATACTGAACCAAACAGCACCACATCACTCATGTAATGGACCACCCAGCAAAGAGTTCAGAGGAAGAGGTCCCATAATATCAAAGGATTGGACTTAAAGCGGAGTACCGGCCTATTTTGCAACTTTAATGATTCCTGGAGTGCTCGCTATGCTGATCAACAATTGGGCATTTTTTTGGGGGGTCCCTTACCTTATTTTCAGGGCATTTTTGATTGTACTTCCTCCTTCTCACCCCTCTGTGGCCGCAGCCACCGACATCACTTCCGACTTTGTATTGCATCCTGAGAGCTGTTTGTCATCACTCCCAGGAGGCTGGAATCATGAAGAACTCCCAGAACACTCCCTGGAATCAGGAAGAAGGACACAGCAGATTACACTGTGGCTTCAGATGCCCACATCCAAGATGGCCACGCTCAGACAGCATTTTTAAAAGTAAGATTTTGACTAAAATCCAATACTATACACCTTGTAAGTATGAGAATAGCGGTTCTGTAAAGGGTGATTGATTAGTATTATAGGGGTAATTTTAGTTAAAAAAGGTATTTGAGGCCGGAACTCCGCTTTAAGATGTTTAAAAAGTGTTTCTGTTTATAATGCTGGCAGAAACCCGCAACCTAGCAGGTTGTGGGAAGACTAGGGGCCAAGGGTGGAATGAAAGTAAATTGGACTTTAAGGTTTATACTGACAAGGAGGATTTGGATGAACAGACATCAAGATACAATCCAGGATAAGCCAATGGCTAATGTAAACTGTAAAAAGTAAATATATAGCAGGGGAACAGAACCCATCAATCAACTTTAGACTGTTAGGCTAAAATAGTATACTTGTAACATTTACTCTGGTGTCTGCAGTTGTTCCAGTGGCTTTGTGATATAGTGAGCTGCTGCTTGCAAGGCAATTTTTCCTGACCACTCCTTTCATGCTTCCACTTGTTGGTAGGTGAAGTGCCATGTATTTGTTGCTCCTTCTCTGGTAATGTAAGTGAGTGGAGTCTGTGTCATTTTTATTACAAAGTTGTAGGTGGGACCTGGTAGTTCAGTTACAGGAACAGGACACCCCTGACCACATCATGTAGGTCTGTGACCTGTGCACTAGAATGGGAGAGTCCTCTAGTCTACAGGACTTGACTACCAGTAGAATTGTAAATGGATTGACAAGGGAGAAGATATAAGAACCTTGATACCCCTGACCTTCACATATCTGATCTGTAGCTTAGTGTAGATAGGCCTTTGGACCTGGGACTGAGGAGCATCATGTGTGAAACCACATTTTCGAGACTTACAGGAAACAAGTGGGAAAATTACTAGATTTTTTTTTTATTTTCCAAACAAGTTTATTAACGTAATAGGAGGATACAAGGTTTACAAACATTGCATGTACAACAACAGGAAGGTACATCACATGAATAACATTCAAATAATAAAACAAATTGAGACATTTTGTCACGTGCAGTCTAGAAAGATAATTGACTGTGGGTGTAATTATTGTAGTAGGAAAGTCCATTAGTAGGCACATATGGATCCCGCTGAAACATAACAAATGATTCATCTGGTAGGTCACAGTACGGGTATGCATTTTGAAGAAGGGTGTGCTATTTGTTTCGTTGTCAAACAACTAGATTCTGAATTTGTGATGGCTTCAATAAAGTGTTCAGGTATGCAGTGGGGGGGCACCCAGGTTTAGATCTCCAGTTAGGCTGCATTTTGTGCAGTTTATTGCACCTCTCTGCAGCATCACAGCTTGGCTTTTACAACCCTATGATTTTTGTAATGTAGTACTGTGGTATTGGGGTGAATTAAGGCATCAGATTGGGCACCCAGTTTTCGCAGGGCAATAAATAACACATAGCTCCCTTTGGGATGAACAGGTGTTGAAACATAACCACTTTCAGCTACATTTCATACAACTAGGAAGCAATAAACACGCAGTCCATATTGTTCAGATATTTTGAATAATTTATGTGTGGTTTCATCCACTTTATTAGGCCATACTTAAAAAAAAAATCAAAACTCTCATATAGCAAAATATGGACAAGTACCTTTTCCCTTGATTTAGGTTTCCTGAACTTTGACTTGCTTGCTTTCACCATCAGGCAAGCACCCACTGCTTCCTTAGCAACCACAGACAGTGTGATGCTGCCATGTAAAAAAGCTGTAGAAATATTGCTTCTAAATATAATTTTTGTTCCTGATGAACGGAGGCTGAATAGGCCTTGTTATTTCAAGGAGAAAAAGATCTGGGGTTAACTAAGATCTGACCCATTGTAAAATTCAATAAGCAGAGTAATATCATTAGGCAGATAGTATAGAAACATTGGCATCTACTAACTGAAGACCCAATCCTCAAATGTTTTGTGGATGAGCAGCTCATACCGCTTTCAGAGACTTGTTAGTCCATAGTCCATTTCTCCAGGGATGGATCTGACCCTTGTGGATCCAGACCAAGGGGTACCTGCAAGTGTAGCCATTCTCCCTACTGTAGGTACAATAAGGTTTTTGGAACCTTATTGGAACTGCCACGGATTTTTATTTTCAAACCACATTTTTTTTTTAAACTATGAAACAGTTGGCATTGTACAGTATATCTTTTGATGTGTGGTTGAAACTCCTACATAGGTAAGACATGTAGAAGGTTTTGACAAAGAATCCAAGATCATGTGATTGATATCAATGGAGATAATTTAGAAAGCTAGATAGCTAGACAGACTTTTTTGTAGATAATAACAATTACATTAGGCATGCCTTATGTTTTCTAGCTTCAACTAGAATATGCCCCCATTCTTAGGGCAAGGGTGGCATTTTGGACAAAAAGATGCTCCACGTCAAGACCAAATGGATCTTTAAACATAAGACCACACAATTACCAGCTCCTAACAATGCCATTAGTTATGCTACTTTTTTTTTAGATGTGGGCACAGTTTTTTATCTATTACTTGTGACAGTATGGGAAGATGTAGATGGCTATTCCCTATAAGTGTTTGGATTATTATTATAGTATACAGTATTTATAAAGCGCCAACAGTTTGCGCAGCGCTTATGATGCATGATGATGATGTTTTTTGTGCTTTTTTTTTCTTAGTATCATGCCAGACAGTATTTTATACATTTTTCTTTATATGATGTTTTTGACTTTTGTACTAAAGTTTTTTAATTATTTTATATATTTGTATGAATATGTATATGTTAATAGTTTCCTGGGGTACCAATTTAAAATCTCAGTTGTTTTTGTAATTTTGTTGGTGTTAAGGAATGTGCACGATTTCAGCATGGACAGGGGTACCTTGTCATATTGATAAGGACAAGGGCCTCTTCCCCACAGTCCTGGTACGATGGTTGTGGGGGTATGTGGGTAGGGGGCTTACCAGAATCTGGAAGCCCTCTTTAACTTTTAAGAGGCACCCTGATACCAGGATCTACTATGTAAATGAGTATGTTGTACATAGTACCCCTACTCCTTAACAAAAGATTGTAAAGTTTGTAAAAAAAAAATATTTTGACCTGTCCTTTTTTTTTTTTTTTAAAAGGCCCACAATGTACATTCACTGTCAATTACATCATCCAGCAATGTGGATCTATGTCAATTATGAAGCTGAACACCTTTTGACCTTCCAATACAGAGCAGAACCCAGCTACTGTTTATTTACTACTGGCAACTCTGGAGGATGACAGCTTTTACATACAATGGGGCAAGGTCTCCAAGGTGACATCATTGAATGCATATGGACATGACCATACATGGTTAATGATGTCACTGGGATCCCGTGTAACCCATATACTCACCACTTCAATACCAATTTTCTCCCTGGTTGAATTATTTACAGTGTAATTCAACCCATTGTTTGTGAGCCCAGGGTTTCAGGAAACCAGCTCATGAATCTGCCATAGAATCACAGGAAAATACTGAACCAAACAGCACCACATCACTCATGTAATGGACCACCCAGCAAAGAGTTCAGAGGAAGAGGTCCCATAATATCAAAGGATTGGACTTAAAGCGGAGTACCGGCCTATTTTGCAACTTTAATGATTCCTGGAGTGCTCGCTATGCTGATCAACAATTGGGCATTTTTTTGGGGGGTCCCTTACCTTATTTTCAGGGCATTTTTGATTGTACTTCCTCCTTCTCACCCCTCTGTGGCCGCAGCCACCGACATCACTTCCGACTTTGTATTGCATCCTGAGAGCTGTTTGTCATCACTCCCAGGAGGCTGGAATCATGAAGAACTCCCAGAACACTCCCTGGAATCAGGAAGAAGGACACAGCAGATTACACTGTGGCTTCAGATGCCCACATCCAAGATGGCCACGCTCAGACAGCATTTTTAAAAGTAAGATTTTGACTAAAATCCAATACTATACACCTTGTAAGTATGAGAATAGCGGTTCTGTAAAGGGTGATTGATTAGTATTATAGGGGTAATTTTAGTTAAAAAAGGTATTTGAGGCCGGAACTCCGCTTTAAGATGTTTAAAAAGTGTTTCTGTTTATAATGCTGGCAGAAACCCGCAACCTAGCAGGTTGTGGGAAGACTAGGGGCCAAGGGTGGAATGAAAGTAAATTGGACTTTAAGGTTTATACTGACAAGGAGGATTTGGATGAACAGACATCAAGATACAATCCAGGATAAGCCAATGGCTAATGTAAACTGTAAAAAGTAAATATATAGCAGGGGAACAGAACCCATCAATCAACTTTAGACTGTTAGGCTAAAATAGTATACTTGTAACATTTACTCTGGTGTCTGCAGTTGTTCCAGTGGCTTTGTGATATAGTGAGCTGCTGCTTGCAAGGCAATTTTTCCTGACCACTCCTTTCATGCTTCCACTTGTTGGTAGGTGAAGTGCCATGTATTTGTTGCTCCTTCTCTGGTAATGTAAGTGAGTGGAGTCTGTGTCATTTTTATTACAAAGTTGTAGGTGGGACCTGGTAGTTCAGTTACAGGAACAGGACACCCCTGACCACATCATGTAGGTCTGTGACCTGTGCACTAGAATGGGAGAGTCCTCTAGTCTACAGGACTTGACTACCAGTAGAATTGTAAATGGATTGACAAGGGAGAAGATATAAGAACCTTGATACCCCTGACCTTCACATATCTGATCTGTAGCTTAGTGTAGATAGGCCTTTGGACCTGGGACTGAGGAGCATCATGTGTGAAACCACATTTTCGAGACTTACAGGAAACAAGTGGGAAAATTACTAGATTTTTTTTTTATTTTCCAAACAAGTTTATTAACGTAATAAGAGGATACAAGGTTTACAAACATTGCATGTACAACAACAGGAAGGTACATCACATGAATAACATTCAAATAATAAAACAAATTGAGACATTTTGTCACGTGCAGTCTAGAAAGATAATTGACTGTGGGTGTAATTATTGTAGTAGGAAAGTCCATTAGTAGGCACATATGGATCCCGCTGAAACATAACAAATGATTCATCTGGTAGGTCACAGTACGGGTATGCATTTTGAAGAAGGGTGTGCTATTTGTTTCGTTGTCAAACAACTAGATTCTGAATTTGTGATGGCTTCAATAAAGTGTTCAGGTATGCAGTGGGGGGGCACCCAGGTTTAGATCTCCAGTTAGGCTGCATTTTGTGCAGTTTATTGCACCTCTCTGCAGCATCACAGCTTGGCTTTTACAACCCTATGATTTTTGTAATGTAGTACTGTGGTATTGGGGTGAATTAAGGCATCAGATTGGGCACCCAGTTTTCGCAGGGCAATAAATAACACATAGCTCCCTTTGGGATGAACAGGTGTTGAAACATAACCACTTTCAGCTACATTTCATACAACTAGGAAGCAATAAACACGCAGTCCATATTGTTCAGATATTTTGAATAATTTATGTGTGGTTTCATCCACTTTATTAGGCCATACTTAAAAAAAAAATCAAAACTCTCATATAGCAAAATATGGACAAGTACCTTTTCCCTTGATTTAGGTTTCCTGAACTTTGACTTGCTTGCTTTCACCATCAGGCAAGCACCCACTGCTTCCTTAGCAACCACAGACAGTGTGATGCTGCCATGTAAAAAAGCTGTAGAAATATTGCTTCTAAATATAATTTTTGTTCCTGATGAACGGAGGCTGAATAGGCTAAAGTTAAACCTAGTTTCAAACCAAACGGTCAGCCATCCCTAACATTTTACAAAATGCTATCATGGTATCACTGGCATATGACTTTTTTAGAAAGCTTATTTCTTTTCCAGATTTTTGAGTTGTAAAACATTACAACAGCTATTACATTTTCTTTCACTTTCTTTTATTACAAAGTTAAATATACAGGTCCCTGCAAAACACATACAGTACATTCCGTTTTTTTAAAAAATAGGCACTAAGCATTTATTTTCTATAAAGAGTAAGCTACAAAGTCATCCATTTATGGATTTTATGGCTTCATATCTGTGATCTTTTTACTGGGTACTTCACAGGAAGAAATATCTTTCTGCCAGATATATCAAGACATACCCTTTACTTCACCTTAATCCATCTTTTAGAACAAATGTTCTTTTTCTTTTTTTTTAACAAAAAGTTTGAATTTGAAATCAGCACATATTCCTGGGAACTCCACATTCCCAAAATAAAGGATTAAGGGATTAGTAAGGAGTTAACAGCACCTGGACCTGATTAAGTCAATCTATTGAGAATACAATCATATATAAAATTATCTTTGTATTGCCACCATTAGGTGATGCAAATCATTTATTGAAAGAACCACTATCAGTAAAGCCCGATGCACACTGCAAGTTTGTTTTTGTTTTTTTGTTTTTTCATTCAACCTAGCACAGTAAATACATTTTCAGAACTTGTTTCGTATATTCGGATTAATATTGTATATTCAGATTAATTTTGTATATTTGTTGTTCCGAATTGATTTGTATTTCCAAAGTTATTTCTGAAGATTAATAAATGTGTAAACTCCTGCGCCAAACTACATGAATATTAAGGAAAAACCCTTCCAATAGATTTCAAACAAGCTGCCACCCTAAAGTGTAGATCTACAATAAATAATACATACGGTATAGCGGGGGTGCTATTGTTATTATTAATAACCCAACTAATCCCAATCCCTCTACCCAACAATATTATGCAAATATCCACAAACACAATAGCCAGTAAAATAAGCGAATATACCATGATACTGTAATACATTTTTACAGTAGCTAAATAAAGCGTCCATAATTAAAGTGTCCATAAAAAAACAAAGATCTTCTATGTGCTCCAATGATAACACTCCCACTGTGCTGTTTACTTCACACCCAAAGTGTTCATGTGAATGGATCACTCACCAAACAAAAATTACCTCTTTTGCTAAAAGAAGGTCCCTAAATGCTTTGTTCCTTTAAATCCTCATTCTCTCATTTCACCATGCTGGCTCCTTAGGTGTGGGTTAATGATCTTGCTTCAGAGAAATCCTTCTACTTAGGCACAGGTACTAGATCTATCCAATAGTGTCTCCTGCACTCCACCATGTAAACCAAGAGATGGTAATAGTATATAGTATAGTAATTGTATTTATAAATGGTAAGAGCAAATAAAAAAGAATGCTCACATACATAAGTAATGTAGGTAATGAACTCCGCGCTTATGGAATATGCGGATGTAAATAAATATGTGAAGACTGCAGCCTCCCTAAATTATAGTCAAAGGACTATAAAAGGTATGAAAAAGGGGGGTAGGGGGAATGGCGCTGTCTAATAATATGTAAAAGTCTGTGTAATGTGGCAATAAATAGTTAAAACTGATGATACATACCAAGATAAAGGAGAAGTATAAAACTATAAATATGTAAAAAATGTATGATGTGGTGATGTGAAGCGCAAATGAAGGAATCAAAAAATGCGTAGTGCAGGAACGTTCATGCACTAGGCACTTTTTGATTCCTTCATTTGCGCTTCACATCACCACATCATACATTTTTTACATATTTATAGTTTTATACTTCTCCTTTATCTTGGTATGTATCATCAGTTTTAACTATTTATTGCCACATTACACAGACTTTTACATATTATTAGACAGCGCCATTCCCCCTACCCCCCTTTTTCACATACATAAGTGCCTATACATCAGCACAGATGTATAGTAAGAATGCCTCCGCTCATGTCCTGGAGTCATCGTGCATTCCACTCACCGAAAGTTTGGGTAGAGGGATTAGGACTAGTTGGGTTAATAATACAAATTAATAGGGCCCATTGTATATTAATTATTTATTTCAGTAGATTGTCTATATTAATTTTAATGTGGTAATTCGTTATTTGGGGAGATTACTTATGTACTCTGTTTGGTTTGGATGGAGGTGGATCCATCAGAATCTCTGAATCGTAACATAACGTATGGAACAAAATTAATTTCAGATTCATTCATCATGTTATGACTCGGATATTTTGATGGATCCACCTCCATCCAACCCAAACACTATAAGGCCTTTTCATACTGATCAGTTTTTCAGTTCAAAAAAAGCAGAAGAAAAATGCATGAAAAACAAATCTTCTTAAATCCTTTGGAATTCTTCACACTGGACTGTTATGTTTCAGTTGTATTTTTAAAAGCCCTAGTTTCTGCATTTTTGGTGTATGTTTGGTGCAGTTTAAAAAAAATGCAGCAAAAACGCACCTCTCCATTGAAATCATAAATTGTAAACCGTGGCAAAAAACATCAAAAATTTTAAGGTGAATGTGGGTGCGCTGATGAATCTTAAACAAAAAGAGTGAAGCTGCTACCAAACATCCAGATACCTGATCTGGAAAATAATATTGAAAATGGGGTGGTCTGGTGCTCTAAACAAATATGGTGCCAAAATAACGTATGTGATTCCAATAAATCAATATTGCGACAACCAATAAATGGGGTACATAATCAAATACACCAAATGCAAATGTGAGAAAGAAAAACCCTAAAAGGGGTACAAATCAACAAATAAAGTCCACAGTGTAATATCTGTGCTTCAAATATAAACAAAAGTCCATGTGATGATTCCAGTGGTGACAATCCGAAAATGAAGATCAAAATCAGTGTTCAGTGACACACTTTAATCCCACCACCTTCAGGATTGGCTTCTTACCAGCAAATAGGGATATATTAGCGGAATAATTGAACACCTGGAAGTGATAACACCCCTGTCCCATATAGGAAGGATCTCTGTAGCCAGAGACAAATATATAGCCTCTTACCAGATATACGTTTATGACAGAGTGTGTGAGAGCTCCTGTTGGTGGATCTCCTCTATATGGTCTCAAGGGGATGCCAAAAATACATCAAAAATTTAAAAATACAAGGTACCTGTGGGAAGTACTTTGTCCAGTCCAAATGCAACACAAACACAGTAAAAACACATAAAAAAAGTAATGCACTGCAGCAAAATGCGTAATGCATATGTGTTTTTGCCGCCTTTTTGCAATGGAGAAGTGTGAAAGCGGTCTTACTGTATTTATTACGATATGTTTCCATTTCACATATAGTGCGTTTTTTATAATAAAGAAATACTGTGAAAGCAACATACAAATGAAATGGATCCAAATCACTTTGAATCATACTTTATGTTGTTACGTTATTTTGGATGACATTAACAAAAGGTCTGAAATGATTGAATTTGTTGTTTCTGTGTAATTTCTTTTGAATTTGTTGAAATAATTACTATTGTGATTTGAAGATACAGACGCATAAGAATCTCCAAAGATATGAAAATTATGTCCGATTTGTAATGAAATGAATTGCAAATGTCTAGTACCAACATAGCCAATGTTGGTGCAGTTATCTCCCTCACTGTGCAATTGTATTCTGACCAGGGACAGCCCCCATCCCCATCAGAATACACTGATCAGCACTCACAGCCATTGGCTACAAGTAGTGATCAGATGCTGGTTTTCCAGCATGTCCTTAACAAAAGCTGGCCATTAGTTCGACTTCTGTAGGACAGACTGCTGTACACACTGACTGAAAGTCAGCAGGCTCCTGCTGAACCGGGTAATTTTCAGACAGTGTGCTTTAGTAAGGTTCAGCAACCGTTTTTAGAGCTATGTAGAGCTATTTGGTGTCATTTCAACTCCTTGCCAACTGAACAACAGATGAAAGCAGGAGCATATAAGATCTAAGTACAATTTAATTCTTCCCTTCACACATGGGATACAACCGATTAAAGTTTTTCAAGGGTAGTCAGTTGTGCAGGAATAGGAACAATCTGAATGTCATGTGTCATAACTGGATATCATATAAACATAAGCACTTGTCTCTTCCTGATGTTTCTGTTTACATGAATAAAGAGGAGGGAGGAGAAGGAAGTACAGAGGGATGCTTTCCACTACTAACTTGAGGGAAAGGTTCTGAAATCTATTTGATTAATTGTTCCACATAATGCCATTTTCACAAATATCTAGTTTCTATTACCAATATAAAATGGTTGTAACCTTCTGAAATGAAAAATTAACAAGCGTATCTTTCTATAGTGTGTACATGCCTCTATTAAATTTTACTAATGTGATTTCTGTCATTCCTTTGCTATCTGCATCACTTTTGACAGTCATAGACACCAGAAAATTCTGGGAGATTTTTACCTAAGATTTTTATCTAAAAGAGTTTTTATTAGTGATGAAATGGGCATAAAGTAACAACATCAATGCTGACAGACATACACCTATTTTGCACACATTCAGTCAAAGGAATAGATAAGACAAGGTCTGTGCAATATAGCATTCATAGAAGAAATGTGTTATAGAGATATTGGTAAGTTATCAAATTGCGTAAGACAAATAAAATGGAAGACCTAATCACAAACTGTTTACAGAAATAAGCACAGAATAATCAGAATAATATAGCTGTTAGAAATTCTGTATATGGCCCTACAGAACAGACAGTGCACAGTCCACACGGTCTGTATCTGCTGCCTAACTGCAGACAGGAAACAGGAACTTTATTATTGAGAAAAGAGAGTTTTATCATAGATGCAGCTACAAACTTATAAACATGGCCATCTACTTGCTGATGTAGTTGTTGCACAAAATATATGAACAATTTACTTCCACACCCCCACTCAACAACTACTCCTTATATTAGTTCCATTTTGGATATCAATTCTATAAATCTTTTTCTTGTAAGTAAAGTTGAGCGAACACCTGGATGTCCGGGTTCGGCGGGTCCGGCCGAACTTGAAAAAAAAGTCCGGGTTCGTGACCCGGACTTAACCCGAACTTTACCCCGATCCCGAACCCCTCAAACTTTTCAGCACAAAAATGGCTCTAAAACAAACATGGAAAGGGCTAGAGGGCTGCAAATGGCAGCAAAATCATCTTAAGAGCATGGCAAGTGCTCTGCAAACAAATGTGGATAGGAAAATAACTTAAAATAACATAAAAAACAGAAAAATAAAAAAATAATAATCTTGAATGATGTAGGAGGAGGACGAGGTCCATATGGAGTAGGAGGTTGAGGTGGCGGTGGATATGGCGGCGTAGGTGGAAGTGGTGGTGGTGGTGGAGGAGGAGGATGAGGCCCATATGGAGTAGGAGGTTGAGGTGGCGGTGGATGTGGCGGTGTAGGTGGAAGCGGCGGTGGAGGAGGACGAGGTAGCCAACACTGGTTTTTGTTTTTAATTTTATTTCTTTTTAAATTAGGGTATACCCCAAAAGAGTTAGAAAGATCAAATACAACAATGGCTGGGAAAGGCCGGTATACATGTCTATTCTGCACAAGGTACGGACAAGTCCTGTGGGATCCATGCCTGGTGTGTTTTAATGAACGTGAGCTTATCCACATTGGCTCTGGACAGGCAGCTGCGCTTGTCTGTGATAACGCCCCTAGCTGTGCTAAATACACGTTCAGATAATACACTGGCTGCAGGGCAGGCCAGCACCTCCAAGGGGTAAAGGGCAAGCTCAGGCCATATGCCCAATTTGGAGACCCAGAAGTTGAAGGGGGCAGACCCATCATTCAGTACGTCTAGGCGTGTGCACACATACTGCTCCACCAGGTTAGTGCTGGGTCGTGATGCTGCTGGTGGAGCTCCTGTTGCAAGGAGAGGATGTGGTCGATCTGTGCCAGCTACACGCACAAGTGAAACACCTTTCTCAGCTGCAAGTAGGTGACAGAACCTTGCAGCATTATTTGGCAGGGCCTAATGCGCCTCTACAAATGTTGAGGCCAGAACAAGTACAGGCGATAGTAGATTGGGTTGCTGACAGTGCCTCCAGTTCCTTCACATTAAATAGATAATTAAATCCGCGCTAAGTAATCAAAGGATGAATTGATGTGCACTGATAAGCTGCAGCCTCACTTGAACTATAGCCGAAAGGCTATATAAATATATGAGAATGCGAGTGATGGCGCTGCTTATTCTATAAAGTGCAAATAGGTGCTAAATTATAGAAATATGATAAAGGAATAAATATGTAAACATGTATCATCAGATAAAATAGATGTAAAAATGTATATTGATAAAAAATATGGCAAATGACCACAAGATGGCGTAGTGCAAAGTGCAAAAAGGTGCTACAATAAATAAATGGCAATAGGAATAAATAATCAACAAGATAAATGCAAAATAAACAGCCTTAAATAGATCAGTAAATGAATAAATCAATAAATACTATAAAAAGGTAATAAGTGGTGCTAAGTGAATCAAAAATCGCAATAATAAAAAATAAAAAATAGTTCGGGAAATTATTATGCAACTCAGATAAATGTGCAAATATGCAGGAGAGTATTATACAAGGTGCAACATGGAGTGATATTGATACTTAATATATAAAAAAATTAAGTCCGTGAATAGGGATTGTGCAAAAAGTGGATGTGCGGGAAACTTTTATACAAAGTGCAGCAATAAGTGATAATCGGTCAGTTCATATACTGGGATAAGTCCATAAATTGGTGAATGTGCCCAGTGGAATAGGTGAGCAATATCTTACGGTGACCCCCAAGGTGGGTGACTGGTGAGCTGCAGGATGGCTTCTAATGAAAAACCTACTCACCAGATGTACCCACCCCACACAGGGGTATAGAGCAGGTACTGTGGATATGCCTCGCTGGTCCTTGCTCTGTGTGGTGGTTCCCTTCCTGGGGGGGATATGATGTGGGGTCCGCGGGGTTTCCCAGGTATCCTAACTTGGGGTCCGGTAGTAGGGTCCTATTCCAATGTATCCAATGTTCTGTGGGGGGATCAAGTATGGCCACTCACGGGTATGTAGATGGGAGGGTCATAGGAAGTGAAAAAACTCGATAGTGTGATATCGTAAAGGATATTTTATTCAGCAGTATAAAACAAATGGGTACTCACAATCAATTGGTAGGTAAACAGCGTGGTATTGGCGTCCCGGAACGCAATGCGTTCCAACTGGAAACTGGAACCGGAAATGACGTGACGACGCTGACGCTAGACGTCACATGACGAAACGCGTACAGCGCCGTCACGTCATTTCCGGTTCCGGGTTCCAGTTGGAACGCATTGCGTTCCGGGACGCCAATACCACGCTGTTTACCTACCAATTGATTGTGAGTACCCATTTGTTTTATACTGCTGAATAAAATATCTTTTACGATATCACACTATCGAGTTTTTTCACTTCCTATGACCCTCCCATCTACATACCCGTGAGTGGCCATACTTGATCCCCCCACGGAACATTGGATACATTGGAATAGGACCCTACTAACGGACCCCAAGTTAGGATACCTGGGAAACCCCGCGGACCCCACATCATATCCCCCCCAGGAAGGGAACCACCACACAGAGCAAGGACCAGCGAGGCATATCCACAGTACCCGCTCTATACCCCTGTGTGGGGTGGGTACATCTGGTGAGTAGGTTTTTCATTAGAAGCCATCCTGCAGCTCACCAGTCACCCACCTTGGGGGTCACCGTAAGATATTGCTCGCCTATTCCACTGGGCGCATTCACCAATTTATGGACTTATCCCAGTATATGAACTGACCGATTATCACTTATTGCTGCACTTTGTATAAAAGTTTCCCGCACATCCACTTTTTGCACAATCCCTATTCACAGACTTAATTTTTTTATATATTAAGTATCAATATCACTCCATGTTGCACCTTGTATAATACTCTCCTGCATATTTGCACATTTATCTGAGTTGCATAATAATTTCCCGCACTATTTTTTATTTTTTATTATTGCGATTTTTGATTCACTTAGCACCACTTATTACCTTTTTATAGTATTTATTGATTTATTCATTTACTGATCTATTTAAGGCTGTTTATTTTGCATTCATCTTGTTGATTATTTATTCCTATTGCCATTTATTTATTGTAGCACCTTTTTGCACTTTGCACTACACCATCTTGTGGTCATTTGCCATATTTTTTATCAATATACATTTTTACATCTATTTCATCTGATGATACATGTTTACATATTTATTCCTTTATCATATTTCTATAATTTAGCACCTATTTGCACTTTATAGAATAAGCAGCGCCATCACTCCCAGTTCCTTCACATTGTCTCCCACCCAGTCTTCTGCTGAAAGGTCAGAGTTGGCACCTGCAGCCGATGTCCATCAATCTTTCACCTCACCCCCTTGCAAATCAGTCAAGCAGTCTGAGCCCCAAGTCATGCAGCAGTCTCTTTTTCTTTTTGATGACACTGTTAGCATGGTTTCCCAGGGCCATCCACCTAGCCCTGCCCCAGAAGTGGAAGAGATTGAGTGCACCGATGCCCAACCACCTATGTCTCAAAATGAGTACATGGGAGGACTATCGCAGCACGTCTCGGATGATGACGAAACACAGGTGCCAACTGCTGCGGAATTCCGAATTGTGGAGACCGACAAGGGTTGCAGGGGTGAAGACTGGGTAGAAGATGATGTGGAGGACGATGAGGTCCTTGACCCCACATGGAATGAACGTCATGCAGGTGACCTGAGTAGTTTGGAGGAAGAGGCGGTGGTCGCACAGAGCCACCAGCACAGCAGAAGAGGGAGCAGGGTGCAAAAGCGGAGCAGCCGTGCCCTAGACACTACGCCTGCTACTGCCGAACACAGCAAGGGACCGAGCACACCAAAGCCAGCTCAAAGGAGTTCCCTAGTGTGGCAGTTCTTCAGACAATGTGATGATGACAGGACACGCCTGGTTTGCACGCTGTGCAATCAGAGCCTGAAGCAAGGCATAAACCTTCTCAACCTGAGCACAACCTGCAAGACCAGGCATCTAAGTGCAAAGCCCGAGCTGCAGTGGAGTAGACACCTCAAAAACCAAGAAAGGTCCTCCTGCTTCCTCTTCTGCTGCAGTCTCGGCCTCTTCATCCACCTCTGTAGTGAGACCGGCACCTGTCACCCGCAAACAGAGGATCTGCCAGAAACATCACCACCTGGGTCACCAACAACCATCTTCACAATGTCCCGTGGAAGCGTTCAGCTTTTTATCTCCCAAACACTGGAGCGGAAGAGGAAGTACCCCCCCACCCACCCGCAATCCCTGGCCCTGAATGCCAGTATTTAAAAAATTCATGGCCTTTGAAATGCCTTTGAAATGCTGTCATTCCGTCTGGTGGAGACGCAGAGTTTTAAAAGCCTTATGGCGGTGGCTGTCCCACAGTACGTCGTGCCCAGCCGCCACTACTTTTCCAGGCAAGCCATCCCTTCCCTGCACAACCAAGTGGGTGACAAAATCAGGTGTGCACTGCGCAACACCATCTGTGGCAAGGTCCACCTAACTACAGATACGTGGACCAGTAAGCACGGCCAGGGACGTTATATCTCCCTAACAGCAGTTTGGCGCATGTCCTTCCACCACCGAGGATTGCAGGGCGCTTCAGTTTGCCTCATGTTCCTAACTCCTCCTACTCTGCTTCCTCATCCTCTTCCGCCTCCTCATCCGGTCAGCGTAACACCTTCACCACCAACTTCAGCACAGCCAGGGGTAAACGACAGCAGGAAGTTTTAAAACAAGCCTGTTTGGGGGAAAAACCACACACCGTGCAGGAGTTGTGGAGGGGCATTGAACAGCAGATGAGTGGTTAGTGCCAGTGATCCTCAAGCCCGGCCTGGTAGTGTGCAATAATGGGCGAAATCTCGTAGCAGCTCTGGGCCTAGCCGGTTTGACACACATCCCTTGCCTGGCGCATGTGCTGAATTTGGTGGTGCAGAGGTTCCTTAGAAATTACCCCGATATGTCAGAATTGCTGCAGAAAGTGCAGGCCGTCTGTGCGCACTTTTCGCTGTTCTCACCCTGCTGCTGCTCGCCTGTCAGCGCTGCAGCGTAACTTCGGCCTTCCAGCTCACCGCCTCATATGTGACGTGCCCACAAGGTGGAACTCCACCTTGCACATGCTGGCCAGACTGTGCGATCAGCAGCAGGCCATAGTGGAGTTTCAGCTGCAGCAGGCACGCATGAATCACTCTGCGGAACAGCACCACTTCACCACCAATAACTGGGCCTCCATGCGAGACCTGTGTGCCTTGTTGCGCTGTAACATATGCAGACTAGGCCACAATTTATATTTTTTCCCTAAATGGGTGTTTATTGAATAGCAGAATAGAACAACAGTATCTAAAGGGTGTATCTCACACGTACAGATACAGACTAGGCCGCAATTTAATATTTTTTCCCTAAATGGGTGTTTATTGAATAGCGGAATAGAACAACAGTATAGAAAGGGTGTATCTCACAGTAAAATATGCAGACTAGCCCGCAATTTATTTTTTTTCCCCTAAATGGGTTTTTATTGCAAAGCGTAATACAACAGTATGCAATGGGTGTATCTCACTGTAACATATGCAGAGTAGGCCGCAATTAGCTTTTTATCCCCTAAATGGGTTTTTATTGCAAAGCGGAATACAACAGTATGCAATGGGTGTATCTCACTGTACCATATGCAGACATGGCCGCAATTAACTTTTTATCTCCTAAATGGGTTTTTATTGTAAAGCCGAATATAACAGTATGCAATGGGTGTATCTCACTGTACCATATGCAGACTAGGCCGCAATTAACTTTTTATCCCCTAAATGGTTTTTTTATTGCAAAGCGGAATACAAAAACAGTATGCAAAGGGTGTATCTCACTGTACCATATGCAGACTAGGCCGCAAATAATTTTTTTCCCCTAAATGGGTTTTTATTGATAAGCGGAATACAACAGTATGCAATGGGTGTATCTCATTGTACCATATGCAGACTAGGCTGTAATTTATTTTTCCCCCTAAATGGGTTTTTATTGCAAATCGGAATACAACAACAGTATGCAATGGGTGTATTGCACTGTAACGTATGAATGAAAATCTGAAAAATAATTGTCCCCTTAATTGGTGCTTGTTGAATAGCAGATTTGAAATATATGTGAGGGAAGCTGCGCTAAGTGACAAGAACCATATGTGATAATAAGTCCAAAAAAGTCCCAAAAAATAAATAAATAAAATGTATATTGATAAATGAATGAAGAAGTCCAAAACTTCAACCGAATCTCCACAGGTGCAAACAATGGGTGTATATACTGCTTACCAGATGCAACAGTGTAGTATGCCTTGAACACAAATGACCAAGCCAGATGGAAAACCTTATGGGGGATTCCTCACCAACGATTGGTGGATGTTGGAGTAAAAAACATATTAAAAAACATAGCGTGATACTGTATACAAAAAGAATGTAAAATAACCTCTCCTGTGTGTATCAGAAGAGGAAAGTGCTGATATAGACCACCACCATCACAGGCTGCTTACCAGAAGTGAAAAATATGATAGGCAGATCAATCTATATATTCCCAAGTGAATGGAATGTTATGCCGTGAATGGAGCCACCACCGCACTCACAATCCAATTACCAGGTTCATGCAGATAAATCAGGTGTAAGGCAACCACTCAATTCAACTCGTGACACCGTTTGGGCCGTCACCATATATCCCAGCTTACCAGAAATAGGCAATAATATTGCATATATCCCAAATCCGGATGGCACTAGGCAAGTGTTCCTAATATCCCTTTTGCTGTGAGTGGTCCGGTCCCTTATTCAATGAGGCTGACCCGCATATAGGACTCCGATGGTTACCTTGGCAACTTGAAATGCAGTGTCTAAACGCTGTAAGTCACAGTAAAATATGAAGGAAATTTTTCTTTTTTAAATGCAGATTAAGCAGACACATATGCACTGAAATAATTACAATATATATTAAAGTGAATATAATAAATTTCATAAAATTGATATTAGTGACAAATATAATAAGTGCAGATAATATATCCTATTTCATATAACATTGATAAATGTGAAAAGTCCAAAGTTTAAAAAGTCCAATAAATATGCAGTATAAAGTGAGTCCTTTGTGCAAACGGTGCCAATTTTCAAACAAAAAGCGCAAGTGCTCAGCGCGATGATTGCTCAATCCACTCAGTATAATATATACTATATAAACAGGCAAAAAATTTGGGGGAGCATACCCATGTATTTCTAAAGCTGCTGCAGCCATGAACCAAAAGACATGTATATTAAAAACGAATAGCGCGCAAATGCAAAATCCAGCAGCTTTAGAAATACATGGGTATGCTCCCCCAAATTTTTTGCCTGTTTATTATGTATTCGGTCTGACCAGACTATCGAGGTTGAGCAGCCCTCCCCACCCCCCCACACACACCTGTACTCAATCAGTGTCCACCATCTAGTGGATATAGTAGGAGTCCCCTGTAGTGCATTTGCACATCCTTCCCAGCAAGGAGTATTATCTCCAAGGGTTAGGCTGGATTCATCTCTTTTTCATGGATAGTGTAGGACCCACTGATAATGGGGTACTTTGACGCAGTAGTGGGCTTGAGCACGATATGGCCATATGGTGGGACCAAACCCCCATTTTTATTTATGGATTGTCTTCAGATTTGGTAGTTATTTCTTTTGCATTTGCGCGCTATTCATTTTTAATATACATGTCTTTTGGTTCATGGCTGCAGCAGCTTTAGAAATACATGGGTATGCTCCCCCAAATTTTTTGCCTGTTTATTATGTATTCGGTCTGACCAGACTATCGAGGTTGAGCAGCCCTCCCCACCCCCCCACACACACCTGTACTCAATCAGTGTCCACCATCTAGTGGATATAGTAGGAGTCCCCTGTAGTGCATTTGCACATCCTTCCCAGCAAGGAGTATTATCTCCAAGGGTTAGGCTGGATTCATCTCTTTTTCATGGATAGTGTAGGACCCACTGATAATGGGGTACTTTGACGCAGTAGTGGGCTTGAGCACGATATGGCCATATGGTGGGACCAAACCCCCATTTTTATTTATGGATTGTCTTCAGATTTGGTAGTTATTTCTTTTGCATTTGCGCGCTATTCGTTTTTAATATACATGTCTTTTGGTTCATGGCTGCAGCAGCTTTAGAAATACATGGGTATGCTCCCCCAAATTTTTTGCCTGTTTATTATGTATTCGGTCTGACCAGACTATCGAGGTTGAGCAGCCCTCCCCACCCCCCCACACACACCTGTACTCAATCAGTGTCCACCATCTAGTGGATATAGTAGGAGTCCCCTGTAGTGCATTTGCACATCCTTCCCAGCAAGGAGTATTATCTCCAAGGGTTAGGCTGGATTCATCTCTTTTTCATGGATAGTGTAGGACCCACTGATAATGGGGTACTTTGACGCAGTAGTGGGCTTGAGCACGATATGGCCATATGGTGGGACCAAACCCCCATTTTTATTTATGGATTGTCTTCAGATTTGGTAGTTATTTCTTTTGCATTTGCGCGCTATTCGTTTTTAATATAATATATACTATAATCCTTATAGTTATAATGTCACCGTGACAGAGGTAAGATTCAATCACTTACCAGATGTTGAGGGTCATGTATGCCTTATAGCACCACGACCAATCGAGCTTGAATAGCCCTCCAGGCTGGAATGGGCTCTCCTTATGGCTTGCTCCAGGTGGATGAGATGGTGGGATCCCCCTTCTGTCTCCTCTCCCCTCGTGCCAAAAAGGATATAGGAAAAAAAAGGGCTCCAAATAGTGTGATATCTTCAATTAAGTTTATTCCCAATTGGGCAAAAAATACAGGGCTATGTGCAAATAAAAGCAAAAAAACCACATATAATGAAGACCGGGGTTTGTTTCCCCCGAATGCAGCCCCAATGCAGCCGCTTGTGACCGTGTGTTCAGCGCAAGCCGATAGTGTGGAAGCAAGCGGGAGAACTTCCGGCTTGCGTTCCACCTACGTCACACGTCACCACGCTGTGCGTTCCAATCTTACGCGTTTCGTCACTTCCGGTGATGTCTTCGGAGATCAGTGCGCACTCCTTTGTCAAGTTGACAAAGGAGTGCGCATGTCCAGGATCGGACTTCCGCGCATGCTCCGAAACGCGTTGTGATCCTAGACTGCCCACACCTCCCATCCACACTCCCGTGACCTCAGACGCCGCCACCGGCCGCAGCACCAGCCTCCTCACCGCTGTCCTTGGAGATCCGGAAGACAAGAGCGGGCCTCTCCAGTCCTCCGGAAACCCAGTGACTGCCTGGATGCTGCACACACCATCAGCCGCTCTCGGAGCGCCACATTTGGCGAATTCCTTTACTAATATGCAAGTTACTACATTTTTGTTGTAATAAAAATAACTTTTATCACAATCAAGAGGCTCTTTCCCCTCCTTTTACTAAATATTGATGTAGGTACACCATTTAAAAAATGTAAAGAGACGGGTAAGTGAAAACATTTTGCATATGAGTCCAAGCCCCTAAAAAGCAATCACTGTCAGTAACTTCACATGTGATATACATCCCAGCATGTACATAGGTTTAAACAATATTGACATTGAGGCTAAGTTGTTGTTTCTGACTGCATCATTTGGACTGTTGTTCACAGTTGGACAAATGACTTCTGTGCCCAAGTCATCTGTGCCATGTGTGAATGCAGTTTGAATGTTTTTCCTCCTTGACAGTATTACCCACCTCATTGCAGTTCCGCTGATACAGTTCATCTCTAATTCTAGCCTTTGCGAGTAAGATATTCCCTTTTGTGGCGTCACAACTGCCATCTTGGAAGGTCACTAAATTGCCTTGTTTTATCAGCTTCTTCACTGACAAAAGATTTGTTTTTAAAAGCAGAGACATATATTACATTTTTCACAGGTATATTTATGGTGACACTCTGGGAAATAGGACAGTAAAAAAAAAAAACATCTACTATCACTTCTGATTCCATTATTTGCCCATTAGCTGTGGTGATCTTTTTCTCTTTTACTCTGGTCAAGATGAGTGAAGAAACGTCTGTCATTTGTCATGCGACTCATAACTCCTAAATCAACATACCATGCCTGCAAATATGAAGTGCAACTTTTAGATTGAAAAACATACAGTATTCATTATCTGATGCCAAATCAGTTTCTTTCTTCATATTTTTGGCCTTTTGTAGTTTAGTTTGTTTTTGTATTCTAGCTTTCCAGATTCTGAAATCTGCTTTTAACTGACCCTGTTTCTTGCACACAAAACATTCACATGTTTCTCGTTGCATGTTACTGTTTTTATTTCTATTTTTAAGTACAGAAGCAGACTCTGTCACAGAAACACAGTCACCATTAATGCTTTATGTTTTTTCACCTATATTCATCCACAAGCTTGCACTTAACATATTCCAATGTGAGTTCATCATCGGATGTGTGTCAAGTGCTGTGACAAGCATTTCATAAGTTTCTGGTAAGCCACTAAATAATAGTGCTGCGACATGAAAATATTTTATTTCTTCTCCTATACTCCTCAGGTGTTTAACTATTCAAGAGGTGCCTTGTGTAATCCTGCATATCCTGGCCTTTTAGTGGCTTGGTTTGGTACAGCTTTGTAATCAAATACAGTTTATTGCTGAGATTAGCTCTTTCATGCACTTTTTGTAATCCTTCCCACATTTCTTTAGCCGTTTCACACTTACATATACTGAATGTATGATTTGATCATCTTTTACACTAAGAGAGATTGTGCTCTGAGCTTTTTGGTCTTTCTCTATCCACTCATCTGAAGGGTGTTCTGGCCTGACTTCATTTATACATGTCCATGTACCTTCTCTTGTTAGCAGCATTTTAGTTTTGAATTTCCAAGTATGGGAGTTTTGGCTTGTCAGATTTGAAAATTAAAGCTTTATTGCAGCTGTGTTACTGGCCATTTTCTTTTATTCTTTTGCAGTCTTCTTTCTGTTGCTATATCTTGTACTTATTTGTTGTAGCTGGCTATTACTGGGTGTCTGAGTTCTCTGCATTTCTCTGGGTGGATGTCAGGTCAAATGCCTGGGCCCATAACCTGTTTGAAATTCGGTATGTAGCATTACAGAACAGACATTACACAGTCCATAAGGGCTTTATGTGCTGATTAACTACCCACAGGAATCAGGAACTTTATTATAGAAAAAAGACATAGAGTTTTGTCATAGATGCAGGGGCAAACTTATAAACACTGTCATCTACTGGCTGACGCAGTTGTTGCATAAAATACATGAACAATGTATTCCAACAATAGCAAAGCCCATATGTTTAAAGTATAATCAGTTGAGAAACTATAGAAACCTAAAGGGTCATGTGCCATCAAAATATAGGGATATTTGGAACTTAGTACTATCCTGAGACATAACAGATCACTAATGGATTTATGGCACAGTACATTGGACCTAAACGCTTAAGAGCAACTGTTTATAATAAAGTAGGACACTTTATCACTACTGGCAGTGTACAATATCTCATGCAAAATAGTGCACATATAAATGTTTAATACTAAAGACTCAGGAGGACCCACCAGGCATGGCCAAAAGTCTTGCTGTATAGGCCAAGTTTTTTTTTTTTTTTTTTAACTTCCAGTAAGCCTGTATCTCTGGGCAGAACCAGAGCAGGTGGAAAAAAGAAATCAGGGGCCCCTTCACACTTAGGGAATAATGTGTTAAAAAATGGCTTTTATCTTGCTAAAAACATTTGCATAAAATAGGTAAAATGAAGTATGAGATTATCAGTATGTTACAGGAAGAATAATCGTTGGCTGCTTAGAACCACTTCCCATGTCTCATCATCAACAAGACCCATATCAGCCTCCCACAAAAAGTTTCTGTTATAAGCCTGGGCTCATCCCATACGGTCCTAAAAGGTTCAATAGAATTCTGAAATCTTTTCTTTCAGAGAAACTCTATGCATAGCGTCAGCCAAACAATTATCTGCAAGCACAGGTTCGGAATTTCCAGTTGCCTGGTGACTGCATGTCTAAGCTGAATATATTGGAAAACATAGAATTCAGCACTTTAAACTCCCCTTTTAGATCTGAAAATGATTTAAGTTACCTACTAGTTAAAATGTGAGCTAAATGAGTGATACCATGTCTACACTAGGGCTCAAAATGTGACACTGTCAACAGTTCAGGCAAAGATTGATTCTGCCAAATTTGAGTGTGACTATTAACCCCAAGAAAAACTTATTTTTTTTAGGAATGAGCCAGGGGTTCAGTGCACACACCCAAACTTTCTTTTGGTGGTATTCATTTACCACTGGGGTTTTTATTTTTATTTTTCTTCATAAATTTTGACCAAAATTTATACTGCTACATTTTCATTTGGTAAAAATAACCCAAATCAGGGTATATTATTCGGTCTGCCTGAAAGTTTTAGAGTCTAGAAGCTATGGTACCAATCACTGAAAATTGATCACACCTGATATAATGACGGCCTATCTCATTTCTTGAGGCCCTAACATGTCAAGACAGTACAAATACCCCCCAAATTACCCATTTTTGGAAAGTAGACAGTCCAGGGTATATAGTAAGAGGCATAGCGAGTTTTTTGAAGTTGTAATTTTTTCCCACAATTCTTTGGAAAATTAAGAAATTATTATTATTATTATTTTCACAAAAATGCCATATTAACAAGTTATTTCTCACACACGGCATTGCCATACTTGCAACTACATCCCAAAACACATTCTGCTACTCCTCCTGGGTATGGCGATACCACACGTGTGAGACTTTTTCACAGCCTGGCCACATAGATAAGCACTTCATCCAAATAGCACCTTCAGCCATAATCCACTTTAAGACCAGGCCTTCTTGTGACCCTTTTTGTTTACAAGTAAAAATATTTATTTTTGCTAGAAAATGATGTAGAACCCCCAAACAATATATATTTTTTGTAGCAAAGGCCCTGGAGAATAAAATGGTGGGTTTTTCAAATTTTTATGTCACACGGTATTTGTGCAGCAGTTTTTTTCTAATGCAATTTTACACACTAATGCATATATATATATTTTAATAAATTTCAATGTACACAGAGACAATATATTACCCACATTTTTGGTAAAATATAAAATATGGCGTTGTGCTGGGTAAATAGATACCAAACATATCACACTTTAAAATTCTGGCACTGTTGGAGCGCATGAATGTTATGACTTTTTTCCCGTGCCAACAGTTAAAAGACCATTAGATGTGTTACATTACAACTTTATGGCAAATGAAAGGGCAAGGAGATGGAATAGACCAAGAGAAAGAAATTATTGTGTTCACAGTTCTGGCTCCCCTTTAGTTGGCCTGATGTGTTGAAATCAAACAAGTTTTTCTATAATGTCTGGTCGACATAACTACATATCATTACCCTATATAGGAACCAATTGTATGGGTACATATGGTATTTATCCCCTCATAACAGTCACAGCTGTTTTACAGGGTCCCACAGATATGAGATGGTAGCTTAATTCAGCCATTTTTACAACTAATCTTTTGTTAGTAAGTGCCCTTAGCATATCAACCAATTCTGCCAAAATAATTGTGTTGTGCGACAGTCTTGTAAAAATAGCATTAACAGTCTGGCTGATAACCTTTCCCAACCCACACACTTTCTGTTCTTTATTGGTTTTAAATAAGGTTTTGGCCACTTTGCCTCTACCCAGTTGTTTTTCCATACAGCGTATAGTTAGATGATCATATACCATTCCTATATGATCTATCCAGTATTTAACCTACTATGGATAGACCTATCATACAAATTATTCTAGTAGTAACCATGCCTTGAAAACTGAAAAGTATATTTTAAATGGCATCCTCTTTTAAACTAAGTGAAAGTATCACACATACTTTGGAATTTTCAAATACTATTAAGAAATATAGAAGCAAAGTTTTTTTCTTTATAGTGTACCATTTAGGATGAAATCACTATGTGTATTTCTGACTTTGACAGGTAAATGGAATCCATTAGCTAGAAATATATTTAGGGGAATTTAGAATGAATTGTTCATGTACAAAGGCACATATTCAATAATAGAAAAGTTAGTTTTTACAGTATAAATTCATGACAAGCCCAACTCTATCCGTGCTACTGAAATTGACTCTGATGAGTGATATAACCAAGTACTCACTAACTTTGTCATTTACTGTAGCATACAGGTGGCTAAAAGGATTTTATGAGCATCATATACTGACAAGTGAAATCTCTTTCATATTTGAGAGATATATAAACCCTGCAGATCTCAGTCTTCTTTTTTAAATTGCACATAAGCCACCAGCTTTCAATTCATATCATGAAAGTCTTGCTTTAAAACATCAGAGAGATCTACAGAAGAGAAGCAATGTGTCCTAGCAACCACTTCTAAGAGATTTTCAGACCGTGTTTTTGCAGCAAGTGAAAGTTCAGTACAAGCTTTGTCTGGATTGTTCAAAGAAACTGAGATAATATTGTTTTATCTGGGCAATTACACGTACATACACATTTATTTAATGTATAGCGACAGTCACATACTGTGGGGAGTTACTCCTTAGATGTTTTTTGTCTACAAATCTCTGTCTCTGTGAATTTAAAGTTATAGTCCAGTCAAAGTTGAAAATAAACTCTTCCTCAGACATTTAAATGTATACATGGAGCACAGCCTACCTGCTCCCTACTTTTATTTTTTAAGCAGGCATTGCTGCAGTGCATCGTCCATTAGAGGCCTCTTTGTCACTTCTGATCTTCTGATTCAGAGCTCTTGTCTATGATACAGGAAAGACATTCCCAAACACTCCCACTGCAAAAAAAGTCTGTACTAAGACGTTCTATACAACCACTAGTCATATTCAGTATGAATCTAAATAAAATTGATAATATTATGATAGAAAAAGACATATCACAAACTTTTGTAATTACATTTACAAGTAAATATGTGAGATGCTGCCAGGCTTTTGACTGCATTTGATAACCACGAACCCAAATTAGCGAAAATTCTTTACATTTTCTGGTTATAGCACAGATGTGGTGCTTGCTGAATAGCATATACAGTATTAAAATAGATGCATGCAGGGCATTTTTTCTCAGAAATTAGGTGCAGGAACTTCCGTCCCCCAAATCACCCCTTGTCTCCGCCCCCTACTGACCTGCAAGTACTGTCCCTTGTTTCCACCCCATACCCACCTCCCAGTACCACCTCTTTTAGAGAAAATAGAACCAAGTATAGTTTTGTGGTTCTAAGTAATCTTTATGGACTTTGGTAATTATAATAAAAAATTCAGTCAAATGGTTTCTATGCAGCCAGCAACAATAGCCCCCCCAAGCAAAGATAGATCCCCCTGCAATAATAGACACCCCCTAACAATAATAGATCCCATAGAAACAGTAGAATGCTTGCAACAAATTATCGCTTCACAACAAAAGACCCACCCCAGGAACAATAGACCCCACCAGCAGCAATATATCTCCCAGCAGCCAGCATTATTAGACCCTCCAGCAGCCACCAACATTATACCTCTCCTTAAGACTCCATTCACACTACCGCGACTTGTCAGGCGACTGGTCAGCCTGACAAGTCACGGTCCATTGTGTGCTACGGGAACCGTTCTAATAGGAGCGACTCAAGTCGCTCCGACTTAGAAAAAGGTTCCTGTACTACTTCGGGGCGACATCGGAGCGACTTGCATAGACATTCATTATATGAAGTCCGTGCAAGTCGTTCCAAAGTCGCGGTGCACGCGACTTCACAGGTCGCCCCTGAAGTCGTGCCGTGTTAGTGTGAACCGGCACTAAGAGTAGATCGCTCCCAGCAACAATTGACCACCAGCAACGTAAGATACCCCCCCTGCAAAAATAGACCCCTCCCTCAACAATGACCCCCCCCAGGCAACAATAGATCTCCTAGCAGTCAGCAACAATAGACCCCCAGCAGCTAGCAATATTAGACCCTCCAGCAGCCAGAAACAATAGACCCCTCCCTCACCAGCAGTTCCCTTCCAGCAACAATTAATCCACTAGCAACATGAGACAGGGGTCTTATTTTGCTAGTGGGCCAATTGATGCTGGGGGGGCAGCAACAATAGAACCCCCCCAGATCCCCTAGCAGTTGGTATCATTGGGCCCTTCAGCACACTACTATCCCCTGCCACTGCATACATTCAGTGCTGGAGGCGCTGGAATGCGTTCCCGCTGAAAAAAAGCCCTGGATGCATACATATGCATTCAGTAACATGCATATACATTACATTCTGTACTGTGGCAGCAGGCCAATAAAAAAAAAATTCTGAATGTATCCAGGATGGGAAGTATGTATACCTCAAACTCAGGCAGCTTTCTACAAATTTTTTTTTTCTATTAGATGGGAGAGCTGAGGTTTTCTTCTGGCTCATTAGACAACGAGTCAAGCTGAAGCTATTCTAGTTATTTTGGGCTCAATATAAATTTCCAGTCTTCTTAGGGTTTTTGCTCCATCCTGGAACCAGTTTCTGTGCATGTCAAACAGTGGAGCACTGGATTAGCTGTGCGGGGAAAAACAGATCTTGTCTGTATGGACATTATGAATCATAAGCACATGTTGTGGTGTTTTATATAAGATTTTTATTTTATATAGAGAGGACTATCACAGTATTAGAAGATTGCAAGGATACCTAGCACCCACATTTCATTTTCTTTTTATGCAGCATGAAATGACACAGTTGAATCAAAAGTCACTACAAGCGACCACTATCACAAAAGACTGTTGGGCCCCTGGTGACTGCTTCCACAACCGACTACCATTGTACAAAATGCATGCCTCAAGAGAGTTCTAGCTTATTATGCACTGCCATTTTGCAAGAGACAGTGGATACAAGTGATTATTGTGTTTTTTCAGGAGTCACTTTTTTAGGATACTGTAAAAAAATTATCACAGGCTGTCATGTTGCAGGTGACTGCCATTTGACTAGTAGGAGTGACATTTGAGTCCAGTTTAAACATGATTTAGTGGCTAACCCTACCCATTTGCAATTTGTGGAAATAGCAGATTAATGCCGCCATTTGCTGCCATTGCAAGCAGCTACAAATGATGTACTTCCTTGAACTTAAGTTGGGTGTCTTAGAAATGCCAAAAATGGTGGCTTTGCTATGTGCCAGCCCCAACAATAATAAAAGGAGAGTTTCCAGAGGCCATTTGTCAGGGTTGGTTGCAGAAGATAGAATACATTCACACTTAGCCCGTTGCAAATTGTAGTGGTAGGAATCAGAGAATAGTGATGGATGAACATCGGCCGGGGCGGTTCGCGAACGTCAGCCACAAACTTTCTCAAAAGTCCGCGAACCGCGAGTTCGCGGCGGGCCCCATTGACTTTAATGGGAGGCGAACTTTAAAAACGTTAGGTCAAAAGATGTACTAGCTGTGCACAAATAGTCCCAGCACATGGACAATGTCATAACAGAAGTATTGCAATTGGAAAAGTTTCCCTAATTTTTTTTTTTTTTTACAGCAAAAATTATTATTTTTTTTTCATAAAGCAGCAAGAACTGACAGCAGCCGGTAAATACATGTCAAATACATATAGGGTCCATTCACACATCTGTAAAATAGGTCCGCATCCATTCCACAATTTGGTGGAACCTTTACAGACCCATTGATTTTCAATTCCAGTCTGAAAAATTAGGCATTCACAGTATAAAGAAGTAAGTGTCGGCCATTCCAGGCCCCAACAATTAGCCCACATGTGTTTACCTGACAGCTAAGAACGTTGTATTCTGTGGCTGAAGGTACATTAGGCATTCACAGGACACAGAATTAAGTGTCAGCCATTCCAGGCCCCAAAAATTAGCCCACATGCATTTACCTGACAGCAAAGAACTTAGTATTCTGTGGCTGAAGGTACATTAGGCATTCACAGGATAAATAAGTAAGTGTCAGCCAGTATTGGCCCCAAAAATTAGCCCACATGTGTTTACCTGACAACTAAGAATGTAGCATTCTGTGGCTGAAGGTACATTAGGCATTCACAGGATACAGAAGTAAATGTCGGCCAGTATTGGCCCCAAAAATTAGCGAACATGGGTTTACCTGACAGCTAAGAACTAGGGATGATCGAACTTTTCAAAAGTTCGGTTCGACCAGAACACCCAAACTTCCCGAAAGTTCGACCCGGATTTCAGAACCCCATTGAAATCAATGGGACCCGAACTTCGGTAATCAAAAAACACAATTTTGAAGCTCTAAAACCCAATAAATGCCCCTAAAAAGTGCCTAGTGTTCTGGGTCATGCCCCAGGGACTATTAATCACACAAAAAAAGTTCTTAAAAATTGTCATTTTTGATAGAGAGCCAATTATTGAAAAAATTATTGAAAAAAAAAATGAGATGTCTTTGGATTTAGTGTCTGTGGGGTCTAAAAAGTGTACCTATGAAGTTTCAGCTCTGTAGCATGTCCAGAACCAGAAAAAAAAGTTTGTTTGTATTAGAATTAATATAGAACAGGTTAGTAGCTTCGCTACTTTTACACCCGGCTTTTTGTTGCAGGCGTTTTATTGGGCTTTTTTGAGGACATGTTTGGAGTCAGGCATGACATCAGAACTTCTGTGTAGGGGTATATACACACACACACATGTATGTATATATACACATACACATATATAGGTGTGAAAGTAGCAGAAACCTATGCCTGCGCTAATGAAATAATTAACATGCATATGGCTTCTCTGCTATAACACCTATATGTGTGTATGTGTATAAATACATATAAGTGTGTGTGTATATATACCCCTATACAGAAGTTCAGATGTTATGCCTGCCTCCAAAGACGCCAAAAAAACACCTGCGCCAAAAAAAAAACGCCCAGGTGTGTTGTTGCAGGCGTTTATTTTGGGCATTTTTTGGGGGTCTTTGGAGGCAGGCATCACATCTGAACTTCTGTATAGGGGTATATATACACACACACATATGTATTTATACACATACACATATATAGGTGTTATAGCAGAGAAGCCATATGCCTGTTAATTATTTCATTAGCGCAAGCATAGGTTTCTGCTACTTTCACACCTATATATGTGTATGTGTATATATACATACATGTGTGTGTGTGTGTATATATATATACCCCTACACAGAAGTTCTGATGTTATGCCTGCCTCCAAAGACGCCCAAAAAAACGCCAGCTACAAAAACGCCCAGGTGTGTTTTTGCAGCAGGCGGTTTTTTTTGGGCATTTTTTGGGGGTCTTTGGAGGCAGGCAAAACATCTGAAATTCTGTATAGGGGTATATATACACACACACTTATATGTATTTATACACATATATAGGTGTTATAGAAGCGGAGACATATGCCTGTTAATTATTTCATTAGCACAAGCATAGGTTTCTGCTATTTTAACACCTATATATGTGTATGTGTATATATACATACGTGTGTGTGTGTGTATATACCCCTACACAGAAGTTCAGATGTCATGCCTGACTCCAAACATGTCCTCAAAAAAGCTCTATAAACGCCAGCAACAAAAAGCCGGGTGACAGGGGAGAAGCCACCATCCTGTTCTGTAAGTGTTCTAAGAGAAACAATATTTTTCTCTATAGCGGTCACCCTGACATGGAAGGGTTTTGTCACCCTGCCATAGCAGTCAGAGTCAGTTAACCCTACACTACACTACGGTCACCCTGGCACTTAACACTTTCCCTACAGAAACTAGATTATTAAATCTAACTATTGTGGAAAATAGTACCCTAACTACACTAGATATCCCTTTCCTCACACTAATAAAACTTTGCTAAATGACACTTTGAGAGCAGAAGTAACAGAACTGCTTCCACTCTCTTCCACAGCCCTGTATTAAAATGCTAGAGATTTGGCGGGGCTATCTTATATACTGGGGGGCGTATTCACTAATGATTGGCCTCTGGACCCCTTAGTCACTCCAATCACATTCCTAGCATTCTCCTGCCCCCTCAATTGGCTTTTACTGATGGTTCTGGTCCAATCACGGTCTTTTAAAGCCCAGTTCCTGTCCCATTGCATTTTGGTCGGTTCTGGTTGCTGAATTCCAAACTTTTTCCGCAAAAAGTACGGAATTCAGCCGAATTTCAAACAGTCAATGTTCGGGTCGAACCGATGGTCGACCCGAACCGTTCGATCATCCCTACTAAGACTGTTGTATTCTGTGGCTGAAGGTACATTAGGCGTTCATAGGATACAGAAGTAAGTGTTGGCCTGTATAGGCCC